>NC_047036.1:81422738-82672738 GCF_011762595.2 Tursiops truncatus
CAGAGGGTAATAAAGGAGTTCTTTGAACAAGATGGTCAGGCAAGGGCTCTCTGAGGAGACGACATTTGAAATGAGACTTGCAGAATAAGAGGAATATAGCAATACACAGAACTGGGTTTAAGAGCATTATAGGCTAAGAGAATAGCAAGTCAAAAGGCCAGGAAGTAGAAAACGGCTAGGCAGAAATGTTAGAAAATAAAGAATACAATGGCAGTCATTATATCGTGCATAATAAATTAAGGGAAATAGAAGATACCATATAAGAAGGTATTTGAGGAAAACAAATTTCTGAAATATTTATACCAAAGTCTGTGAAAACAAACTTATTTAGGACATGTAGTATTATTTTTAGGCAATGCTACTTCTCTATTTGAGGCCTGAGCTCATGAATTTAAGCAGAGACCTGTCAGTATGGTTATACGACTATTTCCAGTTGAGTTGAGTTATACAGGTTTCAGACACAGAATGTATATACTTGAGTTCAACCAGGGTTGAGGTTTTGCCAGACAAGATGGCAGAGGGAGAGAGTTGACAGCATTTAACAAGAGTTGAAAGGGCTACCAAATCTAAGATGGGAAAAAGGGTGTCAAAACAGAAGGGCACAGATGCATAAAGTCTACAACCCAATGGGATGAAATTTCAATACAATGAAATAATTTTAAGGGGCTATAGGAGAAAGTTAGCTGAAAAGGTGGGAGGTAGTACTCAAAGAGTGAGATACTTGCAACTTGGATTTCAGGGGAAAATAAGTTAATGGCAGTGCAAGATACAGAATTTCTATGGGAATGGGAGACTAGATTGAAGTAAAACCAAATTTTGCTAGACATGAGAAAAAATGCAGAGAAAGACTAGAGTTTTGGATGGATAATTTACACGATTATTTGAAAATCACCAAGAATGACAACAGGAGTAAGTATAAATTGCATGAGTTGAGCAGGCCTTTAATTACTGGGAGTGAGTAGGTGGTCTGTAGATGACAGCATGAGGGTTGGTAGAAGAGGATACCAATGATGGCATATGTGTCAAAGGAGATGGAGAGATGTTTTGTATATGTAATGGGGAACCAAAAAGGATATCTTTCCTATTACTGGCCATGATTTATATAACATGTCAAAGAAGAACAGCCTTCACTTGTGAGAACTTGTTGGAGAAAGAGAGACCCCCTCTCAAATGCTCTGAAGTAATCATTAAGTGATGAGAGACAAGTTAATTAACCTTAAATTATTATAACCAAAAGACAAAGAAAGCATTTTTTTTAGTAACTCTGGATGGTAGACGCTGTCATACTTAAGATTTTTTCTTATTTGTATTCATTTTAATATTTTTGCTTAAACAGTATATTCTTCATTCTTATGTGATACATCATCTAAAAAGGATTCACATTTGCTGTTACGGTATTTCATTTTGATAATCCTAATCCAGCATATGAATTTTGTTAGTTAGCTTTATTAATAACAAGTGACCCCCCCCAAAATCACAGTGACTTACAACAACACATATTTATTTCTTGCTCATGATAGATGTCAGTGGCCTGGGTCAGGTTCTGTGGTTCTGCTCCACATGTCTTCTCATTCCAGATTCCAGCCTCAGGGAGCTGGCCTTATTTGGGACATTCAGAAAGACAGCTGGCAGGAATTCCTGATGCCTCCTAAAGTTCCTTCTCAGATATTTCTGTATGCTATGTTCTCTCACATTCCTTTAGCTACAGCTTGTACTGTAGCCAAGACCCAAATCAATAAGTCAGTACTGTAGGGCCCTGCATGCCATGTGTCCATAATAAGGCAGGGTAAATCCCTTACTAGGAAGAGAGTGAAAATTCAGCAGAAAAATAAGATCTACCACTGGGAAATCTAATACCTCACACAAGATTAAAAGATATAATAATAAATCATTAAGAGACGAATACTCAGGAGATAAATCCACATTGGGCAGATAGAGTTGTGTCTGTCATGGATAGAAATTCAAGCTGACAAAGTCTGCAGGGTCCAAAGGGATAGGAGATTTAAAGACAGAATAAATGTCAACAATATTTTTTTTCTGCAAAAAATCACAGAAAATAAAAGCAGGTGAAGCAATGGGAATAATACTGTTAGAAAAGAAAGGTTATCTAGTCCATATCCTAAAACCCTCACAAACTGGCAACTCTTTCATGGTAAATTTTTCATGATCCAACACTTAGCCACCAAATTTACTGATCCTGATATATGAATTTTGTCGTCACTACACAAATGCTCTGTGTGTCAAAGAACAGACCCACATTATTAAAGCCTAGAAGCTAACAGCTTGTTTTATTCATCTCAGCATAGGGCTGGTTTTGCCAGTGGGCTAAATGTGTTTGAAGGCTGATGGCCAAAGCCCTCTTTCCATAGGACTATGCTTGGGCTGCCAAAACTTTTATCTTCAATTTTCTTTTCTGTAGTATTTCTGGTTTAACCTTGACCCTTTCTGATTGGCACATTTATTATTTAGCATTCTTATCCCATATAGTCAGGTTACATTTATGTATTCACAGCTATGTAGCTATCCTGTAATTCCAGAGAACCAACATGATATACACATATTCCTGAATTTTAAACCTGGAGAAAATTTTCCCTTGACTATATTGCCTTAGTAAATTAATAATATTTAAAGAGTAATATAAACATATTAACATAAATTAATGTTTATATCTTTTGAAGATAGGCTTCAAAACTCTTGAATATCAAACCAACGAACCTAAATAATTATCTGATCAAGGCAGAAAGACTTAATTAAACAAAGAAGCAATTAGCTATGAGAATTGAGGTGTTCATAGAGGCATAAAAATGAGTTAGCTATTCTCTCTCATGGTCCACTGTGGACTTTAGCAAGCATCATTTTTATTTCATTATCAATATATCATAATAACTGACATTCGGTGAAATGTACTATTATAAAGGGTAAAATTTGATGAGTTTGGTAAAGTCTATAAGGAATAACCAACACTCTGATCAAAGCACAGAACATTTCCATCTTCCTGGAAATGCACTTTGTTCCTCTCTCCAGTCAATCTCCATCTACCAAATGCAATGATTCTTCATTATTTATCTCACCATACATTAGTTACCTTGTTCTTGAGCTCCATAGGGATGGACTTACGCAGTACATACTCTTTCCTGACTTGGTTTTGAGAGTTTTCAGTGTTGTGTTACAGCAAACTGTATTCTGTTTGGCTTCTAATTTCCTGCATTTTAATTCAGAAAGTGGCATGCATTCAGAAAGTAGTGTGAACATGAGGCTCACCTTAAGCATTTCCCTTCTCTTAGGGATCACATATGCGTTAGTTCATTTCCTCTGAGAAGCAGACGCCAAGACAGGATTAGACATTCAAAAGATGTACTGGAGGAAGGGACTGTGAGGAATGCCAGGAGGCAGCCAGAGGAGGCAGGGGGTCCATCAGACTGTTATGCAAGTCTTATCTCTGTGAAGGAAGAGGGAAGGAAGGCGAGCTGTGCAGGAAAATAAATGTCAGGCTTTAGAAAAACTCTATGAGAGTTTCAGTCAAGGATATGAAGAATCCTTAAGACGAAGTTGCCCACTGGAAGACACTAGTATTTCTGCCATAATCACTCATTAGCTGGGAGCAGCCCATAGGAAGTGGGGTCCTGGCAGGAATGCGGCAGTGAATTCAGAGTGTAGCACCTGGGGTCTTCTACCATTTATGCTTTCTGTAGCAGGATATATGAGGAGGACATTTTCTTTTTCTTTTTTTTTTTTGGAGTATAGCTGATTTACAATGTTGTGTTAGTTTCAGGTGTACAGCAAAGTGAATCAGTTATACATATACGTATATCCACTCTTTTTTATTTTTATCTCATTTTATTTTTTTATTGGAGTATAGTTGCTTTACAGTGTTGTATATCCACTCTTTTTTAGCTGTGAGGGGACATTTTCATGACCACTCACCTCTACCCATCCCCACCTAGCCCCCCACCCTGGCCCAAGATTTACTTCTCCACACATGTTCAAGAAGCAGTCCTTCTATGATTACCATGGGCCTCTCTTTCTGAGGGGACCCTTAGAAGACAGTGGTTGGTAGAACAAATATAGTCCGTCACTGCTGTTGGTCACAGGGCCATATCCTGTACTCATGGTCTCCCTCCTCTCACCCTCAGCAGGCACCTTTGACGGTCTTGATGGCTTAACTAGTGGTTTGACTCAAACCTCCATTCATGAGGGCTCCAACCCCTTGGTGATCATGATCTTCCTAGAACAGGGTTGCTGCATGTGTCTCTTCCCAATTACGTTAGAGGAAAGGAGCAACAGAAGTGTCCAAGTGGGTCACATGAATTCCACATTTATTCCTCCCTGCCCCCAACAGGTGTATCATCACACCTGCAAACGTATTCTCTTCTGAAAGGCCATTTTTGCAGATCACCACTGGTGTGATTATTAGGGGTTGGGCCACACCTTGCACCAATGTCCCACCTTGCATTCCGGATTGCATTTTCCCTGCTTGCTGGGTTCCAAACCTTGGTCTTATCACATGTTTTTTGGGGGTTAATACCAGTACTATTTGCATTATTTCACATTGTCTGAAAGGTAACTCTCAGATAGGCAGCGCCTGTGGCAGCCACACCAGTTTTGCTACTCATTATGGCAGCCCGCTTTGCTTCTGATGGTTAGATGCTACCTTTGACCTCTAAGTTTTCAAGATTCCGTCATCATTCTTACCTTCAGCAAACACAGTTCTATAACAGCACTTATTTCCACGAGCCCTACCAACAGACCACAGCTGCCCTTGAGCTTCTCAAGGATGATGGTGTTTCTTTCACCAGTGTATTACTATTGCTTTTGTAATTGAGGTGTATTCCAAGCTCTCCCTCAGAACATGGTTAACTGGTGGGTTTTCTGGCCTTAAATAATATACCCAGTAGCTTGGCAACTTTTGTGAATTTTTAAAATTCCTTTTTTCCATGTCTGCCATGGCAGTTTTGGCTTTTCTACTGTACTTATTATGGGCTATCACTTTCTCCAAGTTTCCAAGAACCATCTTCATAGTGTATCAGCACTATTTTCTGAGGTCTTGTCAAGCTGCCAAACCCTTTATCACAAGATAGTTCTCCCTTATCAATAAACTAAGGAATCCTTATCCCAACTCATGTTCTACTATTCTTGGTACAGGATCATCAGGATGCAATCTCAATAAGATTGTCCCAGCTCCATCCAGTGCATACTGACTAGCTCCTGCAGACCCACTAGAAGCCTACTGGGAGGTGCCCACAGGGATCACAGGTCCTTATCTCCTTTAGCCTGCCCAGCACTTCCCCAGCTTGGAATCTAAACGGGGAGCTACAGCCAGGTGCTGAGGGGTGTTCATGTTGTCTTGTGCAGCAGTGATCACTCAATCATTTTCAAGCAATGGAGGCATGCAGGCCCTTATTAGGAAGGAGAAGGCCTCTTCTTCAAGTCCAAAGGATTCAAGGGATCTGGATCCCTTTGCTGTACAACCCAAATGTCCCCAGCTCAAGCCTCAGTATCTCACTCTTTCCAAACAGGAATCCATCACTGGCACAGTCTTTGCTGGAAAGACTGACAATTCAACCTCCTCTGGAAGGCTCTAGGCTATTATTGTAATTAATTCCCGGGCCGAATACTCAGTTTTTTTCCTGTCTCCAGCTGCAGGAGATAAGAGCCCCTTTGCAAGCTGCAAAGGAGGCCCTCTAAATTTTACACTTCACCGTCAATTGGTGATTAATCACCCACAGCCTTTTATTGGTCTTCTCTGATGCAGCAAAGTCATTCAGTAAGAGACACCTGATGTGATTTCCTTCTAATACTTCCCTCAGCCATGCAAAAGCCTGAGATACTGCACCTGTCAATGCATTCATTTGCACCAGCATACCAAACCAATTCACCACCGGTGAGAGTTTTAACAAATGCACTGCTATAATTGTAGGGCGGGGCCTACTACCAGTGATGGAGTCCTCCTTGCCAGCTTGCTGGCAGGGCATCTGGCTTCAGTATCTCATATAAGAACTATTTACTTAGACCACTGCTGACACTGATTGTCTTAAGTCAGAACTTTGGAAAACAGACTTTGAGATTTGCAAGTCGAAAGTGTTTGGGGCAGCACCCTCAATACCAATATTTAGATATAAAGGCACTAGAACTAGGCAAAGAGGAAAGCTGAACTTCAGTGAGTTACAAAGGATGAACTCATATAGTTTCATGGGAAGCACTGGAGTTGGGTTGGTCCTTTAGAGTGGCCTTGGCTTGACACCACTTTGGGATGGGACCTGACTTGAGCTTAGATGCTCACTTGAGCTAAAGGAAATTTCTGGAGAGGGACACAGCTGTTGGCATTCCCAAAAGGTGGAGGAATGAGTGTCTCAGTCTTGCAGGGGGAGTTTGGGTGGCCTATCGTATTATCTACTATTGAAAGTGATTGAGAATGACATTGTGTTTGTTGGTCACTCCTTCTTGATTTTTCATTCCTAAGAATTTTAGGACCTTTATTCTTTCCTATTTTTACTGTAGTTTCTGGGAGTATTGATTCAGGTTTCATTAGGTTTATTCTGTACTGTCATTAATGTTGATTCACGTGACAGCTATTTTAAGTTACACATGTCGGAGTTTTGTTACTTTATATTTCTCTGAGAATGACAATATATTCCTTTCAAGAAACCCGGGATTTTATAGTAAAAAGGAAGATTATGTCTGACACTTCTTACAAAGGCTAAGTTCAGCAAGCTCAGTATCTCTGTAGGCTTTAGAAAAACTGGCTATTTAATTAATTCTTGGAGGCTTAAAGGAAAATAAAAAGAAGTGAAGAAAAAACAAACACCACCTACAGTTTTAAGTGGATTTTGTTCATCTTGCTGTGGGAAGCAGCCCATTGTTAATTTTAGAAATGATTTACAATATTTAACTTTCAGATCACCCTTAATGACACCGAGATTTACTGTCTAAGTGAAACAATCAAAATAAGAGACAGTCATGTAAGTGACAAACACCTCTGCTCTACTTTCTCTTTGCAGTGGGATAATAAAGCTCAGGTCCGCTGATCCAGGCAGTGGTGTATAGGAGCATCCCATGGCTCATAGCACAAAATCCCAAAGATGATATGTGCAGAATCACACTCTAATATATTAAAAGCCCCATGGTAAAGTAATATGTAACATTATGGTTTGAAGAAAGAGGATTTTTTGTGCGAGATTGCACATTCAAACATAGTGAATGCTCAATGTGGCATTTATTTGGATGAGCAATGAAAGATTCATATAAATGTTCATGAATTATCACATGGTTGCACATAATGTTCAGCTACACTTACCTAAATGTTTTCATATTGTGTGAGATAGATTCATCTATAAAGCCTGAAAGTCACATTTGAATGAATGATTAATGAAAACAGATCTAATTGATATTATGCTAGCATCACCTACTCACTCTAATGTTTCCATATGTCTTTGTATTGTTTCCAAACATCAAAATAAAATGTTGTATAAGAGCTATAAGAATAGTTTACAGGTTATTCTGAAGAATGAAGAAATAAAATGACAAATGAATTAGGAGCCATTTTATGATATCTTCATAGATTAAAGAGAGAGTGTTATTTTGTTTAGAACCTTGTGATAATGGAGGTGGCTCAATTACCTTTGAGTACTTGGGAGAGTGCTGTGTTTGACACGAAAGGCACAAGATTCTGTTCTTTATTCCCCATTTCACCCAGTGTGACTGCAGAGTTGAACTAAAATATTCCTAATCACTGGATAGAACACGTATCTTTGAGGGTGGAGGATAACAATCAAGGGAGCATAGGAATTTTACACATTCTAAGCATCCTGGGAGAAGAAGAAAGAAAGTAAGGTAGCCAGGGAAAATTCCTTACAACTAATTCAGGAACACATTCATTTTTTGGCTCTTGCCTTAGGACTGATAAGAGAGGTTCAAAAAAGCCAAAAAAGAAAAAAACATCAATCCAGTTGCTATGGATTGGGAGGCAGAAAAGGAACTCTTCCAACAAAGTTTAATTATTTAACTATTGCTGTGTATAATATTGCTTTCTGTTTAGGAATGTTTACACCAAAGGCTAAGGTTAAAAAATCTCTTAGCCCTTGTGTGATTAAAACTGCTAATTAATTGTCACATAAATTAATTGTAGGGTTTTCACATATGACTCTTTGAAGTATCTGCTGTCATTAGTTCTCACAAGTCTTCACAGCTCTCCTTCTATGCAACTGGCATGTAAGGCTTTGGGACATTAGGTACTTGATAGACATTCAATAATAGAATACAACAAATATACCACTTTTTCCTTTATCGCAACCTCTTGAGTATTTCCCATTCTAATGCATTTTCTTTAATCCACACCTTTACCTCCTTGCAACACCTCTTCTCCATTTCATCCTATAAAATGAGCATGTCTTTGTTAGCTTATCAAAAATTTTCATTGTAAGTTGTCTATCTTGTTAGTATCTTAATAGGCCTAAGGGATTAATATAAATGTTACTGTGATGGCTACTTTTATATGTCAACTTGGAAGGTGTTGTGGATGAAATTAACATTTAAATTAGTAGACTTTGGGTAAATCAGATGGCCCTCTAACCTGGGTGGACCTCATCAAATTAGTTGAAGACCTGAATAGAGTAAAAAGAAGAGCCTGCCTGAGCAAGGGGGGAATATTTAGCAGACTACCTTTGGACTTCATCTGCACCATTGGCTCACCCATGCCTTGAGCCTGCTGGTCCACACTGCAGATTTTGGACTCACCAGCCTCCATAACTGTGTGAGCCAATTCCTTATAGTGAATCAACCTCTCTCTCTCTCTGAACATATATACCTTATTGGTCTTGTTTTTCTGGAAAACCTTGACTAATAGAGCTATCATATGAAACTTGGATATTCAAATTTAGGTAAAAGTATATTTCAGAAATTTAATTGTGATTACATTGTTAGCTTCTCTCTATGGTTACATCTAGGCCCTTAAATACTGTCTGCTTGGAAAGCAGAGCTTGCTTAATGGAGATATTACATCGCTAATTGCATTGCCAGGGCAGGTTTATGACTGCACAACAGCTATCTCTCTCAAGAAAGTGACAATAAAAGCAGTTTATTGAATATTTGAAATCTCAAAAACAGCAACAGCAAGCGGAAAAGGAAGAAAGAGGGAATTACATAGAGAAAGAGCTCTGGAGATCTACAGAAGGATCTCTTGGAGTCTTAGGCTGAATACCAATCTGCAGGTGTACAGTGAAACTCCATGAGAGCAGACACAGAAAAAATCCAGAGGAAAGAATAATTGCCAGGTACTCATAAGCCAAACAATTGCTATACATTAAAGAGGTCCATGGATCCTTCCAAAACCCAGAAACCAAAGGAAGAAACCTTATTAAATACATGAGCCATTTAGTAGAGATGCAAGAAAGGCCATGCTTTAGTAATTGGGCTGAACTACTCCTACAAAATAGATTATTCTAGACCAAGGTTCAGCAAAAAAAATCTGACCCACTGCCTGGTTTATTAAATAAAGTTTTATTGGAACACAGATATTCTCATTCATTTATATTTTATCTATGGAGGGTTTTGTGTTACAACAACAGATTTGTTTAGCTGAGGTAGAGAACGTAGGCCTTGCAAAGCTTAAAATAGATGCTGTCTCATTCTTTACAGGAAGTTTGCTGATTCCTCCTCTAGAATTACCCTGATCAAAAGAACTTTCATGCAAAAGATGCTCATCTTTGCTAATTACTAGAGAAATGCAAATCAAAACTACCACGAAGTACCACCTCACTCCAGTCAGAATGGCCATCACTAAAAAGTCTACAAATAATAAATGCTAGAGAGGGTGTGGAGAAAAGGGAACCCTTTTACACTGTTAGTGGGAATGTAAATTGGTACAGCCACTATGGAAAACAGTGTGGAGTTTCCTCAAAAAACTAAAAATAGAGTTGCCATATGATCCAGCAATCACACTCCTGGGCATACACCCAGACAAAACTATAATTCAAAAAGATACATGCATCCCTATGTTGACAGCAGCACTATTTACAATAGCAAAGACATGGAAACAACCTAAATGTCTGTCGACAGATGAATGGATAAAGACGTTGTCATACACACACACACACACACACACACACACACACACACACACACTTTGGAATATTACTCAGCCATTAAAAAGAATGAAATAATGCCATTTGCAGCAATATGGATGGACATAGAGATTATCATATTATGCGAAGTAAGTCAGAAAGAGAAACACAAATACCATATGCTATCACTTATATATGGAATCTAAAATATGATACAAATGAACTTATCTATGAAACAGAAACAGACTCACAGACATAGAGAACAGACTTGTGGTTGCCATGGGGGAGGGGGTTGGGGGAAGGATGGATTGGGAGTTTGGGATTAACAGATGCAAACTATTATATATAGAATGGGTAAACAAGTCCTACTATATAGCACAGGGAATTATACTGAATATCCTATGATAAACCATAATGCAAAAAAAAATGGAAAAAGAATATATCTATGTATAACTGAGTCACTTTGCTGTACAGCAGAAATTAAACACAATATTGTAAGTCAACTATACTTTAATAAAATTTAAAAAAAAAGAATTTTCATGATTTCCATGCAACTCAACAGCCTGTCAGAACAAAGTCCAACATTATTAAAAGTCAGACAACAAAATTCAGCAACCAACAATTTAAAATTTACAATGCCTGTCATCCAATCAAAACAATTTTCAGGTTTTGATCAAGATGGCAACGTAGGAAGCTCTCAAACGCCCTCTTCCCATGGATGAATGAAAAAATAACTTCAAAATGGGTAGGAAAGACTGAGGTCTTCCAGCACAGCCCCATACAACTGGGAAGGAACTCCCAACTCCCACCTTCACTGAGCTTTGTGTCCATGAAACCTACAAGGCTATAGCAAACAAGGGAGCAGTTGTTAATGAAGGCAAAGGCACACTCTCATTTCAGTGCTTTCCCGGCTCCACCCAGGGCTCAGTGTAGAGGGAACAGATAAAATCACCCACCTCCCAGTCTTTTCCTGAGAGGGGTCCATCTGCATACTTTGAAGGCACTATATAAGAGTTGTGTTTCTAATTTAGCATACATCTCTATCTCTATCTCTATCTCTCTATCGATCTTTTGTTTCCTATTTCTATCTTTAGATGTCAGGGCTTGTGATTTTTATTCTCATTTATATATATATATATATGTTCCATAGTGATTTTTAAATGGAATTTGGAAGACAGAGAATGAAATACTCTTAGTAACCTACCTCATAATTGAGAGATTTACTATATATATACATATATATATATATATATATATATATATTTTTTTTTTTTTTTTTTTTTGGTGGTACATGGGCCTCTCACTGTTGTGGCCTCTCCCGTTGCAGAGCACAGGCTCCGATGCACAGGCTCAGCGGCCATGGCTCACGGGCCCAGCCGCTCTGCGGCATGTGGGATCTTCCCGGATCGGGGCATGAACCAGTGTTCCCTGCATCGGCAGGCGGACTCTCAACCACTGTGCCACCAGGGAAGACCTACTACATGTAGTTTTGATAGTTGTCTTATTGGCATCATCATTGTCTTAAATTTAATGGTTACACTGCTATATTCATCCTACTAAGAACTGTTCTCAAGTTAATAAGGTCCAGTCTGCTAAATAGACCGTTCCTTTTAGGTTTCTTTCCATTTTCCCACAGCATGTTGGAAAGGTAATCTGTATGCTCTGGCTGCATATTATTATTACAATTTTACTTTTAGATTGTTTAATATACTTACATGATTAGTTGTATTATGTTACATTTTAATATGACATTCTCATTTTCACTAGATTACATGAGTCAGGTACTCTTTCCTAAAAGATTTAGCTACTTATATATAAATTTTTGCCATAATTTTACCAACACTGTGCTGTCTGTAAAAATTTCATGGCACCTAACTGGTAAGTGATATACTAAATGACCTCAGACCCTGGTATGGAAGACATATTTTGAATCAAGTTCTAGCATTTTGTTAGAGCTATAACAATGCAAATTATAACACTGTACTACAGTTCTGAGATGTACTAAAAAAATAAGAGGTATAACACTAATTGTGCCAGGTGGTGCCTTTCATTTGCAGTGACAAAGCTGATTACTCTACAAAATGAGTTTACTGTAAAAGAATGTTAAAAATTTCTATCTAGTGCATCACCAATTTCTTTAATTATCTACTGTTAATGTACCTTCAATAGCAATACATGGTGCAGACAAGCTACCAGAATTAAATATTTAAATGAAATTGTGCATTTTTTATTAAAGGAAGTATTTAAATAAAGCAAAAGTAACTTTATATCTAATAAGCCTCACTTATGTGAATGAAGATTAAAGCAGTTCATATTCTCTCTTAGGGAACTTGATAGCAATTGCTGAATTTCTTTAATAATGAAAAATTGGATTCAACAAAATTTAAACAATACAAATAATCATATATTTTAGTGTTTCAACATTTTAGTGTGTTAATTACCTTCAAAGATACATTCTGCCTCAAAGCCTCCTTACATGCTGAGGAACATATTGAAGAATTATAAAGGTGTCGTGTAATATGTTGTCACATATTCTGCAGTAAGTGGGTTTCAGAAAAACCTGCCCAAGGCTTAAGGAAAAAATAAAAGAGTTTAAAGTGTTATCTGTCTACAACAAAAGCAGTAGCTCATCACTTAAATGAATTATGGTAACTTTGTGAAATATAGAAATTAAGATGCATCTGTGTAAAAGAATAATGTGTAACCAGTAGAACAGTATAAGAATACCTGAAGTTATTAAAATATTCATGATATATTAAATAAAATGCAGTTGGTATAAAACAATATGTACCTTATGGTAAAAAGAGCATGGGTAAATGTAGTATGTGTGTGTACATGTACATGAAGAGTGCATGTAGAAAATGAGAGAAAGACTGCTAGTTAGCATCCTGAAAGAATGATAATTGAATGGTAACAAGCATCATCTGGGTAGTGGGGTTATGCGTTCTTATTTCCCTTCACATGCTTTTAAAATATATTTAAAGTTTTCATTATGAATGTGTATGACCATTATAATAAGACAGTGATAATTGCAAGAGAAGTATTCATTAATGATTGTAAAAAATTGTTATTAACTATTTAATACATACTATACTAATAATTGCTTATTTCAACAGAAAAAATAGACACAAATATTAACCAATTACTAATAAGATATTATTATATCTTAAAATTATTATAACTCCTAGATTTATCTGCTCCATTTTATACTTATTTTTCTATATACCTCCAAGAAAGGAATCCTGTTCTTTCTTTTACCTCTTGTTTCTTCTATCTTGTCTTTTCTTGTTACTCTCATAAATGCATATGAAGTTTGTGGTAGATGTTGGGTGTGCCCCAGGAGGCTCATGCCATTAGAAACAGGGAGTGTTGCATGACGGTTGCTGGCAGCTGAGCACTTCCCTCAGAAATGCCTTTGTTTGAAGAGAGTTGAGCCACCTGAGATTTGACGAGCCCTCCCGTGGAGTGGCCAGAGTCCAATGATGGCTAATGTGGGGCTACAGGTGGCCAGCCCCTGTGCCTTGGTTCAGGACTTCTCTCAAGGGCCTTCCCCATCTCAGGTTCCCTGTTGGGTTGTCTGAAGCTTCTGTTCCTTCTACATCCAGTTGCTCCCTCTTCTCTTCCCAACCTTGCCTCATGTCTTCCCTCACAAATACTGTCCCTCAAAACATGGCCCCACACAGTTACCGCTCACACATCTCTGTTTCTGGGTCTATTTTGCAGAGAACATGTCAAACTGACGATACAGAATTGCTTCCAGGGAATAATTTATTGGGAAATGTAAGGCCCTATGTAAGAAGAGGAGCCCATTTTCAGTTCAAATCCCTCATGAGAGAAGTCTCTTTCTCTTGCCCTCACACTTAACATAGGAAGGGAATTTCAGAATAGACAGAGCTGCAGCCAAAGCTGCCAGACAGACACTATTCCTGTGGAAAACAAGTCAGGCTGTTAGTCGGCATATTGCAGAACATCTCAGGGGGAAGCAAAGTCTCTGTGGAAATCAACTGATGTAAATTCTGCTTAAAGTGAACTGTGGTCTTTTATGATTTCAAAGGCTAATTTTTAGTGGTAATGGCTCATAAAATCATTGTTAGAAGGAAAAGGATCAGCAGAGTTAGGATAATTTAATTGAATTCAATTAAAGCAATACTTATTAAATTCTTACTATATTTTTCTAGCACTGTTCTGATGCTGGGAACAGAGAGGCAATGCACATAGTATAAAATAAAAATCTTCTTCATTACTAATGATAAACGTTAAGGAGAAAAACAAAGCCAGGAAAAGAAATAGGTAATTCTGGGTGGAGTTTGGGATTTCAACAGGATGAAGAAGGAAGAAGTAGGTGATATTTGAGTTAACACCTGAATGAGTTGACAGAGTGAAGCATCTAGTTATCTGGGGAAAGAAAATGAAAAATGAGTTTTAGAAAAGATTATAATAGAGATTTTATGGTGAATAACATGGGTTAACATCTCTTTACTTCCATAGTGAGGTGAAATGCAGAGCTCCTTACCTGTCCATTCCTCACCCACTTCTCATTGTTCAATCCCTTCGCTTGCTTACCTTGCATTCTCTCTAGCACTCAGCCAGTCCTGTCTTACATCCCCACAATTCTTGAAACCTGATAGCTAAATTTAAATATTATCCACCCTTAGAAAAAAGAAGGAAAACCTGCCAGTTCTGACAACGTGGATGAACTTGGAGGACATTATGCTAAGTCCAAATAAACCAAATAAACCAAACACAGACAAATATTACATGATATCACTTATATGTGGAATCTGAGAAAATTGAACTTAGAGAAACACAGAGAAAAATGTTGGTTTCCAGGGGCTGGGGGTTTTGGGGGAGACAGGGAGATGTTTGTCATAAGGTACAAACTTTTAAGAGGAATAAGTTCTAGAGATCTAAGGTACAGTATGGTAATTACAGTTAATAATCTGTTGCATATATGAAATTTGCAGAGAGTAGATCTTAAGTGTTCTCAACACATATGCACTCACAAATGGGAATTCTGAGGGTGCTCTTGTTGCCAGGTCAGAAATCTTCCTTTCCTTTTAACGGCATGATGCCCACTCATCTTCAGGTCCCAGCATTAATGTCAGATGCCTTGAGAGACATTTCCTTGACCTAAGAATAAGGTAGTCCCCATTGAGGAAATGTGTCCTTAGCATCCTGAGTCTTCTATAATCTTATTTAATTATTCTATTAATCAGTGGATCATTTGGGGTTAAGTCAGGAAAAGAATCTACATGACACAATTTATGGAGGTTTAGAAGAGCTGAGAAGACAAAAAGAGGATAATAAAGCTAACAAGATATTAGTAGCAATTGGAATCTTGAGGAACAAAAGGAAAACGTGGTGCTAGGAGAGCTCAAAATCCAGGATGACCAGTTGAGAGCCGAAAACATGCAGAGGAAGCTCTCATGAGTCCATGGTCTCATCTGGGACCATGCTCAGAGTGGCCCTTGGAAGAAGTGGGAACCACTGAAGAGGTAGAATAACAGCAACAGAGGTAGAGTACGAGGGCAAAGAATATCCTATCTTCTCTCTCCCTCCTACTTCCCACCAGTGCTTCTCTGTGGCGGGACCCAGACTGGTGACGTGGGAGCCAGGGAGATGCTGTCTGAGAGCATCAGCCCCACTGTGGTACAGAGAGTGAGGGGAAGAAAGGGGATACAAATGATGAGCACTGACTGTATGTTTTGGGAGCAGAAAGACTGTTTTCCTTGTTTCCTAATTGATTTTCAGAATATGGCCTTGTGCCTAGTTCACAGCAGGTGCTCATAAATATTTATTTGAAAGATTAATGATACCAGTGTCCCCATATATATGTATGTATTTTACCACACACATAATTTATTTCTAGGATTTCAGATATTCTCAATAAACCTTTTTTCTTCACAGCACACTGTTTAAGAAATTCCTCTAGACAGAGTTCGATAGTTTCCTGTTCTATATCTGAAACATACTTGTCTATGAACATTCAAAATTCAGGTATCTGAAATGGATAAAACCAGATTAGCACTACTGCTTTATATATGCCATCTTAATTCAGGTTGTTTCTGCCTGAGCTTCTTATGTCTACACAATTTACTTCGCTTCCTAATGTATCCTTCACTATCTCATTCCCTCTTTCATCTATTTCTTTGGGTGATTTTTGCATCCTTAGTGAATGCCATCCTTGATACTTTCTTTCATAAGACTCGTGTTGGCTTGTGGCCCAGGATACAGCAAGTTATACTGGGTTTTTTAATGTATTTCAAAAGCTCTGAATTGCATCTTGACATCAAAGGGCTATAGAATGATAAAATGACAGCCCTAGATTGTACTTTGAGAAATCATCTAGTTTAATCCCTCTCCTAAAAGGTTAATAACTGCAGTCCAGGTAAGTCTATTGTATACATTTTTATCTTTTCCTTTTACTCAAGCCGAGATGGATGGCATTCCACCATGTCACAAGTTACCCTATTCCAATATTTAAATACTGACAAAGAACTACTTCTTTTTCTTCTCCTCCTTCTTTTAGGCATACTTGCTGAGTATTTTCTCTTGTCCAAACATTCCGAAAACATGAGGAACAACTTGTCAGTACTGCTGTCATATAATGGTACTAACTTTATAAGTTATGTGGTCAATATAAGATGACCATTATTGTATTGAGATGTCTTCACTGGTAGAACTGGTGCAAAGTTCGTAGTCTGCAAAGACAAATTGCCAAAGTAAAACTTTGTTTTTCATAAATGTCCTTAGGTATTGCATCCTAATTTCTGCTTTTATTAAAAAATTAGTGCCCACTTAAGGTAAAAGCAGTTCTCTCTGTCTCTCTCTGTCTAAGTCTTCCCCTCCCTCCCCGTCCCTCTCTTATAGAGATTAGACAATCAGTCAATTCAGTACTTTCCATTCTCCTTCATTGTTTTTTCTCCTCTCTTCCGAGTTTGGAACGTGAGTGAGGTGGGCAGGGACTTACATGCCAGCCATTGAACTGTCCTCACATTTGTTCTCCAGTTACCATGTCAGTGTGGCTACCTTTACCCATAGAGAGGCCTCCTCATGCCTACTTTTCTGCTCTCACCCAGGTCCTGTGGATGCAGAATACTTGGAGATGTTCTCCCACGCTATTTCAGATTCAAAAGGAAATGGTGGTGGTGATAGGGGAGAGTGAATTTTTAAAATGTCTTTGTTTTGCTTTATTTGCTTTTTAGTTTTGTTTCCTCAATTTTCACATGGTATACACCTTTCTTTACCCAGAATCCTTAGAAAATTATATGGATTTATCTCCTGAAACCTACTTCCCTAATAAGCCCAAAGGATAGGGGGAGATGCAAGTTTGCTTTCTGTATGAACAACCACTTTGATCCTCAATCTCTTGCCACATGTCAAGCTATTTTCTCTTTTGGGCTTGGCAAAATGACCATACACATTACCATAAATTCTCACATTACCATAAATTCTCCTTCAGGCTATGGTCTACAGCAAAAACAAATTTTTTTGTGCTGAATCACCCAGATCTGAGAGCGATATGAGTACTGGCTAATGTTCTGCTCCCACGGACTCCACAGGGGTCTGCAGTCTCTGGTCCTGGGAGCTCCAAACCATCATGAATTTTGGCTGTATGGCCATGGGTTCTTCTCCCACGGTCTTGCTGTTTCCTCAAAGTACTGTCTCTTCCAATTTGCCCAAAGTCACCAACTTTACAATCTGAAATCGTTTTTTTAGAATTAGTATTTCTTTTCTATTAAGACATTCTGTTCCGTTAGCTCTTCAGACTTTCAGATAGAGACTATACATCACCAAGACTCAAGATAACTTATCTCTATGTACACGTTTTTTGTTTTGTTTAACTTTGTTGTGTTTTGTGGTGAAGTTATGCTTTGCATAACAATTCTTTTGAAAGCTACTGAGTTCCCTTTAAATGTCACAGTTTATATCTCATAATGAATTACAGTGGCACAAACTCAGGGGTACAAAAATGTTGTAGTCATTTCTGTATAACTGAAATAATGGTTGTATAACTTTTAAGCCTTTATTTTCCCTAGAAAGAAGGAACTTAATCTATTAATTTCCAAACAAACATTGGGCAAATTGAAAGAATTTGAGGAAATAGGAAGACATTTGAAAACTTGTTTCCTTTTTTTTTTAAAGTTTTCTCTTTATTATACAGAAAACTTTTTATTATTTTCTAGCTTTGAATACATTTATTTTAACATGAATGAAATAGACTTAGTATATCCTGTATTACGTATATGCTATATAATGTATACTATATTTCTTTATCTCTGTCTCAGTCTCTCTGCCCTGAGCATGTCTGACTCAGATGGAAAAGCTACAATCACTTTGGTTCAGTCTCCAGTGGTGCTGGTGTCAGTAGAATGCAGTCCTGTAGTCCAGAGTCATTTCAAAAAACTTACATTCTTAATTTTTTTAAACTTCTCAAACATTCTAGAGGAGAAACACTGTTCATTTTATTTATCCTCCTTTGCTCTTACTCCAAAGCTGTTCTCCTTCCTCTTGTTTTACTCTTTCCTCTCTCCCCAAAGAAAGACACGTCAGCACCCACAACCCCAGCCTTCAGGGCTCAACCTGAGGCACTCTGTGCTCTTAGTATAACATTACACTGTTTTTGTACACATTTCAAGCTATATTTATAACATTAGCTTTATGAGGTAAGTACAATCAGTGACATGCATTTTCTCTTCTGACAAAGTGAGAAAAGGACTGCAGGGCTAATTTTCAAAGTAAAACTTTGAATTTGAAACAAAATAGCATATTTTTCGGGCTTCTCTGGTGGTGCAGTGGTTGAGAGTCCGCCTGCCGATGCAGGGGACATGGGTTCGTGCCCCGGTCCGGGAGGATTCCACATGCCGCAGAGCGGCTGGGCCCATGAGCCATGGCCGCTGAGCCTGCGCGTCCGGAGCCTGTGCTCCGCAACGGGAGAGGCCACAGCAGTGAGAGGCCCGTGTACCGCAAGAAAAAAAAAAAAAAAAAAAAAAAAGCATATTTTTTGTAAACGGATTACTGAATAATGACCATGGCTGATCATCTGACCGTGGCTCAGATTTTTTTATTCCAAAGCAATTCTGAATTTTTAAAAATTATTTTCCTATATGTGAGTTGCAGACATGATTTACAGTGACAAACTATTTCACCAACGCCTCTTCAAAAAACTTCAAAAATGTTTTGAATTTTAGTAAGAAAAGCTTGCATACCACTTTTTTTCCCCCTACAGATAAAGAATTGAAAGAGAGGGAAATGTGTTATAAAAATTTTGGCATAGCAAATGAAAGATAATTTATCTTAGCTTATTTTAGTCATTCTCTTCAGTTAGATTGGTGTCAGTAGCTTGCCTGTGATGCAGCAAGACCCTGTAAAGATTTTCTCTGATTTTTACAAATGGATTTTCTTGTGAACATTGCCAAAAAAAGCTGTGTGTGTGTGTGTGTGTGTGTGTGTGTGTGTGTCTCCCCTCCATTGGTACTGACAGCCACTGGCATTTTCCTTATCCACTAGCATATCATTTATAGAACTATTCTTAATCTCTTAATCCTTCAGTATTGCTTCAAAAATATTTGCCAGACTGGGCATTTTGCTAATTTATTTTCATTTTTATTACTTGTACAGCATCCCAGAATGTACTGAAAGAGTATCTGAATATTATTAATTATCCTTATACTTTAGTTTAATATTAATTTTTATTCAAAAATATTGCAGGGAACCTCATGGCGCTCCAGCTCTTCCTTTAAACTAGTTTTAGTTATCTTTTAAGTTCTTACTTCTTTAAGAAAGCATCCCTACCTAAGAACAACTGTTGCTGCATCCTACAGTTTGGCCCCTCTCATTCTTCTCTAGCAACTGCGCTACGTCTGCCTGAAGGTGTGTATGATCAGACCCTCATCCCTCAGGAGTCTGAGACAATGACATTCTCATACTAAACCTGTTGTACTTATCTGTTGACAGTCAAAACTGGGAAAGGAGGTAGAAGAATGTACCCTAAAAGCTCTTTTCCCCTCACTCACTGTGTGACAGCAGCCCAACTTCCTCCCAAGGAGCCGAGATGGTGGTTCCTTGTCCTGCCTGCTGGCTGCACAGGATCCTGAAGCGACCAAGTAGTAACCATGGCTCAAGTCTTTATGGGAATCTTGTGGTAAACTGTTGAAAATATTCTCCCTCTGGAAAATAACATCTCTAAATCCATAAAAGCCAAAGGTTCAGGGACTGGAAGCACAAAACAGTCACTGGGAGTGATGGTAAGCCGAGTGTGGAGGCAGGGATTTGGTCTCCATGATCTTCACCCCCTAGTATTACACCAGTGACAGTTTACAAAGCAAAGCGTAATTAAAGTTGCAGATAGTTCAGAGATTCTAGGCAACTGGCTGAGTAGCAAAACTATCTGTCTTTGGGAAAACGTACACAAATAAATCATAATTAACTGTTCAAGAACAGTTTTTTTCAATTTCTGTTGTTTGGCAATTTGGTATAACTTGTAAAACATCTAAATGTATCAATTTTAGGTAGCACTTTTTTGTTTTTACCTAAAAAATAAACACACAAATATGTGTGTTTTCATTGCAGAGTTATTGACTTATAATTCAGCAGACTCTTTTAAGTCACTGAATTACTTTGAGTAAATAGCACCAATTAAGTGACTAAATGGTCACCACCAGGGGTCTGCAAGACTCAATATAAATTAGCTAAAGAATAGTTCACGTTAATTTCACTGTTAAATCAATCTTTTTTTTTTTTTTTCCTGGCTGAGTAGAGGGACAAATCACACAAAAGCACAACCACCCCAGAAATTCTATGATGCTAGAAGAATCAACATTATTTCAAAATCACTGTTAAAGTTTAAATAAATGTAAACAGAATGCTCCCAATAAAAACATATGGCTTCAGACTCTGTTAATAGTTTAGTACAGCTGAGCCCTGGAGAAGAAGTTATACAATTTAACAGTGAGGTTAGAAGTACTTAAATGATAAAGATAAGATAAAAAGTATTTAAATGTTTTCTGATCAGTTTTTAACTTTTCAGCTTTATATGCAATTAACGTCATTTAAAAACCTTTTTATATAAAGGCAGTATGGATAAGTGCATAAATAGAAAGATACTTAATATTTTAATGAAATTAAAATGAATTTTACCATTCTGTTTATACTTAAAAGATCTTTAATTCTCCAAGTTTCTAACTAAAGTGAGCTAACTTGACGATTAAGTTTTGTTAGTCTAAATCGTCAACTAACTAAAACTTTAGGATGTGTTTGGTGCAAATGCTATTTTAAATCATTAGGATAATTAATCAGGTTAATTCCATAACTTCCTAAATCTGCAATTCATACTATACTATAGAGAAATAACCTTAATGATACATACATGGTGTATACTCGTACAAAATGTCAAATGGAAGGAATATTCAAAGTTCTATTCTTATTGAACTAATATTTAATATAATTTCAAATTTAAACACAATTATTATAAAACAAATTTTAATGATGGTTGGATAATTTTATATAGCGTTTATTGTTATTATGTTAATTCAAAGTTTATTATGGATATTAATGTTTTTCTTTTATTATTCAAATTTATTATTAAATTTCTTGTACAATTTAATTATATTTTTACTCAAAATTTTATTTCATAGGATGAATTCTACTTTAAAGTTTCATCTTATACTTTATTAAGAAAAAAACATTTTGCATTGATTTACTTTTCTCCAATACCCTTTTCAAAGAAAATAGATTAGTATTATATTCCTTAATTTACAAGGTTCCTGCACTTCACTCCCAAATACCACCACCAAGAGCAGTCTGCCAAGAAATCATAGTAAGGTAGAGATTTTAAAGTATTCTCCCGAAATCTGTAGTTGATCTGTCTTAGATACAAAGGTAGAAAATAATTGTACCAATTCCCTGCATGTGGTGTGTATCATTCAGTGTAGTCCTTTAATAGATGAAGGCACAGACATTGAAGAATATAAAGCAGTTGTATAAAGAACCTACAAATAATTAGTATTCAAACTAAGAGTTTTAGTATAATGGTCAATATTTTCCCATGGGTGTGTTTTTGGGAAAAAGGGAGATAATATTTTAAAGAGTACCGTGGGCTTACTAGAATGATTTTTAAATCAAGCAGCACATTCAAATGTGTTATCTTATTCAGTGTGGAATTTGCTCCAGATACTTTTGGGCCTAGGAGTTGGGTGTGTCCTCTCTGCTTCTTTTGTGATAAATATCTATTTTATTGAATTTGTTACTTATCTGTGTACAGTGAAAAAATAAATATTAGGCTGTCGAAAATGAAAATTAAAAAAAAATTCAACTTGCATGTTCTATCATTGGTTGATCTAGAGCTAAAAGTAAATACTAAGTTGTTAAAATACACACACTATAGATAAAAATCTTTGATATGAAAATAATCACTTTCAGATCTTATAGGTTTTAGGCCATTGACATTGCTCACCCTGGCTCACATATAGGACAACTTAGCACATGTTCATTGTTGTTCATTACAAAGTCCTACGGAAGCTTTTTTTATTTAGGTAGGCACTCACTCCATTAAATTTGAAAATAAAATGTTGGTCTTTTGATCATAGGATTTTTTTCCAAAGGATTTTTAAAAAAAATTTTAATGCATACAGAGATCAGTGTAGCTATAGAAAGCAAACACATAAGACCACCTATTCTATGTCTAGAGAGAAAGAATTTTCACTAAATAAAAGGTAAAATTTTAAATTTATAATTAAAATATCAGTCTATTCCATATCTGAACACAGGAGAATT
This sequence comes from Tursiops truncatus, assembly GCF_011762595.2. Lineage (NCBI taxonomy): Eukaryota > Metazoa > Chordata > Mammalia > Artiodactyla > Delphinidae > Tursiops > Tursiops truncatus. The sequence continues at coordinate 81,445,571 of NC_047036.1, forward strand.
ATTTGGGCTTAACAAACTCAAAGAGGCCATTTAATGACTAAGCATAAATATAAATATGATTCACAATAGCTAGGGCTGGCTGACCACTGTAGACACATTAAAAGTCATAAGTTCCAAAGACACAGGCCAGATTCTGGAAGAGTCAAATCATTGTCATTCCCTTCAGCATTCAAAAAGTTCAATGTACAGCAAAAGAACAAAATGAAAAACTATACAATTCCACTTGGGTATTATCTAGGAAATCTTACTTAACATATCTTTTAAATGCTATAAAAATACATTGCTTTTTGGATGTCATTTCTTATTTTGAGAGAAAGAGATAGAGATATTCAATTCCTTTATAATTAAAGGGCATTATTACAACTGTAACCAAGATTTTTTAAAATGGGCTCTGATTTTTTTAAATAAAGAAATTGATATTAAAGTAAACCATTCATATTTTAACAGTTATTCTCTTTTACCCTATACCTAAAATGCACTTCTATAAATAAGTTATAGAGTTAGCTAAAGAAAAAAATGACTGGAAAAAATAGAAAATGGAAAAGGTAGTATTGCTGATATTTCGGTGTTTGATAGTATTTTTACTCTCTATATAGGAGTTCTCTGAATGTATTCTCCTTTTCTCTAGAGGTATTTCACATCATGTTTAAGTATTACAAACTTATGATGGGCAAGACTAACAGGAAATGCAAACCATACTTTCTTTAAAATCAAGTCCAAAATTTGATGTGGACAGTATGACCTACGATCCATGAACATGTTGATGTGGACAGTATGACAGTAACAGAATGCTCTCATTTTAACTTTTTACTTTGAAATAATTACAGACACACAAGAAGTTGCAACCATATCACAGAGAAGTTTCACACACTCTTCACCAGCTTCCCCGAATGTAGCTTCTGTTAAATGATAAAGTACATTAAAATTTTCAAGAGTTTACTTGAGCACACATCTATTTTGAAATTGGGCACTGTCAAACTGAAAGTGGTTAGGAGCTCTCTGTTGGCAGGAGCTAGGGGAAAGTTTTTATATAGCAGACAGGGAAGCAAAGTAAGGAAATAATTTGGCTTTAGCTTTTAAAAAGTTACCTTATTTGGGAAAGGGTATTTGGCTGTTTGTGATTGGTTCTTCTTAAATTTTGTTTTCTTTGGTATGAGTGCACTGACCCTGGCTTAGGTTTTAGTTTTCTTACATAGACTATGAAGGCATCAGAACCACCTCAGTTTCATGGCCTCTTTCTTTAATTACTTTAACACACAGCCTACATAATAATAGAACGTTATCAACAATAGAAAATTAACACTGTTGGACTACTATTAACTAGACTGCAAACCTTACTAAAATTTCACCAGTTTCTACATGCACTGGTTTGTGTGTTTCTACGAAATATCAACATTTTCACATGTTTAGATTTACCACCACAATCAAGATACAGAACTGTTCCACTACCAGATAAGAATTCCAAATTTGCCAATATCCAGGTCCTAAAGATTTTTTCCTGAAGTTTTTTTTCTTAAATCTTTAGATTTATGTACATTATCCATTACAAATTTATTTTTTTAAGAACTGAGGTTTATTTTTTCCATACAGATAGCTGTTTATTCCATCATTCATTTCCCCCATTGCAATACTTAAGAGACACTTGCTGAAAATCAATTTATCTTTAATTTGTGGGGCTATTTTTGGATTCTGTTCCATTCCATTTATCCATATAGCTTCCATGAGGTTAGTATCACACTATCTTGATTATTGAAGCTTTATCCTGATATCTAGTAGTTTGAAATGTACAAATATATTCTACTTTATCAAATTGTTTTAAGTATACTGTATCCTTTGCATTTACATATAAATTTTAGGTTCAGCTTGCCAATTTTTATAGAGTGGTACCTGCTAAGATTTTGACTGGAACTGCATTAGATCTACTGAAAAATTTGGAGAGGATTAACAACTTAACATTAAGCCCTACGATCCATGAACATGTTGCATCTCTCCATTATTTAAAAAATTCTATCAGGCATGTTTTACAGTGGGGTTTCATATATCTTGTGAAGTACAGACTCAAGTACTTCTTAATTCGGACGCTATTGTAAATTGTATTTTATAAATTTCACTTTCCAAATGTTTGCTGCCAGTATATAGAAGTACAGCTAAGTTTTATAAATTGGTCTTCTATCCTGTGACCTTTCTTAACTCATTTATTAGGTCTAGTAACTTTTGAAATAGATGTATCTAGATTTTCAACATACACAATCATATGTCTTATAAACAAAAACCATTACATTTCTTTCTTTCCAAAACGAAAATTTTTTTCTTGCTTATTGCAATTGCCCCCTAATATACTATTGAAAAAGTGGTGAGAATAGATACTGTTGTCTTTTTCCTGACATTAGATGGAAAGTATTTATTGTTTTACCAGTAGGTATGATGCTCCATCTAGATTTTTCTTAGATGTCCTTAAGCAGAATGAAGAAATTCCCCTCCATTTCTAATTTGCTGAGATTTTTGTTTTGTTTTTATAAATTGTTGCTTAATTTTTTCAGATTATTTCTATGCATCTATTAAGATATATAAATCTTTATAGATTATTTCTCTGCATCTGTTAAGTTATAGTTTTGATCAAAATTTGAAATTATTCCTTTATTATTTTATTTTATGCTGTTTATATAGTGAATTGCATTAATTTATTTTCAAATGTTATATCAACGTTGAATTTCTAGGATAAATGTCACTTGGTTCTGATTTGTTATATTGATTATACTTTGTTAGACTCAACTGGGTGAAATTTTATTAATGATTTCTGCTTCTGTGCTCATGAAGCATATTGGCATGTAGTTGCCTTTCCTTGTAATGTATTTGTCTAGTTATGATATCAGCGTAATCATGAATAGACAAATACATGAGTGTTTATCTCATAACATGAGTAAGCAAGTTGTATGCAAACAGAGTTGATTTCAGTTTGCCTGCTGAAACCTTGTTCTTATCTCCTGAGCAACCTGAAGTCATAGTGCTAACCATTGATTAAACTTGAAATAAATGTACTATTAAGTGATTAATATAATCCTGTGTTAGGGTATGAAATAGATCAGGAACAATTTATGTCTTTTTATCAGCATTTAACTGATTGCTATTTTGCACCAAGTTTGTTTTATGTATGCTTCCTGCTATTGAGCCTTATCATGCAGCCTAGTTTTAGTTACGTGACTAAAAGAGTATAAAAAATCTCTCTTTGGATGAGACTGTGCATCCCCTTAAACTAAGGTGTTTCACATACACCTGATGGTTCAAAATATGAAGATGAAGTTGTCTTGTGTAACTGAGAAAGGACCCAGGGAGCTGCGCCCAGAAGAGTTGTTTGCCTGTGATTTATTTCTCCTGTTTACCACATCTATTACCTTTATTAAAACACTACATGAGTGTAGCCTGTGAAGTTTCAGTAGTCTTTTCACTTATCCAATACTGTGTAATTGCTGAAGAATTGTTCCTTCCTGTTCTATTATCTGAAATAATTTGTGTAGGATTGGTATTATTTCCTATAATTTACCAGTGAAGCCATCTGTGCCTGAAGATTTTTTTGTAGGAAGGTGTTTATACTATGAATTTGTCTTTTTAAATAGATACGGCACTATTCTTGTTTTCTATTTCTTCTTGGCTCTGTTTTGGTAATTGTGATTTTCAAGGAATTCTTAAATTTTGTCAGATTTGTTGGAATTAAATTGTTTATAATATTTCCTTAAAATTTTAATGTTTGTGGAATCTATAGTGCTGTCTGCTCATTCATTCATTATATTGTTGATTTGTATTCTTTTTTCCTTGATCAATCTAGCTAGACATTTATCAACTTTATAGATAGTTCAAAAAAGAAATCAACAGTGGTCTCTTTTCCCTTCTTTTTTCCATATACTCTTTCATTTTCTTCTGCTCAGTTCTTTATTATTTCCTCCCTGCTTTTCTTTTCTTCACTTCCTAAGGTGGATGGCTAGATCACTTAATTGTATCCATATGCAGATTCCTGAAGCTTCTTATATGCATAACTACCCCATCTCTTGTTTTCTGCCCTGTAATTTCTGTTTCATGCTCTCAAACCTGATTATCTTTTTCTTCAACTCAGCAATACTCACATGCTTTGTTTGGGATCACTGCCCTAGCACCATGGTCTAGAACTGCCTCTAAGCAGATAGCAGGGTTGATAAAACAGCTTCCTTCTATTATTTCCTCTATCTGAGGTACAACGTCTAAAAACATTGCTTCATTTCTTTTGTCCATTTTGTTGTTGTTTACACTGGCTGGAGAAATTAGCCACAGTGAATCTATCATAGCCAGAGGTCGCTCTAAATAATATTTGAGAAACCATGGAGATTGAGAGTTGCCAAAACGAAAGATAAAGTAAATGTCTACACTTCTATATCTGGGGTGTAGACATGTCCCAGAAACTATACTCCTCTCAGCTTTAATTCACATGCAAACATTTTAGCATAGCATATTAAACTGATAGTTAATACAGGAAAAGAAGATGATCACTATGATTATTTCACTAAGAATAAGCCAGGCAAAGTAACTCATTTAATTTTGCACTAGGGTTACTAGATCTGTTGTATGTATGTTCTGTACTTGTATCAAAGTTTGATAAATAATATGATGCTTTGTTTGAGGGCATGTTGGAACAGTAAAGGAAAAATGGTGGATTTCTACTGGGTTTACATATTAAGAGTTGACAATCACATGAGGGAAAAACTGATGATTATTAAATGTTTGGTTTTAAAACATTAGAACTCTGCTGTGCTGTATAAGCAAGCTAAGTGCTCATGGTGGATCTAGGGTAATTCTGAGAGGTTAGATTTTCTCTTTTGTGTTAGGGACAATTCACTTTCTCATCAAGTTTTCCTTCCATTGAAGTCTTCCTTCTTTGGGGCAGGTTAGAAATGCGACCAGAAAACTTAACTGCATCATTTTGTACATAAAATATCACTCTTTGTATATAAAATATTCATAACTTTAAGTGATTCAATGGTAATAGGATACAAGAAAGAGGGTATTTCAAGTTGAAGAATTATTCATACTGGTCATTTTCCAAACAGGTTATGAGCTATGAGTTAAATAACTCTTAAACACGTTAGAGCTATTCATATTATCAAACTTCTCTGAGTCCTCTGAAAACATGCTGGGGAAAAAAAATGACGCTTAGAAGCATCTATTTTGCCCATGTAGTTCTGGTTGGAAGTATAAATAACAAAAAGGCAGTGAATAAACGGCCAGAAACGAAGAACAGTGAGATATACTTTAGGAATTATTTATGAATGTACTCAATCTTAGGACATCGTGAATGAACATGTTTCCTAGCATAGTTTTATAATATGTGTATATTTTATATTTATGTAATATTTATAATTTATGTCTAGTATATGTATATATGTAGACACACAGCATGTACAACCTTAATAAAAATAGGCAATAAACTCTTATCCACTAAACCATGACTTCAAAAATAATGAGTACTTTGTGGGGCTTAAACAGATGTAATAACAAAAGTTACCAGTTTTTAAACAACTACTGTATTCAAGTACTGTGGTAGGCACTTCATGGACACTAATTGTGTCACAAAACCCTTCAAATGAGATGATAACAACCACTTTTTTCTCAAATGGAGAACAAGCTCACTTAGACATCTTGGCCGTAATAAAGCCAAGATAAAGATACAGTCTTCTGGGGCTCTGGTTTGAACGTTTACAACCATTTCACCTCCAAATACCACAGATGTGACATAGGTTTACTTGATTTTTGATTTTCTTTTTTTTTTTTTTGACTCTCCATACAGTTTCACAGCATGCTTTACAGAGGCCTGGTGGCTGTCACTGAGGTCAGGGGATTTTCAACCCATACTTCACTTGAATAAAGGAAGCTGTAACAAAAATACTGCTTCTCTCAGAAGTTTTGTGCCAATTTTGAACTCTACCATTGTTACTTTCCTTAGATTTTTATCAGAACCCTTGGTCTACTATAAACCCATGCTTTAAAATGTGACCAACTCAGTCATACAACACTCAGTTTATGCTCTGGCTACTCTATTGTATCAATTTCTATTTCCTTTTATTAAAATCATTTTATTTTTCTTTTGTATGCTGAAGAAGACTTATAGCAATATTTTGAAAATTAATGAACTCTGAAGGTTATCATCATGTCCCTAATTTTTTCTCTCCTTTCTCATCTTAAAATCACCATAGTAATACTGAATCTAAAAACTGCAAGTTAGGATCCTGAGCAACATTTTCATTTCAAATTTCAGCACCATTTTCCTGTTTTGAAACCACTGCATTCATTTCAAAAATAAGATTTTTACAAAAATATTGACCATGGGGCTCTGATCTCTAGCCATTGTCTTTGAGTTTTCTAGATTTAGATTAAACATCTTTAGTTATCATTATCAACCAGTTATCCAGTGATTGACATTAATAAAATTTATGGTGAAAAAAACATTGCCCTTACACCATCTGGAAGATGGTATCTGTATTTCACATTTTAATGTAATTCAGTGGATAAGTGACTTTGTGGTTCTGCATAGGAATATTTTTTCTGGAACTATACTTCACTAAATGTTCTTGTGGTTACTAACATGACCATTGTTGGATTTAAAAAGGTAATTTTTCTTTTTCTGCAGTGATGAGCCACAGTTGTAGTTTTATCAGCATTATGCCACATTATTCCAACTGATTGTAACAATTAAAACAGTTCCGGGTTTGGACTGGATATGGTGATATTTATATTCCATTCTGACTTATTTTGATATCATGCCATGATGATAAACAGCTGCTTTTATTAATAATAAGTTACATTCTACACACAAAATGAGGGTGATGTCTTTATAAACCCATCTCTGATCCTTTACAGAAAACAAGTTTGATTTGTTGACACTGTTTCAACCTGATTTACAGGCGTAGAGAGGGTCATTTTTTATATCTTCATATTTATGTTTTACCCTTGCTTAAGATTTCATAAAGAAATTCTTATTTAGATACACGCTGGTAACAAGAACATTTTAAAAATCAATCTGCAAATAAGTTGGGAAATTTAGATTAGAAACTACAGAGTGGCACTACCAAATGTAAAATAGATAGCTAGTGGGAAGCAGCTGCATAGCACAGGGAGACCAGCTTGGTGCTTTGTGACCACTTAGAGAGGTGGGATAGGGAGGGTGGGAGGGAGGAGATATGGGGTTATATGGATATGTAGAGCTGATTCACTTTGTTATAAAGAAGAAACTAACACACCATTGTAAATCAATTATACTCCAATAAAGATGTTTTAAAAAAAATTACAGTTGTGTCATGTCAACAAATTGATATTGACTTTGTAGATTTTTAAATTCTGATACAATCCACAAAGAAAGAACAAATTAGATGCCTGTAATTTCTCCAAACAACAGCAACAACAATAATCCCAATAACAATAACAGTTTGGTTTAAAACTTTTTAAAAAGTTTCTAAGTGCCAGGAACAGTACTAAGCCCTTTATATACATATAACTCACTTAATTCTCACAAGTCTATTCCTATTCCTATTATTATTTTGTATTCAGAGGAGAAAATTGGAGACTATAAAAGTTATGCTATTTGCCAAAGTTCTCAAAGGAGAAAGAGCGAGCTAAGAATCTGTCTTGGATATATTCAGTATTTAACCCCAAAATCTATGGTCTTGACTTCTGGGTTAAAATACATTGACCACAACTAAGTATCAGCAAATGTCTAGTGGCTATTTCATAGTTATTTTAAATGTAGTAATTGAAATAAAATAAATTAAATATTTAAGAGTATTTTCCTACTCACTTTTTTAAAAAAAATTAATTAATTAATTTTTGGCTGTGTTGGGTCTTTGTTTCTGTGCGAGGGCTTTCTCTAGTTGCGGCAAGTGGGGGCCGCTCTTCATCGCAGGGCGTGGGCCTCTCACTATCGTGGCCTCTCTTGTTGCGGAGCACAGGCTCCAGACGCGCAGGCTCAGTAGTTGTGGCTCACGGGCCTAGTTGCTCCGTAGCATGTGGGATCTTCGCGGACCAGGGCTCGAACCCGTGTCCCCCACATTGGCAGGCAGATTCTCAACCACTGCGCCACCAGGGAAGCCCTCCCCTACTCACTTTTTAATATTACATTTATATATTACAATATGATTACCACTGTAGTGTTAACTAACACCTCTATCAAGTTATATGATAATCATAATTTTCCCTACCCATTCTTTTAACTATAAATATTTACTGACATTTTTGCATAGCTTGAGATTGTTCTTCATTGATTGTGTCATTTATGCAATTGATTTGAAAAATAATTAAACTTAACATATTTTTTATACCCAGAGTTTGAAACAAACATTATTTACTTTTAAAAACTTTCAATGATAGAGATTGATAATTTATTTGCTACAATTAAGAATAATCATGAAAATATTCTCTGTCAAACTTGTATATATAACTATCTTTTTGAAACCTTCCAAACATAAATCAAGGTATGGTTAATATTGCCCTTAAAAACGGCTGTGTATTGGGCTTCCCTGGTGGCGCAGTGGTTGAGAGTCCGCCTGCCGATGCAGGGGACACGGGTTCGTGCCCCGGTCTGGGAAGATCCCACATGCCGCGGAGCGGCTGGGCCCATGAGCCATGGCCACTGAGCCTGCCTGTCCGGAGCAATTGCTGTGTATTAATAATATGCATAATTGTTTACTGAGCTCTCTTACTTTTTTCCATGATAAGTTAAGCCGTATATTGTTTCTACTGCAACAACTGCAAGCACCTCTGGCTAATTTAAACAGAAAAATAAATTCAGGGATGAATATAGGATTGTCAAAGGGAGAGGAGAAAAGCTAAATAAGCAGGTATCAGAAACAATGGCTCTGGGAATTTGGAAGCTGACACAGGTGGGTACTATTTTTATGGTAATGTTTGAGGATTTAATTATTGTTGAACATTTTGAAGACCTTCAAATATATATATATATTTTTCAAAATATAATTTTCAGGAAGAGAGTGTCTGACTGATGCATTTGGGGTATGCCCCTATTAGTTGGCCATGAAAATATATGTTGTATTTTGACTGTTAGTTCCAACAAAACTGTATTTGTAGGGTTATAATAGCTCTCCAAAGGGAATCCAAGTTGTTGTTATCATGGATACTGGGTAGAGAAATCAATAGATATCCATTAAACTAGAATCACCCATAATTATTTTCATCACTAACTCTCCAAGTAGATCACATCCAAATTTAAAAGGATATTTTTCATCTAGCTTTAAAAACATCTTTCTTTTCTGTAAGAATGTATTTTTGGTCCTAAAATTTCCAATGGTAATATTATCAGCCATTTAGATTTAACTACATATAACTCAAGGTTCATTACTCACCTTTTTCCTTTTTACTTGCTTCATTTCCTCTGTAATGAGGTCTTCTCTCTGAAAGATTTAAATTTTGATTACAATACTTTTTCAAGTACTTTCCTAAGACTGAGTATGCAGGTAACACAGTCTAAATCTTTTAACTCTGATAGTTGAAAAATAGTTTGGCTGAGTATAGGATAGGATTGTAGTCTTATTTTCCTAGTATGTACCTAGTGTTGCTTTTTCTTATAGTTTCTAATGTTACAGATGAGAAATCTAATTTCAAGGTGTTTCTTCCTCCTTTATAAATTACTTTTTCTTTTTGCTGAATAGCTTGTGAAAATTTCTCCATACAACTTGACTTTTCCTCATGTTTTGTATCAATCATTTAAATGGACTCCAAAATTATATAGATTATACATGATCAAGCAGTCAAAAAATGAAACACCTTCTAGAACAATAAAGACATCATTGCTTCATCCCCATGACAACTCTAGCAGTGCTACACAAGAGTGTGTTAAAACATTTCTGAATCTTAAATAACAGATTTAGATAAATCTTATTACATCTCCATTTCCAATAGATTATTCCGTTTTACAACTCTCTTCAACTAATTGAATCTCAGGATTTCCTCAAAAATAAATAAGTTCTGGTATTTAAATATCTGAGATGTCCTTAAAAATTGGATGTCTTCCTGTTTCTTCGTTGGCATATGGTAAGACTGTTTTCTTAAATGTTTCAGCATGCAATATAAAAAACCTGAACCAAACACACAGTATATATGCCAGTCTCAAATTCTCTCTATGTTGTACAGTCCTAATGTTTATTTTTACACAATTATTTCAACAAAGTAAATCGCACATCTAATCGGGTACCAGAATTCATGCTACACATGTGTTCCCTGTCCTCTAGGACTAGGAATGTCACTTAAGAAGATATGTAACATACTGTGCTCCACAAGGACCATTATAATTCAGCATTTCCATCCACTTCTGTGTTCTCCTAGATACAACTGAGTATATAAAGCTAAAAATTATATTTCCCAGTTCCTTTTTTTTTTTTTTTTTGGTACGCGGGCCTCTCACTGTTGTGGTCTCTCCCGTTGCGGAGCACAGGCTCTGGACGCGCAGGCTCAGCGGCCATGGCTCACGGGCCCAGCCGTTCCGCGGCACGCGGGATCCTCCCAGACCCAGGCACGAACCCGTGTCCCCTGCATCGGCAGGCGGACTCTCAACCACTGCGCCACCAGGGAAGCCCCCCAGTTCCTTTTTGTCTAGGATTCTGGCTGTTTATATAGTTTCTGCAAATGAGATTTATTCTTTTAGAGTTGGAAGTTGGAAGAAGTCTAGACCAAAGCTGTTCCTATGTCAGCTGGCAAGCAAGGTTGGATATGACAGTCGGCAATGGCCAGTTTCCATGTTCCAGGGTCTAGTGATCAGCTCAGTGAGTATGTGGTGGCTGTGGTGGTTATAGTAGTAACAGCAGTAGCAGTTTCCTCTTGCTACTTTACTACAGCATTGACTTTAAAACCAAATGCCACTTACTTCTCAAACAAGTCCAGTGATATTTTGACTTAATTATTGTTACTAAGTTGCTTTTTATTGAAATACCCGGAGTAGTTTGTATTTCTTGAGCTGAATCCTGAAAGACACATAATGTATATATTGTCAAGACTTCCCTGGTGGCTCAGTAGTTAAGAATCTGCCTGTCGATGCAGGGGACACAGGTTGGAGCCCTGGTCTGGGAAATTCCCACATGTCACAGAGCAACTAAGCCCGTGTGCCACAATTACTGAGCCTGTGCTCTAGAGCCCGTGAGCCACAACTACTGAGCCTGCATGCCACAACTACTGAAGCCCGCGTGCCTAGAGCCCATGCTCCACAACAAAGAGAAGCCACCACAATGAGAAGCCTGTGCACCGCAACGAAGAGCAGCCCCCACTCGCCGCAACTAGAGAAAGTCCACGTGCAGCAATGGAGACCCAATGCAGTCTACAAAAATTAAATAAATAAAATAAATAAATAGAGTCAGTCAACCCTGGGATTATATCCACAATTTACTACATACTTCCCACTTGAACTGGCTGAGCCTCAATTTACTCAACCTACAACGTTTATAATATGTTTATTATGCTATATTATTGTATGGATTAAATAGTGAGATATATGTAAAATACCTGCACCAAACAACAGCGGTAAATAAACTGTGACAGGCAGCAGGGGAGTAGTTATTGCCATGATATGAGAGTTGAAATTATGGAACTCTTTGATTAGTTTCTTCTTTTTCCATAAAATTATTTTTTGTTGTTTACATATTTTATTCACTCTACTGGCACTCAGTAAATGGATTCATTGAAAAACAATAAAAAAGGAAAAACAGATGTGTGATTTTCATAAGTACTAGGATATCATTGTGACAGGTAATAAATAAACTAAACACAGTAAACAGGAAAATGTACTTAGGTAACTAAGCAGAATTTTGTTTATGTGTGAACAAATGGCTTGTGTTGCTAAAGAGTAAACCACATTCAACTTAGATGTAATAACTGAAATGAATATGCATTGAATTCATGGAAATCAGCCTACTTTTAGGAAAAATGCTTTCATTTTAGTAAGACAGAAGCTAATCAAGGCATAGGTGCTATTCTGAGTAAATTAAAATAAATTAGTTTAAATATTCATTTTTTGTAAATATGCTGTTATTTTGAAAAGTTTCGAGATTTTGTCTCAGTTTTAACAAATTTATCCATTAGAAAAATATTTCCCTCTATTTGTGTAATTTACATTTTCCTTCACTTTCTCTGAAGAGTTTGAAAGAAAATCTGCCTGAATTAAATTTCTTTGAATTGATTTTACTACAAGTATATTATACTTTACAAAAAGCTTTAACTGTGTCTTTTAAACATTTTTCTTTAGTTGAAAGACCAAATAAATGAAAACAAGATGATTTGATGCCATTTGCTACTTTCCTAGTTACACTAAATGATTATTTTATGATGATTTGAACAATGCAATTTTTTAAAAATTAGGTTCTTTTATGATCCACCACATCTGTAAATATAACCAGAAAATAACAGAATAAAGGAGACTGTACGGTTTCAATCCACAATTAATTTCAAGTGAACTTAATTCTCCCAATAAATATTTTCAAATATTGAGATTTTGACAGTTTACCGAAGTTGTAGACACTTGATCTTTGATTTATAATTTAATTCACAGATTAAGATTTATAAAGTTTAAAAATTATAGTTTTAACATTCTGCTAATTCTATTAAAATGCTCTTTTTTTCATTGCTGTTTCCTCATTGATAATATCATAACTTTTAAAACCTTTGATGTTCATCTCAACTTTCCACATATTTTACACATTTTCAACAGTAATTTAATACTCGGAATTCTAGATTTTATATACTGATGGGTGTTTAAAATATCATTTAACATTATTATACTTTGAAAGAAGAATGAAGAAGCAGAGTAAAAAAAACAAAGCCTAACATTTTAACTAATATTATACTATGGAAATTCAGACAGTAGGGGATGTGGCAGTATCATTACTGAAAAAAAAGATAATGGAACTTGGGACTCAATTTGTGGGTAGGTATAACACAAGCACGTGTGTGTGTCTGTGTGTGTGTCTGTGCGTGTGTCTGTGCGTGTGTGTGTGTGGTATATGAACAAACTGTCCAATTTGACGGATAACTTTAAATGTTGTTACTTGGTCTCTGTTAACTCAGCAAAAGATTGAAGTTTGAATTACTTTGGTAATCTAGTAGAAGCTTTGTATCACAATGGTGACAGTGTAATGTTTACTGGTGAAAGCTTGGCGTATTCACTTTGAGGCATCTACAACAATAGGTACCAAATCACTGTATCTTCTCATCATTTAGTCACTAACAACTATTCACCTTCTATTTTATGCAGATCTTCAGTTCAAATTGGTCAAAGTAGAAAACTTGAAAAAAATCATCAAGAAATTGGTGGAAATTGCCATTGTGAAAAGGGGATTAGGGACAATTTACAACATCCCTTAACATAGCAGAAGTTAGAGAATGTTGGCTCCCAAGTCAGATGGTTTGAGTATGAATATTTGTATTTTCAAATCCTAGTTTCTTAGAGATTTTATCATTCACCTTCTGTGGTTACATTTATACTGCTTTTCTTCATCTTTTTCATCTTATTTGCCTGAGAGAGAGGAGAAGTGACACATTTGTCCAAGATCCTTGTTCAGAGTTAAACAGAAATTGCTTTGGGTAAGAAGAAAGATTTCTCAAAATTCACTTTATGAGGCAGCTAAGGAAGCTTCTCCAAACTACTGGTCCCAGAATTGGAACCCATATACATTTCCAGACTGGTCTGTACCACATGGATTTTGATGACCAGGTTTTTGTCTTGAGGTTTCTGGGAAGATAAGGATTAAGTCAAGAGTAATAAAGAGAAGCAGGTGCTTTATAGAGGCTACTAATTATCAAAAAGTGCAAATTTCTCTGAGTTGATCAAATTTTTATTAACAGATAGGGCTTAATAAAAATCATAATGGCTGAGCACCTCTTTTAACTCACATTTTCCAGAAACTCGTTTCTTTTTCCTGAGCAAAACGAGAGTGAAGGTTTATGTTATCTATTTTATTCCTGTACCTAGTCAAGAAAGAAAGAAAATATCTTACATATTTTATTCCTCTCCTTGGGGAGGGGAAGGGAGGGGGAGGGAGGGTGGTAGGAGGGGAGGAAATAAACAGACGAGTAAATATGCAAATCTCTATATGAATAAATGCATGATGAGAAAAATGTATAGACAACATAAGCTTCTGATATATGAAAAGATTAGTTTCTTTTTTCTAGCACATTCTTCTTAAAGAAGAAACTTGTGTGAAAATAAGGAATATATTTCAAGATATTAACAGCTAGTTTTGTTATACTTTGTAGTATATATAAATTTTCTTTTATGGAAAATTCTTTTCTACAAAATGTTAAAATCAGCAATATGGAACTCAGGAGTTACTGAGTCTTCTCTTAATATTCTTAGTATTATTCTATTCATTGAAACTCTAATTGAACATTTTAAAGTACACGTTGCATTGCATTACTGGACAAAATTCATGTTAATTTGAGCTAATATCTGCTTTCATTCACTTTGTTTTCTTTTTCTGCTGAGAACCATTATTTCAGGATAGCTTAGTTTGAGTTTCTTTCTGGCAGTTTAATATGTGAACTCATATTACATGTGCATAGTCACAACTGGGCATGTAAAGATGGTTTCACATTACTATCAATGACATCGGAGACATCAGCCTATAGGTACAGATAGTTTGGTTCCTATAATTGTAAAGGTGCATGTACTTTTAAGAAATAATTTATCTATTGTTTTATTGAGCTTTTATTTAAATTGTGATTTTTTTTTTACTTAGTGAAACTAATTCAAGCTCATTAAAAAGAACAATGGAGAAAAATACAAGAACAAACAAATAATTCAAAGACCTGAAGGTAAGGATCAACTTTAAGTAAATATTTGCTCATGACAGGAGTGATTGTTATTTGGCTATCATTTTGATGGATTTGCAAAATTCATAAGCTAGCAAGGGGGAAATGCTTTTTCCTTGCTCAAATGTCTCAAATAGGAAAAAGTATATAAAATGTCAGAAGAAAATAGACACAAAAACAAATTCATTGTACTACCTGGCTCAGTATTATTATATTACTTTAGGAAGAAGAAGAACAACAACAAAAGATAGTGAATCAAAGAAGGTGCTTAATAATTATTTGTCCTAAAGAAGTGAGTAATAGGAGTGTGGAAAACTCCTAAAGGAACATACAAGTCAGTTTCCTATTAAGAAAACACAAACCACTCTAAGAATTTTGATCAGAGGATACTTAACACAGAAAATTGATTACATAGGTGATGGAAGAAATAAGTTACACAAAGGATGTTGAAAAAAGACAAAGTTGAGCAATAGCAAGACATCAGTACCACTCTAGGCTGGAGGAACACTGGAAGACTATGTGGTCACAAGTACCCAGTATGTGGACTGTATCAATGTCAACATTCTGATTGTGATATTTTACAATGGTTTTGGAAGCCTTTAGCATTTTGGAGAAACTGGGTCAAGTGTACATAGGATTTGTCAGTATTTCTTACAACTGCATGTGACTCCATGATTATCTCTAAACAACAAATTTAATTTTTAAATATATTAAATAATAAAGGGAAAGAAATGATTATTTCTGAATCATGAGTTATAAAAGGTAATTAAATTAATCATACATATTTTAATAAACTGATTCTGCCATTGAGATCAGGAACTCATTCCAAATTTCATTTTCAGAAAAATAATTGCTATGAGACATGAACATAATTTTCTCTTATATTTCTTTCTATCTGTCCCCACCCCCCAACTCCACCTATGTAAAGAACATAGAAATCAGCGATGAGGGTATTAACAGAATCATAACTAGGCTTGGCTAAACTACATGAAACATGGACTAAACATTAATCAGTAGAAGAGATCACTGTTTAAAAAAATATTACTTTGCAATAGGCTATATAAATTCTTTAGATGTCAAAATCACTGTGATGGCTTTGGAATGGGTCGACTTAGCTAGGCTGAACTCCATTTCCCAGAATCCATTTCTTCTATGTTTCCATATTGGTGGTGGACAAAAGAGACATCCTTGCTAGATTTGGAGGACCGAGGGAGCAGTAACCATTGTATAGTGCGTCCATACGCGTGCACACATGTGTGAATACATGTTGCGTATTTGCCGATTCACTTTGTTGATGTGAAGCAGCAGTGGGCCTGCAATTGCTCTATCTTACCTAGATCCTCTTTCAGTTTCTTTAACTACTGGGCCAGGTGTGGGTTTAGTTTTGCTGTGGGCCAGTGTCCTTAGATAAGGACACTGATTTCTTCCGGATAACCTTGTCACCAAGGTCAAAGGCAGTAACAATGAGCACAGATTTTATTCCATCCTTTTTGAGCTCCAGCTACTGCCTATGGGTTCCAGCCTACTCAGGGATCTTCCTCTCCTCGTGTCTGTCTTGTGTATTTCAAACTTCAGTACCTAAAGCTGCAACACCAGCCTTACAAAAACTGCGTAACTAACACCCACAATTGTGTAAAGCAATTCTCTGTAACAAATCCCGACTGTATCCCCTACTGGTCTCTGACTGATACAATCGTAACTGTACAAAGAAATTTTAAATAATTATTACCTTTTTATAAATTTTTCAGAGAGATGTAAGTATATATTTGACATGTCATCACTGACTGAGACATACAGCACTCCTCTGCTATATAATAATGGTTTATCCTGAGATAACTGAAATATATAGAGGGGTTACAAAATAAGCACTTAAGGAGTTGGAAATATCTGTAGTACCAATTTAAGTTGGCAATCATTCTGTAATTTTATTATTCATATATGCAATGACTTCATTTTAAGATATGAGCTAAATTTAATGAAAAGAATAATTTATTACTTGCAGAGTATAACAAGATGTTAATTGTTTTAAATATACAAGCTGTCACAATATTAAAAAGATGCCAACTCTGTATTTATGAAACTTATTGTCAGTCAGACTCAAAAATATTAATTTTGAAAAGCTTACAGGCAGAACTTCAAAGGGAGACTTATTTGTTTCATAGGAATGCTAAAATTCCAAAATAGATATTGACTATCCTTTGTTTCATTTTACCTTGCTCTGAGCCACCATCTAAAAATGTGAATCATAAATTGAGCATCATAAACAATGCACAGTTTGAACATGGAATAAATTAAACAGGAATTTTGCCACAGTTCTGCATATTTGGTGCATCAGTAATTCTGTCTTCTCTCTAAGACCAAAACTGTAACACTTTCACCTTCAGACAGTGTGGGAGGCCTTGACTTTTTTAGTAATCCTCAGGTGAAGTTTGGACTGAATTTCAAATGACTGGTAACAAACCATACACAGTCAAATACTAACTTTACTGTAGTTTCATACCTGTAAGCAAATGGACTTTTACTATGGGCTCTGCTTCACTGTGTGATCAGAAGAAGGGTTACATTTTGATTATATTTTTCAGTAATATTTGATTGAACAAGGGAACAGCCAATGTTTGTTTCAAGCTTCCTGGAAGGACTGACACATGATTTACCCATACTTAACCAAACTATTCAGAACACAGCCCGCAATATGTGGGAACATCTAAAGTGCTCTTGTATAATGCAATTGTTTCCTTTTCTTTCCCTCTAAAATGTCATAACCATCTGTTTTTCCACTCTCAAAACATCCATTTCTTCATTTTAAAATCACATCTGTCTTAAGAAGCTGTACTGGGGACTTCCCTGGTGGCGCACTGGTTAAGAATCTGCCTGCCAATGCAGAGGACACGGGTTCGAGCCTGGTCCGGGAAGATCCCACATGCCGCAAAGCAACTAAGCCCGTGCGCCACAACTACTGAGCCTGCACTCTAGAGCCCACGAGCCACAACTACTGAAGTCCGTGCGCCTAGAGCCTGTGCTCCGCAACAAGAGAAGCCACCGCAATGAGAAGCCCGCGCAACGCAACGAAGAGTAGTCCCCACTCTCCGCAACTAGAGAAAGCCCGCGCGCAGCAACGGGGACCCAACACAGCCAAAAATAAATAAATAAATTTATATATAAAAAAAAGAATTTGTACTGTCCTGCAAGACAATAACACCTTGAACGGCAAAGCCCCACATTCATCTTTGAATCTTTAGCAAGGTGGTAGATAGTATGGGTTTTAAAGTAGCTGTGCAATGATAGAATAATATGAATGAACAAATAAGATTAGTTGTTTCTCTGATTACCTAGAAATTATCCCCTCCTCCTCTGAAATCTCTGTTAACTCCTCTGTGGTATTTTTGTGTGTGTGAACAAACTCAATTAACTCTTGCAGGAGCTCACATTCACCTACTGTTGAGGGTGTAGGCACATATAAAATGTATGTACATTTACGTTTAGCAGTTTAAGGACTCTCTCCAAGATCAATCTCCTAAGTCTCTTTTTTGTACCCTTTCTTTTTCTGATGGTTTATTTCATTTTTCTCTTCTGTTATCCTTGGATTCTGCTACTCCCCCACCCTAGTTTTTTTTTTGTTTTTCCTGATTACCACACTGGGAATACTCAATAAACAAGTATGACTAAGTTTGTCCTCAGGGAGCTTATATTCCAGTAGAATATATTAGAAAATGTGGTCTAATTACACACAGTTAGTAGTAAATTGGACTGTATTGATATAAAAGGACTAGAATTAATATAAGCAACTTGGTAGCACAAAGAATTTTTAGACAGACAAGTAATTATTACTTTGGACAAAAGTCACAAACACATATAAAAAAAAAACCTGATAGACTAGACTTTGGTAAATTTTGTTGGTAAGTAATACTTCAAAAAAGCTGAGAGGGCTTCCCTGGTGGCGCAGTGGTTGAGAGTCTGCCTGCCGATGCAGGGGACACGGGTTCGTGCCCCGGTCCGGGAAGATCCCACATGCCGTGAAAAGGCTGGGCCCGGGAGCCATAGCCGCGGAGCCTGCGCGTCTGCAGCCTGTGCTCCGCAATGGGAGAGGCCACAACAGTGAGAGGCCCGCGTACCGAAAAAAAAAAAAAAAAAAAGCTGAGAAAATATTTAATTTGCATAGATGACCTGGGGAATTGTTCGGTTGTAGATTCTGCTTCAGAAGGTCTGAGGTGGGCATTCTGAATTCCTAAAAATCTGCCAGGTGATGCCAGTGCTAATCTTATAGTATCAAAATCCTAGGACACCAATTTTGTTTTAATGTAGTCAAATAAAAACATAAAATTAAAAAAATCCTTAGTTTACATTTATATTTTATATAAATATATCTTAAAGTATATCCATATACATCTAATATATCTAATACATCTATCATACATATCTAATAGATGCTACTAACATAATAAATATTTAACTATCTAATATAGTATTACAGATATATTATACATCTATCTCCAATAAAACAATTACAGATGATTTTAATGTTAATAGAAATAACATGCACAACCCAACATTCAATATTAGAATCAAATTTAGATTTACATTTCTTTATTCAGTTTTCACCTATATCATATTTAGTTTTTTAGAATGTTGTTTTTATGTGTTTCAGGTTAGGTTTTTCAGTAGAGTACACTGAAGTAAAAGATTAGAGAAAAGATAGTCTTATATCAGTCCCTCTGTTAAAGGTCTTCTATAAAAACACAGGAGAAATATACTAGAAATGTATTTATAATAATCAGTTGAGCATCACAATGATGTAATATGAAAATGTTAATAGCTTAGAGTTCCTTGGACTACCTTTTCTTCAGTTATTCATTCATTCTAGTGATTTTTCTTTCCTTTGTGGTGTCCCCCACATAATCAAATAGTAATAAGTAGTTCCTGGCTCAGCAAGAAACCAGAGCTCCACCTAGGGGTAGAGTCCCAGGCTGAGATCTAGAAAGTGAGTGTTGTAGCCTACACAACATATTTCATGTAATTTACAGATAGAAATCGTTTGGGGAAAATAAAATTGTATATGAAAAATCACATTTTACCATTTTACTTTCTTTGCCTCTACTTTGAAAACAAAACAATTACTACTGTGATACACTGTTTAAAAAAAAAAACTTATCTGTGTAAACTTTTCAAGCAAAATACTTTTCAAAATAATTAAAACAATACACCAGAAATGATAGGTTGCAATTTCTCGTTACTAACAATGACAAATTTATAAAATTCTAGGGTCATCGAACTTACTAACACCTTACAAATCCTACTGAAAATTATGTATTATCATGAAATTAAGGTTTTGGAACCAGGTGTTAACGTATACTACCTAAAGTGTTATTTACAGCTCATGTCTTTACTGTAGACTGCCTTGAGAAAACAAATGTGTAAGCCCTCTTTGTATTTGTCGAATTGATCTGTAATGCTGCACATTTCTCAGAACAACAAGATTCGATGTTTGTATATACTGCAAAATGATCACCACAGTAAGTCTAGTTACCATCCATTACCACACTTATTTACAGTTTTTTATTGTAATGAGAACTTTTAAGATCTACTCTCTTAGCAACTACATACTTAGAATCTATTTTGTTTTACAAATACATTTTACCTGACCAAAAGATATTCAGAGAGGGAAGTGTCTTAGATTAAGTGTAAACAACAACAAAATAGCTGGCCTGTAAATCCCAGGACGAGGCTTCATTTCCTACTTTTAATTATCAAGAAATTCCAGTGAATGATTCACACACTGGCATGCTGCATCTTTCTCTTGGAGATTATATCACTCATTTGTACATTATAGACTCTGAGCTATCTGGAGTCAGGAAGCCTGTTCAACCTTTTCTAACACATATTGTATAAACTCTTTCACAAAGGAATCCATAATTTGTCACACCTATTAACGTTCTCTAAAAACAGTGTACATTGCATACAATTTTAAAACTGGAGTAGAACAGAAGCACATAATAGCCATTACATTATGAAGTAAGAGATGAATCATTGCAAAGGAGCAGGAAATAAAGTAGGCTTGAGAGTGCTGCTTTAAGCAATGTCAAGTAGCTTTATATCCTCAGGGAATAAGAGCAAAGTACAGAACAGATTAGCAAAAAATTATCAAGAATACAGGGAGGAGGAGTTTATCATCTAATCCTTTATTTTATCGCTAATTCTCATGTTAGAAAGGCAAACATTTCCAGGCTCACCTTTAAGGGCTGAAACCACAAAGCTAATTGAAAGCTATTGTGTTTCTGACACAGAAAAGAAAAACTGAGAAAAAATGCAAAGTCCTTTTAATTTCTTTAGACAGATTCAGAATTGGGTGATTTAGTATTGCTTAATATTATTAACTTTAGGTATGAGGTGTGAATGGTAATGCAGTTCAGATGTGTATTTGTAATGCTCTATTTATATGGTGTGACTGTAATTTGTAGTTTTCAATACTTTTTCAAGCCATAATTCACTATGGATACCTCGTGCTATATTTCCAAGAAAGGTATAAATTTAGAATAGTACAAAGCCACCAAAGTTCTAGATCTTCACAGGTGCAATTTTCAGCACATAACAGCACATTTTCCCCAATGTACAACTGTATATATTTTTGAAATTATAGACTCATATTTGACTTAGCTCAAATAGAATCATTTCTTTTTATAGTTTTTATAAAAAATGTTTATAGCGTGGAATTCAAGTAAATAATATCTATCATCTTATGCTAGTCAAGCATATTCTTCTAGAAGACCATGGAACAGCTGGAAAAATTTGTGAAAAATCAAACCATTTGAAAATATTTTAATGAGAAGGATTATTTGTGTGGTCCTCCAAAGAATGCTAAAAAGAAAATTTCTCCTTTTCTGCCTCCTGATTCTCTGCCAAGTAACTAACCAGACCTCCCCTTGCTCACTCCACCTCCTCTTCTCATGCTTGACCTTGTTTTAAACTTTGACCTGATAAAGGAGTTGCCAAGAGGAAAATCACCTTCAGCAACCACCTTCATACTGTTCAAAAGTATTAGCAGAATTCTCCAAAATGTGTCCAAAAACATATTCAGAAGTCTAGGAGACTAAAGGGCATATGGGTGCAATTTTCTTTGTTGAACTTACTAATTCCATTCAGATTTATGTAGGCTCTGAGGAAAGGATGATATGGGCTAAGGGAGCATGTAAGAATGGTAACCTTAAAATGGCTCAGCTTCAATCCTTGTCTTCTCTCAGTACTTTGTTTATATCCTGAACAGTTTAACTGACTGAATGCCCAAAGTAGCTGTTTTCCTGAGACAAATACCAAGGGAGCTCTGTGAATCACAATAGTTAATGACAAAACAGCATGCAGTTCCACCTGCTAATTTGTCCCTTTTTAGTTCATTTTTCCTTTCAGCTTCAGCTGCCAATTTCATTTTCAGTTATCTTGTCCTTCAGGTCCTTGTTTCTTCCTTCTCCAATATATACTGAATCTGAAGACTTTAATGGTGTTTCTCTTCAGTCATGTTATTTTTCCCAAATATTCCTTTTTAATTTACTTAGGTAAAAGTGGCAAAGTGGTAACATGATTTAAATGTATGAATAAAGTAAATATTTTGAAAAGGCCATAATACCAAAAGCCAATTGCAGGTTCTGTGCTGAGTTGTGCTTTCCATAGCAGTTAAAGATATCGGTGTTGATAGCAACAAATTATATTAAATATATATACTTTCGGTCCCTACATTTGCTAAAAATTGGTGTTAAATCCTAGAAAGTAAAACATTCTCTGATTAATCAAACTATTCTTAGTTTAGAGTCTTGGGAAATATAATTCTTTATATATTGTCAAGTACAAGACAGCCACACTTTTTGCTAGGAAAATTAATAGTACAATGAAAAGAAAATGAGAATTGGACCCAGTTGCCATAGATTTGTGTTGTAGTTCTACCACCTACCATCTATATGATTTCATTGAACATTTCTACGTTCCATGAACATGAATTTTTTTCAGCTATAAAAAGGAACTAATAATAATATTTTCCTTACCCATGTTCACAAAGTCCGATAAGTTAATGGATGTATATACATTAAGTAAACTTTGAAATGGCATACCACTGTTCTTTATCAAAATATGAAAAAATTATGGGAATGTAGTTAGGATCTAGACAGAAGTTAATAGATGGAAGGAGATAATTTTGAAATCACAGAGCAGAAAAAGAATGGGGTAGAGCTGCAACTTATCTCTCATGTAGGAAAGTTTGGTTTGGCAGCTGGTTAAGAGACTTAGCCCTGGGTCTTCAATCATAGCCAAGCTGCTGTCAGACTCAGCACTAGGTCTTCAATCAGGGCCAAGCTGTTAGTCAAGCCTAGATAACAATGTCCTATGTGGCAGAATAATAAGGAATTTATGTATCCATCTTTCTGATGGTCTGAGATTGTACTGGCCATTAATTTTTATTTGACAATGTTTTTCAGCCTTGTAAAACTTGCTTCAAGAAATTTCCAGGTTTGTTTCATAAATTTCTGTGAAGTAATTAACAGTGTTGACCAATTAGTCAAGTATGATAGAGTAAGAACATACCCAATCTGCTCTTAAATTTTTACATTTTTGCTCTGCAAAAGGGCTAGCTAGAGGAATTTTGCTTTGATGCCAGGATTACTGTCTTAGATTTTAGAGAGACAGTAAAACATCATCAGGATCTTTGTTCAGAAAAGGTAAATCATAAATCAATGTCCTGGTGCCTTTTTTTGTTTGCCTCTGATTTTTCAAGGTCTCTTTGACCTAGAAGCAGAATATGTCTGAGGTTTCCATGCCTACTCACCTCTCATGGTCAGTTAGCACACAATACTGATAATCAAGAGCTATAATATTGCTGATCAAATTGGTACATGCAGTCACCTCATTTTTCTAGTTACTGATTGGTTATGACAAACACTGTTAAAATCTTTCTTCTGTATTATGCACTTCTCATACTTTCTTTAAAATATGGCTACTTCATGAGTTCAGGGTGATCTCTTTTGGCCTATATATATTGGATAGGGGAGATTTAAATTTATTATACACTTAGCAGCTTACCCAACAGTCTTCTTGTTAGAGAAATCTACAGAGAAAAATTATAGATATGGTCATAACTATAATCTGACTATGGCCCAATAATAAAAGTCAGATCTATGTAATTTTTCATTAACATAAAAATTCCAAGTTGTTGAAAAAGTGCTTCTTATTCTCAAATTTTAAAAAGTCAATGTAGATATTTCTTAAGCATTGCCAAACAGTAATTGTGGCATTGAAATCTATTTTTCAGTAGAACTGGCACAGTACAAATGGCATTGGAACTTGCTCTGTTGAAAATGATTGAAATTTTGTTGGGAACAAGATACTTCAGTTTAAAAGAGTTTGACCTATGCTATTCAATTTACAGTAGCTCTAAGTTTTGTGTCAATTTTGCCATCTGTGTCTTCTCTTTGTTACCACTCAAAAACTCATTGGCTTATTCATCTATACTTGTTCATGTGAACAAAACAAAAGCAGAGAAAATATATTAAATAAAAAATTACAAAAAGAGAAAGTGTCTATAAATCCATGCACATGAGCAATGATATTATTATCTTACATGGTGATGCATTTGTGGAGGTCATCACAAATGTTTTCCTTATTATTGATATTCTGGGAATAACTGAGTCTAAAAACCGGGTAAGTTGAATTTTATCTATTCCACCTGAATGACTTTATGACCTTTTTCTTATATGTGCAAAAGAGAAGAGCTCTGTGCTGCCACATGTTCTATTATCCCAAACTATTACAAATGAAATAAGTTGCTATATCCTAACAGTTGGAAAACAGTAAGCATAGCCTAAGGTCTAAGATCCAAATATAGTAGAGAAATCAAGCCCTGGATTCCAGTGTAGTGCACCCTATAGATGTTAACAATTACTACAGAAAAGCAGACCCAAATTCCCACAAACTTTCCCATCAATAAACTAAAAACATCATGGCTGTCATTTTAAACTGGGCACCCAGGGATGAAAGAAAGTGTGGAAGTATGGCAGTGTGCAGGATGTGATCATGCAGAGTGTGACTCCCTGACGTTCATCGTTTTCTCCCCTGCTTCTTCAGTGAGAAAGGAGAAAAGGAGATGAATAGAGGAGGAAAACAGGAAAGACAAAGGGAAAAAAAGAAGACAATTTTAATAATAATAATTTCTGGCACATTTTTCTCATTTTCTTTAGACGCAATTGTAAATATGTAATCTTATGGTTGGAAGCAACCTTGACATGCATCTAGTCCAAATACATCAAAGTCTTTGTATATTGTATATGTTTTTAAAAGCTGTCAGAAGGAAAGCACACTGGAGGTAGAGTAATAATATCTCACTTGAACTATACCAGGCCATGGAAATGTCACCTATTCTTTCCGGTCCTTGCTTATGACACTGGTAAAACAATAAGGAAAAGGGTATAAGTTATAGACATATCTATCCAGATTGTTTTGAAGGTGCCGGGAAAAATATTTTGAAATCCCAAAGTGCTATCCAAACGTGAAATGCAATTATTATTATTTTCCTTCACTTGTAGCAGAACTCAGAATTAAAACATCAGTATGTCAACTATAAATTTAGTTAGCTAAAGCAGAAAGCTTTATAGCTGTTTCAGATTCAGAAAAGACCTAGAGAAAGAAAGGATATTATTAAAAGGAAATAATGAAAGCAACAGTGCTTAAGCAGACACTCACAAAGAGGAAATAGGTTAAATAATAAGATATTCTACCCAATTATAGGACCTCTGTGGGGGCTGAAAAATAGATCACTCAAGATGAAATAAAAACAAGAATGCATTTTAAAAAAACAATGAAAATGGATGTTGAAGTTTAAAAAATGTTCTAACTGCTAGAAATAAAGAACCAATACTATGCTCAACACTGAACACTAAAATGAGAACACTTAGAATTTTTTAGAAACATAAATAATGTCCATGGAAAGAATAACATCATGATGTATCAATAAACATTTATATAAGAATGTTTTCTGGCCCTGAACCAAGATGGCGGAGTAGAAGGACGTGCTCTCACTCCCTCTTGTGAGAACACCAGAATCACAACTAGCTGCTGCACAATCATTGACAGGAAGACACTGGAACTCACGAAAAAAGATACCCCACATCCAAAGACAAAGGAGAAGCCACAGTGAGATGGTAGGAGGGGCACAATCACAGTAAAATCAAATCCCATAACTGCGGGGTGGGTGACTCACAGACTGGATAACACTTACACCACAGAAGTCCATCCACCAGAGTGAAGGTTCTGAGCCCCACGTCAGGCTTCCCAACCTGGGGGTCCAGCAAGGGGAGGAGGAATTCCTAGAGAATCAGGCTTTGAAGGCTAGCAGGATTTCATTGCAGGACTTTGACAGGACTGGGAGAAATAGAGACTCCACGCTTGGAGAGCACACACAAAGTAGTGTGTGCATCGGGAACCAGGGGAAGGAGCAGTGACCCCAGGGGAGACTGAAACAGACCTACCTGCTAGTGATGGAGGGTCTCCTGCAGAAGCTGGGGTGTGGGGGCTGTGGCTCACCGTGGGGACAAGGACACTGGCAGCAGAAGTTCTGGGAAGCACTCCTTTGTGTGAGCCCTCCCAGAGTTCACGATTAGCCCCAACAAAGAGCCCAGGTAGTCTCCAGTGTTGGGTTCCCTCAGGCCAATCAATGAACAGGGATGGAACCCAGCCCCACCCATCAGCAGTCAAGCAGATTAAAGTTTTACTGAGCTCTGCCCACCAGACCAACAGGTAGCTCTACCCAGCACCAGTCCCTCCCATCAGGAAACTTGCACAAGCCACTTAGATAGCCTCATCCATCAGAGGACAGACAGCAGAAGCAAGAAGAACTACAATCCTGCAGCCTGTGGAACAAAAACCACATTCACAGAAATATAGACAAGATGAAAAGGCAGATGGCTATGTATCAGATGAAGAAACAAGATAAAATCCCCTTCATTTAGAAAAATAACTAAATGAAGTGGAGACAGGCAACCTTCCAGAAAAGGAATTCAGAATAATGATAGTGAAGATGATCCAGGACCTCAGAGAAAGAATAGAGGCAAAGATTGAGAAGATGCAAGATATGTTTACCAAAGACCTAAAAGAATTAAAGAACAAACAGAGATGAACAACACAATAACTGAAATGAAAACTACACTAGAAGGAATCAATAGCAGAATAACTGAGGCAGCAGAACGGATAAGTGACCTGGAAGACAGAATGGTGGAATTCACTGCTGCAGAACAGAATAAAGAAAAAAGAATGAAAAGAAATGAAGACAGACTAAGAGACCTCTGGGATAACATTAAACGCAACAACATATGCATTATAGGGGTCCCAGAAGGAGAAGAGAGAGAGAAAAGATCAGAGAAAATATTTGAAGAGAATGTAGTCGAAACCTTCCCTAACATGGGAAAGGAAATAGCCACGCAAGTCCAGGAAGTACAGAGAGTCTCATACAGGATAAATCCAAGGAGAAACATGCCAAGACACACAGTAATCAAATGGGCAAAAATTAAGGACAAAGAAAAATTATTGAAATCAGCAAGGCAAAAACGACAAATAGCATACAAGGAAACTCCCATAAGGTTAACAGATGATTTCTCAGCAGAAACTCTACAAGCCAGAAGGGAGTGGCATGATATACTTAAGTGATGAAAGGGAAGAATCTACAACCAAGATTACTCTGCCTGGCAAGGATCTTATTCAGATTAGATGGAGAAATCAAAAGCTTTACAGACAAGCAAATGCTAAGAGAATTCAGCATGACCAAACCAGCTCTACAACAAATGTTAAAGGAACTTCTCTAAGTGGGAAACACAAGAGGAGAAAAGGACCTACAAAAACAAACCCAAAACAATTAAGAAAATGGGAATAGGAACATACATATCGATAATTACCATAAACGTGAATGGATTAAATGCTTGAACCAAAAGACACAGGCTGCTGAATGGATACAAAAACAAGACCCATATATATGCTGTCTACAAGAAACCCACTTCAGAGCTAGGGACACATACAGACTGAAAGTGAGGGGATGGAAAAAGATATTCCATGTAAATGGAAATTAAAAGAAAGCTGGAGTAGCAATACTCATATCAGATAAAATATACTTGAAAATAAAGAATGTTACAAGAGACAAGGAAGGACACTACATAATGATCAAGGGATCAATCCAAGAAGAAGATATAACAATTATAAAAATGTATGTACCCAACACAGGAGCACCTCAAAACATAAGGCAACTGCTAACAGCTATAAAAGAGGAAATAGACAGTAAAACAATAATAGTGGGGGACTTTAAAACCTCACTTACACCAATGGACAGATCATCCAAAATGAAAATAAATAAGGAAACACAGCTTTATTTATTTATTTATTTATTTTTATTTTTTGCGGTATGCAGGCCTCTCACTGTTGTGGCTTCTCCCGTTGTGGAGCACAGGCTCCGGACGCACAGGCTCAGCGGCCATGGCTCACGGGCCTAGCCGCTCCGTGGCATGTGGGATCTTCCCGGACCTGGGCACGAACCCATGTCCCCTGCATCGGCAGGCAGATTCTCAACCACTGCGCCACCAGGGAAGCCCGGAAACACAAGCTTTAAATGACACAATAGACCAGATAGATTTAATTGATATTTATAGGACATTCCTTCGAAAAACTGCAGGTTACACTTTCTTCTCAAGTGCGCACAGAACATTCTCCAGGGTAGATCACATCTTGGGTCACAAATTAAGCCTCAGTAAACTTAAGAAAATTGAAATCATATCAAGCATCTTTTCTGACCACAACGCTATGAGATTAGAAATGTATTACAGGGAAAAAAACGTAAAAAGCACAAACACATGGAGGCGAAACAATATGTCACTAAATAACCAAGAGATCACTGAAGAAATCAAAGAGGAAATCAAAAAATACCTAGAGACAAATGACAATGAAAACACGACCATTCAAAACCTATGGGATGCAGCAAAAGTAGGTCTAAGAGGGAAGTTTATAGTTATAGAAGCCTACATCAAGAAACAAGAAAAATCTCAAATAAACAATCTAACCTTACACCTAAATGAACTACAGAAAGAAGAACAAAAAAATCCCCAAAGTTGGCAGAAGGAAATAAATCATCAATATCAGAGCAGAAATAAATGAAATAGAAACAAAGAAAACAAGAGCAAAGATCAATAAAACTAAAAGCTGGTTCTTTGAGAAGATAAACAAAATTGATAAACCAGTAGCCAGACTCATCAAGAAAAAGAGGTAGAGGACTCAAATCAATAAAATTAGAAATGAAAAAGGAGAAGTTATAACGGACATCGCAGAAATACACAGCATCCTAAGAGACTACTACAAGCAACTCTATGCCAGTAAAATGGACAACTTGTAAGAAATGGACAAATTTTTAGAAAGGTATAACCTTCCAAGACTGAACCAGGAAGAAATAGAAAATATGAACAGACCAATCACAAGTAATGAAATTGAAACTGTGATTAAAATCTTCCAACAAACAGAAGTCCAGGACCAGATGGCTTCACAGGTAAATTCCATCAAACATTTAGGGAAGAGCTAACACCCATCCTTCTCAAACTCTTGCACAAAATTGCGAAGATAGAAAAACTCCCAACTCATTCTATGAGGCCACCATCACCCAGATACCAAAACCAGACAAAGATATTAGAAAAAAAGAAAATTACAGACCAATATCACTGATGAACATAGATGCAAAAATCCTCAACAAAATACTAGCAAACAGAATCCAACAACACATTAAAAGGATCATACACTATGATCAAGTGGGATTTATCCCAGGAATGGAAGGTTTCTTCAATAAATGCAAATCAACCAATGTGATACACCATATTAACAAACTGAAGAATAAAAACCATATGATCATCTCAATAGATGCAGAAAAAGCTTTTGACAAAATTCAACACCCATTTGTGATAAAAACTCTCCAGAAAGTGGGCATAGAGGAAACCTACCTCAACATAATAAACGCCATATATGACAACCCCACAGCAAACATCATTCTCAATGGTGAAAAACTGAAAGCATTTCCTCTAAGATCAGGAAAAAGACAAGGATTTCCACTCTCACCACTATTATTCAGCATAGTTTTGGAAGTCTTAGCCATGGCAATCAGAGAAGAAAAAGAAATAAAAGGAATACAAATTTGAAAAGAAGAAGTAAAACTGTCACTGCTTGCAGATGACATGATACTAACATGGAGAATTCTAAAGATGCCACCAGAAAACTACTAGAGCTAATCAATGAATTTGGTAAAGTTTCAGGATACAAAATTAATGCACAGAAATCTCTTGCATTCCTATACACTAATGATGAAAAATCTGAAAGAGAAATTAAGGAAACACTCCCATTTACCACTGCAACAAAAAGAATAAAATACCTAGGAATAAACTTAGCTAGGGAGACAAAAGACCTGTATGCAGAAAACTATAAGACACCGATGAAAGAAATTAAAGATGATACCAGCAGATGGAGAGATATACCATGTTCTTGGATTGGAAGAATCAGTATTGTGAAAATGACTATACTACCCAAAGCAATCTACAGATTCAATGCAATCCCTATCGATTACCAATGGCATTTTTTATGGAACTAGAAAAAAAATCTTAAAATTTGTATGGAGACACAAAAGACCCCGAGTAGCCAAAGCAACCTTGAGGGAAAAAAACGGAGCTGGAGGAATCAGACTCCCTGACTTCAGACTATAGTACAAAGCTATAGTAATCAAGACAATATAGTACTGGCACAAAAACAGAAACATAGATCAATTCAACAAGATAGAAAGCCCAGAGATAAATCCACACACTTATGGTCAACTAATCTATGACAAAGGAGACAAGGATATACAATGGAGAAAAGACAGTCTCTTCAATAAGTGGTGCTGGGATAACTGGACAGCTACATGTAAAAGAATGAAATTAGAACACCCCCTAATACCATACACAAAAGTAAACTCAAAATGGATTAGAGACCTAAATATAAGACCAGACACTATAAAACTCTTAGAGAAAAACATAGGAAGAACACTCTTTGACATAAATCACAGCAAGATCTTTTTTGATCCACTTCTTAGAGTAATGGAAATCAAAACAAAAATAAACAAATGGGACCTAATGAAACTTAAAAGCTTTTGTACAGCAAAGGAAACCATAAACAAGACGAAAAGACAGCCCTCAGAATGGGAGAAAATTTTTGCAAACGAATCAACGGACAAAGGATTAATCTCCAAAATATATAAACAGCTCACGCAGCTCAATATTAAAAAAACAAACAACCCAATCCAAAAATGGGCAGAAGACCTAAATAGAGATTTCTCCATAGAAGACATAAAGATTGCCAAGAAGCATATGAAAAGCTGCTCAACATCACTAATTATTAGAAAATGCAAATCAAAACTACAATGAGGTATCACCTCACACCAGTTAGAATGGGCATCATCAGAAAATCTACAAACAACAAATGCTGGAGAGGGTGTGGAGAAAAGGGAACTCTCTTGCACTGTTGGTGGGAATGTAAATTGATACCGCCACTATGGAGAACAGTATGGAAGTTCCTTAAAAAACTAAAAATAGAATTACCATATGACCCAGCAATCCCACTACTGGGCATATACCCAGAGAAAACCATAATTGAAAAAGACACATGCACCCCATTGTTCATTGCAGCACTATTTACAATAGCCAGGTCATGGAAGCAACCTAAATGGCCATCAACAGATGAATGAATGAAGAAGATATGGTACATATATACAATGGAATATTACTTAGCCATAAAAAGGAATGAAATTGGGTCATTTGTAGAGATGTGGATGGATCTAGAGACTGTCATACAGAGTGAAGTAAGTCAGAAAGAGAAAAACAAATATCGTATGTTAACACATATATGTGGAACCTAGAAAAATGGTACAGATGAACCGGTTTGCAGGGCATAAGTTGAGACACAGATGTAGAGAACAAACATATGGACACCAAGCAGGGAAAGTGGTGGGGGGGGTGGGGGTGGGGGGGTGATGAATTGGGAGGTTGGGATTGACATGTATACACTGATGTGCATAAAATTGATGACTAATTAAAAAAAAAAGAATATATAGCTATTGGCCATGCCTTCCAAATGTCAATCATTTTCAAAAACAGTATTTCAAACAAACACCACCCATCGTTTTTATCTTAAGGTACAGCCTGGAAATTTAAGACTTTTGCCGTCCAATTCCTTTGTCTCCTTTGATTGTCTTAGGAAGGAACGCTAATCTGTTCTATATTTACCACATTCTTTCTGTATAAAGAGGTTGGTGACAGTCACAATGGTGATGGCCATCATTCTCATAAGAATGATCAAAATCCTGCCTCTCCTACCCCCACCCCCAACAACTAGTCAACTTTTTTATCATCTGGGCAAACCTTGGCTTTTTATCTATGGATTGAATTTAGCAATTTCTGGTTTCCCTAAAATTACAGTTACTCCAAGAAATTGTTGATATTCATTGCCTTTCATTGTCATTTAATACTTTGAGGCAGAAATCTAGCCATTTATATGGAATTTGCCACTGACATACAGTCAATAAAAGGTATCCACAAAGAAAAAAAAAGTTTTCTTTCTTTGTGGAAAATTAACCAAACAATCGTATTTTCTTAGACTAACGAGGGGTTTCACTGCAGACCTGAACAGACATTTTGAGACACAACTGCAGCAAATAGAGGGAACACAGCCTCGTCATAGTTAACCGTGGCTGAGTGAAGGCAGCTGATGAAAAGCATACATATAATTAAGTGTGATATTTATTGGAATCAAACATCTTAATACTACAGTAAAAAACAGTATAAAGATAAGTTGGGATTTTATTGAAAAAAAAACATATTTTTTTGCTGTACATGGGCCTCTCACTGCCGTGGTCTCTACCATTGCGGAGCGCTGGCTCAGTGGCCATGGCACACGGGCCTAGCCACTCCGCATCATGTGGGATCTTCCCGGACCGGGGCATGGACCCCTGTCCCCTGCATTGGCAGGTGGACTCTCAACCACTGCGCCACCAGGGAAGCCCGAAAAATATTTTATACAAAGCAATATTTATAGGGTAACTATGATGGGCAATAAGCTATGCCAAGCACTACGGAATTTATGCTATTGTTTCTTTCTCTTAGTTGAGCTACAAATAATTGACATATAACATGGGGTAAATTTAAGGTGTAAAACATGTTAATTTGATACATTTAGCTATTGCAATATGATTACCACTGCAGCCTTGGTTAACACTTCCATCAAGTCACGTAATTATCATTTCTTTTTTTGTAGTGAAAACAAATTTCTCTGCTGCACCTAAACACTTAAATTTCCTTAAGTATTCCACTGTTTTCCAAGTTTTAATCAGTCTTTCAAGAATTTCCATTTTATTGGTATGTTTTCTGATTATTAAACCTGATTGGCAACTGGGTACCTCGAAAGTTATTTCTGCTGTTGTTGGCTTACTGTGACTCAATCAGGTCCTTGGACTATTCTAAAAGAAAGGACTTTCATTTTGGTTCAAAGCCACCATCAACTTCTTACTAACTCAGTTACCTTGGTTATATAAATTAATCTCTCTTTATGTCAGTTTTCTGCTCTGTATAATAGGGGAAGTCATCATATAAACTATGTAAATTTGTTATAATAATTTTATGTATATATAATAACAACAGTATATGGCACCTACAAATAATTTTATTTATTTATATTTATTTTTTATATATTTTTAATTTTTAAATTTTTTAATATTTTTAATATATTATATATATATTTATATATATTTTTAATATATTTTATATATATATATTTTATATATATATTATATATATTTTATATATATAATATATATATTATATATATATACATTTTATATATTTTATATATATATTTTATATATATAAAAATATATATATATAATATATATAATATATATATTATATATATTATATATATATTTTATATATATATAATATATATTATATATAATATATATTATATATTATATATATATTTTATATATATATTTATATATTTTATATATTTTTTATATATATTTTAATATATTTATATATATATTATATATATTATATATATTATATATATAAAATATATTATATTTTTTATATATTTTTATTATTTATTTATTAGGTTTTTAAAGACTTTTTTCCAAATCATTATATTTTTATTAAAATTAGAGATTAGAAATATCAATAAAATGGAATAAAAAGATATTATATTATTAAAAGTAGGTTTTGCTCTGGTAAGATAGCAATTAATTCTTGTTACTTTTTAATGCTGATATTAATTTTCCACGTTTCCTATGTAGACATTTTACTTTTACAATCACATAAAAAGAAAAAGCAAATAATCGTTACTATATTCAAATTTACAACTGTAATATAAATAGTCTTATGTTGCAAATATTTCAATGCATCAATAGGAGAATCACTTCCTTATAAACATAAATTAATGTTTTTGTATTTTTTTTCCTCAAACTTTCAGACATTTTAGGCATTAATAGTCATCTTATTACTTGTATGTTCTGAACTTGAATATCCTCTTGGGTAAGAGAAATGAACAGTTTCTGGGAGATGGCAGATTCATCAATTTTGTTGCCCTTTTTGATTTCAAAAATTTATGTAATTAATTCAATGTAAATACCAGTTTTAGGTAATGTTTTAAAGTTTTTTTAAACCTTGGTTGTATGGAGAAGAATTATGACTGAATATTTGTAAAATGAGTGAACGAAATTAGAGAATGAAGAAATCGTACACAGAGCCAAATATTAGGCTACATTTTCTCTGAGATTTGTGAAGTGCTCATCACTTCAGATTTTAGAGCTATAGCATGTGAAAAACAGACGTGTTTTGTTTTTTTTTTACCTTGAAACGTAATGCCATTAAAGAAGTAATCAGTAATTTATAGGAAACACGGCCATTTTGAGTAAAGTGGAAATATTTTGGTTTTAAGCAAACATCAAGGGAAAGTGAGGTGCATAGTTTTCAAAGAAGTGGCTAATTATTTGCGTCATGAAAACTGCATTATAGTTTTTGTCATTTTTCCTCCCTTTTTCCTATTTAGAATGAATAGAAAGACTATTCAGATTAACATCCCTGTCTTCACTTTAGCTTTAATAACACATTTAGGGGGCTTATCAGTTCCAAATAGCCTTCACTAAAATCATTGCATATCACCCATTTAGCTATTATAAAACTACAAACCTTTCTTTGATTATACTAAAATATAAGGTAAGTTCCAGTGACACAGGAATATTTTCACAGTAAGCCTGTTTTGTACCTGTTATATTAGAAAGGAATCCATCTTGCTATCCAAAATAAATATAATCATTAATTAAAAGATTGTCATGTTGTCAGAGTTATTAATGAACATTAAAATTTTAAGGGGAGACTCTGCAGATGGCATGCCATTCTAACACCAATATGAAGCCATCCCTGGCAAGTATTTTTAATATTTAAAATAGTAGGATTTTTGTTTGTTTGCTTCTAGCAGTTTAAAATTGGGGAAATATATATCTGAGAATTAGAAAACAAGTCATAGTTACAATGGCATGATTAATCTAGTGTAACTAATGTGTGACTTTAATATTTACAGCACTGAGCATGAAAATCTGAACCTTTTTGTATATATTATGGGGAAATAAATTCTAAGGGCAATGCAAACCTTTATTAGCAGGAACACATTTCAAAGACAGCCCCACCACCTCTGTTCTTAATGTTTCCTATCAGGTTTTAAAGTCAAATCAGTAGAATTAAATCACTAACTTAAACACGTCATAGGATTAATAGCTTAACCAATGGCTTTACTTCTAGAAGAACATTAACCTTAATTTCTCTAAGTTCATTAATTCAGACATGTACAATAATTTATTTCATTAGCCAATTTTAATTTTTTCAAAAAGTTCACTTATGGATTATACAGAATACTTTTTAGAGTTTGCATGTGTTTATTTATTATGTTATTGAGTTATTTAAATATTTGATTTTCTCCTTTCAAGCTTTGCTTTTACAGTATAAGCAAGCTATGACTGGAAATGGAATTCTTATCATATAAAATAAAATGTCAGGAAATTGAATTAGCAGAGGGCACTGTGAGTCTGGATGCAATGGCACAAGGAAATGAAAGATGAAAAGTTTAGACCCCAAATACACCAAAGAAAAATTTGATGAAACACAAAGGGAACACTTTTTTTTTAAGTGCCATGTGGCCTATTTTTAATTTAAGTTAAATGTCTTATGTCTAAAGACAACATTTCAAATCTAGTCTCACAGGCACATTAAGGAAAAATTACTATAACTGAAGAAATTCCAAGTTGTTCCTACAAAGTAAAACAAGATAAAAACCCACTCCTTCAAGAACATTCATCTCTTGTAAATTTTTGATGCTGTGTAAAATATTTGAAAAAAGTCATTAAAATTGATGTAGACACTTGTATTGGAAGCTCTGCTACCATTCTCATGTTATTGCCAATACCATAAAACAGAAATTTAGATTCAGGACAGAAATTTGCTTGAAATTTCGTAACAGTTCATCCTAGGACAAAAGTAGTAGAATCCTTTAACCCTTGGGAAGTAAGCCCTGTCAAATGTAAAATCTACATTTTTCTTATAGGAACTTTTCCATTCTGTATTTTTTTCTTATTTAATGTTGAAATATCATTGAATATCATTTTGTCATAGAGGCCAAATATCACATATCTGACAAACCTCTATCCTGAATATGTAATAAAAATGGGCATATACTGACATTAATTGTGTTTTTCATAATGTCTATATCATAATTGTGACATGTATGCTATAATAGCCTTCATAAATCTGTTTGTTTATATGGTGCTTTCTTGTCTCTACTCATTTAATACATGAGTATTTAAAGGACTCCTGAGAAATCGGCGGTGATAGAGAAAGAAAAAATGTACAAAGTGCCTGTTGTGCAGGCTGAACTTCATCATCATCACCACAGACTCTCAGTATGCATCCATGATGCTCTGTTACAGATACCTTCTTTTCCCAATATCACGGTAATTTCTGAACATGAAAATTATTCTCTTTTCTCTATGTGGGTCTGGATAAGTACCTCTATCAAAATTTAAAAGCTGGAAGAAACTTCAGTTTCATGTATGTAATCAAATACTTTCGTTGTCTAGATGAGGGCCTCAAGGATTATGGACACTTACTAAATGGCCAAGGTTATATACAACCAGTTGGTTACAGAAAAAACACTGTACAAACAAGTGTTCAGACTAGAACTGTGGTGCTCTCTCTACTTTGATCGATGGCTCATCTCCTACAACACTTCCATGTACTCCTTTCCACTCAAGACACATCAGCCTCCTATGTCCTCCTAAATTATTACAGCTAATGCCCACCTTGGGGAATAAAAAAATGTCATGAAGAACCTAGGGGCCAGTCAGGAATAAAGACAGAGACCTACTAGAGAATGGACTAGAGGATATGGGGAGGGGGAAGGGTAAGTTGTGACAAAGTGAGAGAGTGGCATGGACATATATACACTACCAAACGTAAAATAGTTAGCTAGTGGGAAGCAGCCTCATAGCACAGGGAGATCAGCTCGGTGCTTTGTGACCACCTAGAGGGGTGGGATAGGGAGGGTGCGGGGGAAGGAGACGCAAGAGGTAAGAGATATGGGAACATATGTATATGTATAACTGATTCACTCTGCTATAAAGCAGAAACTAGCACACCATTGTAAAGCAATTATACTCCAATAAAGGTGTTAAAAATATAAGATAAAAAGAAAAGTAATTTTACCTCTAAAAAAAAAGTAACCACACCTGATAACTAAAAGTACAGATGAATAAAGATGAATAAACAAAGAAATTAACAAATAAAAGTGAAGCATGAGGATTTGATGACTTATTTGAGGTAAGGTTCAAAAAGAGAAAAAGAGTGAGTCTAAAATTTATCTGGGTTTTGAGCCTATTGTCATCCAGAGAATGGTGGGGCCAAGAGGGGATTGATATCTCAGGTTGGGTATCCTAGAAGCAGAGTCTGAGTTAGAGATTCAGGATCGTGTGATTTACTAAAGCAGTGCTCTTTCAGAAAACGTTGTATTGGAGTAAAGGCAGCAGGAAAGGGAAGGAGAAGGAAATGATGTAGCCTCATAAAATCTGGCCTTGGCCCGATTAGGGGTGGGGTTGGGTGCTCAAGAGCATAACGCTCACTGTAGTTATTCCATAAGAGCAATTCTCTAGAGAAGGAGGGCACATCTGTGAGCCTATCATCATAAAACTCCCATTAACAGGGGGTGGGTCCATGGCAGGGCAAACAGATCTTAGGTAGGGGTATCAAAATCATCTTACTACAGTAGAGGATCAGTTTTACCAGGCATATTCAATTTAATGTTCTAGTTGTTCATCTAAGTAGAAATGTCTAGTGTGTTATTGAAAATTCAGGAAAACACTGGGAAAATGATAAAAGCTACAATTAGAGATTTAGATTCATCCACTTATTTTTTCATTCAAAACAGTATCACAGAAACACTGAGGCAGAAGCTTGAGAGTAGAGAACTTATATTAGCAAAGTCATAAAAATACCGATTGGCTATAGAACCTCTTTTGTAGGCTCCATTAAAATTATATCAAATTTATTTTTTAAAGCATTTTTTGTAAAAAGTTGGCAACTTAACTTTTTTATTTTGCTATGGGAATTTTTGCTGCAGACAGGGGAGACAACAGTCCTGAAAACACAACTGAGGACATTTTGAAGCAATTAAACAAGGAGAAAAAATCAATGTGAACCAAGCTGTGACAATTCTTTGGATATTTTGGCACCATCAATAGAGGTCTCCTCTGGTCCCTTGCTAAGTTACATAAATTTAGAGAGCCCTTAAAAATTATTTTCCAAATGATGAGAATAAAATTGAGAACTGCAAATAATTATGCTGGAGCAAAATGTATAAAATAGAACTGCCCTGGGCAAGCTAAGATTTAGGAACAAATAAATTATCACGTTAGTGTTCATGATATGAATCAGTCTCTCCAGTCCTAAGTGACTTCATAATGACAATTAACATTATTGCGCTTCATTTTATATATTTTCTGTTGTAAACACAGAGGAAATGTTTGAAAGTGAATACCAACCAACAGAAAAGCATTCTTAATTCTTCTCTGAATAAAGACACGGCAGAAAAAGGAAAAGCAGAAGTGATGGAAAAGGGGAAAAAAATCTTAAAGTAAGAATTTTGGTTTAGAAAAAGACAAACTTCCAGACCAGTCAATCTATCTCATGTTAAATATAGCTCTTGGTATCAGTAAGCTCAAG
This sequence comes from Tursiops truncatus, assembly GCF_011762595.2. NCBI lineage: Eukaryota > Metazoa > Chordata > Mammalia > Artiodactyla > Delphinidae > Tursiops > Tursiops truncatus. The sequence continues at coordinate 81,484,732 of NC_047036.1, forward strand.
GGCAAAGTTCCACTTGTCTGCTAACATGTCAACTGTGAGTCTGAAATAATTACTTTAGCATAAAGACAATGACCAATGTAGTCAAAATAAAGACAAACATACATATTTTATATTAATGCTCAAATATTTTACCACATAGTTGAATTGTATATTGATAAGAACCATTACCCAAATAACAATAAACAAACTATGATGACTCACAGGGATTCAATTATAAGATAAAGTGCATAAACACACATTCATTCATTTTCCTGGCAAGTAAGCAATTAACAGTTCTCTAGGGTCTTGTCTCCATAGGCAACCAAGCAGGTAATCAGTGAAAGCTATGCTAAAAATCCACTTTACCTGAGTCACTGTTCCTTCCTGATCTTCTGAGTTACAGCTAAGAAATTCCTACAGCTGCTGCTTTTGGATTTACATCAAATCTCCAGAATAATCACTGCCCAGTTTTAAGGTGCAGCAGAGTCCTACACAGCCTGAATCAATTCTACATGTCAAACAGTCCAGATGGAAATTGACCTAGATGGGCGGGATGGGCGGGGAGAGAGGTCCAAGAGGGAGGGGACAGATGTATACATACGGCTGATTCACTTTACTGTACAGCAGAAACTAACACAACATTGTAAAGCAATTATACTCCAATAAAAAAAATAAATTAAAAAAAGAGGCTATCTAAACTTTGAGGCAACTTTACAAGACTGAATACTGTGGATGATCAAACTGCAAAGGCGGCAAAGTACGTGACGAGGAAGGGAAGACCTTAATCCTAGCCTTGAGTCTGTCATTAATTAAAGAAGTCACACCTGTGACCTTGGACAAGGTGTATGTCATATTTGTGCTTTGGTTTCCTTAAATAAGCATAGACGAGATGGACTACCAGATAATTAAGTTCCTTCCAACTTAAAAAAATTCATCCAGTTGCCTTAGATTAGCTGTTTTTTAAAGATATGTTTACACAAGTTGGAAAAATGTGCTCATCTTGCCATAAATAGTGCCCATACTACCTTCTTTCCAATTGGTTACTAGCAAAGAACATAGGCATCTCTTAGCAGTCTAAAGCCCCAAACCTGTAGACAACACCTAAACTTGTGTGTCTGCTTTCTAATACTTTTCTCACAGCTGCTAGCAGCCACATTTGCAGTAGTTTCAAGTTAGTGGTTTTCTAAATCCTGGGGGCAATGAAAGTATCTAAGACCATTGTGAAAAGTCATTAAAGTCATGTGGCCCATCTCCTATATTCATACAACATGTACTAATAATTCTTCCTCCAAGTTTTTTTTTTGTTTTGTTTTGGAGTTTTGTCTTTCCTTTTATCTCCCCAAGGACTAGTTAATTTAAGGTTTCAGTTTTGTCACTGAGGCTGTTGGAATAGCTCTCTACCTCAATTTCTGACTTAATAACTTAAAACCTGTTTGACCATAGGCGTGGTACTGAATCTTTTAAATCTTAGTTTCCTCATCATAGAGCTTTTTGTCAGGAGTAAATGTATAATGCATATGTAAGTGGTTTATTTGATGATCTAATTTGGTAAGGTACAAGAAAGTAACTTCATTTTTTGTCATAACTGCACTCTGAAACCCCTCTATATAATATTCCATTCCTTTATATGGATAAATTCTTGGCTAGAACCCACACTTTTCTTGTAATATTCAGAAATACTGACAAATAATTTCATTTTTGTAGCTATTATTAGTCAAATCCAATCTAATATTTCATTTTATCATGTTTCCCACTAGATTTTAACCTCTTTTTAAACAGCGATCATACATTGTTATTAATGACAATTTCTAACATTTCCACAGATTCTGTTACTTCTAGGTACTAATAGAGAAAATAAAAGTAGTTGACGAGTAGGCACAAGAGTGGAGAGGCATGTGATATAGTGGTTGAAGTATAGAGCCAAAGGTCTATAAACTGGTTAAAATTCTATAGAACTAGTTACAATTCGAGTTCTAATGTGTATTAGATGTGTGGCTTTTAAAAGTGACCTAATGAATCTGTACGTTAGATTTTAATCTGCATTTTGGAGATGATGATAGCACAAGCCTCAAAAAGTCATAGTTAGAATATAACAAATCATTATAAATAAAGCACAAAGAATAACAAATGGCACTCAGTAAACACTATAAGTACTTCTATCAGGATTACTAATATTGATTGGGTTCTGAATATATTATGCAGAACACTTAATTGTTCTTCTAAATTTGAATTTCTTTAAATATATAAGCTAGAATTATGATTATACTCATTTTTATAAGGAAACTGGGGAATCAAGTGTTAAGTACTTTGCAAACAACCCTCAGATTCTAAATAAGAATGTGAACTTGAACATCAATTTGCCTCACACCAAGTCTGTATTTTTAACTTAATGCTATATGTAGGTATTTTACTATACCAGACTTCTATAGCTTTAAAATTATTAGATTAAAGAATGAAAGAATGCTGAATTGAAAATAGCTTATTTTAAAGAATTTACTGGAGGTCAAGACAAAAACTTGTGAGGGCTGAATTCAGTCATTTGCCTACCAGTTTGTGATATTTGATTACTAACTGCTACAGAAAGAGTAAGAAGAAAATTTAAAAAGAAAATAGAACCCAAAGTCTCCAGACACATAGTTTAATTTGTCCCTTTAAACCTTCAAATGGTTAAGGGGGATAATCTGTTGTCAGGGAGGCAACTCCAGGTTGAAATCTCGAGAAAAAGATAGTTGTTCCAGATGCATTCTTGTTTTGGACTACAAGAGCAGTATTACAAGGTTGGCTTCCCCCAAATATTCTCAAAGTGTAAAAATGGAAACTGTGACCAGAGAGGTTGTTGTAATGATGTTGTGATTATGAATCATATACATATATGCTTTAGTATGTGACTACCGCTCCTTTTTCTCTTTCACCAATGAGATTATCTCTCTGTAGCTAAAAAAGAAATAAAAAACAACTCTTCATGTCACTGTTACTATGAAGTCACAGCAGATAAACTTTTTGGGGTTTGCTTAGAAAATTCTATGATTGAATTTTAAGACACTTTGATAGACTGCCTAAGATAAACTTACCAGGACAAACAGAATAATAAGTTCTCACAGAAGCACCCATGCCTGTGTATTGTGGTGATTATCAATGTTTCCTGTACTTGTGCCTAAACATTTGTGCCCTCTGAAGGGACTGATTTCTTTACCAAAGACATATTTAAATCTTATAAAAATTACCAAAGAAGATATCTCATTTTTCAGTGCAATATCTCAGATTGGTTACTGACACTTCATAGTTGATGACAATGTCATAAAAGTTTTGACATCTGAAGTAACATATTCTTTCTTTGATATGCATAAGATTTTTCTCACCCTGGCACTGTCATTTCTCCTGGAATATGTCAGTGGTGCGCTCCCCTGATATATAAATATCAGCGCCATATATCTGGTATTACAATACAGTATTTTAAAATCAGGTTTCTAAAATCTTTATCTGTGTCCTACTCTACATGATGAAATGTTTTTAGTTTTGGTCAATTTATAAATGTCTAAAATCTGGCACTTGAAATATTGAAAGCAAGCACACTAATGGAGATTTTTGTACAAATGCAAACACATTAAGACAGCAGGAAAGCAGAGTTTGAGTCAGTTTGTTGCACGGAAGACATCATTTTCCTAAAAACAAATGGTGTGTTAAGTTCACCTGCCATCACAGTGACTGGACAGACAGCTAAAGACAGAATTATTGCTAAGAGTTTCACTTTACGTGTTAATGATAGAAAGGAAATTTACTGTGTTACCATTGAGAAACGTAGGTTTTTAGAGTTTTTGTTTTCCTAAAAGAAACAGCTACATAAAACAGTAATGTGCATTCATGCTTTCAGTAGTATTTATTTTATTAGGTAGCAAAATAGATCATAAAAACAAAAATAATCTGTATTTCATTTTATTCATGTCTTTCAATTTGGGAAAAAATCTTTTTCTGGAGACACAAAAGTCAAATATTTGAGCTTTTTCTGTCTCAGCCACACAATTTAAGAAAGGCTAAAAAATCATTTTCCTGGTCATATGCTGTTTTGTTCTCTATCCAGCTGGAAGCAAAATATCTTGGGAGGAGATAAGATGTCAAAATATGTGCCATGGTTGAGGAAAATGCATAGAGTAGTCGTGGCTTTCCCTGGCTTTTTTTGAACATGGTGTTCCATGTATACAAGTTAGCAGGTTTATTTATTGTCCTTCTTTATTTTTAGCCCTTAAGGATTGAAATAAGATTTTCAAGTTTATTTCTTGCTATTGCTATTTTAAAATGAAATATTTCTAAATCTCTTCAGGATATTTTGTCTCATTTTTTTTGTTCTATTTAATAAAAATCCTTGAACCTGAGGTATTTAGAAAAGTGTTAGTGTGTACCCGCTCATAATAACACATATGTGTGTACACACACACAGTTAACTGGGAGACGAAAGAGTATTGTTCAACCTATGTCTTGGGCCATAGTTTGGAGGCTATTGTACCAGAGCCTTGCAAAAGTTAAGCTATACTTCAGGTAATACAATTTAACTTTATTTAAAATCCAGGAGATAAAGCTGGAACAGATGAACTTTTGCCTGCCTCCAATATAAAACAACAATAACAACAAAAACACACACACACATATATAGTTACATAGTTATCAGTAACATTTTTTCATGTATCACTCTGTTGAGTATAAATTTGCTTTCTTATATTATTGAGGCCACCAGTCTTTTCAGAGAGGCATTCTAAGGTGTAATATTCATTAATCAGTATCTTTCTAAGGGATTTAAAGATTAATTGGAGCTAGCTCTCTAACTAAAGAAATAAATCTCAAGTTTCAAGGAACGATGACAGATGCTCAGTATAATCTATTTTGACAGAGAGTTCTCCTGAGAATCTTTCAAATTCAAATTCTTTTATGTGGAGAGTTAGTTATCTTTCTTGTGTACAATGCCATCAAAGAAGTCATTATCCAATATATTTCTCTTCCATAGTTTCTGCTTTTTCTCCCCCAGTTTCATTATCTACGCAGAAGATTTTCATTTGTAAGAGCAAAGCAGACATTTAAAATTTAAGCAATAAGATATAGATGCCCTGAGATCAACCCCATAGGAGCCAATCGCTTAGGACAGCTATTCAGGAAACTAGGGGAAAAATGAACCCTGAGATCAAATATGTGTGGGAAAATTGGGGGGTTGAAGAAGCTATTTTTATTTCCTATAGGAATACTCATCACTTCTGTGATAAAGAGTCTTTTGAATTTATAATACGTCTAATACTCTACCTTTTCCTTCTCCCACAGAATGCCTATCAACATACCGAGAACATTTATCAGGGTTCTCATGAGTTCCATGGCTACTGGTAATGCAGAGTCTTCCCTGTTGTTCTCTGTTGAGGAAAAAATTTGCCTAATCTCAGAACCCAATTATTTTCACCAGCCACAAACCTTTAAGTGCTTAGATAAAGTTCCATTATATTCCTCTATTACCTGCCAGGTCATTATGCTCAATGTTCTGAGAGAGATAATAAAATTAGTTTAATTCATCCATGACTCAAGAACATTTCTAGTCTGTGTTTTTTGTTAGCTGTAGTGTTGTTAGTAGGCAAGTACAAGTATTAAGGCAGTTTCAGTAAATATAAATTTTCAACATATATAGCATCTGGTATTTAGGCATGAACAGATGGCTCAAGTACAGATGTTTTTAGATATTGGCTACTATTTCATTGTAGATCATAAATCATGGTTACATCCAAAAGTTCTTAAGCTAAAGAAAATGGATGTAAAGGTCTTTAATAGTAAGTTAAAAAACAAATAAAACAAAGAAACCCAACAACTAAATCTCCATTATTTAACTAGCTAGTTTTCACTAGTTTGATTCACTATAATTCACTATTTGATTATACTCAAAAGGGGAATATGGGACAAATTAGCAAATCAAACATATTCTTAAAAAGATGAATATATTCATGATAAACATAATTAATATTTATTATGTGTGCCAGTCACTTCTCTAAGTTATAGATATAGATTATATATATATATATATATATATATATATATTCTAGAGTTTGCTGTGTTATAAAGATACTGTGTAATGTGACTTCCAAAAAACGGCTTTTAAGTCATAATTTGCATGTTTCATTACATGACTACATGACTGCCATTGTAGATACAAGAACAAAAGATGGATGGATAGCAGAGATGTTCTGAGGGTAGACAGACAGTGACTTAAGAATGTCTTAAAGTTCCATTAAGACCTTCAGTCTTACAAGTGATTCATACATGATTTATATAATGTGACATTATTATTCAATTTTCATAATATCCTGATGATCTCAATGCTGCTCTCATCTCTCATATTTCTAACCATTATAACCTAAAATATCTTAATGACAGTTTAAGGATCTGGGAACATCAAATCTTTGGCATTCATAAGGTAAACTTCCAAAACCTTTTATGAATAAGAAGTGAATGAGAACATTGTAGAAATCATGTTTGCTGGTTAAGTGCTATTACCTCCTTAACCCTTCCTTCGCTTTCATTATGAGCACGGGTATTTATATGAACTTATTATACCTGCCACATGGGAAAAGTTCACGAAGTAAGTCAGAAAGAAAAAGACAAATACCGTATGCTAACACATATATATGGAATTTAAGAAAAAAAAAATGTCATGAAGAACCTAGGGGTAAGACAGGAAAAGACACAGACCTACTGGTGAACGGACTTGAGGATATGGGGAGGGGGAAGGGTGAGCTGTGACAGGGCGAGAGAGAGGCATGGACATATATACACTAGCAAACGTAAGGTAGATAGCTAGTGGGAAGCAGCCGCATGGCACAGGGATATCAGCTAGGTGCTTTGTGACCGCCTGGAGGGGTGGGATACGGAGGGTGGGAGGGAGGGAGATGTAAGAGGGAAGAGATATGGAAACATATGTATATGTATAACAGATTCACTTTGTTATAAAGCAGAAACTAACACACCATTGTAAAGCAATTATACCCCAATAAAGATGTTAAAAAAAAAAAGGTTTCATTGATTTTAGGACCAGCTGACTAAACTCTCAGTAAGTTTATGCATGCATTACTAATTTCACAAACTCTGGAAGTACACAGTGGTGAAATCATGAATTTGGGGGGTGTTGGGAAGAAGGGTCTCAAGCATGGGTTGCATAAGGTGGCAAATTGGAGCCACTAGTCCAAAACAAGGGCACAGGCAAGTTTTCTTTAGATTTCATAGCTTAAAAAAGCATTAATTGGGAGGTTTCAAATAAAAAATCTAGATTTCTGCTTTCTCAGGAAAAACCAAGAGATCTGGACACATGGGTATGCTTGTCTATAGTTGGAAATAAGTAACCTTTGCCCTCTTTAGAATGGTTTCCAGGTTGGAAGATTTTGGAAGAAAATCTTGAAAATTTTGGAAGACTGTCATGCTCAGGAGAGGACACGGAAGCTCCTCAACCTTTCCCCATACCTTGCCCTGTACATATCTTCCATCTGGCTGTTCCTAAGTTATATCCTTTTATAATAAACCTGTGATCTAGTAAATAAAATGTTTCTCTAAGTTCTGTGAGCTGCTCTAGCAAATTAATCAAACTTAAGGAAGGAGGGAATCATAGAAACCTCTGATTTATAGACAGTTGGTCAGAAGTACAGTTAGCGACCTTGACTTGGGCGTAGCACCTGAAGTCTGAGGAGGGGCTTGCGGGAATCCCCATCTATAGCTGGTCAGTCAAGTACAGTGACAAGATGGGCTTGTGACTGGCTTCTGACATAGGGGGAGAGGGGACAGCCTTATAGGAATGAACCCTTAACCTGTGGGATCTGACAGTATCTCCAGTAGATAGTGTCAGAATTGAGTTGAATTGTAGGACACCCTGCTGGTGTCCAAAGAATTGCTTGTAGGTGGAGGGAACCCCACCCCCCCCAGTGTTGAAATTGGGTCCAGGAACCCCAAAGAGGCCCATTCTAATGACCTCTGTTAAGATCTTATCTCCAAATAAGGTCACATTTTGAAGGTACTGAAGGTTAGTACCTCAAAATATGAATTTTGGGGGAAAATACAATTCAACTCATGATACCTACCCACGTGCATTACACTATCAAAGATTTTCCCCCATCCTTTGTTTATTTGTGTGTGTGTGTGTGTGTGTGTGTGTGTGTGTACACTGTTTAGGCTATTTCAGGAGAGGATAAATGAGCACGAAGTCAAACCAGAACAGACAATATGGTCCTAACATAGACAATACGGTCCTTAACAGTTGCTTTTAAGAAACCACCACCCTGAAATTTGGCTAAAAAAAAAAAATCTCTGAAATCTTACAAAACGCATTAGACCAGAAGGCAACAGAAATCTCTATGGGAGCATAATTCTGTTTGATTATATCATTAGATTTTACCAAAGACAGAATTAGAAACAAAAATCTCCCACTTTCTGTTCTGGCAGTGACTAAGCATACTATCATTTATAATAAAGGCAAACTCCCTACTAATTCCATATATTATACATCGTCATACCAAACCAAAAGCGAGGTTTCTCTTCCTATTTCCTTATAATAAAAATTCATTTCCATCTGTGCCCCAGCAAGGCAGAGCTTTCACTGTTTTATGCTAAATTTTGACAGCACTTATACCAGGGATCAATGGATAAAATAACACAGCGCCATATGATTATCATATATTTCACAAATAGAAATAACAATTTCAGTGCATTGGAAAGGAAGAACACTTGAAAACAAATGCAGGAAAGGAAACACGCATATGCAAAAATATTGGATACTACTGTATTTAAAATATTCAGCACATCTGTTATTAATCTTTCTCTGCTATGCAAAAAAATTATATTAGCTACTGAAGAATTAGGAAAAAATAGAATCAGAATCCAGAGGGATACTGTAATACTCCATAAATATTCAGACCAGCTAGGCCAGTTTCACAGGCTTTGGGAAAAGCAAAACTTTATGTCTACTGTGAGTTTGGTGCTATTCTCCTGATAAGTGACCAATTAAAGGGGTGAGTTAAATAAAAGTGCAAACAACAGAACATATAATCCACTTTTAATCCTGAGGCCAGGGCTTCTATGTGCTAAAACTTCCAGGAAACTTGGCAAAGAATCAATAATATAATAGCTCCCTGCTCCCAAAGTGTCTGAGCTATTATAAAAGACAGACCCCAGGATCATGGAAATGTCTTTAGCATAGTTCCTACTAGAGATAAATGTTTTATATTGAGTAAAATAAGCTATATTCTAGTGGTAAATAAAACTCCATGATAAACCTTGATTTATGAATTTTGTTTTCAATTTTGGAAAGTAAGTGTGCTGACAGAACTGATAGAAAGTCTATTAAAAAAAAAAAAAAAAAAAGAAGCAACATGCATATAGTACTTTTCCAGCTACCAGAATTTCAAGTCAGATTTTTTATGCCTTTCAAGACACGTATAATATTAATAATAAATTAATGATAATATCTTTAATCCTTAAAATTACTTAAATGTGTATCCTGGTCTTTTGTGCACACAGAATGGCATGCTGAATGTGTTCTGCAATATGCAATTTTGCAGGTGCAAGTTCATTGGGAATTTTTGCTAGCAAAACAAAAATCGCAACATCATGGTGCTACAAACACCCTCAAATTTAAAACTGCTTAATTTGGGCTTTTTTTTTTTCTTTTCCAGAATCACCTGGGAAGGTTATACAACTCATGGATGCCATTTGTAAAGAAGTTTCATAACTACATTTGTATTCCTTCCTTTTTTCCTGTGACAAAGATTCTCTTGACCCAGATATAATCAGCCTCCTCTGAGCTCTTTGCAATGAGGTCTCAACTTTTAGACTTCTGTGTTCACCTCTCTATTGTCCAGTTTTATTAACAGAAATGCTGCTATGTCAGTTTAGCCAGAATCCCCTACCCTGGATATCTGACCACCCTTGATATCTGACCAGATTCCTCATCCTCTACCACCCCCTAGATGATAGTTGATCACCCTGCCCTGCCTTCAGCAAGAATCCTTTTTTATCTCTTTTGCCAGAATCCTCCACTTGCCCTTGATGTTTCCTCTTAATTAATTTTCTATCCACTGCACACTCCAACCCCACTCCCAGCTCCTTGGCTATAAATTCCCACTTTTCCTTGCTGTATTCAAAGTTGAGCCCAATCTCTCTCCCTCACTGCAAAACCCCATTACAATGGTCCCTACACCTATCCTGATAGTCCCCTGAATAAAGTATGCCTCTAACAAGTGTCAAGAATAAATTTTTTCTTTAACAGCCCTTCTTTCCTTCCTTCCTTCCTCCAATCTAGTCTTCATTCAGTCTTTCCTTTCTTCCCATCTTTTTCTCTTCCTTTCTTTTCATCTTTCTTGTCATTAAAATAAGTGTTTATTAAAGGTTAATTTTCCACATAGTAACTATGGGTTACTACGTGAGAATTTTTTTTCTGTTTTCTTTTTTTTTTGTGTGGGGGGGGCGGGCTAAACATTTAAAACTTGATGTAGTAGATTTAACAGATCATGGAACTACTGATAGAGGAAGTCACATTAGGGAGATTGTTTGTACTAATATTAAGGGGCCAGAATCTGATTAATGTGTTCTAAAATATCTTATTCCAGAGAAGGAGTACCTGTAAATTCATAAGTTGATTCCCATCCAATATGACAAGACAATAAATGTAAAATTTGTCGTTTATTTGTGTACAATTTAATCTAATTTCAAGGTTAAATGCTTTTCTAGAAAATTAAATTAAATAACATTTATCAAAACCTACAAATGCTCTCCTGTGAAATTATATCTTGGAAACTTAAAGAGGAAAAGGATTTCAGGAGTCATCAATCCAGCCAGAACTCCACATGAAACAAGAAGAAAAGCATTTTATGTATTCATAAACCAATTACTATTTGATGTGCAAGATATAAGGTACAAGGTGTGGTATAAATATGAAGCCATGTAATTACACAGAAGTCCTCTATCATATTGTATAAGTGGGGACAGTGAAAGAAAAGCACAATGAAGCTCATTTCCAGCATAAGGCAATTTATGGCAATTACCAAATAATAATAGGGACAGTAAGTACTGCAGAATTCAAAGGAAGAGGACATCTCTGTGGGTCAAGCTGTCAGGCAAATAGAGACAGGGCTCGAGTTAGAATTTTAAGAATTGCTAAGATTTTGTTCATAATTTAAGTCAAAATATATTTTAGGCAAATTAAGAATATTCTTACACTCTACTGTAAGCTATAAAATAGCAAATTACCTGCTGCTTCCATCACCACCTTCAGTATATTTGCATGTGCAAAATGGTATATGTGATATAATAAGAAATATACATATATATTGGCCTCTGCCCCCAGTTTCTGACATAGAGCCCTTGAAGCCTCTGTAAATTACTAAGTGATAGCACTAGGAGCACCTTTTGTTCCAATGAGGTGACTCTGGGTGGGCTCCTGGATGGCGGCTGTTCACCGGAAAGACAAAAGCCACGATTAGAAGCTTGAAATTTTCTCTATATTGAGGAGAGGGTCTAGAAATAGAGTTAATGATCGATCATGTCTGTGTGATAAATCCTCCATAAAAATCCTAATAGTATGGGATTCAGAGAACTTCCAGGTTGCTGAATATAGCCACATACTGGGAGGGTGATACACCCCAACTTCATGGAGACAGAAGCTGCCAGGCTTGGGACCCTGCCAGACTTCACCCTATGTATCTCTTCATCTCACTGGTCCTTTGTATCTTTTATCACATTTCTTAATAAGCTAGTAAACATAAGTCAGTACTTCCCTGAGTTCTGTGAGCTGTTCTAGATAATCAGATCTAAGGGGTAGGAGGTCATGGGAACCTCTGATTCATAGCAAAGTCAGACAGAAGTTGTGGGCAATCTGGGGACCCACAGCTTGCAGTTGACATCTGAAGTGGGGGGCAGTCTCCTGAGACCAAGCCCGTAACCTGTGGGGTCTGATGTTCTCTCTAAGTAGACAGTGTCAGACTTGGTTTAAACTGCAAGACAGCCAGATAATGTCTCAGAATTGCCTGGCGTGAGGAAAAAATCCACACATCTCAAGTCAGAAGTATTGTGAGTGTGGTAGTAGTGAGACAGTAAGAGAAATACACGGAAGGAGAGTGGGGTTGTCCAGCTCAGCATACAAATTAGGGGTATCGTCTCTTATTCAGACCCTCCCCCAAAGCCAAACAAACTAAAACAAAAGTATTTTGCTCTCATATGTCCATAATCTCTATCGTCTTTCTTATCTCAATAAATTGCTCTCTCAAAGCAATCTAGAGTGTCTAGGCTTTGTCACACTTTTTCTGTGACAAATGTGTACTGTATTCATATAGGGTTTATTTATGATTATGCTTTAGGTTGGCTCAAGGTAGATTACATGATAAGAGAATGAAGCTTTGTAGTATTAAAAATATGCTGAATTATTTTTATAGAATACTTATAAATTTTTATCTTATTTATTTCAGAGGATTCCTCTAACCTGTGATACTTTTATTTCTTTAAATACCCTTTTAAGCACTGAGTATGATTTTCTGTAAGATACTCTTTCTTTCATGATGCCTTTATAAGAATAGAATACATCACTAGACAAAAATGTACTTCCATATAATAGACAAGTATTTTATCATATGGACTGACATTTATAGTTTCCTGTCACCAAGAAAAATCTACATTGGACAGGTATTAAATAAATAGCTGATGGAGAAAACTGAATATCCCTCTTTCAAAATAAAAACTCATCAAGGAGGTGAAAAAAGTTGCTCTTTTCCAGTGACTACTTATTTATCTGTTGGATATTCCACATATATCCCCCCAAACCATGCCACCTGGGTGTCAACATAAGTAAAAGAGTTTTCCAAAATATACTAGGGATAAATAGTGGTGGTTACAATTTGAAGCTCATATGTGCTAAGTGGCACTATCATATTGCTTTGGGTCCACATGTTGATTTCTTTCAGTTCTGTAACCAGAGATCCAAACTTTCATCTCCAATCTCTCATATCACTCCCATTTACCTTGCCGCATTTCACCTTGAAGGCAAATTTAATAACTGAGCTTTAAAATTGAAAGCTGGGGCAGGCCTTACCTTTAGCAACATGAATAACGTCATAATTCTCAAAACAAGAAAATGCCTTCAACTCAGACAGCAAGATTAAATTATATATTTACTCTGGGTTCTGGACATAGAAAAAGTCAATGGGCTATTTCAAATCATCTTTATTAGCCATGCTATAAACATGTCATCCAGTACCATGTATTGTTGATGTCTTTCTTTATTGCTTTCTTTTCATACTGTGATCAATAACAGTAATATGAAATTCCCTGCCAGTTACTTGGCCCTATGGGATGACATAGAAAACTCAAGAAGATATGTAATCGAAACATTATATATCAGGATGTATCCTTTAGATGGTGAGCTAATACAGTACTCTTCTCTTGATTTACTAATGACATAAAAGTCATTGAAAGAGGAATAGCAAATATGCACTCAGAGTATATTTCCACAGCTTTTCTTTTCCCCTGGCTCATCATTTTATTACTGAACTGGATGGCAAAGACTAAATAGCCTTTGATTCTGCATCAGCAATTCTATAGCTACTTAAAATACATGTTGCCCTGCTCTTATTTTATTTTTGATCATAACCTTTTTTAGGTTCTGAAATAAATTTGAGGTTTTCTCACTGGTGATCAAAGGAGCTGAATCTTCCTGGAAGAAGAGAGTGCCCTAGAAACATGAGGGTCAAATCACAGAGTCCACAGATAAGCAAGAGTTTCTTGAGTCAGTTATAATTTATTATTTGAAAAGTATAGTATCTTACTAAGACTCTCTTGGTTACATATTAGAGAAACATACTAAAGCTGATTTAAACTAAAACCATGGGAGTTACTAGGTGAACTGAGAAGTATCTTCTGGAATACAAGGAAAGAGATGAATCATTCCTCAGATAGACTGAATCTAGATGGAAAGTAATCAGAAATATTAGATGCACTTTCTCTCTGCTTTTTGGCTTTTTAATTTCTTTTTGCACACTGACTTCTGCTTCTTGGTGATCTTAGCCAAATTTTACCACTACACCACTCCTGAATTTACATACCTCAGTCCCAGACATGCATAGAGACCAACTGGCTTGCTCTGAATCCTGTTCTTAAATGCCATAATGTAAATGCTCTCTATTATCACTATGCTCGCCTTTTCAAATTCATCCGGTTTAACTTATCCGAAGGCATTATTTAACTTCTTTGCTTTTATGATTATTATGAGATTTTATTGATTCATATAATGTTAAATTAGTAAAACAATTGTAAAGAAAATGTGACTGAGATATTTGAACTGGTTTTAGTTTGAACAGTGTGTGTATATAATAGTTACATTTATTTGTATATTCATTTCTATTTTTACATATATATGTAAATATATATTCAGAAAAATATTTTTGAAAAGTATATCATATACATGATATTGGCCATGTAAATGAACTTCAAACTATGAACAAGTGGATTAAAAAAAGATAAAGAATACTGAATTTGTTTTGATGAAAATATGAGATCATTAAGCTCTTCAGAAACGTGGATTTAAACTATACTTTGTCAACATGACATTTATTACACTGACTACTATATAACTAAAATGACATTTATCCTTGAATAAAATTCTATGTATTTGAACAAAGATACAGTCATTTCCCCAAAATCAGCATAATTCATATAATTTAAGTATTATAATTAGTATAATTATAATTAATATATGTATTATAATATAGCATTATAATTAGTATAATTATAATTAATATAATATATGTATTATAATTGATATAGTATTATAATTAATATAATTTAAATATTGATAATTAATATTTTGGGGGCCCCAACTCTTGTACACAAAGAGTGTTAGGAATTCTATTAATCCAGAAATTCTCCTGAATTAATATATTTGTTTAATAATTAATACAAGAGAAGTCATGAATTACAGCTGTAAAATTATAGAAAGGAAGATAAATAATATTTGGTGGTGTTTCAGCATTGATTAATTAAAATAAACATACTTAGGTTGTTCAATATAAATATTAATGTAGAGAAAATCAGAGTTCAAGATCATTCACAATCAAAATGCTAATCATGTTACTACAGGCAATTTAATTATTGTGGAAAAAAACAGAATGCATGTGTAGAAAAGTCCTGAGAATACCCTAAGCATTCACCTCTAGCTGATGCCTAGGGTCAATGCAAGCAGAAAAAGGAAGACTAAGGCAGAGGCAGAATTTTAAAGGGCTTGGCTAAATACTGAAGGAGTGTCCCAACACACAGCCAGTCTACAAAGACAGGGAGAGTATTTTCTTATCTTTCCTTTCCTTCTTTCATTTTTTTGCTACAGATATTTAAGGAAATCTCTATCAAACTTCTTTTTTGCAGTTCTTCTCTCTCTCTTGGTTCTTGGAGTCCAAGAAAATACCTGTAAAAATATCTGAACACAAGGTAAAGGAACAGATAATTCAGAGACCGCACGTGACAAAGAATACAGACTTTTAAAAAATAACTTATGAAAGTTACTTAACAAAGAAACAGCAACAGCCTATAGCAACCAACAAAAACAAGCACTGGAAAGAGGAAATTTCTGAAGTCACTATATTATAATATTCAAACGTCAAGTTTAAAAATATAGCAATTTGCAAAAAATGAAGAATGTATGGCCCATCCACAGAAGAAAGTAATAGAAACTGTACCTGAAGAAGAACAGGTTAAAATTGCTAGTCAGAGACTTAAAATCAACTGTCTTAAATATGTTCAAAGAGCTAAGAAGACCATAAACAAGGACATATAGGCAACCAGCAGAAAAATGTATAAACAAATAGAAAATATCGACAAAGAGAAAGAAATGATAAAAGAGACCCAAACAGAAGTTCTGTGGCTGAAATGTTTGATAACTGAAATGAAAAAGTCACTAGAGGGTTTCAATAGTACATTTGAGCATACAGTGGAAACAATCAGTGACTTGAAGATGGTCATTTGAAATTATCCAGTCTTAGAAATAGAAAGAAAAAAATGAAAATAATAAATAGAGTCTAAGATGTGTGAAATACCATCAGTGAATCAACAGTAACAGAATCAGAATCCTGAAAGAAGAGGAGAGAAATAATGGCCAGAAAGAAGATTTGAAGAATTAAGGACTGAAAATATCCTAAATTTGACCAAAGGTATGTATCTATTCTTTCAGGAAGCCAATGGACTCTAAAAAAGATAAACACAAAAAACCCATACAGCACTGAGGCACATTATAATCAAATTGTTGAATGTCAAGAACAAAAGGAGAATCTTGAAAGCAGGATCAGTTACAAGAATTCTTCAATAAGATAAACAGCAGATTTCTCATCAGAAGCCATGGCGGCTAGATGAAGGTGAGATGGCATTTTTAAAGTGTTGAAAGAAAAGGGGGAAAAGAGCTTGTCAAACAAGAGTTTTGCATGTGGCCAATCCATCTTTCAAAAATGAAGGATAAATTAAGACATCTCAAGATTAAAAAAAAAAAAAAGAAAGCAAACTAAAGGAGTTATTTACAAGTAGGCCTGCTCTACAAGAAATGCTAAATAAGAGTCCTTCAGGCTGAAATGAAAGGATACTAGACAGTAACTTGCAATCAGATGAAGAAATAAAGAACTCTAAAGGTAACTATTTAGTAAATATGAAGTCTGGTATTATTTTACTTTTGGTCTGTAACTTTTTATTTTCCACATGATTTAAAAGATAAATATATAAACCAAGAGTTATACATCTATGATAATGTGACAGTAGTGTATAAAGATGTAATTTGTGACAGTAACAACATGAGTTATGTGTGAAAGGACATGGATGAAACTTAAATGCATATTTCTAAGTGAAAGAAGACAATTTGAAAAGGTTTCTGTGTGATTCCAACATTCTGGAGAAGGCAAAACTATTGAGACAGCAAAAATATAGGTACCTGCCAGGTGTTAGGGAGGATGGGGAGAAAACAGGTGGATCATAGAACATTTTTATGCAGTGGAACTATTCTGTATGATAGTATAATGGTGGATGCATTCCATTATACATTTCTCAAAAGCCATAGAATATACATCACCAAGACAGAACTCTAATGTAAAATATGGATTTGGGATTATAGCATTGTGTCAATAATGTAGGTTGATCAATTGTAAGAAATGTACCACTCTGGTGAGGGATTTTGATAGTGGGAGAGCCTGCGCTTTCGTGAGGGCAGGGAGTATTAAGAGAAATCACTATATCTTCTGCTCACTTTTGCTGTAATCTTAATACTGCTCTAAAATACAAAATATATTTAAAAATATGCCACATAAAGACAAAACAATGTTTTATGAAGCTGAAGTAAAACTACAGAGACAAATAACTGTTACACTTTAGTGTTTTTGTGACCTTCTTTTGGTAGCAAGGAGAGAGGGATTTCATGTAGGCAAAAGGTAGAAGAGGCGGAAAAATGGTGCAGAGCAAATGAATCCCTCTCATGGAAGGAGATGTTGGTTTATACTCAATTCAGGGCAACAAAGGCAATTGCAGATTCCCTAGTTTCAACTCTGAAAGCCAAACATATATAACCTATTGTGAGAGAAATGAAACAATCTTGTCTCTCATTGCTGTCAGCCTTCTTTCATAAAACCAACATCAAGTTGAAATCAAAAGTACACTAGGTTGGAAGATTTTGAGAATAGGACCCTTCTTCCATAGCAAGACAAAAGGCATTGTTTCTACTGAGTTTACCTTGGGAACAGCATATTCTCAATAGGCACCGTAGTGGCATGTACCTTGTCCTTGTACCCCAAAATTCAATCATTTCTGAGAGGCTACCAAGTCAGAGATAAATTCTTCTGTCAAACATCATGTCAGAGTGGTGGGATTTGAAGATATAACCTTTGTTGTTTTCCCAGTGAATTCTTTCCGAGATTCAAATGCCTACTGGGTCATTATAACAGCAGTATGCTTAAGGAAATGTAGAAATACATAATTAAGGAAAAAGCTGACAGTTATCTTTCTCTTAGATTTACACAGCTGTTTTTTGGAGTAGCGGTGGACCTCATGCATCAATTTACAGTTGATTTCAATCAACATTGATTGCCCAGTCTGGACCATTAAGTACATAAGCTGATTTCAGAGAAATGAAATATGATGGATGTAGAAATCAGTGCAGGGAAGCTAAAGAACAACAGGAAGAAATCAAGGGTCCTGAAGTAAATAAACCCATTTACAACTGTCTGCTAATTAGCTTTTTTCTTTCTTTTAAGTTGAGCAGTTTTGTTGAATCTGAAATGCATCTAAGGACTGTGCATCCTAAGGACTATGTAATGGTACATAAATTCATTCTAGTAGCATTCCCCAAGTTAATGACAGATCTACATACACAGGGACATGGGAAAAGTGGGTACTTCTGAAATGCCTCAAATACATAAAGCTGGATTCGAGGGGAGGGAGCACCTAGAGATTTGGGGGCTAATGAAATTTTTTATACTTCAGAATAATCTTTTCATTTTCCTCATAACCTGAAATCTGAATGTCCTTTTTAAAGCCAGTCAAGTTTCCTTCCTACTTATACACTTACTGTTTTCTTCAAAGAACAAGGTGCAACTGAAACCCATCATCCTTCTATTAACAATCAGTAATAGCAAGAATAGAAAATGAAAGGCATTAGGAGTTTGGAACTTAAGTAACTGTCCTCTGAAATTATATGCACACAAATTATTCTGGTTACCTTGTATATTTTGCCCTATTTCCAAACAAGCTTAAAACAGCAATGGCGGGAAAAAATGACAGTCTACAAATTAGGTAAATGGCAGGAAAGAAAGGGAGAAACACTGATATTAAAAAAGGGAGACTGTTTAGATAGCAAGCTTCATATTTCCAACTGAACTAGTATTTTAACATATACAAGAAGTAGAAGATCCATTTCTTTTTCTTTCTTCCATCAAAGAGCTTACAAACTATTTAATGGTTTACAAGAAGCCATTTCAGTACTTTTATTCCTATGTGCTACAGGCTCTATGGCCTTCTGGATATTTCCTTCATTTCATTAGAAAAGATAGTGATTCTTTACTTCCATGCTAATATTGTATTTTTAATACTTTGTTTATATTCCCAGATCAATGAATGTTGTTAGCCTTTGATTCCTTATTTATGTAATACAGAGCATATGTATTTAACTAAAGCCATAATTTTAATATTTATGTTGCATAATTATAACACAATTTTAGCTTAATGAACCATAAAATCTTGAACAGCAAAAGGTATAGGCATATTTTTGCAAAATGTATTTGTGACTCTTCATTGAACATTCAAAATATGGATTCAAAAACTGCAGTGGGATTGCAGCTCTACTGAAATAAACTCAGATATATGCAGAAAAAGAACATTTTCTCTTCTCCAGAACTGAGCTGATCTCTTTTATAAGCCATCACAGTGCTCTGTAGTGGAGAAATATGTCCTTGGTGTTTTAAATAATCTTTTTATTTGAAATATTCTTCTTTCCATGTAAACAATTCTTTTGGATAACTGGTTATGTAGTCAATTTCTCAAGTTCTATCCTTTCCATTTCTCCAAAATGGCAGATAGGTATATGACGTGAATCACGTGACTAGTGATTGGTACTGACCATTGCCTGGGAACTTAAGTGGAGGGGATGCCAGTCAAAGCACCTACACCTGGCCTCTCCACATTGACATGACTTCCTTAAAACTTCATGGCTGAGTACAAAGTTTATTCCAAGAGGGAGACGATAAGGCAGAAGTGGCTTTGTCTTTTTGAAGGCAGCTTTGAAATTCACAAATCATCATTTCCATGACATTGACTAATTAGAAGCAAGTCATTAAGACCAGGCCATATTCAAAAGGAGGGAAATTAGAATCCACCTTTTGATGGGAAGAAATGCCAATGAGTTTGCAGACATGTTTTTTAATTACCATAATCTGCGAACTACTTATATATTCTTCTCACATGTAAAATACAATTCCCTCTCCCATGACCCTAAGAAAGTCTCATATATTATGGAATCATGTTCAGCTTAAAGTTCACCATTTCTTTATCTAAATTAAGTCCAGATGTGGAGGAGTCTTTTTCAGGTACAGTTCCTCCACTATAGCCATTCCCGGACAATTCCCCTGTACCTGAAGACCTGTGAGCTATAAAGACAAACTAATCATCCCCCACTCAACACAAATAACACATCATGGTGATATTGGCCTAGGATGACATCTCACTCAAAAAGGGAAGGAAGTGAGGCACACAAAAATCACATGTATTAGCAAACTGAAATCCAGCGAAGACCATGCTGCCAACTTCTTGATTAGTTAATTAATCTTATGGCCTGGGCATGATTCTGGATGGCTCTGGGATCCACCTTTAAGGTTGTTGATTCTACTATCTGAATTCGCATTTCTTTTCCATTAAATGGTTGGTATTTGCAGCTGGACAGTTTTCTCAGCATATTCCTTTGCCCACACAAGTTCAAAGGTCTAATAGATTCTATTTTCTTCTGCCTCTGTCCCTCTTAGTCCAAGCTGGCAATATTTCTGCAAATATATTCTCTTAAAGTTTTTGCAGGTTTTCCATGAGTATTAATAGTATTTGTTCCACTAGACAAAAGCCACACTCACAAATCTCATCAAGATAAGTCCATCTCTATTGTTAAAATGTAAACTGAGGCACATTAAAATGCTGAAGAGTTTATTTGACCAACAGGAATTTGAATTGGGAAGCACCAAAGGGAAAGTGGTTAGGAGCGCTCCACTGACAGGAGTTAGGGGAAAGATTTTTATACAGAAGATATAGAAGCAAAGCAAGGAAGTTATTTGATTGATTACAGCTTAAGCAGCTGCCTTATTTGAGAAAACCTGTGATTGGTTGTTCTTAATTTTCACTTTCTTGTATTTGAGCAGATCTTCTCAGGCTTAGGTTTTGGTTTGCTTACTGGGGCTACCAAGGCGTTGACTACCACTTCAGTCTAATGGCCTCCACGTTTAATTACTTTAACACTGCTTTCCAGTAAGGTTGTGTGGAGAAAGTCCTCAGGATTTTGAGAGTCTCTATTATTTAATAACGAGGATCAGTGGGGTGTGACATTAAGATGTTTAGAGGAAGCGTTGTCTGTTTGAAATACCAATACATATTTCTGTGGTTGTAACAAAGGGTTTTATAGTCACGGCTTTAGTCTTCAAGACTGTATTTTCCTGGCAGTGCCCTGAATTTGATCTCAGCTCAGAAAATATTTTTAATTTTTCAGAGTCATTTGCTAATAGCAGAGTGTGTGGATAACAAATGGCTTTATTGTCAAACCCTGAAAGTTCTGGTTCATTTATGCTAAAAAAAACTGTTTGTTTTTTTTTAAATCCTATCTCTCTTGTTTCATATTTTAAAATGAGCAACCAGAAGAAGCCAGATGGCAACTTTAACACTCTGTCTGGAATATTCTTAATTAGATCATCAAGTTCATTTTTTCTATTTTTCATGTTAACAAAGGTGACAATACCGTTCAACTTTCCACCTTCCAATAACATTTTTCTCATGTTCCTTTAGTCTCCCACCAACACCCTCCTGAAGTGCCACCAAGCTTCCACTAACAGTCTCTTTAGGCTCTTCAGGCTGTCACCAACGCTCTCCTCAATGTCCTTCCAGTTTCTCCCACCACCTGGGCTTAAGCCACTCTAACCTGTTCTCGGTGTTTTACTGTAGAAGCACCACTCCTGGTACCCAAATCTATCTTAGCTATGCATTGCTTTAAGACAAACCAGTGCAATATTTAGTGTTCAGAACAGAACATTTTTTCTTTTTGCTCACAAATATGTAATTTAGGTAGGGCTTTTTTTTTTTTGCGTTACGCAGGCCTCTCACTGTTGTGGTCTCTCCCGTTGCGGAGCACAGCATCCGGACACGCAGGCTCAGCGGCCATGGCTCATGGGCCCAGCTGCTCCGCGGCATGGGGGATCTTCCCAGACCAGGGCACGAACCCGTGTCTCCTGCATTGGCAGGCGGACTCTTAACCACTGCGCCACCAGGGAAGCCCTTGGGTAGGGCTTTGAGGGTACAACTTATTTTTGTCTCACTTGGCATTAGGTGGAGATTATTGGATGCTAGAAGCTGGATGCTGGAATGATCTGAAGGCTGATTCAATCACATATCTCTTGGCTGACGTTGGCTGTAAGTTGTTAACTAAGATAGTGCTATTGGGTAATCTGACTTGTGCCTCACCATGTGTCTTGGTCACCTCACAATATGATGGTTGGGTTGCCAAGAAGAACATCCCAAGAGAAAGAATCAGATTTTTTCTAACTTAGCATCAAAAGTCAAGCAGTTACTTTAATATTAAGTCTATTTATTTGCAGAGGTTCACAAAAGTTGGCCTATACATAAGTGGAAGAGAATTAGTCTCCACTATTTGATGGACAAGTACCAAGCGGTTTGCAGGCATACTTTAAAATGAAACTCCTAATCTCGACCATAACATACTTCTCTCTTTTATACTTCCAATCCTGGTTCATGGTATCCTAAGCAGCATAAAGCATTTAGAAAATACCTGTCCATTAAACCTCACTTTTGAAACTCTTCAAATTTCTCTCTTTTTTGTAATTAAATTTAAAGCTTGACCCATTCTCTCTTTTTATATTTCTGCTATAAAAAAATAAGCACAGCACATCCCCTCAGGAAGACAAGCAGATGGTGCTGAGAGGCGATCATTTAAAAGAAATGGAAAGGATAAATATACAATAATATATTTTAATATATATTGCTCCTGTCAACAATCCAAGCATAATCCTCAAAAACATGACAGAGAGAAAAAAAGCAGGGATAGATGATTGAATGTCACAATCTGTGGATGGGTGTTTTCCTGCGCTCTGTAGTTTCCAGACAGTTGGGATACTAGTTTGAATCACAGAGACTGATTTTACGATCCTCTTTTAAGATACTGTAGAAATGACAGTGTGAGATAGGTAAATGGATAGATATGTAGATCTGTGAAACCCAAGAGTAAGTTCAAAAATAGGCCAATGCAATATAAGGGTGCCACTACAATTTTATGGAGGAAGGAAAGTCTTTTCAACAAATGTTGCTGGAACAATTGGATTGCCATATTGCATAAATGAACTTTGATCTCCTACCTCAAGTCACACACACACACACACACAGAGACACAAACACACGCACACAATGATGGCAGGTAGAATATAGATCTACACGTAGAAGCTAAAATCATTAGTCCTCTTAAAAATACTATGTCTTACGTGAAATAGTAAAAATATTAACCATAAAAAATTAGATTTTATTAACATTAAAAACTACTTGTCATTAAAAGACAACATTGGTAAAATAAAAAGTTAAACCGTATTTATAGTCCATATGTCAGACAATGAACTTGTACTCAGAATGTATAAAGAAAGCCTACAAATCTGTAATAAAATGAAATACAAACACATTCGTTTAAAACATGAGCAAATAATTTGAACAGAACTTTCATACAAGGAACAAATACACACATGGCCAAAAATCTCACGCTAAAACTCATGATAGCTGCATTAATTGTAATGAAAATGTAAATTAAAACTATGGTTAACTTCCAAGTTATATTAAAAAGAATGATAAGGATGGAGTGCTATCTGAATTCTCATACATCGCTTGTGTGAGTGTAATAAGCACAACCTCTTCATAAATTTTTTGGCAATTTCTAATAAACACTGTGCCTATTGTATAACCCAAATTTCATTCCTAGGTATTTACCTAAAAGAAATGAACAAGTGCACAAGAATTTATGCAAGATTGTTTAGAGCAACTTTAACAACTTCCAAATAATGGAAAAGAATAAATATCCATCAACAAAAGAATGGATAATCAAAATATGATAGATTTCTCTAAAAGAATATTCTTCAGCAATAAAAAAAGAAGAAAATATCTGTGAATGCAACAACCTGGATGAATCTTAAAAGCTTCCTGCTGATTGAAAGATGTCAGATAGAAAAGAGTACATATTGTATAATTTCATTTATATGATATTCCAAAGCAGGCAAAACTAAGTTATAGTCTTAAAGTTCATAAGAGTAGTTGTTTGTGGGGACAGTGACTGGAGAGGTGACCCAAGGCAACTTTCTGAGAGAAAAGAAGCATTTTATTTCTTGATTTGGGTATTGTTTGTATGGTTGAATCTGTTAGTGAAAAACACAGAAATATAAATATTTAATGTATATGTTTTTCTGCATGTAAATTTTATCTTGTTTTTAATTGAGGTGAAATTCATATAACATGAAATTAACCATTTTAAGGTATATAATTCAGTTGCAATATATTCACAGTGTTGCACAACTACTGCTTCTACCTAATTTCAAACTTCTTCATCACCTCAAAAACAAATTACATACTCATTAAGCAGTTAACTCCGAAGTCCCCATTCCACCCAGCCCTGTCAACCACCAATACGCCTTCTGTCCTATGGATTTACCTGTTCTGCATATGTCACATCAATGGAATCACAGAATATATGTGGTTTTGTGTCTGACTTCTTTCACTTAGTAAAACGCTTTCCAGGTTCATCCATGTTGTAGCATTAATCAGTACTTGGTCCTTTTTTACGGCTGAATAATATCCCATTGTATGCATGATGGTTAATTTTATGTGTCCACTTGGCTGGGCCACAGTACCCAGGTATTTGGTCAAACATTATTCTATATGTTTCTGGAGGAATTTTTAAAATGAGATTGACATCTAAATCAGTAGACTTTGAGTAAAGCAGATTATCCTTTATAATGTACGTAGGCCTCATCCAACTAGTTAATGGCCTTAACAGAAAAAGACTCACTTTCCCAAGCAAGAAGAAATTCTGCCAGCAGACTGCTTTTGGACTCAAACTGCAACTCTTCCCTGGGTCTCCAGTCTGCCTGCCTACGCTGCAGATTTTGAATTTGCCAAGCCTTCACAAATTTGTGAGAAAATTCTTTAAAATAAACCTCTCTCTCTCTCTCTCTCTCTCTCTCTCTCTCTATATGTATATACACACACACACACAGACACACACATATATACTATTTGTGTATCCATTAACCTGCTGATGGATTTGTTTTGTTTCTATATTTTGGGATAGTGTTGCTCTGAATACATGTGTGCATGTATCTGTTTGAGTATCTGTTTTCAGTTATTTTGCATATATACCTAGGAGTAGACTTACTGGGCCATATGATAATTCTACATTTAACATTGTGAGAAAACCCCAAAATGTTTTTAATAGTAGATGAAGCAGTCTCACCAGCAATATATTAGGGTTCTGACTTCTCCACATCCTTACCACACTTGTTACTTTTTAAAATTACAGTCATCTTAGTGGGTGTGGAGTGATAATTTTCAACACTCTAATAACTACTTATGCTTATTGGAGTTCACTGCGATTCCATGTCAATTTGAGGACTGGTCTTTCTGCAAAAAAAAGGCCACTGGAATCTTAAGAAATTGCATTGAATCTGTAGATCAATTGGTTAGTATTGCCATTTAACAATATTATGTCTGCCAATCCATGAATATGAAATGTCTTTCCAGGTATTTAGGAATTCTTTCAGTGATGTTTTGTAGATTTCATTTTATAACACTTTCGTTTCCTTGGGTAAATTTACTTTCAGGTATATTATTCTTTTGGATCCTCTTATAAATGAAATTGTGTTCTTAATTTCCTTTTCAGGGTGTTACTTTTTGGTGAATGGAAGCAAAAATAATATTTCTTTATCAAATGCAGGTCAAATGCAGGA
The DNA here is from genome assembly GCF_011762595.2 of Tursiops truncatus. Taxonomy (NCBI): domain Eukaryota; kingdom Metazoa; phylum Chordata; class Mammalia; order Artiodactyla; family Delphinidae; genus Tursiops; species Tursiops truncatus. The sequence continues at coordinate 81,510,465 of NC_047036.1, forward strand.
TAAGAACCAAGGAGTATTTTATGGCCATTTGCACTCTATATGCCAGCCATATTGAACTATCTTTGAACTTGCCTTGCCCTCAAATAGATGGTCCTCAATGGGGTGTTTATTTATCCTTCAATATTTAGCTCAAGTATTACCTGTAAAAGCTTTTCTGAGCCCTCTTCCTTCTGTATGAATTTAAGAGCTCCTTCAACGTCTAGTTTTGATAATATATACTATCTATCTACCTACCTCTATCTGTCTATTATCTACCTATATTTATCTTACACCTATATCAATATTTGACTTTTTACTTTTCTCTTCTCCCTAGCCTAGTTGAATTCTTCAAGAAATGGGACTGTATCCCAGTTATTTTTGCATCCTTGTTGCCTCCTTCAGTGGCTAACTGATAGTGGGTGCTCAATAAATATTTGTTGGAGAAGCAATTGAATAAATACCTTTTAGAACTAGAAATAACATTTAATACACTATAATGTTTGCTCCTTATTATTTCTTTTAAATGACAAAGAAAATTCTTCTATAAATTATTGGACTACATCATTTCCCTCTACCTGTCATATTTTAAATATCATAATAGATACCACAATTTCTCACATTGGGTTCAATAATCTTTCTCTTGACCATCTTTAATTGAATCAATTTTATAGCTACATTTCACAGTGTATTTTTCACAGTTATTGTAGGGCTTCCATTTTATGCCCAGTAAGGTCTCCAAAAGGGGGCATATCTATTTAGAAGGTTGTATTATACTCTTCAGTTGTCATACTCCATTCCTTTATTCCAATAGCCAAATAGCCTCCAACTCTGTATTTTGACAGCTTCAATTACACAGAATATACCTGGCTTCATCCATCGTGTTTTTAGAAGTTTTTGTAAATTCAGAGCACATCAGGAGGATTAGGCCTTTTAGGTTATTTCAGCTATTTTGCATTGAACAAAAACACACATTCATCAAATTAAATGGACACTGTCAGAGGCAACAGGAGGCTATGCCAAAAAAATAAGACTAACTAAAATCTCATATGAAAAGAAACATTTTATAAAAGTTTGTCTTGCTCATTTACCAAGTAGGAAAGAAGATACAGATATTTTATCCCAGTGTATGACAGCTATTATAACTTTCTAATATCTCATCTGCTTTACACAACCAATTTCATTTGACTACTCTACATTTATTTTTGGTATCCGAATAATATTCAACAATTTTTATTGTTGTAACATGCTACAAATCTACTTGAATACTGAGAAAAAATTGTAGTATAGAAATGGCATTCTCCCACTCTCATTATATGTATTCTATCTTATGAGACCATTATCTATTTCAGATTGGATTTATGTTGTTTCATCCATTCAGTCATGATTTTGGTTTCTATCTATCTCTTTATCCATTATTTATTAAGAAAATATGCTCATAAGTGTCTAGAATCGTATACATATATCTGGATTCAATGATATAAAATATACAGTGTACATGAATGTGTTTTTTTTCTTTCACATAAGCATATCTTCCCCTGGGATTAGATGATGTTATGAATACCTCTCTTTATTCCTAATTCAAAGGACAAAGTTGAACTAATTTAAATAAAAATTGCTAAGCATTACTCAGAGTAGACTGAGAATATAGGTATTTCAGGATCAGAATTGCTAGGAATGTGTCTTGAATTGAATTTTAACAGGTGTCACAGGGAAAATTTATGTATACCAATTTGAAATTTTGAGGGTCATTGGTGTAAAGGGTAGGTCAAGTATGCAAGTAGGCAACATGATGACAGCAGAGATCAAAGCAAGTACTAGATGAGGAAAACTCTTGAAGTAAAGAGAAGAGTCAATATGGACATAGAACTAAATCAGAAAAATATAAAAGGAACTTATTATAAATACAAAATTCTGATTCATCCAGTGGCTTTTAAACAGCTTCTTCTATGGTGTAGGCCAACTTGGCAGGAAGGCTGCCTTAGGTAGCAAGTAGCCTTACCCCAGCTCAACATATACTCAGTTTTCTTCACAAGTCTGTTAAAGATCTTGGTCAGAGGACAGAAGAAAGAAGAGACATATGAAGGAAATGTGAAAATAATAAAAAACTAAAGGTAAACTGAGTTGTTTAAGGTAGGTATCTGACAGCAGGGGAGAGGAGAAATCTGAGCATTACAGATGGAAAAAGATAAATCCTTATCTCTATTTCTATTTCTGTCACTGTTTGTATCAGGACTTCCCAGGTGGTGCAGTGGGTAAGACTCTGTGCTCCCAATGCAGGGGTCCCGGGTTCAATCGCTGGTCAGGGAACTAGATCCTGCATGCATGCTGCAACCAAGAGTTCGCATGCTGCAACTAAGAAGTCCGCATGTCACAACTAAGAGTCTGCATGCCACAACTAAGAGTCTGTATGCTGCAACTAAGAAGTCTGCATGCTGCAACTAAGACCCACTGCAGCCAAAATAAACAATAAATAAATAAATATTTGTTTATATCATCTATATGTAGTGGTAGAAAGCAAACAGTTGAGGGAATGAGAGAGGGTGGGTGAGAAGAGTGATTTAAATCCTCTTTATGGAGTTGATAACATGTGTTATTTGATCAGTGAGGCACTACAGTTGGGAATAATAACTAAGTTGTGAAAATTGCTTCTAGTATCATGTCAATTTTAAAAAAGAATTTTTTCTACTATATTGAAGTCTAATGCAAAGTCTGTTCAGCTTCATTCTGTGCTTATTGGACCTTCCTAGGTCTGAATTTCTAATCAATTGGGCAATAGCAAACGTAGGTGTAACAGCAGCGAGACAGTTGCCTAGCAGCTGATGGCTGGCCATAACTCTAGTACATACAGTAAAGGAGCATTAAACATTGCCTATTCTTAATATCCTGTCAAGGTATATTTTGTTCTTTCTTTTCCTTTCTTTTCCACTAGAATGTGTTCCTCTTACATTGTTGAGCTCTTACCTGTGTTTGGTTAAAATAATGTATTAGGGGAACCATGTTAGTATGGCAAGACCACGTCTCTGTAACATGCCCTCCCCCCACAAAAACCCCCAACTCTTTTATAGGTCAGTTAACTTTTCAATGTGGCCAACAATTAATTAAGGGCAGGTGTCTCAAATCAGACATCACTACTGGATATAACACTCTTTACCTTGTCTTGGTGTAATGGATTAATAACATCATTTTGGGAAATGCAGCATTAATAAATTACGTGATGGAAGCTAAAATCATGTAATGTGCTTAAAGATGAACATATTACCATAAGAAGCTACCTGTACACATACAATGTAACATATTCCTGCCTTCTCAAACTTTTATTATAAATGTGCCTTAAGAAACAAAAAACTGAGAGTGTTTAATTTTATTAATTGTGTATTCCTATATTTTTATGCATAACATTACCTATAATTTCTTTTCATCACTGGGTATGCTTAAGGAAGTGAGGAATAATGCAAAGTAACAACATTCATCAGAGCTGCCTGAATTTGTTAGAATTTAAATAGTGAACATGTTGGTTCATTTTAAGTTTGAAAAATTATTCAAAAATAAAATCCGATATCAAATATCATTTATATTTAGGTTATCGTACTTGAAACTACAAAATATTGCATCTGACATTTCCTAAGCTGACTACCTTTTTAAAAATAATAATACCAGATAGCTGACAAATACAAGTTTTAAGATTCAACATTATTCTATATCTAAAATGCAAAAACATACGTAACAACTTTACTTTTAATCTTGGGAAGAAGGGGTATCTAGGTGGTTATAACCTAACATCTCCCATTAAATTAATGGCTTTACCTAATTCTTATGTCTGCTGAATGCAGCTCATTAAGCTTTATGTTCTTTTATATTCATTACAATAGCACTTTGTGAATTTTGTGGGTTTTTTCTTTATGATCCTCCTATAAATCATTTGATAGGTGAGGAGGCTTAACCTACTTTCCCAAAGATAAAAATCTCTTCAAATAACTGGTCCAATATAATCTTGAAAATACTGTCTACTAGCGCCTAGAAGATTTGCATGGACATAAGGTAATATTTTAGTCAGCTTGGGCTGCCATAGCAAAATACTATAGACTGAGTAGCTTAAACAACAGAAATTTATTTTCTCACAGTTCTGAAGACTAGAAATCCGAGATCAGGGCACCAGTATGGTTGGATTCTGATGAGAGCTCTCTTCTTGGCTTGCAAATGGCCACCGTCTAGATGTGCGCTCACATGGCCTTTCTTCTATGTGTGTATGAAGAGGTGGAGAAAACAAACTCTCTGGTGCTTTTTTTTATAGAGACACAAATTGTATCAGACAAGAGCTCCACCCTTATGACCTCATTTAACCAAAATCACCTCTTTAAAGCCCTAGCTCTGATACAGTCACATGGAAGAGGACAGAGCTTCCATGTATGAATTCTGGAGGGACATAATTCAGTCCATCCTAGCATCACAGAATGACTGATACCACTAAGAAATCACCCTGGGTGTCCCTTTATAGTAGTTCAATAATTAGTGACCCCATTCCATTAACTCAACAAGTAGTTACTGTTCCAGGTACTGTTGCAGGGCTAGGTATAAAGTGATAAACAAAGAACTGTTGCTCTTTTATATGTGTATGATACATGCTTATAAAGGAAAAGTTCTTGATATGAAAAGCTTGTGGGATGAGGAAAGGCTTTTCTGAGAACATTGAAGGTGAGACTTAGGATGAATTGAAGGATGTTCACAATGCCCTGCTGGACATTCACTCAAGAGGCTGGACCAGGGAGATTCTGAGCCAGGTTTTGCTGCTGCACAGCCTGCAGGAGCGCCACCAGCAGGTGTCCTACCTGCATATCAACCTGGAGCTGCCAGAGTGCATTTGTTTATCTGGTGTCTGCTTTCGAGATCCCCTACGTGGCTGCCATGGATTTTGGGGAGACACAAACATTCAGTCTACAGCAGCTATCTATTTGAAACTTCACCTAACCTATATAAGAAAGAAATACTGGATTTGATATGGTTTAAATTTCCTTTTGAAGAACAGAACTCATAATCTTTGAGTAAATGATAAACACAAACTTTCAGTTGTTTAAGTTAGATAATTGCATGGGGGGAAATGTAAAAATGCTGGAATCTTACAATGTTTGCCCATGACCCTGAAATAAAGCAATTATTTAAAAAACATACATACAACATATGCATATATTTATATAAAATACTAATGATGTTTGATGTCTTATTTGCTTTTCTTTAACCAGATATCAGAACAAACTGGAACTGCAAAGCAGCTATCATGAAGGGCTTCACTGGTCCCTGCAATCAGTTGCTAGTACAATGAGGGTGCTAACAGGATATATTCATAATCTACCTTTAAATTCTGGGAAGAACTGACAATTGTGAATAGAAGGAATTGAGTCCCATAAAATCTCTATTGTGTTTAACACTATTTATTTGTTAAAATGAATTGATAAAAAATTGGATTGCTATTCACCTTTTAAAGAATAGTGGACAATTAAAAATGGTTGCAGTAAATGGTCAAGACTTCCTTTAATCTCTTTCCTCCACTCATTTGACAGTGAAGTATTGACATCTGCCCATTACTAGCCTGGGTTCTCTTTATTTTATGCACTAAATTTCAAATACCACAAATCTGTCATTTAGAGAATAAGCCTGGGACAGTGACAAAGGTTGACATTTGGAGGTAAATACAATAAAGTAGGTTAGCAAAGGATCCTTTTAGGATCCTATGGTTCTTATTTCCACAGGAGTGAAAGGGCACTAGATCATTAATTCCAACAATAACCTGTTAGTAAATATATCTTCATTTGTTTTGTCCATTTCCAAGTTTGCTCCCTAGAGAAGAAATTAAAATTATATGATCTGAAACAGTCTGAAACAGCACGACAGTTCTCTTTTAGAAACTTTCCATTAATTTGAAGGATTCACATTGGTCTCATAATCTAGAAGTGTGGTTTCTGAAGCTCAACATTGAAAATAATGGGTCAAATATGTTACAAGCATCAAAGAAACAAGAACGGAATTTTTTGTCTAAACTCAGTAAATGAATTAAGAGAATGGGTTTCAAGAGATGAGTAATTTAAAGTACAATTAGTTCCACTATAATGCTTGTTTGGAAAATGGAACTTGTTCCATTGCAATTGATATAATGGGAACAGTTTAAACATAGGATGAATTTTATGTTTGCTTATAATTTTCTTCGTGAGAAACATGAGGTGAACACAGAAAACTGCAAAAAAGCTGAACCCAACAGCATAGTAACACATAAACATACACATCTACCAGCTACTTCAGGGTACCACATGTGTTATGAGCCCCACCCATCCATATTTGGTGTCATAACTTTCATTCTGATTTCAGATTACCCTACTTCCACCACTTCAGTAACTCAGGAGTTTCATCTCTTCTGATGCCCATTTCCACAACTAAATTACAGTTCTTTTTCAAGGCAAAGAGACATATTTATTATAGTATTTATGTACTTCTTAAGAATTTAACATATATGAAACTGTGCTACCATTGTTATTAAGTTTCTATTTTCCTCTCTGTAAACCCAGAGTATTTTATTGCTCAATATTTCACAGCCAGCAATTTTAGGACTACATACGTAGGGTTATAGGAAAACTGACTGTATTATATTTAATTAATTAAAAACATCAATTACACTTGATAGGAAAAGAATAAATGAGGATAGAGTTTATACTTATCTTAGGGTCTCTGAAGAACAAAAGATTAATTAGCATCATTAAAATTAGCTGTAGGAGGACGAGGGAAAGATGGTGGAAGAATAAGACGCGGAGATCACCTTCCACCCCACGGATACACCAGAAATACATCTACACGTGGAACAACTCCTACAGAACACCTACTGAACACTGGCAGAAGACCTCAGACCTCCCAAAAGGCAAGAAACTCCCCACGTACCTGGGTAGGGCAAAAGAAAAAAAAATAAACAGAGACAAAAGGATAGGGACGGGACCCGCACCAGTGGGAGGGAGCTGTTAAGGAGGAAAGGTTTCCACACACTAGGAAGCCCCTTCGCAGGTGGAGACTGTGGGTGGCGGACGGGGAAAGCTTCGGAGCCGCGGGGGAGAGCACAGCAACAGGGGTGCGGAGGGCAAAGCAGACAGATTCCCGCACAGAGGATCAGGGCCGACGAGCACTCACCAGCCTGAGAGGCTTGTCTGCTCACCCGCCGGGGTGGGCGGGGCTGGGAGCTGAGGCTCGGGCTTTGGTAGGAGCACAGGGAGAGGACTGGGGTTGGCGGCGTGAACACAGCCTGAAGGGGTTACTGCACCACGGCTAGCTGGGAAGGAGTCCGGGGAAAAGTCTGGACCTGCTGAAGAGGCAAGAGACTTTTTCTTCCCTCTTTGTTTCCTGGTGTGCGAGGAGAGGGGATTAAGAGCTCTGCTTAAAGGAGCTCCAGAGACGGGCGCGAGCTGCAGCTAAAAGCACGGACTCTAGAGACGGGCATGAGACGCTAAGGCTGCTGCTGCCACCACCAAGAAGCCTGTGTGCAAGCACAGGTCACTATCCACACCCTCCTTCCAGGGAGTCTGTGCAGCCCGCCACTGCCAGGGTCCAGGGATCCAGGGACAACTTACCCGGGAGAACGCACGGCGCACCTCAGGCTGGTACAATGTCACGCCGGCCTCTGCCGCCGCAGGCTCGCTCCACGCTCCGTGCCTCTCCCTCCCCCTGGCCTGAGTGAGCCAGAGTCCCCGAGGCAGCTGCTCCTTTAACCCCATCCTGTCTGAGCAAAGAACAGATGCCCTCCGGCAACCTACACTCAGAGGCGGGGTCAAATCCAAAGCTGAACCCCTGGGAGCTGTGAGAACAAAGAAGAGAAAGGGAAATCTCTCCCAGCAGCCTCAGAAGCAGCGGATTAAGGGACCACAATCAACTTGATGTACCCTGCATCTGTGGAATACATGAATAGACAACTAATCATCCCAAATTGAGGAAGTGGACTTTGAGAGCAAGATTTATGATTTTTTCCACTTTTCCTCTTTTTGTGAGTGTGTATGTGTATGCTTCTGTGTGAGATTTTGTCTGTATAGCTTTGCTTCCACCATTTGTCCTAGGGTTCTATCCATCTGTTTTTTAAAAAAAAATTTTCTTAGTAATTATTTTTTATTTTAATAACTTCATTATATTTTACTTACTTTTTTACTTTATCTTCTTTCTTTCCTTCTTTCTTTCCTTCCTTCCCTCCTTTCTTCCTTCCTTCCTTGCTCCCTCCCTCCCTCCTTTCTTTCTTTCTTTCTACTTCTACTAATTCTTTCTTTCTAATTTTTCTCCCTTTTATTCTGAGCCGTGTGGATGAAAGACTCTTGCTGTGGCAGCCAGGAGTCAGTGCTGTGCCTCTGAAGTGGGAAAGCCAAGTTCAGGACACTGGTCCACAAGAGACCTCGCAGCTCCACATAATATCAAATGGCAAAAATCTCCCAGAGATCTCCATCTCAACACCAGCACCCAGCTTCACTCAACGACCAGCAAGCTACAGTGCTGGACACCTTATGCCAAACAACTAGCAAGACAGGAACACAACCCTACCCAATAGCAGAGAGGCTGCCTAAAATCATAATAAGTCCACAGACACCCCAAAACACACCACCAGATGTGGACCTGCCCACTAGAAAGACAAGATCCGGCCTCATCCACCAGAATACAGGCACTAGTCCCCTCCACCAGGAAGCCTACACAACCCATTGAACCAACCTTAGCCACTGGGGACAGACACCAAAAACAATGGGAACTACGAACTTGCAGCCTGCAAAGAGGAGACCCCAAACACAGTAAGATAAGCAAAATGAGAAGACAGAAAAACACACTGCAGATGAAGGAGCAAGATTAAAACCCACCAGACCTAACAAATGAAGAGGAAATAGGCAGTCTACCTGACAAAGAATTCAGAATAATGATAGTAGAGATGATCCAAAATCTAGGAAACAGAATAGAGAAAATGGAAGAAACACTTAACAATGACCTAGAAGAACTAAACAGCAAACAAACAATGATGAGCAACACAATAAATGAAATTAAAAATACTCTAGATGGGATCGATAGCAGAATAACTGAGGCAAAAGAATGCATATGTGACCTGGAAGATAAAATAGTGGAAATAACTACTGCAGAGTAGAATAAAAAAAAAAGAATGAAAAGAACTGAGGACAGTCTCAGAGACCTCTGGGACAATATTAAACACACCAACATTCGACTTATAGGGGTTCCAGAAGAAGAAGAGAAAAAGAAAGGGACTGAGAAAATATTTGAAGAGATTATAGTTGAAAACTTCCCTAATATGGGAAAGGAAATAGTTAATCAAGTCCAGGAAGCACAGACAGTCCCATACAGGATAAATCCAAGGTGAAACACACCAAGACACATATTAATCAAACTATCAAAAATTAAATACAAAGAAAACATATTAAAAGCAGCAAGGGAAAAACAACAAATAACACACAAGGGAATCCCGATAAGGTTAACAGCTGATCTTTCAGCAGAAACTCTGCAAGCCAGAAGGGACTTGTAGGACATGTTTAAAGTGATGAAGGAGAGAAAACTACAACCAAGATTACTCTACCCAGCAAGGATCTCATTCAGATTTGATGGAGAAATTAAAACCTTACAGACAAGCAAAAGCTGACAGAGTTCAGCACCACCAAACCAGCTTTACAACAAATGCTAAAGGAACTTCGCTAGGCAAGAAACACAAGAGAAGGAAAAGACTTACAGTAAGAAACCCAAAACAATTTAGAAAATGGGAATAGGAACATACATATCGATAATTACCTTAAATGTAAATGGACTAAATGCTCCCAACAAAAGACACAATTTGGCTGAATGGATACAAAAACAAGACCCATATATATGCTGTCTACAAGAGACCCACTTCAGACCTAGAGACACATACAGACTGAAAGTAAGGGGATGGAAAAAGATATTCCATGCAAATGGAAACCAAAAGAAAGCTGGAATAGCAATTCTCCTATCAGGCAAAATAGACTTTAAAATAAAGACTATTAGAAGAGACAAAGAAGGACACTACGTAATTATCAAGGGATCGATCTAAGAAGAAGATATAACAATTGTAAATATTTATGCACCCAACATAGGAGCACCTCAATACATAAGGCAAATACTAACAGCCATAAAAGGGGAAATCGACAGTAACACAATCATAGTAGGGGACTTTAACACGGCACTTTCACCAAGGGACAGATCATCCAAAATGAAAATAATAAGGGAACACAAGCTTTCAATGATACATTAAACAAGATGGACTCAATTGATATTTATAGAACATTCCATCCAAAAACAACAGAATACACATTTTTCTCAAGTGCTCATGGAACATTCTCCAGGATAGATCATATCTTGGGTCATAAAGCAACCCTTGGTAAATTTAAGAAAATTGAAATTGTATCAAGTATCTTTTCTGACCACAACGCTATAAGACTAGATATCAATTACAGGAAAAGATCTGTAAAAAATACAAACACATGGAGGCTAAACAATACACTACTTAATAATGAAGTGATCACTGAAGAAATCAAAGAGGAAATCAAAAAATACCTAGAAACAAATGACAATGGAGACACGATGACCCAAAACCTATGGGATGCAGCAAAAGCAGTTCTAAGAGGGAAGTTTATAGCAATACAATCCTACCTTAAGAAACAGGAAGCATCTCGAATAAAGAACTTAACCTTGCACCTAAAGCAATTAGAGAAAGGAAAACAAAAAACCCCCAAAGTTAGCAGAAGGAAAGAAATCATAAAAATCAGATCAGAAATAAATGAAAAAGAAATGAAGGAAACGATAGCAAGATCAATAAAAGTAAAAGCTGGTTCTTTGAGAAGATAAACAAAATTGATAAACCATTAGCCAGACTCATCACGTTAAAAATTAAGAAGACTAAAATCAATAGAGTTAGAAATGAAAAAGGAGAAGTAACAACTGACACTGCAGAAATACAAAAGATCATGAGAGATTACTACAAGCAACTGTATGCCAATAAAATGGACAACCTGGAAGAAATGGACAAATTCTTAGAAATGCACAACCTGCCAGACTGAATTAGGAAGAAATATAAAATATGAACAGACCGATCACAAGCACTGAAATTGAAACTGTGATTAAAAATCTTCCAGCAAACAAAAGCCCAGGACCAGATGGCTTCACAGGTGAATTCTATCAAACATTTAGAGAAGAGCTAACACTTATCCTTCTCAAACTCTTCCAAAATATAGCAGAAGGACGGTCAGTCCCAAACTCATTCTACAAGGCCACCATCACCTTGATACCAAAACCAGACAAGGATGTCACAAAGAAAGAAAACTACAAGCCAATAGCACTGATGAACATAGATGCAAAAATCCTCAACAAAATACTAGCACACAGAATCCAACAGCACATTAAAAGGATCATACACCATGATCAAGTCGGGTTTATTCCAGGAATGCAAGGATTCTTCCATATACGCAAACCAATAAACGTGATATACCATATTAACAAATTGAAGGAGAAAAATCATATGATCATCTCAATAGATGCAGAGAAAGCTTTTGACAACATTCAACACCAATTTATGATAAAAACCCTGCAGAAAGTAGGCATAGAGGGAAATGTCCTCAACATAATAAAGGCCATATATGACAAACCCACAGCCAACATCATCCTCAATGGTGAAAAACTGAAAACATTTCCACTAAGATCAGGAACAAGACAAGGTTGCTCACTCTCACCCCTGTTATTCAACATAGTTTTGGAAGTTTTCGCCACAGCAATCAAAGAAGAAAAGGAAATAAAAGGAATCCAAATCGGAAAAGAAGAAGTAAAGCTGTCACTGTTTGCAGATGACATGATACTATACATAGAGAATCCTAAAGATGCTACCAGAAAACTACTAGAGCTAATGAATGAATTTGGGAAAGTAGCAGGATACAAAATTAATGCACAGAAATATCTGGCATTCCCATACACTAATGATGAAAAATCTGAAAGTGAAATCAAGAAAACACTCCCATTTACCATTGCAAAAAAAAGAATAACATATCTAAGAATAAACCTACCTAAGGAGACAAAAGACCTGTATGCAGAAAATTATAAGACACTGATTAAAGAAATTAAAGTTGATACAAACAGACAGAGAGATGTACCATGTTCTTGGATTGGAAGAATCAACATTGTGAAAATGACTCTACTACCCAAAGCAATCTACAGATTCAATGCAATCCCTATCAAACAACCACTGGCATTTTTCACAGAACTAGGACAAAAAATTTCACAATTTGTATGGATACACAAAAGACCCTGAATAGCCAAAGCAATCTTGAGAACGAAAAACGGAGCTGGAGGAATCAGGCTCCCTGACTTCAGACTATACTACAAAGCTACAGTAATCAAGACAGTATGGTACTGGCACAAAAACAGAAAGGTTGATCAATGGAACAGGATAGAAAGCCTAGAGATAAACCCACGCACATATGGTCACCTTATCTTTGATAAAGGAGGCAGGAATGTACAGTGGAGAAAGAGCAGCATCTTTAATAAGTGGTGCTGGGAAAACTGGACAGGTACATTTAAAAGTATGAGATTAGAACACTCCCTAACACCATACACAAAAATAAGCTCAAAATGGATTGAAGACCTAAATGTAAGGTCAGAAACTATCAAACTCTTAGAGGAAAACATAGGCAGAACACTCTATGACATAAATCACAGCAAGATCCTTTTTGACCCACCTCCTAGAGAAATGGAAATAAAAACAAACGTAAACAAATGGGACCTAGTGTGACTTCAAAGCTTTTGCACAGCAAAGGAAACCATAAACAAGACCAAAAGACAACCCTCAGAATGGGAGAAAATATTTGCAAATGAAGCAACTGACAAGGGATTAATCTCCAAAATTTACAAGCAGCTCATGCAGCTCAATAACAAAAAGCAAACAACCCAATCCAAAAATGGGCAGAATACCTGAATAGACATTTCTCCAATGAAGACATACAGACTGCCAACAAACACATGAAAGAATGTTCAACATCATTAATCATTAGAGAAATGCAAATGAAAACTACAAATGAGATATCATCTCACACCAGTCAGAATGGCCATCATCAAAAAAATCTACAAACAATAAATGCTGGAGAAGGTGTGGAGAAAAGGGAACACTATTGCACTGCTGGTGGGAATGTGAATTGGTACAGCCACTATGGAGAACAGTATGGAGGTTCCTTAAAAATCTAAAAATAGAACGACCATATGACCCAGCAATCCCACTACTGGGCATATACCCTGAGAAAACCATAATTCAAAAAGAGTCATGTACCAAAATGTTCATTGCAGCTCTACTTACAATAGCCCGGAGATGGAAAAACCTAAGTGTCCATCATCAGATGAATGGATAAAGAAGATGTGGCACATATATACAATGGAAAATTACTCAGCCATAAAAAGAAACAAAATTGAGCTATTTGTAATGAGGTGGATAGACCTAGAGTCTGTTATACAGAGAGAAGTAAGTTAGAAAAAGAAAGACAAATACCGTATGCTAACACATATATATGGAATTTAAGGAAAAAAGTATGTCATGAAGAACCTAGGGGTAAGACAGGAATAAAGACACAGACCTACTAGAGAATGGACTTGAGGATATGGGGAGGGGGAAGGGTAAGCTGTGACAAAGCGCGAGAGAGGCATGGACATATATACACTGCCAAACGCAAAGTAGATAGCTAGTGGGAAGCAGCCGCATAGCACAGGGAGATCAGCTTGGTGCTTTGTGACCGCCTGGAGGGGTGGGATAGGGAGGGTGGGAGGGAGGGAGACGCAAGAGGGAAGAGATATGGGAACATATGTATATGTATAACTGATTCACTTTGTTATAAAGCAGAAACTAACACACCATGGTAAAGCAATTATACTCCAATAAAGATGTAAAAAAAAAATAAAATAAATAAAATGGAATATTCATTACTGACAAAAAAAAATTAGCTGTAATATGTATTAAGTCCTTGTACTGTGCACGTTTGTAAGTAGAGTATGTTTAGTAAAAAAGTTGATTTATATAAGTTTATTTTAAAAAAGTATATAATAGTCCCAGTTATCTGGTATTTATCATTCTTTTTGTTTTTACTTGTTTTTCTGAGTTAAATTTAAAATAATTGTGATATATATTAATAAAATAGTGTTTTAGAATATTTTATTTCCATGAAATTCTTTATGCGTTAACACCTAACTAAATGTTCATATGCAGATGCGTATGTAAGTCCATTAGATTCACAAATGTCATTGCTTCTTTTGAGCTGGTGTGATATTTGTGTTTAATATTTCTTTTTTGGGTATCAGCAGCTGCATCACCAACCATTAAAATTACTGGTTTAAGATAACAATAATTCACTATTTCTCATGATTCTGAGGATTTCCTTGGATGATTCCTCTGCTATTTTTCCTGCATTTATCAAAGGGTCAGCTGGGCTGGACAAGATTTCTGATGTCCTCACTCACTTGTCTGGCAATTGTTGCCGCTTATCAGATAGTGAGCGTTGGTTCTCCTCCATGTGGCCTGTCATGATCCAGTAGTCTAGCCAGTCTCCTTACATAATACTCAGTGCAGCATTCCAAGAGATCGAAAACAGAAGCTACAAGTCATCTTAAGGCCTAGGCCAGAAAGTATGACTTCACTTCTGCCTCTTTGTATTAGAGTAAGTCAGAAGACCATTCCAGATTCAAGGGGAGTTTAGATAGACTCCACTTCTTGACAGGAGTGTGGCAAAGTCATGTTGGAAAGGATCATTAGGGGAATTTTTTCACTCATATTTGAAAACAATCTACCATTACATGTATTTTGAAATATGTTACTGGAGAAAATTGTATGAACCTTTTAAAAACAGAAACAGAAAGAAAGATTGTTATAGTTAAAAGAGTTATGAGTTGAATTGGTTAATGTAAACAAAATAAAACAAAAATATAAGTAGCTGACCCAAACTGGAATTCATACAAACTATAAGTTTGTATGCAAGAAGTTCCCAACGTATTGCTATATTGGAACAAGTACAGAATGGTGTAAAGAAATAGATGACATAATTTTGGTAGAGTGATGGAAGTTTCTCATCTGGGATAGTATAAAATGAATTTTGCAAAATTTCAACTGTCTTAATATGTGAATTTATTGACTTGTGGCAAAAAATCTAACAGCGGTACGAATTGCAGGCAGTTTCAATCAGGACTTCTGTGTCTTTTTTTCCTAATTATTTCAGTTTTCCCTCTTGTATATATTAATTTTAACATGAGATTGGCTTCCCTTATGGTTACAAAAGGATACTCATAACAATCAGAACTGTATGGTTCTTGTATACATTTGGTGAGCATCTTAATCAACTTGGGCTAGTATAATAAAATGCCATAGACTAGGTAGCTTAAACAACAGACATTTATTTATCACAATTCTAGAGTCTGGGAAGCCCGGACCAAGGTGCTGGCAGAATAGGTTCTTGCAAGAGCCCTCTTTCTGGACTGCAGATGGCAGCCACCTCACTGTGTGTTCACATAATTTTCTTTGTGTGCATCTAGGAAAAGAGAGTTCTCCTATCTCTTCCCTTTATAAGAGCACCAGATCTTATCATAATGGCACTATGTGCATGACCTCATCTAAACCTAATTGCCTCCCAAAGGCCCCACCTAGAAATCCCATCATATTGGGGATTAGACTGACAACAAAATTAAACTTTACAAATATCATGAAGCTCAGATGCAGAATTTTAAAATATCCATAATTTTTCTATTCCACAATTATATTTACTATAATACTTACATAAATACACACATTTACTATAAAATTAGTTTTCTTTTCTTGTTTTTCCTTTCTTGAGCCAATCTACTTAAGCATAAAACAAAGGGAAAAAGTTGGTCACAGAGACAATTTTATCTTTAGCGTTAATAAATAAAACATTTAAAAAATTTACAGCAATACTTGGTAACTCATATTGAGCTTAACTTCCTTTAGTTATCTCCTATTATTTATGTTGAATTATAATGCACTTACTGACTTTAGTCTTTACCTACTCATTATTGCAGGTCCAATGTCAGTGTCTCAACTGTGATAGGTTGAGATATATGTTAGACAGTTGATGATTAATCTATTCACAGGTGACCAAATTATTGGGAACAGATTCAGGATGAACCAAACTCAAAAAATAGTAATATAAAAGAAAAAATGAAATGCCTAATTTGGCATTTTAACGAAAGACTTTTAAAAAATATAAGCAATGGACATGTTCTCTTTTCCAATGATCAGTCCATTCTCTCTGCATAGGACAATCTCTATGGGGTTTGCTTCCTTTAGTGGACTTTTGTTACATCATTTCTGTGAAGGCTGAAATCATTTTGCTATTCATGCCAATGATTTGAATCCTTGAAAACACCCTACCATTTCTTAGTCCATTATAAGAGTAACCAATCTCATTTTCCAGATCCATAAGTGAGTCCTTACCTAGGCTTGGACAATAATTTTAACATTTTTCATCCCTTATAATAATATTTATGGAGTACCTATAATGTGACAAGCAGTATCTTATGATGCTGGGAATACAATGATATAATAAGACAGATAAGGCCACTGATGTCATGAAGAATACACTGTAGTAGAATACATGTGCATTTTACTCTTCCCCCTTACCCCCAGCTCTAGCCATGGGGTTCAAGGATGGGCAAGTGATTCAAGCTAGCCAAATGAAATGAAGCCCTGGGATTTCTGATAGAAATATGGGAAAACAAAATGACCTCAGCCACTCCATTCAGTGTTTAAATGACCGAATGTAAGCTAGTGTTCTTGCTGCCAAATAGTATGAGGCTGCCTGAATGGAGCCAATTATAGTCAACTGGATCCAGCTGTTCCTGAAGCCTATCACTCAGATTTTCTGTTATGAGACATTGTTTCTCTCCTTTTTTTTTTTTTAAACGAAGAAATAGTTTGATCTTAATTTCTTTTACCTGCAACTGACAATGTGGTGAACAAAGAAACAGAACAAAGGATTTAGTGAGGTAATCTCAATGTAGAGTGACACCAGGATACAACCACCAAATGCCCTCAGTTAAAGTCTTATTTGCTACAAAGGCCCATACACTTCCTCTCCTCTGCACAGTACTGGAAGCACTGACACAGACTCTTTTATGCTTCTTTCCCTGATCAAACACTTTTAATTTCTCAATAACTTAATTTTCATTCAGATATGTGAATTATATCACATTCAATTTAAAGTTACTTAAAGTCTTGTATTCTAATGTGACCCTGTAATTTATGCTCTAGTCCACACTACTTATTTCTTAGTTTAACTCTCATAAAATCAATCTTGTACATTTATTCCTAGAGTTTTTAGGCCCTTCCAAGGGATAGCATTTCCTATAGCCTTATACAAACTTAGCCCCTTTTTTGACTTGACTTAGAGATTCCTGTATAAAGGAATGTTTAAAAGAAATGAGCAGCAATTCACACGTGGAGATATCAAGAAGCATCAAGAGACTGATCCCTAGTGAAGAGTATCTAGGGGATATGTAAAAAGTTGGAATAAACAGTAAGAAATCTTAAGAGATTTTTTTTTTAAATTGGCTATGGTAGGAGGAAAAAAAACTTTTCCATTTCATATACACATTTCAGAACAGTATTCTACCAAAGGTTATTTTCTTTCTTTTTTGGGTCATGAAAATATATTCCTCCAAGTGGAAATGGTAAGGTAGATATTTTCAAATTCAATTACTAGGTTAGGTGGGTTATGTTTATATATATATGTTTATATATATAAATGTTAGACAGTTGATTAGACAGTCTAACATTAGACAGTAAAATAATTTCTCTTTACTTTTATACAGTGACTATATTCGCTGGTCTGAGGGGGAAAAAGTATTTAACGGCATGAAGAATGAACAGAATTTTATTATACAGAGTGTAGAATTTAATTATATTGGAAATAGGGATAATTTAATTATCAGGCTCTCATTATTGACTTTAATTAAAATGTGAAAATTAAAATACTATATATCATTAGTAGAGAAAAATGAACTAAAATTGTTAAAATTAACTTTCCTGAATTAATATAGCCTTCCAAAGAAAAGTGAACTCTGGTTGTTCTATAGTAATATGGCTAGTAAAGAGTGATATGCAGAGTGATCTTTCTCTTGAATGTACAAAATTGAGTATTGGAAGGTCCATATTTTGCTGATATAGTATTTTATATATATATATATATATATATATATATTAGTATTGAAATATGCATGTGAATAAATTTTTTTAGAAAATCCCAAATTGAACTATGTTAATGGTCTAGTGGTCTTTTTAAAAACAAGTTTGTATGGGCAGATTTTCATTTTGATTTGCTTTACACACACTCAAAAACAAGCATGTTAACACTTTTGCAAATACTTCTAGTATCTAGAGAATATTTCAGCACTTCTTTTTGGTAATCATTTGAGAAATAGATCCACATCAAAAAAATTCTCATGACATTTATAGTGAAAATGATTTTGTCTTTTGTTAGAATTTATCTTATCTTGACTAATTTCCTCTTTATTTTAATAGTCTAACTCAAATCACTGGAACATCATCACTTGATGAGGTGCAGGAATAAGTATCTCTGCTTAGAACTAAGTTAGTTTATAATTTGATTTGAAAAGAAGCTTATTTTTGCTAAACTTTATTTCTATCCTTTTCCATTCCTCTACCTTGTTTGTCACATTTATTTTCTTCTTCTATTTTTATATTTCCTCATAATATTTGGTTTGAAAATTCAAGCCCCTACTTGAAACTGATGGAATGAATTCACATATTTACGCTTATTTCCTCCCAATGTCAACACAAATAAAAATAAAGGGACACTTTAAAGCATAAATCTGAAGGACAGAAAACAGGGGAGTTGATAAAAGTAAATATTGGAAAATAGATAGCAGAAAAGTAAATGCTATTAACTAGGGATGGTAAAACAAAGGGTCAATTTCCTAGGAGACAACATAAAATTTTGAGGGCAGCCTTGTAATTCTAAAAGAATGAAATTAAAGGAAAGTGTGTGTTAAATGCTCAATCCCCCCTTCTACCACAGCTAACAAAATCCTGGCTGTCTGACATATTATCTAGGCAGGAAATGTGTGGATTCTTCCATGTGGGCTCTGACCACTATAAAAAGGACCACTGACATTAAAAGTTCCCCATGAATTGGTCTGTTCAAATAAGCATATGATTCTCTGCACAACTTCTCATGCAGCCCTCCAGTGTGCACAGAGAATTTAAGACTTTTGAGTACCATGATCTTAAATATGAGCACAAATCCAAGATCAACAAACATCTGAGGAAAACCTCTAATACTGACAGAGACCAAAACAAACAGTAAAAAAGTAAAACTTGGAGGGATCATAGACTACACAGGGAGAAACAAAACAAAACAAACAAACAAAACCCCGAAAAACCTATTAGACATTTGCCCAGGAAGATTTAAAAAAGATACTGTGTCCATTAAACACGAACTAGATATTATGGGAAAAAAGGACAATCTGAGAATATGAAATATATTTTGTAAATTAATATGAAAAAAATAACTCAAAAGGAAGGTTGAAGAAGTCCTCAGAAAATAAACAGAATGAGGAAAAGGAAAATAATAGAGAAAACAGTAGTAAAAGAGAATTATTCGACAAGTCAGATATCCTACTTATGTGGATTTGAAAGAACAGACCAAATGGAAAAGAAGAATTATTCACAGAAATATTCAAAAAAGTTTTCCAGATTTGAAGGACATGCATTTCTAGATTGAAAGGATCCATTTAATCCATCACAATGTGTGAAAATACACCCATATCAAGTCATGACACTTACATTCCTGAACACAGAAGAATATCCTAAAAGTTGCAGCAAAAGTGGCGAGGGAAAAATCACATATACAGTAGTCCTCTCTGGTTGCGATTCTTTTCTCTGTGGTTTCAGTTACTCAGGGTCAACGACAGTTTGAAAATATTAAATGGAAAAGTCCAGAAATGATTCCTAGGTTTTAAATTGTGCCGCTGTTCTGAGTACCGTGATGAAATCTCGCGCTGTCTTGCTCCTGCCCGCCTGTTAGTCGCTCAGCTGCCATCTTGCTTACCAGATCTACTGTCGAGGTATCGCGGTGGCAGCGCTGTGTTCAGGTAACTCTTATTTGACTTAAAAATGGCCCCAAAGTGCAAGAGTAGTGATGCTGGAAATTCAGATTTGCCAAAGAGAAGCCGTAAAGTGCTTCCTTTAAGTGAAAAGTGAAAGTTCTCGACTTAATAAAGAGAGAAAAAATCATGTGCTGAGGTTGCTAAGATCTATGGTAAGAATGAATGTTCTGTTCCTGAAATTGTGAAGAAGGAAAAAGAAATTCATGCTAGTTTTACTGTCACACCTCAAGCTGCAAAAGTCATGGCTAGTGTGTTATAAGTGTTTACTTAAGATAGAAAAGGCATTATATTTGTACAATAAGGTATTTTGAGAGAGAGAGACTATTCACATAACTTTTATTGCAGTATGTTACTATAATTGTTCTGTTTTATAATGAGTTATTCCTGTTAATCTCTTCCTGTGCCTAATTTATAAATTAAACTTTATCATAGGTATGTGTGTATAGGAAAAACAGTATGTATTGGGTTCGGTACTATCTGAGGTTTCCGGCAACCACTGGGGGTCTTGGAGCATATCCCCCGTCATGAGTTGGGGAACTAATGCACATTACTTTGAACTTTTCAACCACATATCTGGAACACAGAGGACTTGTGTTCTGTGGTTATCGTGTTTTACTAAGAAATTTTTGCCTTCCCCAAGGTTAGACATATTTTTCCTGTGTTTCCTTCTAGAAGTTTTATTATGTTAGATTGTACATTTAAACTAATCTTTTTCAAGTTGATGTTTGCATATAGTATGAGGTAAATTCTTACAAGGTTTCGTTTTTCATGCTGTGTTTGATCTTCTGTCAGATAATCCATCCATTTTCTTTAAGGAATATATCCATTTTGTTTATGTTTTTTACTTGATTTGCATAAAGTTGTTCATAATATTCCTTTGTTATTCTGACCAGGTTGTTCTATATCCTCACCAGAAATTGGTATTGTCACTTTTTTGTGTGATTTTTTTTTTTTTTAACTTCTAGGCCTTCTATTAGGGTTATAGTGGTATCTCACTGTTGTTTTAATTTGTAATCCCCTAATAATGAATACTTTAGCATCTTTTCATATGATTATTTACTGTCTGTATATCTTGTTTGGTGAGGAGCCTATTATATCTTGTTTGGTGAGAAGCCTATTAAAATCTTTCACCCATTTTTTAAGTGGATTGTTTTCTTATTGTTGAGCTTTCAATATTTTTTCTATGTATGTATTTTGGCCATATGTTCTTTATCATATACATGTTTTCCAAATATTTTCTCTCATTCTGTGGCTTTCATTTTATTAACAGTGTCTACTACTGAGCAGAAGTTTTTAATTTTAATAAATTCCAACTCATTATTTTTTTCCCTCATGGATCATACTTTTGATATTGTATTTATAAATGCATTGCCAAACCTAAGATCACCTAGATTTTCTCCAACACTTCTACTGGCAAAAACAGAACAGGTTAAGAAAGCTATTCACCTGGAAACATGGGTCATTTCTTTCAGAAAATGAAGGATCACTCCGAGGTTAAATCTGGGAACCTTGAAGAACAATTGCCTGGCCACAGAACTGGGTCTGAATTAAAAGAATTGGTGACTGGTTGCTTTTCAGAATCCTTGTGGAGCAGTAACTACTATACTGTATACCTCCTATTATCTACCATTTTGAGTGGAAATAGCTATTTTGTTGTCTTTGTTACTGGCTCAGCACTATGTTTTGGGTTTCTAGAAGGCGTTTATTTGCCTGTTAAGTTTACTGGTCATTAGGGCAAGAGAATCTGTACTTGAGGAGCTTCATTGGTATACCTAGACCTGATTTAAATGATGAAATCACAGGCTTCAAGCCTGAGCTGATGCCATAATGGGTTGCTGCTTTGGGGATATTGGAAAGAAGGTAAATGAAACATTAATCATTAGGGGCTGTATCTCAGCCTACAGCAGACTGTTGGTTTGTTGACCCCTAGGAGACATGCTTCAGGGTCTACACACAATGGTTTAAACTATCCCTTTGATTATGGCCTGGCCCTGTGACTTGTTTAACAAATGGGAAGTAGCAAATACAACACTGTATCAGTTTCTAAATTAAGACTTAAGAAAGAAGGTCTGGGAGCTTCTGCTTTTGCTTGCTGTGGGAAACCAGCCAACATGTAATAAGTATAATCCACTTGGGAACACTATGCTGTGAAAAGCTTATTTACCCAAATTGATAATCCTTACGCAAAAGAACTGAAACCCAGACCAAGTCCCTGGTGAGGTCTCACCCATCAACCAGAACCAATCTGCCAACCATATGAGTAAATTCATTTTGTGGGTGGATCTTTCAGCTCTATCTGAGGCACCCCTGTTACTGCCAAGTGGAGGAGAGACAAGATATCTCCATATAACCCTGAGAAATTTGCATAATCATGAGCAAACAAATAAAATGGTTGTGTTAAGCCACTGAGCATTGGGATAGTTTATAACACAGCCTGAAATAATTAAAACACTATTTTTAATTCTTTTTCTGTTCTATGTCCGTTTATCCATTTGGTGGCTTGTAGAAAAAATTTCAGACTAGGTATTTCTCACTAAAACATCACAAACAATTGAACATCCTATCCCTATCACTATTTATTATTAACATATTATCTTACTCTGACACACACATACACACTAATGTAGATAAAGATATGTATAAATATATTTTTGACAATTAACTATCTAATATTTTAAAAATAAAATTATTTGTTGATTCAGTAGCAAATATGTAGTGATAAAGTTAGGATGCTACAGTGTGATTTTTTAAGAAATAAGAAATGACATTCAGAAGAAGATAGAAGTGACAAACATAATCAGTTTTGCTACTTAACAGTCAACACTTATATTTATGCATGGTGATTTGTTGGGAATAATTTGTCACCAGTATTTTCCAAAACAAAGCATCACATTACAGATTCATAGAGTTGACTCTCTGAGAGTCCTCATACATATCTATGCTTTTTTGAAGAACTGTATATAACATTCTCACCCTCTGCCAACCCAAGCAATTAAAACCCTCAATAATCTCATTATGTAGAAGCTTACTGACTGTTAATTTGAAATGATCTTACAGATTATTAATAGGTATTTTGGTACCTATTTATCATATATAATAGAAATTATTTGTGATTTTGGCTATACTTTTTCATGGCAAGACATTGAAATGAAGAAGTTGATTCTGTTATCTTTTCTATTTGTTCAATTCCTATCTTAAATTATTAATTATTGGATTCTTTAGGTTCATTAGGTTATGAAATGATAGAATCATTTATCTAAATTCAATGCATATGGTAAATATTAGTTGAAAATATCTTTGTAGAATACAATGGGAAAAATATATTCTCCTATGTAAATAATGAATCCATGGGTAATGTCTCATTTAAACTGCAGTTCTAGATATCTCAGAAGCAAATATTTTTGGACCTTTTCTATGGTAATATAGACAATTCTATTAACTTCACTCAACAAATCTCTGCCTAAATCTGTTCCCCAATATGCTATTTTGTAATTTTCTTTACACATCAGAAAGTGCACATCTCATAAATATACAAATTAGCAAACTTTTAAAAAGAGAAAAGAGCTATGTAGCCACCAATGAGATTAAGGACAAGAAGGCAGGCTACTCCATGCATGGCACAGGGAGACCAGCTCAGTGCTCTGTGACCACCTAGAGCGCTGGGGTAGGGAGGGTGGGAGGGAGACGCAAGAGGGAGGGGATATGGGGATATATGTATACGTATAGCTGATTCACTTTGTTATACAGCAGAAACTAACACAACAGTGTAAAGCAATTATACTCCAATAAAGATGATGTTAAAAAAAAGAATACAGGCTACTCCAATCACCTGTTGTGCCCCCTTCTTAACATTACCACCCCCCCCCCCGAAACATCTACAAAAAGAAATCACTGTCTTAATTTCTAACACCCTTATGGGCTGTAAAGTGTACCAAAGTAGAATCATCAATAAAGTATTCTTTTCTCTCATGTTTCTTTAACTTAACATTATATTTGTGAGAGTCATCCGTATTGTTTTATATAGTTATAATGTATTCCTTTTCATTGCTGCATAGCATTCCATTTTGTGAATACACCAAAATGTTTTCCTTTCTATTGTCAAAAGATATGGATATTTTATATTTCAGTGCTTATTAATAGTGCTGCTATTAGTAATCTGATATATGATATTTTGTGATAATAAGCATGCTTTCTTCTTGGCATACACCAGGGTATGAAATAGCTAGTTCTACAATATGTTACCTCTATAGTGTAGTTTTCTTTATGGTAGATTTTGGTATTTGGTAGGGTAAATTCTCCAAATTTGTTGTCCTTCCTCAAGACTGCCTTGACAGTTTTTTGTCTTTAACATTTCCATTTACACTTTAAATCAGCTTGTCAATTTCCATGAAAAAATATGCTGAGATCTAGATTAGAATTGCATTGTATCTAAAGATCAATTTTGAGAGTGTTGATATGATAATATTACTAAATCTTCCAATTTATAAATTGGTATGTTCCTCCATTTATTTAGTTCTTCTCTAATTTTTCTCAATGATATTTTGTAGTTTTTAAGTATAAACATCTTACACCTTTTTGCTATACTTATGCAGAGGAATACAATGTTTTAAATATTATTGCACATGGTATTTTATATCAATTTTATTTTTCTATACATATATGGAAATAAATTAATGAATAATTCACCAACCTTGCTAGATTAATCCTTAATTTTATTATTGTACAGATACTTTTGTATTTACTGTGTTTAAAATCTCAAATAACAAGAGCTTTATCTCTTTTCCAAAATACCTCTTTTTTATTTCCCTTGTCTTTGATTTTTTTATATCCCAAAGAATTATAGTCTCTTTTACTCTAAGCTGTAACACCTTCTTTGATTTAGCTCTCCCATTATTATGTGGTATTTCAATAAATTTGATTTCAGTTTACTCTGTCAAAAACCACATGCACAAGTCTGGTCTCTATGTCTGATGCAGCCCAACTCCGGTAAATTTCAGAACCCAGGCCAGGGGGAAAAAAGTGCTCAAAGTCTGAAAGTTCTTAACACACAAGCCATGGATGGAGGATTGGAGTGAACTTACCCACCTCCTCCAGAGGCGGTGAGAAAGCAGTGACTCAAGGGGCTCTGCAGTAGACCTTCCCCAAAGAGGGAATTTACGGCAGTCTTATTTCCCAGAAGTTACCTGGATCTTCGGATGACCTGTTCCTTCTGTTCAGTAGATAAAATTCTGCACATATGAGGATGGGAGAAAGGGGCACTGTCCATGGAAAAAGAAAGCAAGACCTTCAAAGGAGATGTGCTGCACACATGGTCTGCTGAGCTTCTACAATCCTGCACAGCCCTCTTCTCCTCCATGCACAGTGGTTGACCTTGCCCAACAATGCCCTGCATCCTTGTCAGGCAGGAAGGCTTAACACATTTCAAGCCATGTGGCTGACAGGGTCTTGGTGCTCTGGCCAGGTGTCAGGACTGAGACTCTGAGGTGGGAGAGCCAAGTTCAGGACACTGGACTACCAGAGACCTCCTGGCCCCCGTAATATCAATCAGCAAGAGCTCTCTGAGAGATCACCATCTCAATGCTAAGACACAGCTCCACTCAATGACCAGCAAACTCAAGTGCTGGACACTCCATGCCAAACAACTAGCAACACAAGAACACAACCCAACCTATTAGCAGAGAGGCTGCCTAAAATCATACTAGGTCCACAGACACCCTAAAACACACCATGGGACATGGTCCGGCCCACCAGAAAGACAAAATGCAGCCTCATCCACCAAAACACAGGCACCAGTCCCCTCCATCAGGAAGCCCACACAAGCCACTGAACCAACCTTACCCACTAAGGGGCAGACACCAAAAACAATGGGAACTATGAACCTGCAGCCTGCAAAAAGAAGACCCCAATCACAGTAAGTTAAGCAAAATGAGAAGACAGGGAAATATGCAGCAGACGAAGAAGCAAGGTAAAAACCCACCAGACCTAACAAATGAAGAGGAAACAGGCAGTCTACCTGAAAAGAATTCAGAGTAATGACAATAAAGATGATCCAAAATCGTGGAAAGAGAAAGGAGAAAATACAAGAAATGTTTAACAAGGACCAAGAAGAACTAAACAGCAAACAAACAATGATGAACAACACAAAAATGAAATTTAAAATTCTCTAGAAGGAATCAATAGCAGAATAACTGAGGCAGAAGAATGGATAAGTGACCTGGAAGATATAATAGTGGAAATAACTACTGCAGAGAAGAATAAAGAAAAAAGATTGAAAAGAATTGAGGACAGTCTCAGAGAACTCTGGGACAACATTAAATGCACCAACATTTGAATTACAGTGGTCCCAGAAGGAGAAGAGAAAAAGAAAGGGACTGAGAAAATATTTGAATAGATGATCATTGAAAACTTCCGTAATATGGGAAAGGAAATAGTCAATCGAGTCAGGAAGCGCAGAGAGTCCCACAGAGGATAAATCGAAGGAGAACCACGGCAAGACACATATTAAATAAACTATCAAGAATTAAATAAAAAGAAAAAATATTAAAAGCAGCAAGGGAAAAGCAACAAATAACATACAAGGGAAACCCCATAAGGTGAACAGCTGATCTTTCATCAGAAACTCTGCAAGCCAGAACGGAGTGGCAGGACATATTTAAAGTGATGAAAGGGAAAAACCTACAACCAAGATTACTCTACCCAGCAAGTATCTCATTAAGATTAGACAGAGAAATTAAAACCTTTACAGACAAGCAAAAGCTAAGAGAAAACAGCACCACAAAACCAGCTTTACCATAAATGCTAAAGGAACTTCTCTAGGCAAGAAACACAAGAGAAGGAAAAGACCTACAATAACAAATCCAAAACAATTAAGAAAATGGTAATAGGAACATACATATAGATAATTACCTTAAATGTAAATGGATTAAATGCTCCAACCAAAAGCCACAGACGGGCTGAATGCATACAAAAACAAGACCAGTATATATTCTGTCTACAAGAAACCCACTTCAGACCTAGGGACACATACAGACTGAAGTGAGGGGGTGGAAAAAGATATTCCATGCAAATGGAAATCAAAAGAAAGCTGAAGTAGCAATTCTCATATCAGAGAAAATAGACTTTGAAATAAAGACTATTACAAGAGACAAAGAAGGACACTACATAATGATCAAGGGATCAATCCAAGAAGAAGACACAATTGTAAATATTTATGCACCCAACATAGAGGCACCTCAATACATAAGGCAAATGCTAACAGCCATAAACGGGGAAACTGACAGTAACACAATAATAGTAGTGGACTTTAACACCCCACTTTCACAAACGGACAGATCAACCAAATGAAAATAAATAAGGAAACACAAGCTTTAAATGATACCTTAAACAAGATGGACTTAATTGATATTTATAGGATAGTCCATCCAAAAACAACACAATACATTTTCTTCTCAAGTGCTCATGGAACATTCTCCAGGATAGATCGTATCTTGGGTCACAAAGCAAGCCTTGGTAAATTTAAGAAAATTGAAATCGTATCAAGTATCTTTTCCAAACAGAACGCTATGAGACTAGATATCAATTACAGGAAAAGAACTGTAAAAAATATAAACATAGGGAGGCTAAACAATATGCTACTAAATAACCAAGAGATCATTGAAGAAATCAAAGAGGAAATCAAAAAATACCTAGAAACAAATGACAGTGTAAACATGATGGCCCTAAACCTGTGGGACGCAGCAAAAGCAGTTCTAAGAGGGAACTATATAGCAATACAATCCTACCTCAAGAAACAAGAAAAATCTCAAATAAACAATTTAACGTTATACCTAAAGGAACTAGAGAAAGAAGAAGAAACAAAACCCAAAATGAGTAGAAGGAAAGAAATCATAAAGATCAGAGCAGAAGTAAATGAAATAGAAACAAAGAAAACAATAGCAAAGATCAATAAAACTAAGAGCTGGTTCCTTGAGAAGATAAACAAAATTGATAACCCATTACCCAGACTCATCAAGAAAAAAGGGGGAAGACTGAAATCAACAGAATTAGAAATGAAAAAGAAGTACAAACTGACTCTGCAGAAATACAAATGATCATGAGAAACTACTACAAGCAACTATATGCCAATAACATGGACAACCTGGAAGAAATGGACAAATTTTTAGAAAAGCACAATCTTCCGAGACTGAACCATGAAGAAATAGAAAATAGAACAACACCAATCACAAGCACTGAAATTGAACTGTGATTAAAAATCTTCCAATAGGGGCTTCCCTGGTGGCACAGTGGTTGACAGTCTGCCTGCCTATACAGGGGACACGGGTATGTGCCCCGGTCCTGGAAGATCCCACATGCCGCACAGCGGTTGGGCCCGTGAGCCTGTGCCTGGCCACTGAGCCTGTGCATCCGGAGCCGGTGCTCTGCAATGGGAGAGGCCACAACAGTGAGAGGCCCGCATATTGCAAAAAAAAAAAAAAAAAAAAAATCTTCCAACAAACAAAAGCCCAGGACCAGATGGCTTCACAGGCGAATTCTATCAAATATTTAGAGAAGAGCTAACATCCATCCTTCTCAAACTATTCCAAAATATAGTTGAGGGAGGAACACTTCCAAACTCATTCTATAAGGCCACCATCACCCTGATACCAAAACCAGACAAAGATGTTCCAAAAAAGAAAACTACAGGCCAAATATCACTGATAAACATAGATGCAAATATCCTCAACAAAATACTAGCAAACAGAATCCAGCAGCACATTAAAAGGATCATACAGCACGATCAAGCCAGGTTTATCCCAGGAATGCAAGGAATCCTCAATATATGCAAATCAATCAATGTGATACACCATATTAACAAACTGAAGGATAAAAACCATATGATCCTCTCAAAAGAGGCAGAAAAACCTTTCAAAAAAATTCAACACCCATTTATGAGAAAAACCCTCCAGAAAGTAGGGACAGACGGAACTTACCTCGACATAATAAAGGCCACATATGACAAACCCACAGCCAACATCGTCCTCAATGGTGAAAAACGGAAACCATTTCCACTAAGATCAGGGACAAGAAAAGGTTGCCCACTTTCACCACTATTATTCAACACAGTGTTGGAATTTTTAGCCACAGCAATCAGAGAAGAAGAAGAAATAAAAGGAATCCAAATCAGAAAAGAAGAAGTAAAACTGTCACTGCTTGCAGATTACATGATACTATACATGGAGAATCCTAAACATGCTACCAGAAAACTACTAGAGCTAATCAATGAATCTGGTAAAGTAGCAGGATACAAAATTAATGCACAGAAATCTTTTGCATTCCTATACACTACTGATGAAAAATCTGAAAGAGAAATAAAGGAAACACTCCCATTTACCATTGCAACGAATATAATAAAATGACTAGTAATAAACTTACCTAAGGAGACAAAATGCCTGTATGCAGAAAACTATAAGACACTGATGAAAGAAATTAAAGATGATACACACAGATGGAGAGAGATAACATGTTCTTGGATTGGAAGAGTCAACATTGTGAAAATGACTATACTACCCAAAGCAATCTACAGATTTAATGCAATCCCCATCAAACTACCAATAGCATTTTTCACAGAACTAGAACAAAAAATTTCACAATTTGTATGGAAACACAAAAGACCCCGAATAGCCAAAGTAATCTTGAGAAAGAAAAATGGAGCTGGTGGAATCAGGCTCCGTGACTTCAGACTATACTGCAAAGCTGCAGTAATCAAGATAGTATGGTACTGGTACAAAAACAGAAATATAGATCAATGGAACAGGACAGAAAGCCCAGAGATAAACCCATGCATATATAGTCACCTTATCTTTGATAAAGGAGGCAAGAGTTACAATGGAGAAAATACAGCCTCTTCAATAAGTGTTGCAGAAAACTGGACAGCTACATGTAAAAGAATGAAATTAGAACACTCCCTAACATCATACACAAAAATAAACTCAAAATGGATTAAACTCAAAATGTATGGTCACCTTATCTTTGATAAAGGAGGCAAGAATATACAATGGAGAAAATACAGCCTCTTCAATAAGTGGCACTGGGAAAACTGGACAGCTACATGTAAAAGAATGAACTTAGAACACTCCCTAACACCATACACACAAAAAAAGTCAAAATGGATTAAAGACCTAAATTTAAGACCAGACACTATAAAATTCTTAGAGGAAAACATAGGCAGAACACTCTATGACATAAATCACAGCAAGATCCTTTTTGACCCACCTCCTAGAGAAATGGAAATAAGAACAAAAATAAACAAATGTGACCTAGTGAAACTTAAAAGCTTTTGCACAGCAAAGGAAACCATAAACAAGACAAAAAGACAACCCTCAGAATGGGAGAAAATATTTCCAGATGAAGCAACTGGCAAAGGATTAATCTCCAAAATATACAAGCAGCTCATGTAGCTCAATATCAAGAAAACAAACAACCCAATCCAAAAATGGGCAGAAGACCTACATAGACATTTCTCCAAAGAAGATATACAGATTGCCAACAAACACATGAAAGGATGCTCAAGATCACTAATAATTAGAGAAATGCAAATCAAAACTACAATGAGAGGTATCACCTCACAGCCGTCAGAATCGCCATCATCAAAAAATCTACAAACAATAAATGCTGGAGAGGGTGTGGAGAAAAGTGAACTCTTTTGCACTGTTGGTGGGAATGTAAATTGATACAGCCACTATGGAGATCAATATGGAGGTTCCTAAAAAACTAAAAATAGAACTACCATATGACCCAGCAATCCCACTACTGGGCATATACCCTGAGAAAACTCTAATTCAAAAAGAGTCATGTACCACAATGTTCATTGCAGCACTATTTACAATATCCAGGACATGGAAGCAACCTAAGTGTCCATCGGCAGATGAATGGATAAAGAAGATGTGTCACATATATACAATGGAATATTACTCAGCTATAAAAAGAAACAAAATTAAGTTATTTGTAGTGAGGTGGGTGGACATAGAGTGTGTCATACAGAGTGAAGTAAGTCAGAAAGAGAAAAACAAATACCGTATGTTAATACATATATATGGAATCTTAAAAAAAAAAAAAGGCTCTGAAGAACCAAGGGGCAGGACAGAATAACGACACAGACATAGAGAATGAACTTGAGGTTACAGGGAGGGGGAAGGGTAAGCTGGGATGAAGTGAGAGAGTGGCATTGACATAGATACACTATCAAATGTAAATAGCTAGTGGCATGCAGCTGCATAGCACAGGGAGATCAGCTACGTGCTTTGTGTCCACCTAGAGGGGTGGGATAGGGAGGGAGGGAGGGAGACACAGAGGGAGGGGATATGGGGATATATGTATACATATAGCTGATTCACTTTGTTATACTGCAGAAACTAACACAACATTGTAAAGCAATTTTACTCCAATAAAGATGTTAAGAAAAATCTACAAACATAAATGCTGGAGAGGGTGTGGAGAAAAGTGAACACTTTTGCATTGTGGGTGGGAATGTAAATTGATACAGCCACTATGGAGATCAGTATGGAGGTTCCTAAAAAACTAAAAATAGAACTACCATATGACCCAGAAATCCCACTACTGGGCATATACCCTGAGAAAACCATAATTCAAAAAGAGTCATGTACCACAATGTTAATTGCAGCTCTATTTACAATAGCTAGACATGGAAGCAACCTAAGTGCCCATCGACAGATGAATGGATAAAGAAGATGTGGCACATATATACAATGGAATATTACTCAACCATAAAAAGAAACGAAACTGAGTTATTTGTAGTGAGGTGGACGGACCTAGAGTCTGTCATACAGAGTGAAGTAAGTCAGAAAGAGAAAAAGAAATACTAACATATATATATATATATATATATATAATCTAAAAAAATATATATGGTAACATATATATATGGAATCTAAAAAAAAGAAATGGTTCTGATGAACCTAGGTGCAGGACAGGAATAAAGACACACACATAGAGGATGGACTTGAGGACACAGGGAGGGGGAAGGATAAGCTGGGACGAAGTGAGAAAGTAGCATTGACATATATACAGTACCAAATGTAAAACAGATAGCTAGTGGGAAACAGCTGCATAGCACGGGGAGATCAGCTTGGTGTTTTGTGACCACCTAGAGGGTTGGGTTAGGGAGGGTGGGAGGGAGACGCAAGAGGGAGGAGATATAGGGATATATGTATATGTATAGCTGATTCACTTTGTTATACAGCAGCAACAAACACAACAATGTAAAGCAATTATACTCCAGTAAAGATGTTTAAAAAAAACAAAACACATGCACAATTTTCTTCTATAATCTCTCTCTCTCTCTCTCTCTCTCTCTCTCTCTGCACCCTACTCCAACTTTCCTGTATGTAATTATAGGTACTTTGGGCATATAGACTTCCAGTTCTCTTTCTAGAGTCTCTTTGAAGAGCTTAAAGAATTGACTAGTTAGCAAAATAATACTTTCAGAGGTTTTAACAATAAGGTTAAAGCATTCACTTAACTTTTTTGTTCTGAGGCTTTCTCATAATAGCCGTACAGTGGATTTCATCTTTGTCTCAAAGCTGTCTTTGTGACAAGTTTAATTTGATGAGAAGCATTTTCATGTATTTAATGTTGGAATTTCAGGAACTAATAAACTTTCTATTTTACATTAATTACGTTTGCAGACTGAACTCATTTTTTCTTGTAATACTTTATACATCAGATAATAAAAGTCAACCTCCAACCAATATTTGGCCTCAAAACTTACCTGTCCTACTAAATGCATTTTTATTTTATGCATTTTTATTCCCTCCAATTTGTTACAGGTGGTATTTTTACCAAATGTTTCACCACTAACATATGTATGCACCAGCAAATGTAAGTAACCATTCTGCAGTTTCTCACAACAGTTTCCTTATACTTTCCACCCAGTTGTAAAGCTATTTTTTTTTTTGTTTATTGAAGTACCTCATTTCTAGGTGCCAAATCCTGTTTTAGAAATTTGTTGCTCTAAAAATAGCCTATAAAATAAACAACTTCAAGTATCACAATGATAAAACAAGTATTTATATTTCATTCACAGGTCTGCAGAAGGCTAGGAGGTCAGTCAATCAAGACAGACCAGCTAGGATTCTATGCTTTAGGCTATGTATTGATTGGACTTGGCTTAGTGCTGAAGATTAGGGTTTAGAACTGCTCCATTAGAATTTTTGTAACTCAATAATAAAAAGAAAACTATCTGAATTAAAAATGAGCAAAATTATGAATACACAGTTAACCAAAAATTATATATAAATGGTAAACAGGCATGTGAAAAGATGCTAATCATTGCTGGTCATCAAGAAAAGACAAACTGAAACCACAATGGGATAACCACTACACTCTACAATGGGTAAAATTTTTAAAAAATTATTACTTAGTGTTAGTGGAATTCTCCAATATTTCTGGCAAAAATATAAAAATGGACAAGTACTTTAGGAAACGGTTTGGCAGTTTCTTATAGTTAAATATGCAGTTACTCTTTAAACTAGAAGTTCTGTGATATGTGTTCTAGGGCTTGCTCACACTGGCCTCATGAGTGCTTTCCAGGCATATCTCTTCTTGACTCTGCCTTTAAGGAGTAATGTTTGTTCTCATTCATGGTGAGAATATTTACACTGTGGCAGTCAGCAAAGACTACAATCAAAGTTTTCTCCTTCGACATCCAGAAAGCTGGCTGTTAAACATTTACATCATGCCTCTACAGCAATTCCACTCTTAGGTATTTGCACAAGAAATTAAAACATATATCCACAAAGACTGTACACAAATAATATACAGCATTATTAATAATATGAAACATGTAAAGAATACCCATCAAGGACTTCCCTGGTGGCGCAGTGGCTAAGAATCCTCCTGCCAATGCAGGGGACACGGGTTCGAGCCCTGGTCCGGGAAAATCCCACATGCTGCAGAGCAACTAAGCCTGTACGCCACAACTACTGAGCCTGCACTCTAGAGCCCATGAGCCACAACTACTGAGCCCATGTGTCACAACTACTGAAGCCTGCGCACCTAGAGCCTGTGCTGCACAACAAGAGAAGACATGAGAAGACCATGCACCGCAACAAAGAGTAGCCCCTGCTTGCCACAGCTAGAGAAAGCCTGCATGCAGCAATGAAGACACAGTGCAGCCAAAAATAAGCAAATAAAATAAATAAATTTAAAAAAAGAATGTCGATTAAGACATCTATCAAGAGGTAATGTCCATTAAGAGGTAAATGGATAAACAAAATGTGGCATAATGTTCTGCAATAATAAATGGCAGAGAATAATGATGTAGAATGCAGCAGTAATAAACAATGGTTGCAGGTACATGCAACAACATAGATGAATCTAAAATCATTATCCAAATTAGACAATCCAGACATTTGGACTATATACTATATATGTCCACTTACATGACATTCTAGAAAAGATAAAATTATAAAAATATAAACAAGAGCAGTAGTTGCTAAGGGCCAGGGCTTGGGGGAAAGCATTGACTGAAAAGTGTTCCCCAAACTTTTTGCGGTGAATGAAATGTTCTAGCTTGATTTTAATGAAGTTTATATGCCTATGTACACTTTATTAAAGCTCATAAAACTCTACTCTTCAAATGGTGTATTTTGATACAAGTAGATTATATTTAGACTAAGAAAATATTTTAAAAATTTAGCACAGTCTAATCTTGGGAATCTAAACAATGAATTTATACTGCATACCTGATAGAATTATAATTTATGTACAAGTGGAAAAATGGTAAACAGGGGAAATTATCTAGGCAATTTACAATAAAGAATTACAGAAATAAAATAAATTTTTTAAAAAGTGTAATTAAAATGTTAAATGGTCCCTGAAAATATAATCATTTCTGCCTGTGTTTATTTATATATAGAAAAGATTTTCGTTCTATGAATATATACAAATGGTCTCTAGATTTGATTTACACCAAAGCACGACTCTGTAATTTAGGAAAAAATTTTACTGTTAAAAATTTTTTTTTAAAAAGCCCTGCATGTTAAAAGGGAATTAATTTGAGAAATAACACTTTTTTTCTTTATGTGAAAATAGGTCCAGTGTCACAAAATCATAGAAGGCTCAGTCAGTATTTGTAGAATAAATCATGTACTTAATATGAACTCCTAAAAAGTATTCCTAGATTCACATTCTCCTTATTAAATATGAAAGATCATGTAAAAAATCAATACTGGACCTAAAATGTTTCCATTAATATATTTGTGAAAGCAGTTCTTATGCTTCACAGTTCAAGAGATGCAACAGGCATAAAGAAACTCCCCAAACCATGGTGGAATTTGCTTTCAGTCCATTATCAAATTATCAGCTGTATACAATCATTATTACATAATCAGCATAATGATGTTTACTTACTTTCCCAACATGACTATTAAGAATCTAAGTATTCAGTAAAATGATTTTTTTCCTTTAGAAATACATAAGTATTAGTTATGAAACTGTTGATGTTACAGTCCTTTTAAAAAGTTACATTACTAGAAGTGTTATCAGAATCTCAGGTTAGTGATCCAATTCTTATACAGAGTTTGATATAGTCTAAAATAAAAATGAAATAAAAATATAATAATCATCCCAGAAAAATCTACTCTAACAGTTTCTCTTAGTTCATGGTGCTTCTTGTACTGCAGTAGATACCCAAATTCCCTTGGTTTTAATATAACCATTTAATTTGGCTATTCAAATTTGTATACACTAATCTTTAAATTGATAAGAACTACAAATTTGAAAGAAAATGTGAAAAGCCTCCTTCTTAGAGATGGGAAAGTGGGCAATACACAATGGAATTACCAAACCAAAATCGAATTAGGGTAAAACTTATTAAGTAAGCTAAAACTGATATCATTTTTATCCTGAATAGCATTGCAAAGTCTGGTTACATTTTTTAATGTAAACATTTCTATTAACATATTATATACACAAAACAAGTTAAATATTTTAAATATACAATTTGTTGAATATCCACAAAGTCAACATACCCATGTAACTAAAATCCAGATCAAGAAACAGTACATTACCAAAACATGAGAAGCCCTCTCCTGCCTTCTTAGTCACTACCTGGCTTACCCTTCCAAGGGCAACCATTGTCCTGAATTCTAACACCATATATTAGTTTTGCTTACTGTTAAACTTTATATAAAAGAAATCATTCAGTATGTACTTACTTGTGTCTGACTTATTTTATTAACTGATATATTTGCCATGTGTATTTGTAGTTTGTTCATTCTCATTGCTGAAGAGTATTAAGCTGTATGGCTACACTACCATTCTACTGTAATGACGTTTAGGTTATTTTTAGTTTACACACTCTGAGAATAATGTTGCTATAAGGATTACTGTACAAACCTTTTGGTAAAAATGAATATGTTTATGTGTATATAAGTGGAATAGATGTTCTTAGTATTACACATATTTATTTTTAGTAGTGTCAAGAAATTTTCCAAAATGTTTGCATGATTTTTATTCCCACTAGCAATGTACAAGGGCTTGAGCTGTTCCACACTGGGTATGGCCTGTCTTTTTCAATTTAGCCATGCTGGTAGATGTCTAGTGGCTCTTACTGTGGCTTTATTTTGTATTTTCCTGATGACTAAAGAAATTAAACACTTTTTTCATATGTTTGTTTAATTGCCAATCTGTTATCCTCTTTGGTGAAATTTATTACCTTTTAATACATTTTCTTCTGTCCATTTTTCTATTTATTTCTCTGCTCTTTTCTTACTGATTTGTAAGAATTTTCAAATATTATTTACACCAGTCTATTGTACTGTATATACCAGATATCTGTGTTACAAGTACCTTCTTTCAATCTGTGTGTTGTTTTTTCACTCTATGAATGGAGCCTTTTGATGATCAGATGTTCTAAATTTTAATGTAGACTACTACAGCAGATATTTTTCTCTCATGATGTGTTTTGCTCATTTCAAGGTCATAAAGATATCTTGTAATATTTCTTTTATATTTAGTGTTTTAACTTGCACATTTATATTTGCAATCCATCTGCAATTGACTTAGAAAATAGTTTAACAGGTTCTGTTTCTTTTTCCCCATATGAATATCCAATCAACCCAGAATTATTTGTTGAAAGACTATCCAGACTATCCTTACTCTCAAAAATTTAATGGCATCTTTATCCTAAATCAGGTGACTATAAATATGTGATCTA
The DNA here is from genome assembly GCF_011762595.2 of Tursiops truncatus. Taxonomy (NCBI): domain Eukaryota; kingdom Metazoa; phylum Chordata; class Mammalia; order Artiodactyla; family Delphinidae; genus Tursiops; species Tursiops truncatus. Next base: position 81,547,843 of record NC_047036.1, read on the forward strand.
CTTCTGAATTTCCTATTTTGTTCCATTCCTCAGTTTATCTATCTATGTATAATGGATTGTAAGTTCATTTGAATTCTCTGCATTTATGTCATCTCTGAATAACAACTGTTTTATGTATTCCTTATCAATAATTATTTTCTTTTTGATGTACTCCAGTAGTTATGTCCTCTAATAAATTTTTTTTAAATAGAGGTAGCAGGAATATTTGTCACATGCCCAAACTCAGGCAGAAAACTCAGTAATTTGCCATTTTATCTAACACCTAGTAGACAGTAGATGCTCAACAAATATGCAGATATGAGTCTCCTCAAGGGAGCAGTGCTGCATAATAATTTGTAACACATCCTGAATAACAGAGATATGACTATGAATACTATATCACTTTAATTTATGAATTAGAGGAAATTCCTTTGATCTATGCTTTGGTCAAACATTTGTAAGACAGGTATAATAACTAGTAACCTGTTTCTTAGAATTAATGTTATAATTAAAATGTGAAATCCTTAGCTTAGTACCTGTCTAGAGTAAACACTCACTGTATGTTAGTTTAAATACATTTATATTTACATGGTATGTTTATATACATAATGATTCTAAGATGAATATGTGAACATAGTAGTCAAATTTCAAAAATAACTGAATTTTTAAATATGAAACCCCTTTCTCACAAAGAATAGTACCGGGTTTATAACAGAACAACAAAAACACATTTGAGAATTGAGATTCTATTTCCCCTTCAGATTGAAATTCATCTGCCACATTTTGATGTAATCCAAAATTTGGTCTCATTTTGACCAATTTCCAAGTACATTCCTTGCTTTTAGACAGCTGGTTTACTCAGTCTCTTCTTAAAGTAACCTGTACTTCTCTGAAGCAATTCATCCTACCTAGAATACCCTCCTTTCTTTGTTTTACTTCTGCAAACCTCATATACACTTGAATAAGACCAAGATCAACCCTTATATTAAAACCTTCCATAACTCCTAGGCTTTGTAATAAACTTTTCAATTTATGATACCCCATTAGCACAAGCTTTGGTTGAAATATCATCTTCTCAATGAGATTTCTAAAGACAACTCATTACTTTCCATTACTGCCATTATTGGCATATTAATACCCCTTACTCTTTCCTGCTTGTTCCATAGCACTTATTCCTTTTCAACACACTCATAATATTTATGTATGTATATCATTTCATATTGCATAGTTAGGTAAGTACATGTCTATATCTATATAGATAGGTAGGTAGGTATTTATTTGGTTTACTTTTTTATCTGACAATTCCACTAGAATGCAAGCTACTACAGTGCAAGTATTTTGTCTCTTTTCCTCATAATAATTCTCCCCAGTTTATGACATACAGTTGATACACAAGAAATATTAGTAAAATGAATGAATAAAAGAACATATATTAATCTTTCCTCGTATGTATGTTACAAAATGACCTGATAATAACCACTGTGTTTTTTTATTCACCTTCACAACAATAAAATTAAATCCCTCACAAAGTAGAATTCTTTAGGATAGTCACCATTTCAAAAAGAGACACATCAAAATCTTAAAAATACAGTGGGTTCAGGATGTTGGTGTTTAATGGTAATATAGAGAAGATGGGAAATGGGGTAAAGGATGTAGTAACAATAAATGTCAGAAAGGCCTGAGAATGTAGCAAAACCCCTAGCCTTTGCAAGTCTGGTTTCAGGATTGATCTATGACTCAGAATATGCTGGGCTGTGGATACTTGCAAGACTGAGTGAATAAACAGCACTGCAGTTTGGGAAGGGGAGTGGGCCAATATAATGTGATGGTTCAGAGAAGAATTATAATACCAAGTTCAAATCCTGTCTCTGTCACTTATTTGTAGTGTGAGCTTGGCAAAGTCGATATTCCTCCTCTGTTCCACATTTTCCTCAATTGCAATAAGAAGATGAGAACAGCACATGTCAGTTCTTTTGTGTATATATCCAGAAATGCAATTGCTCTATCAAATGATAATTCTATGTGTAAAGTTTTGAGGAACGATCATACTGTTTTCTGCAGCAGCCACACCATTTTCAATTCCCACCAGCAATGCACAAGGGTTCTAATTTCTCCACATTTATGTCGACACTTGTTTTCTGCTTTTTCTTTTAATAATAGTCATCCCAATGGGTGTGAAGTGTTATTGTGGTTCTGATTTCCATTTCCCTAATGATTAGTGATGGTGAGCGTTTTTCATGTGCTTATTGGCCATTTGTATACCTTGTTTGGAGAAGTGTCTATTCGTCTTTGCCCAATTTTGAAATGGGTTGTTTTATTGTTGTTGAATTTTAGGAGTTCTTTATATATTTTACATATGAATTTCTTCCCAGATATGTGCTTTGCAAATATTTTTCCTCATTTTGTGGGTTGCCTTTTTACTCTGTTGATAATGTCTTTTGATTCATAAGTGTTTATACTTTCGATGAAGTCCAGTTTGTCTTTTTTTTTTTTCTGCTTCTGCCTTTGGTGTCATACCCAAAAACACAACATGGCAAAGCTTTTCTCTAATTTGTTGGCATAAATAACACAACAATCCTGGAGCCAGAGTTGCAATTCCCAAGTCTTTCCATATATTATTTCCAACCTATAATTATCACTGACTTATAGGTAAGGCAGACTAGTACTTGGAGTAATATGGGACACATTACACAGTCAAAGTTAGGCCAAGGGAGTGAGTGTCATATGTATGTTATATATTACAGATTTCATGAAGGCATTAGGCATGAAATGTACAGGATTTGAAGCCCAACAGACCAAAAGCTAGTATATCTATTCATGGCACCTTGGGCAAGCTTTGAAATCTCCCAGTCCCAAACCCCAAGTACCCAAACTCTAAAAATGACAATAATACTTACTCAGAGTTATGTAAATAACTTGTGCAGTTCTTGGAATCTACTACTAGGAACTCTACTGATGGTAGCTAAAACAACCATTAAAAAATGATACATACGTCTCAAGTATTCTCCCATTCTGTGTAGCATATTGGTTGACATATAGGAGTTAAATAAAAGCTGTGGTTTAAGTATATGTATATCATGAGCTCACAGTGAAATGACTCTACTGCCTCTATCCAGAGAAAGGAGACTCGATTTCTCAGTTATCACCTATGCTCTGTTTGAGGTCCTTATAGTATGCATGTGAAAAACATATGAACTAAAAATACTTGAATTTGCTAGAACAAAAGATGACAAAGTATAGTTGTAATAATCACAAAGTCATTGTAGTTGTATGCTTTCTTAAATATCAAAACAATTTTGCTGCTTAAACTGGAGGGGGCATTTGGGGACCACACAAATAATACATAGAAACAAAGGAGGAATTTAACTTGATGCAAAATTGCATTGAATTTGGGTACTTTACATTTGCTTTTTAATTGAACAGAAACTGACACTTTTAAAGAAAAACAAATATAAAGCTATTCATTGGGCTTCCCTGGTGGCGCAGTGGTTGAGAGTCTGCCTGCCGATGCAGGGGACACGGGTTCGTGCCCCGGTCCGGGAGGATCCCACGTGCTGCGGAGCGGCTGGGCCTGTGGGCCATGGCCGCTGGGCCTGCGCGTCCAGAGCCTGTGGTCCGCAGCGGGAGAGGCCACGGCAGTGAGAGGCCCACGTACCGCAAAAAAAAAAAAAAAAAGATATTCATTAACATTTTATCTGAAAGCGGTATGGGAATATAATCCAATGTCTTCTTTTGACTGTTATTTTTGCTAAGAACAAGTGAATTGTCTATTTCTTTATAAAGCTTAAACTGCTTTTTAATCAGAGGACTATTTTAAACATGGTGAATTTTTCTTATTGTAAAAGTAATATACGTACATTGTTGAAGAGGGAGGAGTGAAGAATAATAAAAAATAATAAATAATAAATAGAAAATAGTTGGTAGTGACAACTATTAATGTGTTAGTGTGCCCTCTTTCATTTTTCTTCTTTTTATAAGTTTTAACATTTTAGTATCAACTAATAGACTCATATTGTTTGTATCCTCAATTTTCATGTAATATTATAATGTAAACAATTTCCTAGGCCATTATTTTTAAAATCTGAGTTTTCATAGTTGCATAAAATTCCATTATATGAAAGTGCCATAGTTTACTTACTATGCTAAAGCTGGAATTTCACTTTTGTTGCTATTACAAATACAACTGTGAATTAGTCAAAGTCTTATTTTTGAGCAACAGAAATCTAACTCAAATCAACTTAAGCAAGAAGCAGACCAAAATTATTTTATTTGAAAAATACTAGTATATCTCCTGCAGATGAAGGATGACTTCCACCAACAAACCATAACAAATATATGAGTATGGCAGGGTCTCATGAATCACTGGGACTAGGGTTTCAATTCCTCCAAGATCAATCTCTCACTCTGTATGATATTGTGATTTATAATAAGAAATATATATTTGGTCTTTGTCCTTGTTTCTGGTACAGAGCTCCTAAAATCTTTGAAATTTCCTGAGTGATAAAAGGTGTGTTGTTATGTTAATAGGGTTACTTTTGGACCTGTGGGAGCTGGTTGCCAGGAGAACCAACCACATGATTAGAGGGTTGGAAATTTCAGTTCCACCCCAGATCTCTGGGAAGGGGAGAGGGACTGGAGGTTGAATCAGTCAACAATGGCCAATGATTTAATCAATGATGCCTATGTAATGAAGCCTCCATTAAAAACCCAAAGGGAGTGGGTTTGGAGACCTTCCAGGTTGGTGAACATGCGGTGATTTGGGGAAAGTGGCATACTTGGAGAGGGCATGGAAGCTCCAAGCCCTTTCCCCATACCTTGCCATATGCAACTCTTCCACCTGGCTGTTCCTGAGTTATATTCTTTTATAATAGACCAGCAATCTAGTGAATAAATGGGTTTCCTGAGTTCTTTGAGCCACTGTAGCTAAGTAATCAAACAGCAAGGTAGCAGGATACAAGATTAACATACAGAAATCAGTTGCATTTCTTTACACTAACAATGAAATATCAGAAAGGGAATGTAAAAAAAAATCCCTTTAAAAATCACATCAAAAACAAATACTTAGGAATAAACCTGACCAAGGAGGTGAGAACTATCAAACATTAATAAGGGAAACTGAAGATGATTCAAAGAAATGGAAAGATATCTCAAGCTCTTGCATTGGAAGAATTAATACTGTTAAAATGGCCATACTACTCAAAGCAATCTACAGATTTAATGCGATCCCTATCAAATTACCCATGACATTTTTCACAGAACTAGAACAAATAATCCCAAAATTTATCTGATACCATAAAAGACCCAGAATTGCCACAGCAATCCTGAGGAAAAAGAACAAAGCAGGAGGCATAACCCTCCCAGACTTCAGACAATATTACAAAGCTACATTAATTAAAACAACATGGTACCAGCACAGAAACAGACATATGGATCAATGGAACAGAATAGAGAGCTCAGAAATAAACCTATGCACCTATGGTCAATTAATCTTTGACAAAGGAGGCAAGAATTTACAATGCAGAAAAGACAGTCTCTTCACCAAGTGGCATTGGGAAAGCTGGACAGCCACATATGTAAATCAATGAAGTTAGAACACACCCTCACACCATACACAAAAATAAACTCAAAATGGCTTAAAGACTTAAATATAAGATGTGACATCATAAAACTCCTAGAAGAGAACATAGGCAAACATCCTCTGACATAAATCATACAAATGTTTTCTTAGGTCAGTCTCCCAAGGAAATAGAAATAAAAGCAAAAATAAACAAATGGGACCTAATCAAACTTACAAGTTTTGTACAGCAAAGGAAACCATAAAGAAAACAAAAAGACAACCTACAGAATGGGAGAAACATTTGCACATGATGTGGCTGACAAGCACTTGATTTCCAAATATACAAACAGCTCATACAACTCGACAGCAAAAAAACAAGCAACCCAATCAAAAAATGGGTAGAAGTCCTAAATAGATATTTCTCCAAAGAAGAAATACAGATGGCCAACAGTCACATGAAAAGATGCTCAACATCACTACTTTTTAGAGAAATGCAAATCGAAACTACAATGAGGTACCACCTCACATCGGTCAGAGTGGCCATTATTTAAAAATCTGCAAATAACAAATGCTGGAAAGGGTGTGGAGAAATGGGAACCCTCCTACACTGTTGGTGGGAATGGAAATTGGTGCAGCCACTATGGAAAACAGTATGGAGGCTCCTCAGAAAGCTAAAAATAGGATTACTATATGATCCAGCAATCCCACTCCTGGGCATATATCCAGACAAAACTATAATTCAAAAAGATGCATGTACCCCTATGTTAACAGCAGCACTATTCACAATAGCCAAAACATGGAAACAACCTAAATTTCCATCGACGGATGAATGGATAAAGAAGATATGATACATATATACAATAGAATACTACTCAGCCATAAAAATGAATGAAATAATCCCATTTGCAGTAACATGGATGGAACTAGAGATTATCATACTAAGTAAAGTAAGTTAGAAAGAGAAAGACAAATACCATATGGTATCATTTACATGTGGAATCTAAAATATGACACAAATGAACTTATCTACAAAACAGAAACGGACTCACAGACATAGAGAACAGACCTGTGGTTACCAAGGGGAGGTGGTAGGGGAGGGATGGATTCGGAGTTTGAGATTAGCAGATGCAAATTATTGATATTATATATAGAATGGATAGACAACAAGGTCCTTACTATATAGCACAGGGAACTATGTTCAATATCCTATGATAAACCATAATGGAAAAGAATATTAAAAAGAATGTATGTATATATGAATAACTGAATCACTGCTGTACAGAAGAAATTAACACAACATTGTAAATCAACTATACGTCAATAAAATAAATTTTAAAACAAGAGAATGAGAACCAAAAAATAAAAAAATAAAAATAAATATAGCCAGTAAGTCAGAAGTACAATTGATAATTTGGACTTGTGATTGGCATCCTGAGTTGGAGGGGGACATTGGAACCTCCAGTTTGTAGTTGGCTGGTCAGAAACACAGCTAACAGCCCGGGCTGGTGACCTGTGTCTAAAGTGGGTAGCAGTTTGGTAGGACTGAACCCTAAACCTGTGGAACCTGATGCTATCTCCAAGTAGGTAGTGTCAGAATTAAATTGACTTCTCCGGCAACCTGCTGGTGTTTGAGAGTTGTTTGATGATGTAGGGAAACCCCCTCTTCCCAATGGAATTGGTACCAGTACCCTTTTATTCGCTCTCCTGTCATCTTGTTTCCTTCCTTTTTCAGTTTTTTTCTTACCAAATGCAGACTGATTTCCACCACATGGCAAGATGTTCATTGATAGTATCAAGCCTTATTTTCCTAGTTTCTTCCACAAATAAACAACCCAAACTGCTTTACACAGTTTTGGTGAAGGATTTTAATTGGCTTATCTTGGTTCTAGGCAGATGCTACCAAAGCCATGAGGAAGTGAGCTGTGGTGGGGAATGGTGTCTAGGAGAAATGAAGGGTACACTGCTGACCACAGTATAGTGATCCATATATATATGCTGTTTGTGATGCAAACAGCATCTTGTGCACTTATCTTTCCCCATATCCATGATTATTTCTCAGGATAAACTCCTAAATGGGAACTACTCTTTCAAACCGAAAGAGTGCTTTTAAGGCTTTTGATACACATTGCTAGGTTGACTCTTAGTAATGTGTCATCAATTTTATACTCAGTAAAAGTGAGTTTATAATGAAAATTTCACCAATGACATCTTAGCATATTTAAAAATTACGTCAGATTGATAGAAGATATTTGTGTATTAGTTTTTTATTGCTGAGTAACAAATTATAACAAACTTAGTGGCTTAAAACAATTACTTGTTATCTTACAATTCTGTACGTCAAAAGTCCAGATGTGCTTAGGGTCTCTCAAGGCTAATAACAAGATGTGGACCAAGTGGGACTCCTATTTAGAGGCTCTGGGAAGAACTGCTTCTGAGGCCATTCAGGTTGTTGATACAATTCATTTCCTCATGATTGTTGAACTGAAGTACACGTTTTATGGCTTGATGTCATCTGGGAATTGCATTTGGTTCCTAGAAGCTGTTCTTCAGTCTTTACATGTAGCTCCCTCAGTCTTCTAGCCGGCAGTGAAATCCTTCTCATATGTCAAATCTGTCTGACTTCCCCTTCTGCCACCATCAGGAGAAAGTGCTCAAGCTATTAAGGGCTCATCCAGCCCACCTGGGTAATTGATCTATATTAAGGTCAACTGTGACATACAAAATTAACGTAATCATGGGAGTGATAGCTCATTATATTCAAATTCTAGGGACCAGAGCTGGGTATCTTTGGGGAAACATTTTAGAAATTCTGCTTACAGGATACAGAATTTTACAGGTTTAAATACATAGTTTTGTGAAAAGTAATACTATAAGGAAGTGAAGATATTTGATATCTAGATCTGACATATCCACTAGTTATATGTGTCTCCATGAGCAATATATTTACCTGTCTAACCTAAGTTTTCTCCTATGCAAAAAAATTGTATTATATAATTCCTAGCTTTCTTTCTATTCAAAAAGAGCCTAATATTTGAAAGACTAATATGGATCAGTAAACTAAACAATACACTATAGATTCTATAGGCTGTTTCTTTGTCTTCCAGAGATATATCCCTACACTCTAGTTTGACCTATATCACAAAGCTGGACTTATCCTTCCAATCGGCTTTCTCTCCATAGTATTATATCTGCCAGTATATCCATCTCTTCCTTTGATATCCAACTCCTATGCCACTAACTTCACTTCTTATGATGATCTAGTAGTAGGAATCTCAGATTCTTTACAGGTTATAAATGGGCAAAAAAATCTTCATCAAGAGGGGAGTGTTTTGTTCTGGCTAGCTGTGGGAAGAGAGAGAATTAAGAAAACAACAGATCAGGAGATAAATGAAGAAAAAAATGAGGTCTCATTGTTTAGACCCTATTCCATTTGGTGACACATCGAGAACTTGGCAGGAAGGTGACAAATTTCTAAAACCGATTCATCAAAATTTTTATGAGTTGGATACTCTTAATCAATTAAGTGATGCCTCTGAAAACTGTATGCAGTATTGCACTCCATTTCAATATATTCTTTATGCATTAGAATAAATTCCTTATTGTACTCTAGAGGACTTGAATGAAATTTTATAAGACTCTCCTGACATAAGTTGTACACAGGGCTCTTATCTCAAATATTAGTACATCTCGATTAAATGTAAAATGAAATCTTAGAACAAGTGGGATATCTTATATAGAGAATAAGTCCGTATACCTTCTACGAAAAACTAGGGGTGGATTTTTTTGAAGAGAAGCATTCTATAATTAGAACTTTGTAAATGTATCAGTATGTTTCCTTTGAATAGATTAGTTTTGGTAACTTACATAAATGTGCAGAGGATGGTATGTTTGTGCTACTGTTCTGAAAGCAAGGGGATATTCTTATTAGCTTTATCTCCATCTGTGTATAAAATAACCAGACAGCACTTGTTAATAATGTCAAATTATCTTTGTGAAAATTTGACCAAGGAGCTCTCTTTCAAAACCCTTTAGCTAGTATCTTTCAGAAAACTGAATGCCATCTGCTGATGTGAGACTATGTAACATAGCAACTACAGCTCTTTAGCAGGAAGATACTACACTAGCCAGACAGCTGACTTTGGTTGGGTAATAACAATACCATTTATTTTTAAGAGAAACCATGTTCAAATATTTCAGTTATTTTCATGCTTTCCAGAAAATTATCAGACTTATGGTATCTAGCTTGTTTCCCTTTAACTGGGAATGTATTATATTTATAGAACGAAGAAAATCATTTAACACACATAATTTATCTACTTTTATAATTCAGAGTATTTCACTGTACTTGCATTTAGAATTCAATTCCAATACAAATTATGAAACCAAAAATAATTGACTTATCAAGAACTACCTGAATGTGCCAATAGCTATATTTAATGTGCCCTGTGGATCTCTGGACTGCAGGAAACAGATATTCCTCTATACTTCATCATCTGAAAATAACAGATTATATTACGACTCTTTGGTCTGGCTGTGGTTGGTCAGCCTATCTATCTATCTATCTATCTATCTATCTATCTATCTATCTAGAAAGAGAGGGATAGGGTTTTACAGATTTACACAAGATGAACAAAAACATATCATGAAGAAAAAATACATATTCAATAGCATTGATTCATACTGAGCCTGCTTAGCCTACTCCTACCTTAAAATCAACAGCAGAATTTTTTCCCGCTATTCTTGCTTAAATGTCTGTTTTCCATTCTCAACTCATGCTTACTCAACTATTTTATCTCTTCGTGCCATAAATTAACACTTGAAAATACCAGTACATTACATAACTGATAAGTATATCTGGGTAATATTTTCCACCAATGTCTTCTTCTAGCACCTTCACAGACAGCATATTTATTGTGTAAAGAAAAAGAATGAAAAAAAGAAAATAGACAGTTGTAGCCATATTTATTGTGTCTATGTGTACCGATTATCAAGTCATAGAGAGTGAATGTCCTTTTAATGGTGCCTATATTGAATTAGAGAATAGCGACGGGACAAAGCAAATCTGGCAGTATAAAATTTACTCTGATAATAATTTATCCTAATTGCTAGGCTACCACTTAATCCAAGTGGTCTGAAAGACTTACTGCACTTCTTTATTTATATTACTCTCTAGGAATAAGTCATAGCTGTATGAAAGAGTTCTTAAATTTTAAAGAACCACAGAAGAGATCTACCCAACTTATTTTGATCCAGAAAATGATTATTACAACTACAGTTGATATATATCAGCTTTGGTTGTCTTTGATTATGAAATAAGACATGTTCATATATTTGCTAAATTTGCTAAATTAAAACTATTTGAAGCTCTCAACAGGTTTACTCAGAAACTAGCCCAACTTCAAGGGGCCCTTTTATTTTGGGGGGCCCCTAAGACACAGTTCACACTTCTACAGGTCAGTCTACCAGCTGCTCCCACCACATTATGCTACACTTGATAACACATTTTCTTTATTTTTAAAAATAAATTATATAGTTTAAGCTATACAACAAGATGATTTGTTATACACATACATAATGAAATGATTACTGTAGTCAAACTAATTAAGGTGCTATTACAGGAGTGGTTTGTATGGTGCAAGTGTGCCTCAGCTTTTCCTACCATTTTGATGCGGGTATTTTCTTAGTAGCCCAGTGTAGTGTGTAGAAGTCTCTCAACTAGTTCTGGATTTCCCTCAGAGGGAATTGATCTATGCGTAGCTGTGTATTCTGTGGGTCCCTGGGAACAGGGAAAGTCAGGAGCCTACTATTCTGCCATTTTCTTGACCCATTAATGTATTTTGTTTTCTTGCTTCAGCTACTATTTCTTTAGAGCCATAATGCAGATTTGAGGGTTGAAGATTTGAAGAAAATTGTTAAAAATAAAATCTCCTGCCAATCCAGTAAGAGCTCCTCACAAAGAAATAGAAAATGAAACAGTTTTATTATTAAATAAGCATTAAACCAGACCATTATACACATCACAGGCAATCTTCTAAAGAGATTACAAAAAAAAAAAAAAAGGAAATCTTACACTTTCATATGGTCAGGCAGATATAATCTATTACATATGTGTTAACTGTCTTTATCCAAAGGAAAGATAAAACTTCTTCATTTTCGCCACCAGCAGCAGACTACTACTTGGAGCCTGGCATCTACACTAAATTCCCACAATGACAAGGAGACAGGATGCCAGTCTCTTTAATAAACATACTTAAAAAGATGGTTCTATGTCCCCCAAGAATGACATTTCTGGGATGCAGAACTGGCAAGAGTCTTATTTAGCTTTTGAAAAGATTTACATACAACTTAAAGGGACAGACAAAATATTTACAATATCAAGTTCTCTAAAGAAAATACGAAAAGAAAAAGGAAGTGGAATTCCCTTTCTCTTTTGACAACAGAAAAAAGTTCTTTATTTGTTTGTTAGTTTTAGATTTGTATTTTCCCTTACATGATCCTTTCACCAATCTGTGCTACAAATATCACTGGAAATGAAGCAGTTCTGCTTAGGGAGGTTTACTCAAAATTATACACAAAACCGTTTAGTCAGTTTATATGCTTAATTCTCCTAATTTGGGGGGTTGAATTAAGGTCTTGAGGCAGATAGTAAAGAGATGCCCTTCTGTGTCCTCCTTTTTCCTCTTCTCTGCACCAAGTCAACTTATCTCCTCCTGTGGTTACAAGCGCCCCCCGCATGACGCTGGAGTCAGGCTATAGTGGTGGGGGTCATAGGATCACAGACCCAAGAGATTACCAGCCTAAATATGCTATTAGATGTCAAAAAGTGGAATAAGGCATATTGGTATACGGTGGAATTTCAGTCCTTTTATAAAATCAAAAGGTCTGTAAATAATTTATGTTACTGAATGTGTGATTTCCTATTTAATGTCAGTTTGTATGTGTGTGTGAATGTGCAGAAAAAATTACTTTACTTTGAAAATATGTATAACTCTTCGTTTCCTGTAACTGAGTTCCTCATAAGTCAAATATTGGTCTCAAGACTCCTAGTCTACTCTGTTAAGAACTACTGCAGTACTGTCATTTATTTAATCAAAACTACAGTGAGGTACCACTTCACACTGGTCAGAATGGCCATCATTAAAAAGTCTACATATAACAAATGATGGAGAAAGTGTGGAGAAAAGCGAACCCTCCTACACTGTTGGTGGGAATGTAAATTGGTGCAGCCACTATGGAAAACAGTATGGAGGTTCCTCAGAAAGCTAAAAATAGAGTTACCATATGATCCAGCAATCCCACGCCTGGGCATATATCCAGAAAAAACTAATTCAAAAAGATACATGCACCCCCTATGTTCATAGTGACACTATTCACAATAGCCAAGACATGGAAGCAACCTAAATGTCCAGCGACAGATGAATGGATAAAGAAAATGTGGTACATATATACAATGGAATACTACTTAGTCCTAAAAAGGAATGAAATAATACCATTTGCAGCAACATGGATGGAACTAGAGGTTATCATACGAAGTGAAGTCAGAAAGACAAATACCATGTGATATCACTTACATGTGGAACCTAAAATATGACACAAATGAACTTATCTACGAAACAGAGATGGACTCACAGACATACAGAACAGACTTGTGGTTGCCAAGGGTGAGCGAGTGTGAGGGAGGGATGGAGTGGGAGTTTGGGGTTAGCAGACACAAACTCATATATAGAATGGATAGACAACAAGGTCCTACTGTATAGTACAGGGAACTGTATTCAATATCCTGTGATAAACCATAATGGAAAAGAATTTTAAAAAAGAATGTATATATATATAAATATATAATAAATATATATAATATATATAACATATAATATATTATATATTATATATAAATATATATATTATATATATTTATGATATATATTTATATATATATTATATATAAATATATAAAAAATATATATAACTCTTCTATGTGGTAACTACCCTCAAACAAAAATCGGGAGCATTCCAAAATGTAATCTGGAAGTATCTTAAGCAAAACTTAGTAATTTTTAGGCACAGGAACAGTTAGAAACACATTCAGTATATTTAGACATTTTATTTTACTTCTTCTGGAGTTAGTTAGAACAGAAAAACTGAAAGCAGACCCTTTATGTGAAAGGACTTACTCCTGATAATTTTTGTTTTCTTGTACCCTCTTCCCAAAATAGATGGCATTTTTGCAAAAAAGTAAGCTAAGTAAGTCAATAACAAAATGAAGGGAAGGCTGAAGAGAAGCTAAACATATTTACCCCTCACTGGAGATCACACATGCATAAAGACAATGAAAGAAGTTTAGAGCTAGAAAGGAAACCAGTGACCAACAAATTTGATGCTTTCATTCTGAATATGAGGAAAACAAGACCCAGGGTCATTAAATAATAACTAGAAATTTTAGATCTAACTATTGCTGTGTCCAAACCTTATCCCCATTTATCCTTAGCTTGGGAATCAGAATTGATGGTTCAAAGGCCCTCAGAGATACCAAGGGTTCTACAACCTGGCTGCATATTAGAACTACTTGAGGATCTTTTAAAATTAACTATGATTGGCCCTGCTCCTTGAAATTGTTGTTGTAGAGTGAGGCGGATATATCCAAATATTTCAAAAGCTTTCCGTGTTTCTCTAAAGTTCAGCCAGAGTTGAGATCCATTTCCAAGGGACCTGAAGCCTTTTTACACCAAAGTGGTCACCAACTTAGAATTAGTGATCTATTAGCTCAAGTTTGATAGTATTCATAATTTTTGTAATCTTTAATACACAACATATTTTTCTTTGTGGAACCCAGTAATTCATCTAGATATACTGGATTTTACTTTAAAAAAATCTCCATTCAAAATCCATTACCTGTTTGACACATTATTTATAACATCAGACTCTGATATGCTGGGTTGAAGTTCAAAATATTTATCAGCTGATAAACTTCCATGATGAATGAGACAGGAAAGAGAAATCTTGCACAAACAGCTTTCTCCCTCTGTTCATAAGCAACACTGTCTTTTCTTCTAGTAGATTATAAAGATATATCAAAACAATTTGCCAATAAAATATACCTGAATGATATAATGTTGGCATATGGCCAAATTATATTGAAAAACTAAATATGGTTGAGAAAATTATTATTCCCCAACCTTGAAACCTTTACAGACTGTTGAACACTAAAATAGGCCAATATTTCTTTAAAATAGCTAAGAACAGTAAGTAAAGTTAAATAATATATCCTCCATCAGCTCTCAAGGGAAAATAAATCTGCTTTGTCAATTCACCTCAAGGGAATAGTTTAATTATATTTCCATTGTAGCTGTCCTTTCTGAGGTTATCATATCTGAAAGAAACTAGCCATAAAGCCTGAACTAGGCATCTTCTGGGAGCCCTAAAACATACGAACATGTATACAGGAATCAATGAGATTTCTTTCCTGATCCACACTCTTTCCCAGAAAGTACAAAATAGTGCCCTTATATTCCAAACACTGGAAAATGTAGTTTCTTTTTAATCAAGATATGTCTTCAAGCAATAAAATGTACAAGTCTTACATTCAGGTTGATGAAATTGACAATTACATAGCCCCAAATAACTACCATGCAATAAAAAATATAGACATTTGCATCACCCTGGAGTTTTCCTCAATGTCCCTTTATAGTTATTTTGCCCAACCTTGTCCACCCAGTGGCAGCAACTTTCTAATCTCTACCACCAATAGTTAGTTTTACTTGTTTTCTCAAGTTTGCCTTCTTTCATTCAAAACTATGTCTTGAGGTCTTGAAGTTCAGTCATCAGAAGTTCATTCCTTTATACTGTTAAGTAGTATTTCATTGTATGGTTGAGCCATACTTCATTTATCTATTCTCTTGTTAATGAACAACTGTTCTTCTGTTTTGTTTTGCCTTTGTTTCTGCAGTGCTAGCTCTTATGAGTAATGCTGCTATGAATGTACTGTTATGAGCATATATTTTCATGGAAATTAATTGCAAAGTATAGTGTAAACATATGTTTAAAAGAAACTGCCAAAGAATTCTCTAAATTGTATTACCACTTTTACATTCCCAGCTGCAGTACATGAGGATTCCATTTGCTCTCTATCCTCACCAACATTTTGCGTTGTAAATCTTTTTGACTTTAGCCCTTATGTTTTGCAATGACAGGGAAGACTTAAGAGCTGCTATAATGTGCAGTTTTTGTGCAGGTATTTTTGTGCAGATAGTATTTTTTTGCAGCTTTTTCTATAGAAATTGGAACACAGTAGAATGTAATATATTTTTTATATCAATTATTACTTAAATAAAAAGTATTACTCGTGGCAGGAGAGAATTAAATATTTGGAGCATAGCTAACATTTTCAAGATTTCTTAAACTATGGGAGTGGGATATAAATATTTCTGACTTTAATCATGTGGGTGTGTATTTTTCTCCTCTAGTTGTCTACAGCTCTTATTTAGAAATTGCTGCCACAATTACGTGAATCAAAGTGTTAAAATAAGCATATATTTCCAAAGCTAAAATATGTATTCTGAAATACTTCTTTGCTCTTACCACACAGGACACTAACTCACTAATAGCAGTGACTTAAGCAAATTACTGTCAAAGCCTGTTGAGCACCCTTAGCAGATAATTTTGTTCTTAGGAGAAGTCACAAGTGTGCTATAAAAGACTTCTTCCCTTTGTGCACTGATATTTCTTGGCTCCACTTTCTGTCCCAAACTGTGGTACTTTCTTAATGACCTCAATTGGGGAATATTTGCTTTGGAAAGTTGTTTTTCTCTGTTTGTCCAGTGTGTTCTGTATTTAACATTTTGTCCTTTTCCCTTTGGTTCCAGAACCTACTTATAGATTTTCCCTTTTAATGTGTTGTCTAAGGTCATAGGCTAATTCCAGGATACACCCTTGTCTAGTCACTCCTTCTGTGAACAAATGCTGGATCACAGATTTTCCGTTCTTGCTTGCCTGAGAGTGAAGTATAGAGGTTTTTCTCTGAAGCCAGGGTTCTATGTCTGGTTACAGAAGTCACAAATGGCAAGCAAGGTGACCTTAATATTCCTTAATTATAATACTACCCTTCATCTATAGATTTTCCATATGCAGCTGAGGATACTTTTTGCTAAAACTGACTTTGCATATTCTCCCAACCACTGTACCCTCTCTATGGAAGGCGACTGGAGGCATGGAGCAGTTGAACTAATGTTCAACTTAGACTACTCTCATGCACTTGACACAGAAAAAACTTTCAAGTTCATGACGCTGTCAGTTCTTATACAAGTTATCCTTTAGGACTTATTCTCACATTGTGAGTATGATGGTGCGAGTAGATTCAAGCTTTCTTTCTATGACAACTTACTCCCCTTCTCTTTTCAACTTTTTACTGAAGTATAACATACATATATAAAAGTACACAAATCACAAGTGTGTATAGTGCAATACACTTTCACAAAGTAAACAAGCCTCTGTAACTGCTAATAAAAGCAAGAAATTGAATATCTCCATTGCACAAGCAGTGCTCCTTGTATGCCTTCTAGTCAACACTCCCCCCTGCCCCAAAGATAATCCTAAATTAACTGGGACACCAACTATTTGATTTGCCTCTTTACTAAATTATAAATAAAGGAAATCTTACAATATGTCAAGCTCCTTTTAGTCAACATTGTTTTTGAAATTAATCCATGTTTTAGTAGAGTAATAATTAGTTTATCTCAATACTATAATGCTATCTCCTGTAAAGGGCCAGATACTAAATTTTGTATGCTTTGCAAGCCATATAGGTTGTGTTGTAATTATTCAACTGCTGTTGTAGCACAAAAGAAGCTGCAGACATACGTAAACAAGACTGTGACTGTGTTCTAATAAAACTTTATTTACAAAAACAGGTAGTAGGCCAGCTGGGCCAGATGCTTTTAGTTTGCTGATTGGCAAAATCCCCTTGAAGGGGGACTGCCCAGTCCCCTTGAAGGCCTGGTTTCTATACTGCCTTGGCAGTTTACTTGGCTGAGTGATGAGATGTGCAGTTCAAAAGGAGTGTGGCAGGTACCACAGACAGGACCAAAGCAAAACAAGCCATTTTTTGGAGGTTTATCCTGCCAGGGTCTGGGTTGATTTTAAAGACTGCTCAAAAAGTCTCATACTGAGACCACTGCCAATTTTCAAGTAGTCGATAAAAATTTTTTTATAGAGTTTTATGGAAATAAGGCAGAAAAAACATATGTATTGATTTTTAGAATAATAAAGAATGAAGATACCCCACTACCTTTATAACTAGCTAGTTCCTTTCTTTTTTTTTTTTTTTTTTTTTGCGGTACTAAAGGCCTCTCACTGTTGTGGCCTCTCCCGTTGCGGAGCACAGGCTCCGGACGCGCACGCTCAGCGGCCATGGCTCATGGGCCCAGCCGCTCCGCGGCATGTGGGATCTTCCTGGACCGGGGCAAGAACCCGTGTCCCCTGCATCGGCAGGTGGACTCTCAACCACTGTGCCACCAGGGAAGCCCTCCTTTCAATTTTTGAAAAGCTATATAATAAATCGTATTGCCAGATTTGTTTGTTGATGTTGAGTTAACATGAGCAAAAGAAAACTATTTGTTCCATCATCAAATTGCTGAGCTTGAAATATTTACTTCTATAGAACACACAAGCCTATGCTGACCATGGGTAATTGCCTATTTTATGATTTGAGTCACTCTGATTAACTTTATAATTGACTAGGTCACTCTAATATAAAGTTTCAGCTTTTTAAAAAAGTCTTAACACTTTTTTGTTTTAATTATAGTTTGACTTCATATCTCAGGGGAAATTCCTAGTCCTTTTTTTAGTTCCATATTATTTTAATTTTACTTTATGTTAGAATAATCTATGTAGAATACAGTCAATGCTCTTTTTCTAAAGTTTTAAAAATGACTTAAAAATGTCTGTATTAAAGATCAAAAACTTGAATATTTATCCATTTTCATAGTTTTAAAATACATCAAAGTATTGAATGACAGGTGAAAAACACTAAGCAGAGCTCATCATTATTATCTTTCTGTTTCATGAATAAATTAGCAATTGAAAATTAAGTTTCATGAATTAATATCAAAGGATTAGTCTGTTCCTGACAATAGGTTAATAGATGGCAGAGTAAGCTACAAAGACCTTCCTTTTAAATAATTGGTATCATCTATTGTATACTTAGATATAGGAATTTATTCTATGAATATATTTCCTTGGAAATCTACTGAATCAAATGTAAAGATTTATGTTGCAAGATGAATTATTTTTTCCTTTCAAATAAGTTTCAAATGTACACATCATATAAATCAATATGAATGGGTTACCAGTTACCATCAGTTGGCAAAATAAAATGTATTAAATGTCATAAAAGGTAAGCAATACAGTAAAATATCACTGAAAGCAAGACATAAAAATTAATTTGTTACTCTAACAGCTATAAATTATAAAATAGTTTTCAATGCAATCATATCAGTAAATACTTACACTTCATCTGTTAATGTAATCTCCTAAAGTACTTGGACAAGTTTTTCATTGTCATAAAAGGTTTAATAAACATTACTGTAAACATATTTATAAAACTCAATTGCTGAGTAAAACTTGTAAAACACATGGAACAAATCCCAAGATGAACTAGACTTTCCTGTTCTGTTTTAGTTTTCTACCAGAAGACTGAATTGATGCTGCTTTATTATTTATACAGTTTTAATTCATCTGTATCAACTATACTTTCTTAAAGTTGCTTTAGTTCCCAAACATTATATCTGAAGAGTTACAGACCTGGTATTTTAAGCTGTCCAGTTCTTCACAGGAGCTTATAATTAAAACATAGAGCAAAACCTGAAATCAAGGACTACTCTGGTAACTCAGTGTCCAAGAACCTCCAACTTGCTTTCTGAGAAAAGGAAGGAAACAGTGCACTAGACACAGTACATTGGAGGTGTCTCTGGACTTGTATTTTCTGCTAAAGGAGCTCAGAACATTTAGGAAGAGCCACTCAATCATTAATGTACTATGGGCCAATCCAACACCACCTCTGACATTGATTAATTAAAATAATTTCTTTTTGTTTCATTCATATGTTTAAGCACTTATTTTTTAATAATGTTTTTAATAATGTTGCCTAATAATGGAAATAATGGAATAGAAACTAAGGATTTTTCTGTTTATTTATGCATTTCAGAAATATTTACCCAGGTGAACAAGCCCATGAATAACTACATTTAACTCTATATTTAAATCTCTAAACAATGCATAAAACAAATATATTTCTGAAAAACATTTTTTGCTTCTTTATTTCATTATTTATAAATGGAACAATAATTTTTTGTATAGATCCTGGCTACCTATAGATCATAGATTTTATTGACTCTGATCAATAGTAGCCATTAAATTATTAATTTTCTCTGAAAGTAAAAGAGAGTGATTATCAAGCTAGCATTGATAGGTTCACAATAAGCGAAAATATTGGAAGCTGATTTAAAAGTGAAATGACATAAGTTGTGAAAAGACAGATGTGCAATAATTTGGAAGAAAAAATTACACTTAAGTATGTGGAGAGCATGCATAAAATTTTTTAAAAGTCATTTCTGGGCTTCCCTGGTGGCGGAGTGGTTGAGAGTCTGTCTGCCAATACAGGGGACACGGGTTGGTGCCCCGGTCCGGGAAGTTCCCACATGCTGCGGAGCGGCTAGGCCCGTGAGCCATGGCCGCTGAGCCTGTGCGTCCGGAGCCTGTGCTCCGCAACAGGTGAGGCCACAACAGTGAGAGGCCCGCGTACCAAAAAAACAAAAAACAAAAACA
Source organism: Tursiops truncatus (assembly GCF_011762595.2). Classification (NCBI taxonomy): domain Eukaryota; kingdom Metazoa; phylum Chordata; class Mammalia; order Artiodactyla; family Delphinidae; genus Tursiops; species Tursiops truncatus. The sequence goes on from NC_047036.1 coordinate 81,568,196, forward strand.
AAAAAAGTCATTTCCACATAGGTTCAAATACAGCATTTTCTTTGCAGAGAGTATGAGTTAGTACTACATTTGTTTTTTAAACATCTAAAAATAGGCTGGTATCCTGTTAGTAAGGACTGAAGTAAGCCAACCTCTGTTTTAGCTGCCATGATAATTATCAGAGAATAATGTCCCAGTTTGAGACCCTGCATTTTAATAATAGCAGAGAACAGCAATCATGATTAATGACTTAAGAAACAAGACCTATAAGATAGATAAAAAGAACTAATTTTATTAATCTTGGAGGCAAAGAAAGAAAATATATATAGGTGAACCTGAAATACAGGTTAAACAAAATAATTTCCTTGGTCAAAAAAGATATACTTGAATAAAAATAGGTAGGATTCAGCTCATTATTTATCATTTGTAGGAATTTTTCATTTCAGAAAATATTTATTTAAATAAAACTAGCTTCAGTTTTTCCATAGTTGAATATATATTGACCTTAATGTGCTAGTTCAGAAACTTAATCTTAATGCAAATAAATCAGTGAATTTTGAGTTTTTTTCAGTGAATGACACATTTCCTGTTCCTCCTTTTTGTTTCCTTGTACTTGAAGTTCTGGGTGATTTGGACAGAGAAGGGCAACTGACAATTAATCATCATATTCTCTCCCTGCTGGATTTGACTGACATTTCTATGCAACCCTCTTGTTCCCATGCAAGCCATTATGCCTCCTGTTAATCCCAGACATGACCCTTCTTAGATCCCCTGGTCCTCTCTCAGATACTTCCATACTCCTTTAACAGAAATATTTACATAATCTCTTATAACAGCAGTCCCCAACCTTTTTGGCACCAGGGACCACTTTCATGGAAGACAATTTTTCCATGGACCAGGGGTGGGGGGATGGTTTGGGGATGATTCAAGCACATTACATTTATTGTGCACTTTATTTCTATTATTAGTACATTGTAATATATAGTGAAATAATTATACAACTCACCATAATGCAAAGTCAGTGGGAGCCCTGAGCTTGTTTTCCTGCAACTAGATGGTCCCATCTGGGGGTGATGGGAGACAGCGATACCCGAGGTGTGTTGCTTATGTCCAGTCTACTCCATAAAATGCAGCTTAATTGTCACTTGCCACTCACTGATAGGGTTTCAATATAAGTTGGCAAGCAATTTATTTATTGTTGTCTCTGGGCAGTCAAACCTCTCTGCTAACGATAATTTGTATTTGCAGCCGCTCTCCAGCACTAGCATCACAACCTCAACTCCACCTCAGATCATCAGGCATTCGATTCTCATAAGGAGCGTGCAACCTAGATCCCTTGCATGCGCAGTTCACAGCAAGGTTCATGCTCCTATGAAAATCTGATGCCGCCACTGATCTGAGAGGAGGTGGAGCTCAGGCAGTAATGTAAGCGATAGGGAGCAGCTCTAAATACAGATGAAGCTCCACTCAGTTGCCTGCCGCTCACCTCCTGCTGTGCAGCCCAGTTCCTAACATGCCACGGATTGGTACCGGTCCATGGCCCAGGGGTTGGGGACCCCTGTCGTATAACACTCTGAGGCATGAGCAACTTGTAAGGTGTCTCAGACCTTTCTATTTCACTGAGCCAGGAATGTATTTCTAGCCTTCTGTTGCTACAATGGAACTTCGGGAAAGGGACCAGTGCCTCCCAAGTTTTACATTGAAAGGGAAGCACCTGTTGTCATTGTTGTTTCATTCTTTCCATTAACAGATTCTAAAATTTAACTAGGATTCTAACTTTCCCTTATTCCAAGTTGTGGATTAATGAGATGGGTTTGGTAAAAAAGATGTCTTCCCTCAGGGACAACAATACCTTGCTTTAAATCAACATTTAGCCCCTCTCCTATCAATGCCCACCATTTCATCACTGAAATAAAATAGAATCTTACACCATTTTTCCAAATATTTGTTTTTATGCCATAAATTTCATTTGTGAAATCCTTCAGATATTTTCTTTTCTAATCAGATGGCAGGCTGTAAAGACTCAAATCCTCCTCTCCCCCCCAAAAAAAATCAAAAGAAGATTAGTGAGTTGCACTCAGTGTTTTTCTCAGAGATGCAAGTTAAAAAATATTTGAAGTTCAATTATATAATTGACTACATTAACAGAATTAGGGGAAAAAAATAAAAGATTGGCTTCATTAGGGGCAGAAAAGGCAACTGAAAAATCCAACATTCATTCATGATAAAAAGAAAAGAAATCTTACAGATTTGGATTAGAAGGAAATTTCCTCAACCTAAAAAGTGACATCTAAAAGATGTTATAGATAAATTATTCAATAATTGGTGAATTATTGAACTATTTGAATCCTTCTAAGTTAAGAACTAGTCAAGGATATCAACACTCCCTCTCCTATCCAACATTATAAAGAGATCTTAGTACAGTGAGAAAAAGAAAAAATAGTATAAACTTAGAAAGGAAGGCATTAATCTGTCTTCATACAACATAACAGTTCACACAGAAAATCTAAAAGGTTTACAGAGTTTGAGGTCAAGATTTAAAATCATTAATATTGCTGTATATTAGCAACAGACAATTGAAAAATAAAATTTTAAAAATTCTATTTACCTCGACATCAAAGTCATAAAAAATCATATGCTTAGCCAGCTTTACCAAAATATAAATAACTTTATTGAGAGAAATTAGGAATGAAAATAGGTTAATGGTTCGAAAGAACACTCTTCATATGTCAATTTCCTCAAACTGATTTATAGATTCAATTCAATTTCAATGAAAACAACAGACTATTTTGTAGAAATTGAGGAGCTGAATCTAAAATTTACAGATTAGGGAAAGCACTGATTTTAGACAATATGATGGGATCATTCCCTTGTGTTACCCTAAATATATATTTTATTCTTTTGTCCTTTGCAGACAGAACTCTATGCCAGCTGACTTGAAGAAAGAAGTAGTGTGCACATATTTAAACAACTCTTTTAAGACTTTATAAGACTACCAATTCAAAGACATATTTTCTTTTATTTCTAAACTTGATCAACTTAATTATGATTTGACAGTTGTAATAACCCCAAAGTTACAAATCTCCTCCTTATATTTTCTTGTTCTAAGGTTATATAAAATATGATTACTGCAACTCATACAGACTGTTAAAATTAGGAAATTAAACGTTCCTATGGTCAGAGCACTTTGGGATAAAAATAATTCTTCAACATTTTGAGAGTTTATATTTCATTTGATAGGCTATTAATTTTTAATAGCCTTAATATTTGAACACAGAATTTGCTCAAAAAAGGTATTCAAAATGAGAAAATATTACATTTGGAAAGACAACTAATTAAATGTTGATAAAATTTATTCTAAATGTTATAGTTTGTGAAATTAGCACAACGCTGTAAATCAACTATACTTCAATTAAAAAAAGAGAATAAGAAAAATAATTTTTAAAAATTATTAACTGAGCACCTACTAATGCTCATGTACAGTTTTAGCCCCTGGGCTTCAGCTCGTGGAGGGCATGGAGTGAAGGAGATGACCCCTATTTATTCTTTAACTCAAGCACTTAATTCATTTGCCAAATAGCGCTATTTTTTCCAGATAAATTATTCAAACCATATTTTTTAAAGTATATTTAGTCATAAGGTTAAGCATGAACTGATGTGGGATAGAAATGCAGACAATATGGGGCAACACAAACAAATCCCCCCAAATGAAAGTATATTTTGGAAAGTCCATGCAATCTTCTCTCTCTGAATTCCACTTACAACTAACATCTCTGTATTTTCACTGTTCTCAACTGTTCAGGGTATAGGTTTGATATTTACACAACTTACTGGAAAAACATCTTAAAATGTGAATTTTTTTTGTTTTATTCAAAGAACATGACACTGAAAGATGAGAATTCAGCAACACCATCTTGCTAATCTGAAACAATCATACTAATTTTGGAGGGGAAAATCTGGTTACTTGAGCTCAGAAAAACAGCATATTTACCACAAAAATTCAGAAGGCATACTTTAAGCAGATAACATGCATGGTTTCATTCAAACTTTTCCATATTTTCCATAATTTGAGTAAGTGCATGTCTAATAAAAGATGTGTGTGTAAATACGGAGTTTAATTTCATATTGCACTGCTCCACTGACTGAATATTCAAGTGATCACCTGCTCAGGAATTTCTGGTTAGCTCATTTGAGAGCTTCTGACCTATGAAACTTATTAGAGAAAGCTGAATCATGTGGCCCAGAGTGGCAGTATTAATTAATGTCCTCATAATGATCATTGGCTTAATCACACATATAATTTAACTTTAAGAAGTCCTGTGTCAGCTTTTATCAAGGTGTTTAGAGTTATAACACAGAGTTATCCATGCAATATTTGATTAGTAATCTCTAACAAGCTCACTTTTTTCTTTAATTTTTTTCTTTTCAGATTTCCATTTCCATTTGAGGTTTCTTCCAATAATAAAAGGCAAAAAACATTGTAAAGGTAATAATGATGAACAAATACATTCTTTATTACTGTACCCATGTTTCGTATCAGTCAAATCTGTCCATTATAAATAGGTTAATACATAAACAACATTGCATATATACTTAAATAGATATTTAACTAATCAAAAAACTAAATACATAAAGAAATTTTAGTGCCATCCATCAAGAGCATACTGTCAGACACTCTGTTAGGTGCTTAATATATATTATGTTTAATTCTCACAGCAACTCTACAAGGTTAATGAGAAATCTCATTACATATAAGAAGACTGCTTGAGCAGTTAATGGAAACTCGTTTGAGCCCACACAGCTAACAGAAAAGAGGCCCAATTAAAACCAAGTCTTTTGGCCCCAAATCCTGTTCATCCTGTTATGTTATGTTGCTATCAGGTGCTATGAGGTCAAAATGCAACAGATTAACTGTTTTACATGTTTTATTTTGTTTTATTGAGAACAAGGTTTTCAAAGTCCAGTATGTGTTCACAAAAATTAGAAACAAAATGTTCATTTTGCATAATGATACAAGGACAGTAACCCCAGCACTCCTTTAAGTGGCAGTATGAAAATTATGCATTCCTAAGGTGATCCCCAAAATTCGTAGTATTAGGACTCAAAGCCGCCTTCTTTTTTTTTTATTTACAGCTCCACTGCATAAAACCAATACCCACCCCTACCTGCTCCCAAAATGACCTTGATAAGAAACAGATATATTAACAAATACATTTTCCCTCTTCCTATCTTCTAAACTTTCTACTCAGTTGCTTCTATTTTGAACTTTGCAAACAGGGTTTGGGCTTTCTGTGTTGCAGGACTGGTAGAAAAATGAGAGGAACAGAAATAAGAGAAAGCTCTGGTGAATGCTATAGAGAAAAGTTGAGTGAGCAAAAGAAGCTAGAAATTCTCAGCATATAGAAGGTATGGAAGTGGATGAAGTTCAGTGGGGTGAGGTTAAAGTGTTGAGATGTCTGTGAGAACACAGCCTGGAACATGATTTTCTAGACATTGAACAGTGAAAATCTTAGACACTTGGAAGGAGAAAGAATTTGTGAGTTAAGAAAAAGGGATTTTTATAAGTTCCATGGATTACATGTTTGGTTCTCTGGGTCACAGAGCCCTTATAACTGTTTGATGGGCCAAGAAATTGTTCATTTTCCCAGAGGCAGTGCTTTCTCCATCTTCGCATACCTAAATCTGTTAACCATCACTGAGAGAACCTGTTTAACAAGTATGCTTTGTAATATCTCTGTTAGAGAGCAGAGGGTGTCTACATCTCAAACCCCAAAGACAAAAAAAAGGTTGTATCTGGTTATTATTTCTGCCAATACCCTAGCATATAAAAGATGGAAATGAGTTACTTCACTGACAGAGGAGAAAGCAGTGAGTAAATCTGTTGGGTTGGCCAAAAAGTTCAAAACCTGAACGAACGTTTTGTCCAACCCAGTATTTGACTGTCCTAAATCAGTGCTATGGGTGGAGAGTAACAGAATTGTTTGAATCACTGCTCAAATTTCTGTAACTGTTGAAGAAGAGAGACCTCATCAGTAGAGAGCTGAAATACCTGTGTAGGTCAGATCTGATACTATCTGCTAAATTAAGAAATTAAATATTACTACGGTCAGAGCCCTTCGGAGTAAAAACGTTTTTCAACATCTTGAAAGTTTTTATTTGATGAACTGTTGTTAACTTATTTTGTAATTTCCTATAACATTTCAACAAAGAATATTCTCAAAAATGATGCTCAATATGAGAAAATAATGACACTTTGAAAGACAACGAATTAAATAATATATTAATAATATGTATTAATTCTATTGAATTATGAGTTTTTTTTTTTTTTTTTTTTTTTTTTGCCGTACGCGGGCCTCTCACTGCCGCGGCCTCTCCCGCTGCGGAGCACAGGCTCTGGACGCGCAGGCTCAGCGGCCATGGCTCACGGGCCCAGCCGCTCCGCAGCATGTGGGATCCTCCCGGACCAGGGCACAGACCCGTGTCCCCTGCATCGGCAGGCGGACCCCCAACCACTGCGCCACCAGGGAAGCCCCGAATTATGAAATGTTATTGCATATTTCTTCTCTGTAGGAGATGCCAACATTTTATTTACTGACTTGTTTTAAAAATAATTATTAATTAATGTATATCATAGCAAAGAGAAAGGAATCTCTTCTGATCTCTAATTTGAAAAAATGTCCAAAAATAATCCTTTTAATCCTTAACATAGTATATTTTGTTAGCTCATTTGAAGTCAGAGTCATTAACTTTGGGGATCTTGAAGCTTGTATCTTAGAAAATACACCTGACTCAGAGCAGTTGGAGGGCAGCACCTCTGTCTTTGGAATAACTCAAACAGTCAGGGTGCAGATATGGCAGATATAACATTTGCTCTGTCTCATCTAGTTTGGCCTATTCATTCATCGTCATATAAGTGATGACCAAAACTTAATCTTCAGTTGTTTTCAGAGGAGACATAAGGAAATAGATTTTGCAGCACTCAATAAAACGGAATTTCATATTAGCCTAATTTTCAAGGTTAGTAAGAGTAAAATATAACAAAATCTTCCATAAAACACTTGGAAAGGCACAAGCTTTATGAAAGTGGTTGATAACAATAATTTTCTTTTTGCTGAAAGGAATATAAACAAAGCTATGTTTTTAGTGCATTAAAATAACATGCACACTCTGGTCCATTGGATGTCCTACATTCAGCAAATTAATTGGGACAAACCACTTCAGGAAAAAAAACCAGTATGCTGAAAATTATTTTATTTCCTTTTAGTTATGCTTGAAAGACACACTGATAAAAAGGTTTTCCAAAAGCAAGGTTGTTAATTTCCAGGGTTGTTCTGCTCTCAGATCACATTTAAACTGCAATTACTCTAAAAGCAAGAATATAGTTACTGCAGTTGCCCAGTTCTAAACCTATACCAACGGGAAGGTTTTATAAGTATTAAATGGATTGTGACTTCACTGTTTTCTCTAATTATTTTGTTTATTTGGGAAAGGAAGATAATTGTCATAAAATTAAGTGTCTAATCACATAGGCTCAACTGACAACTTGCAACTAAACTATTTTGTAGACTAAAACGATTTTATAAATGCACTTGGTCCTAAAAAATAATGTCTGTGTTGTATCTCTCAGACTTCAATACCATTCTAAAGCAGAAGAAGATTGTATCTTAAAAAAAAATGGGGGAGGAGAAAATATGGTTATAGTAAGTCAATTTTCAAGGTGCTCATCGTGTTCTGTGACGGACTACACTGCCCTCATGAGTTCATGGGAAATTTCTTACAAATTTTATAATATTTTCTTTATAATATGTTAGGATATGGAGAAAAAATGTCACATGAAGAAAAAGTCAGTAATCTGCCTCTCTTTTACATCATAAAAACAGAAAAATGCCAAGTAGAGCAAACTAACACTTCTACCTCATTGAGAAAGTATCTTACCAAACTTAGACTCCACAGTTCTGAATTATTTTACTACGTTTTACTATTAGTTGTAACCTTGAGTTTATACCTATTGTATATGTTTGGTGGACATGTTATATTAAATGGTCTGCTACTGCACTTATCTTTGCAACACCATGGTCAGTGATGTCACAGTGATAGCTTGGAATCTGCCATGGTGGAGTATTTATATTACAAAAATTAACAAATGGTACAAATCAAGGCTTAATTTATTGTCTTGGTTCTCCAGACTTTCAAAAGTGACAATAATGCAAGATTAAACTTAAAAGTGTATCCTGTCTGTAACTAGTGCATTATGAATAGCACAAAATTTTAAGAAAATGTTCTTCCAGCATTTAACAACTATCACTTAATTCAGCAAAGAAGTTGTTCACATCATTGACAGAAGAGTAAAGGTGTGACATATGTTTTTTCTTACACTGGTCTTATAAATGAAAATATCAACAAACATTTATGTTAGAATTATACTTGTTCATCATTTGCAATCATAATTTGGCTCCAGATGTAACAGTCTGGCAAAAAGCAATGATGGCATTTAATGAGAATAAATTGGCTATGTGGAATTTATTGTTTTGTAGAGTTTAGTATTAAAATTTAGTATTATTTAAAAATTGTATTCTACATGTCTTGTATATCAATACAGTTTACAACATAAATTATATATACATATATAAATTATATATGTATACACATGATTTTTTGAAAGGTGATTGTTAAACATTTAACAACACACTGCTGATCCCAACATATTGTATCAATAATTACATAAGATATGAGAAGACAAAAACCTCATTTAAAAGACAAAGATGGTCAGAGTTGATCGAAAATAATGTGGAGCCTACTATATACGTCTTTGAAGATATTAATCTTACAAATAGTTATATAAAAATAATGAAAGTAAAAATATGTTCAAAAAAACATAATATGCAACACTTAAAGCAGTATCAGGCAGAACAGACTTGAATGCAAGAAGTATTATTTGAAAAAAAGAGGAAATTTTTGTTATATGAAAATAGACCTTCTTCCTGAATTTAAATGCTCAATTAATGTGCAACAAATAACATACTCATACAATATAAAAGAAAAATTGGCAAAACTAAAATAAGAACTATATAACCCTCAAAAATAAGAGACTATTTTAAGATACTGTTCTCCAAAACTAATACTGAAAATGTGGAAAAAAATCAGTGAGGATATAAGAGATTTGAACAATAACATGGGCAGAATTGGCACAATGGCTATATAGTTAACAGAAAATTCATCAATAGCAGAAAAAAACCTTATATAGGTACACATGTGACTTTTACCATAATATACTATGGCCTGAGCCAAAAAGCAAGTCTTATGGAAAGTAAAAGGATGAAAATATATTATAGAACATATTATTTGATAACAATGGGATTAGTGTATAAATCCATAAAAAATATGTTTAGAGAATGATCAAATGCTTGGAAATTTAAGAACAATACAATTACAAATAAATCAGGGGTCAAAAAGAAAGTGGAAATGAGTTTTGTTGCTCCCCTGCCGAACACTGGTGGAAAGAAACAAACAAATGAACCAACAGACTCTGCTATAACCAAATATCATAGCCTGGGGGGCTTATAAACAACAGAAACTTATTTCTCACAGTTCTGGAGGCTGGGAAGTCCACTTGATGGCACTGGTACTTCCCAGTGTCTGGTGAGAGGCTGCTTCCTCAGTACAGGGCCTTCTTCTCACTGCAACCTCACATAGTGGAAAAGACTAGCTAGCTCTCTAGGGTCTCTTTTATTAGGTTATTAATCTCATTAGCAGAGCCCCAGTGATTGAGGCCTCTTGACCTAATCAACTCCCAAAGGCCCCACCTCTAATTATTTCACGTTCACCTTGCAGGTGAGGATTTCAGCATCTAAATTTTGGGGTGACAAACATTCAGACCGTAGCACACCTCCTGCCTCCACACCCCACCAAAGTTGTATATTCTATATTTGCCGCAAATGATGAGCCTACATTTACACATCATTATCACGCAGAGTCCAAATGATAACTAAGGGAGAAAAGATGAACAAATTGTATAAATTCCTTCTGTGGGACATTACGGACATTTAAAAAGAGAACTTTAGATTTATTTGCATTATAAACACATGCAGGGTGTGTCTATGTAGATATGTATACATACATATATATTATGGACTTTTTGTGCATATACACAAAAAATTGTAACATATACAGTGCTGTCACTTTTTTAAAAGTCAACTGAAAATAATGGGTATAGTTTAATCCAATTTTTGCCAAAAATTACAAAACAAAAACATGTAAAACAACTTAAAGACATTAATGTAGTACCTTTTGTGAGGATGAACATAAAAAGTATGTAAGTGAAGTGAAAATGCATCAATAACCTTTAAATTTGGCACATAGTGACATCATCTGGCCTTCACTAGAGGCCAAGGCATCATTTCACTTAAATATTAAGACAACTCCTGTTTTTATTTGCTTACAATAGTAAAGAATTTTTACTTGGCACCAATATAATTATGTAGAAAAATGAAACCACAGGCACTGAAAGCACGTGGCAAAACTCAGGTACCAGGTAGTTCTCTAAAACATTTATAAAATGCTTATATTATTGTATATTTTATCATAGATAAAAAGTGCAAAAACATTGAAAAATAATCTTACCGAAGGAATGTCTCAGATCCCTATATCTATTTGTTTACCATCTATGTTCTGCTTATCCATTTGTGAGAAAAAGAAACATTTTAAACACATATTCTTTTATGCAGAACCCAGCTTCCAGTTATGTTAACCTTAGGTAAAATTATGGAGAAAGGTTTGTCCAGTTTACTGAGAAGTCTCAAAAAGTAATACATGAAACTCAGTGAGTTTTTTTTTTTAATTCCAAGATAAATGTCTTTACTGCCATTTTGTCCAAACTCCATACTTTTTAGCATCTTAGATTAAGAGGAGGATCTTACTCTATTATTTAGGACTCAACTGAATCCATTTTCAATGCTCTCTCTGCCCCTCAGACACGATTATAACTCAGAAGATAGGAAGTGGACTGGAAGAGAGACATGGTTAGTATTTTAAATGTCTCTAGTCAGCTCTCTTTAAGGCATTAGATCCACAGATGTTGAGGGAGGAGGAAGAAGGAAAAGAAAAAGAGAAGGTGCTCTTACTTGAATGGCAAGGTGTTAATCCTCTGGGACTCCTGCTATTTTCTGGCTAACACTGACTGGCTTTCAAAAACCCATAAAGGCAGGATTCTGAATGCATTTTCACTTGGGCGTGTATCTGTGAGTACTTTGGAAAGCCCAATGCAGGACTCTACTCAGCAGAGTTTCTTAATGTAGAAGATCCTGCTGGAACTCATCTCCATGCCTGTCTCAGTCCTATCCAAATTTGAAATCTCTTTCCAAAATCTGGCCTCCTTTCTTCCAGCTATTCCACTGTACTGTTTGGGGAATGAGTACCATGATGATGCTGGGACTGGTTCTAGCACCTTTTAAAGCAGCTCTCTATAGAAGTGGCTGAGCCCACTGATTAAGGACTCTGAAAACTTTGATTTTGGCTACTGAGCACTTTTTCTCTAACATTGGGCTTTAGTCACAATTCTGATGTGGTTGGAAAAAAAAAAATCCCCTGAACATAAAACTACAATAAATATTAACACTTCCAAATTCCTCTGACTGCATGTAGTAATTTTCCTTATTTTAACTAGCTCCAAGACCACAAATTGCCTGATATTCTCCTTCTGTCCTATTCTATCTGGTACATAAAATACATAAAAACAATATTTCTTAATAAAGATACTTCTAATCATGTCCCACATTCAGCCCTATGATTTGTGCATTATTACATGCATTTTGCTTTTAGCTTTTTCTGTGTTTTGACTGATATTTACTCATCTCCCCCAACTCTCTTAACATACAGTTGGTATTTATTCACTAATCAAAATTTATGTAGTTCATCCCATGTACTGTGTACTGGCTTAGAGAATATAAAATCAACAATGAGCAAATTAGATACTGTCCCTATTTTTATGGTATTTTTTTCCTTCAATTCTAGAGAGTGTTAAACTAATTTAGGGTTAGGAGTGTCTCAGAGAGTGCTAGTATTGTATAGTAAAATGATAATAAAAAGATTTTTATCAGAGCATTAAAATGAGATATTTACAGCCAACATAATCCTTAATATCCAAGGATAAATGCAAATATAGCTTCATTTATTGTATCTTTCATAGCATTACTATTTAAAAATGGCTTATGCCATTTAATACTGAGCAAAAGGGAAAATCCAAGCTCTCCTTAATAATTAGCACTTTCCATTCAATCATTTATATGTACCAGATGAAAAGTTTATCTCCCTCGCACTTTGTAAACGTAAAGTAATGAAGAATACTTCTGAAGACTATGGACTTTCAGAAATGTTAGTCTTTATCATAATACTGTACTGTAAATGAAATTCAGAACCACAGCAAAACAAAGCTGTATTACATCCTTGATAAGAAACGGGCACAGTGGCAAAAGAGCAAGTATGTGGAGGGGGAGTTTTCTAAAAAACGCTGGTAGTATGAGCAACTGTGGAACACGAGAAAGCTTGTTGTTAGTCTGAATATAATGCAATCAAGAAAATGTTAAACAGAGTTAAACAGATTAGAATTTTTACCCAGTTATATACCATGCAGAATTGTATTGCTTAAGGTATTAAAGTCCCTGCATCTATTTTAATGACAGAAATTATTATATGCCTTATGCAATTCAAAGGGGTTCTCTGAGGCACCAATGTACAAATGTATGTAGAGTTCCATGTGCTATAAGAAATATTGCAGTGCATAGTATTATTATCAAGTATATACATCTTCTTTGTCATTTATTAAATAGAAAACATGAGCCAAACATTTATGTGCTTGAATTATTTACAGTATAAGTTGAATATAACTGGTATAATTAAAATCGCTTGATTTTTCAGCAAGTATTTACCTAAAAACATTCTGTCAAATGTAAAGGAAGCTTAACAATGCTTTAATCACTGCAGAACAACCATATGGAAGCCAGGGACCTTACCTTCTGACACATCTTGAAAATTTCCAGGAGCTAATAAGTATTTTTTTCCTGCTAATATTCCTAATCAATGTGTCTATTAATACAATATTCCATTTGTTGCTTCGCTTGCAGCTCTATGATTATCACCATATCAAGTCCACATTCTTAATTTTTTGGCTATATTTATAACAACATTAACTAATGTAGCAAATAAACTAAGAATATAAACAAGCAAACAAAATCTCCTCAAAGTTAGAATGGAGTAAATCCTCACTGTTAAACAAACAATGTCCTTTGATGTTTTCAGAAGAAGAAGGCAGTCTTTAAAAAACGTAGCAAAATGTGTGGAATACTGTTTTTCTGTGTTGAAGGGTGTTACTTTAAAAAAAATTTGTTGATGATTTAATCACATCACAGATTTAAGAGCCCTTTGAAAAGCAGTGCATATAGTGTACATATATCCATAAGTGTCCATTAAAATTACCATTATTTTTACTAGTACATACACTACAAATAAGTAGAAATAATGTGCAAGTCTTTTACCCTCACTGAGCATTACTTTCTCCAGCACACTTCCACAAAAATAATGGCATAGATATCATGTCTAAAAAAGAAAATGAATCATCTAACAAATGTGTATATTATATACCAGTTACTCATTGTCTAGGCAGTGCTAATATACCAGTGGCCATGTAAAGAAAAATCTCTATTCTCACATAACATAAATTACGTTAAATTAGATAAAAAACTAATTGGGCACATGAATAAGCAAAATGAATAAAAATTTAAAGTAGCGAATGCAAAGCAACACAATAATGTGAGGAAGGAGGATGGGACTAATCAAGCATAAGAGAAAAAAGGGTTACCTAGAGAAGGCTTTATTGAACAGATGACATTTTAGTGACGATGTGCAAGAAGTATGAGAACAAGCCATGCTAACATCTGGGGAAATAAAATTACACTCAAGGAAAACAGCAAGTGCAAAGCCCTGAGGTAGGAGCTTGCCTGGCGTGTTTGCAGACCAGCAAGTTGGCCACTATGGTTTGATCAGAATGAGGAGGAGAGAGAATTATAAAGATGAAGTCAAAAAAGTAATAACAAGAGCTTAGAAGACATACTTGCTTATACATCATTTTAAGGAGGTTGGCTTTTACTTTTAGAGAGATGGAAAGCCATCAAAGGGTTTTGAGACAAGACATACCAGAATATGACATATTTTAGTAGATTCACTTTGACTGCTGTATTGTGCATAAATTTAAGGGATGGTGAATAAAGGCAGTTTAGAAGTCTATTAGAATAACTAAGGAGAGAAATTTTACAAAGTTGGGCTGGAGTGGTTGCAGGAGGAGAAAAACCAAGACTGTCATGACTTTAAAGCTAAAGTGAAGGAAATACTTCAGGCAACAGTTGTGATAAGCTGTCTCAAATGTTGATGAGTCAAAGAAGAGGGTAAAATATTGGCAATTAGGAGTAGCATCATATAGATCAACTGTGACCTTGCCTAGAACAAATAGTTATGAAGAGTCAGTATTTCCAAAAGTAAACTGAGTAGATCATATAATTAGCCACTGCTTTGAGACATCAAGTTTCAAAGAAAATTTTAAGAATTAGGTTTTTCATTAAAAATACCTCAAAATAATTTCTGAAACTATAATTTTATAGCAGAGCTTATATCAAAATAACTCAGAAATATGATTTGACCATCTGAAGTGGGTCATAAATTTTCATTTTGGTTTATTTTTTTAACATCTTCATTGGAGTATAACTGCTTTACAATGGTGTGTTAGTTTCTGCTCTATAACAAAGTGAATCATCTATACATATACATATATCCCCATATCTCCTCCCTCTTGCGTCTCCCTTGCACCCTCCCTATCCCACCTCTCTAGGTGGTCACAAAGCACTGAGCTGATCTCCGTGTGTTATGAGGCTGCTTCCCACTAGCTATCTATTTTACATTTGGTAGTGTAGGTATGTCCATGCCACTCTGTTCATCCCAGGTTACCCTTCCCACTCCCCGTGTCCTCAAGTCCATTCTCTACCTCTGCATCTTTATTCCTGTCCTGCTCTAGGTTCTTCAGCACCTCTTTTTTTTAAAATTTAGATTCCATATATATGTGTCAGCATACGGTATTTGTTTTTCTCTTTCTGACCTACTTCACTCTGTATGACAGACTCTAGGTCCCTCCACCTCACTACAAATAATTCAATTTCGTTTCTTTTTATGGCTGAGTAATATTCCATTGTATATATGTGCCACATCATCTTTATCCATTCATCTGTTGATGGACACATAGGTTGCTGCCATGTCCTGGCTATTGTAAATAGAGCTGCAATGAAAATTGTGGTACATGACCCTTTTTGAATTATGGTTTTCTCAGGGTATATGCCCAGTAGTGGGATTGCTGGGTTGTATGGTAGTTCTGTTTTTAGTTTTTTAAGGAACCTCCATACTGTTCTCTGTAGTGGCTGTATCAATTTACATTCCCACCAACAGTGTAACATTTCTCCACACCCTCTCCAGAATTCATTATTTGTACATTTTTTGATGATGGCCATTCTGACTGCTGTGAGGTGATACCTCACTGTAGTTTGATTTGCATTTCTTTAATGAATAGTGATCTTGAGCATTCTTTCATGTGTTTGTTGGCAATCTGTATATCTTCTTTGGAGAAATGTCTATTTAGGTCTTCTGACCATTTTTGGATTGGATTGTTTGTTTTTTGGTTATTGAGCTGCATGAGCTGCTTGTAAATTTTGGAGATTAATCCTTTGTCAGTTGCTTCATTTGCAAATATTTTCTCCCATTCTGAGGGTGATTTTTTCATCTTGTTTATGGTTTCCTTTGCTGTGCAAAAGGTTTTAAGTTTCATTAGGTCCCATTTGTTTATTTTTGTTTTTATTTCCATTACTCTAGGAGGTGGGTCAAAAAGGATCTTGCTGTGATTTATGTCATAGAGTGTTCTGCTTATGTTTTCCTCTAAGAGTTTTATAGTGTCTGGCCTTACATTTAGGTCTTTAATCAATTCTGAGTTTATTTTTGTGTATGGTGTTAGGGAGTGTGCTAATTTCATTCCTTTACATGTAGCTGTCCAGTTTTCCCAGCACCACTTATAGAAGAGGCTGTCTTTACTCCATTGTATATTCTTGCCTCCTTTATCAAAAATAAGGTGACCACATGTGCCTGGGATTACCTCTGGGCTTTCTAACCTGTCCCATTGATCTATATTTCTGTTTTTGTGCCAGTACCATACTGTCTTGATTACTGTAGCTTGTAGTATAATCTGAAGTCAGGGAGCCTGATTCCTCCAGCTCCGTTTTTCGTTCTCAAGATTGCTTTGGCTCTTCGGGTTCTTTTGTGTTTCCATACCAATTGTGAAATTTTTTGTCCTAGTTCTGTGAAGAATGCCAGTGGTAGTTTGACAGGGATTGCATTGAATTTGTAGATTGCTTTGGGTAGTACAGTCATTTTCACAATTTGATTTTCTTATCCAAGAACATGGTATATCTCTCCATCTGTTTGTATCGTCTTTAATTTCTTTCAACAGTGTCTTATAGTTTTCTGCATACAGGTCTTTTGTCTCCTTAGGTAGGTTTATTCCTAGGTATTTTATTCTTTTTGTTGCTATGGTAAATGGGACTGTTTCCTTCATTTCTCTTTCAGATTTTTCATTATTAGTGTATAGGAATGCAAGGGATTTCTGTGCATTAATTTTGTATCCTGCTACTTCACCAAATCTATTGATTAGCTCTAGTAGTTTTTGGTACCATCTTTAGGATTCTCTGTGTATAGTATCATGTCATCTGCAAACATTAACAGCTTTACTTCTTTTCTGATTTGGGTTCCTTTTATTTCTTTTTTTCCTCTAATTGCTGTGGCTAAAAGTTCCAAAACTATGTTGAAAAATAGTGGAGAGAGTGGGTAACCTTGTCTTGTTCCTGATCTTAGTAGAAATAGTTTCAGTTTTTCACCATTGAGAATGATGTTGGCTGTGGGTTTGTCACATATGGCCTTTGTTATGTTGAGGTACGTTCCCTCTATGCCTACTTTCTAGAGGGTTTTTACCATAAATGGGTGTGGAATATTGTCAAAAGCGTTTCCTGCATCTATTGAGTTGATCAAATGGTTTTTATACTTCAATTTGTTAATATAGTGTATCATATTGATTGATTTGCATATATTGAAGAATACTTGCATTCCTGGGATAAACCCCACTTGATCATGGTGTATGATCCTTTTAATGTCCTGTTGGATTCTGTTTGCTAGTATTTTGTTGAGGAGTTTTGCATCTATGTTCATCAGTGATATTGGCCTGTAGTTTTCTTTCTTTATGACATCTTTGTCTGGTTTTGGTATCAGGGTGATGGTGACCTCGTAGAATGAGTTTGCGAGTGTTCCTCCTTCTGCTATATTTTGGAAGAGTTTGAGAAGGATCGATTTTAGCTCTTCTCTAAATATTTGATAGAAGTCGCTTGTGAAGCCGTCTGGTCCTGGGCTTTTGTTTGTTGGAAGATTTTTAATCACAGTCTCAATTTCAGTGCTTGTGATTTGTCTGTTTATATTTTCTATTTCTTCCTGGGTCCGTCTCAGAAGGTTGTGCTATTCTAAGAATTTGTCCATTTCTTCAAGGTTGTCCATTTTATTGGCAGATAATTGCTTGTAGTAATCTCTCATGATCCTTTGTATTTCTGCAGGGTCAGTTGTTATTTCTTCTTTTTCATTTCTAATTCTATTGATTTGAGTCTTCTCCCTTTCTTTCTTCATGAATCTGGCTAATGATTTATCAATTTTGTTTATCTTCTCAAAGAACCAGCTTTTAGTTTTATTCATCTTTGCTATTGTTTCCTTCATTTCTTTTTCATTTATTTCTGATGTGATATTTATGATTTCTTTCCTTCTACTAACTTTGAGGTTTTTCATTCTTCTTTCTCTAATTGTTTAGGTGTAAGGTTAAGTTGTTTATTTGAGATGTTTCTTGTTTCTTGAGGTAGGATTGTATTGCTATAAACTTCCCTCACAGACTGCTTTTCCTGCATCCCATAGGTTTTGGGGTGTCATGTTTTCATTGTCATTTGTTTCTAGGTATTTTTTGATTTCCTCTTTGATTTCTTCAGTGACCTCTTGGTTATTAAGTAGTGTATTGTTTAGCCTCCATGTGTTTGTATTTTTTACAGATTTTTTCCTGTAATTTTTATCTAGTCTCATAGCTTTATGGTTGGTAAAGATACTTGATATATCAATTTTCTTAAATTTACCAAGGCTTGATTTGTGACCCAAGGTATGATCTATCGTGGAGAATGTTCTATGAGGGCTTGAGAAGAAAGTGTATTCTGTTGTTTTTGGATGGAATGTCCTATACTTATCAATTAAGTCCATCTTGTTTAATGTATCATTGAAAGCTTGTGTTTCCTTATTTTCATTTTGGATGATCTGTCCATTGGTGAAAGTGGGGTGTTAAAGTCCCCTACTATGATTGTGTTACTGTTGATTTCCCCTTTTATGTTAGCATTTGCCTTATGTATTGATGTGCTCCTATGTTGGGTGCATAAGTACTTACAATTGTTATATCTTCTTCTTGGATTGATCCCTTGATCATTATGTAGTGTCCATCTTTGTCTCTTGTAATAGTCTTTATTTTAAAGTCTATTTTTCCTGATATGAGAATTGGTACTCCAGCTTTCTTTTGATTTCCATTTACATGGAATATCTTTTTCCATCCCCTCACTTGCAGTCTGTATGTTTCCCTAGGTCTGAAGTGGGTTTCTTGTACACAGCATCTATATGGGTCTTGTTTTTGTATCCATTCAGCCAGTCTATGTCTTTTGGTTGGAGCATTTAATCCCTTTATATTTAAGGTAATTATTATTATTATTTTTTTTTGCAGTACGCGGGCCTCTCACCGTTGTGACCTCTCCCGTTGCGGAGCACAGGCTCTGGATGCGCAGGCTCAGTGGCCATGGCTCACGGCCCAGCCGCTCCGCGGCATGTGGGATCTTCCTGGACCAAGGCACAAACCTGTGTTCCCTGCATCAGCAGGTGGACGCTCAACCACTGTGCCACCAGGGAAGCCCTAAGGTAATTATTGATATGTGTGTTACTATTACCATTTTCTTAATTGTTTTGGGTTTGTTATTGTAGGTGTTTTCCTTCTCTTGTGTTTCCTGCCTAGAGAAGTTCCTTTAACATTTGTTGTAAAGCTGGTCTGGTGGTGCCGAATTCTCTTAGCTTTGCTTGTCTGTAAAGGTTTTAATTTCTGCATTGAACCTGAATGAGATTTTTGCAGGGTAGAGTAATCTTGACTGTAGGTTTTTCCCTTTCATCCCTTTAAATGTGTTCTGCCACTCCCTTCTGGCTTGCAGATTTTCTGCTGAAAGATCAGCTGTTAACCTTATGGGGATTCCCTTGTATATTATTTATTGTTTTTTCCTTGCTGCTTTTTTCTTTTTTTGTGGTATGCGGGCCTCTCACTGTTGTGGCCTCTCCGGTTGCGGAGCACAGGCTCAGGACGCCCAGGCTCAGCAGCCATGGCTCACGGGCCCTGCCGCTCCGTGGCATGTGGGATGTTCCCAGACAGGGGCACGAACCCGCGTCCCCTACATCGGCAGGCGGATTCTCAACCACTGCGCCACCAGGGAAGCCCTCCTTGCTGCTTTTAATATTTTTTCTTTGTATTTAATTTTTGATAGTTTGATTAATATGTGTTTTGGCATGTTTCTCCTTGGATTTATCCTGTATGGGACTCTCTGTACTTCCTGGACTTGATTGACTATTTCCTTTCCCATATTAGGGAAGCTTTAAACTATAATCTCTTCAAATATTTTCTCAGTCCCTTTCTTTTTCTTTTCTTCTTCTTCTGGGACCCCTATAATTCGAATGTTGGTGCGTTTAATATCGTCCCAGAAGAGACTGTCCTCAATTCTTTTCATTCTTTTTTCTCTATTCTGCTCTGCAGTAGTTATTTCCACTATTTTATCTTCCAGGTCACTTATCTGCTCTTCTGCCTCAGTTATTCTGCTATTGATTCCTTCTAGAGAATTTTTAATTTCATTTATTTTGTTGTTCATCACTGCTTGTTTGCTCTTTAGTTCTTCTACGTCCTTGTTAAATGTTTCTTGTATCTTCTCCATTCTATTTCCAAGTTTTTGGATCAATTTTCATTTATCTTTATGTTAAAATATTATTATTTTAAAATAATATTAGTCCCAGTAAGCTTCTGAGTATTATTGATCTTATTATTTGTGTAAAATATTGCAGAGATTCTTTAAAGTAAATTATTAAAAGGTACCTGAGAAATCTGTTGCAAAGAGATATTGCCTGAGGTGAGAAAGTGAGTAGTAAGAAAAGGTGAACTAGTAAGCATTCCTGTAACCCATGCCTTCTCTATTCCAGAATTTCCAGGGAAAAGGAATGACTTTTGTCAAATTTCCTTGTAAACATGCCAGAAAACAAACATAAATGGTATTTACCAGCTGAAAAATAATAGGAAATCTTCACCTATGAAATATCCTTGGCAGGATTCATTTGATCTCACTAGGTTGCATAGGATAAATTAACCTGAAATTTATTGACTTGTGGGGCATGTTTGGTAGAGACTTTCATGCAAGCTGAGTATTTAATAGGATAATGACAGAAAGATGTTCCATAACTGAAACATCTCTCTCTGTGAAGGCAATATTCTGCATGTATGACTTAAATATTGCATATTAAATATGATCCAGAATGTATCCTAAAGCATAAAAGAAAGAATTTTTAGGGTTTTTATTGACAGTCTAGGACTTCTTTTGCAAGAAGAGAATGCTTTAGAAGCCTCAAGATGGCCTGTATACTTTGAAATATTAATAAAGTTTGTCACTGGTTAATATTTATGATTCATGTAATTCTGGTTTAGCATTCACTAGACATCTGTGTTTTTTATTTTATTTTTTTGTTTTTAATTGAGGTTTAATTATACAGAGTAAAATGCACAAGTCTCAAACATACATGTGAAAATGTATACACCCACGAAAGCAACAGCAAAATAATATAACATTTTTTCTGCCTAAAAAGTTCCCTTACAACTATTTCATTTTAATTCACACTTCGCTAATAATGAGCTATACTGAGCACCTTTTAGGAATTGCAGAGCAATCTGCATTTAGTTTGAATTGTTGATTCATCTCTTTCGTCCCTTTTTTCTGTTATTATTTTTGCAGCTCAGATTTAAAGAGATCTTTATATATTACTGATACTGGCCTTTTGTTATTGTATTTTTCCTAGAATTTTATCATCTTTTGTCTTTGCCTATGGTATTATCTTTTTCATGTAGTTTTTCTTTTTATTATGTAGTAAACATTTATATTTTCTATCATTGACTTGGGGTCAGTCACAGTAATAAAAGATTTCTCCATTCTTGTCTTATAAATGTTTTCCTTTAGATTTTGTATAATTTTTCATTTAAATATTTGATCAATTTACCTTCCAAAATGTTATTTTGTATATTTACATTTGGATGTTAAATTGACATATAGAAGGTATATACATTTGTCATGAAAACTCAATTTTCCACCCTAGAACAAAATAGCTTATTACATTCTTGATTTTTATAGTGAAAATAGGTGATAAAAAACATTTTTGTTACAATTAAAATTGACTCTAGAGTAATTCATGGGGCCTTAGAGATTATGTATGACATAATCTGTTCAAATAAAACCCACCCAACAACACTGACTGAAGACCATAGGCCTCAATGAACATTTCTAATTATTTGAAAATATTATTTCAAAGAGATCATATTTCACTGCTGGAAATACTACATGATTATTCCTTTAGTAAGCCAAACTTTATTTCCTTTCAGTTCTCATCTTTTGATCTGAGTTTTTGTTTTTCCATAATATTATAAGAATAATCCTACCATTTAAGTGACAAATTAACAAAAATTTCAAGTCAGCTGGTAAATATTTTGTGACGTTTTCTTTACTAACTTAATCTTTTCCAATTAATACAGTGATTTCTCATAAAATATTATTTCTAGTCCCTCCTCACCCTAATTATCCTAACCTTGTACACTCTAGTTTATCAATGTGCCTCTTTTAATACGTTGCTATATCTAAGCCTAATTCAGCGTAACCATTACTTTCATTGTACTTCTATTAACTAACACTGCCTAAAAGTTCATTTGCATTTCTCATATTGTGACCTTTTTGTTGTACCTAATTTGCTCTGTATTTTCTTCATGGATTATAACCTATTCAAAACTTCTACATTATGCTTTTAAAACTACATGCATGACTTTTAATTATATGACAAATTCATTTAAGCAATTTCTTGGTTTATGTGTGCTAGAGTATGACCCCTACAGTTCATGTTCTAGTCTCAGAGCCACATCTCTTTTTTGTAAAATTGTTAGCACATTTAATAAATAAATGTTTTCCTCTTGAATTAAAATCTGATCTTCATTCAGAAGCTTATTTCAATACCTGCCTTCGGAACAATACAGAATAATTCTATTTTTCCATATCGTTATCCATTAAATATTTATTTATTTATTTACTTTTAGAATATTTTAAATCTAAGTATGAAGAAGGCTTTTATTTATTTATTTTTTACTTTTTATTTTATATTGGAGTATAGCCAGTTAACAATGTTGTGATAGATTCAGTTGCACAGCAAGGCGACTCAGCCATAGATATACCTGTATCCATTCTCTCCCAGACTCCCCTCCCATCCAGGCTGCCACATAACATTGAGCAGAGTTCCATTAAATATTTAAAAACCACTTTCAGGGACTTCCCTGGTGGTGCAGTGGTTAAGAATCTGTCTGCCAATGCAGGGGACATGAGCTTGTTCCCTGGTCTGGGAAGATCCCACATGCCACCAAGTAACTAAGCCTGTGCTCCACAACTACTGAGCCTGCACTCTAGAGCCCACAAGGTATTAATACTGAGCCTGCGCCACAACTATTGAAGCGTGTGTGCCTAGAGCCCGTGCTCTGCAACAAGAGAAGGTCCCGCTCACTGCAACTAAAGAAAGCCCATGAACGGCAATGAAGACCCAACACAGCCAAAAGTAAATAAAATAAAAAAACATATATATAACTAAAAAAATAAAAGTAAAAGCAAAAACCACTTTCAAGATAAAATTTGCATATAAATCATTAAAATTATATAAAATATTAGGCTAAAACTTACTAAGATAAGGATCTTAGTTTATCTAATTCCCTCAGAAAATCTATGCTTATCATAGTATTATATTTGGATTTCATACCATTTTATATTGTGCTCATAAGTTTATACTTTTTTAGAGTTGACCAAATAATTCTGACTTCATAATGACTGATTAGCAGTTGAGATATATAATTTTATTTATCTTAAGACAGCTGTAAATAACTGTTATTTCCTATGTATCATCTTCTAAACATTAGCCTATTTCTGTTCATTATTCTCTTTAATTTCCCTGATGCAAGAATATCCTAAATATATACAAAGCAGTGATCACTGGTATAGTAGGCATAGTTTTTCTTTGACTCATAGCTAAATAGAATATCTTTATAGATATTAAAGATCAATAATGATCCTATATGAGCTACAGACAAATGGTATGTAATCAGAAACTTGTGTTCGAGAAAATAAACATGCATGAATAATTCCATTTTAGCTAGTCAACTTTAATTAAAATGAGTCTTCTAACTAGCTAATTTTTATCATGTTTGCTCAGTAAATGGCAGCATATTTAACTGGAATTTGGGTTACTAATAAAGTGATAACATTCTCTTCTATAATTGAGGTTTGAGTTATCTAGTAACTGGTACCTAAATGAATAAATACTTCTAATTTGTCCAATGGGCTTAGGAAGGAAGCATTACCATATCAGTTGGTAGGGGGATTTAGATAAATTATGACAGCTTTATAAAGTAAAAAGAAAATCAAATCTACCTACAATTAAAAGGAAAGAACTGAAATTTTTTTAGAGCATAAATGCCTTGCCTACAGTGATAGGAA
This sequence comes from Tursiops truncatus, assembly GCF_011762595.2. Lineage (NCBI taxonomy): Eukaryota > Metazoa > Chordata > Mammalia > Artiodactyla > Delphinidae > Tursiops > Tursiops truncatus. The sequence continues at coordinate 81,592,138 of NC_047036.1, forward strand.
CAAATAAACTTTACACTCTAGCAGAATAGTTGATTCTGTTGGAATGATGAAATGCAATGGTTGGTTAAGTTTCTCTGAGAAAATATACTAGTCTAGACAATAAATCGATCATTTCATTATATCAGTCACCACTACAGATTCTTGAAATACACACACATACATCTCACAATAATCAGGATTGAAGTTTACAACAGAGTATGTATAAAAATAGAACTCAAACATCCTACTTAGTGAAATATAGCCATTCAATCCAGATTGTTGAAAGCTTCTGACATGAAAACAAACTGTTATGGTCTGAATGTTTGTTCCTCTCCCCCAAATTCACATGTTTAAATCCTAACCCCAAAAGATGATGGTATGTGATATTATTCATGAATGGGATAGTGTTCTTATAAAAGAGACCTCACAGAGATTTCTAGCCGTTTCCACCATGTGGGGACACAGCGAGAAGTCACTTACTATGAACCAGGAAAAGGGCCCTTACCAGAACAGGCCCATGTTGGTGCCATGATCTTGGACTTCTCAGCCTCCAGAACTATGAGAAGTAAGTTTCTGTGGCATTTTGTTATACTGGCGCCAAGCAGACTAAGAAATGTACCCTCTGAGATTCTAGATAATGAGGTTTTTTAGTCACATAGTGGAATAAAAAATAAACATTAGAATGTGGAGAAGTAACATCTATTGAAAAGTTAATATTATTTCGAAAATAATACTTTCCTAACTTTTTATTCTGAATTGTTAAGAGTGTGTGTGTGTGTGTGTGTGTGTACATGAAGTATGTTAAGACATACACCTTGAATTCACAGTAGACCTTCTGTGTTAAAGTGACTAACAGACATCCATCAAAGTTCACATGTTGGGTAGATATTGTAGAAGAAATGCCAGGTATTTATCAAAACTTAAAAATGTTAGATGAACTTTTGCCTTTTTGTGGTCAGAATAGCTAGATTCTGTCCTGGATTTTGTTAAATAGCTCTAATGCCTTGCATAAATCATTTAATCTAATTGGGCTAGAGTTTCACACTATAAAATGAAGATGTTTCAGTAATTTTTGCAGTACCTTGCAGTTCTAAAATTCTACATTATATGATATATCTCTTGTGTGATGGTAATTGTCTTAATTTAATCCATAGACTATGGAAAGTCACTGTTCCTAAAATTTTATTGATTATATTTTTAGATCACAAAGATAAGTGCTCTTGAAATTGACCATAAATGTTTCCTGAAATGTTTTATTGTGATGAATCAAAGGGCTTATTAACTGTCGTAAAGGGAGATACTCAAGTTTTTTCAATTTTTTACACTCATCCTCTGAATGACAGTCTCTAGATCCATCCATGTCTCTACAAATGGCCCAATTTCGATCCTTTTCATGGCTGAGTAATATTCCATTGTATATATGTACCATGTCTTCTTTATCCATTTGTCAGTTGATGGGCATTTAGTTTGCTTCTATAACCTGGCTATTGTAAATAGTGCTGCATTGAAATTGGGGTGCATGTGTCTTTTTGAATTATGGTTTTCTCTGGGTATATGCCCAGGAGTGGGACTGCTGGATCATATGGTAATTCTATTTTTAGTTTTTTAAGGAACCTCCATACTGTTCTCCATAGTGGCTGTATCAATTTACATTTCCACCAACAGTGCAAGAGGGTTCCCTTTTCTCCACACGCTCTCCAGATTTGTTGTTTGTAGATTTTCTGATGATGCCCATTCTAACTGGTGTGAGGTGATATGTCAGTGTAGTTTGATTTGCATTTCTCTAATAATTAGTGATGTTGAGCAGATTTTCATGTGCTTCTTGGCCATCCGTATGACTTCTTTGGAGAAATGTCTATTTAGGTCTTCTGCTCATTTTTTGATTGGGTTGTTTGTTTTTTTTTAATATTGAGCTGTGTGAGCTGTTTATATATATTGGAGATTAATTCTTTGTCTGTTGATTTGTTTGCAAATATTTTCTCCCATTCTGAGCATTGTCTTTTCGTCTTGTTTGTAGTTTCTTTTGCTTTGCAAAAGCTTTTACACGTTTCATTAGATCCCATTTGTTTATTTTTGTGTTTATTTCCATTACTCTAAGAGGTGGATCAAAAAATATCTTGATGTGATTTATGTCAAAGAGTGTTCTTCCTATATTTTCTTCTAAGAGTTTTAGAGTGTCCAGTCATACATTTAGGTCTCTATTTCATTTTGAGTTTATTTTTGGGTATGGTGTTAGGGAGTGGTCTAATTTCATTCTTTTACATATAGCTATCCAGTTTTCTCAGCACTACTTATTGAAGAGATTGTCTTTTCTCCATTGTATACCCTTGCCTCCTTTGTCATAGATTAGTTGACCATAGGTGTGTGGGTTTAGCTCAGGGCTTTCTAACATTTTCCATTGATTTATATTTCTGTTTTTGTGCCAGTACCATATTGTCTTGATTACTGTAGCTTTGTAGTATAGTCTGAAGTCAGGGTGTCTGATTCCTCCAGCTCCACTTTCTTCCCTCAGTACTGCTTTGGCTATTCAGGGTCTTTTGTGTTTCCATACAGATTGTGAAATTTTTTGTTCTAGTTCTGTAAAACATGCCACTGGAAATTTGAAAAGGATTGCATTGAATCTGTAGATAGTTTTCGGTAGTATAGTCATTTTCACAATATTGATTCTTCCAATCCAAGAACATGGTATATCTCCCCATCTGTTTGTGTCATCTTTGATTTCTTTCATCAGTGTCTTATAGTTTTCAGAGTACAGGTCTTTTACCTCCTTTGTCAGGTTTATTCCTAGGTATTTTATTCTTTTTGTTGCAATGGTGAATGAGATTGTTTCCTATTTTCTCTTTCTGATCTTTCATTGTTAGTGTATAAGAATGCAAGAGATTTCTTTGCATTATTTTTGTATCCTGCAACTTTACCAAATTCATTGATTAGTTCTAGAAGTTTTCTGGTGGCATCTTTAGGATCCTCTATGTAGAGTATCATGTCATCTGCAAACAGCGACATTTACTTCTTCTTTTCCAATTTGTATTCCTTTTATTTCTTTTTCTTCTCTGATTGCTGTGGCTAGGACTTCCAAAACTATGTTGAATAATAGTGGTGAGAGTGGGCACCCTTGTCTTGTTCCTGATCTTAGAGGAAATGCTTTCAGTTTTTCACCATTGAGAATGATGTTTGCTGTGGGTTTATCATATATGGCCTTTATTACATTGAATAAATAAAATTCCTCTATGCCCACTTTCTGGAGAGTTTTTATCATAAATAGGTGTTGATTCTGTCAAAAGATTTTTCTGCATCTATTGAGATGACCATATGGTTTCTATCCTTCAATTTGTTAATATGGTATATCACATTGATTAAATTGCATATATTGAAGAATCCTTGCAAACTTGGGATAAATCCCACTTGATAATGGGTTATGATCCTTTTAATGTGTTGCTGCATTCTGTTTGCTAGTATTTTGTCGAGGGTTTTTGCAGCTATATTCATCAGTGATACTGGTCTATAATTTTCTTTTTTGTAGTATCTTTGTCTGCTTTTGGTATCAGGGTGATGGTGGCCTCACAGAATGAGTTTGGGAGTGTTCCTTCCTCTGAAAGTTTTTGGAAGAGTTTGAGAAGGATGGGTGTTAGGTCTTCTATAAATGTTTGATAGAATTCACCTGTGAAGCCATCTAGTCCTGGACTTTTGTTTGTTGGAAGATTTTTAATCAAACTTTCAATTTCATTACTTGTGATTGGTCTGTTCACAGTTTCTGTTTCTTCCTGGTTCAATCTTGGAAGGTTATACCTTTGTAAGAATTTGTCCATTTCTTCCAAGTTGTCCATTTTATTGGAATAGAGTTGCTTGTAATAGTCTCTTAGGATGCTTTCTACTTCTGCAGTGTCTGTTGTAACTTCTTTTGCATTTCTAATTTTATTGATTTGAGTCCTCTCCCTCTTTTTCTTGATGAGTCTCGCTAAAGGTTTATCAAATTTGTTTATCTTCTCAAGGAAACAGCTTTTAGTTTTATTGATCTTTGCTATTTTTTTTTGTTTCTATTTCATTTATTTCTGCTCTGATCTTTATGATTTCTTTCCTTCTACTAACTTTGGTTTTTGTTTCTTCTTCTTTCTCTAGTTCCTTTAGGTGTAAGGTTAGACTGTTTGTTTGAGATTTTTTGTGTTTGAGGTAGGCTTGTACTGATATAAACTTCCCTCTTAGAAATACTTTTGCTGCAACCCATAGGTCTTGGATCATCGTATTTTCATTGTCATGTGTCTCTAGGTATTTTTTGATTTCCTCTTTGATTCCTTCAGTGATATCTTGGTTTTTTTGTAATGTATTGTTTAGCCTCCATGTGTTTGTGTTTTTTACATTTTTTCCCCCTGTAATTGATTTCTAATCTCAGAGCGTTGTGGTCAGAAAAGATGCTTGATATGATTTTCATTTTCTTAAATTTACTGAGGCTTGATTTGCAACCCAAGTTGTGATCTATCCTGGAGAATGTTCTGTGTGCACTTGAGAAGAAGTGTAATCTGCTGTTTTGGGATGGAATGTCCTATAAATATCAATTAAATCTCTCTGGTCTATTGTGCCATTTAAAGCTTGTGTTTCCTTTTTAATTTTCTTTCTGGGTGATCTGTCCATTGTTGTCAGTGAGGTCTTAAAGTCCCCCACTAGTACTGTGTTACTGTTGATTTCCTCTTTTATACCTGCTAGCACTTTCCTTATGTATTGGGTCCATATATATTTATAATTGTTACACCTCCTTCCTGGATTGATTCCTTGATCATTATGTAGTGTCCTTCCTTGGCTCTTGTAACATTCTTTATTTTAAAGTCTATTTTATCTGATATGAGTATTGCTACTCCCACTTTTTTTGATTTCCCTTTGCATGGAGTATCGTTTTCCATCCCCTCAGTTTGTCTGTATGTGTCCCTAGGTCTGAAGTGGGTCTGTTGTAGACAGCACATATATGGGTCCTGTTTTTGTATCCATTCACCAAGCCTGTGTCTTTTGGTTGGAGCATTTAATTCATTCATGTTTAAGGTAATTATCAATATGTATGTTCCTATTACTAATTTCTTACTTGTTATGGTTTTGCTTTTGTAGGTCCTCTTCTTCTCTTGTGTTTCCCACTTAGAGAAGTTCCTTTAGCATTTGTTGTAGAGCTGGTATGGTGGTGCTGATTTCTCTTAGTTTTTGCTTGTCTGTAAAGCTTTCGATTTCTCCATCAAATCTGAATGAGATCCTTGTGGGGTAGAGTAATCTTGGTTGTAGGCTTTTCCCTTTCATCACTTTAAATATATCATGCCACTCCCGTCTGGCTTGTAGAGATTCTGCTGAGAAATCAGCTGTTAACCTTATGGGTGTTTCCTTGTGTGTTATTTGTCATTTTTCCCTTGTTGCTTTCAATAATTTTTCTTTATCTTTAATTTTTGTCAATTTGAGTACTGTGTGTCTCGGCGTGTTTCTCCTTGGGTTTTTCCTGCCTGAGACTCTCTTCACTTTCTGAACTGTGTGGCTATTTCCTCTCCCATGTTAGGGAAGTTTTCGACTATAATCTCTTCAAATATTTTCTCTGGTCCTTTCTCTCTCTCTTCTCCTTCTGCAACCCCTATAATGCGAATGTTGGTGCATTTAATGTTGTCCCAGAGGTCTGTCAGGCTGTCTTCATTTCTTTCCATTCTTTTTTCTTTATTCTGTTCTGCGGCAGTGAATTACACCATTCTGTCTTCCAGGTCACTTATGTGCTCTTCTGCCTCAGTTATTCTGCTATTGATTCCTTCTAGTGTATTTTTCATTTCAGTTATTGTATTGTTCATCTCTGTTTGTTCTTTAATTCTTCTAGGTGTTTGTTCTTTAATTCTTCTAGGTCTTTGTTAAACATTTCTTGCATCTTCTCGATCTTTGCCACCATTCTTTTTCCAAGGTCCTGGATCATAATCACTATCATTATTCTGAATTCTTTTTCTGGAAGGTTGCCTATCTCCACTTCATTTAGTTGTTTTTCTGGGGTTTTATCTTGTTCCTTCATCTGGTACATAGTCCTCTGCCTTTTCCTTTTGTCTATCTTTCTGTGAATGTGGTTTTCCTTCCACAGGCTGTAGAATTGTCATTCTTCTTGCTTCTGCTGTCTGCCCTCTGGTGGATGAGGCTATCTAAAAGGCTTGTGCAAGCTTCCTGATGGGAGGGACTGGTAGTGGGTAGAGCTGGGTGTTGCTTTGGTGGGCATAGCTCAGTAAAACTTTAATCCACTTGTCTGTTGATGTGTGGGGCTAGGTCCCCTCCCTGTTGGTTGTTTGTCCTGATGCAACCCAGCACTGGAGCCTAGGGGAACTTTGGTGGGTCTAATGGAGGACTCTGGGTGGGCTCATGTCAATGAGTACTTCCCAGAACTTCCGCTGCCAGTGTCCTTGTCTCCACAGTGAGCCACAGTCACCCCCCGGCCTCTGCAGGAGACCCTCCAACCCTAGCAGGTAGGTCAGGTGCAGTCTCTTATGGGGTCACTGCTCCTTTCCCTGGGTTTCAACGCACACACTATTTTGTGTGTGCCCTCAAAGAGTGGATTCTCTGCCAGAACCTTTTTTAATTCATTGAATCTTATGCTAACTTAAGGTCTCCTAGGAGTTATAAGGATTAAGAAAAAACCCTCTTTGTTAAAACAGAGTCCAGTAATTCACAAAGAATAACAAAACCAAAATCTAAATTCTATAAGTTTGGTTCAGAACATATCTTCTTTGAGCTATAATATCTTTCATAATATTTTTTTCCTGTAAAATACTAAATTTTTATAAGAAATAGTCCTTTCCTTTATTTTAATAAGTTATCTATCTTCTTGTTTCTGAACATACAGAAATGAGATTTATGTTATACCAAAATTACATTTTTGTTATGCTATGGGTGTAATATTGAGTCAGAATATTCTTCCTCCTCCAAATAACTACTTTTATTGAAAGAGCTCAACATCTCTGCTCCCTGGAGTATAGATGGTTAAAGTTGTAATTTGTTTACATTTTCTGTGTTATTATTTTGCTGAATAAAATTGATGATATTAGAGCTCACAATTCCAACAATTTAGAAAATATTATTTATCTTATTGAATATTTTTTCTTAATCAGCATGCTTGGAAATACCAGTCAATTTATTTATATAGTGACTTAACTGCTAGCAATTTAGCAGTTACTGTATAATATGAAATGATAAAAATATATTAAATATTTGAATTCTTGTCCTCTATCCTTTGTCAGAGAAAAAAAGAAAATTCCAGTAACTATTTTTTTTGAAAAAACATTTAAATGAGACTATATGCAATACAGTATATTTATACTTTGTTCTCTATTTTTAAAAATACGTTGTTGATGTGTTTAAGTATTATTCTGCTTCCCCTTTCTTTCCTCTGATCCATTTTTTTACAATGTCTGTTTTAGCACATTAGAGTAGACTTGACAGTTGTTTACTTCTTATCTGTCAAATGTTCCAAAGAAAGTACAAAGAAGTAACTGGAGATTTCCTTTGCTTTGTTAAAAGTTTTTGGCAAACACTTTATCTTAACAATACCCATCTCTACTTCTTCCTTGAAAATAGAATCTTTATTTAGTTTAGAGTGTCAAAATGGGAACGAATCATGGTAATCACACCCTGATTTCTCACTTTTCCTGTAAAAAAGGTGAACTTGAGGTATGGTTTTGCCTAATGAGAACCACTGAGAGAAGTAGTCATCAGGAAAATCTTTCACTTTTCTTAGACAGCAGGTATGACCCACTAGCATCATTCTCTGTGTTTACTTCTTCCTCCAGCTTTAAATGCTTCTGTAGTGACTGGAGCTGCACCAGACATCTTGCAGACTCAGGGGAAAGGCCAAGCTAATCACAGGTATATAGGCCCTACAAATGCTAGCAACTTCCTACTTACGTAAGAAAAATACATTGTGTTCTTTTTTTTCACTTCGTTCTTGATAATGTGCACAATGAGATATTTTATCTGTTAGGAACACATTCTACTGTATGAAATAGTGAACCTGACTGATAGTGGCTTAAACAAACAAGTATTTATTTGTCATCACATGGCCAAAAATCCTTAAAGTAAGAGAGCTGCTGCTTTTTATTCAGCTTCAGAAGTACTACCAGGGACCCCATTATTTTACTTTTCTTCCACATGGCCAATCTGCCAACGTTAGTGGGATAGCCTTCTGATAATTGATACCTCTCAGTTGCAAAATCCTTGCTCCAGCTTAAAGTATCATGGATATTTTTAAGGCAGGAAGAAGGGAAGCAGGTACTGGCACCAGTTGTCACCTACTCTTTAACAAGGAAAGATAGAATTCCACATGCAATGTTTTCATATGCCTTATTGGCTAGAAGTTGGTTACATAGACAACTGTAGCCAAAAGGGAGTCTGGGAAAGTGGTTGTTTAGTTGGAAACTTTGCACTGATGAATCTAATCAAGTGGGGGGGGGTCAAGGAAAATGGTAGGGGAGGGGTTAATATTAAGCACCACACTAATAGTTTCTTTTACAGGAAGCATTTTTTACTCTTTGATTGTTTTGTATCATCTACCCAAATATTCATTATAGACATAGCTTTATGTTATTTAATTCCTATCTTTCTAACCGTACAGTCCTCTTTAACTATTTCTCAACTTTTCTCTCCTAGGTAACTCAGGAGTATTATTCCAAAGGTCTTAATTTTTGTTAATTTCTGTATCTCATTTAAGGCTTCACTGGAACAACCTCTACTTTAGGCTGCTTTTTACCTCAATTTCCAATCTTCAATCCCACTCCTCTGTTTTTAATAATAATCTCAAGAGAAGTGACATTGCAATATGTGTGTGTGCATATAAATTTTCATGTTTTCCCCAAAATAAAAAATACTGGAATGTATTTGAATATACTAGAAAAATATAAAGTCTAGTAAAGGAAAATATAAAGTCTAGTAAAGGAAAATATAAAAGTGAGGTGTGTACTTAAAAGAAAATCCCAGGGCTTCCCTGGTGGCACAGTGGTTGAGAGTCCGCCTGCCTATGCAGGGGACATGGGTTCGTGCCCCAGTCCGGGAAGATCCCACATGCTGCAGAGTGGCTAGGCCCGTGACCCATGGCCACTGAGCCTGTGTGTCCGGAGCCTGTGCCCTGCAATGGGAGAGGCCACAACAGTGAGACGCCCGCGTACCGCAAAAAAAAAAAAAAAAACCCTAACAAAAAATTGTAAATCTTATCGTGTTGAAAATGTTGGGATTATCAGAAGATATTGATGATTTCTAAATACATAAACACAAAAGGGACAGAAAATAATTACTTTTACAAATTCTACAAAAATACTTCTTCTTAGAGAGATAACATTAATGGGCCTGTCCAGAGGAGAAGGGAATCACAGATGCCTCAGAGAGAAATCTCTGACAAAATACCAACCCTCCCCTCTTCTCCCCATCCCATTCCTCAATCTTCAAGCAATGCTCCCATTAGTCAAACCACCCAGAAGCAGATTACACCATAGCCCAGGAAACGCAATCTACAGAGATCTGCACTTCTGAAAGAGCAGGGAAAGGTGAGGAAGAAAGATGTAAGGGATAACAACCTCAGGTTCAGCTTGAATTCCTCAGCCATTTCCCACCAGGTTTTGAAATTAAGCTTGTTGGGGTTAAAGACGGGGAAATAACACAATAAATAAACTAAAATAATAAATGGAGATTTTTTTATATATTTACTTAGATTTTGGAAAATTCAAATCTAGACTCTTAAAGATTAACAAATATCTCTTAATTGGATGCTTAATAGCATTTAACACTTCAAAATAACAGGCAACAACAAAGACATATTTTCAAATATGTGTTGTATTTTTTTCTATCCAGAGGATGTTCTGAAAATGAATGAACTCGTAACATTTTATTTTGCTTAACTTAAATCATTTATTCTGAAAAAAAAGAATTAATATGAGCCCAGGCCAATTTACATAGTTAATTAGCCAATTATGTTAAATCATTATATTTACATTCTAAGTAATTTAAAAATGCCTGTTTATGGGGAATAGTGATACCAAGAAACTGGAGGCTACTCAAGAGGTGAACTGAAATTTCTTTCATTGCTGAATGAGTCAAAATTTAGCTGATTGTTCACCCTGGGTTGTATAACATTAATAACCTACCATAATTGGAAATTATCATGTCCTTCAAACTCTCTTTAAATAGAAATTAAGTCAATGGAGTAAAGTGGCATTTTCTCCCAAAGTCCCTATACATAAACATAGTTCATAATAGCGACCAACTTTATAACAACTTATTCATCCAAACATCTTGTATTAATATTTTCTGAACTCATACTTAAAAATAAGAAGAATTAATTGCTGAAAAATATAGTAGCACAAGCATATTTATAAACCAAGACCTTAAGAATATAATGTAGTGTTTCAAGATTTTTACAGTTTTAGAAGAGAGGTGGCAGAGATATCTGTTGTAGTTCAAAATGGTAATGATATAGTAAATAATAAAAATAATTTAATCTTGTAATTGTGTAGGTCAGTGAAATTCTGATGAAATGGGTCTAGAAGCTAAACATCATATATATCCTGAATTACTTTTGTCTTATCAGTGAGACCTAGAGCTCCCAGGGCTAACTCTTAACTTAACCAAAATAACTGCATACATTTGTAAGAAATTATGTCCCATGAACCATATTTTTCACAATTTTACTAAAAGAAGTAAAAAATGTGTGTTTGACACAAAGGTTATGTTATGGGCTGAACTGTGTTCCCCAAAATTCAAATGTGACTATATTTACAGATATAAATCTCTTTAAAGAGATGATAAGGTTAAAATGAGGTCATTAGGGTGGACTCTAATCCAATGTGACTGGTGTCCTCATAAGATGAGGAAATTAGCATACAGACATGTACAGAGGGAAGACCGTGTGAAGACTCAGGGAGAAGACAGCCATCTAAAAGCAAGGAAGAGTGGTCTTAAAAGAAATCAACACTGCTGACAGCTTGATCTCAGACTTCTAGCAACCAGAATTGTGAGAAATAAATTTCTGTTACTTATGTCACCCAGTCTGCAGTAAACTTTTGTTATGGCAGCCCTAGAAAACTAATACAGATTGCAAACAAGGCATTTTAAAAAATCAAGTAAAAAGATAATTGTCATATTAGTAGTATACTCTTCTGCCCTAAATTCATTTCTGTCCTTGACTTAAATCTGCTAAAATGGAATTGTCAACCAGGAGGACTCAATTCTAGGCCCAATTTTGGCATAAAATTCAACTCTGCACTAACTAAATGTTTGTTGAAGGAAGATACACATAAAATACGGAGCAATTATGCAAGATGTGAACATTCTTTGGCCTTTAGTTCCAATTTTCAGATCACCATAAGCTACTGAATATTTCTTTCCAGTCTTTATATTTGCATGTTATCATCTTCTTTTGTATTATTTTCTAGGTCATTCTGTATTTTCACGTAGTGACTGTCTTATTGAAAGTGACTTTTACCATATGTGGAAAAATGTAGGATTATTATTTCTAAAATTCATAATTTGACTTGTTTATAAAAGAAAAATACCATTTTTCTTTTCTTTTTAAATTTCATGTATTTATGAGTATAATACATTTTAAGCTCTTTTTTAAACAGCAAGGTAAGATGAAGAATTTAAAGGCAAATGACATACAAATTATAATAAGATTGAAGATGATAGCTGCACTAGTTATATAGAAGAAGGGAATCATAGAAACATAAAATCATTAAGTCACGTGTATTCCAGTCTATAACCTTGTCGACTTCCTGAACCCCATTTGATATTATTTTACCCTCCAGCTCAGGAGATGTACGTGAAACAAAGCAGCTGTAAAAGCCTGGAGTTTTGAAATCATGTTGCTGAAGCACAGGTTATATATGCATTAGATTTATTTATTTTTTATCTGTTTTCCCATAAATAAATATTTTGCTCCAGGCACACTAGTCAGTCCACTGTCTCTATAGAATTCTATGCATATTGCCAACAACACTTTGTCTAAATCAGAAAGCTCCCCCCTTCCTCTGTCATCTGTCTAAATGCTACTCAACCTTCAAGGCTCTGCTAAAGTCTTATTTCTTCCAGAAGCCACTCCAGATCATATTGAGATCATGTAAATTTTTCACTCCTCTGACCGTCAAGCCCCCAGAGTCTCTAATGCACACAGTAGTGCAGGATGGCTTCATCTGACACTGGAACTTCACCCATGAGATTTTAAGTAGTCCTAGGATAGAAGAAAAATGTCTTTTTTTACGTTTGGTGATGTCTCAGAGTAATGTCAGCAAAATGGTGGGGTAGGCAGCTCCAAGCTCTCATCCATTCATAGAAACATCGAAAAACAAGCATAAACTGTCAAAACCAGCTTTGTCAAACCCTGGAAAATAGTCAAAGGTTTATAGCAACTAAGTAAAGCTGAATCAAGGAAAAACAAGTTGAAAATGCGAAGAAACTTTGCGGTTCTTTTACCACACTAACTCCCTGGTGTAGCAGTGGTCTTGAAGTGGCAGCAGCCCATGGTTCTAGTGTGGGATCTTAGTCTCCAGTTCCAGAGAGAGCAGAGAAGACCTTATTCACAGGTTATTGTGTAAGTCTGTTCTCACCGGTCTGGAGGGATACCTGAAGGACTGACAGGCAGTGTCTACCTCTGTTTTGTATTACTTGGAACTCACACTGGAAAAGTAACATGTATTGCTCAAAAATGTTGTAAGGTGAACTAACAACAGATTGATGGAACAGAAGATACAAATATTACGTGACATCACTTACATGAAGACTCTAAAAAATCCAACTCATAGTAACAGAGAGTATAACGGTGGTTACCAGGGGCTGGGAGGTGGCGGAAATGGGGAGTTCTTGGTCAAAGGGTACAAACTTACAGTTACAAGGTGACTAAGTTCTGGGGATCTAATGTGCATGGTGATTATAGTTAACAATATTGTATTATATACCTGAAAGTTTTTATGAGAGTAGATCTTAACTGTTTTCAACCAAACAAAAGGAAACTGAAATTATTTAAGGTGATGGAGGAATGACCTAACTCAATGGTTGTAATCATTTTGCAACATGTAAGTGTATCAAATCAATACATTGTACACCTTAAATGCATACATTTTTTTAAATGAAAACTATATCTCAGTAAAACTGGGGGGGGGGGGCAGGGGAGAAAACAACTTCACAGACACACACACACAAAGAAATAGAGAACTGAACAATGCTGTAATCCAACTAGCTCTAGCAGGATACACTTTATTTTCAAATGCACATGGAATATTCTCCAGGATATACCATATATCATGACAAAACAACTCTTCTTAAGTTTAAAAAGTGTGAAATCATACACACACACACACACACACACACACACACACACACACACACATACATGCACACATATATATATACACAAAGGAATGAAACTAAAAATAAAAAACAAAAGGAAACTGGAAAATATACAATGTGAATATTAAACAATATATTCTTAAACTACCAATGGGTCAATGAAGATCACAAGGAAAACTAGAAAATACTTAGAAATGAATTAAAATGAAGTACAAAATATTAAATACTTATTGGAGGTAATACTGGCAGTGCTAAGTGGGAAATTTATACCTGCAAATACCAATGCAGAAAGCAAGAAAGACCTCAAATTACTAACCTTAGTTTATAGCTGGAAAGAAAAAGGAACTTTATATATTGAGGTACTCTCAAACAAATAAATGAACAACAACAACAAAATCAACTAGGAATTAGAAGAGAAAACTAAACAAAAGCTGTCATAAGGAAAATATTAAAAATTAGAGTGTTAATAAATAAAACAGAGAATATAAAAACAGTACAATCACTGAACCCAGCAGTTGGTTCTTTGAAAAGATGGACAAAATTGACAAACCTTTAGCTAGTCTGTCAAGAAAAAAGGAAGGAGGCATAAATAACTAAATTCTGCAATGAATGTAGTGAGATATTATTACTAACTTTACAGAAATAGAAAAGATTATAAGAGAATGCTATAAACAACTGTACACTGACAAATAATCTAGATGAAATTTACAAATCCTAAAAATACACAAATTACCTAAATCGACTCAAAAAGAAATAGAAAATAAAAATCTCAATAGTTCTATAACAAGCAAATCTACAAGTAAAAAGATTAAATCAGTAACGCAAAACCTCCTAACAAAGAAAAATCCAGGATCAGATGTCTTCACTGTTGAATTCTACCAAACATCTAAAGAAGACTTAATAACAATTCTTCTCAAATTCTTCAAAATAATAGATTAGGAGCCACTTTAAAACTCATTCTATGAGATTAGCAATACTGACACCAAAACCAGATTAAAAAGTCACAAGAAAAGAAAATCACAGAACAATATCCCTTATAAATATAGATGCAAAATCCTCAGCAAAATATTAGCAAATCAAACCCAAAAGTGTATTAAAAGGATTATACATCATAAGCAAGTGAGATTCATCACAGGAAAGCAACAGTAGCTCAATATAAGCAAGTCAACCTATGTAATAGATACATCATATGAACAGAACAAAGAAAAAAATTATCATCTTAATTGATGTAGAAAAGAATATTTGATAAAATATAATAACCTTTCATGATAAAAAGTCAGAAAACTAGGAATAGAAAGGATCTTCTTGAACATGATAATAAGCATTTATGAAAAATCCATACTTAACATCGTGCTCAATGGAGAAAGACTGAATGCTTTTACCCAGATATCAGGAACAAGACAAAGATGTTGCTTTCATCACTGCTATTTGACATTGTACTAGGAATTCTCACCAGAGCAATTAAACAAGAAAAAGAAAAAAATTGGAAAAGTCAATTATCTGTATTCACAAATAACATAATCCTACATAGAGAAAATTACAAAGAATCCGAAAGGAAGGTACTTGAGCTTATAAACAAATTTAGCAAAGTTTCATGGTAAAGATCAGCACACAAAAATCAGTTGTGTTTCTATAAAGCAGCAATGACAATTTGAAGAATAAATTATAAAAGCAATTACATTTACAATAGTGTCTATAAAATACAATAGAAAAATATCTATGAATTAATTTAACCAAGTAAATGAAAAACTTGTGCACTAAAAATTACAAAGCATGGTTGAAAAAAATTTAAAGAAAACTTAAACAAATGAAAAGACATCCCACCCCGTGTTCATGGATAGAAAGACTTAATTTTATTAAGATGTCAATACTACTCAAAACAAGTTACAGGTTCAATACACACCCAATCAAAATTTCAACAGCTTTTTTGCAGAAATAGAAAAGCTAACGCTCAAATTCATATGAAATTTCAAGGAGCCCCACATAAAACAATCTTGAAAAACAAGAACAAAGTTTGAGGACTCACACTTCCCAATTTTAAAATTTACTACCAAGTTACTGTAATCAAAACAGTGTGGTGGGACTTCCCTGGTGGCACAGTGGTTAGGAATCTGCCTGCCAATGCAGGGGACATGGGTTCGAGCCCTGGTTCGGGAAGATCCCACATGCCGTGGAGCAACTAAGCCTGTGTGCCACAACTACTGAGCCTGCGTGCCACAACTACCGAAGCCCTTGCACTAGGGCTCATGCTCCACAACAAGAGAAGCCACTGCAATGAGAAGCACGTGCACGACAATGAAGAGTAGCCCCCGCTTGCCGCAACTAGAGAAAGTCCGTGCGCAGCAATGAAGACGCGATGTGGGGGAGGTACAAACATTCAGTCTATAGCTAACTAAACAACAAAAAGACAAACAACTTAATTTAAAAATGGGCAAAGTTGAGTAGACATTTCTTCAAAGAAGATATACAAATGGTTAGTAAGCACATGAGAAGATTCTCAACATCACTAATCACTAGGGAAATGCAAATCAAAGCCACAATGAGATACCACTTCATATCCTTTAGAATGGCTATTATGGAAACAACAAACAAAATAAAAAGTGTTGCTGGATGTGTAAAGAAGTTGGAATTCTTGCACATTGTGGTAGGAATGTAAAATAGAGCAGCAACCGTGGAAAACAGTTCAGTAGTTCCTCAAAAAGCTAAACATTACCATATGACCCAGCTATTCCACTATCTCAAAAAGCTAAACATAACATTACCATATGACCCAGCAATTCCACTCCTAGGCATAAAATCAAACGAACTGAAAACAGGGACTCAGACAGATATCTATATGTCAGTGTTTATTGTAGCATTATTAACAATAGCCAAAAGGTAGAGATAATCCAGTATCCATCAACAGATAAATGGATAAAGAAAATGTGGTATATACATACAATGAGGTATTATTTAGCCATAAAAGTGAATTAAATTCTGATACATACTACAACACAGATGATCCTTGAAAACATTATGTTAAGAAATAACTCTGACATGAAAAAAAAAATTGTAAAATCTATTTACATGAAATATCTAGACTAGGAAAATTTATAAAGACAAAAAAATGGGTTAGAGGTCAGCAGGGACTGGTGGAAGTGGGAATCTTTTAGATAATAGAAATTATATATAAATTATATATGTCTCCACTGGCCTAATAATAGAGTGGATGAAGGTCTGGATCAGGACCCAAGTTTGTTAGGTCAAATGACAGAACAAAGAAGAGCAATCAACTGAACTGGTCTATTTTAAGAATAGAGAGGGTATGAAGAGCGAGACTGTTTGTGTTGTATACACCTCTCTTCCCTAGTTTTCCCTCCCTCTGAGCCTTTCCTTCTACCCCTGACTTCTCTGGCGCGCTGCCAGCCTTTTTCTGTCATGTTTACGAGGAGGAAAAAGAAAGTTAGGCTCCTATACTTTGCCTAATTGAGCCACTATGAGGTTTGCTGGCAGCTTTGGCCATATTACTCGTGAGGTGACTTTCTTTTTTGTGTTCAGAGTGACTTTTGATTCTGATCTTTATGTGTTTTGTATGCAGCAGTACTTTGTGTTTTAGCAGAACTGTTCCTCTGTACCCTTTATGGTTTTTCCTTGTTTTTGTTTCCTTTTAAAACTATGCATAGACTTTTTGTGTGTGCAATAAAAGCCTTTATTAACCTTGAATAAAATTTTTATACATAATAAAGATTAAGTATTATAACATATACATGTAAAATATTATAAAATTATGTGCATATAGAATAATTCTTAATATTCTCAACTTTTGTGACACTAATTTACAAAGTTGATTGTCTCTGTGGCTCCACTTTGTGTTTTCTAGAATTAGTTTAAGACTAGGCAACAAACATGCAACTTGTCATTTTCTTTTGCAGGGTATATTCACACACCACTAGACATGAAACACTCATGATTCAATGTGATATATTTTTAAATATATCACATCAAGATAGTTAGACCATGCCCATTCTTTTGAATCTGAATGAGTCGTTACGACTGCCTTCTCAAATAATACGCTGTGGAAGTGATTCTCAGTGACTTGAAGCTAGGATAGAAGATGCCATGTACCTTCTGGGAGCCTCAATCACAACGTAAGATGGTCAGTGACTATGTGGCCACTATATAAAAAGACTACAGGAAATGACAATACAGACCAAGAAGGAGGGGGAGAAAGAGGAAAGAGGGAGTGCGAGAGAGAGAGAGAGAGAGAGAGAGAGAGAGAGAGGGCGAGCGAGAGAGAGCTACTGAATAACTCCAGCTGCTTCAGTGTCCAGATGTTTCTCAGCCAGGCACAAGAAAAGTGACAGAAGAAGCCTTCAGGAGGACTGTAGGCACATCTGACTACAACTGTATGGGTTACCCAAAGAGAACTGCCCATCTGATCCTAGGCATGTCCAGGTTCATGAGCAAAATAAATGATAGATATTGTTTTAGGTCACTGACTTGCGGTAGTTTGTCAGCCATAGATAACTGAGAGTGAATTTATTTAGAATCATCCCTAGGACTGTTACTGCATTTAGATACATAACCTTTTGTTCCAACTAAGTTAATAGCCTTGAATCTTAAAATCTTTGAAGTGATAATGTTTCTGTGATCTCTCTGTATTTTTTTCTGAGATAGTCTTTCTGTGTATCTCAAGAGCCCTTACCTTTATTAACAACTAAATTTGTCAAAATTCCTCTTTCTTCATGAATCCAATTGACTTGCTTATAGTAATGGAAAACAGTTTTGCATGAATTATCTTTCTAAAGCCTTCACTTAAGCAAGTTTCCTGGTAAATCCCCTTCATTTGCTTGGGTGTCTTTTGACAGAAGAAATTTGAACTGTGATGTTTAAGTCAACACTGTGCTCTCTATATTTTAGGTTTTTTTTTTTTCTTTTTTTTTTTTTTTGCGGTATGCGGGCCTCTCACTGCAGGGGCCTCTCACTGCAGTGGTCTCTCTTGCCGTGGAGCACAGGCTCCGGACGCGCAGGCCCAGTGGCCATGGCCCACGGGCCCAGCCGCTCTGCGGCACGTGGGATACTCCCGGACCGGGGCACGAACCCGTGTCCCCCACACCGGCAGGCGGACTCCCAACCACTGCACCACCAGGGAAGCCCCTGCTCTCTATATTTTAAACAGCAAGAAAAGCTCTAGTCAAATGCTTTAATAACTATAGACTATTGTCTTCATTTCTTGGTCATCCTTTTCCTTTCAAAACCTTAGACAAAGTATGTAGTATTTAACTATATCAAGCAATAGGGATACCGGAGTCCATATTACTAAATTCTGTTTTGAGTCTTACTACAGATTCACTATAAGAAACTGGAAAAATTGCTTAAACTTGCAGGGCATAAAATAACACATCTGAGAAATATGTCCTTCATTTTCACCAGTGCTTATTCTTCCAATATTAACATCTGAGTATATTTGACAAATGCTTTTAGAAATGCCTAAATGTTGAAGTACAGCAACTTCTAAACGTGACATCATCTCAAATCTCAAAAGCTGAAACAGAAGTAAACACTTCAGCCAAGAAGTTCAGAAATTTAAAAAAAAAAAGTACCCACTGCATATAGAAGTCATTGAAAGCTGCCATTAAAAAACGGGGAGGTAAACTTAGCTCTCCTCCTTTCACCTCTGTGGTGACTTGATTCTCAGAATATTCTCTCCTTACAAGATTTGTTTTTGGCTCTTTCCTGCCTTCTGACATCACAAATTACAGGCAGAAAAGAAGAAAGAATACTTAAGTAATAGTGTCAGGAAATGGAAGTAAATTTGTACTTTAACAGCTGTGTGTCATAAACATAGTCAAATAAAAACTGAATTAAAATAGGAAACATGTTTCATAATACTTCCCATTATTCTCATACTCTAAATTGATGTTAGATATATTAAGATTTTAAACATTCCTTGATCAACTCATTTAGTTATTTTATCAACCCATTCCTTAGCCAATTTATTAATTTTTCCAACTTTTAACAATAGGCTATCTGAAGACCCTAGGAAATGGAAATAGGATGCAAACAGTTATAGTTATTTCCATCAAACTGTGCTACTAGAATTTTAAACATGGATAAAACAATTAAATACCTATAAAATCATGATGATTATTAATTCATTCTCAATAGAGGATGCCAAGTGTGAAATTCCTTAAAATTCTGGAAAATCATAAGTAGCCTAGAGATCAACCAATTATGAATTAATAATTAAATTTTAGTACCCAGATGCAATCAAATAGTCATCCATTAAGTGATTAAACAAATATGCATTCACATGAAATAATATTAATTGCATATTAAGTGAAAAAAAATTTTTAATTTTAAAACAATAATGAATTATACCTTGTTCTATGAAATAATGAAATAGCAGAGACTAGACTCCAACATTAAAATGAAAACCAGAAAGCTGTACAAATTATATAGAAGAGCAGTGTTTACACACCGGACATCATGCAGAAAAGGACTGTGATATCTAGAGAAAGACTTAAAGGCAAGCCCAGAAGCTATTAAACTGATGACTAAGTATTTAAATGCATGCCAGGACAATGTCAAAACTAATTAAAAGAACACAACAAAACCCTGGAACCAGCAATGTAAAATTGACAATGTACATTACCCAATCAAAAGTGACCAGGCATGCAAAGAAACAGAAAAATATGTCTTTTCACCAGAAGAAAATCAATTACTAGAAATAGAGTCAAAATTATAGAGATAATAGAGTTACAAAACATAGATGTGGGTAAAGAAAAGCTTTTATAACTATGTTCCACACATTTAAGAAAGTAGAGGAAATGATGAATATGATGATGAGTGACATAAAAGATATGTGGAAAAGTTCAAATGAACTGCCACAAATTTAAAATTTATGAAATGAATAATACACTGGATTGGATTGACAACAGATTAGACACTGCAGAAGAGACTAGTGCTATTGAAGACAAAACAATAGAAAATATCCAAAATGAAACATAATAGAGAAAACAGGAGTTGAAAAAATAAACAAAGCCTTGTTAATCAGTGGGACAATATCTCACCATCCAATATCTATATATGCTCCCAGTAAAAGAAGAAAGGTAGGGGAGGACCAAAAAATGGAAGAAATACAGGGTTTAGCAAAGCTCTCTTCATTTGTAGGTGATATGATGGTCTATATAGAAAATCTTAAGTAATCTACAAAAATGCTATGAAAAATATTAAATCGTTTCATCAGGTTGTGGGATGGAAATAAATGAAAATTTATATCAACAAAAATCAGCATTAAAATCAGTAGCATCTGAAACGTGAGAGAAAAACATAAAGAGGAAATAACTTGTGGAGTATGTTGAAAAATTCAAATGCAAAGAGGATTATCTTAAGCAATATATTTTCATGTCCCATAAAGGAATATATGTCAATTGCCAAGAAAGGGCTATGTAAAACCTACACACTGTGCTTAATTTCCAGAGCCATGTTTTCTCTTTTCATGAGGAAAAGCCCCAATTTATATGTGAACACTGTCTGTGGGAAAAGATTTGCAATGAAACATTCTCAGTTAGGTGTGTCCTGTGCTTGACCTGACAGGAAGAAAATGAAGATCAAAATAAAATCATCTCATGAAAAAAAAAGTTTACCCTCTCATCTCAGTGAATATATCCCTCCTAAAAGGAAATGAAGACAAGGATTACTTTGCCTGAAACGAAGAGTCACTGAACTGTATTAAAAACAAAGTGCTTTCCACAGTTGTAATATTTATCCCTCAGCTAAATAACAGACTGCTTTGTTTAAAGGACTACAGACAAACAAGCTTATTTTCTCTCAGAAGCATATTTTTCTTTATTAAAATCACTAATTCAGTCTGGAATATCTGTTCACTGATGTCAGTGGGGTGTTAAAGTCTCTTACTATTATTGTTTTTCCATTAATTTCTCCCTGTATGTCTGTTAGTTTTTGTTTTATGTATTTAGGTGCATGCTTCCAGACAGAAAATCAATAAGGTAACAGAGATCTTGAATGACACAATAGAACAGTTAGACTTAACTGTTATTTTCAGGACATTACATCCAAAATAACCCCGAATATACATTCTTTTCAAGTGCACATGGAATATTCTCCAGGATAGACTACATAATAGGACACAAAAGAAGCCTCAACAAAGTTAAGAGGATAGAAATTATTTCAAGCATCTTTTCTGACCACAATGGCATGAAACTAGAAATCAACCACAGAAAAAGAAAGGAAAAAAAAACGAATAAAAAACATGCTCCTAAACAACCAATGGGTCAATGATGAAATCAAATTAAAAAAATACCTTGAGATACAAGACAATGAAAACACAAACATACAAAATCTATGAGGTGCAACAAAAGCAGTCCTAAGAGGGATGTTCATAGTGATATAGGTCTTCCTCAAAAAACAAGAAAATTCTAAATAAACAACCTGACCTACAACCTAAAAGAATTAGAAAAAGAACAAAACCTGAAGTTAGCAGAAGGAAGGAAATAATAAAGATCAGAGAGGAAATAAATAAAATAGAGATTAGAAAAATTAAGAAATCAATAAAACCAAGGGCTGGTTTTTTGAAAGAGTAAACAAAATCGACAAATCTCTGGCCAGTCCCACCAAGAAGAAAAGAGAGAGAACCCAAATAAACAAAATAGGAAATGAAAGACGATGAATAACAAATGATACCACAGAAATACAAAAAAATAAGAGGATACTATGAACAAATATATGCTAACAAATTGGACAACCTAGCAGAAATGGAAAAGTTTCTAGAAACATATAGCCCACCAAAACTAAATCAAGAAGAAATAGATTACTTGAACACCAATCACTAGAAGTGAAACAGAATCTGTAATTTAAAAAAATGCCCTGGGGCTTCCCTGGTGGCGCAGCAGTTGAGAGTCCACCTGCTGATGCAGGGGACAGGGGTTCGTGCCCTGGTCTGGAAAGATGCCACATGCCATGGAGCGGCTAGGCCTGTGAGCCATGGCTGCTGAGCCTGCGCATCTGGAGCCTGTGCTCTGCAACGGGAGAGGCCACAACAGTGAGGGGCCTGTGTACCGCAAAAAAAAAAAAAAAAAAAAACAAAAATGCCATGTAATCAAAAGTCCAGGATTGGACGGCTTCACTGGGGAATTCTACCAAACGTACAAAGAAGAACTTATACCAATCCTTCTCATACTCTTCCAAGAGAATGAAGAGAAGGGAACACTCCCAAAGCCATTCTATGAAGCCACCATCACCCTGATACCAAAAACAAAGACACTGACAAAAAAGAAAATTACAGCCTGATATCTTTGATGAATATAGATGCAAAAATTCTCAACAAAATATTAGCAAACCAAATCCAACAACACATATAAAAGACCATACACCACGACCAAGTTGGATTCATCCCAGGGTCACAAGGATGGTACAACATATGCAAATCATCAATCTGATACACCACATCAACAGAAGAAATGACAAAAACCACATGGTCATCTAAATAGATGCAGAAAAAGCAGTTGATAAAATTCAACATCCATTCATGAAAAAACTCCTACCGAAGTGGGTATAGAGGGAACATATCTCAACATAATAAAAGCTATTTATGACAAACCAACAGCCAACATAATACTCAATGGTGAAAAGTTGAAAGCTTTCCCACTAAAATATGGAATAAAGCAAGGATGCCCACTCTCACCACTTCTATTCAACACAGTATTGGAAGTCCTAGCCAGAGCAGACAAGAAAAAGAAATAAAACGTATCTAAATTGGAAGAGAAGAGCTAAAATTGTCATTATATGCAGATGACATGATACTACATATAGAAAATCCTAAAGACTCCACACAAAAACTACTAGAACTGTTAAACAAATTCAGCAAGGTAGCAGGATATAAGATTAACATTCAGAAATCTGTTGCATTTCTTTACACTAACAACAAAATATCAGAAAGGGAAAGTAAAAAAAAAAAAATCCCTTTTAAAACCACATCAAAAAATAAAATACTTAAGAATAAACCTGACCAAGGAGGTGAAGGACTTACATGTTAAGAACTATAAAACATTGATTGATAAAGTAAACTGAAGATGATTCAAAGAAATGGAAAGATATCCCACGCTCTTAGATTGAAAGAATTAATATTGTTAAAATGGCCACACTACCCAAAGCAATCTACAGAATTAATGCAATCCCTATCAAATTACCCATGACATTTTCCACAGAACTAGAACAAATAATCCTAAAATTTATCCAGAACCATAAAAAACCCAGAATTGCCAAAGCAATGCTGGGGAAAAAAGGACAAAGCAGGAAGTATAACCCTCCCAGACTTCAGACAATACTACAAAGCTACAGTAATCAAAACAGTGTGGTATTGGCACAGAAACAGACATATGGATCAATGGCACAGAATAGAGACCTCAGAACTAAACCCACACACCTAATGGTCAATTAATCTTTGACAAAGGAGGCAAGAACAATGGAGAAAAGACAGTCACTTCAGCAAGTGGTGTTGGGAAAGCTAGATAGCCACATATAAATCAATGAAGTTAGACACTCCCTCACACCATACACAAAAATAAACTCAAAATGGCTTAAAGACTTAAATATAAGACAGGACACCATAAAACTCCTATCAGAGAACATAGGCAAAACATTCTCTGACATAAATTGTACCAATGTTTTCTTAGATCAGCCTCCCAAGGCAATAGAAATAAAAGCAAAATAAACAAGTGAGACCTAATCAAACTTATATTTTTGCACTGCAAAGGAAACCATAAACAAAATGAAAAGAAAACATACAGGATAGGAGAAAATATTTGCAAATGATGCGACTGACAAGGGCTTAATTTCCAAAATATACAAACAGGCCATACAACTCAATAACAACAACAAAAAAACCCTAGACAACCCAATTAAAAAATGGGCAGAAGACCTAAATAGGCATTTCTCCAAAGAAGACAAACAGATGGCTAACAGGCACATGAAAAGATGCTCAACATCACAAATTATTAGAGAAATGCAAATCAAAACTACAATGAGATATCACCTCACACCAGTCAGAATGGCCATCATCAAAAAATCTACAAACAATAAATTCTGGAAAGGGTGTGGAGAAAAGGGAACCCTCCTACACTGTTGGTGGGAATGTAAATTGGTGCAGCCGCTATGGAAAACAATATGGAGGTTCCTTAAAAAACTAAAAATAGAGTTATCATATGATCCAGAAATCCCACTCTTGGGCATATATCCAGAGAAAACTATTAATTTGAAAAGGTACATGCACTGCATCCCAATGTTCATAGCAGCACTATTTACAATAGGCAAGACATGGAAACAACCTAAATGTCCATCAAGAGACAAACAGATAAAGAAGAGTTGCCATATATATATGAATACTACTCAGCCGTAAAAAAGAATGAAACATGCAGCAACATGGATGGACCTAGAGATTACCATACTAAGTAAAGTGAGTCAGACAAGGAAGGACAAATATCATATGATATCACTTATATGTGAGATCTAAAATATGATAAAAGTGAACTTATTTACAGAAGAGAAACAGACACACAGACATAGAAAACCAACTCTGGTTACCAAAGGGGAAGGGGTGAGAGGGATAAATTAGGATTTTGGAATTAGTAGATACAAACTACTATACATAAAATATATAAACAACAAGGTCCTACTGTATAACACAGCACAGGGAATTATATTCAATATCTTGTAATGACCTAAAATGGAAAAGAATATGAAAAAGAATATATATATATATATATATATATATATATATATAGAAAACTGAATCACTTTGCTGTACATCAGAAAGTAACACAACATTGTAAACCAACTATACTTCAATTTAAAAGAATGAAAAAAATCACTAATTCAGAAAAAAAAGACTTCAAGGAAAGTTCTAGAGATGACAAAGAAATGTCTGAAATTTAGAATAAACAGCATAAGATTCTATAAGAATATATATAGGTAGAAAAAAGATTAGTGAACTTTCATGCACAGCAATTGAAACTATCCAACATGAATTACAGAGAAAAAAAATTGAAAAATAAAGAGCATCAGTGAATTGTGGAAAATTTTCATATGACTGAATATATGTGAAATTTGGATATGAATAGGTTCTGAATAAATAATGGCTGAAATTTGTTGAAATTTGTTGAAAACTATAAAAACATTTCCAAGAAGCTCAAAGAACCTCAAGAACAAGAAATATGAAAAAAATTACATCAAGACACATCATAAATAAATTTCCTAAAACAAATGATAAAAATTATAGCAGCTACAATAACTATAACAACAACAAAGGTTTATTGTCAGGAACAATGAAGCAAATATCTTTAAAGCAGTGAAGGAAAAAATAGGTCAACTAGCTCATTCTATGCTCAACAAAAATACATTTTGAAATTCAAGGCAAAATAAAAACTTTTTCAGATGTACAAAGGCTGAAAGAATTCATTAGCAACAGATCTTTGCTACCAGAATTGTTAAAGGGAGTAATCCAGACAAAGTCATTTACAATATCATCAAAAAACAAAGTAATTAAGGATAAAGCTGGCAAAACATATGAATGTCCTGTACACTGAAAACTGCAAAACACTGCACAAAGAAACTTAAAGAAAAATAAAAGAACAGATATACTGTGTTTATGGATTGGAAGACTAAATATGGTTTAGATATCAATTACTCCCAAATTGATCTATAAATTAAACATAATTCTAATCCACATCCTGGCAGGCATTTGAAAAATTGTATCTGGTTTAAAAATTCATGTGGAAATGAAAAGAAAATTGAATAGTCAGAGCAACTTTGAAAAAGGAAAGCAAGCTGGAGGACTTACACTGCCTGATTTCCATACTTACTATAGAGCTATTCCAAAAAAAAAAAAAAAAAGGAGGATATGTGTGCTTGTAAATTAACACTAAAGTCAGGACATGTATAAAGAAGGCTCTATTAGTGGTTATTTCTGAGGAGGAAAATATGATTGAGGACTCAACAGAGCTTCCACTTTATTGAGAAGGTTTGACTTCTTTTTTACTAGAACATTGTGTATGTATATTATTTGAGCAATTATAAATACATTTGAAGTAAAATCAAAAATTTTCAATGCCATTTTTTCTTATTATAATTGCATTTATTTGGGACTGCAGTTATTTAGCAAAGACTGGATCAGGTTTTATATTCATTTGACAGTTGGAAAGGAAAAATACTAATACCAAAGAATTAGATAGTATTACTGAAGGTATTTAACACGTTAGGTTATTTTTCTTTTATTCTATAAGTCACAGTCAACAAGTTATGGTAGTTTCTTGAATAGATTTTAAGGAATTGTACAAAATTGCATATAAGAGGATTGCAATTTTGGGTGATATTGCATGAATATTTTACCAATTGGAAATTCTTGAGACCACCATCAATATATTAGCAATATACTGCAAATTCGTTTGATATAAAAGGGGATGGGAGAGTCAGAAGAGACTCACCCTAAAATCACAAATGAGAATTTAAAGGAATGTACTTTTAACTTCTACTGCTGTGCTAACTTTAGTTCTGATGAGTTTTGAGTGTATAAAGTACTTTCAACTATGTTTGACTTTAATGTATGACAAGCATTTGATTTTGCTATTCATCTCGCTATATAATAACTATGCCTGAAGGCCATAACATGCATCTATTTTAGAGTCTCAAATATCAGTCATAAACTCAAGTTATTAAAACTCAAAGAGATAAAAGTTTCTATATAAATTATTATAATACAAAAGGGAAATGAGTCCGTAGCCTGGTTGGAAGATAAGCTCTACATTTGGGAATAGGCTTAGAGAGTTCAGCAGCATTGATGCATTTCACATTGCTCTTCACAGAGAAGAAATTGCCATAGAAAACTCCGGAACGTAAATGAGACAAAGGCTGCATCCTATGCATCTCACTTTTAAAAATGTCTAATTTAGGGCTTCCCTGGTGGCGCAGTGGTTGAGAGTCCGCCTGCCGATGCAGAGGACACGGGTTCGTGCCCTGGTCCGGGAAGATCCCACATGCCGCGGAGCGGCTGGGCCCGTGAGCCACGGCTGCTGAGCCTGCGCGTCCGGAGCCTGTGCTCCGCAACGGGAGAGGCCACAACAGTGAGAGGCACGCGTACCGCAAAAAAAAAAAAAAAAAAAAAAAAAAAAAAGTCTAATTTAAAAGATTTTAAAAGCTGTTCAATTTAATTAATAACGAAGCAAAAATTTTCTTCTATGATTACAGACTGCTTCCTTCCTGTTTCCTAGGAGAAGTAAAGCTTAGTGAGATATTCTCACTTTAGGGAAAGAACTTATTATAGGTTCATAGAATGTTTGCTTCAGAAAAAACTCCTAGATCTTAGTTTTCTCATCTCCACATTTTACAAATTGGAAATTAAAAAGATGTTTCTTCAAAAGGCAATAATCCCCCTTATTTTACCTAACCATTATTCAAGAAGTCTTGGCTAACTCCAAAAGACTGCATTGTTTTCTTGGTTACATGTACAGGTGACTCACTACTCAGTCATGAAGTACAGGAAAGGATCAGCTGGAGGATTTTAGGAGACAGTAAACATGCAGATCATAACTCAAGGCAGAATATGGCTTTTATCCTTTTTCTTCTGGGAACAGGTTACAGAGGATCCAGAAGAACAAGAACAACATCAACAAAAAATAAGCAGAGAAACAAAAGAAAAAAGAGGAAAGAAGTACTGTTCCCACAAATAAACCTCAATAATCAGTATTCTATTGTTCATAGTGAAAAATATATACTATAGAGGAACATGATATTCTGTGGTTTTGAATGCCATGACCATTTTTATTTTGAGATTTTTGAGTTAGGTCCTTTTAATGTTGTTGCATCATATATTCTTAGCTTCTATGGTAACAGATATTTATGTTCAAGAATGGCATTTTTAAAAAGCCAATAAATACTATAATTAACGATGTTTTCAGGTGATGCTCAGAATTGTGAACTATTACACAGGGCTGGATCAAGTGTCGAGCCACATCATTGATGAGCCACCTGACCAGCAATGAGATCCTCAGAAAGTTGTCTTTATTAGGACAAAACCATGCTGTGTTAAAGATGACATGATGAAAACCGGAATGTGCAAGGTGCTATGCAGGACGCCCACAACTCAATTGCTAGCCACCCTCCTACACACTGTACAATCCCAACCAGTTAGCCAATGTTAATACAAGACAGAGACAGCCTCATATAAAGTAGGAAGGGAAACTCATTTCTAAAAGAGAACATAATGGAACTGTGTGCTGTCGTCAAGGTAAAAACCCCATGGCAGTATGAAATAGAAAGGATCTAATTAGAATATGCAGTTTAACTTCTTACTAACTTAAGATGCAGTTCCCAGGGAGGGGACTTAATCCCTAATTTTAGTCAAAGGGCAAATGTACAATTAAGCTAACACAAATGCCTTAGCCAATCATTTAGGAGAATTCTATTAGTCCTGGACTCCCTAACCTGCCACAGCTTAATAAGAAGTTCCAACTGCACCAAATTGCTGTTTGTCAGGCTGAAAAGAGCACAGCCCAATGCACTGCTTTACAGACACTTTGCTCTGAACAGAATGTGAATATAAAATAGAGTAAAGCATGCACAGTTGCTATAACTGAAAACATACTTCATTTCTTCATGCATGGAAAATACCTCATTTAGTTCCAACCCCCAAGTTTCCCTGCCAGCCACTGTTGGAGCCACCACATACAGCCAGACTTTGGCCACCAAATGAATTTGAAAATAAGTATATAAAATCACAGGCTTTATTTTAAAAGTTTTCAGAATAAGGAAGTTCATAATTATAGGAATGCTTGTGCCAGTACCTCCGGTGGCCTGAGTCTCCTTATGTGTTAACGGAGAGGTATTTCTAATCTACAGAGCTGGTGATGGGTTGAGTACTGTTGGTTCACATTGCTTGCTCCTGTGAATAAGTATCTTACCCTTCCTGATGATGAAGCTTGTCTTTTGACTGATGAGGGTTCACTAGCCCCTCTTCACCTCCTGCAAAGGACCCTTTAGGAAAAGGAAATAATGAGGGAGCTTTGAAAATTAAACCTGATTTAAGAAAATGGTCTGGCCTTAGCTAATATGATGCACTGCTTCATGGCCTCTACTCAACCAATTTAAATTTCAACTCAAATGCACTCAGTTACGTTTATCCAATACTTTTAACATTCACATATTAAATTTGATGTCATCAAGGTTTCCGGGAATGCACAGGAAAACAAAACAGACTCTACACTCAAACTTTCAGTTTATTAATGAAAATTAAAAGTTCACAAATAAAAATATCTCAAAGAAGAATATAAAACTATGAAATAGTACAAACAATATGTCAAGAAGAATAAAATAAAAAGGTATCAAACCCACCCAATCATGCATATCTGCCCCTGCGCCTCCAAGTTGGACATACTAGGAAAATTGGTTCCTTGCTCAAATCATGCTACTGTTACTTGCTTAAAATTTGTCACAAGAATCTTCCATGATTAGAAATGTGAAAATTACCTCTAGAGTGGCACTCATATATCAGAGACATGGAATTTTGAAAAGAAGCATTAAAAAGTATCATCACTTGCAGATAATATTATCATTTACTTAGAAAATCTAAAATCTTTTGGTGATTACTGACAAACTATTAAAATTGCTCTGGAGTTCAAAAAGATGGTTGTTTACAGGTCAACATGCTATGTATCAGTGTCAGAACTGTACCTGGAAAAAACATCTAGTTACATAGGCAAAGTATTTGGGCTAGTTTTTGGCAAAATTGTCGGGTAGTAATTAACTAATTTCTCCAATGATCATATTAGACAATGTAAGTCACTCAGTATTCAACTGTTTACCAAGTGTTTACTGAATGTTTATTATTTTGGTACCTTACCAGGGCAACTGCAGTAAATTACAATGCAGGAATTAGTTACTGACTCCAAAGGCCAAAGGCCATCTGCTCCTATGCATAGATACATGCTTTGACTAAAATCGACATGACACCTGTGTGTGTGTGTGTATATGGGTGTGTATGGTGTGACGGTCATTTATAATAGTTTGCATAATATATTTTCTAATTAGGAACTGAAGAAACAAATCAAAAAGAGATGCATTTATTCCCCATTTTTAAATTATTCTTGAAACACTGCTAAACTGAGATCTTTGTTCTCTTTATATTTTCTTTGTGATTGGCAACATTCTGTGACTCAAACTTCAGGTTGTCATATTATGTAACTTTGGACTTCACAAAGAACACATAACGATTAGTATAAAATTATTACCACTAACATAGTGGTAAAATAAGCATAATAATTATATCACAGACTTTAGGTATTCTTTAGTGTTTTGGGGGTTTTTTTGGCCACACCCAGAAGCATATGGAATTTTACTTCCCTGGCCAGAGATTGAATTTGTACCCCCTTCAGTGGAAGTACAGAGTCTTAACCACTGGACCACCAGGGAAGTCCCTAGTGGTTTTTATATTAATTTCTAATTACACATTTCTAGACACTTAAGCATATATGGTTAGGAGTATTATCTCTCTGGTCTAGATTTCTCTTCTTGTGCCATCCAGACCATGTCTTCTCTGCCTCTTCTTTAGGTTCTGAGTTCTTGTTATTATGTGACTCTATGCAAGAATGTTATTTTTTGCAGGGCCATTGTTATGAAGCACAGCAGCATTATTTAAAAAATCTTGTGTGCAATCAGACTTCACGTTCTTAATTATTTTTGAATCCAGTGAATTTTTTTTTTTTTTTTTTTTGTGGTACGCGGGCCTCTCACTGTTGTGGCCTCTCCCGTTGTGGAGCACAGGCTCTGGACGCGCAGGCTCAGCGGCCATGGCTCACCGGCCCAGCTGCTCCGCGGCATGTGGGATCTTCCCGGACCAGGGCAAGAACCCGTGTCCCCCGCATTGGCAGGCAGACTCTCAACCACTGCGCCACCAGGGAAGCCCTTCAGTGAATTTTTAAGAGGACACTGCTTCTCTTAATTATCCTGTTGAACACGTGCCATTTTCTATTTACTTTAAGATAAATATTTTGTCTTTGGGTTAACCTGCAGCTTTTGATTTCTCTTTCATCAGTCATATTCTGGTGGCTGCTTCTGAGTTCGTTTCTCTAGTCCAATCCCATGCTCTCTTTGTATATATATGTGGAGGGTGATGTCAGGAAGTGAAAGAGGGACAATTTATCATGGATTTAGTCTGGTTTATCCTGGTTCCTAGAAGAAGGTAGAAGTAGATCTAGAATGTATTCACACAGAATGTAAATCCCTGATCTGGCCAGAAATGAAGACACCATAATATTCCTAATGTCATGTTATCGTACTTAACCGTGGGCTGCACTAGCTCAGGAATTTACTATTATCAAATCATGGTAATTATGAAAGTTTGGGGGACTTAATAATTTATCAACTTTCTCCTCAGGCTGACATACACAACAAGCTAGAAAAGAGTCAAAGAATAGCTTCGATTTTATTAGTGGCCATACTGTGCCTATAAACTTGCAAATACAAGGATTTTGACATATACTGTTAGAAGTAATGACCAGGACTTGAGGCCAAAATGAAGTTGTCTACTGCTTACCCCCCAATCTAAACTTTAACACCTGTTATTGTATTTGTGGGGTTAGGAATTTACCCAACTGGCCATTTGGAAAATATTGGTCTGCTTCACAAACCTGGCATCAGAGCTGCATTATGACTTCCACAGGCCCTAGACAGTTTGCTTTCATGGCAACAATATGACTGCATTGATATAAATATAAATATACTATACTGTATGTTAAAATATTTCCTCAGCTTAAAAGTTTATTATTTTCTTCCAATTTTAAAAGAAGTTAAAACATTTTTGGGGGCCCCTAAAACATTTTTGGGGGCCCCTAAAAGTATGCCCTAGACAGTGCACCTACTATGCTTAATGAATAATTCAGTCCTGCCTGGAAGAACAGAGATTAGCAGAGAAGGCTGTTGTTGTTGTGTGTGTATGCGTTTGTTTGATGTTTTGTGTGCATAGGAAATCTTTCATTGATTAACATGGCCTAATGGGTGTCTGGCTCTCCTCTAACATCATAACTTCTCCCCTGAGAAAATTATAGCTTCTCTTACAGAGAGGAGAAAGTGAAAGGATTAGAAGGGAGAAAAATTATCATTTCCATACTACATTGCCCTGCAAAACAGAGTGAAGGTCCCCTCTTTTCAATGGAAAGGTGTGCAGCAACAGGTAAGCCTCCCCTCAAAGACAGGAGGGTCTACATTTGACTCTCCCCATTTCTATAGAGTACAGTACAGATACAGTAGGACAGACATGGTTATCATTTATGTGAAAATGTATATAAGTCACATTTGATCATTTCAGAGGAATGTGGGTTTTCTGCTTTTTCTACTTTTAATAGTGTGTGTCTTCCTTCAAATTATTGAATGCTGGTCCCTAACATCATATTTGACACTTGTAGGTACTTCAGCTCCCCTGTGAAATAAGTTGTCAAATTCTAGAGTCTTTTCTTAAACCATC
Organism: Tursiops truncatus; assembly: GCF_011762595.2. Classification (NCBI taxonomy): domain Eukaryota; kingdom Metazoa; phylum Chordata; class Mammalia; order Artiodactyla; family Delphinidae; genus Tursiops; species Tursiops truncatus. The sequence continues at coordinate 81,624,944 of NC_047036.1, forward strand.
TCTTACACCTAGGTCTTTATTTTTAAATCCTTCAAAATATTTTTTCTCCCAATTAACTTATTCTAGATTATAGGTACAAGACCAAAAATTCTACTGAGCTCTATCAAAGATATGAGGCTGACTGTGGGAGCGATGCTAATTTCCTTATCATGAGAAAGATATTCCAGATTACAAATCCAAAGTTAGTTGTGAACCAACCTTCTGGGAGAAAGAAACAGTTAAGACCACAGAATTGTTAAAAGGGGAGAAAATGGAATGTGATCCCAGCATAAAGACAATACAGACAGGTAGTTAGTGCATGTCCAAAAAGCATGCAGTTAACAGACAGCTTTAGAAAATATAAAGTATTTATTTATATATCAATAGTATAGATAAATAATGATTTTCAGTGAGATCTGGATGCAGTTCTCAAAATAAGAATCAAATCTCCAGATGGGAAAGGACATCAGACAGGGAATGCAATTCACTAGAGGGCATTAAAGAAAACACACATATCCCTCTTTGTTTTACATGCATCCTGTACAGTCTTGAAAAAAAAGTTTTATTTTGACCTTACTGCCATTTTCCCTATAATAAAGTTTTCTTCTTGTTATCATGAGACTATCTTACTTCTTGATGTATCTATCCCTCTGTAAATGAACTATTTATTATCTTAATTATTATTCCTCCAGTAGTCAAGTCCTTAAAGAATTAAGATTTCTGGGAAAAATTAGGTGCTATGGTCAAGTCAGTAGTGATTTCAAGTTTACAAGGTAACTTAGGGCTGCATGGATGGCGCTGGCCTAGGGTCAAACCTGGTCTCACATTCCAGTAAGGAGTTAAACCTACTGATGGAGGTTAATTAGTTGACCTGTGAAGGGTAAAGGAACTTAAGGCAGGAAGTCTGCATCTTTCTCGTCTCTACTTCTATGTCACATTATAAAGCAAGTATGTCTTAGAAGTTACTCCCTTGTTATTCATTCTATAGACCAATATATTTTTTTTCTTAATTGTGAATAATCGTGTTTAGGCAAAAGCCTCCAACTTTATCTCAATATTTCAAAAGAATCAATATTGTCCTACATTTAATGTACATTTCATTGTCCTAAATTTCACGTTTAGTGATTTTATACTTTGAGAGTATATTTTTAGTTTATTAACTCATTTATTCATTCATTTGATAAATATTTATTGAGCACTTGCTCCTTGTGGATACCGTAGTGAACAAGACTGAGGATCCCTTTTCTTATGGAGTTATCAATGATGGAAAGAGATAAAATAAAAACAATTCACTGCCAATCACATATCCTGAGATGTGATGTGCTACAGCACACATATATTTTTAACCAATTTACCTACAGAAAATAATAATAATTAGTCACTTTATATATTGCTTACAATTTCCCAGGCATAATCTTACTTAATTACTTACAACAAGAATGCAACAGATGAAATACAAATCTCTGGGAAATTAAGTGACTTGCCACAACTCAAGAGTCAGGAATTTTCAATGCTGGACTGAGATACAGGTTTCCTGAGGTCAGACGCTTAATTAACATAATATACTTGGTCTATTCATTTTCACAACAGATGTTTGGACAGCATGAACTCCACTTTATATATCCATTAAGACTGTATTGACTGAATCATCAGGTAAAGAGCACATTTCATTAAATGTAGCTCTAAACAAATTCATTACTCTTTGGGGGAACCCACTTTCAGTTAGGTTACAACATTTTAGAAATCACAGAAGAAAGTCAAAGGTAAAGACATTAATGATGAATAAAATGTCTTTGGAGAATTAAAATGGTAATTTACCTCAAAACATGTGATTTATAGATTCCAAATTACATTTCTCATTACACAGAACAATTTGTAAAGGATTCACTTTATGAAGCTCAATGGATCGTAAAAGTCAAATAAATAGGGTGATTTTACCACTGAGATTTCTTACGTATTTCTTTTATTGCTCCAATAGCACAAAATATTAGGATTTTTCTCTCAATTAAAATTATTATTGTTTTTATTCGTTATAAAGTCCCTATGGCTATCTTTGACAAAATTTCAAAATTCAGCTACTTACCTATTAAAAATAACGTTTCGGTTCTCAGAATGTCTTTTCTCAAATCACCAGAAAAAATAATGCCTAAAAACACTACGAAGAAAGTTCCTTTATCTTGATTGCAAGCATTTAAAAATAAAAATAAAACCCTCAATTTCAAGTGATAAAATTCTTCAAATTTTAGACATGGAAAATGTGATCCCATATAACCTAACACACCATTTACCCTCTGGACTACTGCTGCTGAACACTTAATTGTGACCCAAATGAATGTTCTAACATTTTAGAAACCATTTTCTTTTGAACAATAACAGCACTAAGATTCAGGTGGCTGGAGAATACTCACAATAGATGGCTTCTAATTAAATGGTGGTACCCTTGAAAGCTTTTGTGTTTAGGCAGCAGGGTGGGAGTTATTTATTAGCCATATACTAGCCACTCTAAAAAGAGGAGGTCAGGCCATTGCATAATACACTCACTGTTTTATTTCTGCTTTTTGAAAATATGTTGAGCATCAGAACAGTGATAAAGAAAACCGTTTATAAGCAAGCATCAGGAACCTGGCACCAAATGGATATAAAATAGATATATTGCATCCCTGGAACTTTATCCCTTATTTCCGACACAGCTCTCATTGTTAGGATCTCCGTGAGTACTGTATGATTACTGCTTTTCACACAGTTCAAGGAAACAACCATGTGGCATCGTTAAGGCATTTCTGTGCAGAAACTTAAAAAGAATTCCCAGAGGTGAACACTGATAAAAAGGATGGATGAGGATAGGTATTAGAGGGAGACCTGTCTAGAAAAGTTAGGTCAAGTCACCTCTGGTCATGTGGCTAGAAGAAAAATAGAGTGTGCAAACCAAGAAGCCATTCTATGTCTCCCTTTACCATTCTTCATTCTTAATATTTTTTCACGTAGACATTTAAGATCATCAGGACTCAATTAAAAAACTGTATTTCTCACCTGGCTTCTCATTCAGAGTAATGGAAAAAAGACAACTGTGTTCATTATTTGTCTAGTCTGATTTATATCCTAGAAAAGTCCATGGGAGTAGGTGCATATGTAAATTCTTTCTAGTCATAGTTATTTAAAAAATATATAATGATAAATAAAAATGACATCTTCAGTAGTACAAACAGATAGCCATACTGTAAGGTGCTATTTTTATTCACTTGATAATTCTAATGATTTCTATCTGAATAATTTTAATAAATTACTTTAAAATCTCATATATAACTGATTCATATAAGAGAAGTTTTTACAGAGTAGCATAAGTTCAATGTTAGTTATTAATTATTGACCATATTAGAGTTATGACTGACAACTACCATCATGATTTGAATGTTGATATTTGATTCCTTTAAACACCATTGATATATAGGAAATATGGGAAATCCTGGAAGAGTTTAGTTATTCAGAGCACTTGGCAACGTTTTTCCCATAGACAGTAATTCAAGATGAACTTTCTTATGTTAATATAGCTTTTTGATCAGATACTACAGCCAGGAAATCAATTAAAGATGTATTAGACATAGAAATCAGTGAGAGCACAAAATAAAGGCACTGTTCCTTCTCTGAAGGAACATACAGTCTACTTAAGGGGATTATACACAGATCCATAAAATTACAACTAAATATCTCTATGTGAAATTCAAGTTACAGACAATAGCAGAGAGAGAAGGGAGATAGCCATGAAGGATGTGAGGGTGGGGGGTGGTAGAAGCCTGAGAAAAAAGTAAGATACATATAAATGAAGAGCAATGGAATCCCACTGTAAGCAAGTATTAAGAGGTGAAAGTGGATTTTGCATATACAGAAAAAAAAAAAAAGCTCCTGGGCTTCCCTGGTGGTGCAGTGGTTGAGCGTCCGCCTGCCGATGCAGGGGACATGGGTTCGTGCCCCGGTCCGGGAAGATCCCACATGCCGTGGAGCGGCTGGGCCCGTGAGCCATGGCCGCTGAGCCTGCGCGTCCGGAGCCTGTGCTCTGCAATGGGAGAGGTCACAACAGTGAGAGGCCCGTGTACCAAAAAAAAAAAAAAAGCTCCTATTGACTCTAATGATTGAAGAGTTCAGATTAGGAGACAGAAAGAAGTCTGGAAATTTTGAGAAACAAGTTCAAAGTGATCTTGAATACCAAGCTAAGTAGCACAACCCTTCTTGTCAAAATATCGGGTTGTACTGATGTCGTGTGTGTGTTAAGAGAATGACATGAAGAAAGTAATCTCTTACTATGGTCTAATCGGGCTGTAAAACAGAATGGATTTGGATGAATGAAGAAACTACTCTGGTGGTTAGGATAGAAGTGTTAGGACCTGCACCACAGTGGTTTTTATGTGGAAGGACATTTTAGATAGAGATTATATTAAGAAAGAGGACCATAAAAGGCTTTTGGATCAACCAGTTATACAGAATAAAGTAGGTACAGGTTACAGATTTTGCTTGTCTGATTTATGAGCAATTTAATCATGAAAACCAAGGAAAAGCTTTCTTTATTTCTTCCAGACCATATTTGCCCTTAACCTAAGGTCAAAATTCCCCATCTACTGTTAATTCAAACAATAAATAAATAAACTAGACATCTGAAAGACAGTAACTGATAAAGTGATAACAGCAATCTATCATAACATCCTGCATAAATCATTTGAACCTACCTTTATCCAATATTTTTCAATTAATTATACAATTACACACATTTCTTTTCATTGGAAAGTGGCTGGTTACTCATGCTACTGCACTATTGGAATTAAGCAAGATCATTTCAGATACTTTCCTAAGTTAAGTGTCTAAGCTCTATAAGGCATCTCTCATAGTTTCATAATATGCAGTTGCTTTGTTTCTCCCCCTCCCAAGAAGAGTTTGATTATGTTCAGGTCACTTTACATTTACTATATCTTAATCCTTTAGCACTTTCAAGGTAATTTAGTCATACCATCCCTTAATATTTAGCCTGGGCAGGGAAATCCCTTCTCTGTACAGCACAGAACAAACTACCTTCCATGTGGAATTTTCCACATACTGGAATGTAGATTTGAAGTATTGGTCACAAAATGATAGCACATGGTTTGGGGTTGGGCAAATCTGAGTTTAAATCCCAACTCAAACTTAACTAATAATTACCTAATTCTTTAAGGCCCAATTGTTTCACCTACATCATGGATATAATGACCTTAAATCTAAGATTTCTTGAAGGCAGCAAATGAAGAAAAATATGTAAGACACTTTTGGCATACCTGGAATATAGAGTTAATAAATCAGAAAAATAATAATCATCATTACATTTGTATATTCACTGAGAGAATATATGGATTTAAATTTCTGTTGTGCCACTCACTAATTTCATGACTTTTGTAAGTTATCTGATCCTGGTTTAATAATACACACTTATAAGGCTTTAATTTTTTTTTTTTTTTTTTTTGCGGTATGCGGGCCTCTCACTGTTGTGGCCTCTCCCGTTGCAGAGCACAGGCTCCGGACGCGCAGGCTCAGCGGCCATGGCTCACGGGCCTAGCCGCTCCGCGGCATGTGGGATCTTCCCAGACCGGGGCACGAACCCGTGTCTCCTGCATCAGCAGGTGGACTCTCAACCACTGCGCCACCAGGGAAGCCCCTAATTTCCAATATTGACAAAGTGTTATCCTAAACAATCCAGAACTTATACTATTGTTACTATTTCATATTGAAAATATTTGCAATTATATGAGCCAGTTAATTTTATTTACTTTTTTCACTATTCTGTATATTTTGAACCCCCAAAATGCAGTATTAAATACAACCATTACTATAGCAGAAAGAAAAGACAATTTGGCACAAATAGTGAGTATAACTAATTCTTTGTAGATAATGAGAGTGTATCTGGGAGGCAAAGTTGAAAAAGGTGCATCCCTCTCTGTAAAATGTTGAATTCTAAAATATTTTATATATTACAGTACACATACAAAATGAATTTTTCCAATTATAAATATACACAGGTAAAGTATGATATAAAATAATATATATTCTGATTAAAATATTTCCCTTCCATTTTTTAGAGGTGCAGCTGTATATAATATCACATACTACACTACTGTCAAAGCAAGAAATTCCATATGATCAATGTGGATTTATAATCTTGGTGAAGATGACAATGTAGCAGAAAATGTCATCTTTTGTACTGTGCAAATAACCAATATTTAATATGTTTACATTAGTTAAGTGGTAACAGGAATAAAATATCATTTAAATTTACATTATTAGTGAAAAGATTGGAAAAATAGAGCTTTGAAAGTTCAAAGGAGAAATCAAGGTGACTATCACAATAAGAAATTCACTTTTAAAACATAAGTTCAATGATATTCAGAAGGAATTAGAAAGAAAAGGACTTCAAAGGTCTCATAAGCATAAAGAAGTCAAAGAAGGTCAATCTTGAAACTGCTGCTGGAGGGGATCAGAGAGATAAAACTTAAGCCTCATAATTACTGTTAGAAAATTAAAGGAATAAAAGTGGCTGACATCAAATCAAAAGCTTTCAAACTGGAAGAGGAGATTCCTGAGAAACAGCAATAAAATCCATCTGGACATAGTGATCAGAATTCACATTAAAAGATGATTAAAGAAAAAAACAGCCTTTATCAATACACTACCAGAAAGTCCCGAGAAATCATTCAGAATAAGTAGTAAATGACAGAAAATAGGAAAGATGACATTTTCCTGAGTCATGGAAAATTAAAAACCTTGAGAAAAAGAAATAAAATTCTAAACTTGAAATCTAACAAGACCCAAGTCAAGGATGAGCTCCTGAATGGCATTAGTAAATTCAACTGAAGCAGCTCTGATTCTGTGGGCAAACGGTCCAGTGACCAAGTAGATCAGAAAAAATTTAATTTATGTGGTTCTTTGAGATAGCAATTTGTATACTATTCTCAGTAATCAAGTATAGAAACTATGAATCAGTGTGAGTTTTTCTACTTTCTGAGTAAATTCCACCAGAAAGCATTCATATCTACAGGAAATTAATCATACTTAGTAAAAAAGCTTAAGTAGTGTGAACCCATTCTGACAAAATACTGAGTAAATAAATAAATGAAGGCAAATAGACCCATTTTCCTGTGCACAAGAATTCCAAATAATTTACATATACACTCCATACTCAAGGAGGTAGAGCATAACTCCCCATCCTTTAAGTGTGGGCTGTGCAAGGAGACTTCCTTCCAAAGAGTACAGCGTGTAATGGGGGAAGGAGAGTAATGTTACAATGGAGAAACCTGACATAACACTACCTCAAGTCAGATAATCAAGGTCAACATCATCAGTGGTAAGTTATATTGATAGTGTGTACCCTTGATAGGACAAGATGAGAACGGTACTTGGCCTCTGTGCTCTTCCTCCCAAAACCCATAAACACAGTTTAATCATGAGGAAAACATCTGGCAAATTCCAACTGAAGGACATTCTATAAAATATCTGGCTAGTGCACCTTAAGCTGTCAAGATCATCCAAAACAAGGAAAGTCTGAGAAACCATCACAACCAAGAAGAGCCTAATGACACGTGACAACTAAATGTAATGTGCTATCCTGAGTGGGATCCTGGAACAGAAAAAGGATGTGAGGTAAAACCTAAGGAAAACTGAAAAGAGTATGGACATCAGTTAATTAAAACAAAACAAAACCAAAAATCCTTATCAGGGTGATATTAAAAACTATATAAAATATCTTCAATTTTTAAAACTATTCACATACAGGGAATTACTATCTATAAGTCCTAAAAATTAGGCTATAGCCAAAAGATGACACTGTAGTCGAGGGGTGCAGACATCTCTGATTCCACAATTATTCATTCACCTTAGGTTGTCTGCCAATATAATAATAAAGCATACAAGTATAATCTTAACTCTGTGGAAACAGAGGTTCAAAAACTGAGAGGTCCAAGTAGAGTGAATTATAAACACAAAAAATTTTATCACTTGCCTTGGGTTTGTCATTAAAATGATTTAAACAATTTTCAAACACTAATTCACAAATATATTGGTGGATGCATACATGTGTTAGTAATATTCTTAAAACTGGGTGAGAAAAACTGTTAAATTTTTACATAGAACCTGTTTAATAGAATTTCTTTCAGAAAATAACTTAAACTATACACACATACACATAGGTACATTCACATGCACATACGCACATATATATACACAAGTATTTTGTTTTCAATTATTAACACATGATTCCATTAACCATCAGCTACTTGGAGCAAAACTGTGCTACTGTGGAAAGTATGTTTAGCCTTATCTTTAATGGTGGGTTCTGTGATAAATACACTATTTTACTGTCATATTGATGCTATTAACGAAGGTGTTAGTACACATCAGTAATAGTATTTAAAATGACACAAGACAATCAAATGGAGTTCGAATGTTTCTTCCAGAGTAAAGTTGATAAAAGATTAAGGGTTTTGTCTTTATGAGTTTAATGAGTAGAGAAGAATTATCACATAAAACAAAGTAGTATCTAAAAAAATGTGCTAGGATAAACTTCTATAAATAAACACTTTAAAATTGAAAGTTATAAATGCTCTTCTGATACAAATAGAAAAATTTTATCAATGAGAAATTTAGTTTTGAAGAAAACACTCTAATCAACTATTATAAAAGCAAATGATCAACAAATTGAAAATTATCTGTAAGCATGATAGATCAGATATATTATACTCTGTAGAAAGTATTGACTAAGAAATATTAATAATTCTAATGCTACTTCTCTATCAAGCCAACATCACCCTCTCAAATGATTTACTGTAATAGCGTTCTAGATGTTCTCCCTACTTCCATGTTTGCCTTTCTAGAATCTATTTTCATATAGCAGCCAGAGCGATGTTGGTAGAATATTAGATCATTTCACATCTCTATTCAAAACTATCTGATAACTACTTGCTTCTTTCAGAGTGGAGGCCAAAATCTTTACAAAGCCTAGACGGCCCAATGGACCGTGACCCTTAATTAACTCTGTGATGACTACTCTCCCTCTTCCTATTCCCCTCCCCCTCACTCCTTTTGCTCCATCCATATGGAATATCACAATTGAATCTGGTCCTTTTTAATTATTTTTGTTCAGAAATCTAAAAGAGGAGTTATTAGGACCTTGAAAAGGAAACGGAAGGAAGTAATGTAACAAGGTAAAAAATATATTAAAGAACATATCCTACTGAAATGAAAAGCAACTCAGCAACCCAAGAACTAAGGAAACTTTATAACTCGGATAAGCTGATGTCTGTGGCATTCAGACAGGTAAGAACTCTTCCAGGCCCTACATTCTACCCATCAAAATTGAGAGTATATAGAGAAAAGCTGTTAGGAGGATTGGTTCTGGAGTCATACTTCCTGGCCTGGAATTCCTGCTTCTTTGCTTTAAGAACAAGCTATTTTATTTATTTTGCTTATTTTGCTTCAATCCCTGCTTAGCTCATACACTTTATTTATTTATTTATTTATTTATTTATTTATTTATTTATTTAATTAATTTTTGCGGTACGCGGGCCTCTCACTGTTGTGGCCTCTCACGTTGCGGAGCACAGGCTCCGGACGTGCAGGCTCAGCGGCCATGGCTCACAGGCCTAGCCTCTCCGCGGTATGTGGGATTCTCCCGGACCGGGGCACGAACCCGTGTCCCCTGCATCAGCAGGCGGACTCTCAACCACTGTGCCACCAGGGAAGCCCTTTTTTTTTTTTTTAAAGAAGATGTTGGGGGTAGGAGTTTATTAATTAATTAATTTATTTTTGCTGTGTTGGATCTTCGTTTCTGTGCGAGGGCTTTCTCTAGTTGTGTCAAGCAGGGGGCCACTCTTAATCACGGTGCGTGGGCCTCTCACTATCGCGGCTTCTCTTGTTGCGGGGCACATGCTCCAGACGCGCAGGCTCAGTAGTTGTGGCTCACGGGCCTAGTTGCTCCGCGGCATGTGGGATCTTCCCAGACCAGGGCTCGAACCCGCGTCCCCTGCATTAGCAGGCAGATTCTTAACCACTGGGCCACCAGAGAAGCCCCCAACAGTGCCTATCTTTGTCAGATTTTTCTATCATTCCTAGATTTACTTCATAAAAATAAATGGAATATTTTCCTTCCATTTGCAGTAGTTGTCCCACCATCTCTTGAACTTTCATAAGATGGAAGTTCATCTTATGTAGTCTTCTTGATTGGGGATCAGGAAAAAATATTCTCTTTGTTCACCTAACTTCAGGACTGTTGTCTACAGCAATTCTGTGTGAAACACATTTTAGCCAAACATAAAATGCAATTCTTGCTTCGTCTTTCTTTCCTTGAATGAATTTGCAGATTTTGCAGACATGTTCCAATAAGTGAGTGTTTTTATTGAGAATTCTGAAATTCAACCTGATATATTTCATTTTATAGGTGAAAAAAATTTGTTTTATTGTGTAAACAATCTGAAGTTCTAAAAACGTAACAGGTTATGCCAAGGTGTTGACTTTGTATTGACATTCCAAACAATTTGTCCTGTTATACACTATGACATACTAATAAGTCTAATAAGTATCCTTTTTATTGCAGAGAATTCTTCTACAAATACATCTTTAATTTTTGGTTACTTCAAGTGTTCTGGTTTTCTTTTTTGGGTTCTCTAATTATGTGTACATATTAAATGTCCTTTAGGTTCACTGCATTTTTAAATATTTTTAACCCACAATTTATTTGTATTTCATGCAGTTTGAGTCCCTCCTATGCTCTTTTTGGATTAGCAACAAGATAGGATAGAAATATCGATCAATCAATAAAAGTGAACATTAGAAACAGACTCAGAAGTAGTCACAATAATGATGCTTATTAGATAATTATTTTAAAATAAAAAAGTCAATATATTAAAAAATAACATTGATTCAAAATATTTAAAGCAAAAACTTGACAGAAGTGAAAGGAGAAAAAAAGACATATTGATCATTAACATAGGAGATTTTAGTACTTTTTCAATATGTAATAGAAAAAGAGAAAAAGTCAGTAAGAGTACAGAAGATAAGAAAAATAGAAGTAACAGATTTGGACTAATCAGCATGTGCAGAACAGTACACCCACAAAAGGCAGAAAAATAAATACATATATATATATATGTATATAAATGGCAAATGGCTCTTTTCAAGCACACATGAAATATTTTATAAGTATTGACTATATTTTGGGCCAAACAACAAAATTTAAAAATTAGAAATCAAACCAATCAATGACAAAAAAATCAAATAACAGAAAGTTAAATTAAGAAGTATACAAATATTTGAATGAATGTAAAACAGTATACTTCAAACATGATTCAAGGAATAAATCTCAAAGGAAATTAGAAATTTTGTACTGAAAAGATAATGAAGATGTGACATATAAAAATATATGGAATACATCTAAAATTAATAGGAAAATATTTGGCTTTAAATACATATGAGATAAGAAGAAAGGCTAAAATTCAATTATTTAAGTATGAAAGTAAAGTTTAGAAATGAGCAAGAAATCAATCAAAAGAAAGTAGAAGCATATAGTAATAAATAAAATAACAGAAATCAATAAAATTAAAAGCAGTTGTGCAATAGATACAAATCACCAAAAGTTAATGTTAGTTCTCCAGAAATATTAATAAAATTGCTAAAGTCCTAGAAAGACTGATCAAGAAGAAAGACATAAAACACAAATTTCCAATATTAATAATGAAAAAAGTGGACTTCACTATAAATCATACCTACATGAGAACAACAGCAGAATAACATAATCACAACTTGGTGCAAATGTATTTGCTAATCTAAATGAAATGGGAAAATTCCTTGAAAAACATCATTTATCAAAGCTAAAAATAGAAAAATCTCAATAGTATTATATTCATTAAAGATATGTGCAATTCCATTTTTGTTTTTTTTAAATCAGTTTTATTGCTGTATAATTTATGTACAATAAATTACAACCCTTTAAAGTTTATAACTGAGTGAACTTTGAGAAATGTATTTAGCTATAGATCCCTTGTCAGAACTAAGAACAGTTCCATCACCCCCAAAAGTTTCCTCATTCCCCTTTGCATTCCATCATTTCCTCTCCTACAGGCCCCAAGCAACAAATGATCTCATCCTTGTCACAACAGATTAATTTTATTTTCTAGAAGTTTACATAAACGGAACCGAACTTTATGTACCCTTCTTGTCTGGATTATTTCACTCAGCATAATAACTTTTAGATTCATCGACATTATATCAGTAGTTTGTTCCTTTGTTGCTAAAGAGTATTCAACTGTGGTAAATATCACAAAGTCTTTACATATTTATCTATTGTTGGTTGTTTGGTTATTTCCAGTTTGGAGCTGTTGTGAATAAAGCCCCTAACAGCAATTGTATCTGAGCCATTCTCTGGAATATATTCCTTTTCTTTGTTACAAGTACCTAAGAGAGGAATGGATAGTATGGTGGATATAAGCTTAAATTTTAAAATTCTGTTAACTTTTCAAAGTGCTTAACATTTGCATTCACAATAGCTGTGCCTGAGGGTTCCAGATGCATTATATTATCACCAACTGTTGATATTTTTAAAAGCCTTTCAATTTTTACTCATTTTAATGAGTTTGTAGTGATATTTCATTATACTTTTAACTTTAATATTCCTGATGACAACTGATGATGAGCATCTCTGTGTGTGCTTACTGGCTTGTTGTACACCTACTTGGTAAGTTTCTGTTCAAATCTTCTGCACATTCTTTTAACTTTTTAAAAATTATTTTTTATTGGAGTATAGTTGTGTTAGTTTCTACTGTACAGCAAAGTGAATCAGCTATATGTATACATATATCCCCTCTTTTTTGGATTTCCTTCCCATTTAGGTCACCACAGAGCATAGTGCAGAGTTCCCTGTGCTATACAGTACGTTCTCATTAGTTATCTATTTTATACATAGTATCAATAGTGTATATATGTCATTCTCAATCTCCCAATTCCTCCCACCCGCCATTCCCCCTTGGTATCCATACATTTGTTCTCTCCGTCTGTGTGTCTACTTCTGCCTTGCAAATAAGATTATCTATACCATTTTTCTAGATTCCACACATACGCGTTAATTTACGATATTACTTTTTCTCTTTCTGACTTACTTCACTCTGTATGACAGTCTCTAGGTCCATCCACGTCTCTACAAATGACCCAATTTCATTCCTTTTGATGGCTGAGTAATATTACATTGTATCTATGTACCATATTTTCTTTATCCATTCCTCTGCTGATGGACATTTAGGTTGCTTCCATTCCCTGGCTATTGTAAATAGTACTGCAATGAACATTGGGGTGCACATGTTGTTTTTTTTGGTTTGTTTTTTTACCTCTTTATTGGAGTATAATTGCTTTACAATGTTGTGTTAATTGCTGCTTTATAACAAAGTGAATCAGCTATACATATACATATATCCCCATATGGCCTCCCTCTTGCATCTCCCTCCCACTCTCCCTATCCCACCCCTCTTGGTGGTCACAAAGCACTGAGCTGATATCCCTGTGCTATGTGGCTGCTTCCCTATCTATTTTACATTTGGTAGTGTATATATGTCCATGCCACTCTCTCACTTTGTCCCAGCTTACCCTTCCACCTCCCTGTGTCCTCAAGTACATTCTCTATGTCTGTGTCTTTATTCCTGTCCTACCCCTAGGTTCTTCAGAACCTTTTTTTTTTTCAGATTCCATATATATCTGTCAGCATATGATATTCGTTTTTCTCTTTCTGACTTACTTCACTCTGTATGACAGTTTCTAAGTCCATCCACCTCACTACAAATAACTCAATTTCGTTTATTTTCATGGCTGAGTAATATTCCATTGCATATATTTGTCACATCTTCTTTATCCATTCATCTGTTGATGGAAACTAAGGTTGCTTCCATGCCCTGGCTATTGTAAATAGAGCTTCAATGAACATTATGGTGCATGAGTCTTTTTGAATTATGGTTTTCTCAGGGTATATGCCCAGCAATGGGATTGCTGGGTCATATGGTAGTTCTATTTTTAGTTTTCTAAAGAAACCTCCACACTGCTCTACATACGGCTGTAACAATTTACATTCCCACCAAGCATGTATGAGGGTTCCCTTTTCTCCACACCCTCTCCAGCATTTATTGTTTGTAGATTCTTCCAGCATTTATTGTTTGTAGATTCTTTGATGATGGCCATTCTGACCAGTGTGAGGTGACACCTCATTTTGGTTTTGATTTGCATTTCTCTAATAATTAGGGATGTTGAGCATCTTTTCATGTGTTTGTTGGCCATCTGTATGTCTTCTTTGGAGAAATGTCTATTTAGGTCTTTAGCCCATTTTTTGATTGGGTTGTTTTTTCATATTGAGCTGCATGAGCTGTTTGCATATTGTGGAGATTAATCCTTTGTCACTTGCTTCATTTGCAAATGTTTTCTCCCATTCTGAGGGTTGTCTTTTCATCTTGTATATGGTTTCCTTTGCTGTGAAAAAGTTTTTATGCTTCATTAGGTCCCATTTGTTTATTTCTGTTTTTATTTTCATTACTCTAGGAGGTGGGCCAAAAAAGATCTTGCTATGTTTCTTTTTTTTTTCGCAGTATGCGGGCCTCTCACTGTTGTGGCCTCTCCCACTGCAGAGCACAGGCTCCGGCCACGCAGGCTCAGCAGCCATGGCTCACGGGCCCAGCCGCTCCGCAGCATGTGGGATCCTCCTGGACCGGGGCACAAACCTGTGTCCCCTGCATCGGGAGGCGGACTCTCAATCACTGCGCCACCAGGGAAGCCCCTCTTGCTATGTTTTATGTCAAAGAGTGTTCTTCCTATGTTTTCCTCTAAGAGTTTTATAGTGTCTGGCCTTATATTTAGGTTTTTAATCCATTTTGAGTTTATTTTTGTGTATGGTGTTAGGAAGTGTTCTAATTTCATTCTTTTACATGTAGCTGTCCAGTCTTCCTAGTACCATTTATTGAAGAGGCTGTCTTTTCTCCATTGTATATTCTTGCCTCCTTTATCAAAGTTAAGGTGACCATATATGCGTGGGTTTATCTCTGGGCTTTCCATCCTGTTCCATTGATCTATATTTCTGTTTTTTGTGCCAGTACCATATTGTCTTGATTACTGTAGCTTTGTAGTATCATCTGAAGGCAGGGAGCCTGATTCCTCCAGCTGCATTTTTTTCCCTCAAGATTGCTTTGGCTACTTGGGGTCTTTTGTGTTTCCATGCAAATTGTAAAATTTTTGTTCTAGTTCTGTGAAAAATGCTATTGGTAATTTGATAGGGATTGCATTGAATCTGTAGATTGCTTTGGGTCGTATAGTCACTTTCACAATGTTTATTCTTCCAATCCAAGAACATGGTATATCTCTCCATCTGTTTGTATCATCTTAATTTCTTTCATCAGGGTCTTATAATTTTCTCCATACAGGTATTTTGTCTCCTTAGGTAGGTTTATTCCTAGGTATTTTATTCTTTTTGTTGCAATGGTAATGGGATTGTTTCCTTAACTTCTCTTTCTGATCTTTGTTGTTGATTTCTTTCTTTGTTCTGATTTCTGTTGTTAGTGTATATGAATGCGAGAGATTTCTGTGTATTAATTATCCTGAGACTTTGCTAAATTCATTGAAGACCTCTAGTAGTTTTCTGGTGGCATCTTTAGGATTCTCTCTGTATAGTATCATTTTATCTGCAAACAGTGACAGTTTTACTTCTTCTTTTCCAGTTTGGATTCCTTTTTATTTCTTTTTCTTCTCTGATTGCCTTGGCTAGGACTTCCAAAACTATGTTGAATAATAGTGGTGAGAGTGGACACCCTTGTCTTTTTCTCGAGCTTAGAGGAAATGCTTTCAGTTTTTCACCATTGAGAATAATGTTTTTTGTGGGTTTGTCGTATATAGCCTCTATTATGTTGAGGTAGGTTCCCTCTATGCCCACTTTCTGGAGAGTTTTTAATCATAAAAGGGTGTTGCTGTTTGTCAAAAGCTTTTTCTGCATCTGTTAAGATGTTCATATGGATTTTATTCTTCAATTTGTTAATATGGTGTATCACACTGATTGATTTGCATATATTGAAGAATCCTTGTGTCCCTGCAATAAATCTCACTTGATCATGGTGTATGATCCTTTTAATGTGTTGTTGGATTCTGTTTGCTAATATTTTGTTGAGGATTTTTGTATCTATGTCCACCAGTGATATTGATCTGTAATTTTCTTTTTTTGTGATATCTTTTTCTGGTTTTGGAATCAGGCGATGGTGGCCTCATAGAATGAGTTTGGAAGTGTTCCACCCTCTGCAATTTTTGGAAGAGTTTGAGTAGGATAGGTGTTAGCTCTTCTCTAATGTTTGATACAATTCACTGTTGAAGCTATCTGGTCCTGGACTTTAGTTTGTTGGAAGATTTTTCATCACAGTTTCGATTTCATTACCTGTGATTTGTCTGTTCATATTTTCTGTTTCTTCCTGGTTCAGTCTTGGGAGGTTGTACTTTTCTAAGAAAAACCTGCCCATTTCTTCCAGGTTGTCCATTTTATTGGCATGTAGTTGCTTGTAGTAGTCTCTTACGTGCACGTTTTAAAATTGGGATGTTGGGCTTCCCTGGTGGCGCAGTGGTTGAGGGTCCACCTGCCGACGCAGGGGACATGGGTTCGTGCCCCCGTCCGGGAGGATCCCACATGCTGCGGAACGGCTGGGCCCGTGAGCCATGGCCACTGAGCCTGCGCGTCTGGAGCCTGTGCTCTGCAACGGGGGAGGCCACAACAGTGAGAGGTCCGCATACCACAAAAAAAAACAAAAATAAAAAACAAAAATAAAATTGGGACGTTTATCTCCTTATTGAATTGTATGAATTCTTCTATATTCTGGACCCCATTCGTCTGACAAAGTATTTCTCTTGCAGTATTTTTCCTGTTCTTTGGCTTTCTATTTTATATCACTTTTAAAACAAAGTCCATAGGTCATCATAAGTAATGTAAGTCCATATCAGTGATAATCAGAACAACAGGGCAGTTAAAATATAATAAAGTACCTATTAAATAGGTATTTCTACTTCGGTTGTTAAGACTAATTGTTATTTTCATCAAATGTTTCTATCACCTGGAAACTCAAGGAAAGTGTGATTTCCCAAGAGATTAAAAAAAAAGTTGCATAGCATCAGCATCCATGGAATGATATAAGAAGGCAGATGATCATTTTATATTCATTCACTATATGAAAAGAAATATTCTAATATCAGAATTGTCTGAATGCTAAGCTTTTTAAAATAAGATAATTCATTCACTACATGTTGACATAAAAAACACACTTTTAAAAAATTTAAAATATTTTCCAAAGCAAAATAAATTTTTGAAAATAGTAGCCTTGTTTTACTCTTTTTTTTCCTTTTGGTCTGGCTTACTGGAAGATAGTGGTACTCTCGTATAAGATTCTACATTTAATCTGTTACAATATATTGTTCCAATTGAAACATACAATGAAAATCCAGCCCAACTTTTCAGATAAGTCTGGATATACTTTGATACTACACCAACACTTTAGGTGCGATGTGGTACTTGTTGCAATAATATTTAACTCTGAGGTAAAAATGGAGGGAAATGGAAAGAGAAGAGTGGTAGGGAGTGGAAGTGTATTCAAAGAGCTCACATTTATCTGTAATATTCTGTATATTTTACTTTAAAAATCTGGAGGATATCTGAAAAAAATGCTAATGGATATCTATTCCATGAAGTCTCAAAATCAGCATCATAGATTCTCTATTACTTTAAATTTTCTCAAAGTAATGTTTGAAAGTATGGCTTTGATATATGGAAGGTAAACCAGTAACTACTACTTCAGAAAAATGTTCCTTGAAGATTAAAATAATCAAATAAAACGATTTTGACAATTTACCTAAGAAATTTTACTCTGTTTTTTCTAAAGAGTATTTTTTTAAATTCATTTTTAAAATCTTTAATTTATTTTATTTTTGGCTGTGTTGGGTCTTCATTGCTGCATGCAGGCTTTCTCTATTTGCGGCGAGGGGAGGCTACTCTTTGTTGTGGTGCGCAGGCTTCTCATTGTAGTGGCTTCTCTTGTTGCAGAGCACTGGCTCTAGGCATGTGGGCTTCAGTAGTTGTGGCATGTGGGCTCAGTAGTTGTGGCTCATGGCTCTAGAGTGCAGGCTTAGTAGTTGTGGCACATGGGCTAAGTTGCTCTATGGCATGTGGGATCTTCCCAGACCAGGGCTCAAACCTGTGTCCCCTGCATTGGCAGGCAGATTCTTAACCACTGCGCCACCAGCAAAGCCCTTACTCTATTTTTTATGGAATAATTAGGGAGATTAATTGCAATGAATTTAACAGAATAGAACTCTCATGTAATGAAAACCCAGAGAAGTATGATAGCATTAACAAAAGATGCTTAAGTTCTAAATATGAAAACATGGAGAGATATAGGTTAATGTACACATATTTAAAAATTGTGAATACAAAAAACTAAAAATATAACTTTTTTTGCATGATATATTCAAGAGTATTTGATAAAATTAAATTTTAATATTATATGAAAAACCAGCCAGCAGCGAGAACATGACCAACTGTAATGAAATGACTGATTCTCCTACTTTCAGGGCTGATTAGTTATGTGATTTGGATGACCTATTGTGTGCTCCTAACATGTTCTGAAGCGACTGGGAAAAATGATTAGAGTTATGACTCCTTATGTTTCCTGGAGTAAGTTGATCACTGCCAGAGCTAAATAACAAATTAAATCCACAGTGCTATATCAATAACTGATTCAGCACCCTGGAACCACAATTTATTTGTTTCTTTCCCATTTAACAGAGGAAAAGAAAAGCTTTGTAGACTAGTTTGTTAAAAGTTCACATCCATACACCAGAGACAGACAGGCAAGGTACAAATGAGCACTACTCCCACCAGCTAATCCTTCCTGAACATTTATCCCTTCTCCCCAGTAGCCAAGTTGCATCTGTGTCTCTTCTATGAAACTGCTGTACAATGCTGCTGGGAGAACACTTACCCAATCCTTAGGCAAGAAATCTTTTGAAATGGTTATTTTTGGTATATCTCTTCTCATTGTTACTTGACAGGCAGAAGGATTTCAGACATTTACTTATTTTGGTGGAGAACTTAAGCGACCACTTTGATCAACAATGTCAATGAAATCTCACTTTTGTTAACATTTTAATGCTTTCAAGAGCTTTTACCTACATTATTTCATTTGCTTTTTATCACATCTTTGGGGGGATGAATTTATTTTAAAGTTTGAGGAGAATAAGACATTTAGAGACTTTCAGAAGCTCTTAAGGAAATACTAACAAAAGAAGAACTGGAATCACAGTTCTTTTGAGCCCTTTCAAACACTCTTCCCATGATACCTTGTTTCTCATGATAAGCAGTGCTAGGGGCACTTGAAATAATACTTCTTAAAAATAACAACCCCAGTAGAATGTTGCCCTAGAAACTTTATTTGCAAACAAACACATTAATCCAGAATTTGTCTTTCAATAGACAATCACTTATTAAATCATGATTAACAAATCTTTGTATTAAGTTTCCCCTGTTTAGTCTAGTGTGTGGTTTCTGTTTCTTGCTTAGACTGACCCAGGCTGCTAGAGCTCTCAATTCACACAGCATGAATGTCAAACTTGTCAAATGAGAGTGATCCCAGGCACTTGTTTAAATTCAAAAACACAGAAATTTTTTCAAATTAATTCATTGCTTTCTCTATCTCCTTTGTTCCAGGGGTACCATCTATATACAAGGCATACTAATGGGTTCTCACAGCTTAAGAGAAAATACCTTGTTTGATATTAGCATCTGTTTAAACTTAGGTCTATTCAATTATGCACTTTCAAGAAATTCTAAATTCCTCTTTTTCTGTCTTACTCTTCTTTCTCTGCAGGAAACACTCAACAAATATTTGTGGGAAGAATACAAAATGAGCAGGGAACTCTGTTGTGTATGCTTGGCCCCACATTCTAGTAGTCATGAAAAATGATAAAAATTGCAGGAAAAAATTTGCAGATTCTTATTAATTACTTAAAGAATTTTCCCAATAACTGAATGTATTAATGGTTCGAAAGACAGTACACATACCCTAAGTTTATTCTTTCCTTGCTCATCCTCTATGACACTGTATATATCTTTTTCTTGAAAAGATTTTCTTTTTTTTTTTACAAAAAGAAAGAACATATTTTTTTCTTCACGTCCCAAAACTACATGCACACATTTAAGGTACCCAATGCTAAAATAACAATGTGTTTCAAGGGTGCATATATTTAGTTGCATCCTGTGTTTTTATGAGCTTATTGACTACTTCAAATCAAACCACTTAAATCATTCAGCAAATATCTACCTGCCTACTCATTTGGAGTATGTTACTATGTATTTGTGCTCCAAGAAGTAAGAAGCTACTGAATTCATTAAGTTATTTAAAATCTTTTTAGGATTAGAGGGCATTAAAACAATTTTTAATTAGTATATATTTTTGTTATTTATTTACAACACTAACTTCATAACTGTGACAAATATTTCCCTTTAAAACGCTCTTCTATTAACTTTGAAATTTTTCACTATATAAGTGAGAGAAAAGTCATTATTTCCTAATTGTAACACTTTTCCTCTTTTTAAACTTATCAGGATGACAATATCATTTTGTCAACATTTTAATCAAACCTGCATGCATGAGATTCATGTCTGGTACCCACAAAAATGGCCATATATAAATCTGTCCTTGAATGACTACTTCCATGCTCTGTACCCTCAAGATGGGTATCAATGTTTTAGATATAGAAAGTATTGTATCTCTTGGCCTGGAAGAAGTCCAATTATTTAAAACTGTATACATGAAGTTAATAATACTTCAGGATTTCATTAAATAGTTCAATATATGACCAGTCCCACCCATCAGGAAGCTTACACAAGTCTCTTAGATAGACTCATCCACCAGAGGGCAGATAGCAGAAGCAAGAAGAACTACAATCCTGCAGCCTGTGGAATGAAAACCACATTCAAAGAAAGATAGACAAAAGGGAAAGGCAGAGGACTATGTACCAGATGAAGGCACAAGATAAAACCCCAGAAAAACAACTAAATGAAGTGCAGATAGGCAACCTTCCAGAAAAAGAATTCAGAATAATGATAGTGAAGATGATCCAGGACCTTGGAAAAAGAATGGTGGCAAAGATCGAGAAGATGCAAGAAATGTTTAACAAAGACCTAGAAGAATTAAAGAACAAATACATAGAAGAATTAAAGAACAAACTAACAGAGGTGAACCATACAATAACTGAAATGAAAAACATACTAGAAGGAATAAATAGCAGAATAATTGAGGCAGAAGAATGGATAAGTGACCTGGAAGAAAAAATGGTGGATTCACTGCCATGGAACAGAATAAAGAAAAAAGAATGAAAAGAAATGAAGGCAGCCTAAGGAACCTCCAGGACAACATTAAATGCACCAACATTCACATTATACGGGTTGCAGAAGGAGAAGAGAGAGAGAAAGGACCCAAGAAAATATTTGAAGAGATTCTAGTTGAAAAATTCCCTAACATGGGAAAGGAAATAGCGACCCAAATCCAGGAAGCACAGAGAGTCCCAAGCAGGATAAACCCAAGGAGAAACATGCTGAGACATATAGTAATCAAATTAACAAAAATTAAAGACAAAGAAAAATTATTGAAAGCAACGAGAGAAAACCGACAAATATCATATAAGGGAATGCCCATAAGGTTAAGAGCTGATTTCTCAGAAAAAACTCTACAAGCCAGAAGGGAGTGGCATGATATATTTAAAGTGATGAAAGGGAAGAACCTACAACCAAGATTACTCTACCTGGAAAGGAACACATTTAGATTGGATGGAGAAATCAAAAGTTTTACAGACACGCAAAAGCTAAGAGAATTCAGCACCATCAAACCAGCTCTACAACAAATGCTAAAGGAAATTCTCTAAGTGGGAAACAAAAGAGAAGAAAGGTACCTACAAAAACAAACCCAAAACAATTAAGAAAATGGTCATAGGAATATACATATGATAATTACCTTAAATGTGAAAAGATTAAATGCTGCAACCAAAAGACACAGGCTCACTGAATGGATACAAAAACAAGACCCATCTATATGCTGTCTACAAGAGACCCACTTCAGACCTAGGGACACACAGAGACTGAAAGTGAGGGGATGGAAAAAGATATTCCATGCAAATGTAAATTGAAAGAAATCTGGAGTAGCAATACTTGTATCAGATAAAATAGACTTTAGAATAAAGAATGTTATAAGAGACAGGGAAGGACACTACATAATGATGAAGGGATCAATCCAAGAAGAAGATATAACAATTATAAATATATATGCACCCAACACAGGAGCACCTCAATACTTAAGGCAAATGTTAAGAGCTACAAAAGAGGAAATCAACAGTAACACAATAATAATGGGGGACTTTAACATCTCACTTACACCAATAGAGAGATCATCCAGACAGAAAATTAATAAGGAAACACAAGCTTTAAATGACACAACAGACCAGATAGATTTAATTGATATTTATAGGAAATTCCATCTAAAATCGGCAGATTACATTTTCTTCTCAGGTGCACATGGAACACTCTCCAGGATGGATCAAATCTTGGGTCACAAATCAAGCCTCAGTAATTTAAGAAAACTGAAATCATATCAAGCATCTTTTCTGACCACAACGTTATGAAATTAGAAAACAATTACAGGCAAAAAAAATGTAAAAAACACAAACATATGGAAGCTAAACAATACATTACTAAATAAGCAAGAGATCACTGAAGCAATCAAAGAGGAAATCAAAAAATATCTAGAGACAAATGATAATGAAAACTCGATGATCCAAAATATATGGGATGCAGCAAAAGCAGTTCTAACAGGGAAGTTTACAGCAATACAATCCTACCTCAAGAAACAAGAAAAATCTCAGGTAAACAATCTAACCTTACACCTAAAGGAACTAGAGAAAGAAAAACAAACAAAACCCAAAGTTAGTAGAAGGAAAGAAATCATAAAGATCAGAGCAGAAAAAAAATGAAATACAAACAAAGAAAACAAGAGCAAAGATCAATAAAAATTAAAGCTTGTTCTTTGAGAAGGCAAACAAAACTGATAAAACATTAGATAGACTCATCAAGGAAAAGGGGGGAGGACTCAAATCAGTAAAATTAGAAATGACAAAGGAGAAGTTACAATGGACACTGCAGAAATATAAAGCATCATAACAGACTACTTACAAGCAATTATATGCCAATAAAATGGACAACCTGGAAGAAATGGACAAATTCTTAAAAAGGTGTAACCTTCCAAGACTGAACCAGGAAGAAATAGAAAACATGAACAGACCAATCACAAGTAATGAATTGAAACTGTGATTAAAAATCTTCCAACAAACAAAAAGCCAGGACCAGATGGCTTCACAGGTGAATTCTATCAAACATTTAGAGAAGACCTAACACCCACCCTTCTCAAACTCTTCCACAAAATTGCAGAGGAAGGAACACTCCCAAACTAATTCTATGAGGCTACCATCACCTTGATACCAAAACCAGACAAAGATACTACAAACAAAGAAAATTACCAACCAATATCACTGATGAATATAGATGCAAAAATCCTCAACAAAATACTAGCAAACAGAATCCAGCAACACATTAAAAGGATCATACACCATGATCAAGTGGGATTTAACCTAGGGATGCAAGAATTCGTCAATATACGAAAATCAATCAATGTGATACAGCATGTTAACAAGCTGAAGAATAAAAACTATATGATCATCTCAATACATGCAGAAAAAGCTTTTGACAAAATTCAACAGCCATTTATGGTAAAAACTCTCCAGAAAGTGGGCATAGAGGGAACCTACCTCAACATAATAAAGGCCATATATGACAAACCCACAGCAAACTTCATTCTCAATGGTGAAAAACTGAAAGCATTTCCTCTAAGCTCAGGAACAAGACAAGGGTGTCCACTCTCACCACTATTTTTCAACATAGTTTTAGAAGTCTCAGCCACGGCAATCAGAGAAAAAAAAGAAATAAAAGGAATCCAAACTGGAAAAGAAGAAGTAAAATTGTCACTGTTTGCAGATAAAATGATACTATACATAGATAATTCTAAAGATGCCAACAGAAAACTACTAGGGCTAATCAATGAATTTGGTAAAATTGTAGGGTACAAAATTAATGCACAGATATATCTTGCATTCCTATACACTAACAACGAAAGATTAGAAATAGAAATTAAGGAAACAATCCCATCCACCATTGAAACAAAACGAATAAAATCCCTAGAAATAAACCTACATAAGGAGGTAAAAGACCTGTACTCAGAAAACTATAAGACGCTGATGAAAAAAATCAAAGATGACACAAACAGATGGGGAGATATACCATATTCTTGCATTGGAAGAATCAATATTGTGAAAATGACTATACTACCCAAAGCAATCTATAGAATCAATGCAATACCTATCAAATTACCAATGACATTTTTTATAGAACTAGAACAAAAAGTCTTACAATTTGTATGGAGACACAAAAGACCCCACATAGCAAAGCAATCTGGAGGGAATAAAAGAGAGCTGGAAGAATCAGACTCCTTGACTTCAGACTATACTACAAAGCTACAGTAGTCAAGACAATATGGTACCAGCACAAAAGCAGAAATATAGATCAATGGAACTGGATAGAAAGCCCAGAGATAAACCCACACACTGAGGGTCCAGTAATCTATGACAAAGGAGGCAAGGATATACAATGGAGATCTCTTCAATTAGTGGTGCTGGGAAAACTGGACAGCTACATGTAAAAAATGAAATTAAGACACTCCCTAACACCATACACAAAAATAAACTCAAAATGGATTAGAGACCTAAATGTAAGACTGGACACTATAAAACTCTTAGAGGAAAACATAGGAAGAATACTCTATGACATAAATCATAGCAAGATCTTTTTTGACCCACCTCCTAGAGTAATGGAAATAAAAACAAAAATAAACAAATGGGACCTAAGGAAAGTTAAAGGCTTTTGCACAGCAAGGGAAACTATAAACAAGATGAAATGACAACCCTCAGAATGGGAAAAAATATTTGAAAATGAAGCAACTGACAAAGCATTAATCTCCAAAATATATAAACAGCACATGCAGCTCACTATTAAAAAAACAAAAAAACCCGATCAGAAATAGGCAGAACCTAAATAGACATTCCTCCAAAGAAGTCATACAGATGGCCAAGAGGCACATGCAAAGCTGCTCAACATCACTAATTATTAGAGAAATGCAAATCAAATCTACAATGAGGTATCACCTCAAACCAGTTAGACTGGGCATCATCAGGAAATCTACAAACAACAAACGCTGGAGAGGGTGTGGAGAAAAGGGAACCCTCTTGCACTGTTGATGGGAATGTAAATTGATACAGCCACTATGGAGAACAGTATGGAGGTTCCTTAAAAAACTAAAGATAGAATTACTATGTGACCCAGCAATCCCACTACTGGGCTTATACTAAGAGAAAACCATAATTCAAAAGACACACGCATCTCAATGTTCACTGCAGCACCATTTACAATAGCCAGGTCGTGGAAGCCACCTAAATGCCCATTGACAGATGAATGGACATAGAAGTATGGTACATATATACAATGGAATATTACTCAGCCATAAAAAGGAACAAAATTGGGTTAATTGTAGAGATGTGGGTGGACCTGGAGACTATTATACAGAGTGAAGTAAGTCAGAAAGAGAAAAACAAATATATTAATGCATATATGTGGAATCTAGAAAAATAGTACAGATGATCCAGTTTGCAAGGCAGAAATAGAGACACGGATGTAGAGAACAAACCTATGCACACCAAACGGGGAAAGTGCGGGGGAGGTGGTGGTTGTCGTGGCATGGATTTGGAGATTGGGATTGACATGTATACACTAATATGTATAAAACAGATAACTAATAAGAATCTGCTGTATACAAAAATAAATTAATAAAAATTAAAAAAATACAAATGTTTTAAAAAAATAGTTCAATATTTAATGAACAGTTATGGTGAATAACTTTTATTCGCTCTGTATATTCATGAAAAGAGTAGTTTATTTTTAGAATGCTACATATTATTTACATGGTTTATCAAAGTTATATATGTCTGTAATATGTAACTGATTTTCTTGCTTGGAAGATTCCATATGAAAAATTACATTGGAAAACTGATATATCAATACATTAACATCACTAAAACTGAGACTTTAAATTTTAAATGACTTAATGAGCTAAATTCTTCAGTAAATAACTTAAATCTTGGAGTAAGTCACTTAAGTCATCCCTTTAGTTCTTTCAAGCCATTACAGGTTCCATTTCTGCTCAACAGGCTTATTATAAGCATTAGTAGAATTCTTTTATGATTAAATCATTGCTGTCTCTATGACTCTTCTCCTTTGTTTTCTTCTTGCTCTCTACTTGACTGTGGACTGTGAAGGACATGGAAGATCTTCCAAGACTATTCCACTAAGATCTTAGGTGTTAACTCAATATTGAAAAAAACAACCAAATTAAAAAATGGGCAGAAGACCTGAAGTGACATTTTTCCAAAGAAGACATACAGACAGCCAACAGGCATATAAAAAAAAGCTCAACATCACTAATCAGCAGAAAAAGGTAAATCAAAACCACAATGAATTATCACCTCACACTTATCAGAATGGCTATCATCAAAAAAACCACAAATAACACGTGTTGGCAAGGTTATGGAGTAAAGGGAACCCTTGTACACTGTCGGTGGGAATGTAAATTAGTGCAGACACTGCAGAAAACAGTATAGAAGTTCCTCAAAAAACTAAACATATAACTACCAGCAAGTCCACTCCTGCGTTTATACTCAAAGAAATTCAAAAAGATACAAGAACCCTAATGTTCATAGCAACATTATTTACAATAAGCAACCGAAGTGTCCAACAGATGAATGGATAAAGAAGATGTGGGATATATATGTATATAAAAAAATACTACTCAGCCATAAAAAAGGATGAACATTTGCCATTTGCAACAACATGGATGGACTTGGAGGGTATTAGGCTTATTGAAATAAGTCAGACAGAGGAAGACAAATACTGTATGGTACCACTTATACGTGGAATCTAAAAAATAAAACAAACTCATGAATATAACAAAAACAGAAAAAGATTTGCAAATATAGAGAACAAACTAGTGGTTACCAGTGGGGAGAGGGAAGCGGGGAGGGGCAAGGTAGGGGTAGGAGATTAAGGGGCACAAACTACTATGTATAAAATAAATAAGCTACCAGGATATATTATACAGCACAGGGAATATAGCCAATATTTTATAAAAACTTTAAATAGAGTATAAATTATAAAAATTTTGAATCCTATTTTGTACACCTGAAACTAATATAATATTGTAAATCAACTATAGCTCAATAAAAAATTAGAAATTACATATATATATATATATATATATATATATACACATATATATGTATATATATATATATCTCAGGTGTTACATTTTTCACTCTGGATTCCTGAAGTCTTTCTACCATGTCACCAGATAATTATAAATTTCACTTCTCCTTATATAAATTATACATGGTACTGGTGCACAGCACATTTTAGTGGTACGTCTACATTCTTAATGAAGACATATGCTACATTCAATTAGAAGGTTCTTGAAATGGAGAAAGGAAATTATAGTAATAAAGTATATTATGTTATAAACCCATCTGTGCTTTAAGGTAGGGTAAGGCAATTAATGTATATGTAAGTGTGCTATGCAAACATTTAGCTGTTTTTGGAAGTAGAGAATTCATGGATGTGATTTACCTGTTGATCTTTCTAATAACTTTTTCAGAACATTAAACTGTATATATAGATCTGAAACTAAAACCTGATGGTATAATGGCTAGCCACATGAATTGTTTGTGTCTTGGTTCTCTATGTACATATACCATCATCTATATTTCCTGATATCAACATGAATTGAATCTAGCTTTTAGAAAGTTTAATGAAAAGAGTGGATATGTATCTGTTACCTACCATCATGCTTCAGAAATCTAGCAAAACCCCACTTAGTTCACAAGTAGTAGTTATTATTCTTGTAACCTCATATCATACTGCTCTCCATTTCACTTTCAGCTTCATGTAAACTGACACAGTTCTTGTTTAGGGTTTTGAATTTGCTTTTCCTCTGCCTAGGAAGTTCTTTTTCTAGATGTACCTTGGCTTATTCTTTCACTTCCTTCAGATATTTGCTCAAATATTACCTTCTCAGTGAAGTCTTCCCTAACTACCTTATCTAAAATTACAGTCCCTTCTCCCTGATATTTCCTATTCTAAATACCTGATACATTTTTCTCCATTGCAGTTGTCATGTTCCAATAAAGTTTGTGTGTGTTTATGTATATGTTTGTGTGTGTGTGTGTGTGTGTGTGTGTGTGTGTGTGTGTGTGAGTGTTAAGGTTACCAGATAAAAAGGAGGATTCCTGTTAAATATGAATATGAGATATAAGTATGTCCAAATACTTTATGGGATATAATAATAATAAAAACATTATTTGTTGTTTATCAAAAATTCACATTTAGCTGCATTTTAATATGTAATATATGGAACATACATTTAAAATACAATATATTGTACATTCCTTAACCATGCAATATTTGGGATGTATTTATACCAAAATTTATTTGTTGTTTATCTGAAATTAAAATTGTTATTTTTGTATTTTTTTTATAAATTTGGCCATCTGTGGGTGCATGTACACACAGTGTGTTACCAACTAGAATGTAATCTCTACAAGCAAATTTTTGCTGTTTTGTTCCCTGACGTAGAGGTGAACAAATAAACAGAGGTGCTCAACAGTATGTATTTAAGAATGAATTTAGTTACTTAACCCTTTATAATCTAGGTTTCATTATGTGTTAAATTAGGACAACAATATCTACCTACAGAGTTTTGGTATCATTTAAAAGAAATAATTTATGTAAATAGTTTTTCACAGTACCTAGCAAGGTACTAATTTTTTTTTTTCCATACAGGTTTGCTTTTATTTCCACATTCAGCCTGTTGAGACAATGGTAGTAAGTATTTGATGATTATTTATTCTTTTGCATTTGTTATTAATATAGCCATTATTATTGTTATTGTTCTTAATCCCAACAAGGGCCCCTAAATATTCAGGGTAAAAATTTCTAAAAATCTGCAAGTTTTTCATTTAGAAAATGTCATTAAATGCTTTCCCTAAGATTGAGCTCAAAAGTGATTTGCTTTGCTTCTGAAAGACATATGCAGTGTCTATTGAGTCACTGTTGGAGTTCAAGAATATTTTTCTATTTTTCAAAGGATATAAAAATAACAGATTCTTTTCTTTCCTCATTTGGGAAGAAATAAGATGGGTCAAAGAAATCTATAAAGGTTTGGACTGAAGCTATAAAATGACACTTCAAATGTTATATCTCATTTTCAAGTAGAAGTCTGTTGTAGACAGGAGGATGGTATGGGTGGTGGGAACTGCTTAAAAAGCAGCTGCAACATATTTTTAAATAGCACCATTTCAAAACTTGCAATTTCCTTGTTTTCTGAAATAAGCTTGATAAGAGGTGAACACATCAAATGCACTTTAATGCATTATGTGCTGATTCTCTTTTATAAGGAGACACCTAAGAAGCTGAGTGTGCTGCAATGGGGCAGGGTTGGGTCCTCTGGAAAACAGAGGGCTACCTCCTCTTTAACAATATAGAACCACAGGTTTTGTACATGTATCAGACATTGGGGCTTTTGCTTTCAGTTCATCATCATGGCTTCTTCAGAAATCAGGTTTACATAAGTTTAAGCAATAGATGCATGCTTGAAAAGATGGTTGTAAACTGATTATTTTCTATAATGCATCTTGTATATCAAATTTCTCTTAGAGGATTTACCATTTAAAGAGACATTTTAGTGAACATTCTTGTGAAGTGAGAAATATTTGGGGATTTCATATAACCACACACTAACTTATCTGTTTTGTAAATTTGGACAGTCACAAAGTTATTTTATTTTTCATGTTGGAAAACAGCTAGTAAGCATCAGATAGACTTAAAGCCTGATACTAGAATTTTGTTGTGATTATATCACTGACAAAATTAAACAGATATTTAATGTCCCATTCGGTGACACACATTATTCATAGTACTCTATTGAGCAAAAGACACCAAATTAAAAAGGGATATACTATTACTAAGATTTATATTTGCATTTTTATAAGTACACTTACATACCAGAATCCTCATGGTTCCTAATTGGGTATAAGAATAAGCATACACTTGAGTTTTCACATAAATGACTTTGGTAATAGACATGTATGGAGACACTCTATTTTTGAATTTGCCAATGACTATTTTCCGTGGTAGAAGCAAATAAAGAACAGAGGTTATAAGCAAGGACTTTAGAGTTAGGCTCCTGTTTAGCCCCTTCCTACTCATATAATCCTGCAAAAACTACTTATTTTCAAGGCCGATGCTCACTAATTTAATTAATGGGGGACTATAATAGTACCAGACTCAAAAACCTTTTGCGGTGGTATAGTGACATAGTTCATGTAGGGTGCTTACCACCAAACCTTCTATATAGTATAAAACACGTAAATTGCAATTCTTACTATCATTTCATATCATATCATGAAGAAATGTGTATAACCACTGTAGGGGAGCAAAATTTGCCACCCCAAAATGTCTCTTTGGTATGAGGATTGTTTCGAGCTGAAAACAATCAAGGCCCAAAAGACTCAGGAAGAAACTTTGACCTTCCCCCTAACTGTCTGAAAGAATGTAGATAGAGGAACTGTTCCAGGAAGGGAGCTGCCACCATAGATAACTACAGTATGAACTAGGTGTGATAGGGAGGAACCTAGCAAAGTCTGCTTGTTAAAAGTCCTCTCTGTGTCCCATTGTCTCTGCATGGCCCCCGCAAACACTTTACCAAATACTTGCCTTTCCATCTCTATGTGAATTGTCTTATTCCTCTTTGAAGTCCTAAACCACTATCCCCAACATCCTCTTTTATCGTTAGCTGAAGAGGTATTTAAAGGGAGGGTTTTGGCCATTTTGGCAAGTACTCAGTTTTCCTGGGTCTCTCTCATGTGTACATGTTATTAAACTTTCATTCGATTTTCTCCTGTTAATGCATCTCATGTTAATTTAATTCTTAGACCAGCCAGAAAAACCTAGAATGGTAGAAAATGTCTTCTTCCCCGACACCACTTTGAATATGAAGAACTCATGACCCTCTTGGCAGTTATTACCATTACTATCATCATCATCATTATTTTAGTTGTTATTAAAGATATTAAGAAGTTTTTGTGTTACAGATGATCCTTTTACACTATACAAATATATATATTCATATTTTCCATTCCATACACACATATATTTTACATGCCATGCTTACATTTTTGAGAAGAGAACTGTCAAATTTTAATAGCATCTTCATATTTTAAAGTAAGGAGGACAAATAGGCTACTTAAAAATTACTTCTCTCCATATAATTTGCAGAATGGCAATTTCTACTCTTTATTTAGTAAAGTTTTATATTTTGTGTAATACTACTGTACTTACAAAAGCTTGTGATTTAAGTAACATATGTAAATGAACTTAAGTGGTATTTGCATACTGACTCATTTAATCATAATATTCATAATCAAATGAAAATCATTTTAGGTAAGCATAGCCCTAAGGAATGTAGTGAATTAGCTTTAATTTGCAAATGAGGGCTTTTAAATAATGCTTTTAAAATTTGACTTCATATCGAAAAAACATTGATCATTCTTTTCCAACTTTAAAGAAAATATTGGAAGCTGACTAGTTTAATTCAACCACTCTTTGTTTCTGAACAAAAAGTTTTATAATATGTTATTGACCTATTGTATAATAAATAACAATGTAATTAGTCAAATGACTGACTAAACCTTTTAAAATGATAAAATTCTAACTTCCAGTTAGTAACCATCTCATCTATAAAAGCATCTTCAATTGAAAAATAAATCACAAGATACTGTACAACTTACATTTCCTGGAAAATGGAGCCAGTATATGCATGAATATAATACATATTGGTTTCTTGTACTCAGTTTATCAGGAAAATTAATAGGAAGTATCCAACAGTTTCTAATTTTTTGAAAGCAAAGGTTTAATAAACAATTTTAATAAGGCATAACTCATTTTATTGCACTTCACTTTATTGCTCTTTGCAGATAATTGCTTTTCTTTTTTTTTTTTTTAAATTGAAGGTTTGTGGCAACTCTGCTCAAGCAAGTCTTCTGGTGCCATTTTTCCAACAGCATTTACTCACTTCATGTCTTTGTGCCACATTTTGGTAATCCTCGCAATATTTCAAACTTTTTCATTGTTATTATATTTGGTATGGTGATCTGTGATAAGTAATATCTGATGTCACCAGTTGTTTGGGGGTGCCGTGAACCATGCCCATATAAGATGGCGAACTTAACTGATATATGTTATATTTGTTTTAACTGCTCCACCAACCAGCTATTCCTCCATCTCTCTCCTTCTCCTTGGGCATCTCTATTCCCTGAGACACAACAATATTGAAATTAAGCCTATTAATAACTCTACAGTGGCCTCTAAGAGTTCAAGTGAAAGGGAAAGGAAGAGTCACACAAATCTCACTTTAAATCAAAAGCTAGAAAAGATTAAGCTTAGTGAGGAAGACATGTCAAAAGCCAAGTCAGACCAAAATCTAGGCCTCTTGTGCCAAAGTTGTGAATGAAAAGGAAAAGTTCTTAAGAAAATTAAAAGTGCTACCCCAGTGAACACACGAATGATTAAAAAAAAAAAAAAAGAAAAAAGAAAAAATAAGTGAAACAGCCTTATTGCTGATATGGGGAAACTTTTAGTGATCTGAACAGAAGATCAAACCAGCTACAACATTCCCTTAAGCCAAAGTGTAGTCCAGAGCAAGGCCCTAACTCTCTTCAACCGTATGAGGCACAGAGAGGTGAGGAAACTGCGCAAGAAAGGTTTTACGCCGGCACAGGCTGGTTTATGAGGTTTAAGGAAAAAAGTCATCTCTATAACACCAAAGTGCAAGGTGAAGCAGCGAAGGACTGAGATAGAAACTGCAGCAAGTTATTCAGAAGATCTAAGATAATAAATGAAGGTGGCTACACTAAACAGATTTTCAGTGTAGATGAAACAACCTTCTATTGGAAGAAGATGCCATCTAGGACTTTCATGGTGAGAGAGAATTCAAAGCCTGGCTTCAAAGTTTCAAAGGACAGGCTGATTCTCTTGTTAGGGGCTAGCAGCTGGTGACTTGAAGTTGAAGCCAATGATCATTTACCATTCCAAAATCCCTGGGGTCCCTAAAAACGATAGTAAATGTACTCTGCCTATGCTCTAAAAATGAAACGACAAAGCCTGGATTACAGCATGTCTCTTTACAACATGATTTACTAAATATTTTAACCCTACTGTTGAGATCTACAGCTCAGGAAAAAAAAGATTAATGAACCTGGTCACTCAAGAGCTCTGATGTAGCTATACAACAAGATTCATTCTGTTTTCATGCCTGCAAGCACAACATTCATTCTGCAGCCCATGGATCAAGGGGTAATTTTTTTTTTGATTTCTTTACCAGTATATATATATTTTCTAACATCTTTATTGGAGTATAATTGCTTTACAATGTTGTGTTAGTTTCTGCTTTATAACAAAGTGAATCGGCTATCCTTATACATATATCCCCATATACCCTCTGCGTCTTCCTCCCACCCTCCCTATCCCACCCTTCTAGGTGGTCACAAAGCACCAAGCTGATCTCCCCTATTACGCAACTGCTTCCCACTAGCTATTTTACATTTGGTAGGGTATATATGTCAATGCTACTCTCTCGCTTCATCCCAGCTTACCCTTCCCCCTCCCCGTGTCCTCAAGTCCATTCTCTATGTCTGCATCTTTATGCTCAAGGGGTAATTTTGACTTTCAAGTCTTATGATTTAAGAAATACATTTCATAAGGCTATAGCTGCCATAGATAGTGATTCCTTTGTTGGATCTGGGGAAAGCCAATTGAAAACTTTCTGGAAAGATTCACCATTCTAGATGCCATTAAGAACATTTATGATTTATAGTAACAGTTCAAAATAGCTACATGGGGCTTCCCTGGTGGCGCAGTGGTTGAGAGTCCGCCTGCCGATGCAGGGGATATGGGTTCGTGCCCCGGTCCAGGAGGATCCCACATGCCGTGGAGCAGCTGGGCCCGTGAGCCATGGCCGCTGAGCCTCACGTCCAGAGCCTGTGCTCCGCAATGGGAGAGGCCACAACAGTGAGAGGCCCGCGTACCCAAAAAAAAAAAAAAAAAAAAAAAAGCTACATGAACAGGAATTTGGAAGAAGTTGATTCCAACCCTCATGGACGACTTTCAGGAGTTCAAGACATCAGTGGAGGAAGTCATTGAGACATGGTGGAAAGAGCAAGGGAACTAGAAGTGGAGCCTGAAGATGTGACTGAATTGCTGCAATCTCATGATAAAACTTTAATGGATGAGGAGTTGCTTCTTATGGATGAGCAAAGGAAGTGGTTTCTTGAGATAGGATCTACTCCTGGTGAAGATGCTATGACGACTATTGAAATGACAACACAAGAATTAGAATATTGCATAAACTTAGTTGATAAAGCAGCAGCAGGTTTTGAAAGGACTGACTTCAATCCTGAACGAAGTTCTGAGATCAAAATTCTATCACACAGAGTTGCATGTTACAGAGCAATTGTTCATGAAAGGAACTGTTGATTGATGTGGCAGACTTCATTGATGTCTTATTTTAAGACATTGCCACAGTCACCCCAAGCTTTAGCAACTACCACCCTGATCAGTCAGCAGCCATCAACACTGAGGCAAGACCCTTCCCCAGCAAAAAGATTATGACTCACTGAAGGCTCAAATAATGGTTAGCAAGTTTTAGCAATAAAGTACTTTTAAATTAATGTTTGTACATGCTTTAGACATGATGCTATTGCACACTTAATAGACTACAGTTTCATGTAAACATAACTTTTATAGGCACTGGGAAACCAAAAACTTTGTTTGTGACTTGCTTTATTGCAATGTTAGATTTACTGTGGTATTAGATTTATTGTGGTGTCATGAATCCAACCCACAGTACTTCCGAGGTATGCCTATATATTGTAGCCACCTGTCTATACGTGAAGGTAAGATAATATAGTTTTTAAGAATATGGATATCTGAGTCAGAAGGCCGCTGTTCCAATTCTGGTACCACAGCTGCTGTGTGACCTTGGGCAAATTATTTAACTTCTCTAATACTTTTCTCATCTTTAAAATAGCAATGATAACAGTACCTAATTCATATATTTATTGAATTATGTAACATCATACTTGGCAATCTTTTAAAAAGTAAAAGTACTTAATATATACTAGCTATTATCACTATCAGTACTGTTATTTGCTAGAAGGAAAAGCTTATCTTTATATACTTCTTGATATTTTGCCCACCAATATGGGACCTGTTTAAGAGAAAAATTACAGGGTATGGCAGACCTCCTACAACAACCAGAAACAGATGAATAATCTCCTCTGTATCCACTCCTGGAAGAATCACATGAACCCTGTGGCTTCCAAACCTGACACTTCCAAACCAAAAATGTTTGGCCTGCCCCAGGTTAGATTATATGTGCTTGGAGCACTTAACTAACAAACATGTGTCCCATAAAACTACTATGGCTCTCACCCTCCTCTCACTTCCTCACTGTGAAACCTAATTTCCACACCCATATTTAGATGTTACTCTATTCCACTGGTCAATCTGCAATACAGCAGATATCTATAAGGAGACAACCCAGTTTCCTGTACTTTCAAACAAGTTAAAAGTGGTTTATGCCCATAGATTTGTGCAGTGTCCAAATTAAACTGAGCTGAAATACAAACCCATTTCAAAGTGACTTATTGTCATGCAAATTAGTTTAGATTACGTATTTTCTCATCCTATTTAAAAACATATTCCAAGATAAACTATTTTAGTAGTTAATGTTATTACACCTGAAAATTTAAAAATTAACTTATTTTAAAGGCTTCCACATCACATTGGCGTATTTGCCTCTCCCAAAAACCTTGTCAAAGAGACAGGGCATAACTAACTGTTAGTTATATTTTATAAATGAAGATCAAAGAACAGGAAGACACTGAGGTACAGAAGAAACTAAATTCAAAGAGTTGGATTGTAAGCAAAGGATTCTTGTTTTTGGACCACTAGATAAGCGCGTGTGCATGCACGCACATACACACCCCTAAACTGAGGGGATAATAAATATGTGGTAGGCAGGTAACAGTCTCTACCAATTCAAAAGTTTAATTTTCAACCTATTACAAATCTCTATCCTCACAGTAATCATTATGAAGTAACTAAAAATTCTACAGATTTGTCCATAAACTTGAAGCCCAAATCTTAATGCGTCACAAGGTTTTCAAATCATCCCAATTTTTTCACAAATTTTCAGTGAAAATATTTTTTTTACCTAAGATATTTATAAATAGTAGAAATACAGTCTACAGGCTGAACAGTCTACAGGCTGAACAAATGAGAAATATCTTCTTTGGGCAATAGATCATAGTGACCCTTCACATCAAAGTAAGTTTTTTTTTTTTTTTTGCGGTACACGGACCTCTCCCCACTGTGGCCTCTCCCGCTGCGGAGCACAGGCCCTGGACACGCAGGCCCAACGGCCATGGCCCAGTGGCCCAGCCGCTCTGCAGCACGTGGGATCCTCGCGGATTGGGGCACGAACCCGTGCCCCCTGCATCGGCAGGCGGACCCCCCAACCACTGCGCCACCAGGGAAGCCCACATCAAAGTAAGCTTTACAAAGACTCATTATTAAATTGACCATGTAGAGGAGTTGTTAATTAGGAAACGAATACGCACAGCAACTCACACACAGAGAAAGACATACACTAGAACTTGCTTGAATCTTCTAGTCTGATAGCTGAATAGACCAATAATTCTGAAGTAGAAAATAATTTTGAATTTTAATAAATACGAGGTAAAAAAGAGAGTTTAGGTTTATTAATTTAAAGGACATTCCTTATGTTAGTTTTGAAATTTTTGTGCATTATATGAATTTCACAAAGATTTTTCTTTTGTCTTGTTCAAATTTGATTCCTGAGATAGAGTTACCAGTGTGTTTATTTTCAAAATGTTGCAAACCAGAAAATGCTGGTATTACTTAAATATTAATAGGGAAAGTATATCCAGTTAAATAGATAAAATTAGTTAAAGCCATTGCTTTAAGCAAGAGGAAGACTCTACTTTAGTTAATATGGATCAGACCCATCTTCAGTTATATCTTGCAAACATGACATTTCTAACATCAAACTAATTCTGGGAGCAAAATAAAAACATTTTATCTTTCCTCATTTAAGAAATGTTGGCCAAGTTGCTAGGTATGATACATAAGCATTATTTCTTCTTTACTTAATATTTGTTGCTAGAGCACAGACCTCCAAAATGCTGGCAAATACCTCCTTCATACCTAAAAGCATTTATCTATGTACTATGGTGTCAGAAGTGTTATCATACCAAAGGTGTAAATTTTATTGTTACCAGGTTGTTGCTAAGGGGGAATTTGTATATTCTTGAAAGATAATGGTTATGGGACTTTCAATATTTTTTCCCACATCACCCATATAATTTAGCCAAATAATTTATAATTAAAATAGAAGAAAGATATTTAAACAAATCAGCCTTACTAAAACTTTAAGAAACTACTGACAAAATTGAATGGGCCTTTAATCTATGGCCTGTAAACCACCTCTCAGG
The DNA here is from genome assembly GCF_011762595.2 of Tursiops truncatus. Taxonomy (NCBI): domain Eukaryota; kingdom Metazoa; phylum Chordata; class Mammalia; order Artiodactyla; family Delphinidae; genus Tursiops; species Tursiops truncatus. The sequence goes on from NC_047036.1 coordinate 81,662,810, forward strand.
ATATCAAAACATACAGACAAGAAGATTAATTAATGCAATAGTGAATATCTGTCTTGGATGTTTTAAGTATTGCTGGCTTGAAGGCAGAGATGTGGGCTCATGATTTCAGTCTTTTCAAATTCTTAAATATAGTGACCTTTGAAAAGCTGCACTGTGAGTTACCATCTATTGATATATTTCACTGTGATATGCAGAGAAAATAAAAACCTACTTTTAAAAACTTATGTGTCAACTTTTTAATAATGCAACACTTTAGTGTATATTATAGCGAGCCTCTAATTTTCATATCTTGAAGATAATTTACTGATTGCACATAAGGATAGTAGTGCCTAATCTAAATGTGCTTGCCACCATCCTGACCACACACAGACCCTGGGGAAAAATAAATAAATAAATAAGCCTATGAGCCTGAATGAGCCTTAAAGAGTTGGGGGCGAAAGGGAGGGAAGGAAGATGAAACTAAAAGTATATTTCTATGCATAATAGTGTCCATTTTTTTTGTTGTTGTTATGGAAGTGAATATGAAGTGGAAACCAGAGCTGGAGTCTCTAAAAAGTTATGTCAACTTAACATTTTATTAAATACTTATAATTTGTCTTCCACTGCACTAGACACTTAGAATTCAAAGTTGAAAAAATGAGGCATTTTGCCCCCTCAAGGAGCTCAGTGTCACAATCAGTGCGAGATGAGTAAAATGGTTCTGGCAGTATGGTGACTGATGTGCTAACCGCACAAACATACTACCATGAGAATACAAATAAGAATTTGTTCATGTTGAGCAGAGGGAAGACTTTGCTGAAGGAATGATGTATGAGTTGGACCTTGTATTGTATAATACAGTAGTTCAGCATGTAAAGTAGTGAAGCATAATGGTATAAACTGAAAGATTCACAAATGGCACTATGGTCATGCATACAGAATTTTGACTCCTTGGCTGTAATTTTTTCCATAAAATTGAAGTACTGTTACATGCAATGTCATATTCTAGATCAGATCCTGGGACAGAAAAAGGACTAAAGTGAAAAAACTGGTAAAATCCAAATAGGGTCTGGAGTATAGTTAATGGTAATTTATTACTGCATTTGTTTTAGTCAGTTATATTGATGAGGGTCACAGTCACTTTCTTATAGTACTAGTTTACTGCTGGCTATCACACTATAGCAACAGCTTGCAAGACTACTCCTACCTATAGTGCACCTTGCATCTGAGAAGAAGATGCCAGCCAAACACTTTTTCCAATTTCAGTGGGTTCTATGGGACCTAGTAATGGAAATATTTGGATTGTAGAGGCCCCAGAATTAAGCTGATAGTAAATTCCTTTAAAGCATGGAGTTTATAAATTTAAAAAAACTTTATAAATTAAAAAAAACTTTATAAATTTTAAAAACCTTTTCACTACATTTGACAAATTCCTAAAAAAGAAGCAACATACCAATAAAAAGTTGTGAACCTAAAAGCAACTTTTCTAAGATATCAATAATTAAAACAAATTCTTATAGATCATGCCAGAGGAAATCTTGAATTGTCTTTCTATTTGCTTTATAGAAAATAGTATTTAAATATTGTCAGCAATCAAAGAATATTCAGTCAACATACATAAAGCATTATGGAAATGGGATGGCAATAATAAAAATGTTAATTTTCTCAATTTTGGATTATTTTTATAAATATATATTTATATAAATCCTTTTATGTCCTTTTTGCATATTGTACCTTATTTTTAAAGTTATGATTTTTGTAATATATATCATAAAATGACTCCTCTAAACTTTGTAAGCTAGAGGTCACAAAAATTCCTGGATTCATCTCTGTAAGTAGAGTCGCTAAAAATGACTGATGGGAAATTAAAACAATGGCATTTGTTAGAAAAACTCAAATGCCCGTAATTACAAAATGTGCTTTATGAGGTATATTCTGCATACAAAGAGTAAAGGTGGTCTAAGTCTGATGAACAAAAAAGTCTGTGTTATGTGAATAAATGGCAAAAAAGGAGAGGAATTACATGAGGCCTGTGCTGCTTGTCTTCTGTGTGAGGAATATTTTCAGAGATTGAACTAGGTGTACACCCGTCCCTTAACCCTGATGCATCACCTCCTAGAACCCTGAGGGTAACTACAGATGAGTTATTGAAGCTGCTTACAGAATGGTTCACTAAAAACAAACAAACAAAAACAAAGACAATAAAACAATAAGGATTTTAACTCAAACTGACCTGGGTCCTGAGTTGCCTTCAAGCCTGCAGTAAGTATACTCTATAAAACTCTACTCATAGATCACTTCCTGACAACACTTCTCAACTGCAGACATGACTCTTTAAGAGGGATGCTAAGTCCTGGTTTTTACAGAAGAACAGAGCCATTATGGAATAGTTTATCATATGGCTGAGAAGGAAGAACAGATGGTCTAGTGGTCAACATGCAATCTCTGTAGCCAGATTGCTCAAGCTCATATGTAAACTCCACCACTGAATAATGCCAGGGCATTGAACAAGTTACTTAGCCCCTCTGTGACTAGATTTCCTCATCTATACAATGCGGATAATGATATAACCTATCTCAAGTTGTTGTGATGAGGATTAATTGAGTCAGTACTCATAAAGTACTTAGGATAACGCCTGGAAGATAATATAAAACTTATTTAGTTAAAAAAAAATCACTAAACAAGTTGTTAATCTGTAGGCAGAAAGAAGCAAACTTGGGAGACAGGATCATTATTTTGAAAAATCTAAATTTTCTTTCTACAGAAAAGGACCTGGTCTAATTGTGATAAAAAACAGAAATGACAGTATAAACTACATGAGATTCAGAATCACATATGGTAGGACTTTTGAATCTCTTTCTCCATATCATTCTACCCTCACCTAGGCAACTACTCTAATGTGCTTAATTAATATTTTATTTTGCGAAATTGGCATCATTGTTTTATGTGTGCATGTTTTTAATTTGCAAAAATGGTATTGTATCATATGCCTTATTAAATATCTTTTTTCAATAATCCCCATGCTATGGATATTTACCAATGTTATTTTCTGTATCTCTAAACCATTTCCTTCAAACACTAATACTTCATGGTGTGCATTCAGTCCATTTTACCCATTTTGCTCTTCGAGTGACAGACATACAGTCTAACTGGCAAACATTTGAAAAATGTGCCTATTGTTAGTAAGGACCAGAAACTGCAAGAACATCCATACACTCTGGTTAAAGGACAGATTGATATGGGCATTCTGGGAAGTAATCTTTTACCAACTATTCAGTTTAAGTAATAGCTCCTTATTTCAACATGCATGTATCTCACAAATGATTATTTTATGCTTTCTTCACATATGTGCTTTCAGATTTTTCACTTTTTTTCTGAAGAGTCTACTCATGTCACTTAACAAATTTTTCTACTAAAATTTCCCCTTTTGAAACAGGTTCTTGAATATTTTACATAATAATCCCCAGCTTATTTTAGACATTGAAAGATTTTTTCCCGTCAGTCATCTATTTCTTAACTTGGTCTGTGGTATCCTTGGTTAAGGAGGCGTTGATTTTCTTAACCTTTAATTTCAAATTCACAGAAAAAGCTATAATAATACTCAAATTATCTCATATGCCGTATACAAGTACGCATCAGTTGTTTACAATTTGCTTTTGCTAAATTATATATAAACCTACATATATAAACACATCCACAATATCATAGATATATATTTGTATTTTTTTGTCAATCATTTGAGAGGAAGCTGCAGAAACTATGCTCCCCTACTTTTAAATATTTCACTGTGTGTGTCCTAAGAGCAGAATTTTCAAAGTCAGAGAATAACATTGATTCAATATTTTCTAATCCACAGTCCACATTTAAATGTTGTCAGCAATCCTGATAATGTTCTTTAAACTTCTTACCATTCCCAATCTGGGATCACACAACATATTTTGTTATTTTGTCAGATGACAAAAATATTGCAATTAAGTCATGTGTTTAATGACCTTTATTCAAGAGAAAACAACCTATGGTTGGGGAAGTGCAGTGGCTCACAAGCAGTGGAGCACTGTTCCTGAGAGAACTACATTATCTTCAATTTGCTTTTTTAAATCAGGGAGAAGATCTTCAACTAAAATGGAAATCAAAAGATCTTGTATTCTAGATTTAGAGCTGTTTGTCTTTGGAATGTTTTTCTTTCCCTCTGAGTATATAGTTTCATTTAAGCTTAGGGGAGAAGGCCTAAAACAAAAAGTTCTTATCAGGCTCTGAATATCAGCTTCCAACCTGGCAAACTTCTGACCATAAAGCTGTTTAAAAAAGCCTTTCAAATATTTTGTCAGGTTTCAGCTGGTACAAATAATAAATATACCTGGTGGTACTGAATAAACACATGGAGGAAAAAGGCATCCTCAAAGAGGGTGCAAAAGATACTATCCTCCCAAGATCCAGAGCCACTCCAAAAGATAGCCAAAAGAAAAAAAAGACTCAGACAACTCCCCTGAGAACTGGCAACAGTTGGTATGACCCTACCTGCAAATGGAGTGAAAGCCACATTTCTGTCTGGCCATATTTTGGGGGTCCCAAACCTGATGGTTGAGCTGCCTGCATATGCAAGAACCCAATAACCTGTGTGCCCCAGGCAGGGTAGAAAGCCAAGCCAAGCTCTCAGAGCACAAAAAGGAGACAAACATGAAGGAAGCTGCTGTTCCTGGGAGAGAAAGAACCGAAAAATGGGCGCCGCAAAACCAAATCCACAAGAGTATAAATTTGGAAAGGAAGAGACAATGTGAAATTTCACCTTTTCTAGGTACTACTAAGGTCTGGAAGAGCTGACCCTGGTAAGAACTCTCACCCTTCACTGGCTTCTGCCAATTTTCCCAGGATGCCATCTGTAGGCTCTGGAGTGAGTGGTATTTAAAGAACAGAGTGTAGCTCTGGTATCTACCAACATTTAGCAAGGTTTTTTATTATTATTATTTTTTTTTCGGTACAGGGGCCTCTCACTGTTGTGGCCTCTCCCGTTGCGGAGCACAGGCTCCAGACACGCAGGCTCAGCGGCCATGGCTCACAGGCCTAGCTGCTTCGCGGCATGTGGGATCTTCCCGGACCGGGGCACGAACCCATGTCCCCTGCATCGGCAGGCGGACTCTCAACCACTGCGCCACCAGGCAAGCCCGGTTTTCTATTAATTTTAATTTTAGTTTCCTCTTGGTTGCTTAAGGGAATAACTGGTAGCAGTTTACCACAGAATCCCTGGAATTTCCACCAACCCTGAGAGGGGAACCATAAACTTTCAAGGACAATCTCTTTTTCCAGTATCCTGGTTGATGGCAAATGAGACAACAATTTCTGGGCCAGGGTTTTGATGATGCACGCTTGGTAGGGTACAACAGGGGACACTAGATCTTTAGTTTAGGTTTCTGGCCTTGGAGCTGTTGTAGTTGTCAAGGCACTAACTTGATGGACTTTGTTTACAGTTTTGTAGTCTCTTCAGAGTGGAGAGGCAATTCAGTTAGAGCAGGGGTCCCCAACCCCCGGGCCATGGACCAATACTGGTCTGAGGCCTGTTAGGAACTGGGCTGCACAGCAGGAGGTGAGTGGTGGGCAAGAGAGCGAAGCTTCATCTGCTGCTCCCCATCGCTCCCCATCACTCCCATTAACTGCCTGAACCATCTGAACTATCTCCCCAGCCCCTGCATCCGTGCAAAAATTGTCTTCCGTGAAACCAGTCCTTGGTGCCAAAAAGGTTGGGGACCGCTGAGTTAGAGGATTAGTAGGTTGAGTGCTCAAGAGAAGGAGGCTAGAAGGGGTAATTAGGAGTCAAGTCAGTTTTATAGTCTTTTGTTTTAGGTACTTCTTGTGTCTTTAATTTTTCATTAGCCTTTCGTAATGAATCTTTCAACAAAGCTATTTTGGAATCTTGAGGCCTTTCGGAGGCTTCTGCATGCCAGTTAAAATAGGTATCCCATTCTGTGTATTGATTTGGGAACACCTGCTTTCAAGTACGCTTCTTAAATAAACAATCTTATCTAACTGGAACATTCCCCATAACAGCCACTTTGTAAGATTGTGCCATATTTGTAGATATATACAGTTTCTAGGATCACAGTTCGAAGACATAAAATATGCAGGTGTGCTGGAAGGTGGTACGCTCATTTCTTTGAAACTTGAGGATCCTGTTTCTTTAGCTAAGTGTTGGATCTCTTGGAGCCAAATCAATACCTAATAGGGATGCGCCACTGGGTTGGGGATTTTGTGGTGTTTTACAGTGCACCTTGTTGCACAGAAATTTTCTTGAGGTTGGGAGGTGCCTAGTGTCAATAGAACCCATTCCATGACCGACTTATCCTTGCCTGGGAGTCTTTACAATTAGGTAGCAAGAGTTCTAACAGCTTTTAAGCACTAAACCCACTACCAATTTTGTGAGATGTGGCTTCTTAGATTCCCATTAGCAATATATCTCTTACTCTTTCCATGAGAATATTTCTTTATAGTGGTAGATTCCCTAATGGCTTTGAATAGTCTGACTTGTGCCTAGTTAGATTTTGATGTGCCATTGGTCAAAAAACCTTGGACTTCTTGTCTTAATTTATTTCCCAAGTCCCCCAGTGGTTTCTGCTATGGACTTAACCTCCAGGCTTTGTGAGTCTCCTAAAGGCTGCCATCTTGCTTTCTTAGATTTAGGGGTACCCATTATTTTCCCTTGAAATAATCCTCCATAATTCAACGAGACTTACTGTTTCTGGATGCCTGTGCACAGTTCTTAAGAACTGAAAGTGTCAAAATGAAAATCTGGAGTCTCTCACACTCCAATATACACTCTGTGAAAATGTGGAGTCTCTCACATCCCAATTTTCCACCCAGAAGGATTAGGACAAACAAACTCAAAGAGCTCAGAATGCAAAATAAGCGGAGCTGAATTCAAGAGAAACTTACCAGAGACTCTGGAGAATAGCCAAAGAGGCAGCAAGCCAAAGGGGGTCTGTGGGTATCTTCACCTGCATCTAGGAGCTGTCCCTGGAATCTTCACCAGCTGTCTTCGAGTACCATCTCACCCCCAAACTATCAAATGACAAAAATAATACAATTTAGTAATGAGTTTCTTGTCCGTTATTCAAGGGAAAACAATCTATGGATTGGAGGAATACAGTGCCTCACAGGCAGAGGAGCACTATTCCTGAGGAATTTGGGCCAAAAGTAAGTTGTATAGAGTGTTAGAAGTAGAAACACAGGAATAGGGCATGATTGGCTAGGAAGTTGAAGATTTCCTTACAGGGCTAGCAGGTCCCATTTTCTAGGGTAAGGTAAGCTAACTAAAGCTGAGTTGGAGGATTGTGATTGGTATATGTTAGGATTCCTTCACAGGTGTTTCCCGTAGCATAGGCTGACATAGATTTAGATTTGCTATGTGGCCTGGGCCACTGGGGCGGCCTCCATTTTGTGGGTCCCAATATATGAATTAACTGTATCACTCATGACTATTCTTCTTTAATATAAAACACTTTCTCAACTTTTCTTTGATTTTTGACCTTGATATTTTTGAAGAGTATGGGCTAGTTGTTTTGTACAATGTTCTACAATTTGGGCTTGATTGATATTTCTTCATGATTGGAGTTATGCACTTTTGCAGGAATAACACAGAAATGATATTGTGCCCTCTTAGTGCCTCAAATTGGGAGGCACAATATTGTTCCAATATTAGTGATGCTAGCTTTGTTCTCTTGGGGAAGGAGGTCTCGGCCAAATCCTCCACCATAAAGTTATCAATTTTTCCTTTACAATTGAAAACTCATTTGTGAAGAGGTACTTTGAGTTCACACTACCCTGTTCAGAGTCAATATTCTTCCCACTAGTTTTAGCATCCTTGGATGATTTTTTTTAACCATACAATTCTTCCTTATTAGTTAGCATTAAAAGGTAAAACAGCTTAGACTTCTTCCCTAATTATTTATTTATTCACTTTTTATATCTGTATGGATTCATGGATTTTTATTTTATTCAATGGGCTATAATATATTGCTAAGTTTATTTATTTTGATGCTCAAACTGTCCCAGATTTGGCCAGTGGAGTTCCCTTTGAGAAGGCTCCTGTGTCACTTTGACATGGGCCTATAATTTTTTAAAGAATTTCCTTACTTTCTGGAAATATGGCATTTGGGGCTTATCTTATATTTCCCCTATCTCTGCCCTGAAATTAGCCATTCTTCCAAGGAGCACTAGGTTCTTGTAGTTGAAAATAATATTTAGAATCCAAGATCTGAGCAAGCTAGATATGCTCGTTGTGACTGATGAATCATTGCATCTAGGCCTCTCTATTACGTATATTAAATATACATATTAAAAATATATATATATAAATGAAAGCCAAGTTTTTCACTGATGAAAGAGTTTCAAATATAAAAAGAAAAAGAAACTAGGTGGAATCCTGAAGTAATGGAATGGAACTGGAGGTTTCAATGAAAACTCATGCTGTTATAGTTAGGTTGATGGGGGATATAAAAATAGACACAAATAACAAATATACTTAATCACACACACATATATATATATATATATATATTTGTATCTATTTTTATATCTCTCCATTGATCCATCCAATAATAGTATTTTACAATGTGTTAGAACAAGTCCTTCCCTCTTTCCTTTAGATTGAATGATCTCTTTGCAGATCTTATTCCCTCTGATTAAATCTTAGAGTAAGTTTATTGTGTCCCTCAAAAAAATTCAACAGGAAAAGAAAACTTCAACAGGAAAAAAAAAATTCAACAGGAATTTTGATTGGGATTGCTTGAGTATGTTTATAACTATATGAACGTAGAATTAGATAAGTCCTGAGACAAGAAGTCAAAAGATCTGGATTTGAATATTGGCTATATAATTAGCTGGATAAATCATCAAGGGCAGATTACATTCTAAATAAGCTTTCCTCTTCTCATCTGTAATATGCATATAGTAATATATATTATAAACTATTGTCAAAATAAACAAATGAAAAATTATGATTATTGTTTATAAATATATTTTTCTTCTCCTCCCAAATTATTTTCCAGTTATTTCCTAAATACCACAGAAAGACAAATTCCAATAAGCTGGAACTAATTAAATAAATACACTCATAGGATGATGACTTCATTTATTTTAATTTACGTTTAACTGATATGAATTGTAGCATTCCAATTATGGAGCAACTCAATATTCAGATCTTTAACCTTAAATTTTGATTAAAAAACTTTAGCATTTTTAAATTATAATATTTATATTATAGATCTTCTCTGTAAAGCTGTGCTTTATAAATCTAGATAAAGTATGAATTAGATACACATATCATTATTTTAACAATTTTAGAAATTATAACAATGGAGAAGTAACAGAAAAGACAGACCCACTAAATTAAAAATAACAAATAGAATATTTGTTTGTTTGTTTTTAAGTGTTCCTAGCAATCATTTTCTAAAGTTCTAGTGACTAAGAAATTTTGTCCTTAACATCGCTGGGTCATTTTTGTTATGGTAATGAATGCATTTAGTCCTCAAATTAAAAAAAAAAAAAACAACATATATACTGTTTCCTTTTATAATAAGATTTGTTTTTATTATGTAAGTCCTTTGTTACTCTTAACTAGGAGACGGTTTTCATTCAAATATTATTGCATCCACATTTAGGAGGGCCTGCTTTACAAAGTACTGTCTGATAATGTTTTTCAATCAACAAAGCCCTTGAAACTGTTCGGCTTGTTAGCCATTTGCTGTTGAAGGGTGCATCCATCTCTGAAAACAAGATGCAAGGAAACATAGTCCTCATTTTCTCCAGTAGTTAGCTGTTCAAAGGACTGTAGCCATTTCAAGAGGTGCTAGATATGCATGCATAAGGCTTGACAGAGCTAACAATGAAGAAGTATAATGAGCATTTATGATTTGAATTGAAGAGTTTCAAAAGAATGCAAATCAGTATCTTATCTAAAAGGATAAAATATATCCCAACAAGTTAAAGAGCAGTTTTTCAGATTTTAAGCTTATCATGAGTATTTAAAAAACAACCAGTGTTTACTACCCTGCTGAGAGTACATCACATCAGTTCATTTCCCCAGTGGGAGAGTGCTTCAACGATATCAAGGACTCTCACAAATCTTAACAAAGTACACAAGTACGGAAGGGGTTCATGATAATAAATGGGAAATGTTATCTGAGAAAACAGAGTACTGTATACATTTAACTGTCAAAGTTAAGAGAAAGGAGATGTCATTCATATTTATCTTTATTAGTTTTATACTGCTGTGTAACAAACTACCACAGACCTACTGGCTTAAAATAACACCCAACAGTTTTGATTTAGTTCTGCTGGTGAGAAGTCTGGGCAGACTTGGCTGGGCTCCCTGATGAGGCATTCCGAAAGCCAAAGTCAAGAGGTCAGCTGGGCAGAGCTCTAATCTGGATGCTCTGGGGAAGAATCTATTTCCAAGCTTATTCCCAACTATGTCAAAATTCAGTTCATCTGTAGGACTGAGGAGGAACAGAAGAAAAAGAAGTCACCAAATCTCTCCCTAATAAGATAGGATAAGTGAAGGGTAGCAAAGTATACCACCCAAAATATGCCTCATTGGCATACTGGGTATTTTGAACTGGTTATTTTTAAGAAACAGACAAAATCTCTGAAAACCTAGTAAAAGTTACCCTTTTGTAAGAGACATTTACATTTATAAGGGAAATCTCCATTGGTAGGGGTCTCCCTCTCTGTACCAGGAAGAAGAGGATGACCAGATCTCAAGAAACTCATATCAGTAGAAAAGCAACACTTAAATCTGCCTAACAACCCATACCCTTGTTTACTGGGCTTTTCCTGGTAACCTCCCATAACTGACCTCCCACACCCTTAATAGCTTTCTTCTGGCTTTAGCTGGAGATGGTACTTAAGGTGGTGCCTTGGGCCATTTTGAGGAGTTACTCAGTTTTCCAGAGTTTCTCTCCTGTACACAGGAGGTATGCATGTTATTAAACTTCTGTCTGCTTTTCTCATGTAATGTGTCTTTTATTACAGGGGATCTTAGCCAAGAACCTAGAAGGGTAGATGGAAAGTTCTTTTTCCTCCCCTATAACAGAAATTTCTTATTCTTCCCTCATTCTTCCTTCCTAACTTTCTTTCCCTCAGATACTCCCTTTGACACCTCTACAGAAGCAATTGAACGAATGACACTCAATAACTTTCCTTAATGTGAAGGACAAGACTATAAACACACCTCCCAGTCCAGGTGTCTATAGAAAGCTATGCTCAGGCAGGCACATATTGAGCTGCTGCAGTGAAAAAACCTACTGCTCCTATATACCATGTCTATTTTTAGTGACACTACCTAAACATCAATTCAGGAGTTGATAAAAACTAAATAACTTCCCACAACGTTACCACTAAAGCATTTTATGCTACCATAAAAGACATACTAATTAGCACACAAAATCAGGGACGGTTTTGTCTTTCCTCTAAATTATAGAAATCATGAAAAATTCTATATTTAGTATCATTCTTGTATGTTCTTTAGAGAGAACTATAGACCACGTGTATACTTTTGCAAAGCCCACAAATTCACAAATCATTAATAACATGTATTTACACTGTAAGAATTTTTTTAAAAGGCTATACTGAGTTTATTTTAGACAAAACTTTTTTTCATTTTTGCTACATAATCATAAAAAGGAGTTCCATAAGTGGGTCTCCAGTTTTCTACAAATATTCCACATCAGTAACAATAAAGCTTTTCTGCAAAAGTAAATGGTTTTTTAAAAATGACAGATTCAAACGAAATGACTCAAAAGTTATCTTTGTCTTCCACATGCTAAACCTGGACACAAGAGAGGAGCATCATTTTATTTCATTTTCACAAATTATTGTCTAGAATGTGCTACTCAAAATGTGCTTCTGATGGAGAGACCTTCAAGATGGCGGAAGAGTAAGACGTGGAGATCACCTTCGTCCCCACAAACACATCAGAAATACATCTACACGTGGAACAACTCCTACAGAACACCTACTGAATGCTTACAGAAGACCTCAGACCTCCCAAAAGGCAGGAAACTCCCTACGTACTTGGGTAGGGCAAAAGAAAAAAGAAAAAACAGACAAAAGAATAGGGACGGGACCCACACCAGTGGGAGGGAGCCGTGAAGGAGGAAAGGTTTCCACACACTAGGAAGCCCCTTCGCAGGCGGAGACTGCGGGTGGTGGAGGGGGGAAGCTTCAGATTCATGGAGGAGAGTGCATCAACAGGGGTGCGGAGGGCAAAGCGGAGAGATTCCCGCACAGAGGATCGGTGCCGACCAGGACTCACAAGCCCGAGAGGCTTGTCTGCTCACCTGCCAGGGTGGACGGGGCTGGGAACTGAGGCTCGGGCTTCGCAGGTCGGATCCCAGGGAGAGGACTGGGGTTGGCGGTGTGAACGCAACCTGAAGGGGGTTAGAGTGCCACAGCTAGCCGGGAGGGAGTCCGGGAAAATGTCTGGAACTTACTAAGAGGCAAGAGATCATTGTTTCCTGGTGCCCGAGGAGAGGGGATTCAGAGCACTGCCTAAAGGAGCTCCAGAGATGGGCAAGAGCCGCGGCTATCAGTGCAGACACCAGAGATGGGCATGAAATGCTAAGGCTGCTACTGCAGCCATCAAGAAGCGTGTGTGCGAGCACAGGTCACTATCCACATCTTCCCTCCCGGAAGCCTGTGCAGCCCGTCATTGCCAGGGTCCCACAATCCAGTGACAACTTCCCCGGGAGAACACACGGCGCGCCTCAGGCTGGTGCAACGTCATGCAGGCCTTTGATACCGCAGGCTCACCCGGCATTCCACACCCCGCCCTTCCCCAGCCTGAGTGAGCCAGAGTCCCCTAATCAGCTGCTCCTTTAACCCCGTCCTGTCTGAGCAACGAACGGATGCCCTCAGGCAACCTACACGCAGAGGCAGGGCCAAATCCAAAGCTGAACCCCAGGAGCTGTGCGAACAAACAAGAGAAAGGGAAATTTCTCCTAGCAAGCAGCCTCAGGGGCAGTGGATTAAATCTCCACAATCAACTTGATGTACCCTGTGTCTCTGGAATACCTGAATAGACAACGAATCATCCCAAAATTGAGGCAGTGGACTTTGGGAGGAACTGTAGACTTGGGGTTTGCTGTATGTGACTGACTGGTTTCTGGTTTTATGTTTATCTTAGTTTAGTACTTAGAGCTTATTATCATTTGTAGATTTATTTATTCATTTGGTTGCTCTCTTCCATTTTTTTAATATATACATATATATATATATTTTCCTTTTTCTCTTTTTGTGAGTCGGTATGTGTATGCTTCTCTGTGTGATTTTGTCTGTATAGCTTTGCTTTTACCATTTGTCCTAGGGTTCTGTCTGGTTTTTCTTTTAAATATAGTTTTTAGAGCTTATTATCATTGGTGGATTTGTTTTTTGGCTTGGTTGCTCTCTTCTTCCTTTCTTTTTTTCTCCCTTTTCTTCTGAGCTGTGTGCCTGACAGGGTCTTGGTGCTCCGGGCAGGTGTCAGGCCTGTGCCTCTGAGGTGGGAGAGCCGAGTTCAGGACGTTGGTCCACCAGAAACCTCCCAACTCCACGTAGCATCAAACAGTGAAAAATCTCCCAGAGATCTCCATCTCCATCTCTCCTAAGACCCAGGTCCACTCAATGATGAGCAAGCTACTGTGCTGGACACACTATGCCAAACAACTAGCAAGACAGGAACACAACCCCAGCCATTAGCAGAGAGGCTGCTTAAAATCATAATAAGGTCACAGACACCAGGTTAAAACACACCACCAGACGTGGACCTGCCCACCAGAAAGGCAAGATACAGCCTCATCCACAAGAGCACAGGCACTAGTCCCCTCCACCAGGAAACCTACACAACCCACTGAACCAACCTTAGCCACTGGGGATACACACCAAAAACAATGGGAACCTGCAGCCTGCAAAAAGGAGACCCCAAACACAGTAAGTTAAGCAAAATGAGAAGACAGAGAAACACATAGCAGATGAAGGAGCAAGGCAAAACCTCACCAGACCTAACAAATGAAGAGGAAATAGGCAGTCTATCTGAAAAAGAATTCAGAATAATGATAGTAAAGATGATCCAAAATCTTGGAAACAGAGTGGAGAGAATACAAGAAACGATTAACAAGGACCTAGAAGAAATAAAGAGCACACGAACAGTGATGAGCAGCAAAATAAATGAAATTAAAAATTCTTTAGAAGGGATCAATACCAGAACAACTGAGGCAGAAGAACGGATAAGTGAGCTGGAAGATAAAATAGTGGAAATAACTACTGCAGAGCAGAACACACAAAAAAGAATGAAAAGAATTGAGGACAATCTCAGAGACCTCTGGGACAACATTAAACACACCAACATTCGAATTATAGGGGTCACAGAAGAAGAGAAAAAGAAAAGGACTGAGAAAATATTTGAAGAGATTATAGTTGAAAACTTCCCTAATATGGGAAAGGAAACAGTAAATCAAGTCCAGGAAGCACAGAGAGTCCCATACAGGATAAATCCAAGGAGAAACACGCCAAGACACATATTAATCAAACTATCAAAAATTAAACACAAGGAAAAATATTAAAAGCAGCAAGGGAAAAACAACAGATAACACACAAGGGAATCCAGATAAGGTTAACAGCTGATCTTTCACGAGAAACTCTGCAAGCCAAAAGGGAGTGGCAGGACATATTTAAAGTGATGAAGGAGAAAAACCTACAATCAAGATTACTCTACCCAGCAAGGATCTCATTCAGATTTGACAGAGAAATTAAAACCTTCACAGACAAGCCAAAGCTAAGGGAATTCAGCACCACCAAACCAGCTTTACAACAAATGCTAAAGGAACTTCTCTAGGCAGGAAACACAAGAGAAGGAAAACACCTACAATAACAAACCCAAAACAATTAAGAAAATGGGAATAGGAACATATATATCGATAATTACCTTAAATGTAAATGGATTAAATGGTCTGACCAAAAGACATAGATTGGCTGAATGGATACAAAAACAAGACCCATCTATATGCTGTCTACAGGAGACCCACTTCAGACCTAGAGACACATACAGACTGAAAGTGAGGGGAGGCAAAAAGTTACTCCATGCAAATGGAAATCAAAAGAAAGCTGGAGTAGCAATTCTCATATCAGACAAAATAGACTTTAAAATAAAGACTATTAAAGATACAAAGACAGTATATAATGATCAAGGGATCAATCCAAGAAGAAGATGTAACAACTGTAAATATTTATGCACCCAACATAGGAGCACCTCAATACATCAGGCAAACGCTAACAGCCATAAAAGGGGAAATCGACAGTAACACAATCATAGTATGGGACTTTAAAACCCCACTTTCACCAATGGACAGATCATACAAAATGAAAATAAATAAGGAATCACAAGCTTTAAATGATACATTAAACAAGATGGACTTCTGATATTTATAGGACATTCCATCCAAAAACAACAGATTACACTTTCTTCTCAAGTGCTCATGGAACATTCTCCAAGATAGATCATATCTTGGGTCACAAATCAAGCCTTCGTAAATTTAAGAAAACTGATATCATACCAAGTATCTTTACCAACCATAAAGCTATGAGACTAGATAACAATTACAGGAAAAAATCTGTAAAAAATACAAACACATGTAGGCTAAACAATATACTACTTAATAACCAAGAGATCACTGAAGAAATCAAAGAGGAAATCAAAAAATACCTAGAAACAAATGACAATGAAAACACGACAACCCAAGACCTATGGTATGCAGCAAAAGCAGTCTAAGAGGGAAGGTTATAGCAATACAATCCTACCTCAAGAAACATCTCAAATAAACAACCTAACCTTACACCTAAAGCAATTAGAGAAAGAAGAACCAAAAACCCCCTAAGGTAGCAGAAGGAAAGAAAACATAAAGATCATATCAGAAATAAGAGAAAAAGAAATGGAGGAAACGATAGCAAAGGTCAATAAAACTAAAAGCTGGTTCTTTGAGAAGATAGACAAAATTGAAAAACCATTAGCCAGACTCATGAAGAAAAAAAGGGAGAAGACTCAAATCAATAGAATTAGAAATGAAAAAGGAGAAATTACAACTGACACCGCAGAAATACAAAGGATCATGAGAGATTACTACAAGCAACTATCTGCCAATAAAAGGGACAACCTGGAAGAAATGGACAAATTCTTAGAATAGCACAACCTTCCGAGGCAGAACCAGGAAGAAATAGAAAATATAAACAGACCAATCACAAGCACTGATATAGAAACTGTGATTAAAAGTCTTCCAAAACACAAAAGCCCAGGACCAGGTGGCTTCACAGGCGAATTCTATCAAACATTTACAGAAGAGCTAACACCCATCCTTCTCAAGCTCTTCCAAAATATAGCAAAGGGAGGAATACTCCCAAACTTATTCTATGAGGCCACCATTATCATGATACCAAAACCAGACAAGGATGTGAGAAAAAAAGAAAACTACAGGCCAATATCTCTGATGAACATAGATGCAAAAATCCTCAACCAAATACTAGCAAACAGAATCCAACAGCACATTAAAAGGATCATACACCTCTTCAATAAGTGGTGCTGGGAGAACTGGACAGCTACAAGTAAAAGAATGAGATTAGAACACTCCCTAACACCATACACAAAAATAAACTCAAAATGGATTAAAGATCTAAATGTGAGGCCAGACACTATCAAACTCTTAGAGGAAAACATAGGCAGAACCCTCTAGGACATAAATCACAGCAGGATACTTTTTGACCCATCTCCTAGAGAAATGGAAGTAAAAACAAACAAATGGGACCTAATGAAACTTAAAAGTATTTGCACAGCAAAGGAAACCATAAACAAGATGAAAAGACAACCCTCAGAATGGGAGAAAATATTTGCAAATGAAGCAACTGACAAAGGATTAATCTCCAAAATTTACAAGCGGCTCATGCAGCTCAATATCAAAAAAACAATCAACCCAATCCAAAAATGGGCTGAAGACCTACATAGACATTTCTCCGAAGAAGATATACAGATTGCCAACAAACACATGAAAGAATGCTCTACATCATTAATCATTAGAGAATTGCAAATCAAAACTACAATGAGATATCATCTCACACTGGTCAGAATGGCCATCATCAAAAAGTCTGCAAACAATCAATGCTGGAGAGGGTGTGAAGAAAAGGGAACCCTCTTGCACTGTTTTTGGGAATGTAAATTGATACAGCCACTATGGAGAACAGTATGGAGGTTCCTTAAAAAACTGAAAATAGAACTACCATACAACTCAGCAATCCCACTACTGGGCATATATCCTGAGAAAATCATAATTCAAAAAGAGTCATGTACCAAAATGTTCATTGCAGCTCTATTTACAATAGCCAGGACATGGAAGCAACCTAAGTGTCCATCAAGAGATGAATGGATAAAGAAGATGTGGCATATATATACAATGGAATATTAGTCAGCCATAAAAAGAAACAAAATTGAGTTATTTGTAGTGAGGTGGATGGACCTAGACTCTGTCATATAGAGTGAAGTAAGTCAGAGAGAGAGAAACAAATACCGTATGCTAACACATATATATGGAATCTAAAAAAAAAAGAAAAAAAATTGTCATGAAGAACCTAGGGGCAAGACGGGAATAAAGACACAGACCTACTAGAGAATGGACTTGAGGATAGGGGGAGAGGGAAGTGTAACCTGGGACAAAGTGAGAGAGTGTCATGGACATATGTACAGTACCAAACGTAAAATATATAGGTAGTGGGAAGCAGCCCCATAGCACAGGGAGATCAGCTCGGCGCTTTGTTACCACCTAGAGGGGTGGGATAGGGAGGGTGGGAGGTATGGAGATGCAAGAGGGAAGAGATATGGGGACATATGTATATGTATAACTGATTCATTTTGTTATAAAGCAGAAACTAACACACCATTGTACAGCAATTATATTGCAATAAAGATTAAAAAAAAAATAGGCTAGCTTGGAATCACAAAAGAAAGGAGTAGTGCCTAACAGATCTGACAATTTTTAAAGACAGAGCACTAAGAGTCAGCAGGAGAAGTCTGAGGACTAATTTGCCTCTGGTTTGAGAGTAACTTCCTCGTAGTACAGCACACAAAAGACTAATTTAGGGAGTCTGGAAGCAGGGCATCATGGAGTGAGCACTGAAAACAATCTAGAAATATTTAGATGGTAAAAGGCTTCAGGCAGAAAATGCTTTAAAATGAAGTGTCTGAGAGAATTGTTACTCAGATAGCTATGTAGTTTTAGGAAATTTAACTATTAATGACATAAGAAAGAAGAAATATGTCATGAGGTAACAAAATAACAACTAGAAAATTCAGACTACTGGTAAATCCGTAAAAAAGTAAAATAAAACTTTAATGGTTTGACTAGAACATCAGAAGAAAGCTTAGTTATAATTCTTTCTTTTAAGTAAATATCTACCTAGCACGAAAAAACTGAGGTAACATAGGGCTAAATAGAGGGTAAAAAGTTATTAAGAGTTAAGATATTAGGACCTTGTTTATAATATTGATTGACAGTAAAATTGAATAAAATATGCAAATGTAACTGATCAAAATCAGTTCAGATTAAACAGATAATATTTTTGAGCAAGAACACAATTGCCTACTACCCAAAATGAATTTTACATTATTTTGAACCCATAATTTCTGTATTTTAAAAACTTAGCCCATTTCTTTACTTTTTTTCCCTGGCCACAGCAAATCTAATGTTGCACATACATGACTTCTATGCTTCCAACTCCCACACCTCCACACACAAATACTTAAGCTTCTACGTAAGCCTCAGAATATCTGAATTCCAGTGCAGCTACATTAGCATAGAGACAGGTCTAAGCACAACGTTGTGCTCTGTAAGTCCTATCTCAGGTACCCCCATATTTCCCCCTTGAGTCTGCATTTTCTAAGTCACTGATGATATCCGTTATGCAGGAGGACTTTACTAAAGTCTTGCTTCACGTGTGAAATTTATTGCAATTTTAGACATAACCATATTTCTCACTAGCTGTGCCATCAGAATAAGTGAATGGATATGAAAGTATGAATAGCCTATAATGGCATAGTAGGATATTTCATCAGAGCATTTGTGTGGCATTATATTGAAGATTCCTGTAGCTAAGAGAGCAGCTATTTTTGAGTGTCTATGATTGTACAGAAGCACTCTTCTGATACTTTACACAAATTATCTAATTTAATGTTCACAAAAAAAAGCTGTTAGGTAAAAATTATTATTTCTATCATACAGTTAGAAATTTGAGGAAGAGAAAAGTAACTTCCACAAAATCATAGTATTCAAAAACTCATTTTGTCATAGCCAGGACACAAGCTTTATTTTATCTTTCTTCAAAACTTATACCTGGATTGAAGGGAAGATGGCGGAAGAGTAAGACGCGGAGATCACCTTCCTCTCCACAGATACACCAGAAATACATCTACACGTGGAACAACTCCTGCAGAACACCTACTGAAGGCTGGCAGAAGACCTCAGACCTCCCAAAAGGCAAGAAACTCCCCACGTACCTGGGTAGGGCAAAAGGAAAAAAGAATAAACAGAGACAAAAGAATAGGGACGGCACCTGCACCAGTGGGAGGGAGCTGTGAAGGAGGAAAAGTTTCCACACACTAGGAAGCCCCTTCGCGGGCGGAGACTGCGGGAGGCGGAGGGGGGAGCTTCGAAGCCGCGGAGGAGTGCACAGCAACGGGTGCGGAGGGCAAAGCGGGGAGATTCCCGCACAGAGGATCGGTGCCGACCGGCACTCACCAGCCCGAGAGGCTTGTCTGCTCACCCGCCGGGACGGGCGGGGCTGCGAGCTGAGGCTCTGAGGCTAGGGTTTCGGTTTCGGACGGAGCGCAGGGAGAGGACTGGGGTTGGCGGCTTGAACATAGCCTGAAGGGGTTAGTGCACCACAGCTAGCCGGGAGGGAGTCCGGGGAAAAGCCTGCACCTGCCGAAGAGGCAAGAGACTTTTTCTTCCCTCTTTGTTTCCTGGTGCGTGAGGAGAGGGGTTTAAGAACGCTGCTTAAAGGAACTCCAGAGACGGGCGCGAGCCGCGGCTAAAAGCGCGAACCCCAGAGACGGGCGCGAGCCGCGGCTGAAAGCGCGGACCCCAGAGACGGGCGCGAGCCGCGGCTGAAAGCGCGGACCCCAGAGACGGGCGCGAGCCGCGGCTGAAAGCGCGGACCCCAGAGACGGGCGCGAGCCGCGGCTGAAAGCGCGGACCCCAGAGACGGGCGCGAGCCGCGGCTGAGGGCGCGGACCCCAGAGACGGGCGCGAGCCGCGGCTGAGGGCGCGGACCCCAGAGACGGGCGCGAGCCGCGGCTGAGGGCGCTGACTCCAGAGACGGGCGCAAGCCGCGGCTGGAGGCGCGGACCCCAAGGCGGGCGGGAGACGTTGGGGCTGCTGCTGCCGCCACCAAGGGGCCTGTGTGCGAGCGCAGGTCGCTCTCCACTCCCCTCTTCCGCGGAGCCTGTGCAGCCCGCCACTGCCGGGTTCCCGGGATCCGGGGACGACTTCCCCGGGAGAGCGCACGGCGGGCCTCGGGCTGGTGCAGAGTCACGCCGGACTTTGCCGCCGCAGGCCCGCCCCGCATTCCGTGCCCCTCCCTCCCCGCCGCCGGCCTCCGTACGCCAGAACCCCCGAATCAGCGGCTCCTTTAACCCCGTCCTGTCTGAGCAAAAAACAGACGCCCTCCAGCGACCTACACGCAGAGGCAGGGCCAAATCCAAAGCTGAGCCCCTGTGAGCTGTGAGAACAAAGAAGAGAAAGGGAAATCTCTCCCAGCAGCCTCAGAAGCAGCGGATTAAAGCTCCACAATCAACTTGATGTACCCTGCATCTGTGGAATACATGAATAGACAGCCAATCATCCCAAATTAAGGAGGTGGACTTTGGGAGCAAGATCTATGATTTTTCTCCCTATTCCTCTTTTTGTGAATGTGTATGTGTATGCTTCTGTGTGAGATCTTGTCTGTATAGTCTTGCTTCCACCATTTGTCCTAGGTTCTATCCGTCCATGGTTTTTTCTTAAAATTTTTTTTCTTAATAATTAATTTTAAGAACGTTATTATACTTTACCTTCGTCCTTTCTTTCTTTCTTTCTTTCCTTCCTTCCTTCCCTCCTTTAGACAACGAATCATCCCAAATTGAGGAGGTGGTCTCTGACAGCAAGATTTATGATTTTTCCCCCTTTACCTCTTTTTGTGAGGGTGTATGTGTACGCTTCTGTGTAAGACTTTGTCTGTATAGCTTTGCTTCCAACATTTGTCCTAAGGTTCTATCCGTCCCTTTTTTTTTTTTTCTAATTAAGAATTTTTTAATTCAATAACTTTATTATACTCTATTTTATTTTTACTGTATCTTCTTTCTGTTTTCCCTTCTTTCCCTCCTTCCTTCCTTCCTCCCTCCCTCCTTTCGTTCCTTCTTGCCTTCTTTCCTTCCTTGCTTCTTTCTTTCTTCCTTCCTTCCTTCCTTCCTTCCCTCCTTCCTTCCCTCCTTTAGACAACGAATCATCCCAAATTGAGGAGGTGGTCTCTGACAGCAAGATTTATGATTTTTCCCCCTTTACCTCTTTTTGTGAGGGTGTATGTGTACGCTTCTGTGTAAGACTTTGTCTGTACAGCTTTGCTTCCAACATTTGTCCTAAGGTTCTATCCGTCCTTTTTTTTTTTCTAATTAAGAATTTTTTAATTCAATAACTTTATTATACTTTATTTTATTTTTACTGTATCTTCTTTCTTTTTGTTTTTCCTTCTTTCCCTCCTTCCTTCCTCCCTCCCTCCCTCCCTCCTTTCGTTCCTTCTTGCCTTCTTTCCTTCTTTGCTTCTTTCTTTCTTTCTTCCTTCCTTCCTTCCTTCCTTCCTTCCCTCCTTCCTTCCCTCCTTTCCTTCTTTCTTTCCTCATACGTCTACTAATTCCCTCTACTTTTTCTCCCTTTTATTCTGAGCCGTGTGGATGAAAGGCTCTTGGTGCTCCAGCCAGGAGGCAGGGCTCTGCCTCTGAGGTAGGAGAGCCAACTTCAAGACACTGGTTCACAAGAGACCTCCCAGCTCCAGATAATATCAAACGGCGAAAATCTCCCAGAGACCTCCATCTTAACACCAGCACCCAGCTTCACTCAACGACCAGCAAGCCACAGTGCTGGACAACCTGTGCCAAACAACTAGCAAAACAGGAACACAACCCCACCCATTAGCAGAGAGGCTGCCTAAAATCATAATAAGGCCACAGACACCCCAAAACACACCACCAGACGTGAACCTGCCCACTAGAGAGACAAGATCCAGCCTCTTCCACCACAACACAGGCACTAGTCCCCTCCACCAGGAAGCCTACACAACCCACTGAACCAACCTTAGCCACTGGAGACAGACATCAAAAACAGGAGGAACTACGAACCTGCAGCCTGCAAAAAGGAGACCCCAAACACAGTAAGATAAGCAAAATGAGAAAACAGAAAAACACACAGCAGATAAAGGAGCAAGATAAAAATGCACCAGACCTAACAAATGAAGAGGAAATAGGCAGTCTACCTGAAAAAGAATTCAGAATAATGATAGTAAGGTTGATCCGAAATCTTGGAGATAGAATGGACAATAGAATGGACAAAATGCAAGAATCAGTTAACAAGGACCTAGAAGAACTAAAGATGAAACAAGCAACGATGAACAACACAATAAATGAAATTAAAAATACTCTAGATGGGATCAATAGCAGAATAACTGAGGCAGAAGAACGGATAAGTGACCTGGAAGATAAAATAGTGGAAATAACTACTGCAGAGCAGAATAAAGAAAAAAGAATGAAAAGAACTGAGGACAGTCTCAGAGACCTCTGGGACAACATTAAACGCACCAACATTCGAATTATAGGGGTTCCAGAAGAAGAAGAGAAAAAGAAAGGGACTGAGAAAATATTTGAAGAGATTATAGTTGAAAACTTCCCTAATATGGGAAAGGAAATAGTTAATCAAGTCCAGGAAGCACAGAGAGTCCCATACAGGATAAATACAAGGAGAAATACGCCAAGACACATATTAATCAAACTGTCAAAAATTAAATACAAAGAAAGCATATTAAAAGCAGCAAGGGAAAAACAACAAATAACACATAAGGGAATCCCCATAAGGTTAACAGCTGATCTTTCAACAGAAACCCTACAAGCCAGAAGGGAGTGGCAGGACATACTGAAAGTGATGAAGGAGAAAAACCTGCAACCAAGACTACTCTACCCAGCAAGGATCTCATTCAGATTTGATGGAGAAATTAAAACCTTTACAGACAAGCAAAAGCTGAGAGAGTTCAGCACCACCAAACCAGCTTTACAACAAATGCTAAAGGATCTTCTCTAGGCAAGAAACACAAGAGAAGGAAAAGACCTATAATAACGAACCCAAAACAATATGGAAAATGGGAATAGGAACATACATATCGATAATTACCTTAAATGTAAATGGACTAAATGCTCCCACCAAAAGACACAGATTAGCTGAATGGATACAAAAACAAGACCCTTACATATGCTGTCTACAAGAGACCCACTTCAGACCTAGAGACACATACAGACTAAAAGTAAGGGGATGGAAAAAGATATTCCATGCAAATGGAAACCAAAAGAAAGCTGGAGTAGCAATTCTCATATCAGACAAAATAGACTTTAAAATAAGGACTATTAAAAGAGACAAAGAAGGACACTACATAATGATCAAGGGATCGATCCAAGAAGAAGATATAACAATTGTAAATATTTATGCACCCAACATAGGAGCACCTCAATACATAAGGCAAATACTAACAGCCATAAAAGGGGAAATTGACAGTAACACATTCATAGTAGGGGACTTAAACACCCCACTTTCACCCATGGACAGATCATCCAAAATGAAAATAAATAAGGAAACACAAGCTTTAAATGATACATTAAACAAGATGGACTTAATTATAGGACACTCCATCCAAAAACAACAGAATACACATTTTTCTCAAGTGCTCACGGAACATTCTCCAGGATAGATCATATCTTGGGTCACAAATCAAGCCTTGGCAAATTTAAGAAAATTGAAATTGTATCAAGTATCTTTTCTGACCACAACGCCATGAGACTAGATATCAATTACAGGAAAAGATCTGTAAAAAATACAAACACATGGAGGCTAAACAATACACTACTTAATAATGAAGTGATCACTGAAGAAATCAAAGAGGAAATCAAAAAATACCTAGAAACAAATGACAATGGAGACACAACGACCCAAAACCTGTGGGATGCAGCAAAAGCAGTACTAAGGGGGAAGTTTATAGCAATACAAGCCCACCTTAAGAAGCAGGAAACATCTAGAATAAACAACCTAACCTTGCACCTCAAGCAATTAGAGAAAGAAGAACAAAAAAAACCCAAAGCTAGCAGAAGGAAAGAAATCATAAAAATCAGATCAGAAATAAATGAAAAAGAAATGAAGGAAACAATAGCAAAGATCAATGAAACTAAAAGCTGGTTCTTTGAGAAGATAAACAAAATAGATAAACCACTAGCCAGACTTATCAAGAAAAAAAGGGAGAAGACTCAAATCAATAGAATTAGAAATGAAAAAGGAGAGGTAACAACTGACACTGCAGAAATAAAAGAGATCATGAGAGATTACTACAAGCAACTCTATGCCAATAAAATGGACAATCTGGAAGAAATGGACAAATTCTTAGAAATGCACAACCTGCCAAGACTGAATCAGGAAGAAATAGAAAATATGAACAGACCAATCACAAGCACTGAAATTGAAACTGTGATTAAAAATCTTCCAACAAAGAAAAGCCCAGGACCAGATGGCTTCACAGGCGAATTCTATCAAACATTTAGAGAAGAGCTAACACCTATCCTTCTCAAACTCTTCCAAAATATAGCAGAGGGAGGAACACTCCCAAACTCATTCTACGAGGCCACCATCACCTTGATACCAAAACCAGGCAAGGATGTCACAAAGAAAGAAAACTACAGACCAATATCACTGATGAACATAGATGCAAAAATCCTCAACAAAATACTAGCAAACAGAATCCAACAGCACATTAAAAGGATCATACACCATGATCAGGTGGGGTTTGTTCCAGGAATGCAAGGATTCTTCAATATACGCAAATCTATCAATGTGATAAACCATATTAACAAACTGAAGGAGAAAAACCATATGATCATCTCAATAGATGCAGAGAAAGCTTTTGACAAAATTCAACACCCATTTATGATAAAAACCCTGCAGAAAGTAGGCATAGAGGGAACTTTCCTCAACATAATAAAGGCCATATACGACAAGCCCACAGCAAACATCATCCTCAATGGTGAAAAACTGAAAGCATTTCCACTAAGATCAGGAACAAGACAAGGGTGCCCACTCTCACCCCTCTTATTCAACATAGTTTTGGAAGTTTTAGCCACAGCAATCAGAGAAGAGAAGGAAATAAAAGGAATCCAAATCAGAAAAGAAGAAGTAAAGCTGTCACTGTTTGCAGATGACATGATCCTATACATAGAGAATCCTAAAGATGCTACCAGAAAACTACTAGAGCTAATCAATGAATTTGGTAAAGTAGCAGGATACAAAATTAATGCACAGAAATCTCTGGCATTCCTATATACTAATGATGAAAAATCTGAAAGTGAAATCAAGAAAACACTCCCATTTACCATTGCAACAAAAAGAATAAAATATCTAGGAATAAACCTACCTAAGGAGACAAAAGACCTGTATGCAGAAAACTATAAGACACTGATGAAAGAAATTAAAGATGATACAAATAGATGGAGACATATACCATGTTCTTGGATTGGAAGAATCAACATTGTGAAAATGACTCTACTACCCAAAGCAATCTATAGATTCAATGCAATCCCTACCAAACTACCACTGGCATTTTTCACAGAACTAGAACAAAAAATTTCGCAATTTGTATGGAAACACAAAAGACCCCGAATAGCCAAAGCAATCTTGAGAACAAAAAAAGGAACTGGAGGAATCAGGCTCCCTGACTTCAGACTATACTACAAAGCTACAGTTATCAAGACAGTATGGTACTGGCACAAAAACAGAAAGATAGATCAATGGAACAGGATAGAAAGCCCAGAGATAAACCCATGCACATATGGACACCTTATCTTTGATAAAGGTGGCAGGAATGTACAGTGGAAAAAAGACAGCCTCTTCAATAAATGGTGCTGGGAAAACTGGACAGGTACATGTAAAAGAATGAAATTAGAACACTCCCTAACACCATACACAAAAATAAGCTCAAAATGGATTAAAGACCTAAATATAAGGCCAGAAACTATCAAACTATTAGAGGAAAACATAGGCAGAACACTCTATGACATAAATCACAGCAAGATTCTTTCTGACCCACCCCCTAGAGTAATGGAAATAAAAACAAAAATAAACAAATGGGACCTAATGAAACTTCAAAGCTTTTGCACAGCAAAGGAAACCATAAACAAGACCAAAAGACAACCCTCAGAATGGGAGAAAATATTTGCAAATGAAGCAACTGACAAAGGATTAATCTCCAAAATTTACAAGCAGCTCATGCAGCTCAACAACAAAAAAACAAACAACCCAATCCAAAAATGGGCAGAAGACCTAAATAGACATTTCTCCAAAGAAGATATACAGACTGCCAACAAACACATGAAAGAATGCTCAACATCATTAATCATTAGAGAAATGCAAATCAAAACTACAATGAGATATCATCTCACACCAGTCAGAATGGCCATCATCAATAAATCTAGAAACAATAAATGCTGGAGAGGGTGTGGAGAAAAGGGAACCCTCTTGCACTGCTGGTGGGAATGTGAATTGGTTCAGCCACTATGGAGAACAGTATGGAGGTTCCTTAAAAAACTACAAATAGAACTACCATATGACCCAGCAATCCCACTACTGGGCATATACCCTGAGAAAACCGAAATTCAAAAAGAGTCATGTACCAAAATGTTCATCGCAGCTCTATTTACAATAGCCCGGAGATGGAAACAACCTAAGTGCCCATCATCGGATGAATGGATAAAGAAGATGTGGCACATATATACAATGGAATATTACTCAGCCATAAAAAGAAACGAAATTGAGCTATTTGTAATGAGGTGGATAGACCTAGAGTCTGTCATACACAGTGAAGTAAGTCAGAAAGAAAAAGACAAATACAGTATGCTAACACATATATATGGAATTTAAGAAAAAAAAAAAATGTCATGAAGAACCTAGGGGTAAGGCAGGAATAAAGACGCAGACCTCCTAGAGAACGGACTTGAGGTTATGGGGAGGGGGAAGGGTGAGCTGTGACGGGGCGAGAGAGAGTCATGGACATATACACACTAACAAACGTAGTAAGGTAGATAGCTAGTGGGAAGCAGCCGCATGGCACAGGGATATTGGCTCGGTGCTCTGTGACAGCCTGGAGGGGTGGGATGGGGAGGGTGGGGGGGGGAGACGCAGGAGGGAAGAGATATGGGAACATATGTATATGTATAGCTGATTCACTTTGTTATAAAGCAGAAACTAACACACCATTGTAAAGTAATTATACCCCAATAAAGATGTTAAAAAAAAAAAAAAAAAAAACTTATACCTGGAACCACTCTGATACCTGTGTACAGAGAAATAGGATAGCCGAAAAGTAAGTGGCTCACAACATAATTTCACCTAAGATCAGCCTTCTCCTAATAGGATGTTAGTTGAAGCCAAGATAATTATCATTACTGAAAAATATCTATAAAGTGTTCTAATCTTGATATGCCTCAAAAAGAAGAGGGACTCTAGCATATTCTGCAAAGGGGAGCTATCACTTGTCAGTAGGTCTAAGTGATAATTAGTAAAATGTAATTCTTTAAAACAGTGATACAAATCTCTCACTCAACTGGGTTCATTTATATCTCACTAAACTGGCTTTCAGATAGGGTATCACAACATAATAGTTAATTCACAGTATTAAGCACAGAATTCAAGAAACAGATCCATGAATATTTTTAGCTTCTTAAGAGAACACTTTGTACCTTAAACTAATTTTATTTGTATATTTCAGGAAGATTAAGAAAAGGCATAGTATAAATATACTGTTAAATATAATAATGTACTGAGATCTGAGTATATTCTGCAGTTGTTACATTGCATGATAAAAATAAAAAGTAGCTGGTTAAGTGAAAGAGACAAAGGGATATCAAAGGATAAGGCAAAGAATAATACAGCAAAACAATAAGGAGAAAGTGGAAAATTCAATCTGTTACTTGCTAGGCAAACAATAAACACCAAGGAAGAACCTCACATAACAGTACTCTGAGAGGGAAAAGTCAGGAGATATTAAATGGCAGAAAGGAGGAATTCATAATCCTGGTCTTAATTAATCATTTAAAACTAGTTCTCCAGATGGAACAGAATGAATTACTCGTATGTTTATATTCGAGTAAAGGAGTCCAGTTGTTCATTGGAAAGCATCTTCAGTTCAGGCCAGCAATGATTTCCCAGACGATGTTACTCAGAACCAGTCAAAATGAAGCAAAAATTTCCAGGATTTTTAGAAGTAAGCCAGCCTTTAAAAATGTTATAACAGTTTAAGATTTACATAAAACTTGTGAAAACTGTAGAGTTCCAACAGAACCTAAACCCAGTTTTCCTTATTATTAAAATCTTACATTAGTATAGTATATTTGTCACAAGTAATGGACCATTACTGATGCTCTTGTTAACTAAAGTTTATACTTTATCTAGATTTCCTTAGAACCCCATGCAGGACTCCACATTACATTTAGTGGTCCTGTCTCCTTAGTCTCCTCTTGGCCATAACAATTTCTCAGACATTCCTTGTTATGAATGACCTCGACAGTTTTCAGGAGTACTAGTCAGATATTTTTTTAGAATGACCCTTAACTGGAGTTAGGCTGATGTTTTTTCTCATGGTAGGACTGAAGTTATGTTATGTTTGGGATAGAAACTGCAGAGACAAGTGTCATTCTTGTCACACCCTATCAAATGAACACAGTATAACCTGGTATCACTTTTGAGGTTAATCTTGACCACCTGGTTGAAATAGTGTTTGTCAGATTTCTCTATTGCATAATCACTCTTTTTTTTTTCTTCAATGCCATATGGTACTCTTTGGAGGGTAGCCTATGTACACACCGCATTTAAGGGGTAGGGAGATATGGACCACCTCCTTGAGGGCAGAGTATCTACACAGATTCTTTGGAATTATTCTACTGGGAAGAATAGTGTATTTTCTCCACTTACTTATCTATCCAATCATTTATTTATATAAGTATGGACTTAAATATTTATTTTATACTATAGATTATAATTCAGTATTATTTTATTTATTTTGTTGCTCAAATTATTTTAGGTTTAGCTATTGGGAGCTCTTTCAGTTGGCTCCTGTGTCTTTCTGAAATATCTCCATGGTCACATTGGTTTGCTTTTGTGAGCACTTCCTTATCTTTCTGTCAATATAAAATGTCACTGGCACATCTTGTGCATTTGCAGCAGCAGTCGTGCAATCAGTCATTTGCCCAAGGGTACTTGGTTTTGTTTTGTTTTTTAATGAAGAATATAAAAATTTAAAAATATATACAGTATATATAATACACATGCATATAAACAGATATATTTTAGATATTCTATATATGATATATATATAATTTCATATGTGTATTTAGATTTTTATATATATTAGAAACAAAAACTGGACACTAGTGTGCATGTTGCTACAGGGATTTAGTACTTCTAGGCCCTTTCAGCTGACAGAAAAAGGAAATATTATGTGTGTATTTTAACACACACATACAAACATTCTATATGTATCAACATGTATCTACATAACATTAAACATGAGTTCATACTGATGTCTCCAACTCTAACCAATTACTAGATGGACCATTCTAACCTTTTCCCCTTCATGGTCTCTAACTTCTCATGGCCACAATAAGACACCTCGCCCCAGTACCTGCCGTTTATTTAATTAATTGTTCAATTCCATTATAAATATATAGTGGTTTCAAAATTGATAACCTTACCCCCATAGGATACAACTTTATCAACTAAAGTACAGCGCTTACTTATAGTCCTTTTGCCTTTAGTCTTACAGCTGCAACTCATTTCCAAAGTTACATAGGTCAGCATGTTTTCCTCTACTCCATTTAGTGAGGTTACTTCATGCACTTGTATTACGATTAGATTGTTTTGTTCTGTCACTTTTTACAAAATGGGATCCTCTGTTCTCCCAAATGTTTTGTGTTGTTGTTTTTAATTACTCTACATTAAAGTTCTCTCTTTGTGTTGTAAAGTTTTATAGGTGTTGATAAATGCATGTCATATATTCACGAGCATCATTCTTACCAAATAATTTCAACCCCCTAAAATATTCAAAGTACTGGTACTTCACATATTCAGCCCTACCCCCAAACACCAGGCAACAGCTGATCTCTTTAAAATTCATTTAGTTTTGCCTTTCCAAAACATCATATAATTGGAATCATGCAATATGTAGCCTAGCTTCTTTCACTTAGCATTTAGATTCAGCCAAGTTTTCGCACAGATTGACAAATCATTATTTTTATCTCTGAATGGTAGTCCACTGAATTGATATAGTAAAGTTTATCCATTCACTTATTGAAGGACATCTTGGTTATTCCAGATTTTTGTGATTATGAATAAAGTTACTATAAAAATTCACATGCAGGACTTTGTAAGTACCTAGGGGGATGATTTTTATATCATGTGGTAAAACTATGATTTGTTTGGGAAGAAACTTCCACACTGTGTTTCAAAGTCCTGTATCATTTTTAATTTCCACCAGTACCGAATGGAAGGTTCTGATGCTCCATATCCTTGGCTGTCTATTTCTGGATTTTAAGCATTCTAATATGTGTGGTGTTTCACTCTTGCGTAAATTTGCAGTTCCCTGATAAGAAATGATGTTAAACATCCTTTTAAATACATACACGCCATCTATATATTTTCTTTGGTGAGCTGCCTGGTCAGATCTTTTATCTATTTTTTTTTTAATTGGAGTATAGTTGCTTTACAAGGTTGTGTTAGTTTCTGCTGTATTTTATCCACTTTTTAATTGGGCAGTTTAAATTTTTTTGTTGAGTTCTAAGAGTTCTTTGTGTACTGTGGGCACACATTCTTTATCAGAGATGTGTTATGAAAATATCTTCTTCCAGTATGTGGCTTGTCTTTTCCTATTCTAACACTGTCTTTTATAGAGCAATGGTATTTATTTATTTATTTTAAAATTTCTATTTATTTATTTATTTATATAGGGGTATAGTTGTTTTACAATGTTGTGTTAGTTTCTACTGTACAGCGAAGTGGAGCTCCCTGTGCTATACAGCAGGTTCTCATTAGTTATCTATTTTATACATGTTAGTGTATATATGTTAATCCCAAACTCCCAATTCATCCCACCCCCTTTCCCCGCCTTGGTGTCCATATGTTTGTTTTCTACATCTGTGTCTCTATTTCTGCCTTGCAAACTGGTTCATCTGTACCATTTAGTGGTTTGTATTGTAATAAAGTCCAAGTTATTAATTTTTTCTTTCATGAATCAGGTTTTTAGTGTGGTATCTAAAAACTTATTGACAGGGAATTTCCTGGCAGTCCAGTGGTTAGGACTCTACACTTCCACTGCAGGGGGCACAGGTTCGATCCTTGGTCAGGGAACTAAGATCCTGTAAGCTATGAGGCATGGACAAAAAAATTAAAAATAAAAACTTATTGACAAAGACAAACCAATTTTTCTCCAATGTTTTCTCTTGCAAGTTTTAATATTTTTGCATTTTACATTTAGTGTTACTATCTAATTCGTAATAACCTTTGTGTATGACGTAAGGTATATGTTTAAGTTCGTTTTTTTGTAGACAGTTGTCTGATTTTTCCAGTATCATTTATTGAAAAGCTATCTTTCCTCCTTTAAACTGACTTTGTGCCTTTTTTTTTTTTTTTTTTTTTTTTTTTTGCAGTACGCAGGCCTTTCACTGTTGTGGCCTCTCCCGTTGTGGAGCACAGGCTCGGGACGCACAGGCTCAGCGGCCATGGCTCACGGGCCTAGCCTCTCCATGGCATGTGGGATCTTCCCGGACCAGGGCACGAACCCGTGTCCCCTGCATCGGCAGGCGGACTCTCAACCACGGTGCCACCAGGGAAGCCCCTGTGCCTTTTTTTAAATTACTTTTTTTATTGTAGTTTAGTTGATTTACAATATATTAATTTCAGGTGTACAGCATAGTGATTCAGTATTTTTACAGATTATACTCCATTAAAATTTATTACAAAATAATGTCTATGATTCCCCATGATATACAATATATCCTTGTTGCTTATCTATTTTATGTATAGTAGTTTGTATCTTTTAATCCTATACCCCTAATTTGTCCCTCCCACCTCCCTCTCCACTTTGGTAACCACTCCTCATTTTCTATATCTGTGAGTCTGTTTCTGTTTCACATATTCATTCATTTGTATTATTTTTTACTTTCCACATATAAGTGATATCATACAGTATTTGTTTGTCTGACTTATTTCATGAAGCATAATATTCTCTAGGTCCATCCACATTGCTGCAAATGGCAGAATTTCATTCTTTTTTATGGCTGAGTAATATTCCATTATATTTATATATACACAGATACATGCATACCACATTTTCTTTATCCATTTGTCTGTTGATGGGTACTTGGATTGCTTCCACATCTTGGCTATTGTAAATAGTGCTGCTCTGAACATTGGGGTGCATGTATTTTTTCGAATTAGTGTTTTCATTTTTTTCCAGATACATATATACACCCAGGAGTGGAATTGCTGGATCATATTTTAGTTCTATTTTTAGTTTTTTGAAGAAACTGAATAATGGCTACACCAGTTTACATTCCCATCAACAGTGTACAAGGACTCCCTTTTCTCCACATCCTCTCTAACATTTGTTATTTGTAGACTTTTTGATAATAGCCATTCTGACAGATGGGAGGTGATATCTCATTGTGGTTTTGATTTGCATTCCTCTAATAATTAGCCATGTTGAGCATCTTTTCATGTGTCTGTTAGCCATCTGTGTGTCTTCTCTGGAAAAATGTCTATTCAGGTCTTCGATCCATTTTTTGATTGGGTTTTTTTTTTTTTTTTGAAAAAAAACATTGAGTTGTATGAGCTGTTTATATATTTTAGATATTAACCTCTTGTCAGTCATCTCATTTACAAACACATTCCATAGGTTGTCCTTTTGTTTTGCTGATAGTTTCCTTTAAGGTCCCATTTGTTTACTTTTGCTTTTATTTATTGTGCTTTAGGAGACAGATCTAAAAAAATATTGCTATGATTTATGTCAAAGAGTGCTCTGCCTATGTTCTCTTATAAGAGTTTTATGGTTTCATTCTTATATCTAGGTCTTGGATTAATCCATTTTGAGTTTATTTTTGTATATGGTATAAGGAAATGTTCTAATTTCATTCTTTTACATGTAGCTGTCCAGTTTTCCCAGCACCACTTGTTGAAGAGACTGTCTTTTCTCCACTGTATATTCTTCCCTCCTTTGTCATAGATTAATTGACCATAAGCGCATGGGTTTATTTCTGAGCTCTCTAGTCTGTTCCATCAATCTATGTGTCTGTTTTTGTGCCAGTACCATACTGTTTTGATTACTGTAGCTTTGTAATATATAGTTGGAAGTCTGAGAACCATGTTATCTCCAGCTTTGTTCTTTTTTCTCAAGAATGCTTTGGCAATTTAGTATCTTCTGTGGTTCCATGTGAATTTTAGGATTATTTTTTCTAGTTCTGTGAAAAATGCCATGAGTATTTTGATAGGGATTGCATTAAATCTGTAGATTGCTTTGAGTCGTATGGCCATGTTAACAATATTAATTCTTCTAATCCAAGATCACAGGATATCTTTCCATTTCCTTGTATCATCTTCAATTTTCTTCATCAATATTTCACAGTTTTCAGAGTATTGGTCTTTCACCTTCTGTCTTTGTGCCTTTGTAAAAATCAATCAATTATATTTGTGTAAGTCTATGAGTTCTCTATTATATTATACTGACCTATGTATCTATTCTGTCACCAGTAACATGCTACCTTGATTACTAAAGTTTTATATATTAAGTCTTGAAATCATGCAGTGTGAGTCCTCCAACTTTGTTTTCCTTCTACAGCAGTGTGTTGACTCTTCTAGGTCTTTTGCCTTTCCATAGGAAGTTCAGGATCAGTGTGTCAAGACCTCTAAGATAGCTTTCTAGGACTTTGATTGAGATAGTTCTGAATATACAGATCAAGTGTAAGAGAATTTATACCTTAAAAATACTGTTTTCCAATAATACACATGTAATAACTCAATTTATGTAGATCCTCTTTGATTTCTTTGATCAGCATTTTATACTTTTCAGCAAACAGATCTTGTACATATTTCATTAGATTTACACTTAGGTTACATTTATATTGGTGCCACCATAAATGATTTCTTTTTAAATTACACATTCTGATTGGGTATTGCTGGCCTATAGGAAAGTAAGGCTTTTGTATAGTGACCTTATATGTTTCCAGTGAATGTGCTATAATTACTTGTTAGTTCCCAGAGATTTCAGGTAGATTCTTTGTTTTCTACGTAGATGATCACTCTCTCTGCAAGAATAGTTTTATTTCTACCTTTTGAATCTGTATTTTTTTTAAATTTCTTCTTCTTTATAAAATTTTTGTCCTATTGCACTAAGTAGAACTTCCAGTAAAAAGTTAAATAGGCATGCTGATCTTAGGAGGGAAGTGTCCAGTCTCTAACCACTTAGAATCATCTTAGTGCTAGGTGTTCTGTAGGCAGGGTTTTTTATTTGTTTGTTTTTGTTTTGATCAAGTGAGGAAGTTTCCACTTATTCCTAGTTTGCCGAGAGTTAGTATCATGAATGAGTACTGGCTTTTGTCAAATGCTGTTTCTAAATCAATTGATATTTGGGTTTTCTTCTTTAGCCAGTTACTGTGGTGAATTACACTGATTGATGTTTTAAATGCTGAACCTACTCTGCTCCCCTGGCATATATCCCATTTGGTATATAATTTTTTCTCACATTTTTGGATTCATTTGCAAATATTTTATTTAGAATTTTTTTATTCTCTGTTCATGAGAATTTCTGGGTGATAGTTTTCTCCCCATGTAATGTCTTCATCTGATTTAGTTTATGGTAGGACTAGCCTCACAGAATATAGTAGGAAATGTTTCTTCTGCTTCACTGTGTTGGATGGAATATTCCATAAATGTCAATTAAATCAAATGGATTAAAAGTGCTGTACAGGTCATCCATATCCTTACTGATTTTCTGCCTGCTTTATAAATTCATTACCAGCAGAAGGGTATTGGCATCTCCAACTATAATAGTGTATTCTGTCTCAAACTAAAAGTTAAAAAATGGAAGAGAAATCAACTTTAAAAAATCAGCAACTAAAATATCAGAATATGGAGCAGGAAAAGAGTAAAAATCCATCAGGGCTGTGTTCTGAGTACTGGGGAAAGTGTGTCCATGAATATTTAGTCCTTAGAAGGCCAGCTGTGGCAGGTTCACGTTTCCCCTTTGCAGTAACAAATTTGGGGGAAGGAATTGCTCACTTGGAATCACATTTCCCAGCCTTCCTCCAGCTTGAATTTAGGTAGGTTCATGTGACCCTTTCTAGGCCACAGAATGGTTGCAGAAGTGAGGTATATATATTTCAAGCCACAGTTTGTGAAAGACCTATAACTTCTTCACCTTTTCTCTTTTCATTTCAGACTTGATGGCAAAACTCAGGGCAATTTGGGGAGTTACTTTTCTAGATGGCACAGCTTTTGTAGCTGGAACCCCAAAGACTGTGTGGAACAGAACATGGCTCACCCACCCCTGGAATGTCACATAACTAAGATTTTTTTTTTACTGTGTTCAGCCACCGATTTTATCTATATCTGTTACAGTGCGTATTGTTACCACAACAAATACGATAATCTGCTGTCCATCCCTTACCATAAGACTTGGAGGGATAGAAAAAAGGACAACAGACAGCTGCAGAAAATGACAGGCAACTTACAAAAGCAAAATAAAACAAAACTACAATAATAATAGCAAATTTTTAAAATGCAGGCTTATTTAGGACTGTCATTTAAAGAGAAAGTAATATTTCTTGCCAGCCATGAAGAATTAGAATCTAGTGATGTGATGTTGTAACTACTTACCTAATTAACTTTCAAGTTTCTGGAAAACCACAAGTGAAAAACTCCCTCACTAAAAGTAAATAACAATATATTCTTACCTGAATGCACAGTGTTTTGTTCATGTCACCCCCATAACCACAAAATGAGAAAAGGTATAAATTCTTTTCCACTGAAGTAAAATTATGCACTTTAACATTTTTAGTGTTATTTTTAAAAAGCATAAACCATGAGTTGACAAATAAAATTGCATAAGTTCATTTTCAAGTAATTGGGAAAAATTATCTCCAAAACCAACACATGCACACACATACACACTCACACACACACACGTACACATACAACAATTTTCCTTCTTTTCTAGGAAATAAAAACAAGTTATGGAAGATAATTCTCCACATATTCCCACATTTAAACAATATACCATCAGATAAAACACAAAAGATTAAAAGGGAATTGAAACTTGACAAAGTAGCTTCTTTAGCATATCAAAACATAACTAATAAAAATATGAAAATAAAATTATAGTTCAAAATTTTTTTCCGAGGTGTAAAAAATGACTGAAGGAAATGAATGAGATTCACAGATTTTAGAAAACAACAGCCCTGAATTACACAGTCCTTCATGAGCTCTGTTAGCATTTACTACCTCTCTCAAATTACAAAATTTTCATTTGGTAATTAGAAAAGAGTATTTGTCTTTAAATTTTATATGGTATGCCTGTGTTCAAATTCAGATCTCTAATTCACATTCACGTCATAATATATTAAAATAAACAATTGTCTTGGGAAATTTTATTAATAAGGATGGGTGTATTTTCAGCCTAGTGCATATGAGTAAATCTGAGCCACAAGGCTCAGAAGAAAAGGAAGAATCAAAAAAGGGAAAAAAATAATAAAAAATAATTAAGTAATATAAAAAATAAAATTAAAAAAAGGAAGAGAGCAACCAAACCAATAAACAAATCCACCAATGATAACAAGCACTAAATACTAAACTAAGATAAACATACAAATCAGAAACAAATCAGTCTCAGAAAGCAAACCCCAAGTCTACAGTTGCTCCCAAAGTCCACTGCCTCAATTTTGGGAACATTCGTTGTCTCTTCAGGTATTCCACAGATGCTGGGTTCATCAAGTTGATTGTGGAAATTTAATCTGCTGCTCCTGAGGCTGCATGGAGAAATTTCCCTTTCCCTTTGTTTGCACAGCTCCTGGAGTTCAGCTTTGGTTTTGGCCTCAATTCTGCATGTAGGTCGCCCTCAGGTGTCTGTTCCCCACCCAGAGAGGAGTGGGTTAAAGCAGCGGCTGATTAGGGCTCTGTTGCTCACTAAGGCCGGGAGGGGGTTGGGTACAGTGGTCATAATTGGAATGTAGTCTGAGCCTGCAGCGGCAGAGGCCAGCATGACATTGCAACAGCCTGAGGCGCACGCTGTGTGTTCCCGACCTGTGCTTGCACACAGGATTCTTGGTAGCAGCGACAGCAGCGTTAGCATATCATGCCCGTCTTTGGGGTCCAAGCTGACAGCTGCATCTTGGCCCATCTCTGGAGCTCGCTTAGGCAGTGCTCTGCCTTCTGTGCGCAGACAGGGAAGGAATCCCCTCTCCTCTTGCACCCTGAAACGATGGCCCCTTGCCTCTCCAGCAGGTCCAGACTTTTTCCCGGACTCCCTCCCGGCTAGTTGTGCCGCCCTAGCCCCCTTCAGCCTGTCTTCAAGCAGCCAACCCCAGTCTTCTCCCTGGGATCTGATCTCTGAAGCCTGAGCCTCAGCTCCCAGCCCCCACCTGCCCCGGCAGGTGAGCAGACAAGCGTCTCAGATTGCTGAGGTCGGCACCGATCCTCTGTGCGGGAGTCTCTCTGCTTTGTCCTCTGCACCCCTGTTGCTTCACTCTCCTCCGAAGCTCTGAAGCTTCCCTCCTTCCCACCTCGCATCCCTGCCAGTGAAGGGGCTCCCTAGTGTGTGGAAACTTGTCTTCCTTCACAGCTCCCTCCCAGAGGTGCAGGTCCTGTTCCTATTCTTTCGTCTCTGTTTTTTCTTTTGCCGTACCCAGGTACATGGGGATTTTCTTGCCTTTTGGGAAGTCTGAGGTCTTCTGCCATCATTCAGTAGGTGTTCTATAGGAGTTGTTCCACATGTAGATGTATTTTTGATGTATTTGTGGGGAGGAAGGTGATCTCCACATTTTACTCCTCCGCCATCTTGAAGGTCTCCCATGTGGGCGGTGCGTGCAGCTGCCATGCACTGGAGGAACTCAGGTGTCCAGTGGTTCCAGAAGTCTCACTCTGAACCGCTCCTTTTCCTCTCAAGCTTTACCAAAGTGCCTCTTCTCATGGCACTTGAGGGGCTGGGAGTATGGTGCACAGGGCAGCAGGCACTGCGCTCCATCACATCTGGGCAACCCGACTGGCTATGATGATTCAGTGAGTTAAAAGAGTGCTTAGAAGACTGCCTGGTAACTTGTAACATTTAAACAAAAATGAGTGAATGATGGTGATGATGATTCTAATTTGCTGCCTAAACTTTCTGTACTACCACACATGGTGGCAAGAGGGTATAAATTACAGTTAATATGTACTATTTGCACAGATAAAGGCCAGAGTTGGGAGAGTAAAAATGCTATGTATTGCCATGTGACAGGAGCTAAGCTAAACAATGGAGATGGTGATGAAATGGTGAACAAAATATATGAGTAAATTAATAAGAGTTAACCATCTAGTATATAAAAAGGAAGTATATAGGATACGATATGAACATGCTACATGATAATAACTTGTGCATACACATACATTTTGGTCTCTTCTCTGATCTCTTATGTATGGGGTATGTATCTTATAAAATTTGTTGAATTCCGTTGATTTTTGTGTATGAGCTACAATATCTTACTTATATGTTTAATTCTAGGAGCACAGTTCCATGCCTTCTATATTTCTACCACCCTGCACTTAATTATATCTCAACTTTGGACCTGAGTGTCTTAGCACCTAGGATAAAATTATAGGATAAATTCTATAAATTTCATGTTTAGCTAATGTGAGATTTTATGCATTTCTCTGAGAACCTTGAGAAGATACTCCTTTATAAAAATTAGCACAACCTTAAAATAGAAATGATAGGAATTATAATCATATTGCAATGATTAGAGACTGAACTGCTGACCCTCAAACTTTGCAGATCTTCTTGAACTGAAACCTATTTCTTTCTTGAAAAAGACATATATAGTCCAACACTTCTCCGTCATGAACCAGGGAGCAAAGCAATAAATCTCCACTTCAGAGGATGGCAGAATTCATTCTCCTATGAATGGGAGAAAGAGTCCTGGCTGAATTCAGCCTCAAAAGCCACTACAGAAAACACAGCTTTGAAAAAGTTGTCAACCAGATGTGGAAGAAATGAGTAGACTATGGTAGGCTAGATGGGAGTGCAAAAGGGGGCATATTGATAATTAACATCAAGTGATAATGCTATAGATGATGTTATGCTGAGATCAGTGAATACAGCTGTCCATTCACTCTCACTGCTCACTAATTCCAGTGGAATCACTACCACTACAGAATCAAAAATCAAACAGCAAACACTGCTGTATGATTTAAATGCTGAAATATGTTAGATAATGAACTTTTTGCAACAAGTTATATGCTTAACTAAGTACATAAAACAGCTAACACCCAGAGAGCACTTCATATGTGAAAGGTATTATTCCAATTTTGCAAATACTGCACATGCTAAGTAATTAAATGCTCACAACAACTCTGTGAGGTGGTGCTATTTATCCTCATTTTACAGATGAAGAGACTGAGGCACAGGGAAATTTAGTGACTTGCCTGCAGGAAGCCAGACTCTATAATCTGATCGCTGATTATTCACGGTAACTCAACAGTTATTTTCCCATTCATCTGCCAACCATGGCCCCAAATTAAAACAGATAAATAAGTATAGCAAGAGGCCTACAGTACACTGAGAAGAAGCCTAGAGGTAACAAGACTCCTGAAGAAACTGAAGAGCTAATGAGTCATCTGTTAATAAACTGTGAATTTCTTTTTTTAGTGTCTTTCTCAATCTGGCATCTTTCACAACCACTAAGTAAATTTTCAGAAACAATGAACAGTAGAAATAATAAAGCCTGTGGTAAGTGTTGGTTTATTTGCCTTCTAAGCTGTAGCCATAACTTTGTACTTCTATCCTTCAGCAACTGAATTTATAATTCCAGCCAACATGAATGAGAAATTCTCAAAATGTTTAGAGACCCCTGCAAATATCTACATGGTCCTGAAGCTCTTGAACCTACTGCATACCCACTGAGGCACTGTGTCCACTGTCTGGAGAGGGAGCCCCTGATGATCAGGCTGCACCACAGTATCTTCCCTGATCATGTAGTTCCACAAAGATATAACAGCACTTCAGTTCTGGAGTGAAATTATTCTTCCTACACACTGTACGAGGCCCTGATTCCTCTTAGAAATAGTGAGGAACCGAATGTGGACAAAAGAGTTAAATATTATGGTCACTACTTAATGAGCCAATAGAGAACCTTAGGAGCTTGTCACAATGCTGATGATGTTCTGCCCTGCAACACAAGCATGCATACATATGTGTGTATACATACATACATACATACATACATATACTGTTTTGCCTTTTTGTAGCAGTGGTTTTGTCCAATTCATCTCTATGTTTCTTAAAATAGTCACTACAAAACCTGCCAGTTCTAGGCACTGATACTTACACCTGTATGCATTAGGTTTAATTATTTATATGTTCAGCCCTCTGCTTTCCTCATCTTTGAAAGAAAAATGGAAATAATACAACACAGGATTTGGAAGAGGATTAAGGGCAATAAAATATATAAGCACCAGCACCTTTTAATCTATCAATAAATATTATCTGCAATTATTATTATTATTTTATCAGTTAATTTGAACTTCATGTTAACCTTTGAGATAGCTGAGAATTTGAAAGTAAAGAGAGTTTCAGAAAGGCCAACTTAATTGCTGAAATTATTATCTGTAATAAGGGGAAGACTGACAATTCTTTTACTGAGTAGTTTGTTAAAACTGAACTTGATTTAGAAGTTAATAGATCATTTTTCATACCTGAGCCTCAACCAATCCTATTTTAGCCATCTTTTTTCATTTTTAAAGACATGTATAAAAAAGGCTATGGTTAAGTCAGCATTTTCCAAATTATTTGGGACATATGTTCATATGTATCCTCCTTCCTCCCTAAACAAAAAGGATTAGAGATTTCCAGTTTACGCTCACACAGATAAACAGCTTGGGAGTCATCACTCCCATCCTGTCAATATGGAAAAAGCTGAACAAACTAAAAATCAACAACTCTGCTTAGATCCATCAGAGAATTGAGGGCAAACTTCTGACCAGAAAACTGGAGAGAAAGAAGAATATAGTGAAGAGCAGCTTACTCAGAGTAGAAGGAGCTGGAGCCAGTAACTTCCAGGAACACATAAACATTAACTGATTAATTGCTGGAGGCTGACTGTGAACTAGCTTCAGAACTAAAAACTCCAAGAGGCCCAGTTTTAGAGGGGGGGCCTCACACTTGGACAAGATTTATCTCCAAGAGCCCCACTAGGTTCTCATGGTGAAGACTGGACTGTGCTTCTTAGGTCAGGAGGAGGGGGACAGTAACCGTTCTGAAATATGCCCAGAGCTTTCTGTCTCCATAACAAAAGCCTGCCCTGAAGAGAAAAAAACTTTACCAGAACCTTAAATGATTTAGGGGAAGAGGAACACACAACATGACTCCCTTCTAGGCTTCCTGTATCTCCTAAGGGGAGGATAAAAGGGTAAACAACTTTTCTGAAGGCCAAAGCCAAGAGACTCTGGCCCTCCAAAATATGGAGATTTAGTCATAAGATTATAGAAAGCTTCCCCTCCTAAATATCCTATGACCACATCAAGAGGACTCCAAGATAACATGGATTACAAATTAAAGAACTGAAAGCTACAGGGTCTAATCTAGATGGAGTTTCTAGGGAAATCCAAAGACAAAGGAGAAGACAAAATAAGGACAGCAGAGGAAACTGAATCCTCTGACACACACATTAAACATAGCTTAATTCCAGCCAGATAAACATAAATCCACACACTAAAGGCCTATTTAACTAAGTACATATTAGGTGATACATCATGTCTGGGTTTCAACCAAAAATTAAAAGCCATGACAAAAGACAAGGAAAATACACAGCCTAAGAATAAAAAGCAAGCAAGAGAACTAGACACAGATATGGCCGAAATCTTGGAATTATAAGACATGAATTTTTAAATAACTGTAATTAAGGGCACTAATGGAAAAAGTGGACAACAGCAAGAACAGATGGATAATGAAAGCTGAGAGATGGCAACTCTATGAAAGAATTTTTTTAATAGTAGACATAAAAAAAACCCACAACACTGTAACAGAAATAAAGAATGCCTTTGATGAATTCATTAGTAAACTGTACGTAACTGAGGAAAGACTCAGCGGGTTTGAAGATATGTTAATGGAAACTTCCCAAATCGAAAAGCAAAAAGAAAAAGGAATGAAAAAAAATAGAACAGAATATACAAGAATTGTGGGACAACTATAAAAGATGTAACATATGTTTAATGGAAATGCCAGAATGAGAAGAAAGAGATAATCAATAAACAACCTATAACAGGAACAGAAAAGAGTTTTATTTGAGCCAAACTGAGGATTATAGCCTGGAAGACATGGAATCAACAGCACTTGAATTGTGTTCTGCTTGACTACAAAATGAGGAAGTCTTATAAAGGCAAAAACCACAAAATTACATAAGTTGTTTGCCAAGAATTAGGATTGGAGTTGGCAAGAAGCAAGGGTGCTTATTAAAAGTAAGGATTTGTTGGGGTCCAAAATGGCTGCATAGTTACAAGGGGAGACCTTGAGACCATAAAGTTGCTGCTGGCAGCTGCTATAGCAGATATTGTTTTGAGAAAGGCTAGTGGTGTCCTTGGGTCTGATACAGTTCAGAAAATTCAAGTTCTCAGTGATGTAGGAACGTGTCTGAAATCACATCCATAATGGCCACCTGGCTCCATCATGGATGCCTGAACCATAGTTACTCCATTTTGATTTTTAAATGCATTCTTTTCTTTAAGCAGATATACAATATACGTTTGACATACCACAAAACAGGCTCTTCTGGTTAGCATAAAATTTAAGTAAAATCATGTAGAATCTAGAATGACTTCCTCATGCCTCAGTATGTGAAAATTTCTTCCATCAGAAAGAAAGAAACAGAAGATATACCTGAAATAATAATGGATAAGAGTCTTCCAAAATTAATGACAGATAACAAATCACAGATCCAGGAAGCTCTGAAAAAACCAAGCAGGATAGATATCAAAAATGTATAACTAGGTATATCCATATTCAAACTGCAGAACACCAAAGGTAAATAAAAAAATCTAGAAAGAAGCCAGGAGGTGGGTGGGGGGTGGGATAACTTACCTATAGAGAAACAAAGATATATATTACATTGGACTTCTCTTTAGAAAACTTGCACACAAGAAGAGGATGGAGTGAAATATTTGAAGTGTTGAAAGAAGAAATTCAGTAAAACAGAATTCTGTATCCAACATAAGTATCTTCCAAAAGTGGAGAGGAAAAAGTCTTTCTGAAACAAACAAAAAATGAGGGAATTTGGTCACTAGTGAATGTTAAAAGAAGTCCTTCAGAAAGAAAGAAAATATGTTTTACACTCAGATCTACACTTGGGGGCAGATAAGAGCAAAGTGAAAAGGGTGGATGGCTTACTATGTCATATGGCTCTGTGAGACTGAGAAGAGGCATAGAACCCAAGGTTTCTCCACCAGGTGGGAGAGAGAAACTGGAGCATGCCTCCAAAGCCCCAGCCTCTGGGTGTGCCGCTCAAGAGGCTAGTTTCTGTCTTGCCTCCGTTGGAGATGGAACCCTTATAGTTTGATGGGGGCAACTAGGAATAAAGGAAAAGGGGCAGGCAATCTGCTGTGCCCAGTATACCTCAGCAAATTTGGGAGAAGGCACAGAACTCAAGGCTTCTCCACAGGGAAGGAGGAGGAGAAGTAAAATGTGCCTCCAAAGTCCTGGCCAGAGGTATAGCAGTGAGACACCAGAGAGAGCAGGAGATTATGGGCTTGTTCAAAGAAAGAGAAAGCAGAAAAATCCACTCTAATTAGGAATCTGAGTGAGTCCAGAGAATACACATCCATAGGAAGCTTAGATAGGCTCCCAGAATCTCTAGTGAATTAGTGAAGGTCTTCTCTGTCAAAGCCAGGCTATAAAGACTGAGAGGTGGCTGTTTCTTCAAATGCAGATACCAATACAAAGCCAAAAGGAACACAAGAATCAGGGAAACAACACAATCAACAGAACAAATGTCTACAAATAGTATCAATAAATGCTGCACAGGGTGTGGAGAAAAAGGAACCCTCTTACACTGTTGGTGTGGAAAACAATATGAACATTCCTTAAAAAACTAAAAATAGAGCTACCATATGATCCAGCAATCCGACTCCTATGCATGTATCAAGAAAACATGAAAACTCTTAATTCAAAAAGATACATGAACACCAACGTTCATAGCAGCACTATATACAATAGCCAAGACATGGAAGCATCCTAAGTGTCCATCAACAGATGAATGGGTAAAGAAGATGTTTTATGTGTGTGTGTGTGTGTGTGTGTGTGTGTGTGTGTGTGTGTGTGTGTACATGGATGGATGGACCGTGGATGGACCTAGAGATTATCATAGT
Organism: Tursiops truncatus; assembly: GCF_011762595.2. NCBI lineage: Eukaryota > Metazoa > Chordata > Mammalia > Artiodactyla > Delphinidae > Tursiops > Tursiops truncatus. Next base: position 81,707,773 of record NC_047036.1, read on the forward strand.
AAGTGAAATCAGACAGAGAAAGACAAATATCACATGGTATCGCTTATATGTGGAATCTAAAAAACATGATACAAATGAACTTATTTACAAAATAGAAACAGACTCACAGACACAGAAAACAAATTTATGGTTACCAAAGGGGAAAGGTGGGAAGGGATAAGTTAGGAGTTTGGGATTAACAGATACACACTACTATATATAAAATAAATAATAAGGACCTACTGTATAGAACAGGGAACTATATCTTGTGATAAGCTATAATGGAAAAGAATCTGAAAAAGAATATAAAAAACTGAATCACACTGCTCTACACCTAAAACTAACACAGTATTGTAAATCAACTATAGTCCAGTAAAAAAGATTTTAAAAAATCAAGTACACAATCAACAGAACAAAATAAATCTCAAATAACTGACCCTAAAGAAATTGAGACTGAGGAGTGATGTCATCATCATGATGGAATAAACCCGAGAAAGCAAGGAGGGATCCTCCCCTAGAGGTTTCAGTGTGACCACAGCCCTGCCAACACCTTGAATTTGAACTTCTAGCATCCCAAACTGTGAGAGAATAAAATTATGTTGTCTTAAGCCATTCAGTTCATAGTAATTAGTTATGGCAGCCCTAGAAAGCTAAGACAGTTTGTGTTTGTTTGTTTGTTTGTTTATGGCTGTACTGCATGGCATGCAGAAACTTAGTTCCCCCACCAGGGATCAAACCTGTATCCCCTGCAGTGGAAGCGTGGTGTCCTAACCACTGGACTGCCAGGGAATTCCCTTAGACAGTTTATTTAACAACAAAAGCAGAAAAACAATTCCTACTTCACTCTATGAGGCCAGCCTTGCCATAATACCCAATCAATGAAGATATCACAAGGAAAGAAACCTATAGACCAATAATTTCATAGACACAGACCCAAAAATCCTAAATAAAATATTTGCAAATGAGTCTAAAAATTTAAGAATTGTACCCCATGACCAAGTCAAATTTATACCAGGCAATCAAGGAAGATTCAACACACACACAAAAATCAATGTAATTTGAGACATCAACTGGCGAGACAGAAAAAAACATAATCATATCACCTGATGCAGAAAAATCATTTGACAAAATTCAACACCCATTCATGGTTAAAAACTCTCAGCAAAATAGCAATAAAGGGAAACTTACTCCCTTGTTAAGGAATGCCTGCAAAACATCTAGAGCTCATATGATTCTTAGTGGTGGGAGACTGGAAGCTTTTCTAAGATGGGAAACAAGGCAAGGATGTCCTCTCTCATCATTCCTATTCAACATTTTATTGGAAGTTCCAGCTAGTTCAGTAGGCCCACAAAAAAGAAAGAAAAGGAAAGAAAAAAGGAAGAAAGAAAGATGAGAAGGAAAGGAAGGAAAGGAAAGAAAAGAAATACAAGGTATACAGGTTGAAAACAAACAAATAAAACTTCCTTTGTTTCAGACAGAATGAGTATCTAATTAGAAAACTTAGAATCTACCAAAAATCTCTTGTAACTAATAATCGATTATAATAAGCTCACAGGAAACATACAAGATAAATATACAAAAGCAAATAACTTTCCTATATAACAGCAATGCAGAATTAAATGTGAAATAAAAAAATAATTTACAATAGTACCATAAATGTATTCTGAGTATAAATCTACTAAAATATGTACAGGTGTTGCTGAAAACTACAAAGCCCTGATGAAAGACTTCAAAGAGGATTTACATAGAGGGACCTTCAAGATGGCGAAGGAGTAAGATGTGGAGACCAGCTTCCTCCCCACAAACACATCAAAAATACATCTACATGTGCAACAACTCCTACAGGACACCTAATGAATGCTGGCAGAAAACCTCAGACTTCCCAAAAGGCAAGAAAATCCCCACATACCTGGGTAGGGCAAAGAGAAAAGAAAAAACAGAGACAAAAGAATAGGGACAGGACCTGCACCTCTGGGAGGGAGCTGTGAAGGAGGAAAAGTTTCCACACACTAGGAAGCCCCTTCACTGGTGGGGACAGGGGGTGGGTGTGGGGGGGAGCCACGGAGGAGAGTGCAGCAACAGGGGTGCAGAGGGCAAAGCAGAGAGATTCCCAGAGGATCAGTGCCGAACAGTACTCACCAGCCTGAGAGGCTTGTCTGCTCAACCGCTGGGGCGGGTGGGTGCTGGGAGCTGAGGCTTCGGCTTCGGAGGTCATATCCCAGGGAGAGGACTGGGGTTGGCTGTGTGAACACAGCCTGAAGGGGGCTAGTGCACCACAGCTAGCTGGGAGGTTGTCCAGGAAAAACTCTGGACCTGCCTAAGAGGCAAGAGACCATTGTTTCGGGGTGCAGGAGGAGAGAGGATTCAGAACACCTCCTAAAAGAGCTCCAAAGATGGGCACAAGCCACGGCTTTCAGTGAGGATACCAGAGACAGGCATGAGACGCTAAGGCTGCTACTGCAGCCACCAAGAAGCCTGTGTGCGAGCACAGGTCACTATCCACACCTCCCTTCCCGGGAGCCTGTGCAGTCCGCCATTGCCAGGGTCCTGTAATCCAGGGACAACTTCCCCAGGAGAACACAAGGCGTTCCTCAGGCTGGTGCAATGTCATGCCAGCCTCTGCCACCGCAGGCTCACCCCGCATTCTGTACCCCTCCCGGCCTGAGTGAGCCAGAGTGCCCTAATCAGCTGCGACTTTAACTCTGTCCTATCTGGGTGGGGAAAAGATGCCCTCAGTTGACCTAAACACAGAGGTGGGCCCAAATCCAAAGCTGAACCACAGGAGTTGTGTGAACAAAGAAGAGAAAGGGAAATCTCTCCCAGCAGCCTCAGGAGAGGCAGATTAAATCTCCATAATCAACTTGATATACCCTGTATCTCTGGAATACATGAATAGACAAGGAATCATTCCAAAATTGAGGCGGTGGACATTGGGAGCAATTGTAGACTTGGGGTTTGCTTTCCACATCTAATTTGTTTCTGGTTTTATGTTCACCTTAGTTTAGTATTTAGACCTTATTACCATTGGTAAATTTGTTTATTGATTTGGCTGCTCTATTCCTTCTTTTCTTTATATATATATATATATATATATATATATATATATAATTTTTTCCTTTTTCTCTTTTTGTGAGTGTGTATGTGTATGCTTCTTTGTGTGATCTGGTCTGTATAGCTTTGCTTTTACCATCTGTCCTAGGGTTCTGTCTGTCCGGTTTTGTTTTTTTTTTAGTATACTTTTCAGTGCTTGTTATCATTGGTGGATTTGTTTTCTGGTTTGGTTGCTCTCTTCTTTCTTACTTTTTTTTTTATTACTCATTTATTCTTTTATTTTAATAATTTAAAAAAATTTTTATTTAATAACTTTTCCTTCCTTCCTTCCTTGCTTCTTCCCTCCCTCCCTCCCTCCCTCCCTCCCTTCGTTCTCCCTTTTCTTCTGAACCATGTGGCTGACAGGGTCTTGGTGCTCCAGCTGGGTGTCAGACCTGAGCCCCTAAGGTGGGAGAGCCGAGTTCACGATATTGGTCCACCAGAGACCTCCCAGCCCCACGTAAAATCAAATGGCGAAAGTTCTCCCAGAGATCTCCATCTCAATGCTAAGACCAACTCCACTCAACAATCAGCAAGCTACAGTGCTGGACATCATCTGCCAAACAACTAGCAAGACAGGAACACAAACCCACCCATCAGCAGAGAGGCTCCCTGTAATCATAAGAAGTTCATAGATAGCCCAAAACACACCACTGGAGGCAGCCCTTCCACCAGAAAGAAAAGATCCAGCCTCATCCACCAGAACGCAGAAACCAGTCCCCTCCACCTGGAAGCCTACACAACCCACTGAACTGACCTTACCCACTGGGGCACACACCAAAAGCAATGGAAACTATGAACCTACAGCCTGTGAAAAGGAAACACCAAACACAGTAAGTTAAGCAAAATGAGAAGACAGAGAAATACACAGCAGATGAAGGAGCAAGGCAAAAACCTACCAAACCAAACAACTGAGGAGGAAACAGGCAGTCTACCTGAAAAAGAATTCAGAATAATGATAGTAAAGATGATCCAAAATCTTGGAAATAGAATGGAGAAAACACAAGAAATGTTTATTAAGACCTAGAAGAACTAAAGAGGAAACAAACAATGAGGAACAACACAATAAATTAAATTAATAATTCTCTAGAAGGAATCAATAGCAGAATAACTGAGGCAGAAGAATGGATAAGTGACCTGGAAAATAAAAGAGGGGAAATAACTACCACAGAACAGAATAAGGAAAAAAGAATGAAAAGAATTGAGGACAGTGTCAGAGAACTCTGGGACAACATTAAATGTACCAACATTCGAATTATAGGGGTTCCCAGAAGAAGAGAAGAAAAAAGGGACTGAGAAAATATTTGAAAAGATTATAGTTGAAAACTTCCCTAATATGGGAAAGGAAATAGTCAATCAAGTCCAGGAAGCACAGAGAGTCCCATACAGGATAAATCCAAGGAGAAAAACACCAAGACACATAATAATCAATCTGTCAAAAATTAAATACAAAGAAAACATATTAAAAGCAGCAAGGGAAAAACAACAAATAACACACAAGGGAATCCCCATAAGGTTAACAGCTGATCTTTCAGCAGAAACTCTGCAAGCCAGAAGGGATTGGCAGGACATGTTTAAAGTGATGAAGGAGAGAAACCTACAACCGAGATTACTCTACCCAGCAAGGATCTCATTCAGATTTGATACAGAAATTAAAACCTTTACAGACAAGCAAAAGCTGAGAGAGTTCAGCACCACCAAACCAACTTTACAACAAATGCTGAAGGATTTTTCTAGGCAAGAAACACAAGAGAAGGAAAAGACCTATAATAACAAACCCAAAACAATTAAGAAAATGGGAATAGAAACATACACATCAAATAACCACCTTTAATGTAAATGGATTGAATGCTCCAACCAAAAGACATAGACTGGCTGAATGGATACAAAAACAAGACCCATATATTTGCTGTCTACAAGAGACCCACTTCAGACCTAGGGACACATACAGACTGAAAGTGAGGGGACGGAAAAAGATATTGCATGCAAATGGAAATCAAAAGAAAGCTGGAGTAGCAATTCTCATATTACACAAAACAGACTTTAAAATAAAGACTATTACAGGAGACAAAGAAGGACAATACATAAAGATCAAGGGATCAATCTAAGAAGAAGATGTAACAATTATATATATTTATGCAAACAACATACGAGCACCTCAATACATGAGGCAAATGCTAACAGCCATAAAAGGGGAAATCAACAGTAACACAATAATAGTAGGGGACTTTAACTCTCCACTTTTACCAATGGACAGATCAACCAAAATGAAAATAAATAAGGAAACACAAGCTTTAAATCATACATTAAGAAAGATGGACTTAATTGATATTTATAGGACATTCCATCCAAAAACAACAGAAAACACTTTCTTCTCAAGTGATCATGGAACATTCTCCAGGATAGATCATCTTGGGTCACAAATCAAGCCTTGGTAAATTTGAGAAAATTGAAGTCATATCAAGTATCCTTTCCGGCCACAACACTATGAAACTAGATATCAATTAGAGGAAAAAATCTGTAAAAAAATAAAACACACATGGAGGCCAACAATACACTACTAAATAACCAAGAGATCGCTGAAGAAATCAAAGAGCAAACCAAAAAATACCTAGAAACAAATGACAATGAAAACAGGATGACCCAAAACCTATGGGATGCAGCAAAAGAAGTTCTAAGAGGGAAGTTTATAGCAATACAATCCCACCTTAAGAAACAAGAAAAATCTCAAATAAACAGCCTAAACTTACACTTAAAGCAATTAGAGAAAGAAGAGAAAAAAACCCCCAAAGTTGGCAGAAGGAAAGAAAGCATAAAGATGAGGTCAGAAATAAATGAAAAAGAAAGGAAGGAAACAATAGCAAAGATCAATAAAACTAAAAGCTGGTTGTTTGAGAAGATAAACAAAATTGATAAACCATTAGCCTGACTCATCAAGAAAAAAAGGGAAAAGACTCAAATCAGCAGAATTAGAAATGAAAAAGGAGAAGTAACAACTGACACTGCAGAAACACAAAGGATCATGAGAGATTACTACAAGCAACTGTATGCCAATAAAAGGGACAACCTGGAAGAAATGGACAAATTCTTAGAAAATTACAACCTTCCGAAACTGAACCAGGAGAAATAGAAAATATAAACAGACCAATCACTAGCATTGAAATTGAAACTCTGATTAAAAATATTCCAACAAACAGAAGCCCAAGAACAGATGGCTTCACAGTCAAATTCTATCAAATATTTAGGGAAGAGCTAACACCTATCCTTCTCAAACTCTTCCAAAATATAGCAGAGGGAGGAACACTCCCAAACTCATTCTATGAGGCCACCATCACCCTGATACCAAAAGCAGACAAAGATGTCACAAAGAAAGAAAACTACAGGCAAATACCACTGATGAACACAGACGTAAAAATTCTCAACAAAATACTAGCATTCAGAATCCAACAGCACATTAAAAAGATCATACACCATAATCAAGTGGGGTTTATCCCAGGAATGCAAGGATTCTTCAATATATGTAAATCAATCAATGTGATACACCATATTAACAAAACGAAAGATAAAAATCATATGATCATCTGAATAGATGCAGAAAGAGCTTTCGACAAAATTCAACACACATTTCTGATAAAAACGCTCCAGAAAGTAGACATAGAGGGAACTTTCCTCAACATAATAAAGGCCATATATGACAAACCCACAGCCAACGTCATTCTCAATGGTGAAAAACAAACCATTTCCACTAAGATCAGGAACAAGACAAGGTTGCCAACTCTCACCGCTATTCAACATAGTTTTGAAAGTTTTAGCCAGAGTAATCAGAGAAGAAAAAGAAATGAAAGGAATCTAAATGGGAAAAGAAAAAGTAAAACTGTCACAGTCAAGATGCTACCAGAAAAGTACCAGAGGTAATCAATGAATTTGGTAAAGTAACAGGATACAAAATTAATGCACAGAAATCTCTTGCATTCCTCTACACTAAAGATGAAAAATCTTTAAAAAATTTCTTTAAAAAGAAATTAAGGAAACACTCTCATTTACCACTGCAACAAAAAGAATAAAATATTTTGGAATAAACCTACCTAAGGAGACAAAATTCCTTTATGGAGAAAATTATAAGACCCTGATGAAAGAAATTAAAGATGATAAAAACAGATGGAGAGATATACTATGTTCTTGGATTGGAGAAATCAACATTATGAAAATCACTATACTACCCAAAGTAATCTACAGGTTCAGTGCAATCCCTATCAAACTACCAATGGCATTTTTCACAGAACTAGAACAAAAAATTGCACAATTTGTATGGAAACACAAAAGACCCCGAATAGCCAAAGAAATATTGAAAAGAAAAACGGAATTGGAGGAATCAGGCTCCCAGACTTCTGACTATATTACAAAGCTACAGTAATTAAGATAGTATGGTACTGGCACAAAAACAGAAAAAAAGATCAATGCAACAGGATAGAAAGCCCAGAGGTAAACACACGCATATATGGTCACCTTATCTTTGATAAAGGAGGAAAGAATATACAGTGGAGAAAAGATAACCTCTTCAATAAGTGGTGCTGGGAAAACTGGACAGCTACATGTAAAAGAAAGAAATCTGAGCACTCCCTAACACCATACACAAAAATGAACTCAAAATAGATTAAAGACCTAAATGTAAGGCCAGACAGTATAAAACTCTTAGAGGAAAACATAGGCAGAACACTCTATGATGTAAATGACAGCAAGATCCTTTTTGACCTGCCTCCTAGAGTAATGGAAATAAAACCAAAAATAAACAAATGGGACCTTTTGCAGCTTAAAAGTTTTTGCACAGCAAAGGAAACCATAAACAAGATGAAAAGACAACCCTCTGAATGGGAGAAAATATTTGCAAATGAAGCAACTGACAAAGGATTTATCTCCAAAATATACCAGCAGCTCATGCAGCTCAATATCAAAAGAACAACCAACCCAATCCAAAAATGGGCAGAAGACCTAAATAGACATTTCTCCAAAAAAGATATCCAGATTGCCAATAAACAGATGAAAGGATGCTCAACGTCACTAATCATTAGAGAACTGCAAATCAAAACTAAAATGTGGTATCACCTCAGACCGGTCAGAATGGCCATCATCAAAAAGTCTACAAACAATAAATGCTGGAGAGAGTGTGGAGAAAAGGGAAGCCTCTTGCACTGTTGGTGGGAATGTAAATTGATACAGCCACTATGGAGAACAGTATGGAGGTTCCTTAGAAAACTAAAAATAGAACTACCATACCACCCAGCAATCCCACTACTGGGCATATACCCTGAGAAAACCATAATTCAAAAAGAGTCATGTACCACAATGTTCATTGCAGCTCTGTTTATAATAGCCAGGACATGGAAGCAACCTAAATGTCCATCAACAGATGAATGGATAAAGAAGATGTGGCACATATATACAATGGAATATTAGTCAGCCATAAAAAGAAACAAAATTGAGTTATTTGTAGTGAGGTGGATGGACCTAGAGTCTGTCATACAGAGTGAAGTAAGGCAGAAAGAGAAAAATAAATACCGTATGCTAACACATACATATCGAATCCAAAAAAAAAAATGGTTCTGAAGAACATAGGGGCAGGAAAGGAATAAAGATTCGGATGTAGAGAATGGACTTGAAGACACAGGGAGGGGGAAGGGTAAGCTGGGACGAAGAGAGTGGCATGGACATATATACACTACCAAAGGTAAAAGAGATAGCTTGTTGGAAGCATCCACATAGCACAGGGAGATCAGCTCGGTGCTCTGTGACCACCTAGAGGGTTGGGATAGGGAGGGTTGAAGGGAGACGCAAGAGGTAGTGGATATGGGGATATATGTATATTTATAGCTGATTCACTCTGTTATATGGCAGAAACTAACACACCACTGTAAAGCAATTATACTCCAATAAAGATGTTAATAAATAAATAAATATAAAACACCTAAGAATAAAAAAAAAGAGGATTTACATAAATTGAGTTACTTCGTGTTTATTACTGGAAGATTCAAAATGTTAAGATTCCAGTTCTTTCCAAGTTTATTCATAGATTCAACACAATCCCAATGAATATCTCAACCCAATGAAAACCCCAGAAATAATCCTGTGGATATTGACAAATTAATTAAAAAGTTTATATATAAAGGAAAGACCCAGAACAGTCCACAGAATACTGAATTAGAACAAAGTCAGATGACCACCTCTTCCCAAATTTAAGAGTTACTATGAAGCTACAGTAATTAAGACATGTGGCATTGGCAAAAGAAGAGACGAACAGATCAGTGGAACAAAATAAAATGCCCAGAAATAGATGCACACAAATATAGTCAACTGACCTTTGACAAAGGAACAAAGGTAATTCAATGCAGATAGCATAATATTTTGAACAACTGATACAACTGATGCTGAAACAACTGGGTATCCACATTCCAAAAATAAAAACCAAAACCTAGACTCAACTCAAACTGAATCATAGACCTAAATATAGAGTACAAATCTATAAAACTAAAATATAACATGGGAAAAAAATCTAGGTGGCCATGAGTTTGACAATGAACTTTTATATACAACACCGAATACACAATCTGTGGAAGAGAATAATCTGATCAGTTGTACTTTATTAAAATTAAAAACCTCTGCTCTGGAAACTGTTAAGAGAATGAGAAGACAAGCCACAGACCAGAAGAAGATATCTGGAAAACATATCTCTGATAAAAATACTTGTATCCAAAATGTACAAAAAACTCTTAAAACTCAACAATAGGACAGCAGACAACTCAAAAAGTGGGGAAAATATCTGAACAGACACCTTCCCCCAAATATATACAGACAGTAAATAAGCGTATGAAAAGCTGTCCAATATTGTACTCCATTAGTAAACGTCAAATTAAAACAAAATGAGATACCATGACACACCTACTAGAATGGCTAAAATCGAGAACACTGTTAACACCAAATTCTGGTGTTGATGAGGAACTCTCATTCATTGCTGGTGAGAATGCAAAATGCTACAGCCACTTTGGAAGACCGTTTGGCAGTTTCTGGCAGAGCTAAACGTAGGCTTAACCATGTGATCCAGCAATTGTGTGCCTAAGTGTTTAACTAAAAGGGTTGAAAACTTATGTACACACAAAAATCTGCACATGGATGTTTATGGCAGCTTGATTTATAATTTCCAAAACTTGGAAGCAACCAAGATGCCCCTCAAGAAGTAAATGTGTAAACAAACTGTGGTTTATCGATACTATGGTATATTACTGAGTGATAAAAATAAACAAGTTATCAAGGCACAAAAAGATATGAGGAAAGCTTAAATGCACATTTCTAAGTGAAATAAGCCAGTATGAAAAAATTACATATCGTATGATTCCAACTATGTGACATTTTGAAAAAGGCAAATTATAGACAGTGGAAAGATCAGTGATTGTCAGGTATGTGGGGTATGGAGCGAGGAGGGATGAACAGTTGCAGTATAAAGAATTTTTAGGACACTGAAACTACTCTATATGACACTGTAATGTGGATACATGACATTACACATTTATCAAAACTCATAGAACTGTACAACACAAAGAGTGAACTCTAACATAAACTATGGACTTTAGTTAATAATAAAGATTGGTTCATTAATTGTAGCAAATGTACCACACGAATGCAAATGTTCAAACAGAAACTGCAAGGAAGGACAAAGGGTATATATGGAAAATCTGTGCTATCTGCTAAGTTTTTCTGTAAAATAAAACTGTTCTAAAAAATACAATCTATTAATAACAAAAAAATTAGGAAAAATCTGCTAACTAAACACCCACTCAAAATGTTTCATTGGACACTGACTTGTTAAAGACTGAGATACCTTTCAATGAACAATTTATTTAAGCTAATGTTTCCCCAGCTTATTTGACATTATCTTTTTTTTTTTTTAGCAGAATGCCCATTTATAACAAAGATTTTCTTGTACCATGCAATATATATTGAAGCATCATGCTGGTTCTTCACTCACATTCACACATTCCTAGATGGAACAATCAGCATCATAAAAAATAAGAGCTGGCCAATATTCTTTTTATCTTCACTCAGGCAGCTTGCTGAGTGAGGTATCTCTACACAGCAGTTTCTCTTGCAGTGGTTACTGATATTCTCAAGTCAACAGCTGTCCCAAGACCTTTCCAGTTGTTCCTTTTCCTCCTTTGTCTATAAATTTTTAGCCTCCAAAAGTATCACTTTTACTTACTATTATTGATTGTCCTATATTTCTTTCTACTTCCATCTCATTGTAAGCTGGTAACAATTTCATCTCATAGTAAATGGAATAGTATCTGTTTCTGAAACCTTGCAACTCATTAGCAATGGCATGAGTGAATAGATTAAACTACTTGAATCTACCCAGGCACACTTCTTGCCCTCAGCCCTGCCTACAACTTTACTAACAGGTAACTTGTGTATCACTTGTATCTCTGTATAACTTCTAACATCATTCTAGTAATCTGTTGAATGCAGTATACTTCTCTCTTAAACTCCAAACCATTGTCTACATGTAAAAAGGCCTGTCATGGGGCTTCCCTGGTGGCGCAGTGGTTGAGAGTCCGCCTGCCGGTGCAGGGGATACGGGTTCGTGACCCGGTCTGGGAGGATGCCACATGCCGCGGAGCGGCTGGGCCCGTGAGCCATGGCCGCTGGGCCTGCGCGTCCGGAGTCTGTGCTCCGCAACGGGAAAAGCCACAGCAGTGAGAGGCCCTAGTACCGCCAAAAAAAAAAAAAAAAAAAAAGGCCTGTCATAAAGTCATAGATTTTCTCACACTGTATTTTCAGTGTCTGAAATCCCTGTCCCAGTATGCTTAGTATGGCATTCTATTACCCTTGTGTAAATGACTCACTCTTTTGTCATGAACTTTCTCCTAAGGTAGCCAGGTATATGACACAGGCACATATTGACTGAATTTCCTTTCATTCTGAGGTCAAAACTTATTGATTCAGGAGAATTTAGAGGAATTTTAAAGTAACTAGCAGATCCATACAGCTTAATCACCGTTAGGATTCAAACCAATCTTAGTAATTATTATCAGAGTACACTACTCCCCAGTGAGCATGCTGTCATATTACTATTGCTGTCAAACTTAATCGAACAGCTTCCCCAACATTTTAAGACTTCATACTAAGTTGATCTTTAACAACTGAGACATTAAAAATAAAAATTTTAAAAATAAGGAAAGAAACAAAGAAAGAAATCCACTACCTTCATTCTAATGAACACATTCAAATTACTTGGGGAATCAACCTGGTGATTGGAAAAGGAAATGGACTATCTGAATTGAGAATACAGAGGGAAATGTATAATTAAAGGAAACAACAGCAGCAAAACGATTCAAAACCATCCAATATACAATATAATTATACCCAGTCCTATCCTTCATGTGTCTACTTCAAAATTTCATTGTCTCATACTATTTAGTTTGAGTAAGTATGTGTAGGTAATGGCTAATTAAGTTCAGGCAGAAATAACCCTCTTGAAGCAGCCAGTTGTGTGCCAGTTTAGTTTTCATTTTGGAGGGGGTTATTCACTCTAAAAGCAAATGCAGACACATCAGTGGATATAAAAGAATACCATGAGATCATTATGGAGACAATACTTATATAATGATTTTAAATTTGGCCTTTTTTAACACTTCCGAGATAATGATCTCTTTTATCTAAGAAGGATTTCCTTAGTTTAAGTCATACCATAAACACTCTTTCTCATTAACATCCTTTGTACAATGAACTTTCAAGAACAGAACATACTATCAGTAATCTTCCCAAGTGTTTCATCACCCTCATTATCATCATAATTAACTCCTAACTTTCCCCACATCTGTTTCATTAAACTTTTATTTATTTATTTATTTATTTATTTATTGGATTACAGCTGCCAACGTGTTCCAATATTTGAAAAATTTTGAGATAAAATTATATTGTTGTTAATAGCGGTATTCTCTTCACATCTATTTGAAAAAGACAAATAGAGACTGCTATCATTTTTAAGATTGCGCAACACAATGAATGTACAGATGGCTGAATCAAAATAGTAACAGTCAAAAGAGAAACAACAATAGTAATAATCTCATTGGGTGCTTATACATCCTACACACTTTGTGTCTTTATGCCCATCTTTTTTACCCTCATAGTAACACTAAGAAATAGAAATATATGAGGACTAAGTAAATTTTTCCATGAACACACATAGAAAAGCCGAAGCAAAATAGGCATTATAAAACCGATTTTTTTCTTTTACACTTATAAACACAACTTCAAAAAGTGGATGCTAATATTTTTTATTAGAACCCACAATTTTCCAAATCAAAAATTCTGTCACAAACAGGCTACAAAACTGTAAGAAGGATGAATGTGACCATATCCACAATATGAACCCACTAGCTCATCTTTAAGAAAACCCAACTACAAATTAGTAAAGGCAGCGTTTTCAAATCATGATTTATAGATTTAAATTTATGAAGCAATTTACTCAATGATTACTCAGATCAGTTGATTAAAATCTGTATTTATGCTTTTTAAATGCAACATTGTTTTGTAATAATGGATCAACTTGATCAACTATTTCTTTCATGTTTGTTTCTTTCTTTTTGGCCTCAGATTTTTAGGCAACTATATCCTTGATGCAATATAAAAGTTATTTCTATATTTGGACCTTTCAAAGTAGGTTTATTCTTATTAAATAAAAGTTTTCTTTAGTTAGAATATATTTCATATTTAGAATTTCCATAACAATAACTGTAGCAGAGACAAATATTCACATTGTAACTGAGCAGGACAGACGCCTCCCCCATATCCTCTGCTTTAGCTCCTCTCTGAAGTACCTAGATAACAGTATATGGTGCACATTTCCTGAGTCGTTTTACAAAGGCTAAAACCATCACCAGATGGAAGAAATTAACTGCTTGATGATTATGAGCATGTAGCCCCCTGATCTACTGGTGCCTAAGGATTGATAATGTGACACTCTGTGACACTGCCCTGTTACCTCACCATCAACAAATCAGAGAATTGTGTGCAAGCTGATAGTATACACTGGTATGCCCCTCCCTCACCTTGCCTTTAAAAATGCTTTGCTAAAACCCATCGGGGAGTTCAGGCTTTTTGAGCACCAGCTGTCCCAGACTCCTTATTTGGCACCCTGCAATAAACACTGTAGTTTCCTTCACCACAACCAGCTGTCAGTGGATTAGCTTTACTGTGCGTGGGTGAGCGGACCCAAGTTTGGTTCAGTAACAACAGCACCATTCCAGGCTCAAGAGAAATTTATCATAATTAAGTGTACAAGTTAGGCCTGTAAAGGTCCCATTACATTATCTATAACAGGTAGCTATATCACAAATTACAACTCATGTATGGGGACTGAATTATTTGCTTAATAGTGAAATGTGGTATTTGACCCTGGGGGGGAAATGATACAAAATGATCTCTTTCAACTCACTCAGAGAGAGCACAAGATCTTCTTCATGTAAGGTATAGCTTTATTCCCTATGATTACTCTAGATTCCATTACAATGCTTGAAGCAAACTCATGTGTGGATTGGATGGTGTTATGAAAATCATCAAATACAGTTCTCCATGGTCTATATTCCTTATCTCACTCCTAGGTCTTCGTGACCTGAGGTATCTTCATTAGTCTTCTACAGTTGGATTCATTCTGAGAAAGCTAGTTCCCCATCATGTCTGTCCACGAGTTACTTAGAAATCATTGGTATCGTAGTAATGTAATCACTGAAGAGATTACGTTAGGCTCTGTATTTGGTTTTGAAGAATAGACCAGTGTTTGAAGAGGCCAGAAAAAAGTATTTTGCTTTGAGACAATGCAATGAGAAAACCACCATGGATTCTCAAGCAGGATTAAAGACAGTCTGGAAAAAAAGCCACTATCTGTTTCTCAGTCTCACAATCATTTTTTTTTCCCTAAATTTCTTCACCTGTAAAATAACACTGACAATGTAATCTTCCCTGCAGTGACTTTGTAAGGTATGACTAATGATGCTAAATCATGCTGAAAAAAAACCCCAAAGCTTTATATTTAGTATAAGTTGTAACAATAAGACAAGGGCATCAGCAAAGCCTTTGAGCAATTCCACATGCTTCCACTTTCATATTTTGGATTATTGCATGTCTTTTTTTGAACACATGTAAAATTGGCCAAGATAAAGGCTACTGGAGCATTTTCTTGTGCCCCCTAATAGATCCATGATGAAGCTTGTTTTTCGGTTTCACAAAGAAAAAACAAGATTCCCTTGATTCATTATTTTAAAAATAGGACTACAGAAGTTGAATAACCTGACAGATGAGGGAAGAATTACAGGATACTCTGCAGATGTCAATTAGAAATATTTGGCACAGTGTTATTTCCTGCCGATACAAAGTGCTAGAACTGAAGAAGATCAAAATTAAACTGTAAGCGTTTGAAGAAAGATTGGAAACTTTTAAGTGAAATACTTAATGGAAAAAAACATCTGTGACAAGGTCACTTGGCTACTTGTAAGGGAAATACTCTTTACCTGGAAATGTTAATTTTATTTTCATTAGCAGGAAGAGACAGAGGATGCTTACAACAATAGAATTTATAAGGAGAATGCAATTAATTTTATTCTGGATGAGAGGCTTTTTATTATTCTGGATCTAGGACAAAGCAGTTTGCACCTTAATAAGATTTCCTCAAGGACTTTCAAGAAATCAGAATAGCATACATTCATGCTGGTTTTTATAAAGTTAGTTATCAGATTATTTTTCATCTTAGTGGCTCTTTTCAATATAAAATCACTCTTACCTCATCTTTTCCTATTTTTCCATGAAAAATACAAGGTTCATTAAATTTTATGATCTTTCAGGTACCATTATTAAATAGTTATATTAGCTCATCACCTGATAATCATTATGTACTCAAATTAGCCAATCAGTATAACAAAAACAAGCACATAAACAATAAATAAATAAACAGAAACTTCTAAGAGCTGATGGATATATATTTAAAAGTCAGAATTTCCTAGCACTGTGTATGCATAGTGAGATTAGGTTGATTTGCAAATGTATTTATTGCATGTCATGGTTTTTCCTTCATTGTTAATCCTCCCCCACCACCCATAGATAGGGATTTATATGAAGCAGCACTAGTACTGTAGAGGGTTTTATTTTAAGTTCAGAGGTATACAGGGAAATTGTCTTATTTCCTACCAGATAGCATTGGTATCATTATTAGAGACAGACCTCAGGAAAGTTCATTTCTTACATTATTCCATATCACATATTTGGTTACATGACAAAGGGAAAATAACATGACAGATGTAATTAAGTTTAGTAACCAAGTGATCTTAAAGTAGGGAAATTATTCTACATTATTTGGTCATGCCCAATATAGTCTCAAGAGTCTAAAAAATGAGGGGAAAAAAGGAAGAATAAGAGTCAATGTGGGTGTAATATGATGTGAAAAAAAATTAACTGGCCATTGCTGGCTTTGAAGACAGAAAGGGGAGCACGAGTCAAGGATTTCGAGCAGCATCTAGAAGCTGGAAAAGGCAAGGAAACAGATTTTCCCCTCAGAGCCTCCAGAAAGGAATTCAGCCCTCCCAATACCTTAACTTTAGTCCAGAAAGATTTGTGTTGGACTTCCAAGGTACACAACTATTGGATAAATTTGTGTGTATTTTTTTTTGTTTTTTTTTTTTGCGGTACGCGAGCCTCTCACCGCTGCGGCCCCTCCCGTTGCGGAGCAACAGGCTCCGGTTGCGCAGGCCCAGCGGCCATAGCCCGGGCGCAGCCGCTCCGCGGCACGTGGGATTCTCCTGGAGGGAGGCACGAACCCGCGTCCCCCAACACTGGCAGGCGGACTCCCAACCACTGCGCCACCAGGGAAGCCCAAATTTGTGTTGTTTTAAGCCACTAAGTTTGTGGTGATTTGTTACAGCTGCAACAGAAAGCAATACCATGGCTAGCATGGTGTGATATCTCCTCTAAAATATAGGGCTGAACACTGCTCAGACTGACCAATACCGCAACTAGGTATAATGAAAGATGGGTCATAAATTTCAACAAGTAACAAAATAATTTTCACGAATCCTAATCATTTCTATTGATCAAGAAGCATGCGTGCACACACGCACACACACACACACACACACACACACACACACACAGACACACACACACATTACCAGGATATAGTATTTGAAGAAATGACTATAGTTTTTCGGTGTGAATTCCACCTAATTCCTCCTTCTGTGTTACCATGTAAATGTAAAATCCTTGCAGGGAGGAAACACACACACACACACATACACACACACCCCACAGATAAAATCTTTCCTATCAGTCATTAATATCTAGGAATTCTTAAAATGATAGTTGAATAAATGTCTCTTCCTGATAACTTGAAACAAATGATAGCCCTTTTTTTCACTCATCTTTATCTTTTTGGTGTTTGCTTTTTGAGGACGGGGCTAGTTGTCTCTGTCCATCTTTAGACACCTTTCCCATTGTGCCTTGTATTCTTTCAGAAATCATTAAAAATATGATGACTGGGTTTACCTACTTAAACAGTTCTAGCTAATCAAAACAAAAGGAAAAATGTTACTGCTTAACATCTAAATAATTCAGACTCTTCCCAGGGTTAAAAAGAGGAAAAATTATAGAGTATATAAATTCCTTTTAATATAGTTATAGGTGTAAATATTCCGAATATTTAAGCTGTTTCCATTTTATCTAAACCTAATGAAGCAAAGAAAGTTAACCTCATAACCCTTAATTAGAAGATTCTCTTATGTAGTTGTGATTTATATCCTAATACTAGAATGATACATTGCTGACAATTTCATATTACTCACTATTGTTGTCTATTTCTAAAAATAGGTACTTTTATGTTTCCCTGGGCAATTCTTTACAGATCATTAGGAATACTCTCAGAATAACTAAGACATATTAAACCTAAACAACGATTAAAGAAACACACTAGCAAGACGTCCTTATCTAAAAATTGCAGAATTTAGGCCAATACAGTATGATCTTATTCTAGGGCACAGAAAGTAAAGTACACTGTTTAGGATGAAACACTCAGGAAGTTAAAAGTAATCAGGAACAAACATATTTTTAAAAATATCTCAGTGGATACCATGTGCACCTATTAAATTCATGAAGGCCAAAATAATGATAATCTCCAATGAAAATAAACATTTAGCTTAGTTTTCAATGAGTGACAATGCAAATTTCTAGAAATACTTATGAAAGAATTTTGACAACTTATGTTTTAAAGGCATTAAATATATCTATCTATTACCTTACAGTGTTAAGGGTGATTATCTCTAGGTGGTAAATCACTTCTATATTCTTCTTATTTCTTATATATTTTCTGATTTTTCAGTATTGAACAGTTATTACCAATATCATTTAGAGATTATTACCATTTTAAAGAGCAACAATGTCCCAAACATTTAAAAATATCTTTATAAACTTTTTTCTCCTATTTTTAAGGATTTATCTTAAGTAATTTCTGGAAAAAATGTGTAAAATAAAATTTATTCATTTTCGATAATGATGCATTAAAAATCTATTTCTAAATATTTTCTCTTGCATTTTTCTTGGATCAATCAGGTAAAATAAAATAAAATGTGCATTAAAATTTTTTTTTTGTTCCAAATAGTGTACCCTTGCAAAATGGCCAGAATCCATCCCTTTTATCAGCTACACTCTCAAGCACTACAAAGGGTTATTAGATGAAGTCCTGAAAAACTGTGTCCTGAATTCATAATGAATGGAATAAGCCACCGCATTTAAAAAAATTAACTAGAACATACATTCATGTTATGGGAAAGCAGTTATTTTTACGCTCAGGATGAGATAGAAAATTTACCTCCCCGAAAAAGAAAATTTACCCTAAATTAACTACTGCTGATGAAGGCTGAATATTAATTCACATTATTTGCTCTAAACCTATTTATTTTGAAATAACTTTTTAACAATGTCATTTTTTCTCAGTCATCTCACTTTCTTCTTACTTTCTCCTTAATTGTACAATGGTGTCTTAGGATTCAAATAGTGATGTTTTAAAGAAAGCATCTATCCATAATAATAAAAAAATCAATCTTGACAAATATTCAACAAGTAAACATATCTTTTAGCCAGGTCCTTACAATTAAAAAATAAAACATATACCTAAAGATAATTATCTTATAGGGAAAAAGTACATTATGACTGCAGTGTTCATCCCTAGGAAATTAAATGCAGTCTTTCCAAATTAAATGTGGCCTTCTAGATTTTGCTTTCTACCTAAGAAAAATAACTGCCTCAGTAGCCTGATACGCTCTATGTAAAAAATGTTTTCGATATTTGTTGGAGCATACTAATAACTAAGGACAATAGCAACAACAAAAAGTTGAAGGGTCATATTTCAACATTCTAATGATTCAGGGAAGAACACTAAAGGAAGGTTAAGGCTTGTCAAAGAGCTAGCCGTGACCTCCAGAAGCCAAAGCACATGGGCTCATGCACTGCTGCACAGCAGAACTAAAAAGACACCTTGTGCTTACTGAAAACACATTTGATATTCAAGGCCAGACACTGATGAATCAAGCGTGTCCTCTTTCCTGAAGAGACTGCCAAGGAGATCCTGAGGTCATTTTGGTCAACATACAAAGTGTGCGAGCAGAGGGCAGACGAGTCCAGGGTAAATATTCACTTCCCCTGACATCTACCATCTCATGCTATTCAGTTTGCAAAGGAACAAGAGTTTCAGCCCAAATATTGTAATCAGAATGAAAAAGCACTTGGTCCAGGGGCTTCCCTGGTGGCGCAGTGGTTGAGAGTCCGTCTGCCGATGCAGGGGACACGGGTTCGTGCCCCGGTCTGGGAAGATCCCACATGCCGCAGAGTGGCTAGGCCCGTGAGCCATGGCCGCTGAGCCTGCGCATCCGGAGCCTGTGCTCTGCAACGGGAGAGGCCACAACAGTGAGAAGCCCGCGTACCGCAAAAAAAAAAAAAAAGCACTTGGTCTGAATAAAAAAGAAAAGTTAATTAGATTGTCTTCTTTATCCAGTGAAATCTACAATAATTTTGAATGGTTTTAAGATTTAATATCTTGCATTCATTTTTTTTGAAGAACTAAATGGCAAGGAAATCTACATATTGATTTATTTTCATTCCCCAAACTTTGTGTGATCTAAATATTATTCAGAAAACTGAGAATGTGGAAGACATAAATTCATCACTTGAGATTATCATGCAACAATTAGATACTGGGGTTAGAAGACAAAGAAAGGCATTACTGACTTTAAACCAAACACTGTTCACTGTTACACCACATTGCCTCATTTACTGAAAATTTTCTTTCACACAAAAATCTTCTACCATATCACCTCTTTTTCTTTTTAACTTTTTGGTTGGAAGTCTAGTTTTAGGCAGGTGGGAGAATAGCACAGCAGAGCTGCCTTACTTAGTTCTTACTTATCTCTGTAGCAATGGCAACAACCCTTGGTCAAACACAGCACTGAACTGTAAAGTTCTCCTAGTGACTGTGTAATGTGATGGGTCAAGAAGAACCAAGCTGTCATCATATTTAAAGAAAATATGAAGAGTCATGATATATTTGTTCCTGGTTTAAAGTCTGTGTCTTTAAGAATTCTAGACCCCAAGACTCAGGTGGGCTTCTTTGGGTAGAGACATCTCACAGGAGAAAACCGCATCCTATGCTAGGCTATCAGAGAAAGAGGGAGAACATGGAAGCCTGTGTGTGACTCCTTTGCATATGTGTCTTTGTTTCATGTTCTTCCTGCAATATATCTTTTGCTATAATAAAATCTTAGCCATGATTATAACTTTATGTGGAAGTGTGTTAGTCCTTCCAGCAAATAGTCAAATGAGTTGGGTACTCCCCTCCCCCTGAATAGTAGTGACTAACAATATATGGTGATGGAGCTAAAACATTGTATTGTTTTGCTTTTATTACATAAAAAAACACTTCCTAATTTATTGGCTTCATTACTAAATTAATATTAGTGAGTTTTTTAAGTGTGGCTGTTCAAGGTTTCCAAGTCATCACGAAGGTTGGAAAGCATCTCCAAGCTTGATCTATAGCTTGGCCTAAATTAGATACATTCATGTCTGTGAACTTCATGAATTTTATGTTTTATTCTCTGCTTCTGTTTATCAGCACAGAAATCAGCTAAGATTAGACTTTCAGAGTTCGAAGACCAAGGTTCTCAAGGTAGAAAGAATCACCTACGAGCTTTATTTAATGTGAAAATTATGAGTAATTAATGAAAAGGAAGTAATTAAAGATCTTACAGTATAGCCAACAGCATAGGAAGTTAAGTCTCCTGAGGCCCAGTTCCACTAAGCAGAAAAGATGACCACGGGCCAGTAAAACAATTTGAAGCTGAAGAGGCCCAGTCTACAAACAGGCCTGGGGGAAGCATATTCTATGGGGAACACACTAAAGATACAGTCCAATATGGAGAGAAGGGCTGAGGATTGCAGACTATCACAGCAGCCAACCATTGAACTGTTAGCTCACCAGCAAGGGTGAGTTCTCCTAAGAAAGAAAACAAATAGAACTGTCTTTCGAGCTTCAGTAAGCCTTGTAAAAAGTATTACAAGATAACCAGTGAATTATGGAATTGGAGTTCTAGGTCGTATGTTTTTATAATAGGGAGGAACAAATCTGACCCCATATTGGATCTTTTTCTTTTACTTTAAGTTTCATATTCTATTGGTTTTGCTATAAGTTAATCACTAAGGAGATGTTGCCTGTAGCTTAAAGCACACATAATGGTCCATCTCTGGGAACCCTGCCTACCATGCCTGAGCTTATAAGCTACAAGGCCTTTGTTTCGCTCACAGCCTGACCAGGCCCAGGTGAGAATGGTTGCAGGAAAGAAGAAATGAACACATCCTCTCTGGAGTCTGGCTGGAACCAGGAAATATTTGCGACAACTTATTGTCTTTTTTACTTTACCTCCTCACCTCTCCCTCTTTGTTCTATAAAAGAAACTAGCATCCAAACCCTGGCAAGATGGTTCTTTGGGACACTAGCCCACCATCTTCTTTTTCAGTCAGCTGGTTTTCCAAGTTAAGTTGCTATTCCTTGCCCCAACAACTCGTCTCTCGGTTTACTGGCTTATTGTGCGGGGAGCAGTACAAGCCTGGACTTGGTAACATTTTCTGTCACAAAACTTCTGATCATTCATTGCTTCTCAAATATACTTCTCCAAAACAGTCCCACTATTTTCTACATACAATTTTCAAATGTAACATGCAGTGTTCTACCAATGAGAAAAAGTGTATCTATCTTACAAGACAAGTATAGTTATTAATACATATATTTCTCCAGTTTCAAGTCCTTTTTGAGGAAACATTATAAAAATATCACATACAGACACCAACTTTTGAGGATTGTTGTCAAAAATGGATAGATTTTCTAATAGCTTGCATTTTTCATATTTTTCTTCATATTATTAAATGGCATTATGACTATTCCCAACTGGATTTTGTTATCAATGTAATACTCCTTATGTGTCTAAATGGACTATTAATTAGTTGTTCCATTTATTAACTTATCTGTTTATTCTTTGGCAGTGAATCAAGTTTCATGCATAAGTACCTTCTAGTGCAAACATTCAGCAGTTAGTAGCACATCTCAATGAGGTCAGAAAAATACCTCAGATGGTACACAATTCATTCATTCATATTCAACATATTAATAAGTTTTAACCCTCTGGTGATGCATAAGGGCCCTACATCAAGTGAATGACAACTTTTGGGTTAAAAGAAAGCAATTTTTTTTCCCCCTAGGGAGAAAAGAGGGAACATAGGTGAGTGAGGGGGAAGGAAGAACAAGGGGAAAGAACTGAAAGAGGAGAAAATGAAAGTTTGTTCAATTCAAAAGAAAATATTTTTTGAAATGTATTGAATATATATGAAAATATATAAGTATAAACAAGAGAGTATCAATTTTCAGAGCTCAGTAATATAGCCACACTGCCCTCCGGTTTTCAATTCTGGAGTAATCTCACCAAAGTCCTTCTATTAATGTCTTTAATGAATGTTACATCAGCTGTGTTAACCAAAATTTCAGAAATGGAGACCTGATTGAAACAAAGAGGCGTTTATTGGGGGTTTGTTAGAACTGCAGCCTGGGAGACATAGATTCAAGAAGTACTTGAATTGTGTTCCACTGACTACAAAATGGAGGAAGTTTATGGAGGCAAAAACTTCAAGGCCACAATTAGTTACATGAGTTATTTATCAAGAATTGTACTTGGAGCTGGCAAGAAGTGAGTGTGCTTGTTAAGCATGGATAGGTTGGGGTCCAAAATGGCTGCATAGTTACAAGGGGCAAAAACCTTGAGACAAGGCTGCAGGTAGCCGATGTTGTTTTAAAAACGGCTGATGCCCTTGGGTTATGTATAGTTCACAGAAAGTTCAATTTCTCAGTGGTGCTGGGAGTTATCTAGCTGGGATTTATCTAAGCCCTGGTCCTCAATTGTCCCCCAACTCCATTTTTATATGCCTGAACTGTGATTACTCCATTATCATTTCAATTTGTCATCAGCTGGCATCTTTAAAATTATCTCATTAGTAATTATGTAAATATTTGATGATAACATAGGTATGCTTTGCTTGCATTGAGTTTTTTCAACGTCAGAAACATTTAACTTTTGTATTAAATAGTTTGCTTTCCATTATATTTAGGGACTCTGTAATGGATTTAGAATCTTTTTCTCTTTTCTAGATGTTTTGTTTTTCTTGTTTGATTTGATTCAACTTCTAATATATGTTGTTTTTTACCTAAAATACTTTATTTTATTTTAAGAAACAGTGCATATTTATACTAATCAAAAGCTTATAGTATTATCCATGAGAAAATGATGCCAGATTAAAATGAAATAAACTAAATTGTACATTATGTTGATATATTCTTAATTTACAATTTTCACATCACTAAAGCAGTGCTCCTAACCATCATTAAACCCATTAGACCCACATGGTATGATTAAATTACAGTAGTTGTATTTGAATCAGGGAGTCACTAATCTAGATTATTTTAAATACTTATTCTTCAGGAGAAGATAGAAATTATATATAAGCTTCAAACATGTATTTTGGTACTAGAAGAAATTATATATAAGCTTCAAACATGTATTTTGGTACTAGATGAATGATTATAGCCTATATATATGTCCATCGATGGATGAATGGATGAAGGAAATGTATATACATACAATGGAATAATTTAGCCTTAAAAAAGAAGGAAATCCTGTCACATGCGGAAAAATGAATGAACCTTGAGGTCATGAGGCTAAGTGAAATAAGGCAGCCATAGGACAAATACTGCATGATTCCAGGGGTGTGGGGAAAATGAGGGGTTGCTAATTAACAGACATAACGTTTCAGGAACACAAGATGAATAAATTCTAGAGATCTCCTGTACAGCATTGTGCCTATAGTTAACAATATTGTACACTTAATCTATTAAGTGGGTAGATCTCATGTTAGTGTCTTTAATACAATAAATTACAATTTTAAATTCAAGAAAACAAGGTAACTTACATCCAGTGAGGGTCCAGGGCGTCGGATGTGGACCCTGATGCTACAGCAGGTCCCTGAAGTACGGGCTTCTCAGGACGGTGACGGAGACACACCGCTTTAATGGGAATGAGACCACGCCCTGCACACTGCAGTGCCCATGCGCCGCTTGGCTGCATCCGGCGCGCTCAAGGCTGCTGCTCTCCTGATGACCTAACAAGCTAAGAGCTCTCTTGTGCCCATGCGCCGCTTGGCTGCGTCTGGCGCGCTCAAGGCTGCTGCTCTCCTGACGACCTCACGAGCTAAGAGGTCCCTCTCAGGCTGCTCTTCCAGGGCCGCTCGCTTCAGTATGCGCTCCAGCCGCTGCTCTTGCTGCGGTAAGACCGTGGCTGCGCCCCTTCCTCTCCAGTTCCCCCAGTGGATCCTGGGGCCCCATCCACCCGGGGAATGACCCCAGCCTGGGACAAGGCCTCCACCCACTGCACCTTCTCCACTTCATCTCGCAGGCGACCGGCTGCTTAACTTGTCAGGTGAGGAGCTTGCGGGCGGACGGGCAGCTTGAGAAGGCGGCACACCTCCACGTTCGACTCCATCTTGGAGACACGCTGCCCGTGGGGCATGCGCTCCTGGCGTAGCATGGGCTGTAGGCAGGCATGGTGACCACGAGGCAGATCAGCTGCAGCTTCTCACCAGTGCAGTACATCTGCGTGCTCACGGGGGCGCATCTTAGAAACGTGATGTGCGTCACCAGCATCTGGATCAGGGTTTGTGTCTGGCTCAGCGTTTGCGTCTGGCTCTTCCTATTATGGGCTTCCAACTGGCTGCTGGTGAAGGACATCTGGGCAAGTGGGTGGAGGCAAAGAGCTTGCGGAAGCCTGGGGCCAGGAAGGGCACGTGGCGCAGCTGCTGGAAGCTCTTACAGTGGTGGGTGGCCTGCTCTAGCAGGTTGTGGAAGGCTGGCCAGTCAATCGAGGGCTGCGCATACAGCACCCAGGGCCCCAGGCTGAGTCCTGCAGCCACTGACGGATAAAAAAAAAAAAAAAA
This sequence comes from Tursiops truncatus, assembly GCF_011762595.2. Classification (NCBI taxonomy): domain Eukaryota; kingdom Metazoa; phylum Chordata; class Mammalia; order Artiodactyla; family Delphinidae; genus Tursiops; species Tursiops truncatus. Next base: position 81,733,453 of record NC_047036.1, read on the forward strand.
AAAAAGAGAGAGAGCTAATTCTGAGGCAAAGTTGGTAGTCAGAGCAAAAGTATAGAACTGAAACAATTAAAACAGATGAAATTTGGTGTTATGAAGGAATATACAATTAGAGAAGCAAAGGAGAGCAGTTATGGGTAATCTTGTTTTACACTCTCGTGGGTGAGAGTATAAATTAACCATATCATCTTTGGAGGTTAAGTCTGATAAATTTGACAGATATATTCATATATGGTTATATATATTCACTTAAGCTATTATAAGTAAATGATACTCATTCACAATTAGGAGTGAAAGCGAAGGGCTAGAAGCAACCTAAGTTACCCATCTATCCATCCATATGGGACCAGTTGGAAAACTCATGATTTATTCGTACATAATATTATATAAAGTATTATGCCATTAAAAGGTATGAGTCTATTCTATATATACTGACACAATTAATTTGGAGGTATATTGTTAAGTGAAGACAAAGTGTGTGTGGGAGGCTGTTATTGTGTAACAAGGTGATATTTGCACATGCATAGACTATTCTTGAAGGATAATTACTACAATGCAAGTAGTTGTGGAAGAGGGGAGGAATAGGAGACAGGATGGGGAGACTTAGTTTTTACTAGATTCCATTCAGTATAGTTTTGTGTTGTGTGTGTGTGTGCATAATACATGTCGGAAATATTTTAGATAATTTAAGAAAATCGTAACAAATAACCATTTGAATGAAATGTTCAGGGTAGGATTTCATCTAGGTGTATAAATTGAAGGGTTCTTTTTGTATTTGCAGAGGGGCAAATCTTAATATTGGAAAATTGTGATTCCTGGTGATTTTGCAAATGGGTATGAGGCCTCTAGAAGAGTGTTTGGGGTATTTTCCTCTCTTTGGTAGGATAACCAAAATATTGTTGAAAGTCTACTTGTCCATCCTGATTCCTGCATGTTCTGTGGATTGCTTCCCTCACTCAAAGGTTTGCTTTGCTGACAACTGAGATTTAAAGCAAAGTAACAACAGAAAACAAGCTCTAAGTGATGCAGCTCCACTGCCAGGTTACTCTGCTGTTCAGTCACACTGGGCTCTGTGAGCGACTTGGAGAAAAGGCTCCACATTGGCTTTATTCTGCCTGTTATCAGCCCCCAAACAACACTGAGCAGTGGGTGATGCAGCAGTCTTCACCCCTTGTCACCCTTGTGACAAGGGGTGAAGGCTGGAGGATTAATCTTCTCTCTTCCATGAAGCACTCAAGCGTCTTGTTCTGCTGGCAGCTTGATTTTCTCTTTCTTCTCTCAGCATGGCTTTCTCTTTCGTTCTGTCCACAGAGACTTTGTATCAAAAACCAGAAAAGGAATCATTTTGAGAGTCTGTGCTGGATATTTGTGTTATTCAATTTCCTAAATTGTGTAGGTAGGTGTATTTGCTATTTTATACTGTGTTCAATCACCTGTGGTTAAGGGATTTTTATTATCTGTGGGAGGAAATATAAATATAGCTTTTTCAGAGTTCACATATTCCATCAAACCAAAGAAATTAACTCAGGAGGCCCAGGAAAGACTAAACATTTTACAAATTATTTACAAATCATTTGCTCATGATTTTTTTTGAAACATTTCCTCTTTTGTTTACTTTTCTTTTTTTACACTGGCATAAAAACATACAATGTCTACTCTTAATGTCCCCTTTTTTTTTTTTTTTTTTGCGGTACACGGGCCTCTCACTGTTGTGGCCTCTCCCATTGCGGAGCACAGGCTCCGGACGCGCAGGCTCAGCGGCCGTGGCTCACGGGTCCAGCCGCTCCGCGGCACGCGGGATGCTCCCGGACCAGGGCACGAACCCGCGTCCCCTGCATCAGCAGGCAGACTCCCAACCACTGCACCACCAGGGAAGCCCTTAATGTCCCTTTTTAAGAACCACAAAACATATTTCCAAGTCTATTAGAGATAGTTAAGGATGAAATTAGGATTCATGTTTCCAGGGTCATAAATATCCCTCATTTGTAATCTCAGTTATACCTGGTAGGGTGAACTGAAGGTATTATAAGTAAATGTCATCTACTAGCGCAATAAATATTTCCTGAAAGGTTGTAAATTAGCCTCATCTGTTATACTCTGAAACAGATGATGTGGCCTATAGGATATGTGAGTCCTAAAAGGAGCCTCTCCTGAGTAGTTTGTAGGCTAAAGATGCACAGCAAATATCTGGGCTACTCTCTGGTCCATGATAAAGATCATTTAGGTACTTCCAGATCAGAGCCTAAAGGCCTAACTATTCCCTATGTCATTTGTCTTATTTCAACCTCCACTAAGTTGTAATGTGACTTAGAGACATCTCTGTTCCTTCCTTCTTAACCAAACCTTTTATAACAGTTCTAAGCCACCGAAGCGTCTCTTCATTCTTCGAACTTAAACTTACTGCCTGTGTCACACAAGTTGGCAACTCATAGGTACTATTAATTTCCTGAATTCTTCTCAGTGTTTTCAAAATACTGCTTTTCTTGGGAATGGAGCTCAGAAGTTTGGTTGTACTGTACCCACATATCCCAAGCTCAGTGCTAGTCTTAGAAAAAACTCAATAAGGGCCTGTTCATTAATGGTAGAGGAGTGCTTGAAGAAATAATGGCTTCATTTAGTAATACCTAAATGGATCAAGGTTCAAATCCTCTTTAAAACATTCAATTTGAGTCATTACATAAAATATCTCTTGACCTTCCTGTGAACCTTGTGTCAAATTTCTATTTTTGTCAACAGTAACAGATGAGGTTGTGGGAAAGTGGCTTTGTGCTGTTGTTCTGAGAAATGTTTATCATTTTTATATAACAAAATTCAGTTTTCAATGAACAACAGACATTTTAAAAACATCTGCCAAAAGGTTGTTTACGTAAGACTGTTTTTTCCCCAAGGGAAGCTGAAGTTTTCAATTGGAAATTCATATGTCCCACTTGGTCCCCATAGGCAGCATTTCACTTAAATATATTTACTTGCTTCCTCCAAATGGATAAGCTGAACTCAGTCTTTGCATAAAACATAATATTTTAGGTGGATAGTTCTCTTTCTGCTCATATGTTGGTATTTTACACTAACAAAGATTAAAATGTGCCCAAAACATTTTTTTAAAAAGCATTCTTAGTATTCTTAGAAACATGTTGCTCCCACTTTTATTTAAGTGACTGCTGTCAAAAATATTGTAGATGCATGGACTTCAAGAGTAAATTTAAGGAACAACAATACTAAATTGATGCTATAACATGCTGATTTGGGGAGCCTGTGTATTATACATTCTCATAGCAACTTCTGTTTCTAACTTTGTTCCATTTATAAGATGTGGATTACTTTTTTCTACACGTTTAATTACTTAATGAATATTTTCTTTTCCAAGCTCCATGAAGGCATGATCCATATTTGTTTTATTAATACATTTGTATCCTCAGTGCTTAATACTTGCAAATAATAGGTGCTACATTTATATTTGTTCAAAAATTAGTGAACAAATAATGAAAAAACAGATATGATAGATTCTCCTTGAAACTTACAAATTAGCATCCCCTAGAGAACTTCTAATTCCAGTTGAGATGGACTATTTTATATTAAATTTACTCTCCTATAAAAAAACTACAAAATCTGGACAAAATATAGTTAGCAATCTTTTGCAAGCATTGGACAGCACACACAATGCAGGGAAGCATTCATTCTCTCCTACTGTCTCTTTAAGGAGATTTTCCAAACCATAAGTCAGGAAAATACAGCCCAATCAGGAAACAGCAGGAGGAAACAGATTTCTGTCTGGGTGGCCAAAGTTACTGGGATTTGTGGTCAGAATGCTGAGAAGGAGACAGATATAGAGAAGGAACATCAAGAATCTGGGTAAAAGTTCACGTTGGGTTCTGGGCCAACTTCTACACTTCATATATGTTAAGTGTGTGTCTGGAAAGCCTAGCATAGAACAGTGCTGAGTGGCTGAAAACAGAGATTTCCCAGAGTGTTGAGGAGATATTGAAGTTCCAACTCAATCAGGGTAGAGAAAGCTTTGTGGACACAACTGGCTTTCAGGTGAGACTCCAGGGAGGCCCTGCCCTAAGCAAAGGATAAGCCCCTCAAAATAAGAGCCACACTTTAGAAATAAGAACAAAGCTCATATAGAACCACTATAAGAAAACCTGAAACCAAGCTATGGCAGAATCAGGATGAACTACCAGTAATTTTACTGCATGAACAAATTTTAACATTCCTAAGTAATGATATGTTCATTTAGAACTCCAGTATCTGGTTATCTAGAAGGGGCAAAATATAAAATTGTGAAACATGAAAACAAGCAGTAAAGTAACTGATAGGAGATAAAATAGGAAAGAGGGTCAGACCCAGAGATGGTCCAGATTTGGAATTAGTAGATAACGGCCTCAAAATGACTATGAATGATATATCAAAGATGGAAGAATTCAACGGAGGACCTAAATCTGTCAAAAAAGGAACCAAATGGACGTTTTAGAACTGCAAAATGCAATGTGTTAAATTAAGAACTCAATGGATAGATTCAACGGTAGCCTGGATAGAGCAGCAAGCATAATTAATAATTTCCAAGACAGGTAGAAGATACCCAAATTCTTCAGTTCAAAGAGGAGAAAAACAAAGTGTAGAAAAGGACAGATTGGAAAAGAAATATGTGACTTTGACAAAAGATGTAATATATATGTCTAAAAGCCAAATGCGTAGAGAAAATATAAAAATTATGCAGATCAGAAAAGCATGTACAATAATGTTCATAGCATCTTTACTCAAAGTAGTGCTAAACTAGAAAACATATGAGTTTATCAACATACAATGTGTATACAAAATGTACAAATTCCTAAGATGAAATATTACTCAGCTATAAAAACATGGGCTACACAACCTAAGTGTCCATTGACAGATGAATGGATAAAGAAGATGTGGCACATACATACAATGGAATATTACTCAGCCATAAAAAGAAACGAAATTGAGTTATTTGTAGTGAGGTGGATGGACCCAGAGACTGTCCTACAGAGTGAAGTAAGTCAGAAAGAGAAAAACAAATACCATATGCTAACACATATATATGGAATTAAAAAAAGAAAAATGGTTCTGAAGAACCTAGGGACAGGACAGGAATCAAGACGCAGGCATAGAGAATGGACTTGAGGAGAGTGGGAAGGGTAAGCTGGGACGAAGTGAGTGGCATGGACATATACACACTACCAAATGTAAAGTAGATAGCTAGTGGGAAGCAGCCATATAGCACAGGGAAATCAGCCTGGTGCTTTGTGACCACCTAGAGAGGTGGGATAGGGAGGAGATATGGGGATATATGTATATGTATAGCTGATTCACTTTGTTATACAGCAGAAACTAGCACACCATTGTAAAGCAATCATACTCCAATAAAGATGTTAAAAAATACATAAAAAAAGAATATAAATTCAAATTTATTTCTGATAATGTTAATTAACCTAAAATTGAAAATAAAATCCTAAATTCCCCCCCCCAGAAAAAAAAAACAAACATAGGCTATAGATACACTAAAGAATTTTGATGGATCTCAAAAACATTATCTTCACCAAAAGAAGCTATACTCAAAAGAGTATATACTTTATGATTTGATTTATAGAAGTCAAAATCAGTGCAAACTAATCTGCGGTTATAGAAGTCAGAATAATAGTTATCTCTGAGGGGGTATTGAGTGGGAAAGGGCACTAGGGAACAATCTAAGAAAATAAAAAATACCAGTTTTGACTTTGAGTGTGTTATTTACTGTAAGCTTATTACACTTTGTTTTTAAAATGCAGATTATTAAAAAATATCTATGGATAAATAATTAAACTCAATAACATTTAATATATTTATGGTTATTAATGGCTATTTATTCCCCAGGAATATTACATTGCCGGGCCATTTGCAGGGATGGTGGTAGAGGAACTTAATTCTTAACTTGGGAAACAGAATCTATAAGTTCCAGTTCCAGCCTCACGGGTGACAACACAAGGGAGATCACTGGGTGCTGTCTTCTAGGAGTGCTGTCTTCTAGTGGGGAGGGGAAAACAATGTGTAAGTAAACCCATCCATTAGTGAAACAGGAATAAGCAGGGAGATAGGAGACATGGGCAATTAGAGTGAATTACTTCAAGGTAGGGTGGTTTCTGAGGGATCTCTGAGGGTTTAAGACTTGAGATTAAAAAACCAAACAAACCCAACCTTATGCAGAGTCATATGGTGCTTTATGAAAAGAGCATGCAGACCCCTTCTTGTCTGGGGGGGTCTTACTTACTTAAATACTTAACTCTGCTGGTTTGTCATAACATCATCTGCTTTTTTACTAGAAGACATAAATTGTCCCTATATCCTCATCCATTGCTCCTTCATTATTTACTCATCCATTTGTTCTTTCCTTGAAAAATTACAGTGTGCAAAATTTAAAAACTGAAAAATTACAGAGTACCACAAGGTTTCAGGTAAAGCCAAGGAATCTCCAGTTCTAACATATACCCAAGTTCATTCTTATAGAGGATTTTCATACAGTACACTGAGAAAAACAGGGCTATTCCTTTTCTTTTTCCCCTAATACATGCTATGATTAGATTTCTGGATTTTTCTCTTGCTTTGGCTTATGAGACACCTAAAATTTAGAGGCACTTCTATAGAGAATCAGTTTTAACTTTAATGTTTTTATTTCATTGGAGTAACTCTCAGGGTCATAACCTTTTTTTACAGCATCAGAGACATGTCATTGTCCTTCCTGTGTTTTTAGAGTATTTTTCATGCAAACACTTGAAACACTTCGAACTGCAGAAACATACCAATATAAATGAGTTTGTTCCTGGTCAGATAGATTTGACAGGCTTCCTTCTATCTTTTCCCCTCTCCAGATACTATTCTTCAGAACTTTATATTTTCAATGTAGAGTACATATCCAGACACGTGGATACACTTTTCTGACTATTATGACCTAGGTATCCTTCACACCATTCCTATAGCATTAGAAAAATCATATCATATTAAAATTGAGTGGGACTTTAGAGATTACTTTGTCCAATCCACATATTTGAAAAAACCGAAAATAGGAGATTAAAAAAAGTCTCAAGAAACACAGCAAATTAATGACACAACTCAAGTCAAGAGCCATATCCCCTGATTCATTACATAGAGTCCTTTAAATCCAACCATGCTTACCAAGGCTAGCTGCTATTTAATACACAATGAAGTACTTCCTGTTATTGCTAGTTTAGTTTTTGTTTCTTAATCTGTACCTATTATGCTTAACCTAGATTGTAAATTCTGTCATCACAAATACTATGGCTTAAACTACCTTTCTAATCCCCATTAGAAGCTACTAGCATAGGGCATTACACATAAGCAGTGATTTTAAAGGTAGTTGGTGCATGTATTTCTTTTTCCATTGGTACAGTGTATAACCATGTTCATAAAAGAGTAAATTCATGTATTTAGAAAGAACAGAAGGAAAATGGCCCAGGGAAAAGCAACCAGAACAAGCCAAGCAGGTCACCATGGTAACAGCAGTTTCAAAATTGTCATTCGCCTAAAGTTTCTGACTTTTCTGGTATGTTCAGGGTGCAGGGCGCCATCTAGTGGTTTGATTTAAATTCCTGACATTCCACACCTTTTCAAGCTCAATTCCCAAATAAACAAAAGAATAATGTTTCTCTTTTAGGGTGCACCCGTGCAGTTGCAGGATACAGTCAGAATTTGGTTTGTAAGATGTGTGGTTAGATATCTTGTCAATTACTGAATTACTGTCTCTCAATACTAAAAAAATCATACGGAAAGAGGCATATGAAATTTTAAAATTATTACTAATGCTCTGTAAGATAATATGTAGCGCTAAGTGTATGACATATACAGAGTTTTGTTCACACAAAGAGCTTTATTATGAGGAATTTTATTCCAAAATCACTCATTTATTTTCTTCTTTCTGAAAATAAAAGAAAGGCCTGGGGCTTCCCTGGTGGCGCAGTGGTTGAGAGTCCGCCTGCCGATGCAGGGGACACGGGTTTGTGCCCCAGTCTGGGAAGATCCCACATGCCGCGGAGCGACTGGGCCCGTGAGCCATGGCCGCTGAGCCTGCGCGTCTGGAACCTGTGCTCCGCAACGGGAGAGGCCACAACAATGAGAGGCCCGCGTACGGCAAAAAAAAAAAAAAAAAAAAAAAAAGGCCTTATTTTTTCTCTGAAATCTAGGTGCGTCAAAAATAAGTGCATTTAAGTCCATTTGCAAAAGGAACAAAGTTTTAACTTTACAGATACAGTCTGTGTTCGTCACAGGGGAAAAAAAAGACAATTCAGCCTTACTGGGGTATCAACCAACCACCCATGTGTATAAACAGAAAATTTAAATATTAAAAACCCAAGTTTGTGTTTTCCAGATATATACAGAGTAAAAATATGAACCTGTAGAGATAATTTATATTACTTTTGACCCCATAACAACTAATTAATAATTAAATTTATTATATAGTTACATAAAATATAATAGAGTAGAACTATTTCATAGCACTAGTTTGAATGACCTCCAACTATTTTTAAGAAATATTTTTGGTGTGTTCAAATCTGTGCAATAAGTGAAATTTTCATAGTATCTATTGCATACTATACCACATCATTTAAATAACTCTCTTTCACCTATCTATCTAGTAACATTTAGAGACCCATGCTGTAAAAATACCAAGCAAGTAATATGGGAATTATCTACAAAGCTCATTTATTGAAAAAAATTTGTCAGCATTTAAGATAAGCTGATGGGTTTATGGACCATGCCTCTCTCAGTAGTATTTTCTATGTCTGGAACAGTCATCCTATGTCCTGCGGCCAAGATCGCTCTCATCTCTCCCTCATGTCTTAGTTCAAGCACAAAGCCTTCATCAAACCTTAGGCTATCTCGTATGCCTGGCCATCAGTGGGCCTCAAGCTTGGCTGCAAATTGAAATCATCTGGGTAGTGAGGACTCTTCTCATGCCTCTGTTTTCCTTCAGAGACTTCCGTTCACTTGGTCTGGGGTGAAGACTTGGTGTGGGGAATTTTAGAGACTTCATAGCTTAGTCTAATGTGAGCTCCACATTATTCCTCCTCCTTTATATTGACATAATCTGTCCTCCACTTCAATATATGCTTCTTTGTGGAAGAAGTTTAGTTGGCCTTTTTTTGGCCACAGCATTTAACATAGCAATGGTATAATATTAGGCATTGAAAGAGTGTTTATGAGATCATGCTGACTACGGGAACCGGTGAATAATAATGCGGTGGTGTCTAGGATAGGTGTTATTAGGGAAATGTGATGAGAGTATATAAGGTCTGATATTCTGAGAGAGGTATGAATGAGCTAAGAGTCAGGAATATTAGAGCTAAAGAAGAAAGAGGAATTCCTAGAATATTTGTTGTACTGGCAAAGAAGTATCAGAGGCAAAGTAGCAGAAAAAGAAATGTCAGATGGGTCAGTGACTTTCCCTACCTCATGCTAGTTTGTGTCAGGATGCGTGGCACCTGGCTGTGCACCATTCCATTTGAGTGTCTTTCACCAAACTGACAAGACCCATTAACATATTCTCCCATGACCCCAGCAGTCTGGACATGAAACCTAAGGAACAAAGTGTTCAGAACATTCATAGCACTTTATTATGAAGAACGAGGAGATGAAATCTGGTGCTGTGTCTTATAGTCGAGATGCCTGATCTCTTGACATTTACACAGGGCACAGCTGAGTGATAAGACCATGAGAGCTCACTGCTCCAAAGAGTAAAGACAGTTTTATGGTTTTGTTTGAGAGTTTTCTAAATATTATTAAACCCCAACCACTTTTAATAACTCATGGAGTTCCAGTCTTGTTAATAGCTGACCAACTCTTTGAAAGTAAACATATAAGGATTTGCTTTTATATTTGTGTTAACACAAGCCCACCCTCTACCCACCTCCCACACCAAAAGAAGAATCATTAAAGCTCAGCACAGGGTAGTTGCAGAATAACTACTAGATATATCTTAATCACTGAGGTAAGTAGGCAGAGCAGTCCAAGGCCTATCTTAATGAAATCACTAAATCAAATGACTTTTTTGAAGAGATGAGTCATCTTTACAAAATGAAAAATTAGTAAGAACACTGATCTCAAGATCAAGAGTCCCAGAGAATGTCCCAAGATTATAATTTAAAAAATTACTTAAAATTAGGTTTTTCTTTTTATATATTTAAGAAATGAATTGGGGGCAGTTATTAGTGATGGAGTGAACTAATGAGCTGTTAATTCTAAAATTTTCAAGGAGCAATTTCAGGATTTTTTTGTTTGTTTGTTTATCTTCAGGTTATAATTAATTTATGAAACCTAGTTCAGCTGAGAACTAATATCATAAATAACAGTGTTATGTAGACAACATTTCCTTGGAGAAAGAACTAAAGTAAAACAAATCCACTCCATCTATTAGCCAATCAACCATAGCAATATGATGTGTTTTTCTTTATAGAAAAACACTAAGAAATACAGAAGTTAGTGCCTTTTAGGCTGTGTTAAAGTTTTTATAAAATATGATTTAACAGTAATAAATCTCAGGGAGGGTAAGTACTATTGTTTTATTGTTTATACATATGTAGATATTCATATTTACATATATAAATATTTATATACCTATATATGAAGAAACATAGACTTAGAGAAATTAAACAATGTTTTCAGTGTCACATATGTTGTACATTCATAGAGGAATAAATAATTACTGAGAAATTAATGTGCACCAGTACTTTAAAAAATGTATTCAATTCATTTAAATTAAAAAAAGAAAAATTAAAATTTACCCATTATTCTCACCCTCTACCCCCCACCATCACCTCTGGCAACCACCAATCTGTTCTCTGTATCTATGAGATTTTTTAAAAATTTGTTTTGTTTTCTGCTTTTGTTTCTTTGTTTGTTTTTTACATGCTACATATAGGAGAGATCATATGGTATACAGAATTTGGCTTTTTTCTGTCCGACTTATGTCACTTAGCATGATGCCCTCAAGGTCCATCCATGTCACAAATGGCTAAATAATATTCTATTGTATATATATTACAAATCCTTTATCCATTCATTCATTGATGAATACTTACTTAGGTTGTTTCAGTGCTCCAGTAATTTTATGGGACAGAGGAGGTGGTAGTGATCAAAATACATAGACACTTGTGAAGAAGCTTACTTTTTAGCAGGGAAAAAAAAGCAATATAAATAAGTTAAAAAAATAATCCAATAGAGAAATAACAAATGGTGAAAAGATTTATACAAAGAATAAAAACATGCCAATTGAAAACTTAAAATACCATTTAGGATAGCTTCAAAATATGAAATTGTTAGGAACAGATTTAATAAAATATGTATAAGACCTATAAACTTAAACCTATGAAAGCATTCCTCTTTAATAGAAATTACAAAACCTAAATAAATGACGATATATACTATGTTCACAAATCAGAAGAATCAGTATCGCTAAGATATATATTGCACCCAACTTGATTTATAGATTTACTAAAATCCTGATCCAAAAACCCCAATAGCATTCTCATAGAAATTTACAAGCTGATTCAAAAATTTATATGGAAGTGTAAGGGTCTAGAATAGCCAAAACAATTTTAGGAAAGGGCTAAATTGATGACTCACAATATGTAATTTTAAGACTTATTATGTTTTTTTCAATTTTTAAAAAATTGGAGTGTAGTTGCTTTACAATGTTGTGTTAGTCTCTGCTGTACAACGAAGTGCATCAGCTGTATGTATACATGTATTCCCCTCCCTCTTGGACCTCCTTCCCACTCCCCACCCCATCCCACCCATCTAGGTCATCACAGATGAATGGATAAAGAAGATGTGGTACATATATACAATGGAATATTAGCCATAAAAAGGAACGAAATTGGGTCATTTGTAGAGATGTGGATGGACCTAGAGTCTGTCATACAGAGTGAAGTCAGAAAGACTTATTATTAAAGTACATTAATAAAGTGAGGATAAACGTATAGATCAATGGACAGAATAAAGAATTCATAAATCAACCTGTACATATATGAGTGATTGTTTTGTGGCAGTAGTGCTAGGGTAGCTCAATGGAAAAAGGACAGTATTTTCAACATACGGTGTTTCTATATCCATATGAGAAAAAATGAATCCACACAACGCACAAAAATGAACATGAAGTCAATTGTATAACACTTTGAAATATTTTTTTCAAGGTTATACATATACTTCATCGTACAACTCAGCAACTTCTCTTATAGGAATGAAAACTAATGTCATATGAAAATGACTCAAATGTCTATAGCAACTTAAATCATAGTAGCCCAAAACAGGAAACACCTCAAAAGTCCATCACCTGGTAAATGAATAAACAAATAGGTGGTGCATCTATACAATGCATAAAAAGCAACAAAAGGAAATGAACTCCAAATTCATTCAATGAAACAGTTGAAACTACAAAAAATAACCATATATAAAAGGAACCAGACACAAAAGGGCTGCATATGGTTTGATTTCATTTACTTGAAGGCAGATCAGTGATTGCCATGGGCTCAAGGTGAGGGCAGTTTGTTAATAGCAAAGGTCCTCAAAGTGAGTTTTAAGAGTGACGGAAATGTTTTATATATTGATCTAAGTGATGTTTACACACCTGTATATTGAATATATTCGCCAAAACTCATTGAAAAGAAAACTTATAACTGAATATAAATTACACCTCAGTGAAGCAGACTTTAAAAAAGTATGACATTCTATAAAGAATGGGGGATTGAAGGGAAAGACATCTCCGAGAAAATGATATATTAAAAGTATATATAGAAAGCCAATAAAAATAGTGCAAATGCTAAACCTATTGCTACCTCCACAGCAAGAATCAAGCTAAAATTCCTCCAGCTCCATTTAAACCCTCTAGAAGGAATATATACAATAAAGTTTGGGAGAAAGCACATCCCCAGAAGAAAGAATGGATAGGCAGAAATGATTAAATTACCCTGCAAAAGGAGAAGGAAGGCCAGCATCTCTGTGTAGGCAAAGGGAAAAGACATAGGAGACAAGGTCAGAGAAGTAGCCAGAGACTAGTCACTCACAGCTCTATAATTCAAGGGAAAAGCTGGGATTTTATTCTAATTGTGCAAGTGGGGAGAGGTATTATAGAGTGGAGTGGGTTGTATAATTTGTATTTTAAAAATTTACTCTGGGGACTTGCCTGGTGGCACAGTGGTTAAGATTCCGCCTGCCAATGCAGGGAACAGGGCTTTGATCCCTGGTCTGGGAAGATCCCACGCAACTAAGCCCGTGCGCCACGACTACTGAGCCTGCACTTTAGAGCCCGCGAGCCACAACTACTGAGTCCGTGTGCCACAACTACTGAAGCCCATGCACTCTAGGGCCCGCATGCTGCAACTGCGGAGCCCGCATGCTGCAACTACTGAAGCCTGTGCGCCTAGAGCCCATGCTCTGCAACAAGAGAAGCCACCACAAGGAGAAGCCTGCGCACCGCAACGAAGAGTAGCCCCCGCTCGCCGCAACTAGAGAAAGCCCGCACACAGCAATGAACACCCAACGCAGCCAAAAAAAAAAATTTACTCTGCTTTGTGTAAAATAGATCTTATGAGGGAAAGTGTGCAAACAAGGAAGCAATTGGGAGACTATTGCCATAGAGAAGTGTTGGGTCAGAGTGGCAGCAGTGGTGAATTGTTTAGAAGGTTAGTTAATAGGACTAGTGATGGATTGGGTGTAGAAAGTGAGGGAAAGAGAAGAATTAAAGATGCTGCCAAACTTTTTGTTCTAAGCAACAGGGTAAATGTGGTTGCTATTTGCTGAGGAGCAGAGGTTTGGGTATACAGTTTGTGGGATAGATGTACAGTTGAGAGCTTGGACTTGAATATCCATCTTCTTTTGTAAGAGATCACACCATTGTATGTCAGAAGAAAGGCCTCTTAATAGATAACGCTTTGTTTCTATTTTCCTGTAACTTTGGATACCTTCTTGTACCCAATTTACATTGCCTTTTACTTTATTTCTCCTGCAGTCTGCAGTATTTATGGGCACTTAAAAGATCTAAGTCACTAATTTTCAGACTGTGTATTGTCCTCAATTTCTGCAGACAGACTCAGAGACCTTACAAGTGAGGAAGAAACCACTCAGGCTCCAGACCTCTGTCCTCAGGCTCTCTGTGGCCAGAAGACCCGCACTTTAATATCTGGGGTTGACAATTTTTTTTTTCGTAAAGGGCCAGAGAGTAAATATTTTAAACTTTAAAGACAGTATAGTTCCTGTTGCAACTACTCAAATTTGCACTGTAACACGAAAGTAGCCATGGGCAATGCGTTAATGAATTAATGTGGCCATCCTTCAGTGTATTTACAAAATCAAATGGCTGGCTGAGAGTGGCCTGTGTGTTGTAATTTGCCAACACTTGATGTAAGGAAATGGTTTCATTTATTTCTAAAGTCCTACTTCTCCATGTTTGCTGACTGAATCTTACAGGTGATATAATTTAGGGTGACTAGGAAATTTGCATGCAAATATGGGTCTTTGAGCAACCCTCATTAATCCTGTAGATTCTCACTCCCATTTATTATAGCAAGAGCTATAAAAAAATACTCAGCAATCAGAATGAATGTTCTTTGAAATTAAGAACTTTAAATATTCCTTCATATTTGATCAGTTTATTCTTTCATTCTTAAAGATGAAGTACTGAGGAAAAAAGCAAACAAACAAACAAAGAAAATGAGCGTGGGTATATCGGTGTATGAGAAAGCAATTAAGAACTGGCTTATGATTGGACTTCCCCAGCGGTCCAGTGGTTAAGACTCTGCGCTTCCACTGCATGGAGCACAGGCCAGATCCCTGGTCAGGGAACTAAGATCCCGCAAGCCACGTGGTATGGCCTAAAAATAAATAAATAAAAATTAAAAAAAAAAAAAAAGAAATGCCTTATTAGTGCTTTTACTTTTTTACATGTATGTCTGGGGTTTGAGTAACTTTGGACCAAAAATGGAAATATCACAGATTTCATGGGATCTAATAGATGTCTTTGTGTTTCTTAACCACAAGGACTGGTTTTAACTAACATCCAGGTGGGGGAAGAGAAATCCATAAAAGGAGGCTTAGGGCTGATAAACGCTAGACCAGTATTTCTCAGCCTTGACACTCTCGACATCCTGTGGTTGTGGTTATGTATCCTGGCACCACAGGAGATTTCACAGCATTCCTGGCCTCTACGCAGTAGATGCTGGTAGCACCCTCCACTTGAGACAACAAAATATGTGTGCACACCATGACAAATTTCTCCAGGAGGATGATGAAACTGCCCCCCGTTGAGAACCACTGAGATACAGGATTCAAAGTAGTCCTAACACCACTACTTTTCGCTCCAGGTTCAGGCAGAGATTATACTTCTGCTTTTGTTCTTTTCAAGCACAGATACTTTCTCCCTTGACAACAGCATCTTATATTTTAGAAGATAATGAACAAAATCTGTGCATGAAGGATGAATTTTCCTTGATTCTTCTAATTTCTGTGGATAGCATTTATGAAAAGTATGAGAATAAGTATGTTAAATTATTACCAAAATGACTCTATTATGTTTCTGATAGTTTGTAGGGACCATTCACATACACAGACCTATTAAAAGTCAAATGATAGAGGGTATGTATTTTGCATTTACTTTCTGACTATTTTTAAACACTTGCCCTATCAAATGGGAAAATTGCATTTAGTAAAATTCCAGTTTTAAAAAGAAGCATAATGGGAAAATTGTTATACAAGAAACCATATTAAAAGTTGCAAACCAAATCTGTTCAGGTAATTGATCTTAAATTCGGTAATAATTTTATATTGATTTTGCTGAAATCACTGTATTAGACCTGACTGCAAATCTCACAGACATTTAAACAAATATTTTTAAAAGGCATTTATTTCTTACAAAAAATGGACCATCATGTTTATTGTGTCACAGTATAATAATGTGTTTATAGAGGAAAGAAAGTCTAATTCTGTGCAATCTTTTTTTTGTTTTTCTTTTTACTTTTTGACTGCACTGTGCAGCATGTGGGATCTTATTTCCCTGACCAGGTATCAAACCCACGCACCCTGCAATGGAAGCATGGAGTCTTAACCTCTGGAAAGCCAGAGAAGTCCCTAATTCTGTGCAATCTTGAGAAATTAAAATATCATATAAAATACAGTTTTTTGCATAAAACATTGACATTGCTATAGACTTTTAAAGTTTTAGGGATTTCAATGCATTCTGAACTATTAACTCTTTAATATAACCATATAAAATTCTATGAAATCACTTATATTTATCGAGCATTTAAAATGTGTTAGGGTTGAGGACAAATGGATGAATAAGAAATAAAGATTGTTAACTAAAGATCTCACTGATTTAAATATTGGCCCAAAGTTCAATGAAGATGTTGTCCAGAATTCGGTAGGGAGCCAGTCTTACTGGAAATGTTGAGTATTAAACATTGCTCTGCTGCACTGGTACACAGAGCCCTCAGCTGTGCCAGAAAGACTTAATGCTCCCCTTTGCTCTTCACTTTCAAAATTCATATTACTCTGTAGAAATGTAAAAAACTCTTGATGTAATATTTAGCATATATCATAAACACCTAAACCATACTCCACAAGGTTGAAGCTACACTTACCATAGGAGATATTTGATGTAATACAAATATTGGATATATATCACTTTTTGAGCACGGCATTTGGGGACCTGCAGGCGTGGCTACAACATACTCTGCCCCAGGCCTCTTGTGAGGCACAATGGGGAGGATGAAAATACAGTCTCACATACTTTTATTACATGGAGGTTCATCTGAAGTGTTTGTTAGAGACATTAAATACCACAGAAATGCAAACTGGGGAGCAAAAGTGTTATCCAGGACAACACAGACTTGGGCAGTGAAGTTTCATAGAAGACGTGTCTTTCAGCAGCATCAAAACCCCTGACATGTTTTAAACAAGAGGCAGAGATATGCAGTTGAATCAAAACAACTGAAGGGTTTATTGTTACTGGATTACAATAGTAATGTGAATGGATACAATACTAGTGGGCCAGGAGACTCGAAAAGCTACTGACTAGTTGAACCCAAATGGTTGAAAACATCGTGTTAAAGAGTATATAATCTCTCTGCAGAAAATGGTAAGCAAACCAGATCTCTGCACAGTACATTTCAAATGCCACAAAAATGAACATCCCTAGCAAGTTCTTGTAGGGACATATTAGGAATTCTAGTGGAAAAATTTAGCTAAAATGATGACCTTAGACACATTGTTTAAAATCACAGAATAATTTATAAGCTTATCAATAGGGACGGATAAGGTAAATTGTGATCTATTTACTTAATGGAATATTATATTGCTGGTATAAAGATAAGTTTTAAGTTAAGTAAACACTATTTTAAGAAGAAGAAATTGTGGCTCCTCTTAACTAAGTAAAAAAGATGGGTCTATCTTGGAGGAGAAATTAATGCAGTGGAATATGTTTACAGAACATTGAAAACTAGGTTAAACCAGTATATATATATATACAATGATTCTTCAGTAAATTTTATAAATTAGTATTGAAACAGGAGGGAAGGGGGCAGGGCACAACCTTTAAAAGAATGACATAGCCCAAGGGCACAACATAAACTGATTAGAACCAAATAGGTCCAAATTGGCAGAAGATTTGACTTCCAGTGGACCTTGAGCCTCATTATATGCTCATTGTAATACAATAGAATATGCTAAATGACACACCCACCAGCACCATGTCAGTTCCAAGGTGGAACATAAAGGTCAGAAGTGGGCGGTGGCCCAATTCCTGGAAATCCCCACCCCTTCCCCAAAATAGCTGGAATACTCCTCCCACTCATTAGCCTATGAAATCACCCACCCCTATAAAAACTGACAACCCCATAGGTTAGGGCCACTCTCGCCTTCTGAGACAGCCCACACTCTATCTGTGGAGTGTGTTTCTCTCTAAATAAATCCACTTCTTACCTATCACTTTGTCTCTCACTGAATTCTTTCTGCGATGAGACATCAAGAACCTGAGCTTCTTTAAGTCCTGAGACCAGGTGTGTGATCTCAGTTAAAAGACTGTGGGTTCAAGTCCCAATCTGGGTTTTGGCTGGGTTTGAGTGCTGGCACTGGGTTCAAGTCCCAGTTGAACAGTTTCAATATGAACATTAAATGTTGTAGTAATGAACACCATAATGTTAATGGTAATACTCTCTGGTTTGTAGGATTATGAGTAAGGATTAATTTTACCTCTCAGCTTACCTGCATTTTCTAAATCCTCTACAATGAACATACTTTTATAATAAGCTAAAAGGCTATTGAAATTAGTTTTTAAATTAAAGAGAGTTTCTAATAAGCTGAATGAAGTAACTGATATGAATTCTTTTGGAAGATGTCTAGGGTACCAACAGGAAATGGAGAAATCAAAGATGCTGCTGAAATTTTAAGTTTAACACACAGGGATGTTTAGTGATTTTATTATGTGAGACAGTGATCAAACGGAGGTTATATTGGAAGGAGGAAAATAATTAATTTGGTTTCTTGTATTGTGTTCAAGATGAATTTTATTTGGAAGTGTCAATAAGAAACTGGAACTACTTCTTCAGAGCTCAATACAGGACAGAACTTGCTAGAAAGTGCTTGAATAATAGCCAGCTTGCAGGTGCATGGGTGCAGAGTCAGTTGTGCCAGAGCTTGACTTAGTAAGCCCAATCTGCTGTTCTCATTCAGAATCCCGTTCCTCTGTGAAAAACACTGAAATTTTATCATCTTAACTGAAATCCTTGGAAATTTGATAAAGAAATTCAAGGGACTATTTAAATTTGCAAAATAGTATTTCAAAATTCCTGCCATTGTAAGTAATATAACCAGTAAACGTGAGGGTGTGACACTTTCCGATTTCAGTGATTTTATAACCCTAATTACTACCCCAGTAGTGCATAGGTGAACCAATTCACTATACTTAGAAAGCAATGAAAGTCTAATAAGCCTCAGTTAACTTATACCTATTTATCAAATTCCATGACATGTGTTATTAACATTTTACAATTAAGTATCTTTAAAGTTTCAGGAATTACCTTTTAAAATAAATTAATTTTTGTATATTTTCAAAACTCACATTTTATTTTTAATGAGAAAATTTTTCTCTATATTACCATCTTTTTTAAATTTAATTTTTCTATACACCAGGTTCTTATTAGTTAACTGTTTTATACATATTAGTATATATATGTCAATCCCAATCTCCCAATCCATCCCACCACCAACCCCCCCCAACCTGCTTGCCCCGCCTTGGTGTCCATATGTTTGTTCTCTACATCTGTGTCTCTATTTCTGCCTTGCAAACCAGTTCATCTCTACCATTTTTCTAGTTTCCACATATATGCGTTAATATACAATATTTGTTTTTCTCTTTCTGACTTACTTCACTCTGTATGACAGTCTCTAGGCCCACCCACGTCTCTACAAATGACCCAATTTCGTTCCTTTTTATGGCTGAGTAATATTCCATTGCATATATGTACCGCATCTTCTTTATCCATTCATCTGTCAATGGGCATGTAGGTTGCTTCCATGACCTGGCTATTGTAAATAGTGCTGCAATGAATATTGGGGTGCGTGTGTCTTTTTGACTTATGGTTTTCTCTGGTTATATGCTAGTAGTGGGATTGCTGGGTCATATGGTAATTCTATTTTTAGTTTTATAAGGAACCTCCATACTGTTCTCCATAGTGGCTGTATCAATTTACATTCCCACCAACAGTGCAAGAGGGCTCCCTTTTCTCCACACCCTCTCCAGCATTTGTTGTTTGTAGATTTTCTGATGATGGCCATTCTAACTGGTGCAGGGTGATACCTCACTGTAGTTTTGATTTGCATTTCTCTAATAATTAGTGATGTTGAGCAGCTTTTCATGTGCCTCTTGGCCATCTGTTTGTCTTCTTTGGAGAAATGTCTATTTAGGACTTCTGCCCATGTTTTAATTGGGCGTTTTTTTAAATATGGAGCTGCATGAACTGTTTATATATTTTGGAGAGTAATCCTTTGTCTGTTGATTTGTTTGCAAATATTTTCTCCCATTCTGAGGGTTGTCTTTTCGTCTTGTTTATGGTTTCCTTTGCTGTGCAGAAGCTTTTAAGTTTCATTAGGTCCCATTTGTTTATTTTTGTTTTTAGTTCCAATACTCTAGGAGCTGGCTCAAAAAAGATCTTGCTGTGATTTATGTCAAAGAGTGTTCTTCCTATGTTTTGCTCTAAAACTTTTATAGTGTCTGGTCTTACATTTAGATCTTTAATCCATTTTGAGTTTCTTTTCGTGTATGCTGTTAGGAAGTGTTCTAATTTCATTCTTTTACATGTAGCTGTCCAATTTTCCCAGCACCACTTATTGAAGAGACTGTCTTTTCTCCATTGTAAATCATTGCCTCCTTTGTCATAGAATAGTTGACCATAGGTGCGTGGGTTTATCTCTGGGCTTCCTATCCTGTTCCATTGACCTATATTTCTGTTTTTGTGCCAGTACCATGTTATCTTGATTACTATAGCTTTATAGTATAGTCTGAAGTCAGGGTGTCTGATTCCTCCAGATGCATTTTTTTCCCTCAAGATCAGTTTGGCTATTCGGGGTTTTTTGTGTCTCCATACAAATTTTAAGATGTTTTGTTCTCGTTCTGTAAAAAATGCCATTGCTAATTTGATAGGGATTGCATTGAATCTGTAGATTGCTTTGGGTAGTATAGTCATTTTCACAATATTGATTCCTCCAATCCAAGAACATCGTATGTCTCTCCATCTGTTTGATCATCTTTGATTTCTTTCATCAGTGGCTTATAGTTTTCTGAATACAGGTCTTTTGCCTCCTTAGGTAGGTTTATTCCTAGGTATTTTACTCTTTTTGTTGCAGTGGTAAATGGGATTGTTTCCTTAATTTCTCTTTCTGGTCTTTTGTTGTTAGTGTATAGGAATGCAAGAGATTTCTGTGAATTTTGTTTCCTGCAACTTCACCAAATTCGTTAGTAGCTATAGTAGTTTTCTGGTGGCATCTTTAGGATTTTCTGTGTATCACTGTTTTCATGTCATCTGCAAACAGTGACAGTTTTACTTTCTTTTTTCTGATTTGGATTCCTTTTATTTCTTCTTCTATTGCTGTGGCTAAGACTTCCAAAACTAAGTTGAATAATAGTGGCAAGACTGGACATCCTTGTCTTGTTCCTGATCTTAGAGGAAATGCTTTCAGTTTTTCCCCATTGAGAATAATATTTGCTGTGGGTTTGTCATAGATGGCCTTTATTATGTTGAGGTAGTTTCCCTGCATGCCCACTTTCTGGAGAGTTTTTATCATAAATCGGTGCTGAGTTTTGTCAAAAGCTTTTTCTTCATCTCATATGAGATGATGATATGGTTTTTATTCTTCAGTTTGTTAATATGGTATATCACATTGATTGATTTGTGTACATTGAAGAATCCTTGCATCCCTGGGATAAATTCCGCTTGATCACGGTGTATGATCCTTTTAATGTGCTGTTGGATTCTGTTTGCTAGTATTTTGTTGAGGATTTTTGCATCTATATTCATCAGTGATATTGGTCGGTAATTTTCTTTTTTGGTAGTATCTTTGTCTGGTTTTGGTATCAAGGTGATGGTAGCCTCATAGAATTAGTTTGGGAGTGTTCCTTCCTCTGCAATTTTGTGGAAGAGTTTGAGAAGGGTGGGTGTTAGGTCTTCTCTAAATGTTTGATAGAATTCACCTGTGAAGCCATCTGGTCCTGGACTTTGGTTTGTTGGAACATTTTTAATCACAGTTTCAATTTCATTACTTGTGATTAGTCTGTTCATGTTTTCTATTTCTTTCTGGTTCGGTCTTTGAAGGTTAAACCTTTCTAAGAATTTGTCCATTTCTTCCAGGTTGTCCATTTTATTGGCATAGAGTTGCTTGTAGCAGTCTCTTAGGATGCTTTTTATTTCTGCAGTGTCTGTGTAACTTTTCATTTTTCATTTCTAATTTTATTGATTTGAATCCTCTCCCTGTTTTTGTTGACGAGTCTGGCTGAATGTTTATCAATTTTGTTTATCTTCTCAAAGGACCAGGTTTTAGTTTTATTGATCTTTGCTATTGTTTTCTTTGTTTCTACTTCATTTATTTCTGCTCTGATCTTTACGATTTCTTTCCTTCTACTAACTTTGGATTTTGTTTGTTCTTCTTTCTCTAGTTCCTTTAGGTATAAGGTTAGATTGTTTATTTGAGATTTTTCTTGTGTCTTGAAGTATGATTGTATTGCTATAAACTTCCCTCTTAGAACTGTTTTTGTTGCATTCCATAGGTTTTGGATCATTGTGTTTTCATTGTCATTTGTCTCTAGGTATTTTTTGATTTCTTCAGTGATCTCTTGGTTATTTAGTAATGTATTGTTTAGTCTCCATGTGTTTGTGTTTTTTACGTTTTTTTCCCTGTAATTGATTTCTAATCTCATAGCGTTGTGGTCGGAAAAGATGCTTGATACGATTTCAGTTTTCTTAAATTTACTGAGGCTTGATTTGTGACCCAAGATGTTATCTCTCCTGGAGAATGTTCCATGTGCACTTGAGAAGAAAGTGTAATCTGCTGTTTTTGAATGGAATGTCCTATAAATATCAATTAAATCTATCTAGTCTATTGTGTCATTTAAAGCTTGTGTTTCCTTATTAATTTTCTGTCTGGATGATCTGTCCTTTGGTGTAAGTGAGGTGTTGAAGTCCCCCACTATTATTATGTTACTGTTCCATTTCCTCTTTTATAGCTGTTAGAATTTGCCTTATGTACTGAGGTGCTCCTATGTTGGGTTCAAAGCTCACGTTTTAAAATTCCAATATTTATTTCTTTATTGCTGTTTTATATCTCAACTACTATCAAAAGCATTCTAATTCAAAGTGGAATAATCAGCAGTAATCTTATTTATCTTTGTATAGCAGATCCAAAGAAGAGAAGATAAAAAGGATTAGACTGAAACAAGCATACTGTAGTATGCAAAAATTCAACTTTACATATTAACGTACATATTGTCTGTTATCTACCCCATAAGTCATGACCTTAAGTTATCAAAGGAATATTTACTATCTTGACACTTTTTAATCAACAGTTTTTTGATAATAACTACTATCTGTGCTAGGTTGTATTGGGACATCAAATGAAATGTGTTGTGAACCTTAAGAAAGATATATTGTCTTTGGTTTTTGTCCTCCAGAGGTATTTTACAAAATTTCTCCTCTCCTTTGCCTAATGTCATAAATAATGTCATCATTAGTCTTCTAGTAACTTAATCATAGAAGCCTCAACATCGCTCTTTCTTCATCACCTTTGTTTTTTTTTTTTCAGTACACTGGCCTCTCACTGTTGTGGCCTCTCCTGTTGCAGAGCACAGGCTCTGGACGTTCAGGCTCAGCGGCCATGGCTCACGGGCCCAGCCGCTCCACAGCATGTGGGATCCTCCCGGACCGGGGCACAAACCCATGTTCCCTGCATCGGCTGGCGGACTCTCAACCACTGCGCCACCAGGGAAGCCCACCTTTGTTTCTGATTGCTAAGAAATATCACTATTTTCTCTTCAACCTAGTATTTATTTCTTCTCTGTTTCCTATGGGGATTTCTCCTCATCTTTTAAAATTTCTCAACATCAGATTTTTACAGGATTTGTTCTTAGATAGCTTCTCTATCTTCATTAACTACCTGAGAGATAACATCTCATCTCTTGGTTTTAAATATAATTTATTTGCGGCTGATCACAAAGTTATACTTGCAGCCCAAACTCTCCCCCTGAAAAACCATTCATGCAACTGTTAGTCGGCCTGGCATCTCCACCTACCTGCTGAATAGGCATCTCACATGTAACATGTCTGCAGTGAAACATTTTATACCATGCTCCCTCAATCCCCAAAGTTATCTTATTAGTTTGACTGTGTTACTCATCTCAGTAATTAGCAACTCCCTTCCTTGAGATGCACAGAGAAAAATTACAAAAGACATCTTTTCCTGCTCTCCACATCACACATCTAATTTGAAACCGTGTAACTTGATTGGGACTTGAACCCACATGCCAGGACTCAAACCCTGCCTAAACCCAGATTGGGATTGAACCCACGTATCCGGACTCAAACCCGGACTAAATGCAGATTGGGACTTGAACTCACAGTCTTTTAACTGAGATCACACACCAGGTCTCAGGACTTAAGCTCAGGTTCTTTTTCTTTTTTTGTTTTTCTTTTTATTAGTTATCTATTTTATACATATTAGTGTATATATGTCAATCCTAATCTCCCAATTCATCCCACCCAACCCCCCTCCACCATCACTTTCCCACCTTGGTGTCCATATGTTTGTTCCCTACATCTGTGTCTCTATTTCTGTCTTACAAACCGGTTCATTTGTACCATTTTTCTATATTCCACATATATGCGTTAATATACAATACTTGTTTTTCTCTTTCTGACTTCACTCCTTATGACAGTTTCTAGGTCCACCAACATCTCTACAAATGACCCAGTTTCATTCCTTTTTCTGGCTGAGTAACATTCCATTGTATATATGTACCACATTGAAGCTCAGGTTCTTGATGTCTCATTGTAGAAAGAATTCAGTGAGAGACAGAGTGATAGGTAAGATGTGGATTTATTTAGAGAGAAACACACTCCACAGACAGAGTGTGGGCCATCTCAGAAGGCAAGAGTGGCCCTAACCTATGGGGTTGTCAGTTTTTATAGGGGTGGGTGATTTCATAGGCTAAGGAGTGGCAGGAGTATTCCAGCTATTTTGGAGAAGGGGTGGGGATTTCCAGGAATTGGGCCACCGCCCACTTTTGACCTTTATGTTCCACCTTGGAACTGACATGGTGCTGGTGGGTGTGTCATTTAGCATATTCTCTTATATTACAATGAGCATATAATGAGGCTCAAGGTCCACTGGAAGTCAAATCTTCTGCCAATTTGGACCTATTTGGTTCTAATCAGTTTATGTTGTGCCCTTGGGCTATGTCATTCTTTTAAAGGTTGTACGCTGCCCCCTTCCCTCCTGTTTCAAATTCATCATCCATTTTTCAAAATAATATCATAGAAATTATCCAGAAACCAACCATTTCTTACTGTCTCCACGGTAACCACTCTCATGTAAGGCAGCATTATCTTTAGCTTGGATTATTTCAGTAGTCTCATAACTGGTGTCCCTACTCCATCTTTGCACTTATCCAGGCTACTCTCCACTCAGCTACCACGGAAATCTTTTTTAAAAATATACCAAATTTAAAAGAGTGACACATTGCTCCAAATTTTCCAGTGGCTATCCATCTCACTCAGACTCATAAAAATCAATGTTCTCACCATGGACTATCAGTTGCTCTGTGATTTGGTCTCCTAACTTCGTAATCTCCTTCTCAACCTTTTTGTTCACCCTGCTGTGCCCACATTGGCCTCCCTGCTGTTCCTCAGTCATGCTGTGAAAGCCCCTGACTCAACAGGCTTTCTTTTAGTTGGTCCTGGAATGTGTTTTCTCCAGTAGTCACATGATTCCCTCCCTCACTTCTTTCAGGTCTCTTTCAAGTTATTCTCATCGTATAGTCTACCCACTACAAAGTAGTTTTATTTATTTATTTTCCTCTTCCTAACATGAATCATCACTTGATAGATAATCTATTGATTGTTTAATGTCTGCATTTTCCTAATCAGAATGCAAGCTGTATGTGTACAGGGGGCTTTGTTTCTGGTTTGTTAATATAGTATATCCCACTTCTAAATCTGAGACAGATGCTTAATAAATGTTTGTCCAATGCATAAATAACTAAATGAACATACTCAATATTAACACAAATGAGCCCCCACTTTCTTACATAACAAATTTTTGAAGAAAAATATATTTGAAATAATATTGCCAAAAGTAAACTGAAAAGGAACAGTTTTCAATACCAAGAAGCAAATGCTTTATGAAATCACTAAATATACCTGCCTGTTAGACAGCAACATGAAAGATATATTTCTAGAATGCATTTTAATCATTGATTTTATTTTTCTACATAATGTAACATTCAGGATGAGGTTAAAGTATCACTATTTTTTGAATATGTTGTGTTATTTTAAAATCTTTTTTCTAATACAATATTTTTTTTCAAATAAATTGTATTTCCCCTCTCCTACCATTTCACTAAATAAGGGAAAATGCAAAGAAATTTTCAGATACAAATCAACTATACTCCAATAAAAATTTTAAAAAACTGCCAGAAAATATTCAGATACATATTTTTTATATATTAATTGGAGTATAATTGCTTTACAGTGGTGTATTAGTTTCTGATTTATAACAAAGTGAATCAGCTATACATATACTTATATCCCCATATCTCCTCCCTCTTGCGTCTCCCTCCCACACTCTCTATTCCACCCCTGTAGGTGGTCACAAAGCACCAAGCTGATCTGCCTGTGCTATTGCAGCTGCTTCCCAAGAGCTATCTATTTTACATTTGGTAGTATGTAGAAGTCCATGCCCCTATCTGACTTCGTCCCAGCTTACCCTTCCCCTTCCCCACGTTCTCAAGTCCATTCTCTACATCTGTGTTTTATTCCTGTCCTGCCCCTAGGTTCTTCAGAACTTTTTTTTTTTTTTTTAGATCCCATATGTATGTGTTAGCATATGGTATTTGTTTTTCTGACTTATTTTGCTCTGTGTGACACTCTAGGTCCATTCACCTCACTAGAAATAACTCAGTTTCATTTCTTTTTATGGCTGAGTAATATTCCATTGTATACATGTGCCACATCTTCTTTATCCATTCATCTGCTGATGGACATTTAGGTTGTTTCCATGTCCTTGCTGTTGTAAATAGTGCTGCAATGAACATTTTGGTACATGTCTCTTTTTGAATTATGGTTTTCTCAGGGTATATGCCCAGTAGTGGGATTGCTGAATCATATGGTAGTTCTATTTTTAGTTTTTTAAGGAATCTCCATACTGTTTTCCTTGGTGGCTGTATCAGTTTACATTCCCACCAACAGTGCAAGAGGGTTCCCTTTTCTGCACACCCTCTTCAACATTTATTGTTTGTAGATTTTTCGATGAAGGCAATTCTGACCAGTGTGAGGTGATACCTCATTGTAGTTTTGATTTGCATTTCTCTAATGATTAATGATGTTGAGCACTCTTTCATGTGTTTGTTGGCAATCTGTATATCTTCTTTGGAGAAATGTCTCTTTAGGAGTTACGCCCATTTTTGGATTGGGTTGTTTGTTTTTTTCATATTGAGCTGCATGAGCTGCTTGTAACTTTTGGAGATTAATCCTTTGTCAGTTGCTTCATTTGCAAATATTTTTTCCCATTTTGAGCATTGTTTTTTCGTCTTGTTTATGGTTTCCTTTGCTGGGCAAAAGCTTTGAATTTTCATTAGGTCCCATTTCTTTATTTTTCTTTTTATTTCCATTTCTCTAGGAGGTGGGTCATAAAGGATCTTGCTGTAATTTATGTGATACTGTGTTCTGCCTATGTATTCCTCTAAGAGTTTTGTAGTGTCTGGCCTCACATTTAGGTCTGTAATCCATTTTGAGTTTATTTTTGTGTATGGTGTTAGGGAGTGTGCTAATTTCATTCTTTTACATATAGCTGTCCAGTTTTCCCAGCACCACTTATTGAAGAGGCTGTCTTTTCTCCATTGTATATTCTTGTCTCCTTCATCAAAGATAAGGTGACCATGTGCGTGGGTTTATCTCTGGGCTTTCTATCCTGTTCCATTGATCTATATTTCTGTTTTTGTGCCAGTGCCATACTGTCTTGATTGCTGTAGCTTTGTAGTATAGTCTGAAGTCAGGGAGCATGATTCCTCCAGCTCCATTTTTCTTTCGCAAGATTGCTTTGGCTATTTGGGTTCTTTTGTGTTTCCATACAAATTGTGAAACTTTTTGTTCTCGTTCTGTGAAAAATGCCATTGGTAGTTTGATAGGGATTGCATTGAATCTGTAGATTGCTTTGGGTAGTATAGTCATTTTAACAATGTTGATTCTTCTAATCCAAGAACACGGTGTATCTCTCCATCTGTTTGTATCATCTTTAATTTCTTTCATCAGGGTCTTATAGTTTTCTGCATACAGGTCTCTTGTCTCCTTAGGTAGGTGTGTGTATTCCTAGGTATTTTATTCTTTTTGTTGCAGTGGTAAGTGGGAGTGTTTCCTTAATTACTCTTTCAGATTTTTCATCATTAGTGTATAGGAATGCCAGGGTTTTCTGTGCATTAATTTTGTATCCTGCTACTTTACCAAATTCACTGATTAGCTCTAGTAGTTTTCTGGTGGCATCTTTAGTATTCTCTATGTATAGTGTCATGTCATCTGCAAACTGTGACAGTTTTACTTCTTCTTTTCTGATTTAGATTCCTTTTATTTCTTCTTCCTCTCTGATTGCTGTTGCTAAAACTTCCAAACTATGTTGGATAACAGTGGTGAGAGTGGGCAACCTTGTTTTGTTCCTGATCATAGTGGAAATCGTTTCAGTTTTTCACCATTGAGAACGATGTTGGCTGTGGGTTTGTCATATATGGCCTTTATTATGTTGAGGTAATTTCCCTCTATGTCTACTTTCCGGAGGGTTTTTATCATAAATGGGTGTTGAATTTTGTTGAAAGCTTTTTCTACATCTTTTGATACGATTGTATGGTTTTTGTTCTTCATTTTGTTAATATGGTGTATCACATTGATTGATTTACATATATTGATGAATCCTTGCATCCCTGGGATAAACCCCACTTGATCATGGTGTATGATCCTTTTAATGTGTTGTTGGATTCTATTTGCTAGTATTTTGTTGAGGATTTTTGCATCTATGTTCATCTGTGATATTGGCCTGTAGTTATCTTTCTTTGTGACATCCTTGTCTGCTTTTGGTATCAGGGTGATGGTGGCCTCTTAGAATGAGTTTGGAAGTTTTCCTCCCTCTGCTATATTTTTGAAGTGTTTGAGAAGGATAGGTGTTAGCTCCTCTCTAAATGTTTGATAAAATTTGCCTATAAAGTCATCTGGTCTAGGCTTTTGTTTGTTGGAAGATTTTTAATCACAGTATATATTTCAGTGCTTGTTATTGGTCGGTTTATATTTTCTGTTTCTTCTTGTTCAGTCTTGGAGGGTTGTGCTTTGTAAGAATTTGTCTATTTCTTTCAGGTTGTCCATTTTATAGTAGCTTGTAATAGTCTCTCATGATCCTCTGTATTTCTGCGGTGTCAGTTGTTACTTCTTATTCATTTCTAATTCCACTGATTTGAGTCTTCTCCCTTTTTATCTTGATGAGTCTGGCTCATGGTTTATCAATTTTGTTTATCTTCTCAAAGAACCAGCTTTTAGTTTTATTGATCTTTGCTATCGTTTCCTTCATTTCTTTTTCATTTATTTCTGATCTGATCTTTATGATTTCTTTCATTCTGCTAACTTTGGAGGTTTTTGTTCTTCTTTCTCTAATTGCTTTAGGTATAAGGTTAGGTTGTTTATTTGAGATGTTTCTTGTTTCTTGAGGTAGGATTGTATTGCTGTAAACTTCTCTCTTAGAATTGCCTTTGCTGTATCCCATAGGTTTTGGGTCATAGTGTTTTTACTGTCATTTGTGTCTAGGTATTTTTTTGTTTCCTCTTTGATTTCTGCAGTGATTTATTTGTTGTTCAGTAGTGTATTGTTTAGCCTCCATGAGTTTCTAGTTTTTAACGGGTGTTTTCCTGTACTTGATATATAGTCTCATAACGTTGTGGTTGGAAAAGTTACTTGATATATTTTCAGTTTTCTTAAATATACCAAGGCTTGATTTGTGACCCAAGATATGATCTATCCTGGAGAGTGTTCCATGAGCACTTGAGAAGAAAGTGTATTCTGTTGTTTTTGGATGGACTGTCTTATAAATATCAATTAATTTCACCTGGTCTGATGAGTCATTTAAAGCTTGTGTTTCCTTATTTATTTTCATTTTGGATGATCTGTCCATTGGTGAAAGTGGGGTGTTAAAGTCCCCTACTATGAATGTGTTACTGTTGATTTCCCATTTTATGGCTGTTAGCATTTGCCTTATGTATCGAGGTGCTCCTATGTTGGGTGCATAAATATTTTCAATTGTTATATCATCTTGTTGGATTGATCCCTTGATCATTATGTAGTGTCCTTCTTTGTCTCTTCTAATAGCCTTTATTTTAAAGTCTATTTTGTCTGATATGAGAATTGCTACTACAGCTTTCTTTTGGTTTCCACTTGCATGGAATGTCTTTTTTCATCCCCTCACTTTCAGTCTGTATGTGTCTCTAGGTCTGATGTGGGTCTCTTGTAGACATAATATATATGGGTCTTGTTTTTGTATCCATTCAGCCAGTCTCTGTCTTTCGGTGGGAGCATTTAATCCATTTACATTTAAGGTAATTATCGATATGTATGTTCCTATTCCCATTTTCTTAATTGTTTTGGGTTTGTTATTATAGGTCTTTTCCTTCTCTTGTGTTTCTTGCCTAGAGAAGATCCTTTAGCATTTGTTGTAAAGCTGGTTTGGTGGTGCTGAACTCTCTTCAGTTTTTGCTTGTCTGTAAAGCTTTTCATTTCTCTATCAAATCTGAATGAGATCCTTGCTGGGTAGAGTAATCTTGGTTGTAGGTTTCTCTCCTTCATCACTTTAAACATGTCCTGCCAGTCCCTTCTGGCTTGCAGAGTTTCTGCTGAGAGATCAGCTGTTAACCTTATGGGGATTCCCTTGTATGTTATTTGTTGTTTTTCCCTTGCTGCTTTTAATATGTTTTCTTTGTATTTAATTTTTGACAGATTGATTAATATGTGTCTTGGTGTGTTTCTCCTTGGATTTATCCTGTATGGGACTCTCTGTGCTTCCTGGACTTGATTAACTATTTCCTTTCCCATATTAGGGACGTTTTCAAATATAATCTCTTCAAATATTTTCTCAGTCCCTTCTTTTTCTCTTCTTCTCCTGGAACCTCTATAATTCGAATGTTGGTGCGTTTAATGTTGTCCGAGAGGTCTCTGAGACTGTCCTCAGTTCTTTTCATTCTTTTTTCTTTATTTTGCTCTGCAGTAGTTATTTCCACTATTTTATCTAACAGGTCGCTTCTCCGTTCTTCTGCCTCAGTTATTCTGCTATTGATCCCATCTAGAGTATTTTTAATTTCATTTATTGTGTTGTTCATTGTTGCTTGTTTCATCTTTTGTTATTCTAGCTCCTTGTTAAATAAATCTCATTTATTGTGTTGTTCATCGTTGCTTGTTTCATCGTTTGTTCTTCTAGGTCTTTGTTAAATATTTCTTGCATTTTCTCTATTCTATTTCCAAGATTTTGATCATCTTTACTATCATTACTCTGAATTCTTTTTCAGGTACTGCCTATTTCCTCTTCATTTGTTTGGTCTGGTGGATTTTTACCTTGCTCCTTCTTCTGCTGTGTGTTTCTCTGTCTTCTAATTTTGCTAAACTTATGTGTTTGGGGTCTCCTTTTAGCAGACCACATGTTCGTCATTCCTGTTTTTTTTTGGTGTCTGCCCCCAGTGGCTAGGTTGGTTCAGTGGGTTGTGTAGGCCTCCTGGTGGAGGGGACTCGTGTCTGTGTTCTGGTGGATGAGGCTGGATCTTGTTTTTCTTGTGGGCAGGTCCATGTCCGTTGGTGTGTTTTGGGGTGTCTGTGACCTTATTATGATTTTAGGCTCCCTCTCTGCTAATGGGTGGTTTTGTGTTCCAGTCTCGCTAGTTGTTTGGCATAGGGTGTGCAGCACTGTAGCTTGCTGGTTGTTGAGTGGAGCTGGGTCTTAGCTTGAGATGGAGATCTCTGGGAGAGCTTTCGCTGTTTGATATTACTTGGAGCTGGGAGGTCTCTGGTGGACCAATGTCCTGAATTCAGCTTTCCCACCTCAGAGGCACAGGCCTGACACCCGGCTGGAGCACCAAGACCCTGTTAGCCACTCGGTTCTGAAGAAAAGGGAGGAAAAAAAAAAGGAAAGAAAAGAAAAGGAAGTCATTAAAATAAAAAATAATTTTTAAAAATGAAAAAAATTCAAAGTAGTAAAAGAAGAAAAAAAAGCAAGCAATGAAGAAAGAACAAAGCAATGAAATCAAAAAGCAATTCCACCAATGATAGCAAGCGCTAAAAACTGTACTAAAAAGAAACCAAAAAGACAGACAAAATCACACTCAGAAGCATATATATACACAGTCACAAAAAGAGAAAAAGGAAAAAAATATGTATATCGTTGCTCCCAATGTCCACCGCCTCAATTTTGGGATGATTCATTGTCTATTCAGGTATTCCACCGATGCAGGTACATCAAGTTGATTGTGGAGATTTAATCCACTGCTCCTGAAGCTGCTGGGAGCGATTTCCCTTTCTCTTCTTTGTTTGTACAGCTCCTGGGGTTCAGGTTTGGATTTTTCCCCAGCTCTGTGTGTAGGTCACCTGAGAGCATCTGTTCTTCGCTCAGTCAGGATGGGGTTAATGTAGCAGCTGATTCGGGGGCTCTGGCTCACTCAGGCCGGGGGGAGGGAGGGGTACGGAATGTGGGGTGAGCCTGCGGCGGCAGAGGCCGGCATGACGTTGCAACAGCCTAAGGCGCGCCATGTGTTCTTCCAGAGAATTTGTCCCTGGATCACAGGACCCTGTCAGTGGTGGACTGCACAGGCTCCCTGGAGGGGAGGTGTGGATAGTGACCTGTGCTTGCACACACGTTTCTTCGTGGCTTCAGCAGCAACCTAAGCATTTCATGCCAGTCTCTGGTGTTTACGCTGATAGCAGCGGCTCTCGCCCATCTCTGGAGGTTGTTTAACCAGTGCTCTGAATCCCCTCTCCTTGGCACCCCAAAACAATGGTCTCTTGCCTCTTATGCAGGTCCAGACTTTTCCCCAGACTCCCTCCCAGCTAGCTGTGGCGCACTAGCCCCCTTCAGGCTGTGTTCACGCAGCCAACCCCAGTCCTCTCCCTGGGATTGTCGGATCCCGAGCCTCAGCTCCCAGCCCCGCCCGCCCCGGCGGGTGAGCAGACAAGCCTCTCAGGCTGGTGAGTGCTGGTCGGTCCTGATCCTCTGTGCTGGAATCTCTCCGCTTTGCCCTCTGCACCCCTGTTGCTGCGCTCTCCTCCGCGGCTCTGAAGCTTTCCCCCCCACCCACCCCCTGTCTCCACCAATGAACAGGCTTCCTAGTGTGTGGAAACATTTTCTCCTTCACAGCTCCCTCCCACTGGTGCAGGTCCTGTCCCTATTCTTTGTCTCTGCTTTTTCTTTTTTCTTTTGCCCTACCCAGGTACGTGGGGAGTTTCTTGCCTTTTGGGAGGTCTGAGGTCTCTGCCAGCCTGCAGTAGGTGTACTGTGGGAGTTGTTCCACATGTTGATGTATTTCTGATATATTTGTGTGGAGGAAGGTGATCTTCATGTCTTACTCTTCCTACATCTTGAAGGTTTCTTAGATACATATTGAATGCATTTTAATACATTCAAAGATGAAGATTTTGATACTGCTGGAGCAAAGTCCTGATTGATAGGCAACATCATAATGTAATAAATTTTAACTTTCATCAGTTGATGTACAAAAGACGTAAGTTGGTTTCTAAAAGACATTATGAGCATCATTGTGTGAGAGTGTGGACTTTCTAGAATCGAAAGTAAAGTTGATACAAAATCAGAGCAGTGCAGCTGACTCAGTCACTTCTAAGCTGTGAATGAAGGGAATAAGAATTCCTCAGGTTACATAACAACAATTCATATTCCTCTACCCCCAGAGATGCAGAGTTTCTGGAACCACAGAAGACCACAAATCATGGTTTTTAGCGAGAAACTGGGATGCTTCTGGTGTAGGTAGTATGCCCGAGACATTAAGAAACATCTAATACATGAGGAAGACATATTATTATAATGTATTCATTTTTTGTTGGTGGTTGTCTTAATGCTTATGTTCCATATTTCTTGTATTTCAAGTTTATTGACAATACAAAGGCTTAAAAACTGCATCAAGGACCTCCACGTCCTCAGCTTTGCCTCTTCAATCTTTTCGAAATTAGGAGCATGAATAATCTTTTGCCTTCATACTTATTTTTGGAGAGTGTAGATGATAGGAATTTGTCTACCACTGGCTTTTTTAGCCTCAGCTACCCAGTAACAGCTTATAAGTATTCCTTCCATTAGTGTGTCAGTTTGATAGACATTTTGTCAAAGATAAAATGGAAAATTGGTAGGTAGAAAAAAACAGACATTCATCACAATGAAGATTGTTCCATAGTTGGTCTTCTAAGGTTAGAGGGAACAGGATCAATGCACTTTTTGCTTTTGATCAGTTTATGAATATCATGACTTTAGCTTCCTCCTACATTCTGTTGTTTGATGTTTGGAATAGCCAATCAAGGTTTTGTATAGTAATGTAGGCCATCTTCGGAAGAATAGATGAGGGAAATAGTGAGAGAATTAAACTCCCTTATCATTCTCCTTGCATTCTTACTAATTTTTTAGTATTTTTTTGAAGCATCAATATGACCCCACACCAGCTCTACAGTTCTGTTTCAAAAGATAGTCACTACGTTTCCAGAACTAATGTGACTGCTTTGTTTTACCCACTCTGGAAAGAAAATTAAGTTTAATTTGTCTTAATGAAGTGAAATCTCCAATGCAAACTCATCTCCATATAACTAATGAAACTATCGTATTTTCCTAGATATTTATAATTTTTTTTGATATTTCATTACCAAATCTACGTCCGTATTTCAGTTAACATTAAATCTTCTGTAAGAGTTAACCAGTAACCTTTGGAGAACATTTTGTGCAAAAAATAAAAGGCAAATAAGAGTTTAGATTTGTTTAATATACTTCATTGCTTCCATCATAGAGTACTTCATTGTCTTGATCAGGTATATTGATAATGGACTTGAGACAAATCAGGAAATTAGACTGCTAGTTAATTCAGGTACAGAAATAAATTTAATCTCAATATTTACATTTTATTCAGCATGATAAAGCTAGATTATGATATAAATCTTTCAATTAACCGTGGCCTTAAAATTGCATGTATCAGAAATTGGCCAAGAATATGGTAAAAGATTACTAATCTCTTATCACAGTGACCGAAATGGCTCTTTTTCTTATGCATTGAACATATCATTGAATATTAAAATTTAAAAAAACTGAAAATTCATCTAGTTTAAACCTTTTCCCTTATAAATGTGTTATTTAAGGAGCATAGAGATTAAAGGTCTTGCCACAGAGACATAGCTATAAATTACCTTGAAAATAAAACAAAGATCCCTTGTTCATAGACCAGTAGTCCATCACCTATTTAAAAATATATGGACACATAATGTCCTAAGTCCATATGACATATAATGTCTTTCGTTAAGCTATTACTGCTTTAAAACCTACTTCAATAAGCAATAATGTGCAATCTTATAAACTAAGAAGATAACAAAGAGATACCTGTTGTGCTGAAAGAGTTGGATAAAAAGAGACAGGAAATTTTTTTCACTGTGTAAGTCCACCATTTGTTGTCATTTCATTAGAAAAGCAATGAAAGGCTAAGTATTATCCTGTTAGTCATTTTAACATTTAAAAGTAAAGATTACTTTCAATTTTAAAGTAATCTAAAAATAGAAGAAAGTGTTTATATCAGGTAAATAGTATAAATTACAAAAAACTATTAGTTTACATATGCACATTAATCTATTGTCCTAAAGCATGTCTGTTACATGAGTTACTGATCAGTAAAGACATATTAATTGTATGCTTAGTTCTATATGGTCAACACTGCACTGGGAGGTAATAGGGGGGAAAAATGTGACAGTCCCTGTCTAGGAAACTCTAAAAAGTAGATCAGGGAGAGAAGACTTCAAATGAGGTACCATTTGAGAAAATTACAGAGCAGTGTATAATGAAGGAATAAACATATTTACTCAATCTAAAGGATAAAACTTTGAGAAAGGGAAAAAACGTAATTCAGTTATATTGCATTTATTTATCGTCTCAATCAATTTGCTTTAGTCTACTTCTGCTATATTTTCTAATCCACATATCACTGTATAGTAGATTGCAGCTTAAAAACCATAAGAGAAAGCTCCATACGGAAGGAAGCTCAAACTTCTTGACATAGTATACAGAGGATCACCATTTGGTCCCTGCCAAATTAATATAAACTATACTTTTTTCCACATTAGATGTTACCATTACAGTGAATAACTTGAAGCTTCTCCAGAGTGTCAGATTATTCACAGCCTCCCTGGAAAGTCCTTGCTTCCACCATTCCCCAAAACATGCCTGTTTTTGATGACCTTGACAGTTTTGAGGATTATTGGTCATAATTTGTGTGATATCCTTCAATTAGGATTTGTTTGATGCTTTTCTCCTAATTAGGCAGGGCTTATGTGTTTTGGGGATGAAGATTGCAGAGACAAGGTGCCATTTTCATTACATATCAAGGATCCATATTGTCAACATGACTTATTACTATTGATGTTCACCTTCATCACCTGACTGAGGTTGTGTTTGTCATGTTTCTCTACTCAAAGGATATTCTTCTTTTTCTCTTTCCACATTGTTCTCTTTGACTACTATGTGCAGCCCACACTTAAGAGGTGAAGGATTATGACCCATCAAATTGAGGGGTGGTGGAATATTTACATAAATAACTTAGAGTTATTCTGCATGAGTTTATTTGTCTCATCCTCAATTTATTATTTATTCAATCGTTTATATAAATATGGACTCCTGGGCATTTATTTTATACTTTGGTTTATAGAAAGGATAATTTTCATCCTCATTTAAACATGGTAAATATATCCTAAGAATTTGCACAATTTTTGATTGTAAAGGAATTTTATAGATACTACTGCCATTGAAGAAGTTTTACTTTAAAGTTAACATTAAATCAAATAGATCAAAAACAACAAAATACAAATTGAACTTCCACTCAAGAAATTTAGTGTAAAAGGAGGGTATCAAGAACTAGGTCTCCAACCATGTTCTTTTTCATAAGCTTTATTTTCTAAGGGTTATAGGAAAGACTAAGGACTGATGTGCTAGAGATAATTCTACTACTTTTTATTCCCCATTTGAATGGTATTAAACTAGGTCAGACAAGGCTGGAAGGGAAAGAACAAATAATTGTGGGGTTTTTTCCATCTCAGAGGTGCTTATTTCTCATTTCCAAGACGTAATTTTGAGAAATACAAGAGCATTTTTGAGGCTATTGACACAGAAGGTGTTTAGACAGATAGACCTTTTCAAACCTATGGACTGGGTGTGGTACAGATGGAATGAGAAGTTTTCTACATATCTTAGGGTGGGATACAGAAAGCCTAAGTGAAAGGAACTAAGGTTGAGCTGCGAAAGCCACATAGTAAGACCTCAGTAGCAGAGACCATGGCCTTCAGCATGTTATATAAGCGAAGTACCCAAAAAAGACAAACCAGAAAACTTTGAGTAGGTCTGAAGAAACTCCAATGAATAGATGAAGGAAGATAGAAGCTAGGTCCCAGCTGATAGCATATAAGCCATTTAAGAACTTAGGTAGAATCTCAGGCTGAAAGAAAAGAGAAAGGTAGGTTGGAGAGAAACTATAAGACTATGTATTTATATTAAATATAATTAATTAACATGTAACTGATATTTGATATTGAAAATGACTAACTCTAAGGTAGAAAATTTGAGAGTTTCTCTTCACCAACAAGATTGAGAAATATGACCAGTTTAAATACAAAAAAAATCAACAATTATTCAAATATTTTTGATGAACTGGGGTTCTCATAGTTGTTAGATGACTCCAACCAGCTGGATCCTCTGAGTTCAAATATACTGATCAAATAAAGGGATGAGTCAGGTGGCATGTTAACCCTGAGGTCTAAAGGAGGCCTAAATTTGCAAGGGACTCATGATTCTGCATAGCCCATGGCTGATGCTAGAAATCACTCTCATTTACTTCCATCTGTGACCTTCAGGAAAATTAGTATGTGTGTGAACTAAAATTTAACTGAATAACTATACCACACTGGGATTTTTTTTTTTTTCATGAGACCACCTGACAGAGTGTGACATTGAAAAACATTTATTAAGGGATCCCCATGACCTAGACGAATTATGATGGAATTATGTTAGTTAGATTGAGAGTGTCACTAGGTGACATTGTCAGGAGATGGTTAGTATTGGGCTACCAGGGTGACACCAAGGCTCTTTCTTTCGGGGACCATGGTAAATGAAGACTCTGGTCCAGAAAAATTGATGATAGGGCCTACCTCCTTCTTTATGGGATGGCTGTGGTTTTCACATAGTGTTCAGCAAAACACACAAAGAAGAGAACTAGAAGCGGTAAAAACCAGGTGGTTGGGCCAACTACAAGTAATGGAGTTTTGTTTTAGAAGGTTCACTTGTGATGATCTGACTTTCCTGGCTGGTGGCAGCTGGCACAGTAATAGAGTGGACATATGATCCATATTCAAATGTGAGAAAACCTGGAAATCCTTTGAGGCATTTCAAGATGGCTACCATAAGATATGGCAAATCTTTCTGATAATTTTGTAGGAAATGTGGACCTAGTTTGTAATCACAGGCAGATAGGTATAAATATTTATATTACATAGGTAATGCTCTTTGAATGTTTGGAACTTTAACAGATTCAATGAATTGTAGTTACATGCCCTCACTGCAAAACTCTTCATTAAGAGGTTTTTTTTTTTTTCTGACAACCAGCCAACCTTATTATTCTGAAGGTATTAAAGCTGTAAAGGGAATTTAGAGAAGAACATGAAACATGAAACTCCAATAAAACACAACTTTTCAAGATTACAATTTTATAAGTTAAAACAAATATCTACAAAATGTGAGATTCCAAATTATGTATGTTATTTGTGAAACTATATAAGTATCATGATGGTGATCTTCTTTCTTTTAGGCTATGCTTCACCTATTCTAGAATCTTTTTATTCTTTGTTGATGTCACTAACATGGGGATAAAAACTGAATCATTTCAATGTAACAACTGTGGGGAGCGTATTCTCCTAAGACTACAAAAATAATTATTATACCCCCATTATATATAGTCATATAATGAAACAAGCAGTAATCTCAATCAGATA
This sequence comes from Tursiops truncatus, assembly GCF_011762595.2. Taxonomy (NCBI): domain Eukaryota; kingdom Metazoa; phylum Chordata; class Mammalia; order Artiodactyla; family Delphinidae; genus Tursiops; species Tursiops truncatus. The sequence goes on from NC_047036.1 coordinate 81,772,509, forward strand.
TATATTGACCAAATAGTTTTTAAAGAAATTAGAGTACCAATAGATCAATACTAATACATTTTCTACCATAAGTTGTTTTAGAAAGAGTGAGTCCTAATCAAGTCAAGTTGAAACCGCACACACCTACACAGAAATGCCAAACGAATTTGGCAATAAATAGTGCATAGACCAGTTTATCTTGGCATTATATTTACAAATTACTGGATGAAGAGAGACATTTCTATGACTATTGGTTATCGGGTATTTTTCTTTTTTCATTGAGATATAACTGACATAAAACATTGTGTAGGTTTGGTGTGTACGATGTGTTGATTTGATAGTGCCTTTGAAAATATCTGATGTGTTCCACAGTGAAGTGCCTTTTTACAGGTACTCTCAAGTCCTGCTTTTATTAGACTGACTGATGCCAGTATGTGGTTAAATGGTTAGTTCCAGGAACAAGAGCCATTTATTCAAAATCTGAATGTGATGCCTAGTGAGTCAGAAATTCCAGGAAATCAAGGAGGTGGTAATGGCTTAAAAAAAAACCAAATGTCCTATTTAGAATAGCATTAACATTTTGGAACCCAGCATTACATATTGTACTGCCCAGCTATTAGTCCCCAATTTATCAAAATGGGAAAAATTCTATGTATAGTAACATTTAAACTATGGATCTGTTAAACCAAACATCTGCTTGTGAGATTTTAAATGCATCAAGAATCCCCTTGAATTTTCCCCTCCCCCAGTTTCCCTCCCCAGTGTATATCCTGTATCTGAAAATTTTCTATCATATGTCAGTTATTTTACATACTTTAAAAGGCTTCTCCTATACCAAAAAGCAAATGCCCTAGAAGAAAAATATGCTAAAGTTATTTGCTCATGGAAAAAAAATGGCAGAGACAGAGCAAACTCATCAGAAATGATTTTTGCACACAACCCTTCGGTGTTGAAATAGGCAGTGGGATGGAATTACAGTTTTTGAATGGCAGCCACTCCTAGCTGTCATGTTCAATTGTGCAAACTCTTCTACATTTATGGGTGACACAATTCCAGCAAACAATTTTTAAAGGAAGATTTCTAGGAAAGCATTTTGCTTCAAGATAAAAACAGTAGCAGAAGAGAACTTTCTTATAGTGCCTCTTTGTCCTTTCTGCCTTCTTGAACACATATGGGAAAACAGGACTTGTGACAATCTTCTCATTGCTTCCCTGCTGAAATCCTGACTGACTTGTTGCCTTGAATTATAATTTTAGTCTCCATAACCCAAAATAATGCATTATTTCAATGTCACTCTTTTCTTGTCATCCTCCATGCCATGCATTTTGGAGGAGAAAAAGTCCCAGTGGAAAAACAAAGTGGCCATAAATATTTTTTGTCCATATATCTACATGTATTTCAAAGAATGTTTATAAGATATACTATCCAAATACTCCTTACTTTATATTTATAATGTGGCTTTATTATTAGAAATTTTTTCAGTAGTTAAGTTTGCTTAAAATAATGCCTGGTCAATGGTCATGACTTCCAAATTATTGCTTGATATTTTTTACCTTCGAATTCTAGCAAAATTGAATGGAGAGAAACAATAGCTAGAGGCAGTGCAAACTGCTTAATCTAAAAGAGCTTATGGGAGTGTTTGTCCTTCCCCATTGACTGCATTCTTGCCCAGTTAGACCCAAGATCTGAACCAAACAGAAAGCTTTGTCAATTCTCTGTGACATTTTGGTAGTGGTTTATGAAATCACCAGAAAATGATTCCCACACTCATATCAGTGTTATATCTTATACCTTCATGTGAAACTTCAACTATAAGAAAACTATGTGTGTGTGTCTGTGTCTGTGTGTATTGTACTGAAGATAAGAGCCTGGGAAGATATGTAATTGACAAGGTGCATTTCATAACAGCAATGTTTTTAATAAGCAAGGTGTTCTAATGAAGGTACAGGTTAGAGAGAGTGGCTAAGTGTATAGTGATCAAGAATAGGCCAAGATTCAAATTTCAATATGGCAAACAACTATTTGTTTCTAGCATGTTTATTAACCTACGCTAGTTGAACGTGTAGTACATGCAGAATATTGGGACAGTGGCTGTGCACAACTGGCTGCCCCTTTAGTTCATACAGGATTTTGTAAATACCCACAGGACATGTGAATGGGAATGGTGCATACACCGTCTCTTTATGAACACCTGTTATGAACTGAGTTCATCTCATTCTAGAATAAAGAACCAGAAAGGGACAAATACTACAGAACAAAATAAAAAGGATAAAGAAGCATTATGAGAAAATTCTCTTCTGCTACTGTTTTATGCATATTTTATGAAGAATAGATCAGACCAGAAGTGATTCATTGTTGGGAGGGGGGTACAAGAAATGTTTAAAAAGATATTTGGTATCTTCTAAAGAATATAAGGCAGTATCTTCTCTATGAAATGGAAGCAAAAAGTCATAGAAAAGTTCAGGCTAAGATAAAAAAAAACGGAGTGGCATGAAAAGGTAAGTAAATTATAGAAAGAGCTCAAGGAAAGTAGAATGAAAAGGTAAAATTAATATTTGCCTGGGAGTCAGTCAAATAAAGCATTTGCTGTGTAAAATTGAATCAATGATAATGAATAGCAAAGCTGAAAGTTTTTCCAAAATGAAGAAAATAATCTTTGATGAATATGATGATAAAGAGAACATAGTAGGGCTTCCCTGGTGGCGCAGTGGTTGAGAGTCCACCTGCCGATGCAGGGGACACGGGTTCGTGCCCCGGTCCGGGAGGATCCCACATGCTGCGGAGCGGCTGGGCCCGTGAGCCATGGCCACTGAGCCTGTGCATCCGGAGCCTGTGCTCCGCAACGGGAGAGGCCACAACAGTGAGAGGCCCGCGTACTGCAAAAAAAAAAAAAAAAAAAGAGAGAACATAGTAAACAGATTATAACAAAAATAAGTGGTACATTATTCTTAAGCTAAGAGAGAGAATTACAATCAGAAAAAAAATGGATAAAAAATGAAATAATTTTACTACTTGCTTCTTATTATCCCATCCTTATATATTTCCAAGCCACCAACCTGGGTTAATCTCCCACAATAGAGAAATTCAGGCTTTTATAAGCCAAAACTCATCAGTCCAGAATATAAAAGAAACTGTAGGCATAATACCTGATACTGCAAATTAGAGACATTTCTCTTCCTAGTAAGTAAAAGATTAAAAATGTCATTGAATATCTTCTTCTTTCATAAGACATTTTAATATCCATAAACTATAGCTAGATACAATATTTTAAAAATATGTACAATATCTAATGCACTGGAGTGATAATTTTGGGATGATGCTTTTCATAATGTCTAATTTTATATCCATAAAATAACATTAAGTTCTGAAGTATAAGAAACTTGTATTAAAATATATACAAAATAAAAGTTATTAATAGGACTTGCTATAAAGGCCCTGCACAATCAGCTGTTAAATGTTAAAACTGGTATTATACCAATAATGGTAACTTCAAGATTTTAGTGAAGGTTTATTTAGAACATACATTTTCAGTCCCATTAAAGAACCATTTAAAGGCTACCAATGTATAAAACATTATTCTCATCATAACCAAAAATATAGTAAACTCTTTATTATATCTTATGATCAGGAAGTTCCAGTGAACCCTCTCCCTTTTAAAATGGATGTGATATAGTATAGTTTTTACCAGAAATAGATAATAGTAAAAACTTAAACATGGAAACATCTTTTGTGCCAAGAGAAAATTAAATTACTTTGACCAAACTGGATCAAAATATTAGCTTTTATCTGTTATTAAATAAAACCCTAATTTTTAATCTTTTTTATAATATCAGACATATAGTTAATTTATGAGGTAATAGTTTTACCACAAAAAGTCTAAAGGAACAAACTGATTATTTTGGAGTTAAACTTTCATTATATTTGTGAAGCAATCTAAAACATTCCTTATTAAGATTGGGCATCGTTTTCAGGTTATAACTTCTCATAAGGTGAAACTAAATGGGTATTTAAAAATTACAATAGGCTATTTGACATTTTTTATGAAGGATAATATTTTCAGCATCACTGTTCAGCTGCCTAATGAAATAAAGGCAAAATTTCACTTCAGTGAGTCTTCATGTGTCAGGCACTGTCCTATGTGTTCATGCATTTACACACTACCCTGTTGTATCTCCCTTCTATTTTACATGAGAAGAAACTGAGTCATAGAATAAACACTGCTGAGGTCAGTCACATAGTCTATAAATTTGTTTCTACTACAGATTTACAGTTTGCAAGCATTTGCAATTTCCTCCAAAGAATGACAAGAAATTGTTCCTTTATCTTCTTTTAAACTTTGATTTAAAACAAAATTAACTCTTTTTACAAATCTACACTAAATCAAAAATAATTTGAAGTACTGTGAGCAACATGCATCCAAATCAAGAATCATTGCATCTCCTGGAGTCACCTTAGTGTCTGCTTGCATTGGCCTCGAGCAAGTCAGCTAACTTCTCTTTCCACTAGACATGTAATGAGAGCTGCCAAATGAGCTGGTAGAAATTACATGGAATGATAAATGAAAAATGCCTAAAACAGCATTGTAAACCAGTAAATAGCATGAGCTGTTGCATATATGATTGATATTAAGCTATGTGGGTTTACTTTCAAATGTATAGTCCTTTTAACCAAGAACCTAAGGAGTCACCTTCTCCAAAGACATAAGGATGCTGAGCCATAAAACTCAATTTCCTGTAATCCCTTAATTGAGAGAAAGTTCTTATTATCTCTACCCATCTAACGATGAAAAACTAGAATGGTGTTATAGGAATACTATTTTTTTATATGTAGGGAAATAAATTGTTTTTTACTCAGTTGCCTAAAACATTGAAGCAGCTTTCTAGGTAAGAGATGTAGGCAGTTTGTCTTTGTCAGAAGACAAACCTTCCTAGGTGATTTGTACAGATCACAAAGAGCAGTGGGAAGTAAATGGAAAAATAGAGACTGGAAATGATGTAGTAGCCAAATCTCGTAGAGTGTAAAGGGAGAAAAGCATGAAAGGCAAGAAAAGAAATAACAGCTAGAATGGAAGAACTGAAACCATATTTCCATGTGTCCTGGGAGCAAGGTCAGCTGTATAGTTCTCTGCTAACCTTACTGATAACATAAAATAGTTTTGATATAAATGCTTAGTGATTATCAAAAATGATACATATAAAATCAAATTTGGTTATACCTCAGCGTAATCCGCTTTTCCACCTCTCATTATTGTATTCCAAGGATTTTTTTATTATATTAGTTGCTTAGAAAGAAAGAGAAGAGGTAAATCAATAGCAGTAACAGTATAGTAGGTACTTAATAAATATCTACTAATTTATTAATTAAGATAACTTAAATAATCAGTGTCAAAAAATAGTTTCATATCTGGAACACCATGCGACAGTACTTATGTGATATAACTTTTTAAGCTAGAAGCTCTTACTGTAATTTTTATAGAAAAAGGGGTTTGAAATCTAGTGATTTATTGGAGTTTATTGAGTAGTTAAGAGAATGACTAGGATCAGAAACCTTGTGATTCTTATTAAATGTGTGTCATTGTATATTGTGTGTTATGTGTGCCAGAGATAGAGACAGAGAGAAGGAGAGAGACTCCTAAAGCCAACTTTATTGTGTTTCTTTTTCTTTAATAATGTACCTTTTCAGAGTCAGTGTATGATCTGTGCAGATGACAGCCAGAATCTTTCATTTAAATTGCCACTGAGTTCTAATTACCCTATTTGAACAGACTTCTAAGGGACATTAATAATAGTAAATACAGAATGGTTGGTTAGTTGCTGATCAATTAGGCAATCTATAACTATGTATTAGCTAACCAGTCAGTTTGTCAGTGGATTCTCTGCTATGTGAATCTCTGTGTCTCCAGGCAAATCCCTAACCACTCACCCTCTCACATTGTGTGCTCCAGCTGTAGAACCACTAGTTCCCTATTTACTTCACAGTCTTCCTAGCCTCCAGATCCCTGCAAAGTGCCATTTCCTCTACTATTTCCTTTTATTTTGTTAACTTTAACAGATTCTTACATTCACAAGGTCCTAATGTATATGTCACTTTCAGGAGCTCAGGGCTTGGGTTAAGCATCTTCTCCTATAGGCATCAATAGTGTGCTGTATTAACTTTACATTTCCTATACACTCACTTGTCTCTCTTGTCTACTGTAAGTTCTTTACAAGGCAAACACCTTTTGTCCAATATTATAGTCCCAATATCTAGTAGTATAGGACCTGACACAAAGTGTGTGCTCAATAGAGAAATATTATATAAATGACTTGGTGAGCAGATGAAACAGAATTGTATGTGGCACACAGAATAGTGGTAGGAGGAGGAAATACTATTTACATTTGGGCCATATATGAAATAATTGAATATTCTTTATTCTAATAAATTCCCTCAATATTTTACCAACAACCTTCATGGAGATTAACTGCCTATATACATAGCTAGATTATTGAGACTGACACATGAAAGAACAGAAAACAAATGTTGAATGTAAACGTATAAAATGCATATTTCTGACTAGATGTTCTATATGAATAAATAGATGAAAGAAAGTGATTTGGGCTGGAGGATAGAGTGGGAGGTAAGATGAACTTCAAGACATAAACAAAACGGGTGAACCAACTGTTTTTTAAAAGACTAGTTAGTAAATAGTATGAAAGCAGCCATAGATGATATGTAAGTGAATGCGTGTGGGTGTGCTCTAATACAACCTTAAAAAAATCAAGCAGTGGACTGCATTTAGCCCACATGTACTAATTTGAAGACACTTGAACAAGAGGAAACTGAGCAAATAAGGGTATTTTCTTAGAAAAAGAGGACTGACTTTCTGTATGATTCCTCAAAGATTAGGTAAGTCAAAAGTTGATAGTAATTAACTAGCTACATGTAGCTTCCAGAGAGAACTGGTCGCCTCTGCCCACCCACCCATCTAATATCACATGCTTCATACATAAATCATTAAGAACATTTTCCTCACCCATACACATTTTCTAGAATTACTGAAACACACACACACATACAAATACAGGACCTGAGAGAGAGAACACATGCATGCAATGTGTGATCCTACTGTATGATTTTGGTTATGACTGTAATAATGAATATTTAATAAGTGTCTTGTAATTATGAGAGAAATTAGATAGACTAATTTTTATTCTGTAATATTGTTTCAATTTTTCTATTCAGAATGTAGAAATAACCATATTTTGTGCAATTTTATCTCATTATACTCAAAAAATTATAAAGTTATGTTTTTTCTTTCATAATTGGCGTTACCTACCAAAACCCAGTGTACTATTAAATAAAATCACTGTGAAAAACCATTTAAGTATGATTTTATTTTATATATTTTAATTATATCTTTAGATTTTGTGATATAGGAATATAAATTATAAAGCTTACCCAGGTCAATATTTCCCTTTACTTAATAACTGTCCATAAGTTTACTCCTCTAAGAGCTGATAAAACACAACTATCTTTATTTTAAAAGCTATGTATTGAAAAAGGATGAAATCTTAATGGTATAAATTATGAAATCCACCTATCAAAACTAATTGAGTAAAATGAATAAAGAAGACTTCTGTTTCCATTATCATTTCATTACTTCTTCATATCTGATGCTTTGAGATTTTTCTGTTAAATACAGATAAACTATAACGAGACATAACAAACATAAAGTGAAAAAACAAGGAGGTTCTAAAAACACCACAGTGCTTAGCAGTTAAGTTATGAAAGACATGAAAAAAAGTCCTAATAGATATACAGTGTTTAAATAGTTACACAGTTATAAAGATATAATCTCAATATTATGATTCTTCTTGGGTGAAATTCTCATAGTTTCAAATGTCTCAACAATTAAATATTTCCATAAAATATTTTAAAATAACTTTCAGTGTTTCATAAGGGTAAGCTAAATGTCATTGCCTTTTTCTTCTTTTACAGTCTATGGCATGGATTAAAATTAGCCCTAAATTTTATTTTATTTTATTTTTTTGTTATATTTTTTAACATCTTCATGGAGTATAATGGCTTTACAATGTTCTGTTAGTTTCTGCTGTATAACAAAGTGAATCAGCTATATGTATACATATATCCCCGTATCCCCCACTTCTTGAGCCTCCCTCCCACCCTCCCTATCCCACCCCTCTAGGTGGTCACAAAGCACTGAGCTGATCTCCCTGTGCTATGCAGCTGCTTCCCACTAGCTATCTATTTTACATTTGGTAGTGTATATATGTCAATGCTACCCTCTCACTTCGTCCCAGCTTACCCTTCCCCCTTCCCGTGTCCTCAAGTCCATTCTCTACATCTGCGTCTTTATTCCCGTCCTACCCCTAGGTTCATCAGAACCATTTTTTTTTAGATTTCATATATATGTGTTAGCATATGGTATTTATTTTTCTCATTCTGACTTCACTCTGTATGACAGACTCTAGGTCCACCCACCTCACTACAAATAACTCAATTTCATTTCTTTTTATGGCTGAGTAACATTCAATTGTATATATGTGCCACATCTTTATCCATTAATCTGTCGACGGACATTTAGGTTGCTTCCATGTCCTGGCTATTGTAAATAGTGCTTCAGTGAACATTGTTGTACGTCTCTTTTTGAATTATGGTTTTCTCAGGGTATATGCCCAGTAGTGGGATTGCTGAATCATATGGTAGTTCTATTTTTAGTTTTTTAAGGAATCTCCATACTGTTTTCCTTGGTGGCTGTATCAGTTTACATTCCCACCAACAGTGCAAGAGGGTTCCCTTTTCTGCACACCCTCTTCAACATTTATTGTTTGTAGATTTTTCGATGATGGCCATTCTGACCAGTGTGAGGTGATACCTCATGGTCGTTTTCATTTGCATTTCTCTAATAATTAGTGATGTGGAGCATCTTTTCATGTGTTTGTTGGCAATTTATATATCTTCTTTAGAGAAATGTCCGTTTAGGACTTCCGCCAATTTTTAGATTGGGTTCTTTGTTTTCTTCATATTGAGCTGCATGAGCTGCTTGTATATTTTAGAGATTAATCCTTTGTCAGTTGCTTCATTTGCAAATATTTTCTCCCATTCTGAGGGTTGTCTTTTCGTGTTGTTTGTGGTTTCCTTTTCTGTGCAAAAGCTTTTAAGTTTCATTAGGTCTAATTGGTTTAATTTTTATTTTATTTCCATTACTCTATGAGGTGGGTCAAAAAGAATCTTGCTGTGATTTATGTAGAGGTTTCTGACTGTGTTTTCCTCTAAGAGTTTTATAGTGTCTGGTGTTACATTTAGGTCTTTAATCCATTTTGAGGTTTTTTTGTGTATGGTGTTGGGGAGTGTTCTGATTTCATTCTTTTACATGTAGCTGTCCAGTTTTCCCAGCACCACTTATTGAAGAGGCTGTCTTTTCTCCATTGTATATCCTTGCCTCCTTTGTCATAGATTAATTGACCATAGGTGCATGGGTTTTTCTCTGGGCTTTCTATCCTGTTCCATTGACCTATATTTCTGTTTTTGTGCCAGTACCATACTGTCTTGATTACTGTAGCTTCATACTATAGTCTGAAATCAGGGAGCCTGATTCCTCCAGCTCCATTTTTCTTTCTCAAGATTGCTTTGGCTATTTGGGGTCTTTTGTGTTTCCATACAAATTGTAAAATTTTTTGTTCTCGTTCTGTGAGAAATGCCATCGACAATTTGATACAGATTGCATTGAATCTGTAGATTGCTTTGGGTAGTATACTCATTTTCACAATGTTGATTCTTCCAATCCAAGAACATGGTATATCTCCCCATCTCTTTTTATTGTTTTTGATTTCTTTCATCAGTGTCTTATAGTTTTCTGCCTAAAGGTCTTTTGCCTCCTTATGTAGGTTTATTCCTAGGTATTTTATTCTTTTTGTTGATATGGTAAATGGGGGGGTTTCCTTAATATTTCTTTCTGATTTTTCATTATTAGTGTATAAGAATGCAAGAGATTTCTGTGCATTAATTTTGTAACCTGCTACTTTACCAAATTCCTTGATTAGCTCTAGTAGTTTTCTGGTCGCATCTTTAGGATTCTCTATGCATAGTATCATGTCACCTGCAAACAGTGACAGCTGTACTTCTTCTTTTCCAATTTGGATTCCTTTTATTTCTTTTTCCTCTCTGATTGCCGTGGCTAAAACTTCCAAAACTATGTTGAATAAGAGTGGTGAGAGTGGGCACCCTTGTCTTGTTCCTGATCTTAGAGGAAAGGTTTTAGTTTTTCACCATTGAGAACAATGTTGGCTGTGGTTTTGTCATACATGGCTTTCATTATGTTGAGATAGGTTCCCTCTATGCCCACCTTCTGGAGAGTTTTTATCATAAATGGGTGTTGAATTTTGTCAAAAGCTTTTTCTGCATCTATTGAAGTTATCATATGTTTTTTATTCTTCAGTTTGTTAATATGGTGTATCACATTGATTGATTTGTATATATTGAAGAATCCTTGTATTCCTGGGATGAATCCCACTTGATCATGCTGTATGATCCTTTTAATGTGCTGTTGGATTCTGTTTGCTAGTATTTTGTTGAGGATTTTTGCATCTGTGTTCATCAGTGATACTGGCTTGTAATTTTCTTTTTTTGTGACATCTTTGGTTTTGATATCAGTGTGATAGTGACCTCGTAGAGTGAATTTGGGAGTGTTTCTTCCTCTGCTATATTTTTGAAGACTTTGAGAAGGATAGGTGTTAGCTCTTCTCTAAATGTTTTACAGAATTCACCTGTGAACCTATCTGTTCTTGGACTTTGGTTTGTTGGAAGAATTTTAATCACAGTTTCATTTTCAGTGCTTGTGATTGGTCTGTTCATGTTTTCTATTTCTTCCTGGTTGAGTCTCAGAAGATTGTGCTTTTCTAAGAATTTGTCCCATTTCTTCCCAGTTGTCCATTTTATTGGGATATACTTGCTTGTAGTAATCTCTCATGATCCTTTGTATTTTTTCAGTTCCAGTTGTTACTTCTCCCTTTTCATTTCTTATTCTGTTGACTTGAGTCTTCTGCCTGTTTTTCTTGATGAGTCTGGCTAATGGTTTATCAATTTTGTTTTTCTTCTCAAAGAACTAGGTTTTAGTTTTATTGAACTTTGGTATTGTTTTCTTCATTTTCATTTATTTCTGATCTGATCTTTATGATTTCTTTCCTTCTGCTAACTTTGGGGTTTTTTTTTTTTTTTGTTGTTGTTGTTGTTTTGCGGTACACGGGACTCTCACTGTTGTGGCCTCTCCTATTGCGGAGCACAGGCTCCGGACGCGCCGGCTCAGCAGCCATGGCTCACGGGCCCAGCCGCTCCGCGGCATGTGGGATCTTCCCAGACTGGGGCATGAACCTGTGTCCCCTGCATCGGCAGGTGGGCTCTCAACCACTGCGCCACCAGGGAAGCCCATAACTTTGGGGTTTTTTTGCTCTTCTTTCTCTAATTGCTTTAGGTGTAAGGTTAGGTTATTTGAGATTTTTCTTCTTTCTTTAGGTAGGATTGTATTGCTGTAAACTTCCCTCTTAGAACTACTTTTGCTGCATCCCATAGGTTTTAGGTTGTCGTGTTTTCATTGTCATTTGTTCTAGGTATTTTTTGATTTCCTCTTTGATTTCTTCAGTGATCTCTTGGTTGTTCAGTAGTGTTTTATTTAGCCTCCATCTGTTTGTATTTTTTACAGTTTTTTTTCCTGTAATTGATATCTAGTTTCATAGTGTTGTGTCGGAAAAGATACTTGATACAATTTCAATTTTCATAAATTTACCAAGGCTTGATTTGTGATCCTAGATATGGTCTAACTTGGAGAATGTTCCATGAGCACTTGAGAAGAAAGTGTATTCTGTTGTTTTTGGCTGGAATGTCTATAAATATCAGTCAAGTCCATTTTGTTTAATGTATCATTTTAAACTTGTGTTTCCTTATTTATTTTCATTTTGGATGATCTGTCCATTGGTGAAAGTGGGGTGTTAAAGTCTCCTGCTATTATTGTGTTACTGTCAATTTCCCCTTTTATGGCTGTTAGCATTGCCTTATGTATTGACAAAGAAGGACACAAAGAAGGACATTCATCAAGGGATCAATCCAAGAAGAAGATATAACAATTGTAAATATTTATGCACCCAACATTGGAGCACCTCAATAAATAAAATTTTAGAGTATATATATGTCTACAGAAAGAATCCTGGACATTAACAAAAGCCAGGAGTAATGTATTACATTTTAAAGAAATTATGGCATCTCTTCTTTCTGACTTGTGCCAGAACAGTTATGGGACCCTTTTTTTTTTTTTTTTTTTGCGGTACATGGGCCTCTCACTGTCGCAGCCTCTCCCGTTGTGGAGCACAGACTCCGGGCGCGCAGGCTCAGCGGCCACGGCTCATGGGCCCAGCCGCTCCGTGGCTTGTGGGATCCTCCCGGACCGGGGCATGAACCCATGTCCCCTGCATTGGCAGGCGGACTCTCAACCACTATGCCACCAGGAAGCCCTATGGGACTCTTAAATCCAAGTAATTGACATAAATGAAATTATTCTTGTATATCCTTCATACTCAGATTCTAAACATCTAAAATATTTGCAAACAAGCCCTGGTTTGGGGTCAAACTGGTCTTACTATTGTAATGCAATAGGCTCTTCTTCCCCACTCAGCAAGCCACAGTCCTCAGGGTGCTCCTAGAATATGGGTCCACAGGGTGTTACCAGACACTCTTCTCCAAACACAAAGTTTCCTTGTAGTATAACCACAGAAGTCCAATTGCACATTCAATGAATGGATTTTTGTCAGTGGTCTTATGAAGATAAATATTATGAATTTAATTAATGTTCAAGAAATTAGATTATTGAAACTATTGTTCCAAGCTAAAGTCCTTCTGTAACTTTTGTCACATTTACCCTGTCTGATGTTCTGGGTTCTGTGAACTAGGGATAAAAGTGTATTCATGTCATATGAGATCTTTTGACACTCTCTGCTTCTTGATTACAATGGTATTTGTTGCCTGCATGATCAGAGGACATTATTCTAGATGAGATCAAGTCACTTACACTCTGTTTTTCTTTATATATTGTGGTGACTTGCTTTGCTAATTCAGCCTCAAGTGGACTGTAATTTCACCTGTAGCACAACATGAAAATCAAAATTTTATTTAAATTAGTATCACGAATATTTCTAACATGAAAAAAGAATGGCTCTCTTATATGGAAAAACTATTTCTCTTGATTAAAAGGAAGCAAAATTATAGCCATTTTATGACCTGATAGTAATTATTATAATTAGTCTTTAATGTATATGTGTCTACCATCTTAGAATTGGCTACTTTTTGTGTGGCCAAGAACAACTGGCATTGGGATTACCTGAGAGCTTTTTAGAAATGGTAGAATCTCAGCCTCCACCCACATCCACTAAATAAGTTGAAGAAACACTTTTCTAGAATATTTTACTGCCACTCATAAGCTATTCACATTTCCTGATGCCTCAGCATCCCCAAAGACAGGCTATGAGCAACCCTCCAGATGACCCGGTGCACCAATGTGATCAGATTTCTCCCAAGTTCCCCTTCTTTGCCCTCCTCTGGTTTGGGCCTGGTGACATCCAAATGCACCAGTGAAATACCTTCATGCCTTTTGCTTGTGTCCTCCACCCTGATCCTCCAAAGAGATCCTTACCCAGGAGTCCTCACGCTCTCTCTTAGCTCCCCAACTACTAGGTTGCACCACTCCCTTGGTGCTTCTCCCACGTGGTCCTTGCATGGTGTGCTGTGCCTCCCTCTTCTGGAACCAGTGAATATAGTAAATCCTTTTAATCTCGTATACTTTTCTGAGTGTAATTTCCACAGTCATGTTGGAATGATCCTTAAAGACCCCACATTGGGGGCCTTGCTCCTCCATTTACAACACAAATGGGAATAAGATAAATTATCCGTGGTCCCTGCATGAGACCATGGCCTAATGGGAAGGACGTTAGGTACATAGGGCGATTTGGTGAACAAAAGTCAAAATAAAGAGTAAAGAGGAATTATATTTTCCCCCCTCTGGTGGTAAGGAAACTGGATTTGGCCTTAATAGGTGGGAAACATCTTCTCATTTGAGATGAGGATAGTGTATTTTTCATTCCTCTGGAAGACATCTACTTTCCAATAACAAGGGGCATGTGAGAGCTGAGCTTATAATAAGACTTTCTTCAAGTCCTTAATTCTATCAAAAAGGTCAATGTGAAAAACTGTACATTTGGAATAAATGCACACATCATGGACAGGGATCAGAGTAAACTCTATGAAGGGATTAATATGAAACATTATCCATGACTTATGCTCTGCATGGTTAGGGGTTAAGAAGAACCAGTGCATCACTGCATCTCACTTACAACTGCCCTGCCTACCACTAACAATCACAGCCCTGCTGTCACTCTGTACCTTGAGTTCTCTAAGAATGGTGTCATTATGTTTCAGGATGTCAGTCATCACAAGAAGCTGCAGACTACCAGATCACCACCTAGTCATCTGTGTACTCTAATCCTGGTAACCCTTAGCACATTTTCTATTTAGCTCTCTTTTTTAATTGTTCCCAACATCCCAGATGCTTCCTTTGTGCCCTCTGGAATTCATGGCAGATCAACAGAAAAATCTCCTATGTTTTCTACCTTTGTTCTAAGCATTTCTTTTACCTTTTTACTCTGAGGGAACATTGGCTCTCCACTGGCTCTCCACTGGGGACCTTGTTTTCCCTGAAGCCGTCTCGCAACTCTGGGATCACTGGGGTTGGAGGTACAGGATTTGTGGTTCTGGCTCCTCATTATCACCTCCCAACCCTTCTGCTTCTCTCCAACCAAAAATCCAAGTTTTAAAACTTGTCAATGTACTATAGCACTACTTTCCCTCCTTGTGTTGTCATCTACAAAAACTCAGTCATTCTCCCTCATTTCTCAGTAAATGTACGTCCTAGATCATTGCCTTTCTTTTCAGGACTTCTGCCTTACTTTTTGGTAGTCTAAAGTACAAATTTAAATAATCTTTCTAATGGCCAGACCTCTCAATCTTTTGAGACATTCTCTTCCAGTGATATTAACTTCTAATTATTTGAGCTCTTCACTGGCCTGGTCATAAACTAGACCCTGTCTTTACTGATATCTGCAACCCTTCCATCATATAGATTCTATAAACCTCAGTCGCTCATTACCTCCTAATTCACTCGTTACCTCCTAATGTTTGACCTCTTTTGCTCTAGAACTACAAATCCTCACTGTATGTCCTATCCATTGTTTGTACCAAGCTTCTTCAAAGTTCCTGCCTTTCTCCCATCTTTTAGTCCTGTGAACCTTTCTCTCTCTTAAAAATTTGCCCTATTTCCCTTATGATCTCATTAGTTTCATGGCTTTAAATACCATGTATATATTGTCCAGGTTCATATTTTTACCCACTTCTCTCTCTTGAACTCCAGATTTACATCAAAAAGTAAGCCCAAGGAGGGCAGAAATCTCTGCTTATTGTTTACTTTGGGATATGGTAGTTCTTCAATAAATACTTGGTCAATATATTTAATATGTAAAATTACACTAGAATACATCCACACAAGGTAATAAGAAATCACTTATTTAAGTGATTTTGTGTAGTAGCATTGTTTATGCCTTGTAAGAGTTCACAAAATCAAAGGTTAGGTTACTATGTTTTCACAGAATTAAATAATCAAAGGTCATAGATCATCCTGGGTAATTTTGCTGTGAGAAAAGAGAACTCAGAAACAGATACTAAATGACATGATTTGAAAAAACTAGAGACTAATTTATTTGACATATCAGGTATATTTCTGTGAATTCATTATTTTAATAACCATATAGAATATAAGCATAATAATTCCTAGGGTATGAAAAAGTTACATAAAATTTTCATTGACAATATATTGATAACTATAAAATAGTATTTAGCAACTTATGTTTTGTTAAGATTATTTTTAAAATATATTGATAAAGAATAACTCATTCCTTTATCCAAAGGAATAACACATTCCTTTATGCTTAAGTGCTTCATGAGAACTTGGAAAAATAAGGATGTTTTAACTTTGTGCAGTTTCACCCCAACTTATAAAGGTTTCTGGACTATTATGACTGTTCCGGTCCCAGCTTATTATATGTTAGAGCTGAGTGCAAGAAAATTGGCCAGAATTCACTGTAAGAACCCTATGTTGTCTCATTGCGTTTTAGGAAATCACTGATCTTTGTGTCACTTTGAGTGGATTGTCATTCTTCCTTCCTAACAGTGCATGAACAGGAATAATGATTTATAATAAGTGGGCCATTCTTTAATAAAAGATTTCTCAGATTGGGGCTAGTGTAGAGAGCTGTGCTCCACTGAAGCAATCATAACTGTCCTTGGCTTTGTCCTCAACACTCAGCACAGAGTCTCAGTAGGAGGAGCAGAAGAATTACATCTATTAAATTTCAATTTTTTATCTCTTTCCTGTTAAGCAAGGCAGCAAAATATTATTAACCCTCCACTATTGCTTGTTAAGCAGCTTATGGTATACCTATTGAAAGAGAAGTTTCTAGCCCTGTGTTCCTAAACTTATTTGCATTTATGCACATGTGCATAGACTTTCTAATACCAAAATAATAACTTTTTTCAGCATCTCCAGCTTTGCTTTCCTATATATGCACCAAGTAAAAAGGCTAAGATGAAATTTCAAGCCAAATACTGAACAGGTTTTATTTAGTAAGGTAAATTATTATCAGAACTGGAAAAATATAAAATATAAAAATATTCTACCAATATTAAACTTTTATAATATATAAATTTACTTTCAAATCCTAATTACTAAACTATTATGATCATAAATTTACAGGATTTTCTCCATTTATCTTCAGAAATATTCAAAATATTTTTTAGAACTAGCTTCCTGTCATTCTCTTCTTCTCGTTCTTTTGCAATTTTTGTGTTTGTTCAGAAGAGTCAGGAGTGCTATATTCAAAGAAGTTACATTTCTGAGATGGAATTAATTAGCAAGTGCTAGAGTCAATATTAGAACTTAAAGAGACAGGTCTGGAGTCATTCATTTTACCACCTGGTCATACAGCCTTCTTATTAGACACCTTCAGAAGAAGCCTGCTCTTAAGTTTTTAGAGGAATTGACACACCATACTAAGATAGGGGTGGATCTCTGAGGTATTTATTTTTATAATAGCAAGATATTTTCAATTGCTGCCTGGTATACTTGGGTTTTTCCTCATTATACAATATATTTTATTTTTCATTTTCATGTGAGTTTAATGTTCTGTTTAATTATACAAAAATAGTTTATTGTGACTAGTGAAACAAAGGTATGTTTTGAAAAATTAATACCCCGTCACCCACATTTCCACTAGTGATCTCTTGATGTAACAAAGATTAACAGCTTTGTGTAACCTTCAAATCTTTCTCCAGCTCACAAATTATACACCAGTATAGGCGATTTTGTCATAGTTTACACACTCCTCTGAACCCGATTTTCTCAGTTAGCATTATGAATGGATATTTCTTCATTTAAATAGCTTCAGGTAATTATATGTTATGCATGTATTGCAGTCCCTTCAACTATGCCTATCTGGTGTATATTCAAATTCTTTTACCATCTTAGCCAGTGTCACAACTCTTCAAATAAATATTACTGTACACATATCTTTCCATGTTGGTGGCATTGCTTCTAAAATAGAGATTCTTACATATTTACCATTACTAACTGAAAGAGTATCTTGCTTTAATGTTAATATATCGTCAGATTATTCTTAATAAAAAAGTTATAGGAATATACATTCCCACCAGACATATGCATGCGTCTATTTTCCACATCCTCTAAAGCATAGGATGTTTTCACTCATATTCATACTTATGGCTTTTTCTGATCTAATTTTAAAAGTTTTTTTTCACTTTTTAATTTTCCTAACCACAAATGAAATACAGTATTTTTTTTTGTGGTGCGCGGGCCTCTCCCTGTTGTGGCCTCTCCTGTTGCGGAGCACAGGCTCCGGACGTGCAGGCTCAGCAGCCATGGCTCACGGGCCTAGCCGCTCTACGGCATGTGGGGTCTTCCCGGACCGGGGCATGAACCCACGTCCCCTGCATCGGCAGGTGGACTCTCAACCACTGCGCCACCAGGGAAGCCCGAAAGATAGTATTTTCTACACTCATACTACAATGTATTTGTTCCCTATTATGAATTTCCAAATATATATTTTACCTGTTTTTCTGTTAGATTCTCTCTTCATTTTTTTTTGTTTTGCCTAGTTTAAGAGTCTTTGTATATTAGGAATATTAGCTATTTTTTATCATATATGTTGCAGATAATTTTTGGAGTCTAGTACTGATTCATTGACTTCATGATGTATGGTGTCTGTACAGATACACAGACATTATTTGGGCACTGACATGGCATAGTACCTGTTATCTAAAACCCTCTGTCTAAAATCAGTTAGAAAATTGAACAGAATGTCAAATAAATGATTTTGGAAATTGGGCAACAACATGTAGCCATGATTTCTCAGAAGGAATAAGAATACAAAGCCTGAGAACACACAGGCTTTCTACCTGGAATAGAGGAGGTTGGCATAAGGATATTTTGGTATTTTTATCTATTGAAGAGACAAGGGTTAGTCTTTGGGGAGATTGAGGTGGCTGGAATTTGTAGGCCAGACAGCCAGAGAGGAAGAAGTTAATCATAGAAAGAAGTCCTGAAATTTGCATAGAGGGTCTTTTAAATGTTTGGCTCAATCCTAAACTGTGCAGGAGCAGGGTTAGATCGTGTGAGGCCAGGGAAAGAACAACCAAAAAGTACTACCTGGGAAGTTATGAGCTAACCAATTTTCATAGCTCATTCAGGGTTGGAAGATTTTCCAGATTTTGCCAGGCAAAGTGGAAGATTTCCTTGTTCAGAACATGGCCATTCTGTAGGAACCTTAGGTATAGAAGTAGACTAGCCTACATCCAGCAACAGTATTATTAAAAATTGAAGGTGAAAGTAGTTTCATGTGTACATTTTCTTATATTTTGCTCTAGTATCTTTATTCTTTTATTTTTAAATTGAATTATTATTCTCTCTAGATTTACATTGAGATATAGCATGAGTTAGTAACATAAGCGTTTTTTTTTCCTTTGCTTTTACTCTTAGAGAAATAGACAAATGCAGTCTCCCAGTTATTAAACAATATTTTTCTCACTGCATTGAAAGACAATCTACCTCAGTTTTATGTTGAGTTTTCACAAATAGTTGGATATCTATTTATGGACACTTTATTGTGTTTTGAAGATTTATTTTTATTTTTCTGTGACATTCAATCTTTTAACTTATATAGTGATTACAGCAAGTCCCCTACATACGAACCTTCAAGTTCCAAACTTTCAAAGATGTGAACCTGCCCCTGTATGCCAGCTGTTGTACTGTACTACTGTACTTTTCAGGGTACTGTACTGTAAGAGTAAAAATGTTTTCTTTATTATTATTTTTTAATGTATTATTTGTGTGAAAAGTATTATAAACCTATTACAGTACAGTACCTTATAGCTGATTGTGTTAGTTGGGTAACTTTGTGTTAGTTGGGTAACTAGGCTAACTTTGTTGGACTTACGAACAAATTGAACTTATGAACACGCTCTTGGAACAGAACTCATTTGCATGTAGGGGACTTACTGTATATAGTAACATTTAATATTCAGTACAGGATTACCCCACACATTAGTTTTTACTTTGTCTTCATTTAAAAAAATTTCATGGATATTCTTGAGAATGAGTTCAAAAGAATATGACTGTTTCAAAAGGAGAAAAAGAACAAAAAGTCACAACAGCAAAATTTCCTTTAGGATTCTAATTGCAACTGCATGTAAATCGTAGAATACTGTGAATAACTGAAACTTTTGTGATCTTCCTATTCAAGAATAAGAGTATTACTTTTCATTATTTCAATGCTCATTTTATTTATATATGTATATATATTTTATGTGTGTATATATATATCCTGTTGAATATACTTATAGACATAAACATTAAATATATATATTTCATATTAAATATGCTATATACTATAAAATTCTTATAGTCATATATTTGAACATATATAAAATAGGAAATATAACAGATATTTGGTGTTTTTCTATATGTGTGTGGCCTGATAAAGATATTTCCCTTAAAAATATTGCTAAATATTATATACTTTTGAAACATCTATAAATGATGCATCAGTTAACTCCTGATTATTGATTAACAAACTACTCCAAAATTCAACTGATTAAAAAAAATAACAAGCCTTTTGTTAACTCTTGAATCAGAAAGCCAATAATTTAGACTGGGTACAGCTGTTTTTTCTGGTATCAGTAGATCTTTCTCATACCTCTGTCATCAGCTGCTGGTTTGTTTTTACTCTCTGTTTCTGGGTGTTGACTAGCATGACCTGGGGTGCAGTTCCTCACCCTCTTAGAGATTAGCATGTGTTTTCATGAAGGAGGCTGGGTTCAAAGATAAGAAATGAAAGCACAAAAGACTACTAAATGCCTAGAATTTAAACTGGCTAATTAATGTCAGTTTCTCACTAGACTCAGTTGGTGAAAGTAAGTCACACAAACAGAGCAGATTCAAGGAGTGAGAAATAGTGGAGACTATGGCAGGTTTTGTTCTTGGGAAAAGCTACAAAGTCAAATTGCAAAGCATGTACACACAAGGAGACTGGTGATTGAGGTCATTGCAGCATTCAGTTCACCACAAAAGAATTATTTGGTAATTATATTTTTTAACTGGTTATTGTAAAAACAGACACATCTTACAAAATTCTGTAATTTTTGCAGATATTTTAGAATTGCATATTAGGCCATGGATATATCTGATTATATCATCTAGAAATGCATAAAATTTTATCTAGTCTTTTGTAATATTTTTCCTCTAAAAATTTATTTTTCTATCACATCAGCCAGAAGTTGTAAAACAATATTAAAAAAACATGGTGATAGTAGGTTTTGTTAACTTATTCCGTAGGAATTCCATGGATTAAATAAGAAATACATGTTATTTTGATTATACTTGCTTTCTACATGATTTCCAAGTAACAAAAAAATAATTCAACTATAAAAATAACAGATTGATATGTATATTAGAAAAATGACTATTTCAATATTCTGAAAATATTGTTTCTTTCAAACAGTACTTGAATAATGTACTTTATTTAGAGTTCCAACAAGAAACAGAAAACACTCTGAATGAGCATAATTCAAAGAGGGTTTATTACAGAACTTTAGAAACCACAAAGGGTAGTGTTGGAACTTTGGACGAGTAGTAGACAAACACTCACCACCCCTAGGTTTGTAGCTCAATAAGTTATCTCAAAATGTCCATAGAAATATCTGGGAGTCCTATGAATACTTCAGGAATCTTGCCACTCCCCAGTTAAAAGAGTTAGAATCTATTTCCCCGCTTCTTAAAGCTGGACAGGACTTTGTAACTGCTTCAATAAGAAATGGGGTGAAAGTGATGCTACAAGATGTCTGAGGGCAAACCTAGGCTAGGTTTTTAGGCTAAACCTAAAAAGCAGTAGAGTTTCTATCTAGTTTCTATCTCTGTCTTTCTCCCTCTCTCTGTCTCTATCTCACAATCAGAACACTCACATTAATTTAGTCACCGTAATGTGAGGAGGTCCAGGCTATTTGGAGGGTTCTATGAAGGTGTTCCACAGCACAGCTAGTTCCAGCTGATATTTAGCTTCAAACAGCAGACGTAAGAATGAGCAAGCCTTCAGATTAATTCCAGTCCCTGGTTATTTACTATTCCTGACTCTTAATTTTCATCAGAGGCCTCAGACATCATGAATCAGAGACAACCTGATCTTGCTTTGCCCTGTCTGGACAAAGCAAGTTGTTTTATACCACTGAGTTTGGGGATAGTTCAAAATGCAACTAAACAAGATCAGGGGACAGGGGAAGGACAGTTATTAGAACTAGAGAAAGGAGAGAGAACTGCAGCGGGTCATCCATACTGAAAGGATCTGTAATCTTCATTGCAAGGTAACAGACAGCTCAAGGCAAGAATGCTGGCAGAGAGTCAAAGGAATCAGCACCCTGACTTCACTCTTCACTATATGTTCTTCCAATTCCTGACAGAGCTCGGCATTGTTTGGACCCAGGAAGAAGAAAAAGGCCTGGGAGTCCTCTTGATCTAGTTTATACAGCTCAGCTTCCCAGACAGAAGGCAGGGTGGAGAAGTGTACAGAATGTGTACTGAGTCCCAAATAAATGATTCCAAGCATATGTACCACAGACAATATTCTAAATGATTTTTCCTGAAGCCAACAATCTAAAAGACAGGCATAGCTACAGTAATCAAGACAATATGGTACTGGCACAAAAACAGAAACATAGATCAATGGAACAAGATAGAAAGCCCAGAGATAAACCTACACACCCATGGTCAACTAATCTATGACAAAGAAGGCAAGGATATACAATGGAGAAAAGACAGTCTCTTCAATAAGTGGTGTTGGGAAAACTGGACAGCTACATGTAAAAGAATGAAATTAGAATACTGCCTAACACCATACACAAAAATAAACTCAAAATGGATTAAAGACATAAATGTAAGACCGGGCACTATAAAACACTTAGAGGAAAACATAGGAAGAACACTCTTTGACATAAATCACAGCAAGATCTTTTTTGATCCACCTCCTAGAGTAATGGAAATAAAAACAAAAATAAACAAATGGGACCTAATGAAACTTCAAAGCTTTTGCACAGCAAAGGAAACCATAAACAACACGAAAAGACAACCCTCAGAATGGGAGAAAATATTTGCAAACGAATTAATGGACAAAGGATTAATCTCCAAAATATATAAATAGCTCATGCAGCTCAATATTAAAGAAACAAACAACCCAATCCAAAAATGGGCAGAAGACCTAAATAGACATTTCTCCAAAGAAGATATACAGATGGCCAAGAAGCACATGAAAAGCTGCTCCACATCACTAATTATTAGAGAAATGCAAATCAAAACTACAGTGAGGTATCACCTCACACCAGTTAGAATGGGCATGATCAGAAAATCTACAAACAACAAATGCTGGAGAGGGTGTGGAGAAAAGGGAACCCTCTTGCACTGTTGGTGGGAATGTAAATTGATAAAGCCACTATGGAGAACAGTATGGAGGTTCCTTAAAAAGCTAAAAATAGAATTACCATATGATCCAGCAATCCCACTACTGGACATACACCCAGAGAAAACCATAATTCAAAAAGACACATGCACCCCAATGTTCATTGCAGCACTGTTTACAATAGCCAGGTCATGGAAGCAACCTAAATACCCATTGACAGACAAATGGATAAAGAAGTTGTGGTACATATATACAATGCAGTATTACGCAGCTATAAAAAGGAACGAAATTGAGTCATTTGTTGAGACGTGGATGGATCTAGAGACTGTCATACAGAGTGAAGTAAATCAGAAAGAGAAAAACAAATATCGTATATTAATGCATGTATGTGGAACCTAGAAGAATGGTACAGATGAACCAGTTTGCAGGGCAGAAGTTGAGACACAGATGTAGACAACAAACGTATGGACACCAAGGGGGGAAAGCTGCAGTGGGGTGGAGATGGTGGTGTGCTGAATTGGGCGATTGGGATTGACATGTATACACTGATGTGTATAAAATTGATGACTAATAAGAACCTGCTGTATAAAAAATAAATAAAATTTTAAAATTAAACACTAATATTAAACTTTCTTTGGGTTATTTGTATGGAAATGTTAATATAAATGTTTCAGGCATTACATGAAATTCCTAAAAATCTTATATGTTCTGGTATAATGTTATAAGTCATAATTTTAGTTATTACTTTAAAATGTATATCTCAGAAATAATTTCCTTGTCAATTGCATTATTATGAACTTTCATCAAATATTTAACCATGGTCATTTTTTTTTTTTTTTGTGGTACGCAGGCCTCTCACTGTTGTGGCCTCTCCCGTTGCGGAGCACAGGCTCCGGACGCGCAGGCTCAGTGGCCATGGCTCACGGGCCCAGCCACTCTGCAGCATGTGGGATCTTCCCGGACCGGGGCACGAACCCGTGTCCCCTGCATCGTCAGACGGACTCTCAACCACTGCGCCACCAGGGCAGCCCTAACCGTGGTCATTTTTAAGTCTTTTGTCATTTACAGACAGTTCTGGGTGTACTCTGATGCTTTTGCAAAAATGTTCCTATAAAAGGGTTTCATCTTCAAGGAATTCATGGAAAAGACTCTGACAAGTACAGGTTTCTGGTAACTGACTATACTGCTGAACTGAATGAATAAGCATTTTCAGAAATCTAATGGAAAACTGTTGAATTCATAAAAGCGCTAACAAAAGACCAAGATGAAAAAAAATTACATGGGACTGAGTGAACTGATGAGGATGATTATAATTTTTGTGACTTTCTGTTTGAATTAAGAAACAGGAAAAAAAAATAAAAGACAGGCCTAAAAGAGAAAAATACTATTTATTGTGAATGGAAAGCTTACTTCTATGCCACGTTGATATTTCTTTTGGCATTCTGAGATCAGGGAAAAGGGACACAAAATAAAGTATATTCTCTGAGTTCTTGGGAATAAGAATCTCCTTATTAGCAAAAGTAGTGAAACAAGTTAGGGCAGTCATGCCAAAAAAACTACTTCCTTTTCTACTTCAATCTGTTTTTACTAGGAATTAATGAAGAAATTTTAAAAAGATAATTATAATTTTTACTTGTCTATTAATATGGAGAGCAGCGTAAACTAGTAAATATGGCTAGAAATTAGAGACACTGATAGTAGTATGGCCAGCATCAGTGCCATTATATGAGCCACATAAAACTGTTATATTAGAAATATTTTTCCATACTGTTACAAGCTCTGCAGTAGTTCAGTAATGGTACCTAGGAAAATGAATGTATTCTATAGTTATCAGCCCATCTTTTGTGTCCTTTTATTCTCCACCAGAGTTTGTAATAATATGAAGAGATCACTCCTACACAGATGTTTGCAGTGTAACTAATTCAGCACTCTACATTGATTGGTTGAATGGCAAGGAAGAGTTGTATGTCATCTCTGTTCTGATTGGTCCAAAATAGAAGATTATAATCATTATTCATGTGCTTATTTTTGTTTTGTGTAAATTTAAAATGATACAGTTGGGATTCCCTTTGTATAATCTTTTATTTCCATTTCTCATTCTCTCTCTCTCTGTCTTTCAAACAGACACACACACACACAGAGAGAGAGAGAGAGAGAGAGAGAGAGAGAGAGAGAGAGAGAGAGAAATGGCTATGGCTATTAATTTCAAATCCCATTATAACACTATTTAGCTATTTCTTTAAGTAATGCATTTACAGTATAAGGGAGGACCTTCAAGATGGCAGAGGAGTAAGACATGGAGATCACCTTCCTCCCCACAAGTACATCAAAAATACATCTATATGTGGAACAACTTCTACAGAACACCTAGTGAAAGCTGGCAGAAGACCTCAGACTTCCCAAAAGCTGACAAGATGTTGGTGCTCCAGCCAGGTGTCAATCCTGAGCCTCTGAGGTGGGAGAGCCGAGTCAGGACATTGGTCCACCAGAGACCTCCTGGCCCCACATAATAGCAATCAGTTAGAGCTCTGCCAGAGATCTCTGTCTCAGTGCTAAGACCCAGCTCCACTCAACGACCAGCAAGCTCCAGTGCTGGACACGCCATGCCAAACAACTAGAAACATAGGAAAGCAAACCCACCCATTAGCAGAAATCCTGCCTAAAATCATAATAAGTTCACAGACACCCCAAACACACCACAGGATGTGGTACTGCCCAACAGAAAGACAAGATCCAGCCTCATCCACCAGAACGCAGGGACCAGTCCCCTCCACCAAGAAGCCTACACAACCCACTGAACCAACCCTACCCACTGGGGGCAAACACCAAAAACAACGGAACTATGAACCTGCAGCCTGTGAAAAGGAGACCCCAAACACAGTATGGTAAGAAAAATAAGACAGAGAAAAATGCAGCAGATGAAGGAGCAAGGTAAAAACCCACCAGACCAAACAAATGACGAGGAAATAGGCAGTCTACCTGAAAAAGAATTCAGAGTAATGATAGTAAAGATAATCCAAAATCTTGTAAATAGAATAGAGAAAATACAAGAAATGTTTAACAAGGACCTAGAAGAACTAAAGAGCAAACAAACAGTGATGAACAACGCAATAAATGAAATTAAAAATTCTCTAGAAGGAATCAATAGCAGAATGACTGAGGCAGAAGAATGGATAAGTGACCTGGAAGATAAAATAGTGGAAATAACTACTGCAGAGCAGAATAAAGAAAAAAGAATGAAAAGAATTGAGGACAGTCTCAGAGACCTCTGGGACAACATTAAATGCACTGATATTCGAATTATAGGGTTCCCAGAAGAAGAAGAGAAAATGAAAGGGACTGAGAAAATATTTGAAGAGAATATAGTTGAAAACTTCCCTAATATGGGAAAGGAAATAAGTCCAGGAAGCACAGAGAGTCCCATACAGGATAAATCCAAGGAGAAACACACCGAGACACATATTAATCAAACTATCAAAAATTAAATAAAAAGAAAAAATGTTAGAGGCAGCAAGGGGAAAGCAACATACAAAGGAATCCCCATAAGGTTAACAGCTGATCTTTCAGTAGAAACTCTGCAAGCCACAAGGGAGTGGTAGGACATATTTAAAATGATGAAAGGGAAAAACCTACAACCAAGATTACTCAACCCAGCAAGGATCTCATTCAGATTTGATGGAGAAATTAAAACCTTTACAGACAAGTAAAAGCTGAGAGAGTTCAGCACCACCAAACCAGCTTTACAACAAATGCTAAAGGAACTTCTCTAGGCAAGAAACACAAGAGAAGGAAAAGACCTATAATAACAAACTCAAAACAATTAAGAAAATGGTAATAGGACCATGCATATCGATAATTACCTTAAATGTAAATGGATTAAATGCTCCCACCAAAAGACATAGACTGGCTGAACGGATACAAAAAGAAGACCCATATATATGCTGTCTACAAGAGACCCGCTTGGGACCTAAGGCCACATGCAGACTGAAAGTGAGGGGATGAAAAAAGACATTCCATGCGAATGGAAATCAGAAGAAAGCTGGAGTAGCAATTCTCATATCAGACAAAATAGACTTTAAAATAAACACTATTACAAGAGACAAAGAAGGACAGTACGTAAAGATCAAGGGATCAATCCAAGAAGAAGATATAACAATTGTAAATATTTATGCACCCAACATAGGAGCACCTCGATACATAAGGCAAACGCTAACAGCCATAAAAGGGGAAATCGACAGTAAAACAATCATAGTATGGGACTTTAACACCCCACTTTCACTAATGAACAGATCATCCAAAATGAAAATAAATAAGGCAGTACAAGCTTTAAATGATGCATTAGACCAGATGGACTTAATTGATATTTGTAGGACATTCCGTCCAAAAAAAGCAGAATACACTTTCTTCTCAAGTGCTCATGGAACGCTCACCAGGATAAATCATATCTTGGATCACAAATGAAGCCTTGGTAAATTTAAGAAAATTGAAATCATATCAGGTATCCTTTCTGACCACAATGCTTTGAGATTAGATATCAGTTACAGGAAAAAAAACTGTAAAAAATACAAACACGTGGAGGCTAAACAATACACTACTAAATAACCAAGAGATCACTAAAGAACTCAAGGAGGAAATAAAAAAATACCTAGAAACAAATGGCAATGAAAACATGATGACCCAAAACCTATGGGATGCAGCAAAAGCAGTTCTAAAAAGGGAAGTTTATAGCAATACAGTACTAATGCAAGAACAAGAAAAACCTCAAATAAACAACGTAACCTCACACCTAAAGCAATTAGAGAAAGAAGAACAGAAAAAACCCAAAGCTAGCAGAAGGAAAGTAGCCATAAAGATCAGATCAGAAATAAATGAAAAAGAAATGTAGGAAACAGTAGCAAAGATCAATAAAACTAAAAGCTGGTTCTTTGAGAAGATAAACAAAATTGATAAACCATTAGCCTGACTCATCCAGAAAAAAAGGAAAACACTCAGATCAACAGAATGAGAAATGAAAAACGAGAAGATACAACAGACTCTGCAGAAATAGAAAGGATCATGAGAGATTACTACAAGCAACTATATGCCAATAAAATGGACAACCTGGAAGTAAAGGACACATTCTTACAAAAGCACAACCTTCCAACACTGAACCCGGAAGAAATAGAAAGTATAAACAGAGCAGTCACAGGCACTGAAATTGAAACTGTGAATAAAAGTCTTCCAACAAACAGAAGCCCAGGACCAGATGGCTTCACAGGCGAATTCTATCAAACATTTAGGGAAGAGATAACACCTATCCTTCTCAAACTCTTCCAAAATATAGCAGAGAGAGGAACACTCTCAAACTCATTCTAAAGGCCACCATCACCCTGATATCAAAACCAGACAAAGATGTCACAAAGAAAAACTACAGGCCAATATCTCTGATGAACATAGATGCAAAAATCCTCAACAAAATACTAGCAAACAGAATCCAACAGCACATTAAAAGGATCATACACCATGGTCAAGTTGGGTTTATCCCAGGATTGCAAGGATTCTTCAATATATGCAAATCAGTGTGATACACCATATTAACACATTGGAGGATAAAACCCATATGATCATCTCAATCGATGCAGAAAAAGCTTTTGACAAAATCCAACACCCATTTATGATAAAAACTCTCCGGAAAGTGGGCATAGAGGGGACCTACCTCAACATAATAAAAACCATATATGACAAACCCACAGCCAATATCGTTCTCAATGATGAAATACTGAAATCATTTCCTCTATGATTAGGAACAAGACAAGGGTGCCCACTCTCACCACTATTATTCAACATAGTTTTGGAAGTTTTAGCCACGACAATCAGAGAAGAAAAAGAAATAAAAGTAATCCAAATTGGAAAAGAAGAAGTAAAACTGTCATTGTCACTGTTTGCAGATGACATGATACTATACATGGAAAATCCTAAAGATGCGACCAGAAAACTACTAGAGCTAATCAATGAATTTGTTAAAGTCTCAGGATACAAAATTAATGTACAGAAAGCTCTGGCATTCCTATATGCTAACAACAAAAAATTAGAGAAATTAAGGAAACACTCCCATTTATCATTGCAACCAAAAGAATAAAATACCTAGGAATAAACCTACATAAGGAGGCAAAAGACCTTTATGCAGAAAACTATTAGACACTGATGAAAGAAATCAAAGACGATAAAAAGAGATAGGGAGATATACCATGTTCTTGGATTGGAAGAATCAATATTGTGAAAATGACGATACTACCCAAAGCAATATACAGATTCAATGCAATCTGTATCAAATTGTCAATGGCATTTCTCACAGAGCTAGAGAAAAACATTTTACAATTTGTATGGAAACACAGAAGACCCTGAATAGGCAAAGCAATCTTGAGAAAGAAAAGTGGAGCTGGAGGAATCAGGCTCCCTGACTTCAGACAATACTATGATGCTACGGTAATCAAGACAGTATGGTACTGGCACAAAAACAGAAATATAGACCAATGGAACAGGATAGAAAGCCCAGAGATAAACCTATGCACATATGGTCACCTTATCTTTCACAAACGAGGCAAGAATATACAATGGAGAAAAGACAGCCTCTTCAATAAGTGGTGCTGGGAAAATTGGACAGCTATACATAAAAGAATGAAATTAGAATACTTCCTAACACCGTACACAAAAATAAACTCAAAATGGATTAAAGACCTAAATGTAACCCCAGACACTATAAAACTCTTAGAGGAAAACAGGCAGAACACTGTGTGACATAAATCAAAGCAAGATCTTTTTTGATCAACCTCTTAGAGTTATGGAAATAAAATCGAAAATAAACAAATTGGACCTAATGAAACTTCAGAGCTTTTGCACAGCAAAGGAAACCATAAACAAGATGAAAAGGCAACCCTCAGAATGGGAGAAAATATTTGCAAATGAAGCAACTGACAAAGGATTAATCTCCAAAATATATAAGCAGTTCATGCAGCTCAATATCAGAGAAAACAAGGAACCCAATCCAAAAATGGGTGGAAGACCTAAATGGACATTTCTCCAAAGAAGATATACAGAGTGCCAACAAACACATGAAAAGATGCTCAACATCACTAATCATTAGAGAAATGCAAATCAAAACCACAGTGTGGTATGATCTCACACTGATCAGAATGGCCATTATCTACAAACAATAAATGCTGGGTAGGATGTGGAGAAAAGGGAACCCTCTTGCACTGTTTGTGGAATTTAAATTGCCACTATCGATAACAGTATGGAGGTTCCTTAAAAAACTGAAAATAGAGCTACCATATGACCCTGCAATCCCACTACCTGACATATACCCTGAGAAAACTGTAATTCAAAAAGAGACATATACCACAATGTTCATTGCAGCACTACTTACAATAGCCCATACATGGAAGCAATCTAAATGTCCATTGACAGATTAATGGATAAAGAAGGTGTGGCACTTATATACAATGGAATATTACTCAGCCATAAAAAGAAACGAAATTGAGTTATTTGTAATGAGTTGTATGGACCTATATTCTGTCATACAGAGTGAAGTAAGTCAGAAAAAGAAAGACAAATACCACATGCTAATGTACATATATGGAATCTAAAAAAAAAAATTTAAAAAAAGCCCCAAAAAACGGTACTGATGAACCTAGTGGCAGGGCAGGAATAAAGATGCAGATGTAGAGAATGGACTTGAGGACACGAGGTGGGGTGGGAGGGGAAGCTGGGACAAAGTGAGAGAGTAGCATTGACATATACACTACCAAACGTAAAATGGATGGCTAGTGGGAAGCTGCTGCATATCACAGGGAGATCAGCTCGGTGCTTTGTGAGAACTTAGAGGGGTGGGATAGGGAGTGTGGGAGAGAGATGCAAGAGGGAGGGGATATGGGGATATATGTATACTTATAGCTGATTCACTTTGTTGTACAGCAGAAAGTAATGCAACATTGTAAAGCAATTATACTCCAGTAAAGATATTAAAAAAATAAAAAATAGTAAAAAAAAAAAAAGCTGAGCATTTCACTTAATGTAACTTATACTTTAACTAAAAATAAATTAATACAAAGAAGAAAAAGTAACCTCAATATATAGTAATTCAAAACAAATGAAAGATAGAAAATAATCATATGTAAACCTCACCTAGCAAAAAGCAAAACATTATTTGCCAAAGACTTTCATTTCAACATTTTTAAAATGTCTGTGCCCATTTTTTTCATAACTCAGGCTAAGTCATTGGGAAAATTATACTTACTGGAGGCAGTAAAGTCATTATTTTGTGGCGATAATTTATTGTGCTTTAATTTTTATTATGAAATGAAAATCATTTATAAATTTCTATACTTTATTTCCTTTAGTAACAGTACTTTATTAAAGTCATAATTTTATATACAAAATTTATGCATAAGCTAAATCTGACTTTGGATCAGACCAGTGTGATCAGGCTATAAGTAACAGTGTGGTTCAGATGTCCTGGCACTTTCACTGCAGACCTCACCACTGTCTGTAATTGCTCAATGGATCAGTGCACAGCACATTTTGATGGTCCACCTCAGTTTATGTTGTTGCCATCAGTATATTATGATTTGTCACGTACTGTTTTTAAAATGATTTGAAATCCCCAAAGGGAAGCTTCTTTGCTGCCACCTACTACCCTTGGCAGATGCAGCAACTAGCCTACTCAGAAATTTCAAAGCTGAAAATATAAAACAATACAGAAGTTGACATACTTTCCTCTGTTCTCTGATTGAGTTAATAAATTCCCTGCTTTCTAATGTAATATATTCAATATCTTTTTAAAAATTGAAGTATAGTTGATTTACAGTATTAGTTTCAGTGTACAACATAGTGATTCAATATTTTTGTAGGTTATACTCCATTTAAAGGTATTATAAAATATGGGCTATATTCCATGTGCTGTGCAGTATATCCTTGTAGCTTATTTATTTTATACGTAGTAGTTTGTACCTCTCCGTCCCCTACCACTATCTTGCCCCTCCCTCCACCCCTCTGTCCACTAGTAACCACTAGTTTGTTCTTTATATCTGTGGATCCATTTCTGTTTTGTTATACTCATTTGTTTGTTTCATGTTTTAGATTCCAGTCAATGTTTTTTTTTTAATTACAAATAAAAAGAAGGCTTAGTTTATTTCTTTGAAGTTCTGATTTTGTCTTTAGCTAATCACTAATGATATGAGCTGTTTTTCAGAAGAGGATAGGCTGCAGTCAGGATGGCTAGATATTTTGTTATAGAAGGAACAATAATGTCACAAGTCTCCCCTGGTGTGTAGCTGAGCTTTTAATGGCTAAACTAAAAACACTGAACCTCTGTAGCAGAATCTGAAATAGGGACTCTAGATTAAACTTTTTATCTCAGGTGACTTTTACAGTTTCATCTCTGAGACAGATTTCTACCTTGAAGCTTAAAATATGGGTCAGAAAAATAAAGAAGTACGTCACATGATAAAATTAGCTTCTCTCACTGGGGAGGTAGGAAATAAGATATTACATGTCCTACACAAAGGCTGTGCCTATACTCACCCGTCTTAAACCGCTTAACCATATCATCTTAAACCTTAAGCCACCTCATCCTATTACTGTTTATTCCTAAATTAGGCAACTTGGCTGAACTAGCTTATTTCTACTTACAGTGCCAATAATGATGCAGTTTTTCTTCTCTGTGGTGTGATGTTGTTGATGGTAATAATGTAATTTTAAAGCTTTTCACTAATTTCTTTCCACAGCAACTGTTGTATCTTCTTTTTCCCTCCCTAATCCAACTCCTGTAGTTTTAATAGGAACAAAATGAAAACATGATTCTATATAATTATAAAATGACACTGTTTTGACTATAACTAGGTCTTAAACCTGCTAACATATTTTCTATATGTCCTTTTGAACCACATTCCTTAGAAGAAAGGAATATGTTTTAGGTTTCTAATGAAGCTATCAACCTCAAGCGTGTGACTCTTATTCTTTATCTAAAATTAATTGTGTAACCTTGTATAATGATTTTCTAAAATGAATCCATTTCTCAGCTGCCCATATTATATACTGATATATCCAAGAATAAGATATGTGTGTGTGTGTGTGTGTGTTTTCTGAGTGATAGCTATCCCTGCATTGCATTTACAAAGTGTATGTAAAATGCTCGAAATAAATCATCCATTCTTAATTTAGCAAAACTATCAGGAATATAAATAGAATTATATATCTGGAGAATATATGTAGGCATAAACACAGACATAAGACATCAAAGATAGGTTTTTAGCAGATGCTGATTAAAACAAAAGTAGTTTAGTCCTCTGTTTATATGTTTGCTTAGAAAAGCACTAAAACATTACTTCAAACAACTCTATGTGTTTTCTTATCACTAAAGCACAACAGCATAATGGTAAAATATGCCAATAATTCTAACAATGTGCCTTTATAGTTATA
Organism: Tursiops truncatus; assembly: GCF_011762595.2. Taxonomy (NCBI): domain Eukaryota; kingdom Metazoa; phylum Chordata; class Mammalia; order Artiodactyla; family Delphinidae; genus Tursiops; species Tursiops truncatus. Next base: position 81,806,054 of record NC_047036.1, read on the forward strand.
CTTTAGTAATATGAAATATTTAATAATGTATCCTTTACATTGATACTTAAGGATAGAGTAAAACAAATCACTGATTAATAGAATTACTCAGCAATAAAATAAGTAAATAATTTTGTTCATTTATATTTTAAAAAACCTTTTTACTGACAGCTGATGTCATAGCTCAATACATTATTTTGGGTGAACTGTGGGTATAGAGGAAAGGCAGGTGTCCACGAAGAAGGTAAAACTGTCACACGACAGATGAGATACAAAACAATATATTTAAAACTTAATATTAAATAATTGAACAAGTTCTCTATAGTAGTGGTAAGACCAATGATCTAAGAAGGCTGAAAAAGTAAAAACAAGCTTATTTCATTTTTGTAGCAGGCTCATATATCAGAATGCAGGTTCATTTAAAATAAACTTGTAGGAAAATGATCAAGCAAAGGCTACAAAAACACATGAGTCTCTTTGGAGCTGTAGCAACTGTCATTTTGCAAAAAATTGCTAGTTGTATCTGTTAAGTGCCACAGGGCACACAGATTCTTTAAACATGCTCACTGTCTTAAAGTACTTACAATCTGGTTGAACAGATAGGACCTGAACAAACAAAAGTACAAATCAGGAAGGTATAACATAAGTGTCAAGAACAGGTGGACATTTTTTCTATTGAAATTCAAAGGGAAAAGAATGACTGGTTAGAACTTCACGTGAAACCTTGAAACAATCTCAGAGAAAAAAAGTAATGATGAAATGTTCTGATTTTGGTTAAAGGTAACATAGTTTCCTTAGATAATACTAAATTGATAGTGTAGCATCAGGGCCTCTAAAGACCTTATATACAAGCCATAGAATAATTTCAAAGAAATACATTTAAAGTGATAAAAATATATGCAATATAGAAGCAATAAACACAATAAATTCTAGTTTGTATCCTCTTGAATACCTTTATAGTGTGTATTAGGAAGCATACTTCATAGTAAAACAATGAAAATTCAGACAAAAGAGGAGTTATTGAGTTTTGAAATTTCCCTTTACATACATAATCAGGTCACATTGGTTTATTGGAGAGAGAGAGAGGGAAAGAGAGAGAGAGGGAGAGATAGGAAGAGAGAGAGAAAGTTCCTATTAGTGATAGAACACGTTCGTTACTTAAAATTAAATTCCAATTATAATTACTTTTATGTAGGCATAAAAATAACTAATGGAAGTTAGTGGCTTAACTCAATAAAGGTTGCTTTCTTGATTGAATCACAGTCTAGTATTGGTCAGACTACTCTCTTAAGTTTTTCCCTCCATGAGATGAGTCAAGGTGTTGGTTTCTTCCTTAATTTGTCTCTGCTGTCTCCCTCCTAGGCTTTCACTTTCAGCTCCTTAGATAAAGGAAAGAGAGAAGATAGAGACTCATGGTGGGTATCTTAGTATCTAGACTTGTAATATTCAATATTCCTACCCACATTCACTATTTGGTGCTATTTAGATGTAAGGTAGGGAATAGAAATGAAGCCCGTGTGAAAGAAATTATACCAAAAAAGAATTGAAATAACTAACATGGGAAGACAGGCAAAATCAGACAAAACTGAATAGAATAATTTTTTTCCTTAAGGTACTTTGTTGAAAGGCCAACAATTTTTTCCAACATATTTATAATTTTTCTTGATGAAAATAACATAATAAACAGGAAAGTATTTGAAGATATAATAAAAGTGTTTCCAGAGTCCTGAAATGGCACTGCATTTCTCAGGTGAACAACAAAAATAATCAGCGTGGTGATATATTCTAGTAAAGTTTTCTAAACTTTGTAAACAATAGCAAAAATCATGCATATCCCCTCACAGGAAAACAACAACTACAACAATAACAACCACAAACAAATTTTGAATATTGAATTAATTTAGTATAAACTGTGGTGATTGCAGAAAACAATATAGAAAAGAATGTTATACGCTTTGACAATTTATTATAGAGACAGGATAGTGTAAATAGGAGAATGTGAGATGTTAATTTCACACTCTTCTCTGTTTTATAGCATAAAATTTATAGATAGAGTTAAATGTGTAAGTACTTAGAGAAATCAAATGCCTTATTGTTTTAATCCCTTTAAACTTTAGAGGTATATTGTGTATATACATATTCCTTGTTAAGAAAATACTTATCTGAAATTCAGCAGTTTCTCCAAATTCTTTTGTCTTACAAAGGAATGTAATGCATTTGAGTATTTTTTTCATTTTTATAAGCAAGTATAATCCAATTGCATTTTATTAAGTTCTTTTTAATATGTAGCTCTTTATAGGCAAAGAGAAATGTCTATAATTTTGCTTAAAAAGCTTCATTGTGACAATTTGTGAGTAAAGAGATTTCAAGTGATATTGTAATTCCTTTTTCATTTTTTCAGAGTGCTTGGTATTTTTCTGAAAGTCATGTGTTTATCTAAAAATAAATAAAGTTCTTTTAAAAGACTGTGGGTTACCCAGATATGTAGAAATACTTCCACTAGAAAATCAACTTTTGAAAATAGTAGACCAATGTTTTTGCATATATGTCCTTGGCATTCTTTTTCAGTGCTACTTTACAAGTAAAGCAAAAAGGGCTTGATGAAGTTCAGAAATCATGTTGAATGAAAGTAAGGAAAAAATCAGAAATGTTAGTTTAGGTACTTGAGTATTACGATGTGAAAATAACAACTGATGCTTTTACTTTGAAATATTTATTAACTTAATGTAAAAACTAAAATTAGGCTAAGGGAGAACAGACCATTGCAGTCTAGTTGAAAGCAATTATATGTCTACTCATATTATTTGTTAAGATAGCTCAAATGAGAAAATTATAGAGTACTCCTAAAATCATAGGTCCAATGTTGATGATGAAGCTTAAATAATAAAAATATTTATTTAGTTAGTATCAGTATCACAGATATCTGGCTTGAACTCCATGAAGCTCGTTTGTATATACAGTTAATTATAACACCTTTCACCTGTTACAGAGCACAGTTTTTTAACCCAGAAGATGTATAAATTGAGATTAAATTTAAGTTGTTAAAAACTAAACAGATTATCAATTCATGAATCAATTGTATACTTGTTTGAGATTTTTGGATATATAAAATATGGAATTTTAAAATGCTGACAAAGAAAGAAAGAAAAAAGAAGGAAGGGAGGGAGGAAGAGAGAGAGGCGGAGGTAAGGGTGAGTAGGGGAGGGAGAGAAATGAAGGAAAGAAGGAAGAAAGAAGGGAAAAATTAATATAGGTATAACAGAAAATGAGTTTAGTAAGAAAAGAGCAATAATACAGTGGTTGCACGGAGGGGAAATCTCATCTGCTGTAATAAACATCAAGGAAAGAGGCCAAGATGAATTTTTCTTTTATTTTTTTTTACATCTTTATTAGAGTATAATTGCTTTACAGTGGTGTGTTAGTTTCTGCTTTATAACAAAGTGAATCATTTATACATATACATATGTTCCCATATCTCCTCCCTCTTGCATCTCCCTCCCTCCCACCCTCCCTATCCGACCCCTCCAGGTGGTCACAAAACACCGAGCTAATCTCCCTGTGCTATGTGGCTGCTTTCCACTAGCTATCTATTTTACGTTTGGTAGTGTATATATGGCCATGCCACTCTCTCACTTTGTCACAGCTTACCCTTCCGCCACCCCATATCCTCAAGTCCATTCTCTAGTAGGTCTGTGTCTTTATTCCCGTCTTACCACTAGGTTCTTCATGACATTTTTTTCTTATATTCCATATATATGTGTTAGCATACGGTATTTGTCTTTCTCTTTCTGACTTACTTCATTCTGTGTGACAGACTCTAGGTCCATCCACCTCACTTCAAATAACTCAATATCGTTTCTTTTTATGGCTGAGTAATATTCCATTGTATATATGTGCCATATCTTCTTTATCCATTCATCCGATGATGGACACTTAGGTTGCTTCCATGTCCTGGCTATTGTAAATAGAACATTTTGGTACATGACTCTTTTTGAATTATGGTTTTCTCATGGTAATGGGATTGCTGGGTCATATGGTAGTTCTATTTGTAGTTTTTTAAGGAACGTCCATACTGTTCTCCATAGTGGCTGTACCAATTCACATTCCCACCAGCAATGCAAGACTGTTCCCTTTTCTCCACACCCTCTCCAACATTTATTGTTTCTAGATTTTTTGATGATGGCCATTCTGACCGGTGTGAGATGATGTCTCATTGTAGTTTTGATTTGCATTTCTCTAATGATTAATGATGTTCAGCATTCTTCCATGTGTTTGTCGGCAATCTGTATATCTTCTTTGGAGAAATGTCTCTTTAGGTCTTCTGCCCATTTCTTGATTGGGTTGTTTCTTTTTTTGTGATTGAGCTGCATGAGGTGCTTATAAATTTTGGAGATTAATCCCTTGTCAGTTGCTTCACTTGCAAATATTTTCTCCCATTCAGAGGGTTGTCTTTTCGTCTTGTTTATGGTTTCCTTTGCTGTGCAAAAGCTTTGAAGTTTCGTTAGGTCGCATTTGTTTATTTTTGTTTTTATTTCCATTTCTCTAGGAGGTGGGTCAAAAAGGATCTTGCTGTGATTTAGGTCATAGAGTGTTCTGCCTATGTTTTCCTCTAAGAGTTTGATAGTTTCTGGCCTTACATTTAGGTCTTTAATCCATTTTGAGCTTATTTTTGTGTATGGTGTTAGGGAGTGATCTAATCTCATACTTTTACATGTATCTGTCCAGTTTTCCCAGCACCACTTATTGAAGAGGCTGTCCTTTCTCCACTGTACATTCCTGCCTCCTTTATCAAAGGTAAGGTGACCATATGTGCGTGGGTTTATCTCCGGGCTTTCTATCCTGTTCCATTGATCTATATTTCTGTTTTTGTGCCAGTACCATACTGTCTTGATTACTGTAGCTTTGTAGTATAGACTGAAGTCAGGGAGCCTGATTCCTCCAGCTCCGTTTTTCGTTCTCAAGATTGCTTTGGCTATTTGGGGTCTTTTGTGTTTCCATACAAATTGTGAAATTTTTTGTTCTAGTTCTGTGAAAAATGCCAGTGGTAGTTTGATAGGGATTGCATTGAATCTGTAGATTGCTTTGGGTAGTAGAGTCATTTTCACAATGTTGATTCTTCCAATCCAAGAACATGGTATATCTCTCCATCTATTTGTATCACCTTTAATTTCTTTCATCAGTGTCTTATAATTTTCTGCATACAGGTCTTTTGTCTCCTTAGGTAGGTTTATTCCTAGATATTTTTTTATTTCTGTTGCAATGGTAAATGGGAATGTTTTCTTGATTTCACTTTCAGATTTTTCATCATCAGTGTATAGGAATGCCAGAGATTTCTGTGCATTAATTTTGTATCCTGCTACTTTACCAAATTCAATGATTAGCTCTAATAGTTTTGTGGTAGCATCTTTAGGATTCTCTATGTATAGTATCATGTCATCTGCAAACAGTGACAGCTTTACTTCTTCTTTTCCAATTTGGATTACTTTTATTTCCTTTTCTTCTCTGATTGCTGTGGCTAAAACTTCCAAAACTATGTTGAATAAGAGTGGTGAGAGTGGAAAACCTTGTCTTGTTCCTGATCTTAGTGGAAATGGTTTCAGTTTTTCACCATTGAGGGCGATGTTGGCTGTGTCATATATGGCCTTTATTATGTTGAGGAAAGTTCCCTCTATGCCTACTTTCTGGAGGGTTTTTATCATAAATCGGTGTTGAATTTTGTCAAAAGCTTTCTCTGCATCTATTGAGATAATCATATGGTTTTTCTCTTTCAATTTGTTATTATGGTGTATCACGTTGATTGATTTGCGTATTTTGTAGAATCCTTGCATTCCTGGAATAAACCCCACTTGATCATGGTGTATGATCCTTTTAATGTGCTTTTGGATTCTGTTTGCTAGTATTTTGTTGAGGATTTTTGCATCTATGTTCATCACTGATACTGGCCTGTAGTTTTCTTTCTTTGTGACATCCTTGTCTGCTTTCGGTATCAGGGTGATGGTTGCCTCATAGAATGAGTTTGGGAGTGTTCCCCCTTCTGCTATATTTTGGAAGAGTTTGAGAAGGATAGGTGTTAGCTCTTCTCTAATTGTTTGATAGAATTTGCCTGTGAATCCTGGGCTTCTGTTTGTTGGAAGATTTTTAATCACATTTTCAATTTCAGTGCTTGTGATTGGTCTGTTCATATTTTCTATTTCTTCCTGATTCAGTCTTGGCAGGTTGTGCATTTCTAAAAATTTGTCCATTTCTTCCAGGTTGTCCATTTTATTGGCATAGAGTTGCTTTTAGTAATCTCTCATGATCTTTTGTATTTCTGCAGTGTCAGTTGTTACTTCTCCTTTTCATTTCTAATTCTGTTGATTTGAGTCTTCTCCCTTTTTTTCTTGATGAGTCTGGCTAATGGTTTATCAATTTTGTTTATCTTCTCAAAGAAACAGCTTTTAGTTTTATCGATCTTTGCTATCGTTTGCTTCATTTCTTTTTCATTTATTTCTGATCTGATCTTTATGATTTCTTTCCTTTTGCTAACTTCGGGGTTTTTTTGTTCTTTCTCTGATTGCTTTACATGCAAGGTTAGGTTGTTTATTCGAGATGTTTACTGTTTCTTAAGATAGGATTATATTGCTATAAACTTCCCTCTTAGAACTGCTTTTGCTGCATCCCATAGGTTTTGGCTCGTCGTGTGTCCACTGTCATTTGGTTCGAGGTATTTTTTGATTTCCTCTTTGATTTCTTCAGTGATCACTTCGTTATAAAGTAGTGTATTGTTTAGCCTCCATGTGTTTGTATTTTTTACAGATCTTTTCCTGTAATTGATATCTAGTCTCATACCATTGTGGTCGGAAAAAATACTTAATACAATTTCAATTTTCTTAAATTACCAAGGGTTGATTTGTGACCCAAGAGATGATCTATCCTGGAGAATGTTCCATGAGCACTTGAGAAAAATGTGTATTCTGTTGTTTTTGGATGGAGTGTTCTATAAATATCAATTAAGTCCGTCTTGTTTAATGTATCATTTAAAGCTTCTGTTTCCTTATTTATTTTCATTTTTGATGATCTGTCCATTGGTGAAAGTGGTGTGTTAAAGTCCCCTACTATGAATGTGTTACTGTTGATTTCCTCTTTTATGGCTGTTAGCATTTGCCTGATGTATTGAGGTGTTCCTATGTTGGGTACATAAATATTTACAATTTTTATATTCTCTTCTTGGATCGATCCCTTGATCATTATGTAGTGTCCTTGTTTGTCTCTTCTAATAGTCTTTATTTTAAAGTCTATTTTGTCTGATATGAGAATTGCTACTACAGCTTTCTTTTGTTTTCCATTTGCATGGAATATCTTTTTCAATCCCCTCACTTTCAGTCTGTTTGTGTCTCTAGGTCTGAAGTGGGTCTCTTGTAGACAGCATATATATGGGTCTTGTTTTTGTATCCATTCAGCCAGTCTGGGTCTTTAGGTGGGAGTATTTAATCCATTTACATTTAAGGTAGTTATCGATATGTATGTTCCTATGCCCGTTTTCTTAATTGTTTTGGGTTTGTTATCGTATGTCTTTTCCTTTTTTTTTGTTTCTTGTCTAGAGAAGTTCCTTTAGCATTTGTCATAAAGCTGGTTTGGTGGTGCTGAACTGTCTCTGCTTTTGCTTTTGCTTGTCTGTAAAGGTTTTAATTTCTCCATCAAATCTGAATGAGATTCTTGCTGGGTAGAGTAACCTTGGTTGTAGGTTTCTCTCCTTCATCACTTTAAACATGTCCTACTAGTCCCTTCTGGCTTGCAGAGTTTCTCCTGAAAGATCAGCTGTTAACCTTATGGGGATTCCCTTGTGTGTTATTTGTTGTTTTTCCCTTGCTGCTTTTAGTATGTTTTCTTTGTATTTAATTTTTGACAGTTTGATTAAGATGTGTTTTGGCGTATTTCTCCTTGGATTTATCCTGTATGGGACTCACTGTGCTTCCTGGACTTGATTAACTATTTCCTTCCCCACGTTAGGGAAGTTTTCAACTATAATCTCTTCAAATATTTTCTCAGTCCCTTTCTTTTTCTCTTCCTCTTCTGGTACCCCTGTAGTTCGAATGTTGGTGTGTTTAATGTTGTCCGAGACGTCTCTGAGACTGTCTTCAGTTCTTTTCATTCTTTTTTTCTTTATTTTGCTCTGCAGTAGTTATTTCCATTATTTTATCTTCCAGGTCACTTATCCGTTCTTCTGCCTCTGTTATTCTGCTATTGATCCCATCTAGAGTATTTCAGTTTCATTTATTGTGGTGTTTATCGTTGCTTGTTTCATCTTTTGTTCTTCTATATCCTTGTTAAATGTTTCTTGCGTTTTCTCTATTCTATTTCCAAGATTTTGGGTTATCTTTACTATCATTATTCTGAATTCTTTTTCAAGTAGACTGCCTATTTCCTCTTCATTTGTTAGGTCTGGTGGGTCTTTATCTTGCTCCTTCATCTGCTGTGTGTTTTTCTGTCTTCTCATTTTGCTTGTCTTACTGTGTTTGGGGGTCTCCTTTTTGCAGGCTGCCGGTTCGTAGTTCCCGTTGTTTTTGGTGTCTGTCCCCAGTGGGTAAATTTGGTTCAGTGGGTTGTGTAGGCTTCCTGGTGGAGGGGACTAGTGCCCGTGTTCTGGTGGATGAGGCTGGATCTTGTCCTTCTGGTGGGCAGGCCCATGTCTGGTGGTGTGTTTTGGGGTGTCTGTGGACTTTTTATGATTTTAGGCAGCCTCTCTGCTAATGGGTGGGGTTGTGTTCCTGTCTTGCTAGTTGTTTGGTATAGAGTGTCCAGCACTGTAGCTTGCTGGTCGCTGAGTGAAGCTGGGTGTTGGTGTTGAGATGGAGATATCTGGGAGATTTTCGTCGTTTGATATTATGTGGAGCTGGGAGGTCTCTTGTGGACCAGTGTCCTGAACTTGGCTCTCCCACCTTAGAGGCACATCACTGACTCCTGGCTGCAGCATCAAGAGCCTCTCATCTACACGGCTCAGAATAAAAGGGAGAAAAAGAAGAAAGAAAGAAAGAGAGAAAGAGAGAGAGACCGAAAGAGAGAGAGAGAGAGAGCGAGAGAGAGAGGGAGGGAGGAAGGAAGAAAGAGAATGAAATAAAATAAAGTAAGATAAAATAAAATAAAGTTATTAAAATAAAAAATAATTATTAAGGAAAAATATATTTTTTTTAAGAAAACAAAAACGGAGGGAAAGAACCTTAGGACAAATGGTGAAAGCAAAGCTATACAGACACAATCTCACAAAGAAGCATACACATACACACTCACAAAAAGAGGAAAGGGGGAGAAATCGTAAATCTTGCTCTCAAAGTCCACGTCCTCAATTTGGGATGATTCGTTGTCTATTCCTATATTCCACAGATGCAGGGTACATCAGGTTGATTGTGGAGCTTTAATCCGCTGCTTCTGAGGCTGCTGGGAGAGATTTCCCTTTATCTTCTTTGTTCGCACAGCTCCTGGGGCTCAGCTTTGGATTTGTCCCTGCCTCTGCGTGTAGGTTGCTGGAGGGCGTCTGTTCTTTGCTCAGACAGGACGGAGTTAAAGGAGCAGCTGCTTCGGGGGCTCTGGCTCACTCAGGCGGGGGGAGGGAGGGGTGCAGATACGGGACGAGCCTGCAGCGGCAGAGGCCAGCAGGACGTTGCACCAGCCTGAGGCGCACCGTGTGTTCTCCCGGGTAAGTTGTCCCTGGATCCCTGGACCCTGGCAGTGGCGGGCTGCACAGGCTCCCCAGAAGGGAGGTGTGGATAGTGCCCTGTGCTCGCACACAGGCTTCTTGGTGGCGGCAGCAGCAACCTTAGCGTTTCATGCCCGTCTCTGGGGTCTGCGCTGTTAGCTGCAGCTCGTAGCCGTCTCTGGAGGTCCTTTAAGCAGCGCTCTTAATCCCCTCTCCTCGCGCGCACCAGGAAACAAAGAGGGAAGAAAAAGTCCCTTGCCTCTTCGGTAGGTCCAGACTTTTCCCCAGACTCCCTCCCGGCTAGCTGTGGTGCACTCACCCCTGCAGGCTGTGTTCTTGCCGCCAACCCCAGTCCTCTCCCTGGGATCTGACGAAAGCCCGAGCCTCAGCTCCCAGGCCCCGCCCACCCCAGCAGGTGAGCAGACAAGCCTCTCGGGCTGGTGAGTGCCAGTCAGCACCATTCCTCTGTGCAGGAATCTCTCCGCTTTGCCCTCCGCACTCCTGTCGCTGCGCTCTCCTCCACGGCTCTGAAGCTTTCCCCCTCCGCCACCCGCAGTCTCTGCCCGTGAAGGGGCTTCTAGTGTGTGGAAACTTTTCCTCCTTCACAGCTCCCTCCCACTGGTGCAGGTCCTGTCCCTATTTTTTTTGTCTCTGTTTATTGTTTTTTCTTTTGCCCTACCCAGGTACGTGGGGAGTTTCTTGCCTTTTGGGAGGTCTGAGGACTTCTGCCAGCGTTCAGTAGGTGTTCTGTAGGAGTTGTTCCACTGGTGTATTTCTGGTGTATCTCTGGGGAGGAAGGTGATCTCTGCGTCATACTCTTCCACCATCTTCCCCCTCCTCTTAACTTTCTTTTCCGTTATCCCCACTAGGTCGAGTTTTATAAGGACACCTTCTCAAGAGGGCTCATGGCCCTCTTCCAGCAATGGCATCACTTTGACGTCTGCTTCCATCATCACATCTTCTCTCTGAACAATTTTCTTGCTCTAAAAGAAATTGAACAAGAAAGTTGTTAATTACACCTGGTCACCTTCCCTGCTGTTATATGGAATTGCTCTAAAGACTTTCTGGTTAAAAAGCGATTGGTTAGAGATTTATGTAACATGCAAATTGAGATAGTGGCAGACAGTCTCTAAAGGTGTTTGGAGTAAGCTCTGAAGGAGGACATTTTGTTAATTTTATGAGTATTTTTAGCTTTTCATCTCTCAGACTGAGTGTAATGGAGACCTATCTTTTACTTTCCATTAAGCCAATCAAGAAGCATGTTGAAATGAAATTTGCTGTTAAAGATGAAGAAAGTTGCAGATGGTAGCTCTTTGATTCGAAACTGGGAGTATGTAGATTATAGGAGTATAGAATTTTACATAGGAATAATAAATGTGAGGTCTTTTGCAGAACAGGAGGGAATGAAAGAAAAACTACTAGCTTCAAATGAGAAGACTTTATTTTTTCCTCAAGATATTTTTTCCTCAAGATATTTAGATCTGCTAATGTGGTTGCTTTATTCAAATCAAGACAAGAAGCCTCAAAGTTAAATTAGATCCACGGACTTCCTTGGTGGCGCAGTGGTTAAGAATTCACCTCCCAATGCAGGGGACGTGTCTTCCATCTCCGGTCAGGGAACTAGATTCCACACGCATGCCGCAACTAAGAGTTCGCATGCCATAACTAAGACCTGGCACAACCAAAAATAAATAAATAAATAAATTTTTTTTTAAAAGTTAGATCAGGTCCAAAAGCACTGTGTTATGTTGACCTTGTATTCCACTCATCTACATAGATACTTAGACTTCATCAAAATTAAAACTTACACTCTTTGAAAACCACTAAGAAAATGAAAACATAAGTTGCAGAATGGGAGATATTGTTTGTGAAACATATATCTGATAAAGGACTTGTATCTAAAAATGTCAAGAGCTCGTACAAATGAATAACGAAAAGCTGAAAGAATTAATCTCAATGGACTAAATATTTATATAGGCTCTATTTTGAAAAAGTTATATAGAGGTACACATGAAACGATACTCAAAATCGTTAGCCATTAGGCAAATGCAAACAAGAACCACAGAGAGATACAACTACACTCCCATTAGAATATCTACAATTAGAAATGCTGATAATAACAAGTATTGAAAATATGTGGATTGATTTGACCTCTCATATATCACAGGTATATCATTGATATATAAGTGAAATAAAGACATATGCCAACACAAAAAATGTGTAAGCAGATATTCTACATTATTCATAATAGCCAAAACCTGGAAGCAAACCAAATGTCTATTAGTCATGGAAGAATACAAAACCTGTGTTATAGCAATACTGTAAATACTACTCAGCAACAAAAATGGAACAAAGTGTTGATACCACCAACAACATGAATGAATCTTCAAAGCATTATGCTAAGTGAAATTAGGCAGACCCAAAATACTATTATATGATTATATTTGTATGATTTTATAGACATGTCAAATCTGTAGATTAAGTGGAATGTTGGCTGCATGACATAGGGTATGGCTGGTTACCTGGGGTAAGAGGGAACTCTTTGGGGAGATGGCATCATTCTATATCTTGATTTTGGTGGTAGTTGCACAAGAGTATATGTTTATCAAAACACATTGAACTCTAAACTTAAAATCACTGAACTTTATTTTATATAAATTATATCTTAATCAAGTGGATTAAACAGCAAATTAATCAATATTATGTGATTTTCAAATGAAGAATATACATTTCAACCAAATTAATGCATACCCCTAGCCTCTTCCCTAGACCCAGTATCTCTAGAAGTAAAGCTCAGGAATCAATGTGTTTGAAAATCTTGCCATGGACTCTCATTACTGTTTAAAACATATCTCAATAGTGTATTACATATACACTTTGGAAGAGACTATAAAGAAAATAAAAACACAAGTTAGAAAGTTAGAGAGACTAGGGAAAATATTTACAAATCATATGTCTGATTAAGAATTAATCCAAATTAGACAAAGTATAAAGAAATCCTTCAAAACTCAATTATATAAAAAAACTCAGGGCTTCCCTGGTGGCGCAGTGGTTGGGAGTCCGCCTGCTGATGCAGGGGGCGCGGGTTCGTGCCCCGGTCCGGGGGGAATCCCACGTGCCGCGGAGTGGCTGGGCCCGTGGGCCATGGCCGCTGGGCCTGTGCGTCCGGAACCTGTGCTCCGCGGCGGGAGAGAAAACTCAATTATAAGAAAACAAAATACCCAAATATTTTAAAAAGCACAAAAATTTGAATAGGCCCATTACCATAGAAGATACATAAATGACAAGCATTGGAAAACTATCAATATCAATAGTTATTAGGAAAGTACAAATTAAACCAAAATGAGATAACAGTACACACCCTACACACCAATTACAATAACTTAAACCAAAGAGACTGACCATATGAAATTTTAGTAATCATATGGAGGAATTGAAACTCTCAAACCTGGTCATGAGAATGTAAAATTTTGTTACTACTTTGGAAAATAATTTGCGAGTTTCTTAACGTGTAAACAGACACCTGTCATACAATCCAGCCATTGCATTCAGGAGCATTTACCCAAGGGAAAACAAAGACTTTTACACAAATGCATATAGTAGCTTTATTTGTAATAACCAAAATTTTTCATCTGTAGGTGAATAAACTGTCAAATAGCAATAAAACATTATACTATTCAGCCATACATGAATGTACTATTGATATATAGTACCGTATAGATGGGTCTCGAAATAATTATGCTGAGCAAAAAGACTAGACAAAAAAGAGTACATAATACATTAGTTATCTTATATAATTCTAGAAAACACAAATTATAGTGACAGAACAGAGATCAGTGATGTCTGGGGAAGGGGATTCAAGGAGTGGTAGAAAGGAGGCATTATAAAGTGGCACAAGGAAATTTTTGAAGGTGATAGGTATGTTTAGTATCCTGATTATGGTGACCATTTCATGGGTGTATGCAAATGTCAAGAGTTATCAAATTACACACTTTAAATATATGCATCTTATTGCATGCCAAGCATACCTCAAATTAAAAAATTAAATTAAAAGATGCAGGAGAAAAAACCTCCTAGATTTTCTGAGTATTTGGCTGATATGGTAGCCAATAATGCAGGAGTAGTCCAATATGTGGGATTTCACTTGTAAGAAATAATGAGTATTTTAGAATGTTTTCTTTCCTTCACATTCTTCCCAGCATGTCACTTGTATTTAATAATTTAATGGCTATGAATTTGTCTTAAATTGCTTTGTAAAGAAAATAAATTGGTTTCAAAAGCAACCAGTGATTCATTAGCAGGTGGTGACTTTTAGTAGCTGATAATTCTTTTAAAATTCTAGCTAAATAGTGATGTCAAGTTATTAAAGTTTGTACTTTAAAAGTGTTAAGCACTATAATCACCCTCTGAGCTATATATCTTTGTTAACTGCTATAACACCAGAGTGTTTTTTTGTCCCTTCCTATAAAATGAATCATCTGCTGTTGTGATGCCTGAAAATAGACTTTAGTTAACTTGTCTCTATCTGGTAGTTTTCTCCAAGGACCTGTCTTATCTTATTTTTACATTTTTTTGAATGGAGTTATTTCTTTTTGCCATCACTATTTTGTCTTTAAATCTTATTTGTAATTTTCAGTAGGCCTTTTAGAGTCGCCCAGGTTTGCCATCTTTGAGACATAACTTTCCCCTTGACTCAACTACTTGTGAAAATGCAGTTTAACTTTATTGCAAAAGATAAGAAGGGAGGCAGAAAAAAATAACGTTATGAAGACTCCATGTGCTAAGAATTTATTGGGGTTTTTAAGACCCCCAGATTTCTGCTAATATCTCACAACAATTACTAATAGATTTGGTCTGTGGAGGGAGTGCAAAATTAGGAGAAGAAAAGCTTATCATCCTTGACGTCTCACAATAAATTCATTTTATTTCTGTTAATATTTTAATGTTTTCAAAATAACAGCAACTGACAGTAGGACCTTGCCTGTAAATGTTTCTCTAAATAAAATAAAATTCATAATGAATTATCAAGAACTATATAAAAAGACATGTACATGGCTGACTATATCTTTATTCATTGTCTACCTGGAACCAGATATTGTGTTGCTCTCATAGAATCAGGGAAGGCATTGTAACCATCTGGAAGAAGTACATGTATCCTTCCACTTTACCAGCAAACCACCTGCCATGCAGTGCACTGACATAGCAAGTGCTGAAGCAGTTGATGGATACTTCATATGTATATTTCCCTGAAGTTTTGCCAAAATAAATATGAATAACTCTGTACCCCATCCAACTTATATTTGAGAGTTAAACATTTTAGAAAATTGGAAATACTGTGTTCAAAGTGGTTACAGCTAAAGCTGATGCTTCAGTGTTGGAAAAGTCTTGTTTGCAAATATGCCACAGCATCGAATTATAAAGATCCTTCTGTGTATGGAGATTGTTGTGGTAGATCCACAATCCTATACCTGCTGTGACTTGTGCCATTAATTGGGTATGTCCACAAGTCAATCCCAATCCTTTGTAGTTCATCGCTGTCCAAATTAATTCCTTTTTAATAGAAATGTAACAAATGAAAAGCTGAATTGGATTATAGGCTTTATGAGAGAACATAGTAATTCTTATAGTTGAACATAGCGGCAATTAAATATGTAGCAAGGAAAGAAAAGCTATCAGTCAAAATAAAACCACCAAGATGAATATTTGGTGAAAATATATTCCTTATGGGAGAAGAAAATCTTTTAATTTACTCAATGTTATTATGAAAAGCTATTTTAATTTGTTGCTGGAAGCAGAATTTTTTAAAATCAGATTTGGTTAAAATAGTTTCCTTGATAGAGTATAAATATGAAAACTATTTTCTAACAGTTTAGAAACTGTTAGAGTTTTTCTAAGCATCTTCTACATCCTTGTATTTATTTTAAGATAAAATTGGTTATACATATAAACCAGAAACTTGTCAGTGAAAAAGATGATTTTGTAAAGAATTCTATGAACCTGCCCCAAATTATCCTGCAGCCCAGTCTGAAAGAATTACTTTCTTAATTGTTAACCCTTTTCTAGGTTATCACTACATTCAAACACTTGTTTGGAGGTAACTTTTATTTTTTAAATTCTTAATCTTTTGACAGAGCTGTTAGAATGGCATATGGAATGAAATCTATTAAATAGGATACCTTCAGTGATATACTATGCAATCCTCTACTGGGGACAACAATATAAACTAGAGAAATGAATGATTTTGTTAGAACGATCACATTTATTTAATAGAAGTGACAAATCCTACAAGTAATAACTTTGCCATGTGTATGAGGAAATCCATGTGTATGTCCTCCTCTTTTACCCCATCTCCTATGATGCCAGTTGGTAGCGTCCTTAGGGTCTCCAAATTAATTCCTCCCTTGATTATTGTATTATTAGTCCCACATGATTTCTCACATGTGTACACTCTGCTGAACACTCTCAAATCACAGCCTTTTAAACACTTTTATGAGATGTTTAATTGTCTTGCTGCTGTACAGTGGTTTAGTTTCCAAAAAACAGCCATAAGAGTGTTGACTTTTTGGCATAGAATTTTATATTATGTTTAAACAATTTCTAATATTATTTTTATTTAAAAACACAGAAATATATGAATATAAATACTATGTACTAATTTCACTGATGAGTTTGATGAAACTTAGTCACAGTTGATATGCAAAAGTACCAAAAAATAATCTTCTGTGCATCCGTGAAATTCTCATTATCCATTCTCCAAAAGGCTTTATTTGACCATCTTATCAAAAGAAAGTCTTAGTTTTTATACAGCATCTTTCCTTATTTGTTTGACTCACAGTAATTCTCACAATCTCTTTTCTTAATAAGTCATCTCCTCTTCAAGAAAGGATAAGCTTACGATAAATGATAGAATATTTTATTTTTTAAATTCAACTATAAACCCAAGGTCAAACTCTATAACCAGAACATATTTTTATTAAATGAATTACTAAATAATTTGGATTATAATATTTTTGATAGAAGTATCTTAGAGCTTAGTGATCATTATTTATCCTTTTATTCTCCCCAAAATTATCAAGACTGAAAATGTACAATTGTTATGTGAGGTACAGAGGATATTATGTTGAGCAATATTGATATAACCTATACTTTTATAGAGGAAATAGACTATAAACTACTAATTACTCAATTTAGTCATAACTTTATTATATGTTATAAAAGTATAGAAAGAGAAGTCAGTACAGGAAGTTAGTATGTTTTAGAATGCATTTAACTGTCCTTTTTTCCACATGATATTTTGTGTTTTCTCATGATATCATAGTTTCTTAAAAGTCATCATTATAATGAGTATTATTGGACAAAATTTTTTGACAATATATATTTTGGCAATATATCTTTAGTGTGTGAAAGCTAATCTTCCAAGTAAAATACCAGAAGATCCAGCCTTACAGCTGGTAGAGATATATAGAGACTTAGAAGAATATCTGGTATTGTGGATAATATTGTATGGACGACCATCCATTATTATAAAGAGAAACAGCATTAATCAATCCCAATCTCTCCACCGCACTACTGATATTATCCCCACTTCCCTTCAGATCATAGGGTTGATTTCAAAGAGATTGTCTTTAGAAATTGGAAAGTTTCAATAAGAGAAAAGGACAAAAATGGTAGATATATATCAGGAGGAAAAACATGAAATACAAGAAACTAATAGTCCAAATATGAAGCAAAGTAAAATGTGGCATAATTTTTGGAACATGAGAAAAGAGAATATTATTTGTTCTAGAATTCATTTCCATTGTATGACAGGGAAATGGTGTTGTTGAATCATAAGGACAAAAATAACCCTAGTGCATTCTTGGCTCTTTAACAAAGAGAATTTACCAGGTTATTAAAATGTGTACTTTATTTATTTTTCAACTTTTAGAACTTTTAGAGGTATTATACCTCAAAAGTATTATAGTAAATAGTGTAAACATTGGAAGGGGAAAGTTTATGATGGGGTGGGCAGATGGAAGTAATGCAGGGCTGTTAATATGGTCATATTACGTAATGAGAAGCCAAGATATACTCTTAGCTTAATAAAATAAGAATTAGAGATTTACATATGTAGTGTATGTATATAAAGTATGTAATACAAATATACAAATTCTGAAGTTGGGGCATGAAAAGTTGTGATGAAATAACTTATATGAGAATGGCCTCATCTTTTATTTACTAAGGTTAGTAAATAACATTTTGCATTTATATATTGTTTAGAGTTATAGAAGCTAAAACCAGAAAACTTGAACTGTAAAACAAAAGTTATTGTTTCAGGAGATTAGGTAAGAGTGAGGAGCAGGCTTAGGGCAAGGAGAATGTTATTTATTATACATCTTTCTGTTGACTCAGCCTTAATCCATGTCACATTTATTTAAATAATATGTCAATTTGACAATAATTTGAAATTTTCAACTTTGGCATTAATATTTAATTTTTAAATTGCCATTAAGAAAAATAATTGAAGCTTTAGGATACAAATGCTAAAATAACAATCAAATTATATTAACCTCTGTTGAAATATTTGTAGTCATTCATCACTTTTTAGTGAAAATATTTTTTCATCTTCAAATTTTTCTTCTTTTTAAATTCTGCACAGTATTTTTTATTAATTAACAAAAAAGGTAATACTAAAAGCCTAAGAAATATAGCTAGGAAAAGTAACATTTTATTAATCACCAAACAAAATCAAATAGATCTTCATGATCATGTGTGTACACAGTCGTAACCAGAACCAGTCATTTTGATGGAATAAATAAAATTATTGCAAATTTATTATTATCTCAAACCCTCTTTTTTTGGTATTTTAATAGATACCATAAACATTCCTTAATGTTTTTCTTATATTAGTACTACTGTGTCTATCAACACACACACAAATACATACACATACTCCCTTATCTCCTAAAGGTAGCAGTCTGCAGGACATATTTTTGGTCTATTTTTAATATTATGTGTTTTAATGTACCATCTAATATATTTTTTAATTAACCTTTTTATTTTTGAAATCATTGAAGCTTCACATTCTATTTAAGAAATAATATGGAGTCCCTGTGTACAGTTTGTACAGTGTTCCTCAGTGGTAGCACCTTGAAAATTTATAGTACAATATGACAACCAGGATATTGATATTGATTAAACCTACCAATCTCATTGACTCGTGTGTGTGTGTGTGTGTGTGTGTGTGTGTGCGTGTGTGCTTAGCTCTTTAATTTATCTTTTATCACATATGTAATTTGAGGTAAACACTAATAAAACTTTGCTTTTCTAAATCTAGTACTCATTTATATGATTATTATCTATGGGTATATAATTGCATTAATCTCATACAATTAAACTATGGTTTACTCTTTACTGAACACCTGCACAATGTGAAACACTGTAAACATATTTTTAAATTTAATCCACATCAGATATGATTCACTGTCTTTTAAAATTTAATCCATCTGATATGATTCATAGTCTGTATCACAAAACTACAGAACTGTGATTCTAGTTTTTTATCCTTTTAAATTCTTTACACCTTATTAAAACAGTCACTTTAATTAAAATAGACTAATAAGAGGAATTTTCCCTCCCCAAAATTGTACCACTTTAGATGTAAAATTCAAAGTTGAAAAAGGAGAATCAAATAGAAATGAAAGTCCTTAGTATAACTTTTCAATAAATCTTTCCAGCAAAAGAAACTTCACAATAAATTGATGCAGCTTTCAAGAGCAAGATAAAATTATGTTTTTCAAAATTTGATTATATATACTGTATTAGTTTCTCAGAGTTGCAGTAACAAATTACCACAAACTTGGTGGCTTAAAACAAACTATTCTGTCACAGTTTTGGAGGCTGGAAGTCCAAAATTAAGGTGTCAGCAGGGTCATGGTGCCTCTGAAGGTTCTAGGGAAGGATCCTTCCTTGCTTCTTCCTCGGTTCTGTATGGTTGTGGGTAATCCTCAGATTGTAGCTCCATCTCTCCACTCTCTGGCTACTTCACATGACCTTTTTCTATGTGTATCTCTGTGAATCCCTTCCTCTTATGAAGATGTCAGTCATTGGATTTACAGCCCACCCTAATTCAGTATGACGTCATCTTAGCTAATAACAACTATAAAGACCCTATTTCCAAATAAGTCAGATTTTGAGGTTCTGTGTAGACATGATTTTTGGAGGAACACCAGTCAGCTCACTAAATGTACAGAAGAAGCAATTCTAATTGGTAGAGTTATCATATTTAGTTAGCTGCAATGGTAGAAATACGACCATTTGTCTGTGGTACATAGAATAAGTGCTCAATACCATCTGGATCTCCTTTTGGGCTCCCAGAGAAAACAAAATTTTCTAACAATTTTTCAATAAGATAGAGCATTAAAATTTATTCTTGTCATAGTGGTGTAAGTGGAGTGATATACCTTTACTTCTAGGCTAAATCTTTTAATTATGGGACTTTCTTTCTACCTCTTTCCCTTCTGCAGTGACCAAAGGGACCTCATCTTTATAGAGAGTGGATTGACACAAAAAAACAATGCAGCCTCCATTATTCTGGATGATTCATGACTTTGTAGGGTTGAACCAACCAAACGTGCATTGGATATTTGGGTGAGTGAGAAACAGTTAATGATTTTATAGGAATTAACCTAGTGTAGGGTTGTTTGTTTGTTTGTTTGTTTTCTGCAGTATCTTCCCTACTTGAACAGATACTTCCTTTCTAGATACTCCCTGTTCCAGGCTCCCTTTCACCCATTATTAGCCAAATGCTCCAGTATTAAATTATTGTCTTTATCTGTAATTTGGTAGCATAACCAACCAAATCTCAACTGTCTGTATTACAAAAAACATAATTATAAATTATATTCAATCTGATGCTTAGTAAATCCACAAACTTCAGGGGCTTTTTATTTTCTCATTTATGGTCCTCAAATAATAAACATTCATCTCTCAGATTTCTTAGTTTCTTAAAAATGTTGTATTAGAAAATATAAAACAATTCAAATTATAAATATATCAATGTAAAGTATGTAAATGTCTTATTAAAGGGATTATATATTTTCTTTTTATTTCCACATATTCCATAATTTTACAATGAGTTTATAATAAAAAATCAGGGTTGTGGACCATAAGAAAGTGTTCTAAAATGTTTTATTAGTTGATATACGAAGTGACTCCTTTCTAGATGATACTATTTCCATGAAGCTATATAAGTGAGTTCATGTTGTTACACATTCTATAGTCCTTGAAATGAAGAATTTGCAGTGGATATGGATTATAAAGAGACTCCAAGGCAGAAATATATGGCAATAACATAAAAATTACAAGTCAATTACCTGCAGAACTTAAGAAAAACAATTATGTGTGACAATTTAGGAATACAAATGTAAGGAATATACACTTGTTTTCCATTTTAACTCCCATAATAGAGGAGACCCAATTACAGTGTGTTCCAAATTAGAAGGCTAATTAGCTGCTGAAAACTGCCATCTTCATGGTGCAACGTATTGTATTTCAGATCTCAACATTTTAATTTCAAGCGAGTATGCTTTTGTTTATAGCCTTATGTGATATATATCACATATATTTTTATTTTATGATTTTATTTTATATGTTTATATTTTATATATATTTAAATACAATTTATTATATATAGCTAATATTTCCATAAACGGAAATATGCTACTACATTGTATGTATCATGGAGAATATTGATGATATGTGTGTATGTGTATATGTGTGTGTATGAGTGTATGTTTATGCACATACATTGTTTCCTAAATAATTTTTTATTCTTTCATTTGGATTATATTTATTGGGTCAGAGTCAACTAAACAAATACTTGACTTCACAGGAGTATTAAATGATACAAGGTATGAAAAAGAAAAACATTATCTTCTGGTACCCAAAATAGTTTTTTAGGTGTGTTGAGAGGCTCTTTATCACTTTACAATCATATTTGATGTTTTTCCTCCAAGAGTTATTTATACCCAGTCACAATATTCCTTACTGTATTACAAAAATTTCATTGGACAATTAAAATTATAAAATGAAAGAGAAGAATGAAGTAAAATACAAATGCTAGTGCAGGAAGGAGTGGAAGGGAAGATGATGAGCAAAAGGACCTTTCAATCTATCTAGTCTTACTATCCTCCTTTGGCTACATGCCCAAGGTGAGAATTAATAATGCCAGCAAAGTGTATCTAATGAGATATTTAAGCATGAAGACTCAATTCATGACCACAAGGAATTACAAATTCAACTGGATGTTAGTTGAATCAACCTGAACATCAGCTACTAAATAAAAAGTAGTAACTGATGAAGGTCCAATGAAATCGGCAGAAAAGAAGTTTTGAGTGATGAAACAAATTAATTAGGTGTAGTTGGGTTTGCTAATTTAATATTTTTCTCATAAATTTATAAGTTGAATCTTTTCATAAATAAATGAATCATGAATTTGTGTGTCACTTATAACCCATTTTCAGCCAGTATATTTAAAGCTTATAAGGTATAATTTATATGTATATATGTCATATATATGACAACAAGAATAGATTATATTTTCGTTAATATAGATTTACCTTTTCGACATAGCATAGCATAGATTTGAAAATAAAAAGATTCTCCTCTATACTTCAACAACAGAGATACTCATTTATGAGTAAATGAATCAATCATTCAACCCCTACTAGATCACTTGACATATGTGAGATTGTATTAGAAACGGCACCTGAGATGTTTTGTTACTTTTGGTAATTTCAATAAATAGTCTTTTTTTTCAGATAACTGAAATCTTGCCAGTTAGAAACACATTTCAGCCTGTCACTCTCAAATCCCTATAGGAAAAGCAAATCAGTAATAACAACAATACTAATATTAGAAGGGGGAGGAAAAAAACTATTGAATTACAAAGATCCCAAGTTATTTATTTTCTAACTGTAGAGTTAATATATATCTAAACTTAGATATCAAAAAGTAATGTCAAAATCCACACATTTTTTTCTTTCATTTTCTTTTAAATAAACACAAATGGTAAGGAAGTAGGCTGATTTTAGAAGCCTGTTCCAACATGCTGTTTCTAGAACATGTAATAAGATTAATACAGATTTAAAATAATTTTCTGAATTTTCTAATTTTCAAATAATAGCACATAATGAGAACTCTGAAACTTCGCAATATCCTGAAGTAACTTATGGATTAATAAAGACTGTGGTGTGTAGTCAGCACATATTTAGTGTTCATCTTCCCCCCTTGGAAATTGATGCTTCGTTTGTGTGAGTATATTAAGCAAAACACTCCTAGTCACAGAGCAGGAAGCCTCTCCTAGTCACAGAGCAGGAAGCCTAAGCCATACTTAGTACAAATTAGAACATCTAAACTCTTTTCATTTAGTGTATATGGTCTGTGTGTGTATGGTCTGTTAGTAAATGTTGTTTACCAAAAAAACCTTATTGAGTTGGGAATATTGAGTTCAAATGATTTTTTTTCCCATAACCTTAATGGACAAATATTTATGTTGAAATTAGAAGGGGGAATAGCTTAGGTGCAATATTTTCCAATGTCATTTGACTATGGGTGGTTTTTCCATAACAGTTACCATGTCACTGAACTAGGGTTCCATACAACACCATTTTTGAAGCTCTTCCCTAAGCCAAAACCATAATTTTGTCAATGAAATTCTTGCCTCTTGCTTACTTTCCCATCTGCTATTGACCAAATTCAGTCAGTCTTACATGTTATACTTCTTCTTTATCCTATTGCCCTTCATCTTAACTATTGCCATTTGGCTTCTCACAGTTTATTTTGTCCATTCTCACTGGACTCTGTTGTGTCCTCCATTTCGCTGTAATCATGTGCTTTCTTTAGCACAGATGACTCACGTACCTCTGCAGCTACTTTCTGTCCCTGCAGGTCCAGCTTATATGCCATATCCATGAAGCCTTCTGAAATAATCCTACTCAGAATAACTTCTTTATTATCCTTCTTTATTATCCCAAATGTTCTGTGAGTCTGTTACTACAAGGATCACATATATCTATTTTTGCATGGTGTATCTCCATTTAGACTCAAAATTTTTGTTGTTTTTTTTTCCTTAAAAACAAGAAGTAGACATTAGTACAGCTTACCAAGTATTTCCAGTTTTCCTTATGGATCCATGGTAGGATAGCTCTTCATTGACCCTTGGAATTACGGTCATGTGACTCCATCAACATTATGCTAAGTGAAATGTCAGATTGAGAAAGGCAAATACTGTATGATATCACTTAAATGTGGAATCTAAAAAACAGAAAAAACTTTATATATCAAAAAAGAAGCGGACTCACACATATAGAAAACAAACTAGTGGTTACCAGTGGGGAAGGGGGAGAGGCAATATAGGGGTTGGGGCGTGGGAGATACAAATTATTGAGTGTAAGGTAGGCTCAAGGACATACTGGATAACACGGGGAATATTGCCAATATTTTGTAATAACCGTAAATGAAAAGTAACTTTTAAAAACTTTAAAAATTAAAAAAGAAATGAATGGAAGAGATAGTTATTACTTTGGTGTAAAGCCTTAAGAGTCAATGCATGACTCACCACATTCTGTCTTTCCTTCTGCATTAGCAACTTGCAGCACTTCAGAGAGCCAGCCTATTCCCAGAGTAAGAAAGACAGGGAGCTGAATTCCAAAAACCAGGCAATGATGCAGCATGAAAGAAAAATAAATTTCTGTTGAGGTTATGGAGTTGTTTATTACAGCGGTGTAACCAAGCTTATCCTATTGCTACACAAAACAAAGAACACACTGCCTTATATGTACAAGATGCAAACAAATGTGTTAAATGGATAAAGAAGTAATCCCTAAAATTATAACAGTTTATTGAAATAATGAGCTCAACTCTTAAGTTTTTGTTGCTTATCAAATTTTAGGAAAGTGCTACCAGAATAAACACAACAAATGAATTTATTTTAGCTTAAAAATATGAAAATAAATGAGTTCTATTATCATGAATTTCTAGTCAAAGTGGCCCCAGTCATTATCTGCAACTTATTGACCTGCATTCAGTGACTGTCCATGACACAACCATTCCAAACTTAAAGAAGCAAGCACGCAGGTTTCCATGCTAGTCAATAATCTTTTTATTATTACATGTAGGAAAATTAATAAGCATCTAAAGAGATGAAACTAAATTTTAAGGTGGATAGCAAACTCTTCTTATTTTTTATACTGGATTTCCAAAATTTAAGATAAGCTGATCAGTGTGCCTGTAATTGGACATAAACCTTCTGACAGGTGTATATCATGGAAAACTCTACAAATTGTGACCATTGAATTAAAATAAACCATCAGGTTCCTTCCCTATCAAAAACTTTTTCCCCTTCTATGATAGAACAACATGAATGTCCCATGGTTTGTGAACTCTCAGGGATTCTGTGAGTCTCTGGAATCAGTAAAGAAGAATGTATGTGTTCATGACTTTCTGGTATTCTGAGGGTATTGAAGACCATTATGGTTGTATCTCTAGTATTTTCCCCACTCTATTACACTATATATCACAGTGCGGTAAATGAGATTGACTCTGTGGTTAGGCACTGATTGAATTCTGATTCATTCTACAAACGGAAGTTGTGACCTATTTGTAGGTTATCAGATCAATTTACAGTGTTGTAGCCAGCATTGAAATAAAATTAAATGTGGGCATTATTTTATCTGAAAAATTTATTTTAGCAACATATGTTTATGCTGTGTATGTATATGCATATATGTGCCTAATGATTCACAATGTAAATATACGGTTTTGCTCGATGAGGTTTGTCATCAAATAAGTTTAAACCCATTCCTCTGAGCTAGCCAGTGTAAGTAATCCTATTCTGTTGCTGGAGGTTCATTTAGACAAGCAGAGTGTGCTTGGTAATCCCCTGACTACATAAATTAATACTATGGAAAGTTTGCTGGGGGCCTTTCCTTCTCTCTTTTGAGTAAAGCTTTAGAAGTGATCTTTCTCTTTTCTTTTGGAAACTGAGTGTGAATATGTAAAACCTAGAAGAACTGCAGTCTTCTAGATGTCAGCCTGAAGATGGAATTCTCACAAAGTATTTCAGAGCAACACAGGCAGAACCTTGACGTACCCAGCCAGCCTGCTTTTTCTTCCTCTTGACTTCCTCAGTTATCTGAACCTGAAAGTCAGAATTCAGTGTTTAAGCTAGGATAGCCAAGGATGACAACAGTCCAAATATTCAATGTAAAATGTATCGTAGGCCATACAGATCTACTGTAGTAGGAACCTTTGTAATATTTGCCATTGTAGTGATGTACTAAGTTCAGTTGCATGTAAAGAAAAGCTAAACGATATAAAAATAATATAGTGTGTTACTGTTTTCAAGTAGAAATATAGATCAGGCAGCTAGCTCACGGTGTTGTTTCAGAGACTTGAAGACATCAGATCTGAAGTCTCAGCAATGCACCTGGTTTGTTTCCTTATGGATATAGGATGGCTGCTTCATCACCAGACATGTTTGAATTTTGTGCAGAAAGAAGGAGGAAATGCTTAAAAGATGAAGGGAGAATGGGAAATATAGATTTTCTTTTTATGCTGGGCATATTAGGGTTAAAACAAAATCAGGGTTCTCATTAGGTGCTAAGGAGAAACTGTATATTAGAGTAGGAGCCAGCAGTCTACTCTGCCATGTCTATTACAGCATGAAAATAACAAGAAATTTCCATGGTGCTGAGAAACTATACCTTTTTTTTCCTGTACATCAATGAGATAAGATGGCAGAAGTGTTATCCGTTGTTCCAAAGTTAACTCAAATTCTAGATACTCTAGAAATCCAGGGAAAGAAGTATTTTTCCAGAAGTCTCAAGGAAGAAAATAGAAAAGTCATTTAGGTTTTACAAGATCAAGTGCCTCTCTGTGTAAGACAGGGAAAGACTGATTTTCCAGGGTCATTTTACAAAAAGGATAAATCTGCTGCATGACAAGCACAGTTCAAAACACTAGAATTCTAGCAATATCAAGAAAGAAATAATTATCCATAGAGCAACTTAAAACTGCTCATTATACTAAGGAAATACAATTCTTAGTGGTATGACAGAATGTTTCTCTTGAAATATCTACATTATCCATCTTTAAAAGGACAGTAATGAAAGAAAACTTCTCTCATGGGAGTTACCAGTTGAAGAAGACTTCATGTCTAAAGATTATACAATGAAATAATTCTTTCACATTGTGAAGATAAAATTAAGTTTACATGTATTCGTCTGTTTCTATATAGTTTTTATATGTATATAAAATATACATATATGTGTATAATATGTACATATGCATATATACATACATATATACATATATGTATATATACATATATATACATATATAAAACTATATATCTTATCTATTTACATAATATATATAAAAATTGTCAAGGAGATCTTAAAGTAAGGGTTTGAGATCAGTTAACTCTGGATCAAACATTTTAACAGAAGTTAGTTGTCCACTCAAACAAAAATATGATTTTATCTTTATACAGTTTTGCCAGCTCTTTGACTGAGGTGATCATTTGCAAAGTAAAACATGGTTTGCTCCTTGAACAAAGTGGCTACTGAAAATGTTTTACTGATAAAATCAGAAACACTTCTCCTCATAAATAAGCATTTAAATTGTTACATATTTCAATGCGGGCCTGACCACAGAGGGGATGGAGAGAGGAGGATGAGTATATAAGTACAAGGAGAAATAGATCAGTATACAATTTTATTTTGAAATTTAAATATTCCTTTCACAAAAATTGTAGGACAAATAAAAAGAAAATCAATAAGATGTAAAATGTCTGAATAACCCAATCAGCCAACTTTAACTGAGTTTTATAGAACAGTCCACCAAACAAAAGCAGAATACACATTCTTTCCAAGCACAATGAAACATTTACCAAAACAGACCATAAGACAAGTCTCAATTAATCTAAAATGATTCAAACCATACAAAGTGTATTCTCTGACCACAATTGAATTAGAAATCAGTAAAAGAAAAGTTTGTGTAAAATTCACAAATATTTGAAAATGCAACAACACATTTCTAAATAGCCAAAAGGAATGCAGGTGAAAATTACAAAATATTTCACCTGAATGAACATGAAAAGAAAATCATAATTTGCAAAAGCCTACTGAAGCAGTACTAAAAAATAAATTTATAGCAGTAGTGCCTTTCCTTATTAGGAAAGAAGAAAGTTTTCAAATCAGTGATCTCAGCTTCCACCTTAAGAAACTAACAAATGATAGCACAGGGAGATCAGCTCGGTGCTTTGTGACCACCTAGAGGGGTGGGATAAGGAGGATGGGAGGGAGGGAGATGCAAGAGGGAAGAGATATGGGGACATATGTATATGTATAACTGATTCACTTTGTTATAAAGCAGAAACTAACACACCATTGTAAAACAATTATACTCCAATAAAGATGTTAAAGAAGAAAAAAAAAGTAAATTAAACCCAAAATAAGCAGATAAAATATACTAAATATTAAAGTGAAAAACAATGTAATAAATACTATAAAATCAGTAGAAAAGATCAATGCAACCAAAAAATGGTTTCCAGGTTTTTCAGATTGTAAAATTGATAAATTTATAGCTTGTCAGATCAAGAAAAAAAAAGACAAATTACCAATGCCAGAAATGAGAACTGTGACATCACTAGAGATTCTGCAGACTTTGAACGGATAAACAGAAAATATTATGAATGAATTTATTGCAATAATTTGACAATGTAGGTGAAATAGAAACATTCCTTGACTGCCTGTTAAAGGACACTGAAGATGAAAAAGGTGAGCAAAAGAGAACAAAATTCCAGGCCTAGATGTCTTCACTAATGAATTTGACCAAGTGCATAAGAAATAACTAGTACCAATACTACACAGACTCTTCTACAGATTTAACAAGGAGGAAACACTTTCCAATAAGACAAAGACATTACAAGAAAAAACAACAACTGCAGAACAGTATTCTCATGGATGTAGATATAAAAATCCTTAACAAAATTTAGTAAAGTGAACCCAGCAACATTTAAGCAGGGTCTATCTCAAGAATTCAAGACTGGCTTAAAATTCAAAAATCGACTGATATAACCTACTTTATTGACACTAAAAAGGAAAGAAAACACATCAGTATATGTATAAAAAAGCATTTGGGGCTTCCCTGGTGGTGCAGTGGTTGAGAGTCCGCTTGCCGATGCAGGGGACGCGGGTTCGTGCCCCGGTCCGGGAAGATCCCACATGCCGCAGAGCGGCTGGGCCCGTGAGCCATGGCCACTGAGCCTGCGCGTCCAGAGCCTGTGCTCCGCAACGGGAGAGGCCACAACAGTGAGAGGCCCGCGTACCGCAAAAAAAAAAAAAAAAAAAGCATTTGACAAAATCTAAAAGCCAATCATGATAAAACTCAGTGACCCATGAATAGAAGGGAACTTCTTCAATTTTATAATACGAATCTATGAAAAACCTAGTGCTAACAGAAAGTGAAATACTGAATACTTTCCTCCAAAAATCCTCATTTCTTTGCAACATTATCTGAGATTTTAGGCAGTGAAATAAGCCAAGAAAAGGCAATAAAATTATCCACATTGGAAAAGAAGTAGTAAAACTATTCCTAGAAGACATCATCATCTGTGTAGAAAATTCTGCAAGACTCTCAAAAAAACTTCTAGAATTAATAAGTGAATTTAGCAAGTCTGCATAGTACCAGATCAATATAGAAAAATACCATTAGTATTTCTGTAAACCAGCAATACAATCAGAAATCAAAATAAAAATATACCATATACTGTGGCATCACAAAATATGAAGTCCTTAAGGATAAATTTGAGGAAATACGTGTAACATCAATATCATGAATACTAAAAATCATTTTTGAGAAAAATCAAAGAACATCTAAATTAATGGAGAGACACACTGTGGTCATGGGTTGGATCACTTGATATTGTTAAGGTATAAATTCTCTACATATTGATGAATAGATTCTACCTAAACAAATCAAAATCCCAGCAGGTTTTTTTTTTTCTTTTGTAAAAATTGTCAACCTGATTCTAAATTTCATACGGAAATGCAAAGAACCCAATATATCCAAAACAATTTTGACAAAAATACAAAGATGCAGGACTAACAGTACCTGATTTCAAGACTTTAAAAAGTTGTAGTTTTGGGACTTCCCTGGTGGTGCCGTGGTTAAGAATCTGCCTGCCAATGCAGGGGACACGGGTTCCAGCCCTAGTCCGGGAAGATCCCACATGCCACGGAGCAACTAAGCCCAGGCGCCACAACTCCTGAGCCTGAGCTGTAGAGCCCACGTGCCACAACTACTGAAGCCCGCGCACCTAGAGCCGGTGCTCCACAACAAAGAGAAGCCACCACAATGAGAAGCCTGCTCACCGCAGCAAAGAGTAACCCCCACTCGCCACAACTAGAGAAAATCACGCACAGCAACAAAGACCCAACGCAGCCAAAAATAAATAAATAAAATAATTTTTTTTTAAAAGTTGTAGTTTTAAGACAGTGTGGTATTGGGCTAATAGAGCAGAATAGTTAGTCCAGAAATATACCTAAAGAAAAAAGGATAACTGATTCTGACCAATGTGCAAATGCAGTTCAGTGGAGTAAGAATAGTCTTCAACAAATGGTGATTGAAAAAGAGGATGTCTGTGCAAAGAAAAATGAAATTTGACCTATACCTTAAATCATAAAGAAATATTAACTCACTATGAATCATAGACCTAAATGTATAACCCAAAACTCAATAATATCAGGAAACAGAGCATTGAGAAATTATTTATGACTCTGAGTTTCTTGGATCTAGCACAAAAATTATATTTCATAAAGAAATATAGTAATAAGTTGGACTACACCAAAACTAAAAATGCCTGCTCTTCGAAAGACTCTCAAGAGAATAAAAAGAGAAGCCACAGACTGGGAAAACAATTTGCAAATCATGAAGAAATTGTATCTAGAATATATAAAGAACTCACAAAACTGAACAATAAGAAAAAACTCAATAAAAAATGAAAAAAAGTTTAGATTAGACACTTTGTAAAAGAAGATACATGGATGGCATATAAGCACATGAAAAGTTCAATATTATTATGTACTTACAAAAACATATATGAATGTTCATTGTAGCTTTATT
The DNA here is from genome assembly GCF_011762595.2 of Tursiops truncatus. Lineage (NCBI taxonomy): Eukaryota > Metazoa > Chordata > Mammalia > Artiodactyla > Delphinidae > Tursiops > Tursiops truncatus. The sequence goes on from NC_047036.1 coordinate 81,836,874, forward strand.
TGCATTAACTGGAACAACATATTTGTGTATCAACAAGTGTATGGATAAACAAATTATGGCATAATTGGTACAATGGAATACTTCTAACAGTATAAAGGAACAAACTGCTATGTGCAGCAACATAAATGAATTTCAACATAATTATGCTGAGTGAACGAAGTCAGACAAAAAAGAAAACCCCAGAAAATACAGATGTAATCTCTAGTGGTTGCCTAGGAACAAGTAGGGGATGGGAGGAAAGAAAGGAAGAATTGTAAAGGGACATGAGGAAACATTTAGGGGTGTTCATTATCCATTGTAGTGAAAGATTCAATTGATGCATACTTACCACAAAACTTATCAAATTGGGATGAATTGGGAGATTGGGATTGACATATATACACTAATATGTATAAAATAGATAACTAATAAGAATTAGTTAAAAATAAATAAAATTTAAAAAATTTAAAAATTAAAAAAACATCAAATTGTACACTTTAAATATATGTAGTGTTTATATGTCAATTTTATATGAATAAAGAAGTTAAAAGACTAGAAAAGGCATATTGCAGTGCAGTATAGAAACAAAAATAAATGAAAAAAATAGACAAAGAAAATAATAATGAATCCTGGCTATACGTGAAACAATGTTCTAAGATGTTTACACGTATTATTTAATCCTTCAAAACAACAGTATGAAATCAATATCATAGTTACCCAGTTTTACAAATGAGAAAATTCAGGCACAGAGATATTAAGTAATTTACATGTGGTCATTCAGCCAATCATGAGTACAGATTAGATTTAAACATTGACAGTTTAGTACTAGTACTAAACTAGTACTGAACTATGTAGTAGTGGCTAATACAGTTGGCTTTCCTTTATTTTCTCCTAGTTACAAACATATTTGAGCTATTTACATTGATAATGATGATAATGTAGACATTAACAATAGTAAGTTATTAAAAATTCTTTTGGTGGAAGCTACACTTCATGCAAACAGGATTCTGCTGTTTCCTTCTGTATTTCTCATGCATAGAAAGAGCACCTAGCTTATAGTTGAGGCTCATTAATCATGTGTTGAAATGATTTATTGAATTAAAAAATGAGAGTATGATACTATCACAACTTAGATGCTGTATTTTTAATTTTCAAAGATTGGCTTAATCCTTCTAGATGAAAAGATATATGGTAGTAGTAGAGTAAGGTAAACTTGATTAGAATACAAGTCAAGACTCCTGAATCCTGTCTTCCACACAAGATGATTTCTGAATGGCTATCACATGCCACTTCTAAGCAACTATTTCCCTTTTGGTAAAATTGAGCTATTAGAAATGACCACTGGCACTGAAAACTAATTTTTGCCGCAAAATATTTTCCCCTTTATCTTCATGTTCTAGGAGTACTGTTATATTTAGGGTAACAAGAAATTTGATTTGAAGACTCATAAAGTAAATGAACTTTAATATCCTTTCCAGGTATAAAATTCTGACTCTTTTAAGTTTAAAATAAAGAAGACTTACCCCGTTTTTTTAAAAAGTTACCCCCTCTTTTCTTTGCCTTGAATTTCCTCTCTATGCTCACACCAAGGAAAGTCCTCTTGAATTCACCCTTTAATGTCTATCTCAGTCTCCATCTCCTGGAAGTTTTGCATTCCTCCAGTCAAAATTAATCTCAGTCTCCATCTCCTGGAAGTTTTGCATTCCTCCAGTCAAAATTAATCTCTGTCTTCCTTGTACTTTCCCAGCCCAGTGCTTGTACCATGTCGATAGAGTTTGTCACACTTTGTCCTAAATTGTTATGGAAGTGTTTGTTTCTCCAACAGAATGCACCTTCAGGAAGGAAAGAGCTGTGCCTTATTCATCTCTGAATTCTTAATCCCTTGCTCATAATTGGCTTTCAAAATTTGGCACTTTACAATTCATTTCACACATTTTTTTTGGAAATAGTGGCAGTTAATTAGATGCCTTTTAAATTTAGCCTTTTAAACTTAATTCCCTGCTGTTGGTCAAGAAGTGAATCTGTTCTCAGGGAGAGAAGCAGCAACAGTTTCGCTGCAAACAGTATATAGCAGGTACCTTTGTGCATCAAGCCCTGAACTACCCAGGGAAAAATGTATTCCTTAAGAAATATGTATTGAAGATCAAAGTCCATCTTTATAATGACCTTCTTTATCTGTCTACTTCTGTTCTAGATAACAGATAGCTTTGGACATTTCGGCATGCTTGAGTTGCCTGCACTTATTTTTCTTAAATCCACACCATAGCAAAGTCCAGCTATAATAGATCTAGATTTGCACTAAATTTCGCTTTTGACTTAATGTTCCATTTTTTGTTAGACCAGATCCAGAAGAGACAAGAAACAAATATATGATTCAACTGCATTACACATTATAGCATCTGATTGCAAAAACAGGGCAATAAAACCAAAGTATGTATATCATGAAATAAGCATGGCCAGTAGGTAGATATTTGCCTTAAACACTCAGGAGGTTTTATGATGCTAAACAATATGATGTGTATAGAAAAGGCTCATAGGCTGTCAAATTCTTGAGCAAATCAATTTCAGCCACTTTCTAGCCTCCGTTTATCCTCAGGAAACATAGAAGTAAATCATAAAAATGTTCTTTAAAAGTAATCGGGAACTTTATTGATGTATTTATTACAGAAGAATAGGTGGTATTTCAACCATTCATTTGGATATGTTGAACAGTTTAAGATGGAAAGGGCAATGGTAGTGTTCCATGGTAGAGCTCACATGCCACACACAAAAGCCACAGTAAGTAACAGTTTCTCCCCACACTTATGCCCTGGAGCAAGGCTCTGCTGCACTGTGACTCTGAGGGGTCGGGTGGCTAGGCCTGACAGGAATTGGGGTTTGCTTGGTAGGTGGTGTGAGCCGGACTTCTTACACATGAGTCTGGGACAAGGGCACCAGAGTACCCAGGTGTATCTCATCCCAGGATGCCCCTGCTGACCCAGTAGACTTACCAAGATCCCGGGAGACTGGGCTTCTTCAGGGAACAGTAGTTGTGGCAGAAACAACTTGGGCCTGATTCTTCCCTTCTCTGAGCCACCCCTCTTGCTCAGTGCATTAGCCCATCTTCTCCCTGACCCTCCTTTAGGAACACACTTACTCCTTCCCTCCACACACACCCAGAGCCACACAGCGCACCCTGTGGGCTCCAGCCTGCATCCCGTTTGCCTGCCTGGAAAACCCCCCTTCCAGCCACCCAGACCAGGCCCCAGCCTCGGCCTGCCAGCATTCCCCATAAAGAAATTAAATTAAATTAGATTAAAAGGTTTGAAAGTTGAATTCATTACTATGAAACTCTTGCTGCCCTATTTTAATTATGTATACAATATTTTATGAAGTGTTCTGCTAAACATATTAATTATTTACATACTATAACAACTATAAGGTCATAGAATTTAAAAAGTGAATTAACTGTAGAGATGTTATACAACTCTCTGTTCCTGATCTCACCTTAAGCTGAAAAAAGGACTTAAGGTGTTATTCTATTTATATAACAAGGGTATTTCTGCCTTGGATGTTTATAACATGCTGAATGAGAATCAAATAATAAATCATTTTTCTGTCTTTGCTGAGATTTTGTCAGCAATATCATCTTTCACTTATGCATTATTTTCTTATCACTCATTCTTCACATACTGAGTGGCTAATAGATTCAAGGTATTTTGCTAGACAGGGAATACAGCAGTGAGAAAGACAGAGAAAGCCTCTGCCCTCAAGGAACTTGCTGCATCCATTTTAAAACTACACAAGCAAAATATTTTGTATGTGTACTATAATAATTAAAGAGTAATTGATAAGTTCAATTGTTAGTAGGTGAAATGTTATTTTGTGCCAAGTGTTGCACTACGCAGTTCATATATACTGAGCAGTATAAGTTACAAGCAAAAATAAAATAACATATTTCAAAGTTTTTCTATGTGATAGAAAAAAGTATTGCTCAAAGAAAATATAAAATAGAGATTTTTATATTAAATACTTTATATCATGATGCATTACTAAATTCAAAGTCTCTTTGATTGTTTAAAAGTTTGTGAAACAAATATTGTGTTGTATTTTTACATCAAATACATTTGAATGTATATCTAACTAGTTCTTTTTCTTAAAGAAAAAAATCTACATTTTTCTTGTTTTTGTTTGGTAAACCAGCTTTAGAGAAATGTATTTCTGTTAATTGGAATTCCATGGTTTAGTCTAGCAGGGAAAGGAAATTATTTTGACAAGAACATTTTACTCTGTCATCATGGCCTGTGTCTTTCTTGTTTTGTTTTGTTTCTTTTTTGGTTTGGTTTTTTGTTGTTGTTGTTGTTTGTTTTTAGTAACCAAAATATGTAACAGTGACATGAATAATTTAGGAACACATAACTGATTCTTTTGAATTCCTGAACAGGCAAAGTTCTGTGTATAGACAAATACACAGAAGTATCATTAGACTACCTTCTCAATAACAAGTTTTCTCTAAGCAGAAGTTACTAATTTCCATCTCCTTCTTTGCAATTCTCTTATCTATTTCTTAAGCACATGCTTATTTTTCAACAGAGATTTCTGCTCCCCTGTTTTTTAATTAAAAAATAAATCCCAACTGTTTTCACTCCCTGTATGGAAATGGTGAGGTTTTCATCTATGGTGCTGACATTCATTATACCTGGTTTCTCTATAAGCTAATTATATTTTTATTTTTGTCTGAAAATATAGACTTTACTTAATAATTAATCACTGAATGCCAATAATATTTGACATCTATGTTGAATGGCCAAAAATGTCACCAAAGAAATTTAATAATCTACATACGCCCAAGAGAATCAGCTAAAACAAAAAGAGGAGAAAACAGATATATAGAGGGGAAAAAAAAGCAGTGATTTTAAGGTGAAAGATAAATCACCTAATGGAATTTCTTTGCATTTAGAAGACAGATGATTCCTAGTTTTTAACATTTGAAACCATTTTTGTACATTTTTATGTCTGCAACCAAGATGGAAGAACTAAAGACAGAATTCTTTAAGTGCATCAAATTAGTTGTGGGAATGAGTTGGTTGGTCAGGCAATCCCATTTGAAGCAATTTTGTAGACAGGTCTTGTGCTAGAGAGGTTACCTTGGAGAGAAATGTAATTAACATGTCCTCATTGATTATAAGCCTAGCAACACTGGAAAGAAGAAAAAGTGGAATACTGTCACTGAAATAGAACATCTAATGAAAGTTTCTTGGGGTATTTTCTAGAAACCAACAAATGATTTACAGAAACTTTCTGCTGGAGTCTTTCAACACTAAAGGGTCATTAATCTCCTCCACACTTTCACATATTGAAAGCCAAGAAAGGACTTCTGGTAAGAACAATGACATTGTTTTGCATTTAAGCTCATGGGTGTAGACTTTGATGTGTTGTTTTTCCTTTCAACTAATTAAGTTTTCCTTCTACTCCCCCAAGTTATTTTTGTCAGCATTAGTTTCAGAAAACATTGTAAAGAAAGAAAAGTAAGCACAACAGAGTCAAAATAGCCTCCTGTCTATAAGAGTAGGCACGGGCCTATGATGTCAGGATGTTGGGAGGACTGTTGAAAAAAAACAGAATTTCCCTGATTTTCCCATTGTGAAAAGCATGTATTACTCCACAGGTTATTGAGAAAATGCTCCATTATGCTCAGGGTAAGATTCTCTCAGAACATAAAATAAAAATTAAAGTAGAGAAAGCTTTAAAATGTACCATATTACATTTATGAGTTTTATTAAAAGCCACATGATACTAGTACTAAGTTTTTATTGATGATTTCTGAATTTTGGTAAGGTTGACGTACACACTTTTCAATACACTTTGCCATTTAACCAATGGCAGAAATGTTCCTCCACCGTAGTTGATTACAATCACCTTAGGGAAAAATGTCTTACATTCTATTTTTTTTTCAAATTAGAAAAATATAAATTTTAAAGCTTTCTTCCTGGAAAAATCAGGTCACACTAACTTTTCATGATTTGGGGTTTTAGTTCAATGTAATTCTCTAAGACTATTTTGTTTATATAAAAATCACATTCTCAAAATGTTTCAGTGATAGACTTTTCTCATATTGTCATTTCCATATTCAAATGGAACTTCTTCTGATTTTAGGAATTATGATAGAGCAGGGTTCCCCAACTCCCGGGCCATGGACAGGTACTGGTCCATGGCCTGTTAAGAACTGGGCCACACAGCAGGATGTGAGTGGCGGGTGAGCAAGCGAAGCTTCGTCTGTATTTACAGCCGCTCCCCATCGCTCGCATTACCACCTGAGCTCAGCTTCCTGTCAGATCAGTGGCAGCATTAGATTCTTGTAGGAGCGCAAACCCTACTGTGAACTGCGCATGCGAGGGATCTAGGTTGCGCGCTCCTTATGAGAATCTAATGCCTGATGATCTGAGGTGGCACTGAGGCAGTGATGCTAGTGCTGGGGAGTGGCTGCAAATACAAACTATCATTAGCAGAGAGGTTTGACCACACAGAGAGCATAATAAATTGCTTGCAGACTCATATCAAAACCCTATCAGTGAGTGGCAAGTGACAATTAAGCTGCATCTGGTGGCAGCCTTTAAGTCAGAATCCGACACTTATTTTAATTCATGTGTGGCCTGCCCATTATTTTATTTACCACTTCTGTCCGTGCCTCTTTCCCACACTGTGCACTTGTCTCAGTCACAGTTTCAGTAAGCCCACAAGCTAACTGTAGCCAAAACGAGTAAAACACAAACGTTGCTGGAGAGCTTCTTTGAAAAGGGGAAAAGACCAACGATGAGAGAGCAGAAGACTCTAAGACTGCCAACAAAAAGAAAGCTGGGGCTTCCCTGGTGGCACAGTGGTTGAGAGTCCGCCTGCCTATGCAGAGGACGCGGGTTTGTGCCCCGGTCCGAGAGGATCCCACATGCCACGGAGCGGCTGGGCCCATGAGCCGTGGCCGCTGAGCCTGCGCGTCCGGAGCCTGTGCTCCACAACGGGAGAGGCCACAACAGTGAGAGGCCACATACCGCAAAAGCTGCATTTAAAAGAAAATACCAAGAGTCCTACTTAAATTATGGGTTCATTGCAAAAGGTGATTCACATTCTCCAAGCCCGCTTTGTATAATATGTGGTGACTGGCTATCCAGTGAAGTCATGCAAACTTCAAAACTGCTTCGCCCCATGGAGCCAAGCACCCTGCATTAAAAGACAAGCCTTTGGAGTTTTTCAAAAGAGAAAAATGTGAACACGAAGAACAGAAGCAATTATTGAAGGCCACCAGTTCATCAAATGTGTCTGCACTGAGAGCATCGTCCTTAGTGGCTAACCACATTGCTAAAGCTAAGAATCCCCTTACCATTGGTGAAGAGTGGATCCTGCCTGCTGCTAAGAACATTTGTCATGAACTTTTAGGAGAGGCTGCAGTTCAGAAGGTGGCACGTGTTCCTCTTTCGGCTAGCACCATAACTAGACGAACTGATGAAATAGCAGAGGATACTGAGGCACAGTTGTTAGAGAGGATTAATGAGTCACCATGGTATGCAATCCAGGTTGACGAATCTATCGATGTTGATAACAAGGCAACAGTGCTTGTTTTTGTGCGATATATTTTTCAGGAGGATGTGCATGAGGATATGTAATGTGCACTGTTGTTGCCAACTAATACCACAGCTGCAGAACTGTTCACGTCTTTGATGATTACATATCAGGAAAACTGAATTGGTCATTTTGTGTTGGTATATGCACAGACAGAGTGGCTGCCATGACTAGACGGCTTTCTGGTTTCTCTACTCAGGTCAAAGAGGTTGCTTTTGAACGTGAATCTATGCACTGTGTCATCCATAGAGAAATGCTGCCTAGCTAAAAAATGTTACCTGAACTTAACAACGTTTTGCAGGATGTGATTAAAATTATCAGCCACATTAAAGTACATGCCCTTAACTCACGTCTGCTTATGCAGCTCTGTGAGATGACACATTTGGGACTTCTGATCTCCAGAATTGTAAGATAATAAATATGTACTGTTTTAGACAACCAAGTTTGTATTTCATATGATTAGAGAAAGCAGAAGAAAAAATGAAGGAATAGGACAAAATAGAAAATGTTTAAAATAGTTAGTAATGGACTTTTGACAGGGAAATGATCAGAAATAAAAGAAAAAAAACCCTCCAATGGTTAGGTTCCAGCTCCTTCAAACCCCTACCATCATCAGTCATATTGTTAGCATAGACTGTGCGATGTGGGCCAATGACACTCTTATCAGGCTAAACCTTCTAAGGGTCAGAGATTATCTCCCAGCAGCTGAGAACAAAAGCCAAACATTTCTTTTGGCAAGTTTAATCCTTTTCTCCACAACATCATATATTTAAATTCTTAAAACACACTGTGATACATAGCTGCTTGAGAGGACCCTGCTCTCTCTACTTAATTAATTCTTGCTGATCCTCCAGGTCTATGTCACCACCTTGGAAATGGCTTTACTAACCCAATTAACATAAAAATTTAGAGGTATAGCAGAGTTTACTCAGTGCCTCAATGTTACCATAAACCTATTTCGTCTTCTCCACTTTCCTCAACCTCTTGGCCTGTCGTCTTTGTCCTTCATGATCATGAGGTGGCTGCCATAGTTACAAACAATACTTTCTTACTCCAGCAATCTAGCAGGAAGAAAGGGCATGAGCCAGGTCTTCTGCTTGAGAGACTGTGATTTTTCGATCAAAGAAATAATGCCTCACAAAATTCTTCTTGCCCATAACTGGATCATATGGCCACCCATAGCTGCAGGAAAAGAAAGAAAAGTATGAATCCACCAAGGGGGAGTGGGATTATGATTGGTCAGGGTCAACCATGAGACATTCCTTGGGGCTGCCTCAGATGAGCTTGGCCTTCCGTTAGAGGGAAAGTGGACAATGGCTTCTGGAAAGGTACTTACAGTGACTGTGACATACCCCTTTCACTTATCTCAGTCCTGAATGCTAAGTGAGTCTTTAGTATAGACAATGTATGAATAAATGAATGGACTAGGTTATAAATAGATTAATTGTCATTTTTTAATATAACAGCTTTTCCTCTTTTCTTAATAATTTCAATGATTTTGGTCAGATTGCTTAATCTGAGTCTCATTTGTCTTCATCTGTAAAATAATGATAGTACTGTTCTGGAGTATATTGAGAGTTCAAAGATTATAGCAATGTGTGAAAGTGTCTTTTACATGCCTGGTGTATAGTGCATGTTTCACCATAAGAAGAAATATATAAAAACTGTGTCTTGAAATGTAGAACAGTTAGATCAGAAAGCACTATGCAAGCAAATATCCATGGAAAGGATCATTGTGTTCTGTATTTAGGTTTTAATTAGGTTTCTTATATATATTGAGGGGGCAGGGCCAGTCCCACACTAGAAGAGAAGCTGCCAGTACTGACAGGTGAGTGCAATAGCCCACCCTCTGAAACTCCCTCACTGTTTTCACTGTTACTTCCCTTGAATTCATTTGGATTAAGTAACTCCACCCAGACTATTATAATTTTAAATAAATATATATATATATATATATTCTACTAATTATAGAAAAATAGGGCAGACTCTGGAACCATACTTTGCCCCACCCATACTCTTGCCTCTTTTACTTTTGTCTTTTCATCCTGGAAAAGCAAGTTTTGTCTATTCGAAAGAACCTTTTGTTAACTTACGTGTCAACACTGTAGATAGGTTAATTGAGAGTGACTTTATAAGGACAACCAGTATATTCAAAATATAAAGGAACCTCACAATAGTGCTTTATGAAATATCAGATACAATGTGAGCGTTTACTCAGTGTGGTAGAACACAGCACTGTTGCTTGCAAAGCCCCAAGCCTGGAAATGTACATGTGTGGTGATTCCTATGTAATGTGTTAAGACCTGTTAGGTTGAACAGTTCCAGGCCATGTGGTGTGCTTATGAATAATACCAGGAATACAGAAGCGAGGTCTCTGGAACATGCAGTTCCAGAGCAGTTTCATTGTCCTGGAAGCAGCCATATATCATCTGACTAATGGATAAAAGTACTGAGGGCAGGTTGACTCAGAGTTCCTTTGACATGGCTCTATGCCCACATTGAACAGAGCCCATAAAACCAGATGTCCTCAAGAGGTTAAAGAAGTCACAGGAGAGTTTTCACTACTTTACTCTGTGTTGTATCTTTTCACCTATCTTTTTGGATTTAGTATTTTACTAAAATGAATAAACATTTGCAATAATCTTGAATACATATCCAAATATCTGATTTTTTGCTGACCTATTAATTTCCTGAAAGTTTTTAGGCTGAAAAACTACCTCTGCTGTAACTACAATAATAAAACCAGCTCTCAGTGCTGTGAAAACAAATTTTCTTTAAAAACATACATTGTTTTCACTCACGCAGCATACTTCTTCTCCTGAGTCCGTTAGGTAAACCTGCCACTATTATAATCACAGTCTGAACATTTGAAGTATTCAAATGAAAAGCATTACGGAATTGCAAACATACAATAACGAGTACTATTTTTTATTTTAAAGAGAGAACGCTACTTTAATGTGACTTCCTATTATATTCCTCTTAGATCATTCCCAGTGCTATTATAATGTATTCCTAGAAAAAAAATTCTTGCCTCTGTTACATTTTAAAAATCTTAGAATGAAATATTATAAAATATGCTTTTGGAGCAAGCTGTTTTTACTGTTATGGTTCTCAAATAAATCCGGAATCAGAAGAGAAATTACCTATTGTTTATTAGTCTATGTATGCTAAGCTCTAGGAAAGGCAAATTGGAGCATGGTGTGAATTTAAATACTAAATATTATATTAGAAAAAATAGGTAAACACATCATATGCAGTTTCTCTCCTTATTTAAAACTTTTCTTTAATAGTCTTTTTAAACACACTTTCATAGCCAATGTGACACCACTGCAATCCTAGAAGCGTCGTGAGCACCTTACATACCACAAAACTTTGTTTCAATCTTAGAAATACCAGAAATACAAATTTCAAAATGTATTATTAATCTGATTCTTAGGATACTGTGGATTTTTGTGGAATAAATGAAAACATAATTTCCTAAAGTGCATTCTGCAGAAATGTCGTTTCTCAAGATGCCCAAAAAAAGAACACAGTTCTCTGGTTCATTATGTTTGGAGACCATACACCATAAGACATCTTTGGAGATTCAACATAAGTTAAATTATTAACATCTCAATAAGCCCTGAAACAAAGACAGACAGATAGATAGATAGATAGATTTAAGTTAAACTTGCAGTTTTCCTCTTTAATTTATCCTGGAAACTTCCTTTTCTGCCTGACCTGCAATACTACCCAGTATAATTAGGGTCCCATAGAATTTGTTTTTGGAAAAACTAAAGTCGGGCAAATATTAATGAACCTTAAGTTCAGACCAGCATTATGCCTGGCAGAGTATCTGATAAAATTCACAAAAGCCTCTGTGGAGTAAAACATGGTGTATAAATGTGTCTCTATTTTTGACAAGAAAAAAGATCAGGGACATGGAAACCCTGACTAGTTGTGAGGTACTATGAAAACTCTGGTAAGCTATTTTATTGATGTTGCTTAATCCTGTCTTAGAAAGTGGTTACCAACTTATTGTTTAGTTCTCTAGCTGTTTTCATATCTAGGGTGTAATGGAGGTGTAAACTGATAGCTTCTCTTTTATTGTATCATATATTGCATTGATTTTATGTTATTTCATGACATTTATAATACTAATGTCATGGTATATATTTATTATTACCTTTTATATGACTCCAGGGAGGCTAACATTTTTAATTAACATTGAAAAGCAATATAAATACTTTCAAAAGTTACTTTAAAATTGCTGTATATCCCATATGATTTTCAGCTGGCAGTTACCAAAATTTAAATATATACTACTCATTGATTTGTTTCAATCAGCATATAGCAGTTTCTTTGTAAACATACTTGGGAAGATTCTGCGTGATTTACCTTTAGCACATTTTAAGTATTTGTCATTTTTGAGTGTCATTATGAACTTAGACCCTTTATAGAATCAACTTGATAGGATTGACTGCAATTACTGTTTTCTTTTCACGAAGCACAAATTGTCACTATTTGACAGGAGGGGACTCTGATACTCTGGCTTCTTCATTCTTATTGGTACTATTTTAGACATCTTTGAAATTATCTTTACTTTTTGATGGTAATAAGATATCCCTGGGTTATCTTGACTTTTCTTGCCCTAAACTTTGATTTAACTGACTCTTAGTCCAATATTAGAGGCCTAAATTTGAGTGCTAAATTTCACTAAAAATAGCCCTATCTAACCATGCGTGGCAAACAGAGTGACACTAGAAGTTTCAGAAACTCCTTTGTGTCTGATAAGGGGTATATTTTTTTAAATTTCATGAGGTTATATTTATTTCTCTAGTTAAATTTTAAAGTTCTTATCCTGTTCTTCTATACATTTTATTTAATGCATTATTCATTTTGTTGAGCTAGCGGCTTATCTCCTGTCATTAGAGCTTTTATTATCAAAGGTAATAGAATATGCTGTTTAGTTTCTATTGAAGAATGTCATTAAGTTTGTTGTTTATATTGCTCAAATATTTAAATAACTATGTAACCAACATAAAACAGTGAGTAGCATTTTTTAAAATTTTCTGTAGACTATCTGAAATATTGAAAATAACTGACAAGTCAGTTATTTCCTGTCACTGATTTAATAATTTGTGTAGATGAGTGGCAAAACATAGTTTGGATCTGAATGTAGTGATCAGACTTAGGCCTAATTTTAAAGCAGATTTTGAAAGTGGCATCATAAGTGTAGTCAGGCAGGTTTCCTGAAGGACTGGACAAGGTACAGAATTGAAGCAGCTCTTGCTCATAGCTGTACCATGTCATTGGGTGGAAATGACCAGAAGTACTACCACCTTAAGGAAGTGATAAGAGTGACCATGGTGAGTGGTCCAAAATGTCTTCTTTCATTATAAAAGGATAAATATTCTGAAAAACATTTGAGAAAATTGAGGCTATGCAAGATAGCAAGGAATTTGAAAGCAATGAAATCAAGTGAGGCTGGAATAATCCCTAAAATTGTTTGCTGTTGACTGTTGGCAAGTGCATTCTCAAAACACTAAAAAAATCTCATCATAGACTAGATATTAAGGAATCAGAAAAGAACCATACTCTGGTATTTATTTAGCAGGAATGGTGGTGTGAATAATCAGAGCTTTCCTTTGTTTGTACTAACGGAGATCACTGGCGGTATGTAAGTAAATAGATGAAATAGTTTTGATTGTTGTTAAGGGTGAAAACCAGGTGCTAAAACACACACACAGGTGTGTGTGTGTAAGATCACTTGAGGAAGAGCAATGCCTACCTAGATTTAGACAAGAACCTATGGCTCTGTGATATATAAAAGTCCAACCAAATTAAATCATAAAAAAAAACCATAATAAATTAGATGAGGAGAACTGACATTTTTATTTTACTAATAAATGGTTATAATACTATAATGTTGATTATTTCTCTTTGACCAGATTAACATGAATATTGATAAAACTCACAAATTTAGAGAGTGATAATAATAATATGTTAGATTTTTGCAATAGTTTGAAATTGAATATTTTGGAAATAGATAGTTATTAAGCTATCTCAAATGCATAAAGATATTGAAAAGCAAACTATTCAATATTTTGTATGTAATTCAACTTTTTCTGTTATTAAGTGAGCTGACTTGTTTTGTTTGTTCCAAATTGCTTCTAGTGTTGACAATTTAGTTTCAAAGTAATAGATAATTTTCTTAGGTCTTAGGTCTTTTCCTCAGGAATAGTTTGCAATTTTTCCACATCAATTTTGAGGATTGTTTTTGTATTATCAGCTTCTGATTGTGTCGACATTAATATTCTTTCAAATCGAGAGCTATTTAAAAACCTGATTTTAGTCCTGTATAGTCACTGTGAGTAGTGAAAATTGATTGATATCCAGTTTTATGTTAATGCAAGACATTTTTATTTCCAATCTTACTACCAATGTTGACAAAAACATGTACTTTGAGTAAAGTGAAAACACACAGATGGTATCTAGATACAAACAAGATGTTAGCACTTTACTTTTATGTGGAGAAGAATGTGTACTTGAGGAAAGCTTTAATAATTAGAATAAACACATTATGACGAAGTAGGAAGACTTGGCAAGAAGAGAATATACCCCAAATAGTATTTTGTATTGACTATGACTATGAAATAACAGATGTTTTTCTGAAAAGAAAAGCTAGCCCCAAGATGATGTAATCACACATTTGAATAAAGCACCAAAAACAGTTGAAAGGAAACGAATACATTTGTAATAAAATAAAAAGTCAGATTTTTTCATTTTCAGAGGGAAAGAGCACAGTTCAGTTAGGCTGAAAGGTCTTAACTGACTAGTCATATCTGAATCTAAATTTGAAGAAACTAAAAGGTGATTCCTAATATGGCTTCCACCATCATTTCAAGATTTAATTTTTACAATGTTAGATATTGAAAGTTAATACTATGTTGATATAATCCTCTTCAGTGTTAATATATGAAGACATTAGCTAAACTAGTTAAATGGCAGTTAACTAGTTTAACTGGAAGTTGTTTATTTCTATACAGCCCTTTGGTTTTAATGAGGCCTCAGAATGCTTTCTAGGTGCTTGATTTGAAAGTGGGTGGCCTGCTCTTTTAAGCAGGTATTTTTTGAAGCCCCTACAACAGCTATTTTTAAAGTTGTATTTTCAGTATCTACCACATAGAAGCTTTAGGGAGTTAAGTTTGGAAGAAATAAAAGAAAGGACCACATCAAAATTTTATTTCATGTGTAAGATAATGCTAACTGATTATATGAATACTACAAAAGAGAGGCTGAATTAAAATTATGAATGGAAGAACTAATGGACAACCTCAAGAAGTATTAGTGTATGTTTGGAGGATAACTTTTCCCTGAATTTTACTGGTGAATAGACTATGTTTAAGGTCAGAGTGTTAGGATGAATAACCATTAATGAAAATAACTTTAATTAAGCAGTAAGAGTGTCAAACATGTACTAAGAACTTCATGTATTTCTCACAGATAGGAAAACTAAGCTTAGAGAAGTTAGGTTACCTAGCCAAGAGACAAGGCTATTAAGTGGTTGAATTAGCAGAGAAAATGTTTAGAGCACCTCCCATTGATATAATTTTTGCACATTTTGAATGATTTCACATCTGATCAAATTTTACAAGGAGGACAGGAATTCACGGTTTTTTCTTTCATTGTCCTAGCCTTGTCACAGATATGTATGAGAACTCTTGGCATGACCTCGTAACATCTTTCTTTCTTATTGTATCTCCTATGTTCAGGGTCACAGATGATTCCCCAGGAACGTGTACCCTATTGTGCCCTCAGATAAATGAGACTGGGGATCACTGCAGATGCCATTATTTCATTCTTTTTCTATAGCTGAGTAATATTCCATCATATATATATATATTATATATATATATAATATATATATATATATTTCATATTTTCTTTATCCATTCACATATTGATGGACACTTAGGTTGCTTCCATGTCCTGGCTATTGTAAATAGCACTGCTGTGAACATCAGGGTGCATGTATCCTTTCAAGTTAGAGTTTTTGTCTTTTCTGGATATATGCCAAAGAGTGGGACTGCTGGATCATATGGCAGCTCTATTTTTAGTTTTTGAAGGCGCCTCCATGCTATTCTCCATAGTGGCTGCACCAGTTTACATTCCCAGAGAAAAGGTATTTCAAACATTTAAAATACAATATGTGTAGTCATAGTATTATGCAGCATATTAAATTATATTTTATGTGTAGGTTAATTCACATTGTATTGGAGCCTGAGGCAAAAGAGAAAGATCAGTGATGTTGATGCTATCTCTATTTAAAATCTTGTTTCTTTTAATTTCTCATGGATTTTTCACATTCTTTTATTTTTAAAAGTTGCATTTAAATATTATTTATCTTAATTTCTTATTTTTTGGAACTCCTTAAATTTTTCACCATAAAACTCAGTTCTGCTGAATGTTGATTCTTACCTTAGCAAGCAGTTCAATTTAAAGGTATCTTTATTTCAGTGTTCACTGGAATTGTTACAAGGAGCTGAGTGTCAAATATATGGGCCTTTTGTAAAGAAAGGATTGAGAATAGTGACGTATCAGAACAGCTGCAACATGGCGTAATCCAGAAGCCACAGTTTGTGTGAGGCTCTCGTGTATTTGAACTTCTGTAGGCTTGCGGGTTTTTTTTTTTTTTTTTTTTTACGGTACGCGGGCCTTTCACTGTTGTGGCCTCTCCCGTTGCAGAGCACAGACTCCGGACGCGCAGGCTCAGCGGCCATGGCTCACGGGCCTAGCTGCTCCGTGGCATGTGGGATCTTCCCGGACCGGGGCACGAACCCGTGTCCCCTGCATCGGCAGGCAGACTCTCAACCACTGCGCCACCAGGGAAGCCCCTGTAGGCTTGTTTTTAAACTTTGTTAGTGTGTACTGTGGAAGGCCCATGGTATCCACAATCCCTCTAAAATGAGGGACTCAACTTCCAAACCCTTTGGCCTCTGGGGAATCTTTTCAGGTCTCACTTTAAATCTTTCTCTTAGGATGACTTTACAATAAGTATTATGGGTTGGAATGTGTCCCCCCCACAAATTCATATATTGTAGTCCTAACCCCCAAGTACCTCAGAATGCACACTTATTTGTAAATCGGGTCATTTCGGATGTAATTAGTTAAATTAAGATGTGGTCATGCCTGGAGTAGGGTGAACTCCAATCCAGTATGACTGGTGTCCTTATAAAGGGGGAGGATTTGGACATAGATGTGCACACAGGAAGAACATCATGTGAACATGAAGACAAAGATGGGGTAATTTATTTCTAAGACAAGGGATGGCAAAGGTTGCCAGTAAACCACTAGAAGCTGGGAGAAAGGCATGGAACAGATTCTCCCTCACTGTCTCAAAAGAAACCAACCCTGCCGACATCTTGATCTCAGACTTCTAGCCTCCTGAACAGTGAAACAATAAATCTGTGTTGTTTAAGTTACCCAAATTATGAGATTTTGTTATCGCAGCCCTAGGAAACAAATACAAGTCTTAATTTAGGACATGATCCTTATATTTCAGGTTTGGTCTTTTTCGTTTTTCAGTGGGATTCCAGGGAGATATTAAGTAGGTTGAACAATTCTGACAGAGTCAGAATTCCTGTGTCCCAAGGAACTCTTCTTCTACTGGAGTTTTTCATTTTCTAGTATCCCCCTCTCAGTCTTTGATCAGCCACTTTCTGGTAGACATGAGTGGTCCTACCCTACAGATGCACAGCCCAGCCCTCAGCCATGGGCTCACAAGGAATCCCCATGCTGACTTCTGAATTCCAATCTCTACACGGCCTCTTCCTTATCAGTACCCTGGCCTGTGGAGTCCTGCCACTTCAGCTGACCAGCACTCTGATCTCTGCCTCCTCAGTACAGTGGCACTGACCTTCTCTGCAGAATTCCGAATGTCTATGCAGCCCAAGTTTCCACCCAGTCAGAGACTCCTCACGTCATGGAGTCATTTCCAAAGTTCTGTCAAGGATTGCAGCTTTGCATTGACTGTTGTCCTCTTTGTGAAACCCAATGCCTCATATGCTTTGTCCAGTTCCATACTTGTTTACAGCAGACTAGTCCAGTTCCAGTTATTCTACCAAGGCCAGCCTATGTCTTTAAGAGTGAAACGTGGAATCTAATAATTTAGATACTGATAAGCTACTATCTAGATATTTAGATACTGATAAGCTACTATCTAAATTTCTATGGAGGTTTGATTAAAAAACTATATCACATCTGCCCCATCACTACTATAATCTTTTGGGTTGATAGTAAATCTCTCTTCTTTTTTTCTCCCTAGTTGATTTTCAGAAGAAATATAAAGAGGGAAATTGATGAAACTGTAGAAGTGCAATTCTAACTTCTTTTCCAGAAGCCTGATGAAAACTGTTCCATTCAATTTAAAATCTCTTTGCCTAGCCAAAGAGCTAATTTTAGGTGTAAAGAAAGTGGATAGTAAATCTAAATAGCTTAGAGAATCTCACAAATCACATTTTCCAAGTCTTTCTCAGTGAAACTTCAAATCTATACCATACACAAACAACTGCCCCCCAAGCTCCTCTCCCACCCCACCTCCTTTCTTATTCTATCTATTCAGTTTGACTCTAAGGGTTTTGTGATTGTTTCATTAAGCAGTTCCCATTGACCAAAATATATAAATGTTACAGCGCTGAGTCAACAAAGTCCCATAGTAATCACACAGAACAATGCATTAACCTTTTCTCTCCAGCCTAAATAATTTTCTGATATCATGATACTGTATACTGTATTAACATAGAGTGAGATGTAGTATCTTTGATACTGACAGATCTTCACCTCATAGAAGAAAATAATGGTTTAAATCATTTGCTTTTGGTAACAAAAATTGGTGATCAGTAATCTCAGGTGATCATTGTTTTCAATTCTTACTTAAAGGAGTTGAGAGAAAATAGGTTAACATTTTTTTGAAATCATAATAACAGTGGTTTGATTTGCACATCTTAATTCTCCAAACAATCCTTAATAAAAATACCATAAGCTGCCAGGTGAGCAATGAAGATACAGTAATCAGTCATCAGTAAAGAATATTTTTAAAACTGACAGATGTAACCATCTTGGACAGTTCATAACAACAGAGGCTAAAGACACTATAGAATATAGAAAAGACACTAGCCAAGTAGAACTAAACAAAATATAATGAGACAAACAAAACTAATCAAAATACAAAATGCTCTACAAATGTGACTATTTTTTATAACAGGTAGGTGATTTTGACCCAAATGTTGTCAAAAAATATGTTACTATCTGGTCTTGTATTTCAAGTAATATTCTTTTTTGCATAATATCATTAAATCTGTTTTCCAAAGAAAAGTACTAAGGTTTTTTACAACCCTCTTGATAAGGCAAGCTATTCAAACAGCAATCTTTTAATATCAGATTAAACAAGAGAACATCTTCAGGGAGTGGATGGTCTCCTTTAAACAATAAATTCCCTCATATATTAAAATACTTGACATGCATTGCACTAGGTTTTCAGAGAAAAAAACTTCAGGAGAAAAAACACATACAGCATTATTATAGAAAATTATTTAGAAAATAATGGGAGTTGGGGCTTCCCTGGTGGCGCAGTGGTTGAGAGTCCATCTGCCGATGCAGGGGACACGGGTTCGTGCCCTGGTCCGGGAAGATCCCACATGCCGTGGAGTGGCTAGGCCCGTGAGCCATGGCCGCTGAGCCTGCACGTCCGGAGCCTGTGCTCCGCAATGGGAGAGGCCACAACAGTGAGAGGCCTGCATAACGCAAAACAAAAAAAAAAGAAAATAATGGGAGTTGTGGAAACTACATTTTCTAAATAGAAAATTAAGCTATACCTGGATGAATGAATGCTTCTAAGGAAATAAGATTTCTGGGGCGACAGCATTTCTCCCCGTTTTCTATAAATTTAATATTTGTGAGATTGAGAGGCAAAACAACTTATAGACATTAGTGATTCTCCTTACTCTAACCTGTTTTTTCTAGTACTGATCAAAACTAGCAACTACATGTATAGGTTTTTTAATGTTTATTATATATTGTTTGTATCCTGCTTCTAAAAGGTAAACGCAAGAGGGTCTAGAAACTTTTCTGTTCTTTTCACTGATGAATAATACAAAGTGCCTAGGCTAGTACCTGTCACATAGAAGGCATTTGGTAAATGTATGTTGATCAAATAAATGGATGAATTAATGAGTGAATGAAGGCATGGGAATAGATCTTGCATGACATTTTTCAGTAACAGCTTATTGTGAGGTGTTATGAAAACTGCCTACACAATGAATCAGACACAGATAGTGAAACATTTCATAAAAGAAAATCTCTTTGTTCCCATATTAAGAATGTAGAGCCCATGTTCGTTCTCAAATACTTATGCTGGTTTTCTCAAAACCTTGTTTCCATATATCCCCCAGAAAAGACACATTGCAGTTTTCAAAGCCTTGCAGTATTACAATCTCTCAATACATTTGGAGCAAAGTATATAAAGAATTATGTTTTCCTGAAGCTTGTTTACATAGAACTTCTGATTCAATTTTTAGTTCTACTAAAATGTTATGATAGTTCCTAGAAAATGAAATAGATCCATTCTTTCATTTCATGAATTATGTGAACTTAGTTCTTCAATGCATGTATCAATTTTGCTATGATCTTTTCTTACATAAGAATGTTTAATGGTTATGTAACAATGTAGTGATCAAATTAAAAATATTTTCAGTCCTATACTTTGATTATCGTTGAACTAAAAGTTAATATCTGTAAGAATTCATATTTATTAAATACACTGTGTAAAACAAATTGATAGTGCCCGAATAGCCAGTTTTAAGGTTTCTGCCCAAGAATATGAGTACTTTTATGCTTTTCAGAAGTCAGTTCCTATATTTAGAACCTTAACTCATAAAACAGTAGCCTTGTTATATGTCTAGTCAAATAGCTTAAAAATATTTTAGATCATCTTGGGATAAGATATATCTTCAATTATTTCTTTCAATTCAATTAGTTCTGTGGCATTTTACTATAAAAATGTAATAATTCTAATTGGTGATGTAGATAAACACCTTTAAAAGGAGGAAACCAGAATTTACAATCAAGTAGAATCAATTCCATCCGATTATGAATTGATTTTTAGTTAATTTGGAATAGGAAGTATAGCAGAAAACTTTGATTCCCATTGCATGTGACAGAGGTAATTCAGGGATATTACACATATACTGCTTGGCAATAGAAATGCGAGTTACTCATTTAAAGATGCCATTTATTCAAGCAGAAATAAGAGTTACCAAAGATAGTGGAAAGGCTGTGTATTTTGATCTTTGTCCTTTTTTGATGATATTTGAAATTGTGGGCATTTTGAGTTCTGAAAGATTCAAGGAGACTTGAAATAATATCAGTGGGGGACTGTGATCACAAACAATATATAAGTTATAGTGAGATTCAGGATGTGTCTTATGGCTAGGGATGGTGTATTTTGTTGATCATTTCCTAAATGTTGTATTTGTGACACTTTTGAATTTTGGATGAAGAACATAAGTAAAGGAAACTAACACAATGGAATATTTTAAATTGATATTACATATGAAATTCAAAATCTTTGTGTAACAGATGGATATTATTTTCACTTTCTTAGTAAAAAAGGGTATAAGTAACATAAGAGGGGGACATTATGTACTTTATTCCATGAATATTTACTAAATATCTGACAAGCACTGCTGTTTATTAATTTATCCAGTCACCACAGTGTCTAGTAAGTGTCACTTACTAAACACTGTGGTTCCAGATAATATGCTATTTGGTGAGGAGAAGCAGTGACACAAGACATGGTCCTTTCTCACAAGAAGCTTAAATAGTTGAGGAGATAGATGAGTAAATCAGTCATAATATATATTAAAACATTTTAACTTTTATTAATTGGTTTATTTAAATGTTAAAATTTGTCTAAAAGTTTTATGGGAGTAGAGAGGAGAAAGAGGGATTGTGACATGAGGTTATTCTAAATTAGAATAATGAATATGTATGAATTAGACCAAAAACATGTGAGTTGCTTGCTACTGATAGAGGGACCTTGGAGACATGTGTTGGTGTAAAGCATAACTGCTTCAAAGGGTAGTTGTGGGAACCAGAGAAGGGTGAGGTTATTCAGGAACTAAATGTCCAAGGGCCTGCGATGAAATGCTAAGTGATATCAGCACAAAGGAAGAAAATGATCGCATAGGATTTTAGAAAGAATATCTGACTTCCGGTGCCAGCAATCACTTGAGTGATTCTTATCTATTGTATATAGAATGACAGTAGGTTAAAATTTCAAAACAGTTTTAAATATTTTATTTCTAAAGCTAATGGGTTGAAAGAGTCTCTCAAATGACAATTATATGTTGCAGGTGTTTATTTGATTCAGGAAAAAAGTACAAACTGTTTAAAAGTTTTAAGTTTAAAATTTTGATTTACCTTTTTTTAAATTATTGTACTTAAACCAAAAACTTCTCCACATTTTACTTTGAAAAAAGCAAACAGTCTCTTTAAAGTTTAAACCCGTTGGGAGAAAAACTACCTATCAAAACTGGAGTGTGCATTTCTCGGAGTGTTGAGGAAGATGGCGGAAGAGTAAGACGCGGAGATCACCTTCCACCCACAGATACATCAGAAATACATCTACACGTGGAACTTCTCCTATAGAACACCCACTGAACGCTGGCAGAAGACCTCAGACCTCCCAAAAGGCAAGAAACTCCCCACGTACCTGGGTAGGGCCAAAGAAAACACAGAGACAAAAGAATAGGGACGGGACCTGCACTAGAGGGAGGGAGCTGTGAAGGAGGAAAGGTTTCCACACACTAGGAAGCCGCTTCAAGGCAGGGACTGTGGGTGGCAGCGGGGGGGAAGCTTCGGATTTACGGAGGAGAGCACAGCAACAGGGGTGCGAAGGGCAAAGCAGAGAGATTCCCGCACAGAGCATCGGTGCCGACCAGCACTCACCAGCTGGAGAGGCTTGTCTGCTTACCCACCGGGATGAGTGGGGGCTGGGAGCTGAGGCTGGGCCTCGGAGGTCGGATCCCAGGGAGAGAACTGAGGTTGGCGGTGTGAACACAGCCTGAAGGGGGCTAGTGCGCCATGGCTACACGGGAGGGACTCCGGGGAAAAGCCTGGACCTGCCGAAGAGGCAAGAGACTTTTTCTTTCCTCTTTGTTTCTTGGTGCGCGAGGAGAGGGAATTCAGAGCGCCACTTAAAGGAGCTCGAGAGACGGGTGCGAGCTGCGGCTAAAAGCACAGACCCCAAAGACAGGCATGAGACGCTAAGGCTACTGCTGCAGCCACCAAGAAGCCTGTGTGCAAGCACAGGTCACTGTCTGCGCATCCCCTCCTGGAAGCCTGTGCAGCCCGCCACTGCCAGAGTCCTGTGATCCAGGGACAACTTCCCCGGGAGAACACACGGCATGCCTCAGCCTGGTGCAATGTTACGCAGGCCTCTGCCACCGCAGGCTCCCCCCGCATCCGTACTCCTCCCTCCCCGCCGGCCAGAGTGAGCCAGAGCCACTGAATCAGCTACTCCTTTAACCTTGTCCTGTCTGAGCGAAGAACATATGCTCTCAGGCGACCTACACGTGGAGGCGGGTCCAAATCCAAAGCTTGAACTGTGCAAACAAAGAAGAGGAAGGGAAATCTCTCCCAGCAGCCTCAGGAGCAGCGGATTAAATCTCCACAGTCAACTTGATGTACCCTGCATCTGTGGAATACCTGAATAGACAACGAATCATCCCAAATTGAGGACGTGGACTTTGGGACCAAGATAGATTATTTTTTCCCTTTTTCCTCTTTTTGTGAGTGTGTA
The DNA here is from genome assembly GCF_011762595.2 of Tursiops truncatus. Lineage (NCBI taxonomy): Eukaryota > Metazoa > Chordata > Mammalia > Artiodactyla > Delphinidae > Tursiops > Tursiops truncatus. Next base: position 81,860,287 of record NC_047036.1, read on the forward strand.
TGTGTATGCTTCTGTGTGAGATTTTGGCTGAAAAGCTTTGCTTTCACCATTTGTCCTAGGATTCTGTCCATCCGTTTTTTTTCGTTTGTTTTTACTTAAATTTTTTTTCTCAATAATTATTTTTTATTTTAATAACTTTATTTTACTTTATTTTATTTTATCCTCTTTCTTTCTTTCTTTCTACTTTTTCTCCCTTTTATTCTGAGCCGTGTGGATGAAAGGCTCTTGGTGCTCCAGCCAGGCATCAGGGCTTTGCCCCTGAAGTGGGAGAGCCAAGTTCAGGACACTGGTCCACAAGAGACCTCCCAGCTGCACGTAATATCAAATGGCAAAAATCTCCCAGAGATCTCCATCTCAACACCAACACCCAGCTTCATTCAACGACCAGCAAGCTACAGTGCTGGACACCCTATGCCAAAAATCTAGCAAGACAGGAACACAACCCCACTCATTAGCAGAGAGGCTGCCTAAAATCTTAATAAGGCCACAAACAAGATCCAGCCTCATCCACCAGAACACAGGCACTAGTCCCTTCCACCAGGAAGCCTACATAACCCACTGAAACAAATTTAGCCACTGGGGAAAGATACCAAAAACAACGGGAACTACGAACCTGCAGCCTTCAAAAAGGAGACCCCAAACATAGTAACATAAGCAAAATGAGAAGACAGGGAAACACACAGCAGATGAAGGAGCGAGGTAAAAACCCACCAGACCTAACAAATGAAGAGGAACTAGGCAGTCTACCTGAAAAAGAATTCAGAATAATGATAGTAAAGATGATCCAAAATCTTGGAAATAGAATACACAAAATGCAAGAAACATTTAACAAGGACCTAGAAGAACAAAAGATGAAACAAGCAATGATGAAAAACAAAGCAAATGAAATTAAAAATACTCTAGAAGTGATCAATAGCAGAATAACTGAGGCAGAAGAATGGATAAGTGATCTGGAAGATAAAATAGTAGAAATAACTACTGCAGAGCAGAATAAAGAAAAAAACAATGAAAAGAACTGAGGACAGTCTCAGACGCCTCTGGGACAACATTAAATGCACCAACATTCAAATTATAGGGGTCTCAGAAGAAGAATAGAAAATGAAAGGGACTGAGAAAGTATTTGAAAAGATTATAGTTCAAAACTTCCCTAATATGGGAAAGGAAATAGTTAATCAAGTACAGGAAGCACAGAGAGTCCCATACAGAATAAATCCAAGGAGAAACATGCCAAGACACATATTAATCAAACTATCAAAAATTAAATACAAAGAAAACATTAAAAGCAGCAAGGGAAAAACAACAAATAACACATGAGGGAATCCCCATAAGGTTAACAGCTGATCTTTCAGCAGAAACTCTGCAAGCCAGAAGGGACTGGCAGGACATATTTAAAGTGATGAAGGAGAAAAACGTACAAGCAAGATTACTCTACCCAGCAAGGATTTCATTCAGATTTGATGGAGAAATTAAAACCTTTACAGACAAGTAAAAGCTGAGAGAGTTCAGCACCACCAAACCAGCTTTACAACAAATGCTAAAGGAACTTCTCTAAGCAAGAAACACAAGAGAAAGAAAAGACCTACAATAACAAATGCAAAACAATTAAGAATATGGGAATAGGAACATACATCTCGATAACTACCTTAAGTATAAATGGAATAAATGCTCCCACCAAAAGACACAGGCTGGCTGAATGGATACAAAAGCAAGACCCATATATATGCTATCTGCAAGAGACCCACTTCAGACCTAGGGACACATCCAGACTGAAAGTGAGGGGATGGAAAAACATATTCCATGCAAATGGAAATCAAAAGAAAGCTGGAGTAGCAATTCTCATATCAGAGAAAATAGACTTTAAAATAAAGACTATTAGAAGAGACAAAGAAAGACACTACATAATGATCAACGAATCGATCCAAGAAGAAGATATAACAATTGTAAATATTTATGCGCCCAACTTAGGAGCACCTCAATACATCAGGCAAATACTAACAGCCATAAAAGGGGAAATTGACAGTAACATAACCATAGTAGGGAACTTTAACACCCCAATTTCACCAATGGACAGATCATCTAAAATTAAAATAAATAAGGAAACAGAAGCTTTAAATGATACATTAAATAAGATGGACTTAATTCATATTTATAGGACATTTCATCCAAAAACAACAGAATACCCATTTTACTCAAGTGCTCATGGAACATTCTCCAGGATAGATCATATCTTGGGTCACAAATCAAGCCTTGGTAAATTTAAGAAAATTGAAATTGTATCAAGTATCTTTTCCGACCACAACGCCATGAGACTAGATATCAATTACAGGAAAAGATGTGTAAAAAATACAAACACATGGAGGCTAAACAATATGCTACTTAATAACGAAGTGATCACTGAAGAAATCAAAGAGGAAATCAAAAAATACCTAGAAACAAATGACAATGGAGACACGACAACCCAAAACCTATGGGATGCAGCAAAAGCAGTTCTAAGAGGGAAGTTTAAAGCAATACAATCCTACCTTAAGAAAGAGGAAACATCTCAAACAATCTAACCTTGCACCTAAAGCAATTACAGAAAGAAGAACAAAAAACGCCATAGTTACCAGAAGGAAGCACATCATAAAGATCAGATCAGAAATAAATGAAAAAGAAACGAAGGAAATGATAGCAAAGATCAATAAAACTTAAAGCTGTTTCGTTGAGAAGATAAACAAAATTAATAAACCATTAGCCAGACTCATCAAGAAAAAAAGGGAGAAAACTCAAATCAATAGAATTAGAAATGAAAAAGTCAAAGTAACAACTGACACTGCAGAAATACAAATGATCATGAGAGATTACTACAGGCAACTCTATGCCAATAAAATGGACAACCTGGAAGAAATGGACAAATTCTTAGAAATGCACAAGCTGCCGAGACTGAACCAGGAAGAAACAGAAAATATGAACAGAGGAATCACAAGCACCGAAATTCAAATTGTGATTAAAAACCTTCCAACAGGGCTTCCCTGGTGGCCCAGGGGTTGAGAGTCCGCCTGCAGATGCAGATGACACGGGTTCGTGCCCTGGTGCAGGAAGATCCCACATGCCGCAGAGCGACTAGGCCCATGAGCCATGGCCGTTGAGCCTGCGCATCCGGAGCCTGTGCTCCGCAACGGGAGAGGCCACAACAGTAGAGGCCCACATACTGCAAAAAGAAAAGAGAAAAAGTCTTCCAACAAACAAAAGCCCAGGACCAGATGGCTTCACAGGCGAATTCTATCAAACATTTAGAGGAGAGCTAACACTTATCCTTCTCAAACTCTTCCAAAATATAGCAGAGGGAGGAACACTCCCAAACTCATTCTACGAAGCCACCATCACCCTGAAACCAAACCCAGACAAAGGTGTCACAAAGAAAGAAAACTACAGGCCAATATCACTGATGACCATGGATGCGAAGATCCTCAACAAAATACTAGCAAACAGAATCCAATAGCACATTAAAAGGATCATACACCATGATCAAGTGGGGTTTATTCCAGGAATGCAAGGATTCTTCAGTATATGCAAATCAATCAATGTGATACACCATATTAAGAAATTGAAGGAGAAAAACCATATGATCATCTGAATAGATGCAGAGAAAGCTTTTGACAAAATTCAACACCCATTTATGATAAAAACCCTTCAAAAAGTAGGCATACAGGAAACTTCCCTCAACATAATAAAGGCCATGTATGAAAAACCCACAACGAACATCATCCTCAATGGTGAAAAACTGAAACCTTTTCCACTAAGATCAGGAACAAGACAAGGTTGCCCACTCTCACCATTCTTATTCCACATAATTTTGGAAGTTTTAGCCACAGCAATCAGAGAAGAAAAAGATTAAAAGGAATCCAAATTGGAAAAGAACAAGTAAAGCTGTCACTGTTTGCAAATGACATGATACTATACACAGAGAATCCTAAAGATGCTACCAGAAAACTACTAGAGCTAATCAATGAATTTGGTAAAGTAGCAGCATACAAAAATAATGCACAGAAATCTCTGGCATTCCTATACACTAATGATGAAAAATCTGACAGTGAAATTAAGTAAACACTCCCATTTACCATTGCACAAAAAGAATAAAATATCTAGGAATAAAACTATGTAAGGAGACAAAAGACCTGTATGAAGAAAATTATAAGACACTGATGAAAGAAATTAAAGACGATACAAATAGATGGAGAGATTTACCATGTTCTTGGATTGGAAGAATCAACATTGGGAAAATGACTCTACTACCCAAAGCAATCTACAGATTCAATGCAATCCCTATCAAACTACCACTGGCATTTTTCACAGAACTAGAACAAACATTTCACAAGTTGTATGGAAACACAAAAGACCCTGAATAGCCAAAGCAATCTCTAGAACGAAAATTGGAGCTGGAGGAATCAGGCTCCCTGACTTCAGACTATATTACAGAGCTACAGTAATCAAGACAGTATGGTACTGGCACAAAAACACAGATCAATGGAACGTGATAGAAAGTCCAGAGATAAACCCACGCACATATGGTCACCTTATCTTTTATAAAGGAGTCAAGAGTATACAGTGGAGAAAAGACAGCCTCTTCAGTAAGTGGTGTTGGGAAAACTGGACAGGTACATGTAAAAGTATGAAATTAGAACACTCCCTAACACCATACACAAAAATAAACTCAAAATGGATTAAAGACCTAAATGTAAGGCCAGACACTATCAAACTCTTAGAGGAAATCATAGGCAGAACGCTCTATGACATAAATCACAGCAAGATCCTTTTTGACCCACCTCCTAGAGAAATGGAAATAAAAACAAAAGTAAACAAATGGAACCTAATGAAACTTCAAAGCTTTTGCACAGCAAAGGAAACCATAAACAAGACCAAAAGACAACCCTCATAATGGGAGAAAATATTTGCAAATGATGTTACTGACAAGGGATTAGTCTCCAAAATTTACAAGCAGCTCATGCAGCTCAATAACAAAAAAACAAACAACCCAATCCCAAAATGGGCAGAAGACCTAAGTAGACATTTCTCCAAAGAAGATATACAGAGTGCCAACAAACACATAAAAGAATGCTCAACATCATTAATCATTAGGGAAATGCAAATCAGAACTACAGTGAGATATCATGTCACACCAGTCAGAATGTCCATCATCAAAATATCTAGAAACAATAAATACTGGAGAGGGTGTGGAGAAAAGGGAACCCTCTTGCACTGTTGGTGGGAATGTAAATTGATATAGCCACTATGGAAAGCTGTATGGAGGTTCCTTAAAAACTAAAAATAGAACTACCATACGACCCAGCAATCCGACTACTGGGCATGTACCCTGAGAAAACCATAATTCAAAAAGAGTCATGTTCCAAAATATTCATTACAGCTCTATTTACAGTAGCCAGGACATGGAAGCAACCTAAGTGTCCATCAACAGATTAATGGATAAAGAAGATGTGGCACATATATACAGTGGAATATTACTTAGCCATAAAAAGAAACGAAATTAAGTTATTTGTAGTGAGATGGATGGACCTAGAGTCTGTCATACAGAGTGAAGTAAGTCAGAAAGGGAAAAAGAAATACCGTATGCTAACACATATATATGGAATCTAAGAGAAAAAGAAAGAAGTTATGAAGTACCTAGGGGTAAGACAGGAATAAAGACACAGACCTACTAGAGCATGGACTTGAGGATATGGGGAAGGGGAAGGGTAAGCTGTGACAAAGTGAGAGAGAGGCATGGACATATATACACTACCAAATGTAAAATAGATAGCTAGTGGGAAGCAGCCGCATAGCACAGGGAGATCAGATAGGTGGATTGTGACCACCTAGAGGGGTGGGATTGGGAGGGTGGGAGGTTGGGAGCCGCAAGAAGGAAGAGATATGGGAACATATATATATTTATAACTGATTCACTTTGTTATAAAGCAGAAACTAACACACCATTGTAAAGCAATTATACTCCAATAAAGATGTTTTAAAAAAAATAAGAATCAGGAGTGTACATCTTTTGTGGTAATAGAAAAAAAAAAAAAAACTCAACCACAAAGACCCCAGTGTAAATATTTGGTTCACTCTCACTAGGCATAATAGTTTACTGAAATGCAGGTGAGGTGTTAGTTAATTTGTCAGTTACCACTGAAATAAAAATAAAATAATATATTTTGGAAAATGACAATATACATGTAAATATTATTAAATGTTTAAAAGGATCCTTTACCTTTTTACACATTGAAAACACATTTGCAGACATGTTAATTGGAAATACAGAAAACTGGCAGATGTAGGGTCTCTATAATAATTCACAAACATAAAGACACTGGGCATAAAATACAGTAGTTTCTCAGATGTTAAAATTTTAACATGCTACGAACTATCAGGGCAGATCAAAGAAGTGACATTTATTAGATGCATCAAAATGGATTAAAACTGTCTTAGGTAGACAGGTTAACTTCATGAAAGGGAAGGGTATTCCGAAAATCAAATGTATTAAACTATGAGCACAAGCTGTCATGCATATCTTGGTGAAATTAGGTTGAGAAATGTTCCTTTAATAAAAAAAAAATCAGTTTGATAAATGTAAGCTCCCTTGATTGAAATTATTTTAGGACAAATATTAAATAGTTCATTTAATGGCAAAGGAAACAAAGCTCCTATATTCTTCAAAGGTATTTGAATAAACTGTTACTCTTTGTTACATTAGCCATGTTCAATCACCATAAAATCATCTCCTAAAAATTCAAATGAAGTCAATTTTTCTTCTGATGAATATGCTTTAAACAATTACTTTTCAGTTCCAGAAATTTGGCCTATAGTAATTTTCCCATCCCAATTGCCAGTTCTGGTTTAGGTATTTTTGTGTAGTAGTATCTCTGTAGATAACTTTGTGTTTGTTGAAAAATAATATATGTATTTTGAAACCTAGGCTAATATTTACTTCAAAACAATAGTGTTTTGAATCTAATATGAAACACCATTAACTATCATTTGAATATCAGTTATAATGTCATGCAACAATTAATTTCTAATAAATGATCATGAATAAATGAATTACTAAACAAAAACTAGTCTTAATGGTTGAGAAACACAAAGGTGTAGTTCTCGCTCTGGCTACATATCCACTATGGTTGGTGGGGGGCTATGCTTTTTATTTTTTATTTCATCATCAATCTTTAACTGAGGATGATGGTTCAGCCAGTTTGAGACAGTGTGGACCATTGCAGCAGAAGTAGAAATGCACACTGTCCTTATATCCTCAAAACTTCCACTAACAATTCATCTACATAATCAAGTCATATGGTTGATTCTGATATCAAGATGGTAGGGAAGGGCTTCCCTGGTGGCGCAGTGGTTGAGAGTCCACCTGCCGATGCAGGGGACACGGGTTCGTGCCCTGGTCCGGGAAGATCCCACATGCCACGGAGTGGCTAGGCCCCTGAGCCATGACCGCTGAGCCTGCGTGTCCGGAGCCTGTGCTGCGCAACGGGAGAGGCCACAACAGTGAGAGGCCCGCATACCGCAAAAAAAAAAAAAAAAAAAAACAGTAGGGAAGTATTATGTTCACTCTGGCAAAATAATTTTATATTGTTGAACAGAAATACAACGTACTTACCATAGCTAGTAAGTGAAATATTTGGAGGTTGCAAAGTAACCACTGTCTTTTTGATCCAAAGCCCATTCCTTAACCTCTACGTTAGTGCTACACAACTTTAGTAAAAAAATAAAAAAAAAAAAAAAACCAGCTAGAGTGTTATTTTAAAAATGAAAATGCTCAGGTCCTAACTCAAAAGACGCTAAGGTCAATATATAGATGAGATATTGGTGAGCTGTTAAACTGTTAGTGGGCTTATCAACTGTTTGTTTTGTTAGTGTTGTCATTTACCAAAAATTCAATAGACAGAGATCAACAAAGGACAAAGAAAAGGATATTAAAACTGCTACAATTGATATGCTCCATATTCTTGTGCATATGAGGAAAAGCATGAACATGAGAGAAATATGTGGCATAAAAAGGTCACAGGAAAACTTTAAGAAAGGAAAATGCATCTGAAATGAAGCACACAATGGATAAGATTATAAGCAAACTGATCAGAGAAATACAAAATCTGAATAGTGCCATATATTTACAAAAATTTGTGTTTATATTAACTCTCCCTGAAAAAACCCACCAAATACGGTGTTACTAATGAATTCTGTTAGACATTTCAGAAGGAAAAATTGCCAAATGTACAGTTTTTTCCGTAAAATAAAGGAGGATAAATAGCTGCTCAGTTTGACAAAACTCAACTTCCATTCAGGATAAAAAATGATCAGCAAACTTGAAATAGTAGGCAACATCCTCAAACTGATAAAGGATCGCTACGAAAAATCTACAGCCAAAATCATACTAATGGTGAAACGTGAATAGTTTTTCCTTAAGTGTGGAAACAAAACTAGGATATCTGTTTTCATCAGTTTTATTTGATATTGTACTAGATGACTTAACATTCCAATAAGGTAAGAAAAATATAGATAAGATTAAAAAGGAAGACGTAAAAATTGTCTATTTGCAGATGTTATGATTGTTTACATAGAAAAATCTCGGGAAATCTATAATACAGCTAAGAAACCAAATTATTGAATGTATCACATTAGCAGGACACAGGTTAAATATAAAAATTGACTGTATTTGTATATGTAACAGCAAAGATTGAAAATTTGAAATTTAAAAAATGAATTAAAGTTAATTTAATTTCAATTAATTTTTTAAATTAAAAATAACTCCATTTTTGGTAGAAAAAGTACATAAGACTATATCTAAAAAATTGTGCACAAGTGTTCTACATTGAGAAGTAAAAATATTGCTGAGAGAAGTTACATAAATGGAAAGATATGCCATGTTTGTAGATTAGAATATCAACAGTGCAATAATAACAGTTCTCCCCATACTGATTTCTAGATTAAATTACATTTCCAATGAAAATACAGCAGGTTTTATTTCTGGAAATTGACAATTATTTTTAAATTAATAAAAGAATTCAAAAGACCTATAAGAGTCAAACAATATTTAAAAAGAATAATGTTGGATAAGTTACCTTATTTCAAGATTTACAATAAAGCTATAGTAATCAGGATTTCTTTTTTCAGAAAAAGAAATACATAGCTCAATGAAAAAGAATGGAGAGTCCAGAAATATAGTCTATTGATTTTTGTCAAAATGCATATGGTCTATTTTTTTCTTGGTTCATTTGTCATCTTGGCAACAGTGAAAGACTTTCATGATTATCTACCATCATCTTCTATTAAGAAGAGAAATGAATATTTAAGTTGTTCCAGTAATAAACTTAGAATATACATCCCGATCAAAAAGTGGATAAGGCAGAAAATTTCAGGAAAATGACTTGCATTGAAATTCATTTGAATTGTTTGACTTACAGGAAAGTCAGACTTTTCAGCCAGCCTTAACTGACAATAGGAAGAATGTGTTATCAAATCTGTTTGCACTTCATACCTTGCTGTTCACAGTTTTAAGTGAAAAATATAACTTGCTAGGAAAAAAATATATTTAAAGTTCTCACCTATTCTCTCCTAGATTCCTGAGTTCTTTAAAAGCAGTCCTTCTGACATGGTAATTGCATTCCCCTGGCATGTGCAAATATTTAATTGGGCTAAAGATTCTCAAGTATAAAATTCGGTTAGATAACAGGTTAATCATACATACCAAATATATGTAGCTCTCTTCCTCATGGAGAAGTTTTCCAAATATACACAAGTCTCAGTAAAGCTCAATAGACAAATTATGTAACAATGAAATGATACATGCAGTTAGCTACTTGAACACCTAAATTAACTTTATCACTCCACAGGACTGTGATCATCAACTAATCGAGAAAGTTATGTTATTGTCTAGATCGACCAATAGATCAAGGGAACAGAAGAGTGATGAAATAGAACTATAAATATATGGAAGTTAACTTTTTTCAAAGATGCAAAGGCAATTCATTGGGGAAATATAGTCTTTTTAAGAAATGGGTTGAACCCATTGGATTTCCATATAGAAAAAATAATAATTTTGATCCATATTTTGTACCACAATACAGAATTACCTAATTAACTCAGACGTATTGTGAATATACATGTAACAGCTAGTATTAGAAAACTTCTAAAAGAAAACATCAGAAAAAATGTTTGTGACCTCACTTAGGCAAAGATGTCTTAAATAGGAAACAAAGCACAAGCCATTAAAAAAAAAAGATAATTCAAACTTCATAAAAGTTGAAAAGTTTTGCTCTTTGAAAGGCACTGTTAAGAAAATGAAAGGATAAATTACAGACTGGGATAAAATATATGAAAATTGTGTATCTGGTAAAGGACTTTTAAACATAATGTTTTAAAAACACTTTAAACTTAATGACAAGAAAGTGAACACTCATAAATAAAGGGCAAAATATTTCAAATGGAACGTCTTCAAAAAATATATGAATGACAAATGAGTGAAGTAAATCATGGAAAGAGAAATACATATTATAACATTTACATCAAACTCTATATGATGCAAATTAATCTATAGTGTCAGAAAGTAGTTAAGTGTTTTCCAGGATGAGAAGAGGGCAGGGAGGGGCAGGAGGGAGAGATTACAAGGGGGTATGAGGCAACTTCTGGGAGTGGTGGATTTGTTCAAAGTCTTGTTTATGTTGATGGTTTCACGGAGAATATATACACATATGTATTTATACCAAAACATCAAATTAAATGTTTTAAATATGAGCACTTTTCTACTTTTCTGTATGTCTCATATCTCAATAAAGATGATGAAAAGAAAAAACTAGAAAAATAGCTTAACATTTTTAAGAAACACTCAAAACTAGAATTATAGCTGATTAATAAATTAATATAAAAATTTATAGTATGTTAACCATTCATTCATTGAAAGACATCTGAGCTTTTTTTCAGATTGTAGTTATTACAAATAAAGCAATAATGAATATTAGTGTACATGTTTTATGTGAACGTAATTTTTTATTGCTCTGAGATAAATGCCCAAGTGTACAGTTGCTATACCATAAGGTAATTTCTTTTTTTTTCTTTTTTTTTTACATCTTTATTAGAGTATAATTGCTTTACAATGGTGTGTTAGTTTCTGCTTTATAACAAAGTGAATCAGTTATACATATACATATGTTTCCATATCTCTTCCCTCTTGCGTCTCCCTCCCTCCCACCCTCCCTATCCCACCCCTCCAGGCGGTCACAAATCACTGAGCTGATCTCCTTGTGCTATGTGGCAGCTTCCCACTAGCTATCTACCTTACATTTGGTAGTGTATATATGTCCATGCCTCTCTCGCTTTGTCACAGCTTACCCTTCCCCTTCCCCATATCCTCAAGTCCATTCTCTAGTGGGTCTGTGTCTTTATTCCTCTCTTACCCCTAGTTCTTCGTGACATTTTTTTTTCTTAAATTCCATATATATGTGTTAGCATACGGTATTTGTCTTTCTCTTTCTGACTTACTTCACTCTACGACAGACTCTAGGTCTATCCACCTCATTACAAATAGCTCAGTTTCGTTTCTTTATATGGCTGAGTAATATTCCATTGTATATATGTGCCACATCTTCTTTATCCATTCATCCGATGATGGACACTTAGGTTGTTTCCATCTCTGGGCTATTGTAAATAGAGCTGCAATGAACATTTTGGTACATGACTCTTTTTGAATTATGGTTTTCTCAGGGTATATGCCCAATAGTGGGATTGCTGGGTCATATGGTAGTTCTATTTGTAGTTTTTTAAGGAACCTCCATACTGTTCTCCATAGTGGCTGTACCAATTCACATTCCCACCAGCAGTGCAAGAGTGTTCCCTTTTCTCCACACCCTCTCCAGCATTTATTGTTTCTAGATTTTTTAATGATGGCCATTCTGACTGGTGTGAGATGATATCTCATTGTAGTTTTGATTTGCATTTCCCTAATGATTAATGACGTTGAGCATTCTTTCATGTGTTTGTTGGCAGTCTGTATATCTTCTTTGGAGAAATGTCTATTTAGGTCTTCTGCGCATTTTTGGATTGGATTGTTTGTTTTTTTGTTATTGAGCTGCATGAGCTGCTTATAAATTTTGGAAATTAATCCTTTGTCAGTTGCTTCAACTGTATTCTCTTCAAATATTTTCTCGTCACTTTCTTTTTCTCTTCTTCTGGGATCTCTGTATTTCAAATTTTGGTGTGTTTAACGTTATTCCGGAGGTCTCTGAGACTTCCTCAGTTCTTTTCATTATTTTTTCTTTATTGTGCTCTGTGGTAGTTATTTCCACTATTTTATCTTCCAGGTCACTTGTACGTTCTTCTGCCTCAGTCATTCTGCTATGGATTCCTTCTAGAGAATTTTTAATTTCATTTATTGTGCTGTTCATCATTGCTTGTTTGCTCTTTAGTTCTTCTAGGTTCTTGTTAAACGTTTCTTGTATGTTCTACATTCTATTTCCAAGATTTTGGATAATCTTTACTATCATTACTCTGAATAATTTTTCAGGTAGACTTCCTATTTCCTCTTCATTTGTTTGTTCTGGTGGGTTTTTACCTTGCTCCTTCATCTGCTGTGTATTTCTCTGTCTTCTCATTTTGCTTAACTTACTGTGTTTGTGGTCTCCTTTTCGCAGGCTGAACGTTCGTAGTTCCTGTTGTTTTTGGTGTCTGCCACCAGTGGGTAAGTTGGGTTCAGTGGCTTGTGTAGGCTTCCTGGTGGAGGAGACTGGTGCCTGCTTTCTGGTTGATGAGTCTGGATCTTGTCTTTCTGGTTGGCAGGACCACGTCCAGTTTTGTATTTTGGGTTGTCTGTGTACTAGTAGGATTTTTGGTTGCCTCTCTGCTAATGCGTGGTGTTGTGCTCCTGTCTTGGTAGTTGTTTAGTGTAGGGTGTCCAGCACTGTAGCTTGCTGGTCATTGAGTGGAGCTGGGTTTTTGCTTTGAGATGGAGCTCTCTGGGTGAGCTTTTGCCATTAGATATTATGTGGAGTTGGGAGGTCTCTGGTGAACCAATGTCCTGTACTCAGCTCTCCCACCTCAGAGGCACAGGCCTGACACCCAGTCATTGCACCAAGATCCTGTCAGCCACATGGCTCAGAAGAAAAGGGAGGAAAAAAAAGAAAGGAAAAATAAAATAAAATGATGTTATTAAAATAAGAAAGAAAATAATGATTACAAATAAAAAAACCAAAAAAGTAATAGAAAAAAAAAGAAAGAACAAAAGAAGAGAGCAACCAAAGCAAAAAACAAATCCACCAATGATAGCAAGCACTAAAAGCTGTACTAAAACAAAGAAAGAAAAAAAAAGGACAGACAGAACCCTAGGACAAATGGTAAAAGCAAAGCTATACAGAAAAAAATCACACAAAGAAGCCTACACATACACACTCAGAAAAAGAGAAAAAGGAAAAACATATATATATATATATATATATATATGTATAAAGAAAAAGGAAGACAGCAACCAAATCAGTAAACAAATCTACCAATGATAATAAATGCTAAATACTAAATTAAGATAAACATAAAACCAGAAACAATTTAGATGCAGAAAGCAAACCCTAAGTCTACAGTTGCTCCCAAAGTCCACCACCTCAATTTTGGGATGTTTCATTGTCTATTCAGGTATTCCAGAGATGTAGTGTACATCCTATTGATTGTGGAGATTTAATACACTATTCCTGTGGCTGCTTGGCAAGATTTCCCCTTCTCTTCTTTGTTCGCACATCTCCTGGGGTTCAACTTTGGATTTAGCCCCGCCTCTGTGTGTAGGTCGCCTGAGGGTGTCTGTTTCCCACCCAGACAGGACCGGGTTAAAGTAGCAGCTGATTAGGAGGCTCTGGCTCACCCAGGCCGGGGTGAGGGAGGGGTACGGAATGCAGGGTGAGCCTGCGGCAGCAGATGCTAGCATTGACGATGCACCAGCCTGAGGCACTCCGTGTGTTCTCCTGGGAAAGTTGTACCTGGACCATGGGACCCTGGCCCTGGCGGGCTGCACAGGCTCCCGGGAGGGGAAGTGTGTATAGTGACCTGTGCTTGCACACAGGTTTCTTGGTGGCTGCAGCAGCAGCCTTAGCGTCTCATGCCCATCTCTGGTGTCCGCACTGGTAGCCGCGGCTCACGCCCATCTCTGGAGCTCCTTTAAGTGGTGCTCTTAATCCCCTCTCCTCGTGCACCAGGAAATAAAGACGCAAGAAAAAGTCTCTTGCCTCTTCGGCAGGTTCAGACTTTTTCCCAGACTCCCGGCTAGCCGTGGTGCACTAGCCCCCTTCAGGCTGTGTTCACGCCACCAACCCCAGTCCTCTCCCTGGGATCTGATCTCCGAAGCCCGAGCCTCAGCTCCCAGCCCCAGCCTGTCCCGGCGTGTGAGCAGACAAGCCTCTCGGTCTGGTGAGTGCTGGTTGGCACCGATGCTCTGTGCGGGAATCTCTCCGCTTTGCCTTCCGCGCCCCTGTTGCTGTGCTCTCCTCCATGGCTCCGAAGCTTTCCCCCCTCCACCGCCCGCAGTCCCCGCCAGTGAAGGGGCTTCCTAGTGTGTGGAAACTTTTCCTCCTCACAGCTCCCTCCCACTGGTGCAGGTCCTATCCCTACCCTTTTGTCTCTATTTTTTCATTTTTCTTTTGCCCTACCCAGGTACGTGGGGAGTTTCTTGCCTTTTGGGAGGTCTGAGGTGTTTTGCCAGCATTCAGTAGCTGTTCTGTAGGAGTTGTTGCACATGTAGATGTGTTTCTGATGTATTTGTTGGGAGGAAGGTGATCTTCACGTCTTACTCCTCCACCATCTTGAAGGTCTCTCCCTTTTGTTGAGTTTTAACAGATAGCGAGAGATGAAGGACGTGGGTGTAGTTAATAAAGGAGCAACATGAAGGCTCCGTATGGTGATTCTGTATCCTGACTGTGGTGGTGATCTTATAAACCTACACATGTGATAAAATTACATGGAACTAAATACACCCCCCCCACACACACACATACACAAATGAGTACAAGTAATATTGAGGAAATCTCTGAATAAGATTTGTGGGTAGTGTCAATGTCAATACCCTGGTTGTGATATTGTACTGTAGATTTAAAAAACATTACCATAAAACGAAATTAAAGAGTACACAGTTACCGCTATATTATTTCTCACAACTGCATTTGAATCTACAGTTATCTCTAAAATAATTTCAAATAAAAATAATCTGCTATATGTCTAAAGCTACACTCAAAATGCATCTGTCAAAAGATTTAACCAATGAAGAAAAATTGATATACCAAATTTTGAACTCAAACTGAAACAAAGATAGAAGTAGTTAGGATGGTTTATGTTAGGGATGAGAGAATGTACAGTAAATTTAACAATATAACCGTTATGTATTTCTCAAGTCAAATGACCTTGAGAATTATCAAAATGATATATTATTTTATACCCATTCCTATCTTTTAAAAAATCTCAGTAATGTTGGAAAATAAAAATATTTCTTTGATATTGGTAACTATAATTAGTAGTGGAAAATTATTCACGTTCCTAAAATTACCAGATAGATGATAGAACAGAATACATATAAAGCATAAATACGGTAATATTTTAGTAAAATTTAAAACAGCTATCATATATATGTATATGTGTCTATGCTTATACAAGGAGAATTTGAGGAAGAACATATACTAGGATTTTTTTAAAGTTACCTCAGGTGCAGTGTGAATAAGGAATAAAAATAGGTTGTAATTTATATTTGTATACATTTTTCATACACATACACATATACTTTATATATATTATATATATTTCAGTGGAACATTCTTATTTATTGTTATTGTAATGAGATAAAAATTTTAAAGAAGGAATATTAAATTATAACTAACAAAATTATTACAAAATGCTCAATCTCTACATAGTTTTTAAAATATACGTATTAGATAAAGAAGACAAATTTTAAAATGGATACTATAAAACCTAAGAGAATACTTGCATAGGTGGAGTAAACTCTACGTTCTAGGTTAAGAGGTCTTAATATTTTATATATGATGTTTCTACGTGAAATTTTTTATGAAATTGTCTCAGTTTGGAACGTAAGAGAAATGTAATATAATTCACCTGAGACTAGCCAAGATTAATTTTATGCAATGTTTTTATTTAAAAAATGAGTAAAGAAAGATCTTTCCTACTAAACTGAAAAGTTTTGTGAAGATAGGGTAGTTCAAAGAGTGTGACACTGATTTAGTTACAGGCAAACAGCTTTTGTACATCAGAATATTAAGTACAGAAACAATACCACCATAAAAATGTGTGTGTGTATGTGAGTAAATGATATATAATAAATTTAGCACTCCAAAAGGTTGGGCAAATGTATCCTTTAATACAGAGTATGAAAATGGTATTAGGTCTACAAAGAAAAGTTGGTATTCATAATGATAATAAATTTTAGTTCAAAAGAATTTTGTTTAGTAAAACTTAAAATCTGTTTCCACTTAATCTAAAAGTCAAATTGAAATGCTAAAAATATATTGTATAAAAATACTTGAGTTAATTAAAATAATGAATAAAAATTTCAATATTATATATTTTTAAGGAATTTTGTGACTGTGTTCATGAGAGATATTTGTCTGTGGTCTTTTAGTTTTTCTTGTAATGTCATTATCTGGTTTTGGAGAAAGGGTAATAATCTCTTAAAATTAGTTGGAAAGTAGTTCCTCTTCTATTTTCTGGATTGGGCATATTTTGCTTTGTTTATAACTTAAATGTTTAGTAAGCATTCACTAGGAATAAAAACACCTGGGCTTGGATTATTCTTTTATGTAAGTTTTTTTTTTAACTACAGATTAATTTCTTCAGTTTGTATAAGCTATTTGTGTTTATTTCTTTTTTAATGTGTTTTGGTTTGTGTCTTTCAAGAAAATGTCCATTTCATCTAATTTATCAAATATATGTGCATAGATTATTTATACGTTTACCTTATCCATTTAATTTCTCTGAGATAAGTAATGAGAGCCTCTCCTCATTTGTTATGTCATATTTGCATTCTTCCTCCCTCTCTTTTTTCTTTCACTGGTTAGTCTGGTTAGAATTTTATCAATTGTACTGGTCTTTTCAAACAACCAGCTTTTGCTTCATTTATTTTCGTCTTATCTTCCTATTTTATTTTAGTTTCTGATCTAAGTTTTTTAAACTTTTTGTTGGAGTATAGTTGATTTACAATGTTGTGTTAGTTTTAGGTGTACAGCAAAGTGAATCACTTATACTTACACGTATATCCACTTGTTTTTAGATTCGTTTCCCATATAGGTCATTACAGAGTATTGAATAGAGTTTCCTGTGCTATACAGTGGATCCTTATTAGTTATCTATTTTATATATAGTAGTGTGTATATGTGAATCCCAATCTCCCAATTTATCCCTTCACCCCCTACCCCCCTTATTCTCTTTCTTCTGATTACTTTTGGTTTAAGTAGCTCTTATTTCTCTAGTTTCCTAAAGCACAAGCTTGATTTAATTTTTAAAAGCATTTCTTCTTTTATAATTAAAAAATCAAGATAGAATTGTGTGCACTGATGTATAAAGACACCTAACACATACGACGAATTGAGAAAAAAAGGATGACGTGACAGTATTTTGAGTGGGAATTCATTCTTATTAAAAAAATTTATGTATGCTCACACTAATACATATAGTAAAAAGTACAGAAGAATATGCTAACAGTCTCAAAACAGATTATCTCCAAGATTGCAATGGCAAGATCACCTTATTTTTCATGTATAATTTTGTATTATAATTTTTATAATAATATTTATGTATTTTTTGTATTTTATCAATGATTGTATATGTAATCATCAGTGAGTGGGGAGGCAGAGATGTGGAGAAATAATTTAGTGATATTTAGACAATTGGCTAACTCTTTGGAATATAAAATGTGAGAGCTGAAGCATTACATTCAATATTACACAAAATAAATTCCTGATAAAAAATTAAATGTAAGAAAAGGTAAATATTTTAAAAAATCAGAACACATAGTGATGATTTACTTTTTATGATATTTGGGAATGGAGATATTTAAAGCATAATTGCAAAAGCTTGAATCATAAAGTAAATGGTTTGAATATGGAGGATTGATTTCCTTATGATTTTAAAAACATTAATACAAAATTAGGCAACTTATCTGAGAGAAAATGTTTTCAGAAAAACTGCAATTATTATGCCATAAATATTTCTAGTAAATCCATAAGGATTAGAAAAATTCCAATATGAAAATTGTGTACAATAAGCAAATATACTTAAGAAATAAAGGTGATAGAATGAGAATATTTAAGCCTCAATGATAGTAAATGATCCAGCAGTGGCACTCCATGTTATTTACCTGAAGGAGTTGAAAAATTATGTCCACTGAAAACCTGCACGTAGATGTAGATAGCAGTTTCATTCATAATTGCCAAAACCTGGAAGCAACCAAGATGTCCTTCAGTAGGTGATTGATTATTTAAGTGTAGTACTCCCAAATAATGGGATATTATTCTGTGCTGATAAGAATGAGCTATTAAGCCATGAAAAGACATGAAGTAGTCTTAAATGCGTTATTACTAAGTGGATGTGGTCAATCTGAAAAGGAAGGCTACATACAGTTGATTCCAACTATATGACATTCTGGAAAAGGCAAAACTATGGAGACGGTAAAATGATCAGTGGTTGTGTTGAGTTGTTGGGGGAGGGCTGCATAGGTGGAACATAGAGGATTTTTAGGGCAATGAAATACTTTAATGATGGATACATGTCATTATATATTTGTGCAAACCCATAGAATGCACAACACCAAGATTGAACTCTAATGTAAACTATGGACTTTGGGTGATTATGGTGTGTCCATATAGGTTCACTAATTGTAACAAATGTACCACTCTGGTAGAGGACGTTAGTAATGAGGGAGGCTATGCATATAAGGAGGCAAGAGTTATATGAGAAATCTCTCTACCTTCCCCTTAATTTTTCTGTGAACCTAAAATGGCTTTTAAAAATAAAGTCTTAAAAAAATAATAAAGTTTCAGGTTGTTCGTTGTCTTCTTGTGATGTGTTATCTGCATTTTCATTTTTCATAGAAAACTCAATGACTTGTGTAATAAAATTAATAGACTTTAAAATAAATAAGCCAATTTTAAATACATAAGATTTATAAAGATCATGAAATAGGTTTACGTACCATCGGTTGAGGATCTTGAATCACTTATGTCACTTTTTTCTATATTGATCAATGGAAGATTGTTGTCATTAGAGAAAATGGATTATGAATTTACCCTTTCTAAAGCAGTGTGTTCTCTCCCAGTTCACCTCGAGACCAAATCACAATATTTTCTTCAGTGGTTTTGTGGCTTGGAGTTTGATTGTAAACTTATTGTTGTGGATTATTGGATACTGTATGGGAAAAGTAAGAACACCTCTTATTCCCCAGAAAAGTTTTTTTTAATTAATTCATACTTTAAATTAACTTTTAAAATATTTATTCATATAAAGGGATTTTTTTTCATTTCTGAACTTATCTAGGAGAAACTCTATGTCTTAGTTGAATCTCTACCAATTAGTACCATGCCTGGCACATAGAAGATCTTAAATGACTATAGAGTGAATGAAAGAATGGGTGAATAAGTGAAGGAAGTAATCATGTTAACATCATATGACAATCCTTTATTTCCTCTATTAAGAAGTGAAATCAATAAGAACCTTTTGTTATTTCTTCATGACATAATTTTATGGAAGAAATAATAATTTCAGTGATATGTTAATGATTTACTTTTTAGAAAATTAAGCTTCAAAAGCTCCACATTAGGGCTTTCCTGGTGGCGCGGCGGTTGGGAGTCCGCCTGCTGATGCAGGGGACGCAGGTTCGTGCCCCGGTCTGGGGGGATCCCACATGCCGCGGAGCGGCTGGGCCCGTGGGCCATGGCCACTGAGCCTGCGCGTCCGGAGCCTGTGCTCCGCAGCGGGAGAGGCCACAGCAGTGAGAGGCCTGCGTACCACAAAAAAAAAAAAAAAAAGGCTCCACATTAAAATAACCCATATCCTCAAGTCATAAAAACTAAATGCTTTAGGTGTCATATGAACATGATTGTTATATGTAGCCAGGAATAAAATAGCTCTTCCAAGAAAATATAAGTGACCCTCATGGTAAATTGATTCCAGGCTTCCAATAATTACTCTCCACCCTACCCATTGAGATGCCCTCACTTCTGGCATCTAAAAATCCAAGTGCTTTCCTTTCTCTTTCTATATCAAAACAATAACTATCCCATTATATCACTTTCCTGAAATCAGTTTCAACATGTGAAGCGAATCTTGCATTTATAGCTACAGATTTTAATCAATGACTGTGAAACTAACCATTTATCCCTTGTTAAATTACTTTCAAGTAAGAGCAGGTAGGTGTAAAGAGAGTTGGAAGAACCTCACCCACATCTGATTTGACCACCCATACCTACACATTTCTGGAGACATTTATCTAATCTCAGGAGAAACTAACAAATGGTGTGGACAATATCTGGGAAGAGGTGAGGAAAAAAGGAGCAGGCTCTGTGATCACTAGCTTCTTCAGGAGCATTTTAACAAAATAACAACCACCACAAAAGACCTGTCCTGAACACTTAACATTTAGTAACTCATGTAATTCTCACAACCGTCCTGAGGATGAGGATGATTTTTCTCATTTTCTAATGAGGCAACTGAGGTTCAGAGATTGTAACCTGATCAAGGTCAAACAAGTACACACCTTTACTTGTCTCAGCCTGAGGACTGGACTCCTGCTCAGCACAGATAATACAGTACCACTCCAGCCCCTGTATCAAGTGGGAACCTTCCATCCACTGCCTAAGTATAATTCAGTACATCCCTACTCACTTTCCTAACACTCACAGGTACATAGTTTATTCTTGAGATAACATTTTTTTTTTTTTTTTACTCAGACCGATATATATTTCCCTGCCATAAAGACTTTCTTTTAAAATTCTAGAATGTATCACTAGGCTTCTCTATCATTTGAAATCCTGGTGATGAGCTTCCTAGAAAGGTAATGGATAGATGATGGATATTCCTTTAATTAATAGAAGGATAGTTGCATTACTTAAATTGTGGATCAGGAATTAATCTTAGATTTACATGGGTTCCATCTACCTAAATAAGTTTTAAATCATATTACTTATATCCTTGTTTACTAATCATTTATGGTTCAACAACTATGCCATTAATTTAAAGTATTAAGTATATTTTGCATGTGGATAAAGTATATGTGAATTCTATCTGCTATTTTGATGTATATATTTAATATATATGTAAAGTCTGTATAATAAAGGTACATGTCATGCATATACATATAATAAAATTTTGAGTATATATGTCACTATACTGCACCTAAATATAATCCTACAAACTAATTTGCATCTAAATAGCCATAATGTAATCCTACAAACTAGTTTGCATCTAAATAGCCATTCTTTTTTAACTGAACTTTCCATTATTGTGTTTATTATTTCAGTAAATATTTACTGAATATATAATTTGCATTCAAGTAGAAATAACTTATAATTTGCTTTCACTGAAAAATAATATTCTTAGTCAAGTTATACTACTTAGTAAATTCACCATCAATTAGGTATTTTATACACTGAGCAATCACTGAAGAAGAACCAGTGGGTTTGCCTGTATATTTCAGAACATTGCCAATTATTCAAATTTCACCAGCTTAGTTACTTATTTAGTTAACAGTAATTAATGTATTTATAGTTATATCTATTAATTTAAATTTCTGATTATTTCATCTTTACAGCCAGGAAAAAACTGTATTTTTATTGAAGTTATAGCAATAAATTAAAAATGTATTTTTAAGTACATTCACTAGATTTTTGTGATAGAAATTTTACTGTGGACTAATTTTAGCTTACTCTTCATCTGAAGGTGTCTACTTACTGAAGTACTGGGAAAGCACTGAATTTTAGCCTGGAAGTTAATAATTATCAGATGTAGGCCAAATTAATTACATTTATATATAGAATAATAATCAAAAGCATTAGCCAAATATGGCTATTTCTTTAAACACCATTTTTATTTCAATTGCTCTTTCACAGATGTTTACCTTGAGTAGAGGGAAACATTTTTTATTGTATATTTATACTATAATGCTTTAACTTATCTATTCTATTGGCTTGCTGATAATTTAAATAACAGTAGAATGAAGATAACTGTCAGCCACAGAGAAATAGGGGCCCCTGAAGGAGTTTCTCTCCTTCAACCTGTGTGCTTCATAGTATAGGATCTAATACATCATTCCAACATCAGAAGGCATGACGTGTAGTCATCCATTTTGTTTTCTTCTGTTGCCATATTTAATCAAAATAGATGATCTAGAACTTCTTTTGCTGGGCATATGTCTATCAGTATTTTCAGTTAATAATTTTGCCCAAGGTAACACGGAGCTTAAAGAAAAAATGTATTTTAACAGTTACAACTCCAATATCATAAAATTTTGATTCCATTAAATGTTATTATTTTGCCTTTATCATACATTTTCTTCTAAGTTTTAAGAAAGTTTCCTTTTATTCATACTATGAGAAATTATTTTTTATTCAAATGGAGTCTCTCAGAATTAATTACATTATTTCACTGTTTGGTATAAATGCTAATATTTTTATAACAGTTTTATTGGGATAGAATCACATTCCATATAATTCACCTGCACTGTGTAATACATAGACATGAATCCAGTGTCATGATTCAGGACACAGTTGTTATTATTCCACTCTGCCTACGTATAAGTTCATGAGAAAAATATTACGAGGAGTACCAATATACAAATAGTTCAACCCTCTGGTTTTTATACAGGTAGTACCTACACATATTTCACATTAGATTTAGAAATTTTGGCTTGAAAATTTTTTAATTCAAATGAGAGTATACTATAATTTTATTAAAATGTTATCATCAATGTCCATCCTGTGACACAGCCCTGTAAATTAAACAAGATGATAAAGTCTAATATTGCTGCAATAATTTATATTTGTGTCCAAAATATTTTATATCTATTTTACCTGAGTCAAGAAAATGATTATAGTGTTTTATATTAATATAGTAATTTATATTTTCTTCTGGAATATTTTTATATTTAGTATCTCATTTGAACCTTATAAGATGATTTTATCGTTGAGTAAAGTTATGGCTAGATAGCAGACAAAACGTGTCTAAAATGCATATTTTTTTCAGAGATCTTAGATACCACAGAGATACCAATTATGACTACTGTGAAGTAAAAGAAAAATTAAAAATTAATCTTTCCTACAAAGATATTAATATCTGAGAATAAAAATAAATGCTTTTCCCTATTGTAAACTTCTTTAAGCCACTACTTTTCATTCACCCCTATTACTGAATTCAAGTAAAGTGCTGAGGATGAGGATGTATGGGATAGTGGTGGAATGGGTTGGAAATAAGAGAAGAATAGAGGAAAATGAAAATAGTCCTTGTTTAAAGTAGGAGAAAGAAACCCCAAAAGCCTTTAATTGTACATGCTGTCCCTTTGAAGAATTTAATAATTGTTCTTGAACTTGTACTAGCTATGGACTGCTCCTAGATATTTTTGCTTTTTATTCATATGTACTTTTTAATTTTATTTCATTTACACAAGTATTATATGATTTTTCCAGCAGGAGAGAAAAATTTAAATACTCCTTGATAAATGCACATTATTATTTTAGATGTATCATAACTGACCTTTTTCTATCTGTTTAAACTATATACAAATTTATACACTTAAAAATATAGTTTGTCTTTATTAGACATTATTCATTGAGCTGTAAATAGAAAATCTAACAGTGATAAAAATATAAAGCTTTATCTTTCTTACATGACAAGATTATGGGAAAACGGGAAAAAAACCTAGTATCAGAACATTAGTGGGTACTTTTTTGAAATATAGGTCTTACATAGTTATGTTAACTCCACTATTTCATTAAGATTAATTATTCAAAATTAATTTTCAAAGGACTGGAACTAAACTTTAAACTAAATTTATACATATTTTAAATAAAAAATACAATCTACCAAGAAAAATAAAATTTAAGCATAAAACTATTAAATGTTCATTAACATTTTAATAGAAATTATTAGCTACTATGTTAGTTCAGCTGCTTCCATTGATGCCTACCCTGCTGTCAAGGAAGCCCTCATGGCTGTCACCTTTATAAATTTATTTATTTATTTTTGGCAGTATTGGGTCTTCGTTGCTGCGCCCGGGCTTTCTCTAGTTGCGGAGAGCGGGGGCTACACTTCGTTGCGGTGCACAGGCTTCTCATTGTGGTGGCTTCTCTTGTTGTGGAGCACGGGTTCTAGGCACACGGGCTTCAGTAGTTGTGGCACGCAGGCTCAGTAGTTGTGGCTTGCAGGCTCAGCTGCTGCACGCCATGTGGGATCTTCCCGGACCAGGGCTTGAACCTGTGTCCCCTGCATTGGCGGGTGGATTCCCAACCACTGCACCACCAGGGAAGTCCGGCTGTCACCTTTAATGCGGCTGAGTTGTTGAGATTTCACATCTTCTTTTTGTCTTAATTCTTCTGAGGGAGCACGTTCAAAACCACCGTCTCCAACAGTTCTGATCTTTCCAATGGATCTGAATTGCGGCAGCTTTGATTTCTCTCACACTAACCAGGAAAGGTGCTTGTGTGTCCCCTTCCCAAGTGAAGAGCTCATTCCTCTTTGTGGGTTTTGCCTGAGATCATGATGACTCATTCTAGGGGAGTAAAAATCGGAAGGAGCCAGAAGAAATGAAGGAGATAGAAATAAAGAAAATTATGAAGACTTGTGTGAGGTATCAGAGATGAGTGGGAAGGGAGGGCATTAAAGAAGAAAGGAAGGAGAGATTGGGAAGAAAACTAGAAAAGTGCACAAAGCTGCTGACCACTGTCTGAAATAGCAGTGTATCAACAAGATGCAAGCGTTTTGTTATGAAAATAATGAATTCACCATAACAAAAAATACTTGAATCCCGGATGCTAAGGAGGAGTACCTATAATAATGACTCCATGCAGCCTTGAGGCCCACACTGCTGTTGCTGAGGTGGAGTGATGCCAAGGTCAGCACTCATTGTGGGAAGATGGCTGGAGCTTCAGCCATAATATAGTGTTCCTCAGGAAGAAAGACATAAAGGAAGCTTTCAGCTGCATTGTGAAGAAATAAGTTAGAAGCAGTAACATTAGAAGCTAAATGTCACTCTGCAGAGTGACATTTAGCTTAACCATTATCACTTGCCAAGGTGGAAAGCCATAAACTTTCCAGCCACATTCAATATAGTATACCTTTGTCTTTTGACAAATTCTGGTTGGTATGCTGTGACTCAGTTTGACCTGAGATTTTTTTGACTTGCAATTAATTGGGTATTTTCCAGTCAAGTTTTTAAAGAGAGATTTTATAGCAAGAAATACAATCTGGTATTTACCCACATTGTTCCCATTGCCATTTCTCTTCATTCTGTTGGTTGGATTCATGTTACCATCTAATGTGGATTAGATGTGAATTTCTTTGTTTTCCCTTTCTGGTACTCGAAATATACAGATGCTTGTACTTCTATTTATATTCCCAAAATCACTTGAACTATTAAATTTTTCCTTCTCTTTATTTTTTCTTGATGTCTTCTGGGGTAATACCTTGACCTGATATTTAAAGTCATTAATTTCTAATTTACCTGTATCAATTCTGTTCTAAATCTCACTCATGGAGTTCTTCATTTAAACTATTTTTATGTTCAATATTTCCAATTAGTTCTTCTGTTAATAATTGTTAACAAAACAGTTTTTTATTTTTTTGTCCCTGATCCATATCATTAATATTTATCTTACCTCTTTGAGAATTTTTAAAATCTTATTTTGGCTTGCCTACTGATATTGCTTCATCTAGTACAAGTTTTTAGGTTTTTATATTTCCTTTAGGCCAGTATTCTACCCAAAAGTCTCAAAGATTTTCGTGGGATACAATTTTCCCAGATAAATCAGCCAATTAAGTGTTATTAAAATGTCTGATCAGGGCTTCCCTGGTGGTCCAGAGCCTGTGCTCCGCAACGGGAGAGGCCACAACAGTGAGAGGCCCGCGTACCTCAAAAAAAAAAAAAAAAAAAGTCTGATCATACCAAGTGTTTGTAAGGATTTGGAGCAACTGGATTTCTCATACACTTCTGGGGGGTATGTAAAATGATAAAACCACTTTGGAAAACCAAATGGCAGTTTCTTAAAAAGTTAAACATACACCTACCATACAACCCAGCCATTTCACTCTTATGTATTTGCCCAAGAGAAATAAAACTATATGTCTGGAGCAAAACTTACATATATATCTGTAGTAGCTCTATTGTGATAGACAAAAACTAAAAACAATCCAGACGTCAATACTAGATGAATGGATAAACAAATTGTGCTATATCCATACAATGTTATACTACCAAACAATTAAGAGGAATTACATATTGTTAAAGGCAACAGCATGAATGTATCTCAAAACAATTATGCTAATGTAAAAAGGCAGACATAATATAGTATATGTTGTGTGATTTTATTTATGTACCTTCCTAGAAAATGTACACAAATATATAAAGACAGAAAGAAGTTTTGAGGTTGTCTAGGAATGGAGTAGTCAGGACTAGACAGCAGGGAGAATTCATAAAAGGAAATGATGAAACTTTGGGGAGTGATGAATATATGCATTATCTTGATTGTGGTGAGATATTGTTACCAACTCAGGTTCATTTGTCCGACGTGCAGCAAGCCAAACGCTGAGACAGAGAGAGTTGCAGCACAGAAAAGGTTTATTCCCAAGGCAGTCAAGTGAGGAGATGGGAGAACAGATCTCAAATCTGCCTCCCTGAAGGCAAGGGGCTTGGGGTATTTTGGGGATAAACAAGCAGGGCTGTCTGAGGTGTGGGAAGTGTGTGGGAAAGGTGTTTGGAAGTAAGAAAAAGATGAGGTAATTTTCATTCTTCACAGGTGCAAATAAGCTACAGGTTAGCACATTTTGAGGGAGGAGTTTTGGGTGCTCTGCCGTCAAAAGGTCTCTGAGTAGGCACTTGCACAAGCCCAGTTGGAGGGTGGTTGTTCCTTACCTGGCTTCACTGGCTGGAACTCAAACTCCATACAGCTGACTCTTAAGTTCCCGGAAAACAGCTTGAGCAAACATCTTAGTGTTTTGGCACTTAGAGGAGATGTTTAAGCTACGTGAGCCTTGGAAGACATGCATGTTTTTATAAAAACATATTAAGCAAGTTATAATTTAATGGCTCTAACTGATGATTACCCTCAGTTTCCGTATATCTCATCTAGCCTGTGCTCCCTCGGGGAGAGAGGTGGCAAAATGAATACGTGAAGACAATCCAAATAAGAAAAAGCAAGCCTTGCTATAGTCAGCCACCATCACTTGCATTTGGCAGAGACTCAAAGTGGGAAAACCTTAGAGAAGAAAAAAGAGAAGGCTACAGATACGTCCTGATTGGAGGCTCCTGGACTCGGGAAGCTGTTGGTGGGAAAACTAGAAGTTGGGCATAGTATGTGATGGGTAAGGATGTGTATTTGGCTCTCTCTGGTTGGTCCTAAGTTGGAAGCAAAGACAAAAATTAGGGAAGCTGTTATTAATCAATTTCTCCTCTCTGGGACTGATTGCTTCAGGGATTGTTTGGCTTTGCTGGACAGACAGACAGTAAGAGACCGAGACAGGGAAAAAAAAATAGAGTGTGAGAGAGATAGCCAAATAACTTGTTTCTATTTTTCTATTTTATTTCAAAACTTTTTTAATAATAACATATAATCCTACTGAAAATATTCTCTCAAACTAAAAAATTTATTAAAGTGCCATATATTCTAATATTCTTCCAGATGATCTTTTAACTCCGGACTCTTTTAACTTCTAACCTCAGAATGGCATTTGAATTTCCAACAGTGGCTCTGAACACATCAGTTGGCCCTTTTTTCTTTTTTTTTTTTCTTTGTTAAACACACTATGCTTTTAAAATTCTATATGCTTTTCATTTCATTCCTGTGGGATGCCGAAAGATATTTGAGGAAGTTAATGCCTATTTTTATGGAACTTTACAAAAATGCATGGTGTCTAAATTTAAATAAAATAAAAATAGGCAGTGGAGAAGAAAACTGGGTTTTTGAGAAAAAGATGTGAAGCCATAGAGGTGAAAGTTTGATAAAAGCAGTAGTCCCAGGATATCTGTATTAGGCAGTTGGGGATGAGTTTGGGAAGGGAGTTAGGGAGAGTCTGGTATTCAGAGAGTATTTCAAAGAATTTCTCAGCTTTCAAGGTCACCATTTACATGTAGAGAAGTAAAGCAGGATTTAAATAATAGATATGCAGGATTTAAGTAATAGAATGAAATAAGGCAAAACTCAGTGGTTCTAGGGAACCAAATCTTTATTTAAAAAGAAGACATTTGTAAAATTTCTGTACATCTGAAGGGAAAAAAACCCTAAGTGAATAATACTGAAAATCACACTCACCTAAAGTATGAATAAACAGCAGTTAAGAACTTCTGACTTTCAAATATGTGTGGATTTTAACATATGAGCTTTGTTCAGACAATGATTTTAAAATAGGTAGTTTATGCTTCAATTATTTATTAACTAAATAAGTGAACTAGTAAAGTGATATATCCCAAATTAGCATAAAACATTAATTTTGAGTGAAAAATAAGAAATATTGATTAACTAGAACAACAAAAAGCTATTTATTTTCAATAAACATTTTTTGATTTTACATTGGAACAAATGATATTCATAAGGGAGATGCTTTCTAGAAATCTCTGGATTTTCAATAACAAACAGCTAGCAGTGAGGGAGACATGAGCAATAAATAAGAACAGTGGCTTTAAAATCAGACACACCTGTGTTCAAATTCCAGCTCCACAATCCATCACCTGTGTGCTCGTGAAAACATTCTTTAAACCAGGGCTTATTTTATTCATGCATAAAATATGATAATAATAGCAGTCATATCATTGAAATAGCGGCGTTTATAAAAGGCTTACTAGGTATTTGGCTTTTTAAGTATTTCATATGAATTACCACATTTTATTCTTACAGCAGCCTTATGAGTTATGTGCTGTTGTCATCATTCCAGTTTTATGGATGAAGATGTGGAGTCACAGAGAGGTGAAGTGATAGACCGAAGAGTCACACAGCTTATAAGTATAAGAAACAGGCTATGTGGGACTTCCTTGGTGGCACAGTAAAGAATCCACCTGCCAATGCAGAGTACACGGGTTCGGGCCCTGGTCCAGAAAGATCCCACATGCCGCGAAGCACCTGAGCCCGTGAGCCACAACTACTGAGCCTGCGCTCTAGAGCCCGTGAGCCACAACTACTGAGCCCGTGTAACACAATTACTAAAGGCCCCGCGCCTAGAGCCTGTGCTCCTCAACAAGAGAAGCCACCGCAATGAGAAGTCCGCGCACCACAATGAAGAGTAGCCCCCGCTCGCCACAACTAGAGAAAGCCCATGCACAGCAAGGAAGACCCAGCACAGCCAAACATAAAATTAATTAATTAATTAAAAAAAAAAAAGAAACAGACTGTGAACTCAGGCAGTCTGCTGCCTGTGCCTGTTGTGCTTTTATGAGGGTTACATGACATAATGCTTGTGTGTCATACTCTCCATAATTTACCAAATATGCACTTAGGAAAAGTAATACTGTTGGTTATTAGGGAAATAAAATCTGCTACATTAGATGAGCCTCTGTAAGATATATAATGAACACTACCACTTTTGATTAATCACTTTTTAGAGAATTGATTCAAATATAATGATAGCAACGTAAGATTGAATTTTAGATTTGATACTCTTGGCTGAAATATACACACACACACACACACACACACACACACACACACAGCCTTTGTGATAAATTTTTTAAGCTTTAAATAGTTACAATTTTATCTTTGGGCCCTTTATTTGCTAATTTAATTGTTTTGGACTACCTGTCTAGGAAAACCACAAACCAACTAACATTCAGAAAGCCATGTATTATTTGACCTGGCTGAACCTACAAGTTCAAAGGAATTTGATAATTGCCAAATATGTACTTTGCATTGTATCAGTATTGTTGCTACTGTAATTTGAGGGACTGCTAATAAACACATATGCTGAAAAAGTCAGTAAGGATTTACAGTTAAACCTCCTTTTCCCACGTGCACTATTTTCATCTCTTTTCTTCTTTTGAAACTCTGGAGAACATGTTTTGCTGTTTGGGAAATATTTAGGTAAATCCTGTTAGGATTCAATCATGTTGAAAATGCAGTGAAAATTAGTTCTCCAAGGGAACTAACACTTCTCTATGGGAAGTTACATAATAACAAGGGAGCTGACTTTGTGACCACAGATGCTAGGTGGAATTGAAAAACTTTTTAGCTAATCTTTGTAGTTGTAACTTCCAATTCAATAATGGGTTTGGAAACCATAGCCCATCAGATTAGAATAAGACCCAACCAGAAACCTGTAAATAAATCTGTACTAGGGACAAAGATACATTTTAAAGTAACTGAAAATCCAATCAGTAATATTGGACTACTAATGTCCCCAGCTTCTTATATATTGCTTGTGGTGCTGGTGAGAAGAAGAGAGTTTTATAAACTTCTGTGTAAGGACTAGAAAATCCACAAATAGTTCAAAAGACAGAGTAATAGCTTCTATCCACTCCTTGATTTTCCCTCTAACCTCCCTCTGAGCATCTCCGCTGAGACCAGGTGAAAGAGCATTTGAAGGTAAAATGAGGATGTGGACATGGAAACACAGTTGACAACTTATTTCCTGGGATTAAGAAGAAAAATAAGTTTTGTAAATTATACCTCAGTAAATCTGGGAAAAAGAGAAGGAAAATAATGCTCAATGACTTAGAAAAGTCATTTTTCTTTATTCACTCTTATGCATAAATATAGCAAAGTAAATAGATAAATGACACTGAGATAATGTAGACATATATAAAACAGAATTGCTTGTTGAAACCTTTGCTTTTCAGTGGCTCAAAAACAATAAAACACAAAGGACGATTGTGAGCACTAGTCATAGGAAAACTCTCACTTTAAGAAAAGATTAATAATTTAATATAAAGTCAGAGCAGAAGATAATCCCATGTCAATAATGAAAAAATAAATCAACTGTATTTAGAAAAAGACTGCATTACTTTGATAGCAATAAGAAGCTGAAGCACAAAAACAGGGAGTTTATCAATTTAGAGAGGAAAAGCGTGATCAGAAGCTTTTGGTTTTGTCTTTTGTTTCATTGTGTTTTTTTTTTTTTTTTTGGCTGCATTGGGTTTTCATTGCTGAGCGCAGGCTTTCTCTAGTGCAGCGAGCGGGTGCTACTCTTCGTTGCGGTGCACGGGCTTCTCATTGCAGCGGCTTCTCTTGTTGCAAATCACAGGCTCTAGGCGCATGGGCTTCAGTAGTTGTGGCACACGGGCTCAGTAGTTGTAGCTCA
Source organism: Tursiops truncatus (assembly GCF_011762595.2). Taxonomy (NCBI): domain Eukaryota; kingdom Metazoa; phylum Chordata; class Mammalia; order Artiodactyla; family Delphinidae; genus Tursiops; species Tursiops truncatus. The sequence goes on from NC_047036.1 coordinate 81,891,778, forward strand.
CGGGCTCTAGAGCGCAGGCTCAGTAGTTGTGGCTCACGGGCTTAGTTGCTCCATGGCATGTGGGATATTCCCCAACCGAGGCTCGGACCCATGTCCCTTGCACTGGCAGGCAGGTTCTTAACCACTGTGCCACCAAGGAAGGTCCCTACTGTTGTTTTTAATCTACACTAACTGGATGTAGAATCATGTCTCCACCTTTGACTGAACAGCAAGTATGTTTTGACACGTTCTGAGAACAGACCAAGGTGAATTCTAGTGTGACACCTACAGTGGCATGGCATCTCTGTGGAGGTGGCAGACCAAGCTCATATGGCCTTTCTTAGCAGTAGAGAGCTGCCCAGGCCCTGGAGCCAGATTTTGGAATTCTGACTTTCACCCTGGTTACAATTACAATTATAGCTGTTAATCATGGCTAATTGAGAGCAGAGCAAAAAATCTGTCACTTGTAGGGGGAAAGGCATGTTTAGAATTCCTGTATACAAAGCTTCCACAAAAAACTTGGCTAGAGAGAGCAGAAATGAGGAAGGAGGTGGTTTAGCCATGGCCCCGTGGATATTAAACTACCATGAGTGTTTTGAATTGAACTGGAATGGCTAGGTAGAGTAAGATTGAAAAAAAAAGGCTGGCTGTTTGCCTCATGAACGCATTAGAACCTCCTGGCAGATGCCAGAACTACTTTTAGTATAGATGGCTCCAAAATACTGTTGCCAGAGCCCCAAGATCCTCCCCACAGCATTAGCCTTTGGATACAATATCTGCGTCAACTCTCCCAGATACCATCCCAGATCTTAGGATTCATCTCTTTTATGCTGGCCCTCTGCCCAAGTGCAGATACTGACTTGTCTTAAATTTCCAGCACTGTGACACTGACCAGCAACCGTCAGTTTAGCAGAAGCATGAAGTGGCTCAAGTAGAACCAAACCCAGAGGTTCTAAATAACAAGATATTTTTTAAAAGACTGAGAAATTAGAATAGATAATGCTGCCACAGGAATCTCGCATTTTACCCTGCTTTTAAAGCAGTGTAACAGTTAATCTTTTACAAAGTTAATATTTTGTATTTACAGCTAATATTTTACAAAGCATTTCCCACCTACATTATGTAATCTTTATAGCAACAGTATAAACTACATATTATGAAGAAACCTATTTTGCAAATAGGAAGAAACATGAATCTTGCACGCGACCACAGAGGGTGAGTGCGCGGGCAGTGACTCAGACTCTGACCCTAATTCCATATCTGTGCTCCTTCCACAGAAATGTTGTTGTTTGGTTGTGAAATCTGAATAGAAGTCTAAACAAATGCTGTCAGAAAAAAGAACAAGGCTAAACATAGGAAAATAAACAGACAAATAAAATACACCAAAGTAAGTATTTTAATGTTGATTTTACAATGGCTCTTTGTATGTTCCCTATACTTTATCTTACAATATCTCCTTCCCATGATGGGTCCAGTAACCTCCCTGGTAGGATCCTATGACCTTAGGCTTTCACTTTCTTCCTGTCTTACCTGCCTTGAATCCTATCCCCAATGGATCCCAAATCACCTTTATCTGCCTTATCAACCGTACCTCTTCAGCCTGTCTTCTTCCATCTTCTGATAAAATTTACACCCCAAACTGGCCTGTATCTAGGGCTGTATACAGATATAGAACATGAGTGCTTTGCCTAGATAGTTTGGGATTGATGGCAGCCATAGCCTCTTTCATTTACCCCTGGCATTTCAGCATTAGGGAGACAATGACAGAAGGCTGCTAGTGTAATTCCTTCCAATTGCCTTTTAGAAACAGTCTCAACCCATCTTTACACCGGCACATCCCTTTCCATAAGCCAAATATTAGTGAAGGTATAAATAGGGAGAAAACTCATCCCATAGAAGACCTGGGGTGTTTCTGATTCTAGCATCCCTGCTCACTCTTTCCCAAGGAGACTCACTTCAAGAAAAAGGCTTTAACTTTCCTGTGCTGAATTTTCCAAGTTTTATTGAGATGAAATGGCTGCCATTTGGTAAGGAGTGGTCTTAAAAGTAAAGGCAAAGGATACATACACAATAGAATAATGTTAGTTTTTATATCAAATAATAGGGGAAATTTCAGCAGTCAGAACAATTACTGAGTTAAATACTACACGTAGAAGAGAAAATAAGGCCAACTAGTGCTCTGGGTATACTAGAAACATTGTAATCCCATATATATCATGGAAAAGGATGATTAAGTTAGGGAAATGGAGCTTTTGAAAAGAAAGCAATTGGGTCCTAATGTTAAGAATGCAATTAGAACTCCATGCAGTATTCACTAAACTGACTCTTTATGCCTAGATTTAAAAAAGCATTTAAAGTTCTTTACTATTTTCACAGGTGTTTCTATTCGTGGCAGCATTCAGTGATCTCGTAAGGTTGATGATTATCTTTAGTTTCTTAAGTATTCTTCTAAAAGAGATCTCTATGTTAGAACTGAATTCCTGTTGTAATTTTTACTCAATCACTTTGATCTTAGAAAAATGTATTTGGAGACAATGGAAATAGCTAACTCCATGAATTTAGTTAACTGTGCTTGGCTCATTTGTATACAATCAATAAATACAGTAATTTCTTCCATTTACCAGAGCATCATTTAATTGTTGGAGGTGTAAGGAAGCCAGGCAGAAAGGTCTGTTCTTCAGTAATTTTTTTCTGTTGTTGTATTTATCCCCTACTGAAAATCAAGTAGGAATGTAGGTCTCCTCTCGTACACCTCTTTCTTAGGGAACACAAGCCACTTAAAGAAGATGGGCTAAGTCTTATATCTTGGTGCAGCATTGTGACCCATGTATATGAATGCCATCATTTCCCTTTCCCCCTACTACCCTCACTGTCATGTAGTGAATTACTAAGAAAAAAAAAAAATGTTGGGACTTCCCTGGCAGTCCAGTGGTTAAGACTCCGTGCTTCCAATGCGACGGGGGCGCGGGTTCTATCCCTGGTTAGTGAACTAAGATCCCTCATGCCGCGTGGCACAGCCAAAAAAAAAAAAATGTTAAGTATCTACAAATACCAACCCTGATATTCACTTAAGGCAAGTTAATTGTGTCTCCTCATAATAAGTACAGTAATGATAGCAAAAGAACACTTATCATGTACCATATACTCTTCTAAGAAATGTATATACACTATGGCATATAATCCTCACAATAACTTGGGAGGTAGTTACTAAGGTGTCAGATATTATCTCATTTCACAATTGAGAAAGGTGAGGTAAAGAAAATTTACGTAATTTCCCGAAGCTCTCACAACTTTCCTAGGGTCTTCAGGCAGTCCAGTCCCTGAAGCAGTGGTTCTGGCCATTATGCTAAAATGACCTTGAATCTTTTTTTTTTTTTTTTTTTTTTGGCGGTACGCGGGCCTCTCACTGTTGTGGCCTCTCCCGTTGCTGTGCTCCGGATGCGCAGGCTCAGCGACCATGGCTCACGGGCCCAGCCGCTCCGGGCTATGGGATCTTCCCAGACCGGGGCACGAACCCGTGTCCACTGCATCGGCAGGCGGACTCTCAACCACTGCGCCACCAGGGAAGCCCCAATGACCTTGAATCTTGAGCTGTTAAATATGAGGGTGTACTAGATGAGTTCTTAAATTTCTATGAAGTTCTTCTAAACTCGTTATAGTATTCTATAGTAGGTAAGAATGACTAATAAACAAGATTAATATACATCCTGAGATTGATTTTTTAAAAAGAAGCTTGCTGACCCAAATTGGTCAGTGTTTAGACAGTGTGATTAAATAAAGACCATTTGGAGCAGAGACATTTTCTGAAAAGGTCACCTTCCCGCAGCTTCTTAAGAGGTTCATCATGGGAAGCAGACTATGCCAAAGATAGATATGGGTCCTAGTTATTTTAATGTGATTTCATTTGTAAATGAAAACATGGTCTTTCTGTGGTCCTATTCTGAAGTGGATAAGCATTCTAAAATTATTTTTTAAATATCATTTAAAAGACCATAGAGTCACTCTTAGAGTCTTTTTATTTAATGCACAAGTGACAAGATATTTAGTGTTTTAAACACATGTTATGCTGCTGTGTCATGAAAATCTTTGCTCCTGCTACCAGAGAGTATAAAATGCTACTAAATAAATCAGTCACACTAGTCATCTAAACAGGGGTAGGGGAGCGTAGCACAATTTGTAGAAGCACTTTATGAAAATGTTACTTTATATTCCAGTCAGATCATTCCATTTTTCATGTCTATGTCAAAATACAAAAAAGGGTAAAGAACCAGATAATTAGGAGAAGTTGCTCTAGAATATCTCAGAATTTCCCATGAAAAGTGAGTCTTGACTAGTTTTATATTAGTCAAAGGTATATGTTAAATTACTAATGACAGTGATCACATATAAGGAATGAGATGAGATTTTTATCTGATCATATTGAACATATCAGATGAAAAATTAGCTTCTACAAAAAATGCAGATGTAGTATACATTGCACGTAAGCAGATGATTGTATCATCCAGTATCTTATGAACTAAAAGCTTTATTTCAACTACTTAACTGCAAGTGTAAATTGACAATCCATTTGTATTCAAAATTCTCTGATTTCCCAGAAGCAATAGCAGGTTCCTAGACCTCTACCAAAAAAATTACATTTATCCTGGCCAGAAGCCATATTGTGCTAATCTTTGTATTGTCCAACATGCCACATGAATGTATGTATTGATAGGTCAAATTAAGTTATTGCAACTTGGGATGGTGGAAGAAGATTTAAGACAGTGTTTCTCATATGTGAGTTAACTGAGGGTCCATTTAAAGAAACAAAACCAAAGCCAAATTACAAATTAATTTTTTAAAGCTTCGCAATGAATTAAATGCAAGCTAAGAGCTTTAGTATAATGTGAGTACTGCTCTTTTGCTTCAGTGTGACTGTAGTACTGGAGTCTACATCTGTACTACTATTTAAAGCTAGCATTGGTTGAGAACTATGGGTCAGGTATTGTTCTATGTGATTTACATTTATAGAGTCCTTTAGTTTTCACCACAATTCTATGGGGAAGCAAATTTGTTTTCATAAAAAGAAAAAAAAAAGGAAAGAAAAACTTCTAAAGCAAGAGATCTGAATTAAATTCTCAAGGTTACACAGTTAAGTGATGGAGCAGATTTAAAAATTGGCAGTCTGACAACAGAAATCTCTTAAATACTACATGATAATGCCTCTAAAATTATACACACACGCACACACACACACAATGCTATCTCTTTCCATCACTGAGTACTAAACAGAGTTTTAAAGTGAAATAAAATGTTACTGGGTATTAAAATATGTATTTCTAATGTGTAGGTGGGGAAAATTTTGCCTCTACTGTCTTATATCGCTGGGACCTGTAGATTTAATGGACAAAAGACAGATTAACAGGAAAAAGGCATACACATTTCATTTGATGGTAATATTTTAATTTTTTATGTGCATGGAAGTTTTCAGAGCAAAGAAATTCAAGATCCAAAGAAGCAGTTAACTTTGGGGGTTTATACACCATTTTAACAATGGACAAAAATTGTGGAGAAGTGAAGAGACAAAGGAAAAGGGGTTTGGGCAGTAAATTATGGAAGGTAAATATATGAGAGAAACTAATAGAAGATAAGGGTTATTTGGTAAGATTTTATGCAGACTCATCTTGGCACTGCCTCTGTCCCTGGTGAGATGGGAAATATATGTCCTGTTTTTAGGCACATAAGGGGAAGAGTATCCTGTGTCTGTTTTTTTCTCATTTGCCTTCAGCTCAAAAGAATCCTTACGCCAGAGTGGCATATTTTGGGGTGGCATTTTCTGATCCCCTTCACATAGAAATCAGAATCTGGCTGTTTAAAATAAAAACACAGTGTGAGAAGTGCAGTTGGATCCAACAGCAGTAATGGAAGTGAACGGTCATTTGCTGGAGGTACTTAAAGTTGCTCATCAAAAGTTAAGTCATGTTACAGTCATTCTTAGCCATGTAGAAACATAAGTAGATTGAGTTCTTAAAAGTTCTCCTCTGCTTTTCTGAATATTTTACATACTTGATGCAAGGAGGTTAATAGGTTACTGTATATTGATATGCTTAGTATTTAGAAGTATATTTATGATGTAAGTATCAATAATAAAAGATGAGGAGGGTAAGCCAGCTGGATAGGATAGCATACAATTGTTTAAAAACTTTAAGTGCCCTCAAGTTTCTTCCTGAAGAGAAGTAATAAAGCCCACAACACCTGTCACCATTTTAGATCCAATCATCTGGCAGAAGAGTTGATGCAGAAAATATGCCAACCCACAGGCATTAGTCAGAGCATCATGTGTTGCCAAAGTGTTGTCCATGGTATTTGCATTTGCTTGAGGTGGCACAAGTGGCAGTAGGAAAGAGAGATGGCCCAGACCCTTTGTAAGGAGTTGCAGACGATTTCTGGACTGTCCTTCATAAGCCAAAAGAAGTGAATGTAAAACAGAATCATTAAATGGTTTTAGCCTACTTCCTTCCACTTAACTGACTTGGGGATATGCCCACTGCTAGACTGAGCCCCTGGCATATTGATTCTCCAGGATGCCCACACAGTTCCCTGCCTGACAGTGGAGTTGAATGCTTCCAACAACAGTAGTCTTTTTTCCAAAACTTGTTTATGCCATTTTTGTTATTATTCTAATTAAGTTAGAATAATTAATTAAATTTAATTAAGTTAAATGCTTTCAACATGGCATAAAAAAATTTGATGTTAAATGTGAGATGACTGTAAAAGATTGGGGAAAATGAGATTTACATTTGTCACCCAGAGTCCTTTTAAAATATATTTAAGTTCATATTCTAATTTAAAGAAACCAAAACTGAAAACATAGATGCCCTGTGAATACAGGTTAGATAAGAAAGAGCTGAAACTGAATCAGTTTGAGGCATATATTGGTATAAGAAAATAAACAGTATGCATTTTAAGTTAAATACGTATGGATGGATATGCTTTCCAACATTATTTTTTAGGTTAACCAATTCAAGCTTTTATTGTATCTGTCAGTTAAATTAGTGAAATAAATGGAGTGTGACATAAGTATGCTCATCATATGGTTTGTGTGTTTTGGGGTGCAGGTAACAGACTGCAACATGCCCTGACCTACTATCGTATAATGTTCTATCCTTTGCCCCACAATCAGAGTCATTGTAATTGGAAGCCAAAATCTATCTTGGTAGGGTTTGAGTCTTCCACAATGGATTCTCATTTTTTTTTTTGACCAAAAAAACCCTACATGTATGTTTATATATATATATATATATATATATATATATATATATATATATATATATATATATATATACACACACACACACATACACACACACACACATAGATAGATAGTTATTCTTATGTTTCAGAATTTGCAAGGATGGTATCTGATAATTCCATAGATTATGCTTTATTACATTTTAAAATGAAAGGAGGGCTTCCCTGGTGGCGCAGTGGTTGAGAGTCCGCCTGCCGATGCAGGGGACGCGGGTTCGTGCCCCGGTCCGGGAAGATCCCACATGCCGCGGAGCGGCTGGGCCCGTGAGCCATGGCCGCTGGGCCTGCGCGTCCAGAGCCTGTGCTCTGCAACGGGAGAGGCCACAACAGTGAGAGGCCCGTGTACTGCAAAAAAAAAAAAAAAAAGAAAGGAAAATGGATTTTTCTCAAGGAAATTGAAACATTATAGTATGATTTGGTGTGAGAAGGAAGATAATAATGTCAGGACATTGAGCTATCTGTTATACCCTCCTTATAATCCAGAGATGGCACTATTGTTTGGAATATGTCAACAGCATTTAATGAATTATTTCCTTGGTCTGTAAGCTACCCCTACAAAAATAAACACAGAGAATTTAAAGTCACACCTTGTCTTAGAATGAATTTCTATAATTCCAAAACCTGTCTAACATATCAGGGGAATAATTTATAATTTAAGAGAACCTGACTCAATGATAAAACAAGACTGTGAATGTATAAATTATCTCACAAGAAGCTTGAGCCACTGGTGATATATTATTTATGCATTGTCATGGGAAAAGGGCCAGTATTGCTTTCCCTGGTTAAGTGCTTTGAAAGTAGTGTTCTACATTGGATCAAATATTGTGACTTCATACAGGTGAGTTTATTTTTGTCAGTATATGTCCTGATTAAACCATTTTGTATATAAAGCATTTATGATTTTCTTTTAGGTTTTCCTTGCTGTGTATAATTTACACAAATATTTACTTTTCAGTGTGATGTAACATCCAACATATATAGGTAACACTCCATGTAAGTTACTCGTGTGAAGTTAAAAGCAGATGGCCTTTGTCATCTGAAAACACAAATTCAAATTCTGTGCCTTTCTACTTGCTAGCTCTTTTTTTTAAATTAATTTTTATTGGAGTATAGTTGCTTTACAATGTTGTATTAGTGTCTACTGTACAGCAAAAGGAATCAGTTTATACGTATACATATATCCCCTCTTTTTTGGATTTCCTTCCCATTTAGGTCACCACAGTGCATTAAGTAGAGTCCCTTGTGCTCTACAGTATGTTCTCATTAATTATCTATTTTATATGTAGTATCAATAGTGTATATATGTCAATCCCAATCTCCCAATTCGTCCCACCCTGCCCCTTCCCCCTTGGTATCCATACATTTGTTCTCTATGTCTGCATCAATAGAGGAATGGATAAAGAAGATGTATATATATACTATGGAATATTACTCAGCCATAAAAGGGAACGAAATTGGGTTCACTAGAGAGTGTCATACAGAGTGAAGTAAGTCAGGAAGAGAATAACAAATATCATATATATGTGAAATCGAGAAAGATGGTATAGATGATCTACTTGGTAGCTCTTTATTCCATTCATCTCCATAGTAAATCCAAGGAATCAGGGTATTTCAGCAAGATTGCAAGATACAAGGTAACACGTTGAAATCAATTATATTTCTGCATACTAGCAATGAACAATAGGAGAATGAAATTTAAAATACAAATCTTTATAATTGCATGGGAATGAAATACTTAGGTTTAAATCTAAATTTAAAAAAATGAGTCAGGGTTTGCATGCTGAAAACACCACTATTGAAAAAAATCAATATAGTAAAGAGGTCAAGTCTTCCCAAATTGATATATAGATTTAACAAAATTCCCATACCAATGAAAAAGGTTTGCACATATAGAAAATGCTATTCTAAAATTTGTATGGAAAGGCAATGGAACTAGAATAACTAAAGCAATGTTAAAAAAGAAGAATGTGAGATGAATCATTCTACCTAATTCCAAGATTTACTATGTAAAGATGGTTCTCTACTTATGATAGTTTGACTTAACGAGTTTTTGACTTTACAATGTTGTGAAAGCAGTATGCATTCAGTAGAAACCATACTTTGAATTTTGAATCTTTATTTTTTTCCGCAGTCTAGTGATGTGCAGTATAATACTCTCCCATGATGCAGGGCAGCAGCAGTGAGCTGCACCTCCCACTCAGCCACAGGATCACAGGGTGAACAACCGATACACTTAACAACCACTTGTACCCATGCAACCATTCTGTTTTTCACTTTCAGTACAGTATTCAATAAATTACATTCAACTTTATTATAAAATAGGCTTTGTGTTAGATGATCTTGCTCAACTGTAGTTTCGTATAAGTGTTCTAAGCATGTTTAAGCTACACTAGACTAAGCTATGATGTTAGGTAGGTTAGGTATATTAAATGCGTTTTTGACTTACAATATTTTCAACTTACAATGGGTTTATCAGGATGTAACCCCATCATAAGCTGAGGAAGATCTGTGGCTACGTTAATCAAGTCTATGTGGTACTGGCAGCGAGATAAATATAGATCAATAGAGGAAATAGATAACCTGGAAATAGTCCTATACAAATAATGCTCACCCAGTACTTGTCTAAGTTGTCAAGGCTATGCAGTGGAAGAAAGAGAGCCTTTTAACAATGGTGCTAGAACAATTGAACATCTATAATAAATAAAAAATGGAAAATGAACTTTGACTTAAGTCTCACACCTTATGAAAATTAACTCGGAATGGATCACAAACTTAAATGTAAAAAGTGAAATAAATCTTTAAAAAATAACACATAGGAGAAAATCTTTAGGATCTAGGGTTAAGCAAAAAGATCTTGACATCAAAAGCATGGTGTGTAAATGGAAAAATGATAAATTGGACTTCATCAAAAATAAAAATTTTTAATCTCTGAAAGACCTTGTTAAGATGATGAAAAAGAAGCTAGCGACTGAGAGAAAATATTTGCAAACCACATATCTGACAGTGGACTAGTATCTGTATCACATAAAGAACTCTCAAAACTCAACAGTAAAAAACAAAACAAATAAGAAAAAAAACGAATTGGAAATTGGCCAAAAGACATGAGCAGACATTTCAGTGAAGAAGATATAAAATGGAGAATAATAACGTTTAAAAATATTCACCATCATTAGCTATTAGGGAAATGAAAATTAAAGCTACAGTTAGACTGAATTACTCATTCATACATTTGTGGTGGAAAGATAAAATGGTATGGCCAATCTGTAAAATAAGTTGGCACTTTCTTAAAATACTAGACATGCAAAACCATATGATTCAACAGTTGCAATCTTGTGCATTTATCTCAAAGAAAATGTATCTTTACACACACAAACACACACACACACAAAACCTTAATAACAATATTTATAGCAGCTTTATTTACAAAAACCAGAGGGGTGGAAGGGGGGGGGGAAATAACCAGATGCCCTTCAATGGTGAATGATTACACTGTGATACATTCATAACATAGTACACTGCTCAGCAATAAAAAGGAATGAAGTTCAGATATATACAACAATGTGGTTGAATCCCCAGAGAATTAGGGTGAGTGAAATAAGCTAATGCCAAATGGTTACACACTGTATGATTTCATTTATATAAAATTCTTTCTGTTGATGGTTATAAGGACAGATTAGCAGAGCTTGATTCTTCTGTGAGTTATATTGATATCAGGCTGTCTATAGATCTTATTGCCTTGAGGAGGAAAAAGGTTAGGTAGTCATCCTCCTCAGACATTTTCAGCGGGTAGAACACCAGTTTGAACCCATGCTTTCCACTATGCCTTAATTTCCCTAGTACCCTAAATCACATACACACACACCTTCCATATCTGATATGCTTAATGGTAGGTACTCCCCTGGTTAATTTAACTCAGGAAGAGATACTATAACCAAAAGAGGGATTCACTGAGAAACCAATTGGTTATGGAAATGGTTAAAAAACCAAGTCCGTGTTCCTTCAAGGTAGGGATTTCTCTTTTACTTAGAATTATTTTTCCTAAAACCCATTTTAAATGAGCCTATGTAATAAAATATTTGTTTTAAAAAGTTTATTTCATAAGCACTCACATAGAACTTGGTATGAGCCTATCAGTCCTCCAAGCACCTTAATAAAACTTGATCCTCATACCAATGCTATGAGCTCAGCACCATTATTATCCTCACTTTGTAAGTGAAAAAAATGATGTAGAGCGAAAATGAGTAACTGCCCAAGTGGTTCAAGTAGTGAGAGGTGGAAATGGGATTCTTTCCAGATTATCAGGCTTCACTATCTGTGGCCTAAACCATTTCACTAAATTTATTAAAAATTCATGTTGGTAATACAGAGACTAATATTAATATATCAGTGCCTTACCATGTGCAGTTGCTTTAAATTTAGAAAATCTGAAAACAAAGTCCACTAAAAAATGATTTATGACATTCTAAAACATCCTTCTGTGGTGCATATAAGGACTGATATTTTGACTTAAAGATTATCTTCCTTAGTAGTTCATATCAATGATGACAACATAACAGTTCTTCACTGCATATCTATTATATGCAGAACGTGTGCTAGGCATATCCCATACATAATCTCTTTAATCCCATAGTAACTCCATGAGGTAACTAATATCATCCTCATTCTACCTCTGAGTAAACTGAAACAAATTGAGATTATATGTGTAGTAAGTATCAGAGCTGGGACTTAAACCCAGTTCTTCCTAATAGCATGTCATCTCTAAGCACCTGTGTTAAACCTCCCATGAATACTCATTCTGGTAATTCTAAGAAAAACTAGAAGCAGAAAATAATCCTATGTATTTTTCACTTTTGAATAATGTCAAGTCTACCATCAGTTCTCACTCTTAAATCTATATTCTTCTTATTAGAAAATAAAACAAAATAGTTTAATACTAGTTTTTTTAGCTAGCAAACAGTTTACATAAATTAGTAAATGCTCAAGAAATTATAGCACCATGAGCAAGAGCCAGCAGAGAATCAAAAAAGCAGAATCTAACCATTCAAACACTGTAATGATCAGATACAGAATATGAAATATTTCAAAAAATGAAAGAGAACCTTAAATATAAAAAAGAAAACTATTTGAAAAAAGGGCAAAGCAAAACTACTAATAGAAATACAACAGTTGTAATTTAAACCTACTGGATGCTTTTTTTTTTTTTTTTTTAATATTATTGGGCTTCCCTGTTGGCGCAGTGGTTGAGAGTCCGCCTGCCGACGCAGGGCACACGGGTTTGTGCCCCGGTCTGGGAAGATCCCACATGCTGTGGAGCAGCTGCACCGGTGAGCCATGGCCACTGAGCCTGTGCGTCCGGAGCCTGTGCTCCGCAACGGGAGAGGCCACAACAGTGAGAGGCCCGTGTACCGCAAAAAAAAAAAAAAAAAAAAAAAAAAAAAAAATTTATATATATATATATATATATATATATATATATATATATGTAATTTACTCCAGTAGAGAAAACAAGAAAACAGACTGAAAAAAATTATCGAAATTATCCCAAAGATAAAAGGCACATGCATACAATGAAAGGGTACAGATATGGAGGGTAAAGTGAGAAAATCTAATTGGAGTTTCAGAAGAGGAGGCAAAGTTGTAAGAGAGAATAACTGAGATTTTCTCAAAACCAATTCAAAGCATCATTCACACTCTGTAAAGCCCACAAACAGCAAAGTGACTCCTAGCCAGACACAGTGAAACTGCACTACACCATCCTGGTGTGTTGCTTTCTGTTTTGAATGTTTAGTGTCTCTATGATTTCACTGCTAATATTTTAAATATCATCTTTGACATCATAGTAATGACCTTTTGATGAGTCATCCCTGGAAAGTTTCCAATTGGTGTAATAAATTTGTGATATGTTGAAGCATCATCAGTTCTAACACTGATAGTTTTAAAATATGTCCACAAGTTCTTTGACACTGTTACCTTCAAAATGAAAAGCCAAATTTCCCACCCACTAATTTCTGTTACTCAGATTTAGGAACTAACAAATAAAATATAGCCAAGGTGATGCTATGTGATCTCTGAGACTAGATCATAAATAGAGAATAACTTTTTCTTGCTCTGGGGAAGGCAGAACGCTATGTTGTGAAGACATCCAAACAATCCTGTGGAGATCCCTACAGAGAGTGAAACTGAGGCTTTTGGCCAACTTGCTAGCAGTGACTTGCTAGGCAAGTGAAGGAGTTCACTGGAAGTAGATCCCCTATTCCCAGTTAAACCTGAGATGTCTATAAACAACTTAATTGCAACCTCATTAGAAAGTCTGAGATACAACCTCCCAGCAAATTATTCTCCACAGACAATGTGAGAAATAACAAATGTTTATAATACGGTTTTTTTTAACATCTTTATTGGGGTATAATTGCTTTACAATGGTATGTTAGTTTCTGCTTTATAACAAAGTAAATCAGTTATACATATACATATGTTCCCATAACTCTTCCCTCTTGTGTCTCCCTCCCTCCCACCCTCCCTATCCCACCTCTCCAGGCAGTCACAAAGCACCAAGCTGATATCCCTGTGCTATGCGGCTGCTTCCCACTAGCTATCTACCTTACGTTTGTTACTGTATATATGTCCATGCCTCTCTCTCGCTTTGTCACAGCTCACGCGCCCCCCTCCCCATATCCTCAAGTCCATTCTCCAGTAGGTCTGTGTCTTTATTCCTGTCTTACCCCTAGTTTCTTCATGACATTTTTTTTTCTTAAGTTCCATATATATGTGTTAGCATACGGTATTTGTCTTTCTCTTTCTGACTTACTTCACTCTGTATGACAGACTCTAGGTCTATCCACCTCATTACAAATAGCTCAATTTCGTTTCTTTTTATGGCTGAATAATATTCCATTGTATATATGTGCCACATCTTCTTTATCCATTCATCCGACGATGGACACTTAGGTTGTTTCCATCTCTGGGCTATTGTAAATAGAGCTGTAATGAATATTTTGTTACACAACTCTTTTTGAATTTTGGTTTTCTCAGGGTATATGCCCAGTAGTGGGATTGCTGGGTCATATGGTAGTTCTATTTGTAGTTTTTTAAGGAACCTCCATGCTGTTCTCCATAGTGGCTGTACCAATTCACATTCCCACCAGCAGTGCAAGAGTGTTCCCTTTTCTCCACACCCTCTCCAGCATTTATTGTTTCTAGATTTTTTGATGATGGCCATTCTGACCGGTGTGAGATGATGTCTCATTGTAGTTTTGATTTGCATTTCTCTAATGATTAATGATGTTGAGCATTCTTTCATGTGCTCGTTGGCAGTCTGTATATCTTCTTTGGAGAAATGTCTATTTTGGTCTTCTGCCCATTTTTGGATTGGGTTGTTTATTTTTTTGATATTGAGCTGCATGAGCTGCTTGTAGATTTTGGAGATTAATCCTTTGTTGGTTGCTTCATTTGCAAATATTTTCTCCCATTCTGAGGGCTGTCTTTTGGTCTTGTTTATAGTTTCCTTTGCTGTGCAAAAGCTGCAAAGTTTAATTAGGTCCCATTTGTTTATTTTTGTTTTTATTTCCATTTCTCTAGGAGGTGGGTCAAAAAGGATCTTGCTGTGATTTATGTCATAGAATGTTCTGCCTGTGTTTTCCTCTAAGAATTTGATAGTGTCTGGCCTTACATTTAGGTCTTTAATCCATTTTGAGCTTATTTTTGTGTATGGTGTTAGGGAGTGATCTAATCTCATACTTTTACAAGTATCTGTCCAGTTTTCCCAGCACCACTTATTGAAGAGCCTGTCCTTTTTCCACTGTACATTCCTGCCTCCTTTATCAAAGATAAGGTGACCATATGTGCATGGGTTTATCTCTGGGCTTCCTATCCTGTTCCATTGATCATTCTGTTTTTGTGCTGGTACCATACTGTCTTGATTACTGTAGCTTTGTAGTATAGTCTGAAGTCAGGGAGCCTAATTCCTCCAGCTCCATTTTTCGTTCTCAAGATTGCTTTGGCTATTTGGGGTCTTTTGTGTTTCCATACAAATTGTGAAATTTTTTGTTCTAGTTCTGTGAAAAATGCCAGTGGTAGTTTGATAGGGATTGCATTGAATCTGTAGATTGCTTTGGGTAGTAGAGTCATTTTCACAATGTTGATTCTTCCAATCCAAGAACATGGTATATCTCTCCATCTATTTGTATCCTCTTTAATTTCTTTCATCATTGTCTTATAATTTTCTGCATACAGGTCTTTTGTCTCCTTAGGTAGGTTTATTCCTAGATATTTTATTCTTTTTGTTGCAATGGTAAATGGGAGTGTTTTCTTGATTTCACTTTCAGATTTTCATCATTAGTGTATAGGAATGCAACAGATGTCTGTGTATTAATTTTATATCCTGCTACTTTACCAAATTCATTGATTAACTCTAGTAGCTTTCTGGTAGCATCTTTAGGATTCTCTATGTATAGTATCATGTCATCTGTAAACAGTGACAGCTTTACTTCTTCTTTTCTGATTTGGATTCTTTTTATTTCCTTTTCTTCTCTGATTGCTGTGGCTAAAACTTGCAAAACTATGTTGAATAAGTGTGCTGAGAGTGGGCAACCTTGTCTTGTTCCTGATCTTAGTGGAAATGGTTTCAGTTTTTCACCTTTGAGGATGATGTTGGCTGTGGGTTTATCATATATGGCCTTTATTATGTTGAGGAAAGTTCCCTCTGTGCCTACTTCCTGCAGGGTTTTTATCATAAATGGGTGTTGAATTTTGTCAAAAGCTTTCTCTGCATCTATTGAGATGATCATATGTTTTTTCTCCTTCAATTTGTTAATATGGTTTATCACATTGATAGATTTGCGTATATTGAAGAATCCTTGCATTCCTGGGAAAAAGCCCACTTGATCATGGTGTATGATCCTTTTAATGTGCTGTTGGATTCTGTTTGCTAGTATTTTGTTGAGGATTTTTGCATCTATGTTCATCAGTGATATTGACCTGTAGTTTTCTTTCTTTGTGACATCCTTGTCTCGTTTTGGTATCAAGGTGATGGTGGCCTCGTAGAATAAATTTGGGAGTGTTCCTCCCTCTGCTATATTTTGTAAGAGTTTGAGAAGGATAGGTGTTACCTCTTCTCTAAATGTTTGACAGAATTTGCCTGTGAAGCCACCTGGTCCTGGGCTTTTGTTTGTTGGAAGATTTTTAATCACAGTTTCAATTTCAGTGCTTGTGATTGGTCTGTTCATATTTTCTATTTCTTCATGATTCAGTCTTGGCAGGTTTTGCATTTCTAAGAATTTGTCCATCTCTTCCAGGTTGTCCATTTTATTGTCATAGAGTTGCTTGTAGTAATCTCTCATGATCTTTTGAATTTCTGCAGTGTCAGTTGTTACTTCTCCTTTTCATTTCTAATTCTATTGATTTGAGTCTTCTCCCTTTTTTTCTTGATGAGTCTGGTTAATGGTTTATCTATTTTGTTTATCTTCTCAAAGAACCAGCTTTTAGTTTTATTCATCTTTGCTATTGTTTCCTTCATTTCTTTTTCATTTATTTCTGATCTGTATGATTTCTTTCCTTCTGCTAACTTTGGGTTTTTTTTTGTTCTTCTTTCTCTAATTGCTTTAGGTGCAAGGTTAGGTTGTTTATTCGAGATGTTTCCTGTTTCTCAAGGTGGGCTTGTATTGCTATAAACTTCCCTCTTATAACTGCTTTTGCTGCATCCCATAGGTTTTGGGTCGTCATGTCTCCATTGTCATTTGTTTCTAGGTATTTTTTGATTTCCTCTTTGATTTCTTCAGTGATCACTTCGTTATTAAGTAGTGTATTGTTTAGCCTCCATGTGTTTGTACTTTTTACAGATCTTTTCCTGTAATTGATATCTAGTCTCATGGCGTTGTGCTCGGAAAAGATACTTAATACAATTTCAATTTTCTTAAATTACCAAGGCTTCATTTGTGACCCAAGATATGATCTGTCCTGGAGAATATTCCATGAGCACTTGAGAAAAATGTGTATTGTGTTGGTTTTGGATGGAGTGTTCTATAAATATCAATTAAGTCCATCTTGTTTAATGTAACATTTAAAGCTTGTGTTTCCTTATTTATTTTCATTTTGGATGATCTGTCCATGGGTGAAAGTGGGGTGTTAAAGTCCCCTTCTATGAATGTGTTACTGTCGATTTCCCCTTTTATGGCTGTTAGTATTTGCCTTATGTATTGAGGTGCTCCTATGTTGGGTGCATAAATATTTACAATTGTTATATCTTCTTGTTGGATCTATCCCTTGATCATTATGTAGTCTCCTTCTTTGTCTCTTCTAATAGTCTTTATTTTAAAGTCTATTTTGTCTGATATGAGAATTGCTACTCCAGCTTTATTTTGTTTTCTCTTTGCATGGAATATCTTTTTCCATCCCCTTACTTTCAGTCTGTATGTGTCTCTAGGTCTGAAGTGGGTCTCTTGTAGACAGCATATATATGGGTCTTGTTTTTGTATCCATTCAGCCAATCTGTGTCTTTTGGTGGGAGCATTTAGTCCATTTACATTTAAGGTAATTATCAATATGTATGTTCCTATTCCCATTTTCTAAATTGTTTGGGTTCGTTATTATAGGTCTTTTCCTTCTCTTGTGTTTCTTGCCCAGAGAAGTTCCATTAGCATTTGTTGTAAAGCTGGTTTGGTGGTGCTGAACTCTCAGCTTTTGTTTGTCTGTAAAGGTTTTAATTTCTCCGTCAAATCTGAATGAGATTCTTGCTGGGTAGAGTAATCGTGTTTGCAGGTTTTTCTCCTTCATCACTTTTAGTATGTCCTGCCACTCCCTTCTGGCTTGCAGAGTTTCTGCTGAGAGATCAGCTGTTAACTTTATGGGGATTCCCTTGTGTGTTATTTGTTGTTTTCCCTTGCTGCTTTTAATATGCTTTCTTTGTATTTAATTTTTGACAGATTGATTAATATGTGTCTTGGCGTATTTCTCCTTGGATTTATCCTGTATGGGACTCTCTGTGCTTACTGGACTTGATTAACTATTTCCTTTCCCATATTAGGGAAGTTTTCAACTATAATCTCTTCAAATATTTTCTCAGTCCCTTTCTTTTTCTCTTTCTTCTTCTGGAACCCCTATAATTCGAATGTTGGTGCGTTTAATGTTCTAACAGAGGTCTCTGAGACGGTCCTCACTTCTTTTCATTCTTTTTTCTTTATTCTGCTCTGCAGTAGTTATTTCCACTATTTTATCTTCCAGATCAGTTATCCGTTCTTCTGCCTCAGTTATTCTGCTATTGATCCCATATAGAGTATTTTTAATTTCATTTATTGTGTTGTTCATCATCGTTTGTTTCATCTTTAGTTCTTCTAGGTCCTTGTTAAATGTTTCTTGCATTTTCTCTATTCTATTTCCAAGATTTTGGATCATCTCTCCTATCATTATTCTGAATTCTTTTTCAGGTAGACTGCCTATTTCCTCTTCATTATTTAGGTATGGTGGGTTTTTATCTTGCTCCTTCATCTGCTGTGTGTTTTTCTGTCTTCTCATTTTGCTTATCTTACTGTGTTTGGGGTCTCCTTTTTGCAGGCTGCAGGTTCGTAGTTCCTGTTGTTTTCGATGTCTGTCCCCAGTGGGTAAGGTTGGTTCAATGGGTTGTGTAGGCTTCCTGGTGGAGGGGACTAGTGCCTGTGTTCTGGTGGATGAGGCTGGATCTTGTCCTTCTGGTGGGCAGGTCCACGTCTGGTGGTGTGTTTTGGGGTGTCTGTGGACTTATTATGATTTTAGGCAGCCTCTCTGGTAATGGGTGGGGTTGTGTTCCTGTTTTGCTAGTTGTTTGGCATATGGTGTCTAGCACTGTAGCTTGCTCTTCGTTGAGTGTAGCTGGGTGCTGGTGTTGAGATGGAGATCTCTGGGAGATTTTCACTGTTGGATATTATGTAGAGTTGGGAGGTATCTTGTTGACCAGTGTCCTGAAGTTGGCTCTCCCACCTCAGAGGCACTGCACTGACTGCTGGCTGCAGCACCAAGAGCCTTTCATCCACACAGCTGAAAAGAGGAAAAGGGGAAAAAAATCATAAATCTTGCTCTCAAAGTCCACCTCCTCAGTTTGGGATGATTCGTTGTCTGTTTGTGTATTCCACAGATGCAGGGTACATCAAGTTGATTGTGGAGCTTTAATCCGCTGCATCTGAGGCTTTTGGGAGGTCTGAGGTCCTCTGCCAGCATTCAGTAGGTGTTCTGTAGGAGTTGCTCCATGTGTAGATGTATTTCTGGTGTATCTGTGGGGAGGAAGGTGATCTCCGCGTCTTATTCTTCCGCCATCTTCCCCTCCACCCTATGATAGTTTTAAGCCACTAAATTTTGTGGTAATTTGTTATACAGTAATAACTAATTAATAAAGTAAATTACTCTTTATGAAAGAAGCTAGTTAAAAAACATTGTGTTAGTTTATCCAACAAAGCAGTGTGGAAGGTTGGAAAAAGAGGCTTTAACAAAGGTGGAAAACTTATAATAATTGATTATTAGTAACATAGTGAGCAGGATATTAAGAATAAATCTTTTAAAAAATTTATTAGAGATTCCATGGAACTTATAATTTCTGATCTTATGTCATTTTTAGATATAAATTACAGTCCTGAGCTAAATGTCATCACAGTTCACTCATATTTTGGGGAATAAGGATATAAATTAGCTGTCCTGTGTCTGTTCAAGCTCTTTAATCGGAAGGAAAAAAGAATGCAGGTTACCCAATCTATCCTCCTTCACATAAATAAATGAGTGATATTTTCTAAGAACAATAGCCCTTATTTCTGGAATGGTTTTAGGAGGATGTACTTGGCCAAGGATTATGTGGAGTTAATAAACTGAAAATCTATGGTTTATGACGCTTAGATGCCAGGAAAATGTCACATTATGTGGAGTATAAAATGAAGATATTTCACAACCCAGAGGCTTCCTCCCTCTGTAAAGTTACTTGTAGTTCTCATATAGAGATGTCACCTATTTGCTGGGTCAGATTGTTCATGTTCAGTAAGGGAAGAAAAGATCTAGACAGCTGTGCAAGATTTCTTATACCTGCTTTGTCTCAGCATCTTGATTACCTGTATCTTTGAAATTATCAGTAAAACTTGATACTGGATAAGATCTGGTTTGTATGAATCTGATCTAAGAATGCAAACCTTCATGTTGGTTCAGCCTAGAAGAACAAATTACCATATGTTTTGTGTGTTTGGGGGTTCCCAAGACCATCTTCAGTTTCAGTGATTTGCTAGAAGGGCTCTCAGTACTCAGAAATGTTATACTCACAGTTGTGATTTAGTACAGTGAAATAGAGACTAAAATAAGCTATAGAAAAAGGCACATAGGGCATGGTCCAGGAGAGCCAGGTACAAGCTTTCAGTTGTCCTCTCCCAGTGGAGTCATGTGGAAAGTGCTTAATTCTCCCAGCAATGATGAACGACAGCATGCAGGGAGTATTACCAACCAGGGAAGAAAGTTCCCCCCAGCCTTGGTGTCTAGGGATATTATTGAGGGTTATCACATAGGCATGGCTGACCACCTGCATAGCTGACCTTCAGTTTCCATCCTCTCCAGGGGTCAAGCTGATAACAACGGACCCAAGGCTTCAACCATAAATCACATAGTTAGCATAAACTATGATGTTGTCCAAGGATTCAGGTAAACAAACACATTCTGTCCAGGCAGGATAGTAAGGGTTTAGAGGTTATTCCTAGGATATAAGCAAGAATCAAATCTTTCTTTGGAATATGCAAACTTTGGACAATACAGATCTGCTGAGTGAGTCTTTTACTGTACAACCTGTATATAACATAATCAAAATTTCTTATGTATTAAACTAGTCTTATAATTGATAAAGACAAATTGGTAGGAAGGTAGATAGATAGATAGATAGGGAGATAGATGGGGAAATAGAAAGAGAGAGAGAGAGAGGAAAAGTAAGAGTCTGAAATCAACGGAACAGACCATCAATAAAGCAATTCCTAAATATTCTAGGAGAAGGAAAATGATCTCAGAAGGTTTGAGATATAAGAAGAAATGAAGAGAAAAAGTGATATCTATGCAGGTAGATTTAAACAAGTGACTGTAGAAAATAAATATTTTGGAGTTTAAAAAAGTGAGTGACAATCAAAATACGTGAGAATAATAGTTTTATCAGTTTGAGTAACAGGAATTTACGTGTTCTAACCTCCCTTTTTTGTGGAAGAGAGTAAAACTATTGATCAGCCTTTATTTTTTAAAATGCCTAGGTTTAAATTTCCAAGCATCTCAACTAAAATGGACCCCAATAAAAAGGAATCAATAAATTCAAAAGAAACAAGAAAAAGAACAAAGAAAACTTAGATCTCTCACATTCTCTTATTCTCCCTCTTTCCCTTTGGACTGCAGATACACAAATTGGACCAATTATTCTTCTTGGTTTATGGCACATTATTCTCATCATAGGCCCATGAATACCTCACTTTTAATGAATCACTTAGTCATTTTAAGAGTATAATACACTCCTGCAAAGCTACCACTTATAAATGCATACATACATGCATACGTACCTGGGATATATACAACAATGCATGGAGAATGATATGATCTTCACCTCATCTGCATTCCATCTTCCTCAAACAAGAGAAATATTTCCTTGAATTTTTTGGTTAACATTCCCTTGTTTTCTTTTCTATTTTGCCTTAATATGGCTTAACAGAATCTAATTAATGTGTGTGTTTTTTTATGCTATAGAACATAATCCCTTTACAAAAAGGAAATGTGTCAGTCTTGTCACTGTAGATTCAGTAGCACCCAGAGCAATGTGAGATATATCATAGGAATTTAAAATAATTATTTGTTGAATAAATGTATACTTCTTTTTTAAATTGCCAACACTCAGCACAATGCTTATTAGACACACCATGAATGTTCGCTAAAATAAACATACATGAAATGCATTAAAAAGATGTTTCTCAGAGTAGATTAAAACTCCTAGGTGGCAGTGACCAAATACTATATCTTTTTTGTTGCTGTGTCATATTACCTAGATCAATTCTTTACACAGAGTAGTTGCTGAATAATGAAAATAATTGAAAGGAGAATTTTTTTTCAAAAATCACAGTTACATGCATTTAAAAACATCAAATATTTTAAAAATATACACAAAGAAGTGGTCTATTCAGAGCACTGTTTATAGATATATTTCATTGTAAAATGCTCTCTTTTCCTTTTCACTCTCCAGTAAGGGGCAATTAGGTCTTTCCATCTTCCTAAACCTTGCAAAGCTAATGATATAGCTTTGGAAAAAAGCAGCTGGTATAGCTGCAAAAAGATAACTTTTTATTCTATTATTTATCTTAGCGATACACAGATATTCTTGTACGATTGCTAGCTAACCCATACAGAAGTTATTTTCATCTGTTTACTTCTAGAGTACTTATTACTACTGAATCTAAAATAAATATATGCTACTTACATTTTGCAGATAGAATCTCTGGAAAATATGATACATATAATGTTTTCTTCTCTTAGAAGGAAGCTACGTAACATGCCCAATTGGTATACATTGATATACAGCCACATTTTTTAAAGAAAAATTAAGAAGCTTTGTCCTGTGAATGAATGAAAAATGTAATCTCAGCAGCCTATAAATGCAAGCTACTGCTTGTAGAACGTGAGGCATACCAAAGGCTAAGTATTAGACCTCAGGAGATTTTAGGAAGCATGTGTACTATACATAGAGAAGGATTATGGCAAAGCAGGTGATTGCCCATGTTCTTCTACAGTCAGCAGATATAATCTATTGATCCAATGACTTTTTCACTGCTAATCAACACTTTCATATTCACATTACCCTCATTACCCAGCTTAAGTTTCATGGTCCTTCATTATCGTTATTATCCTGCATAAAACCTCAACTGCCTTACCTCTTTATTTTATTTTATTTTATTTTTTTGGTACGCGGGCCTCTCACTGTTGTGGCCTCTCCCGTTGCGAAGCACAGGCTCCGGACGCACAGGCTCAGCGGCCATGGCTCACAGGCCTAGCCGCTCCGCAGCATGTGGGATCTTCCCGGACCAGGGCACGAACCTCGGCAGGCGGACTCTCAACCACTGCGCCACTAGGGAAGCCCCCTTACCTTTCTTGATTTGTGATACTTGTTTGGCAAGCCCCACCCTGTTTTGAAGCCATTTCTCTGCCTGTTATACAGATCGACTACTAATCCTTGCTTGAGAAAAACACACAGCTGCTAACTTCATCTCACATTAAATACAGTCCCTATAGCCCAAATGTGACCCTAACGATGCCCAGTAATCTCATCTCATTTCCATGACACTCTCCCAATTCAGCTCCAATACATTTACCCTGGCCCTCATCCCCGGCTGATCTCCTTGCTTTCTATTTCACAGAGGAAATAGAGGCAATCAGAGGATTACTTTCACACTTTCACATCTACCTATCCCACAGATTTAGTGCAAAATACTACTCTGAGTCTTCTTGGAACGATTCTTTTCCTTTAGTGATTATGCTGCTGACCCCATAATTCATTTAAGTTCATTAGCTTTAGTTTTCAGCATTTAGAGACTCTCTCTTTTTTTTTTTTATAAGCTTTTTAGTTTGAGACAATTATGGATCCACATGCAGTTGTAAGAAATAATACAGAGACATCCTGTGTACCTATTACCTGGTTTAATATCTTGCAAATCTATAGTATAATTTCAAAGCCAGAGTATGGATATTAATACAGTTAAGTTTCTTTGATCACAAGGATTCCTGTAAACACCTTCCCCTGATGCATAGCAACCATGACTCTATTCTCCGTTTCACTCAGCATAACTACCTAGTGATTCATACAAGTTGTGTATGTATAATACTTTGTTCCTTTTTACTGCTGAGTAGAATTCCATGGTATAGATGCAATACAATTTTTCAATTATTAATTATATTATGTTAGCATGGTAATATCCAAAATGATAAAACAATAAGTACTAGGCTCAATAAACTTTTAAAAGGGAGAAATCTGAATAGATATTTTAACAAACATTTTTAAAATGTAGAGCAATTTTAGATTTACAGAAGAATTAATAATATAGTACAGAGAATCACCATATATAACATACCCAGTATCCTCTATTATTAACATTTTACATTAATTAGTATGGTACATTTGTGACAATTAAAGAACCAATATTGATACGTTACTATTAACTAAAGACTGTCGTTTGTTCAGATTTCTTTAGTTTTTATATAATGTTCTTTTACTACTCCAGGATTTCATCTGGGATACCACATTACATTTGGTTGTAATATTTCCTGAGGTTCCTCTGAACTATGACAGTTTCTCCAACTTTCCTTATTTGGATGTTTCTGACAGTTTTGAGGAGTACTGGTCAGATATTTTATATATTTATCTACACATTCATTACTTCATACATTTATTGGTTTAATGTATTAATATTATGTAAATAGTTGGTTTGTATAAATTGATACATTTTATATAAATAGATTTATACATTTGTATTTTGTACATGTATTTATACATTTGTAGAATGTCCCTCAATTGAAATTTGTTGTCTTCCTCATGATTACACTGGGACTATGTGTTTTTAAGAGGAAGAACATAGAGGTAAAGTTTTAGTCTCATCATATCTAAGGTACATACCTATAATATCAATATGTAAAGCATAAAGTCTTCATCTAGGTTCATTTTTTAAAATATGGATGATCAGTTGTTTCCACATTGTTGGGAAAAAAACTATCCATTCTCCATTGAAATGTCTTTGTGCCTTTGTTAAAAATCATTTGAGTATATTTATGTTATTCTTGGCTTCCTATTATGTTTCATTGATCTATGTGCCTATTGTTTCATCAATACCACCCTGTCTTGATTATTTTAGCTTTACAGTAAGTCTTGAATAAGGTAGTGTGGTTCTTTCAACTTATTGTTGTCATTCTCCTCCTCTTCATCCTCCTCTTCCTCCTCCTTCTTCTTCCCTATCAACATTTTCTTGGATATTATATGTGCTTTGCCTTTACATATAAACTTTAGAATAGGTAGTTTGACATCTATAAAAAAGCTTGCTGGACTTCTGATTGGGATTATATCAGATCTATAGATCATGTTAGGTATAATTCAGATCTTAACAATGTTGAGTCTTCTAGTCAATGAACACAAAATATCTCCCATTCATTGAGATCTTGTTTGATTTTTTTCATCTCTTTTATAGTTATCTTCATACAGATCTGTACATATAAGATTTATACTGAAGTATCCACTTTTTTGGTGCTATTTAAATAGCAGTTCTAAAATAACATCAAATTCAAAAATTGTTATTGCTCATACATATAAAAGCAATTAACTTGTCTATCAACCTTGTATCTTGTGATGTTGTTCCACTTGCTTGTTAGTGTCAAGCTGTCTTTTTAGTAGATTGTTTAGGGTTTTTTACATAGAATGCTTAGGATTTTCTACACAGAAAATTATGTCATCTGTGAATAAAAATAGTTTTCTTTCTTTCCAATCTGTACACTTTTTATTTATTTTTCTTGTTAGAAAGAACATACTTTGTTCACAGTCTTTAGAGAGTAAGTATTTATCATACTATTAGGTATGATATTAGCTGGAGGATTTTCATATATACTATTTATTAGATTATGGAAATTTCTTGGTAGTCTTCATTTTTTGTGTTTTTATCATGAATGTATCTTGAATTTTGTCAGATATTTTTCCTGCATCTATTGATATGATGATACATTTTTTCTTATTCAGTCTGTTAGTATGATGAAATGCATTGACTGATTTTGAATGTTGAACCAGCCTTGAATTCCTTTATGAACTCCAATTAATCATCATGTATTTTTGCTTGTGTATATTCTGAATTGATTTGCTAATATTTATTAAGTACTTTTTGCAGTTATGGTCATGAGAGATATTGATCTATAATTATTTTTCATATAAAGTCTTTATGTGATTTTCATATTAGAGTAATGTTGCCCTCATACAGTTGTTTCCTCTACTTCTATTATCTGGAAAACATTGTGGAAAATAATTATTTCCTTCTTAAAATTTTGGTTGAATTTACCAGTGAACCATCTGGGCCTAAGCTTTCTTGTTTAGAAGATTATTAATTATTGATTAAATTTTATTAATAGATATAAGATTGTTCAGATTACCTATTTTTTTTGCATTAGTTTTGGTAGTTTGTATCTTTTAAAGAATTTGTCTGTTTCATCTACATTATCAAAAATTTAGACAAAATTTTAGAGTTGTTTGTATTATTCCTTTTAATGTCTGTGGAATCAATAATGATGACCCCTCTTTCATTTCTGGTATTATTAATCTATATTCTCTCTTTTTTACTTGATTAGCCTGGATAAAATTTTATCAATTTTATTTATCTTTTCAGAGAACCAACTTTTGGTTTTGTTTATTTTCTCTTTCTTAGCTGTTTTCTTGTTTTCAACTTTGGTGATATCTACTCTAGTTTTGTTAGTTTTCATTCTTCTTTTTACACTGCTTATATTTCTTTTCTTTCTATATTTTCCTAAGGTGGATGATTAGGTTAGTAATTTTAGATCTTCCTTGTTTTATAACCTATAATTTACTGCTATGAATATCCCTCTATACCTTGCTTTAGCTGTAGCCAAAAAAAAATGATAAGTTCTTTTTCATATTCATTTAATTCATAATATTTAAAATTTCTTTCAAAACTTCTTTGAACCGTGATCATTTGGAAATATATTGTTTGATGTCTAACTATTTGGGGATTTTTCAGCTTTCTATCATTCATTTCTAGTTTAATTCCATTTTAATCTGAGAATATACTTTTTGTGATTTTTTAGTCTTATAATTTTGTCAAGCTGTGTGTCATGGTACAGAATATAGCCTATCTTGGTAAATGTTCCTTGTGAGCTTGACAAGAATGTGGAGTCTTCTGCTGTTGGATTCAGTGTATAAATATCAATTACATTAGGTTGATGATAGTGCTGTTCAGGACTTGTATATCTTTATTGATTTTCTGCCTGCTTGTTCTACCCATTACTGATAAAGGAGTAGTGAAGTGTTCAAGTATAATAGTGTATTTGTCTGTTTCTTCTCATCCTCCTTGTGAGCCACAAGGAATCCTTGGATTCTTGCATCCTCACAGTGGGAACTCGGTGGGATATCTAGAAGGAAACAGTTGGGATGCCCTTAAGACTGTGATCTCCAGGATTTTCTCACCCTAATGTGAATCCACTCTCAGCTTCCAGCAATTCATCAAAATTACCATTAAATGTTTTTGCCAGTTTGTATCTCCAGCAGCTTCTACTCTAGATAAGCAGATCTTGGTTTCTGTGTCTCTGTGTATGTGCCTTTTTCTCCAGATTTTCAGGTGATGGTTTGCTCTTAGACATCAGTTCTCTTTAGGTTTCAAGAAAAGTCATTGATTTTCGGTTTTCCCAGCTTTTTCAAATTGTAATGATAGGAGTGATGAATTCCAAGCTCTTTACATGTTAGATGTAAAACTAGAAGTCCTCTAAATATACCTTTATATGAGCTTCCAAATAGTTTTAGTGTTGTACAAAGTACCTGTATCAGTTCAAAGACTTACAGTAAGTTTTACCAATATGCATGTCCTACAAGAGCCTTTGTGCTTGCCTCCAGCAACTTTCTGTAACCAGAGAAAGAACAAGAGAAAAAAAAAGAGAGAGAAAGCGATTTAAAAAAAGCATTGATATGAGATTTCAATGTTTGCTATTTATGGTTGAGAATAATGTTAAATATTTCTTTCTAGAATCATAAAATTTTATGATTGAAAAGTGACTCAAAGATAACCTAATCAAGTGCCCTCTTTTATACATATGTAAACTTGAACCTAATGATGTTTTAGTATAATCCACATTATCTTGGAAAATAATTTACTAAATTAATTATGGTGACAATTAAGTAACATACCTCTAGACAATGAACAGATATATTTCCCCCAATTTTTCCTTTACAACAAGAGCCAATGACCACACTTTAACTCTATAGAAAAAAACCTTTTATATCATCGTTATTATGACTTACGGTTTTCAAGCAGCATTTCAAGTAGTATAATTAATCAGAAGCCACACATACATAAAATGGTTAACAATGGAAGCTTTAGCATTCTTAAGTAAGCATGTGGGGAGATCATAAGAAATTTTAGAATATTTTGGGTTTTGAAGTCCTGTTACACTTGGTCTCCAGCTGTGCCTTACAAGTACTTGCTTTTCATAGTGAGTTGTACACAGCAGGGAAGCTAGCCAAGGAAGGATTTAATAAGCAAAAATGACCTAACATTTAAGAAGGCTATGTTCTGCAAGCATTACAAACAATTACTGCTTCTACCTTAGGTTTTCAGTTTATTCTCATATTTTTAAACATTTGTTAAATGGCAGTTGAGTCTTTGATGACTGATTTTCAACCAATCAGAAAGTACACAACTTTAGCCTTTAAGCCAAGCCTTTCTCCACACCATGCTCAGCCATTTGCCTTAGGTGAGAGTACAAATGATACACATAAATATTAATATACACTGTGACAAGTGGCTTTGAGAATTAGCAATTTTATTTCTTGTTATGCCTAGCAGTTTATTTTATAATTACAAATACATAACTTTCTTTGATCAGCCTTCTAATATGTTTGAAAGGATTTATGTGTAGAAAAAGAAGAATAACTGCCTTCTCTATGCCTACAAAATACACTAGGAAAAAATTTCTTAGTATGATCCATCTTATGTTACAAATAATAGTACAATTTATAGTTGCTGGGAAATGTAGAAATCTGTTTTTGAAATCTAGAAATTTTTGCTTTTTAAATGGTAACACTTAAGAGAAATTATATACATGAAATGTCAAAGTCAAATGAAACTTGTCTTTAAAACAAAAGGAGACATCTATAAAGTTTACCCATGCTATACTTTCAAAGAGGAGTATGGAATTCTGAGCTGAAAAATAAAAACACTCTTCCAATTAGAGAACAATGAAAAAACAATAAAAGTTATGGAAAATGCACATAAAAGTTCAAAGTCTCTAAGTAAACAAAGAAACAAACAACATGACCACCTATTGTCATGAATATTAGAAAGAAATTTAAATCTGATTGAGTTCAACTGCAAATCTACTAGATTTCTTGCTGTGATATCTCTGCCAGTTGGAGGTCCAGTCTCTCTATATAAATAACTTCTTTAATGGGAATCTCACCAATAATTAACCAATTTTTAAAAAAATTAGTAGAGACTCTGAAGCATCCTGCTGAAATTGAGGTGTATTTTGACAAACCAGTCTTTAGATTTCCCAGGAAATTACTCCTAAAAGCAGAAAAGTTAGATTCAGTCTCCCTGGGGGTTCTGTATGCATCATCCAACCATCCTTTTACACTCCCAAGTAGTCCCTGAGATCCTCAGGTTTATCTTTAAATTTTAAGGGTATTTTGCATTCTATCACAGAATGTAAACATATTTGCTTTTATGTCAGTCTCTTAATGGGTGATATTCATCTATCAAATTAAAACAAAAAACTATACTGCGTTCAAGAGCACCAGCCCACATTGTTTGGTTCTATTTTCTGGAAAATTCTCTCCTTTGTCTCTTTTTCAGAGTGTACTCAGAAATAGGCTCCCACAATAATGTGGACTTAAAGGGTAAAACATTTTTAAATGTATAAGTATTTTCTAGTTGAGAGAAATTTAAATAAATTCTATGTTAAACCACAAAAAGAGGCAGGGCAATATTGTATATCTCTAAAAAGCAAGACAAAGGAGTTTGTAAAATATAACAGCAGGAATAGGAAAAAACATTTTCCTAATGACAAAAAAATTAAAAAAAAAAACCAGGAAAAAAATTTCAACTGAAAGAGTCAAAGGGATTCTTTGAAGAAACAGACAGAACACTACATATCTTAATTAAGAGAAAAAATGGAAGTATTTTAGCCGAACTAGGATATTATCCTAATCATAATAGAATATTATATATTCTTCTCCCTAATTCATTTGAAATTCTAAATAAACTGGACTGCTTTTTACAAAAATACAATTAAAGTTAAAAATTAAATTAGAAATCCTTAACAGAACAATAACCTGAAAAAATAAAGAAAAAAGTGTTATCAAATTATCATAAAAATAAATGCTGGGTCCAGAGATATTCACCAATGATTTTCTTTAAATATTAAGAAACAGAAATTTTCTATAATATTTCAACTACTATAGAACACAGAGATGGAACTGAGTTTTCATGAATTTCCAGCAGGTATTTCTCTGATATACAAATTTGAAAAAGATGGTAAACACACAAACACACACATCCCTTACTTTTCTTCAGTTACTACTAGTTCCTTTGAACAACCTGTAATTTCAACTACCTATACTCCCCAGTCAGAATCTGATTAACTTTAAACAGTGAGAACAAGGGACATTATTACCATCACAGAGGTTTATTTACAAAAGAGAGGCTTCCCACATGGGCAACATTTTGTAAAGTTCTCATGTTGATTAGCAACAAAAGTTTATTCATTTGTATCCCAAGAAGGAGCAGAACAAATATGCTATGTAAAGAAACTTTGTTATAATAGAGAAAAGTATTTCAATCCTGCCTCAGTTTTACGTACTTAGTTCTAATATTTTTTTGGTGGAGTCATTTGGGTTTTCTATATGTAATAACCTGTCCCCTGCAGAGACAATTTCACTTCTTCCTTTTCAACTTGGATGCCTTTTATTTCTTTTTCTGTTCTAATTGCTTTGGCTAGACCTTCTAGTACTGTTTGAATAGAAATGGCATGAATGGATATTCTTCTCTTATTCCTAATCCTAGAGGAAAATCTGTCAGCTTTTCCACTGTTGAATATGATGTTGGTTCAAGGCTTGTCATATATCACCTTTATTATGTTGAGGTACATTCCATCTATAGCTAATTTGTTGAGATTTATTATGAAACATTGTTGAATATTGTCAAATACTTTTTTGTATCTATAAATGATCATATGATGTTTATCTTTCATTCTGTTAATGTGATGTATCACATTTATTGTTACGCATATGTTGAACCATCCTTGCATACTAGGTATGGATCCTACTTGATAAAGGTGTATGATCCTTTTAATGTGGTGCTGAATTTTGTTTACTATTATACTGTAGAGAATTTTTGCATCTATATACATCAGGGATATTGGCCTGTAATTTTCTTATCTTGCAGTGTTCTTACCTGGCTTTGGTATCAGGGTAATGCTGGCCTAGTATTGGAAGTGCTTTTTCCTCTTCAGATTCTTGGAAGACGTTGAGAAGCATTGGTATTAATTCTTTAAATGTTTGATGGAATTCACCAGTGAAGAAATCTGGACATGGAATTTCTTTGTTGGGAGATTTTTGATTACTGATTCAATCTCCTTACTTGGTTCAGAATTGTATTTATTCATGATTCAGTATTGATAGGTTGTATGCTTCTAACAAATTTTTATTTCTTCTAGGTTATCTATTTCTTTTGCATGTAATTACTTTTAGAAGTTTCTTACCATCCTTAATATTTTGTGTTGTCGGTAGTAATGTCTCCTCTTTCATTTCTTTCATTTCATTTTATTTGAGTCTTCTCTCTCTTTTTTTTACTTAGTTTAGTTAAAGATGTGTCAATTTGTTTATCTTTTAAAAAAACTAGCTCTTAGTTTTATTTATCATTTATATTTGTCTTTCTGGTCTCTATTTCATTTATTTCCATTCTAATCTTCATTATTTCATTTCTTCTGCTAACTCTACAGTTAGTTTCTTCTTCTTTTCCTAATTTCTTAAGGTGTAAAGTTAGGCTGTTTATTTGAGATTTCTTTTTACTTAACGTAGGCATTTTTTTTTTTTAATAAAACAGGTTCTTATTAGTCATCCGTTTTATACACATCAGTGTATACATGTCAATCCCAGTCGCCCAATTCATCACACCACCACCCCACCCCCCACCGCTTTCCCCCATTGGTGTCCATATGTTTGTTCTCTACATCTGTGTCTCAATTTCTGCCCTGCAAAACAGTTCATCTGTACCATTTTTCTAGGTTCCACAAGTATGCATTAATATATGATATTTGTTCTCCTTTTTCTGACTTACTTCACTCTGTATGACAGTCTCTAGATCCATCCACGTCTCTACAAATGACCCAATTTCGTTCCTTTTATGGCTGAGTAATACTCCATTGCATATATGTACCATATCTTCTTTATCCATTCATCTGTCGATGGGCATGTAGGTTGCTTCCATGACCTGGCTATTGTAAATAGTGCTGCAGTGAATATTGGGGTGCATGTGTCTTTATGAATTATGGTTTTCTCTGGGTATATGCCCAGTAGTGGTATTGCTGGGTCATATGGTAATTCTATTTTTAGTTTTTCAAGGAACCTCCATACTGTTCTCCATAGTGGCTGTAGCAATTTACATTCCCAAAACAGTGAAAGAGGGTTCCCTTTTCTCCACACCCTCTCTAGCATTTGTTGTTTGTAGATTTTCTGATGATGCCCATTCTAACTGGTGTGACGTGATACCTCATTGAAGTTTTGATTTGCATTTCTCTAATAATTAGTTGAGCAATTTCTCTTACAGAATTTTCATCATTAGTGTATAGGAATGCAAGAGATTTCTGTGCATTAATTTTGTATCCTGTTACTTTACTAAGTTCATGATGAGCTCTAGTAGTTTTCTGGTGGCATCTTTAGGATTCTCTATGTATAGTATCATGTCATCTGCAAACAGTGACAATTTTACTTCTTCTTTTCCAATTTGTATTCCTTTTATTTCTTTTTCTTCTCTGATTGCCGTGGCTAGGACTTCCAACACTACATTGAATAATAGTGGTGAGAGTGGATATCCTTGTCTTGCTCCTGATCTTAGAGGAAATGCTTTCAGTTTTTCACCATTGAGAATGATGTTTACTCTGGGTTTGTCATGTAAGGCCTTTATTATGTTGAGGTAGCTTCCCTCTATACCCAGTTTCTGGAGAGTTTTTATAATAAACAGGTGTTGAATTTTGTTAAAAGGTTTTTCTGCATCTATTGAGATGATCATATGGTTTTTATTCTTAAGTTTGTTAATATGGTGTATCACATTGATTGATTTGCATATATTGAAGAATCCTTGCATCCCTGAGATAAATCCCCCGATCATGGTGTAGGATCCTTTTAATGTGTTGTTGGATTCTGTTTGGTAGTGTATTGTTGAGGATTTTTGCATTTATATTCATCTGTGATATTGGTCTGTAATTTTCTTTATTTGTAGTATCTTTGTGTGGTTTTGGTAGGTGATGGTGGCCTCATAGAATGAGTTTGGGAGTGTTCCTTCCTCTGCAACTTTTTGGAAGAGTTTGAGAAGTATGGGTGTTAGCTCTTCTCTAAATGTTTGATAGAATTCACCTGTGAAGCCATCTGGTCCTGGACTTTTGTTTGTTTTTAATTTTTTAGATCTTTAATCACAGTTTCAATTTCATTACATGTGACTGGTCAGTTCATGTTTTCTATTTCTTCCTGGTTCAGTCTTGGGAGGTTATACCTCTGTAAGTATTTGTCCCTTTCTTCCAGGTTGTCCATTTTACTGGCATAGACTTGCTTGTAGTAGTCTCTTAGGATGCTTTGTGTTTCTGCAGTGTCTGTTATAACTTCTCCTTTTTCATTTCTAGTTTTATTGATTTGAGTCATCTCCCTCTTTTTCTTGATGTGTCTGGCTAATGGCTTATCAATTTTGTTTATCTTCTCAAAGAACCAGCTTTTAGTTTCATTGATCTTTGCTATTGTTTTATTTGTTTCTATTTCATTTATTTCTGCTCTGATCTTTATGATTTCTTTCCTTCTGCTAACTTTGGGTTTTGTTTGTTCTTCTTTCTCTAGTTCCTTTAGGTGTAAGATTAGATTGTTTATTTGAAATTTTTCTTGTTTCTTGAGGTAGGCTTGCATAGCTATAAACTTCCCTCTCAGTACTGCTTTTGCTGAATCCCATAGGTTTTGGATCATTGTGTTTTCAATGTCATTTATCTCTAGGTATTTTTTTATTTCCTCTTTGATGTCTTCAGTGATCTCTTGGTTACTTAGTAACGTATTGTTTAGCCTCCATGTGTTTGTGTTTTTTACGGTTTTTTCCCTGTAATTGATTTCTAATCTCATGGTGTTGTGATCAGAAGAGATGGTTGATATGATTTCAATATTCTTAAATTTACAGAGGCTTGATTTGTGACCCAAGTTATGATCTATCCTGGAAAATGTTCCGTGTGCACTTGAGAAGAAAGTGTAATCTACTGTTTTTGGATGGAATGTCCTATAAATATCAATTAAATCTATATGGTCTATTGTGTCATTTAAAGCTTGTGTTTCCCTATTAATTTTCTGTTTAGATGATCTGTCCATTGGTGTAAGTGAGGTGTTAAAGTCCCCCTCTATTATTGTGTTACTGTCTATTTCCTCTTTTATAGCTGTTAGCAGTTGCCTTATGTATTGCAGTGCTTCTATGTTTGGTGCACATATATGTATAATTGTTATATCTTCTTCTTGGATTGATCCCTTGACCAGTATGTAGTGTTCTTCCTTGTCTCTTGTAAGATTCTTTATTTTAAATTCTATTTTATCTGATATGAGTATTGCTATTCCAGCTTTCTTTTGATTTCCATTTGCATGGAATATCTTTTTCCATCCCCTCACTTTCAATCTATATGTGTCCCTAGGTCTGAAGTGGGTCTCTTGTAGACAGCATATGTATGGATCTTGTTTTTGTATCCATTCAGCAAGGCTGTGTCTTTTGATTGGAGCATTTAATCCATTCACATTTAAGGTAATTATCGATATGTATGTTTCTATGACCATTTTCTTAATTGTTTTGGGTTTGTTTTTTTAAGTCCTTTTCTTCTCTTGTGTTTCCCACTTAGAGAATTTCCGTTAGCATTTGTTGTAAAGCCGGTTTGGTGGTGCTGAATTCTCTTAGCTTTTGCTTGTCTGTAAAACTTTTAATTTCTCCCTCAAATCTGAATGAGACCCTTGCTAGGTAGAGTAATCTTGGTTGTAGGTTCTTCCTTTTCATCACTTTAAGTGTATCATGCCAATCCCTTCTGGCTTGTAGAGTTCTTGCTGAGAAATCAGCTGTTAACCTTATGGGAGTTTCCCTTGTATATTATTTGTCATTTTTACCTTGTGCTTTCAATAATTTTTCTTTGTCTTTAATTTTTGCCAATTTGAATACTATGTGTCTTAGCGTGTTTCTCCTTGGATTTATCCTGTATGAGACTCTGTGCTTCCTGGACTTGGGTGGCTATTTCCTTTCCCATGTTAGGGAAGTTTTCAACTATAATCTCTTCAAATATTTTCTCAGGTCCTTTCTCTCTCTCTTCTCCTTCTGGGACCCCTATAATGTGAATGTTGTTGCATTTAATGTTGTCCCAGAGGTCTCTTAGTCTGTCTTCATTTCTTTTCATTCTTTTTTCTTTATTCTGTTCTGCAGCAGCGAATTCCATCATTCTGTCGTCCAGGTCACTTATCCGTTCTTCTGCCTCAGTTATTCTGCTATTGATTCCTTCTAGTGTGTTTTTCATTTCAGTTATTGTATTGTTCATCTCTGTTTGTTCTTTAATTCTTCTAGATATTTTTTAAACATTTCTTGCATCTTCTTGATCTTTGCCTGCATTCTTTTTCCGAGGATCTGGATCATTTTCACTATCATTATTCTGAATCTTTTTCTGGAACGTTGCCTATCTCCACTTCATTTACTTGTTTTTCTGGGGTTTTATCTTGTTCCTTCATCTGGTACATAGCCCTCTGCCTTTTCATCTTGTCTGTCTTTCTGTGAATGTGGTTTTTGTTCCACAGGCTGCAGGATTGTAGTTCTTGCTTCTGCTCTCTGCCCTCTGGTGGATGAGGCTATCTATGAGGCTTGTGAAAGATTCCTGATCGGATGGACTGGTGGTGGGTAGAGCTGGCTGTTGCTCTGATGGGCAGAGCTCAGTAAAACTTTAATCCACTTGTCTGCTGATGGGTGGGGCTGGGTTCCCTGCCTGTTCGTTGTTTGGCCTGAGGTGACCCAACACTGGAGCCTATCCGGGCTCTTTGGTGGGGCTAATCACAGACTCTGGAAGGTCTCATGCCAAGGAGTACTTCCCAGAACTTCTGCTGCCAGTGTCCTTGTCCTCATGGTGAGACAGAGCCACCCCCCACCTCTGCAGGAGGCCCTCCAACACTAGCAGGTAGGTCTGGTTCAGTTTCCTATGGGGTCACTGCTCCTTCCCCTGGGTACCAGTATGCACACTACCTTGTGTGGGCCCTCCAAGAGTGGATTCTCTGTTTCCCCCAGTCCTGTTGAAGTCCTGCAATCAAATCCCGATAACCTTCAAAGTTTGATTCTCTAGGAATTCCTCCTCCCGTTGCCAGACCCCCAGGTTCAGAAGCCTGACGTGGGGCTCAGAACCTTCACTCCAGTGGGTGGGCTTCTATGGTATAAGTGTTCTCCAGTTTGTCAGTCACCCACCCAGCAGTTATGGGATTTGATTTTATTGTGATTGTGCCCCTCCTACCATCTCATTGTGGCTTCTCCTTTGTCTTTGGATGTGGGGTATCTTTTTTGGTGAGTTCCAGTGTCTTCCTTTCGATGATTGTTCAGCAGTTGTGATTCTGGTGTTCTTGCAAGGGGGAGTCTTAACGTAGGCATTTATAGCTATAAACTTTCCTGTTAAAACTGCTTTTTCTGCATCCCATAAATTGTAGTATTTTGTTTTTCCATTTTCTTTTGTCTCAAGATTTCATTTGCCTGTTGATTTCTTCATCGACTCATTGGTTGTTTAGGAGCATGTTATTTAATCTCTACATGTTTGTGAATTTCCTGTTTTCCTCTTGTAATTGATTTCTAGTTTCATACTGCTGTGCTCAGAAAAGAGGCTTGATACAATTTAAGTCACCTTAAATTTGTTCAGTTTTGTTTTCTGTCCCAACATATGATCTCTCCTGGAGAATGTTTCCTGTGTGCTTTAGAAGAATGTATTCCGCTGTTATTAAATGACACGTTCTGTATATATCTGTTAAGTTCATTTGTCTATCCTGTAGTTTTA
Organism: Tursiops truncatus; assembly: GCF_011762595.2. Classification (NCBI taxonomy): domain Eukaryota; kingdom Metazoa; phylum Chordata; class Mammalia; order Artiodactyla; family Delphinidae; genus Tursiops; species Tursiops truncatus. The sequence continues at coordinate 81,929,050 of NC_047036.1, forward strand.
GTCCAGTGTTTTCATATTGATTTTCTGTCTGGATGATCTATCCATTGCTTAAAGTTGGCTATTTAATTCCCTTACTATTATTGTATTGCTGTCTATGGCCCCCTTCAGATCTTAAAATATTTGGGTGCTCCAGTGTTGGGTGCATATATAATGATTGTTATATCCTCTTGAAAGTGAACCCTTTATTATTATATAATGACCTCCTTTGTCTCATTACAATTTTTGGCTTAAAGTCTATTTTGTCTGTTATAAGTATATGTATCCTTACTCACTTTTGGTTTTCATTTGCATGGAATATCCTTTTTCGTCTTTTCACATTCACTCTATGTGTTTCTCTAATGCTGAAATGATTTTCTTGTAGGCAGCATATAATTGGCTCTTGTGTTTTTATCCATTCACTTAGTCAAACATACTTGACGTTTTTGATGTCATAATTTACATATTTTTATACTATTTTATATTCACTACCAAATTATTATACTTATAGTTATTTTTAATACTTTTGTACTTAAGCTTTTATACTAGATATGTGACCACCAACATTACAGTATTAGAGTATTCTGAATTTAACTGTACATTTACCTTTACCTGTGAGTTTTATATTTTTACGTTTCTCATGTTATTAATTAGTGCCCCTTTATTTCAGCTTGAAGAACTCCTTTGTTAAGACCAGTCTAATGGTAATGTACTGCCTTCATCTTTTGTTTATCAGGAAAATCCTTTATCTCTCCTTCCATTATGAAGGACAGCTTTACTGGATAGAGTATTAGTGGTTGGCAGGGGGGTTTTTTGTTGTTGTTTTGTTTTGTTTTTCAGCACTTTGAATGTATTATCTCACTCCCTTCTGGCCTGAAACGTTTCTGCTGAAAAATCTGATAGTCTTATGGGTGTTCTGTTGTATACTACCAAGTTGGTTTTCTCTTTAAAGATTTAAAGATTCTCCTTTTGTTTTTAGCTTTTGACAATTGAATTATAATGTATCTCGTTGTAGGTCTCTTTAAATTCATCTTATTTGGTATTCCTTAGACTTCTTGGATCTAATGTCTGTTTCTTTCCCCAGGTGAGGGAAGTTTTCAGCCATCATTTCTTTGAATAGCTTTCTGCCCCTTTCTCTTTCTTCTCCTTCCAGAGCCTCTATAATTCTTATATTGGTGTAGTTGAAGATGAACACAAGTCCCTTAAGATATCTTACACTCTTTTTCTTTTTGCTCCTTTGATTGAATGAATTCTACTGTCTTGAGTTCACTGATCCTTTCTTTCAATTGATTTAGTCTACTGTTGAACCCCTGTATTGACGTTTTCAATTTAGTTGTTACATTCTTCAGCTCTGTGATTTCTGTTTGGTGCTTTTTGTAATATTTTTCATCTCTTTATTAAATTTCTCTTTGTTCATGCACTGCTCTCCTAACCTCAGTGGTCATCTTTATGACAGTTATTTTAAATTCTCTATCAGGTAAATCATTTGATTTTATTAAGATTTATTTCTGGATATTTATCTTGTTCTTTTGTTTAGAACATAGTCCCTTGTTTCTTCATTTTCCTTGACTTTCTGTGTCAGTTTCTCTGTATTAGATAAAACAGCCACCCCTCCCAGTCTCAACAGAGTGATCTTGTTTAGGAAATAACCTTGTCAATCAGTCTGGTTGCCTGTCAAACCTTTGAGACTGTCCAAGCTGCCCTCTTTGTTCTTAGTAACTCTGCTTCCTCTATGCTGAGACTAAGGGTGATAGCTGCAGGAAGTGCTTGCCTGTCATTTGAAAATTACTTTTTGCAAAAAATTTAGTATTGTCCTTTGGGTCTAAGCCCTATTGGCTATCAGAGTTGGTGGTTTGAAAGCCTAACCTTTGAGCAGCAGCTGCAAAAGTTGGGTACTAGATGTTTGGACAAGCTTCTCTGAAGGAACATTTTGGATCCTTGGTTTTATTGTTAGATCGAACCAGAGGGAAGAATGCAGGCTCTTTTGGCTCCCAAGATGATCACAGTCAGAACCTACATACAGATTGTTTAGGAACTGGAACCTCAGACAGCAGCTGAGCAAGTATGTAGTCAGATCTCTTCCAGGGAGAGACTAGGAGATGGGAATTTTTATCTACTCCCCCTGCACTGAGTTTTGGGGGTATAGCCACAATGAGTGCTTGTGCACCTATTAACAACCACTTTTTCTTAGTTCTGTGAGATTTGTGAACACAAGTCGCATTGACTATAAAAGCTAGGTGATTTGGGGGGCCCATCCCCTGGCTGGTAGCCATAAGAGTTGAGGGGCTAAACGTGTGGACAAATTCCTTCCAGAGGATGCTGGCTACTAGGTTTTATTATTGAAACAAGCTGGATGGAAAAGCAGGGGAAATGCCCACCATCTCTTTCAGACTAAGGAGTATTGCAGTTAGCACCTAGATGTGTGCTAATTGGAAGCTAAACCCATAGACAGCATCTTGTAAAGTATGTAGACTGAGAGAAAGGCATTTTTGGTTGCTCCTGCTATGCTGAGCCCTGAGGAAATATCCAAGCTGAGTGCCTGTGTGTCCATTAACAACTGCCTCTATGTTTTTTATAGCCCTGTGGCATTTGTGAACACAAGTTCCTCTGGCTCTCAGGGCTAGATGATCTGGGGACCTGTCCCGAAAACACAGTTATATAAATTTTTGAGACAGAGGACTATACATTAAATGACCTATTGTATTATTTTCAGTTTACACAATCCAGATCTACACATACAAAGTGAGTAGTGGGTCATGGATCTTTGTGACCCCTTACAAGGTTAAGAAGGAACGTTATCTCCTAAGGAATTATCTTGTTTATGCTAGGAAAATGCTAGCTTCAAGGTTGAGCAGGTATTTCTGATAATGGGAAGGTTTGGTCAATGCATAATGAAGATACACAAAGTACAGGAGAGGGGAAAAGGAAGCCAAAAGGCAGAGAAAAGTTTTTATGTTTAAATTTTCCTTGACTTGCCTAATAATACAAATTTTTATTTCATCACTATAAAGGTAAAATTCTTATACTGGGCATTACTCTCAAGTAAGGAAAATACTTAAAAAAAAAAACCTAGAACAATATTAAAGGAGAAGAACAAACTTGGAGAACTAACACTACCCAACTTCAAGATTTACTATAAAAGCTACTGTGATCAAGAAAATGTGATACTGAGGAAAGAATAGACAGTTAGATCAATGGAACATAATAGAGAGCCCAGATATAGACCCACATAAACATAGTCAACTGATCTTTGACAAAGGAGCAAAGGCAACACAGTCTTTTCAGCAAATGGTGCTGGGACAACAGGACATCCACATCCAAAAAACAAAGAAAAAAATGTTTATATGTGTTGTGTGTGTGTATATATGTATATGTAGACAAGACCTTACACCCTTCACAAAAATTAACTCAATGAATCATAGACCCTAGAGGGTATAGAATATGTCACCCAAAAATACATCTCTTTGACGTTAGGATTATTTAGAGCTGATTATTTTGAGAAACAACAGACACAGAAACTACTCTGAAAACAGAATAGAAATTACTCTTTTGTAAGGGAAATGTACATTTTTAAAGGAAATCTTTATTTGAAAAGGTGTCTCCTTCTCTATACAACTAAGAGAAGGATGCCTAAACACAAAATACTCTTATCAATGGAGAAGGCACCAATTTAAATCTGCATAACAATCCTTACTGTCGTTTATAATACTTTTCCTAGTCACTCCCATAATTGGCCTCCCCACACCCGTCTTTCTTTCATTTAGCTGAAGATGGTACTTAAGGCAGAATTTTAAGCCACCTCTGAGAGATACTCATTTTTCCCTGGGTATCTCCCATGTACATATGAGATGCACATGTTAATAAACATCTGTTTTTCTCTTGTTAATATAACTTTTGTTACAGGGACAAGAACCAAGACCTTAGAAGGGTAGAGAGGGAAAATTATTTTTCCTCTCCTACAAACATGTAAATGTAAAACACAAAACTATAAAATTCCTAGGAGATAACATAGTTTTACCCAACCAAACTTGGGTCCGCTCTCCAGCGTGCAGTAAAGCCATCTACTGACACCAGGTTGTGGTGAAAAAAAGTGCAGCATTTATTGCAGGGTGCCAAGCAGGGAGTCCAGGGCAGCTAGTGCTAAAAGCACCCGAACTCCCTGATGGGGTTCAGCAAAGAATTTTTAAAGGCAAGGTGAAGGAGGGGAGTCCCAGAGCCTGTGTTCAGCTCGTGCACAATTCTCTAATTGGTTGATGGTGAGGTAATAGGGCAGTGTTGCAGGTGTTAACATAATCCTTGGGCTCCAGTAGGCCTGGAGGCTATGTGCTCATGGTCATCAAGTAGTTAATGTCTTCCATTTGGTGGGGGTTTTCACATCTCTAAAACAACTCAGTAAATGTGCATCAAATACTGTTATCTAGGTACTTCAGAGAAGAGCTAAAGCAGAGGATATGGGGGAGTGGTCTGTTCCAGGAATGCCCCATAAGGTCCTGCTCATTTACAATAGGACAAAACCTAGATGACCTTGGGTATGGTGATGACATTTTAAATAAAATACCAAGGGCATAATCTGTGAAAGAAAGAATTGGTATGCTGGACTTCATTAAAATTACTGACTTCTGTTCTGCAATAGACAGTATCAAAAGAATGTGAAGACAAACCCATACAAGGAGAATATATTTGCAGAAGACACATCTGATAAAAGACTGTTATCCAAAACACACAAAGAACTCTTAAAATTCAACAATAAGAAAATAAACAATCCAATTAAAAAAACGGACCAAAGACTTTAACATATACCCAAGGAGAAGATATACAAATCGCAAATAACCACCTGAAAAGATGCTCCACATCATATGTTATCAGGGAAATGCAAATTAAAACAACAATGAGATACCACTACATACCTATTAGATTGGCCAAAATCAGGAACACTGACAACACTAAAAACTGGCAAGGAGGTGGAGCATTATGAATGCTCATTCACTGCTGGTGGGAATGCAAAATGGTACAGCCGTTTTGGAGGACAGTTTGGCAGTTTCTTAAAAAATTAAACACACATTCACCATACGATACAGTAACTGTGCTCCTTGGTATTTGCACAAAGGAATTGAAAACATGTTCATACGACTTTATACCAGCTTTATTCATAATTGCCAAACTTTGTAGTAACCAGGATGTCATTCAGTAGGCGAATGGATAAATGTCCAAAGAATGAAATATTAGCACTAATAGGAAATAAAATATCAAGCTATGAAAAGACATGGAGGGAGCTTAAGTGCATATTACTCAGTGAAAGAAGCCCATCTCAAAAGGCTCCATACCGTATGATTCCAACTACATGACATTCTGGAAGAGGTAAAACTATGGAGACAACACAAAGATCAGTTGTTGTCAGGACTTGGGGGAAAGGAGGGATGAATAGGCAGAGCATGGAAAATTTTTAGGGCAGTGAAAATACTCTATATGATACCATAATAGTTGGTACATATTATTATACGTATGTCCAAGCCCATAGAAGGTACAACACCAAGAGTGAACTTATTTAAACTATGGACTTTGGGTGATTATGATGTGTCCACGTAGCTTCATCATTTGTAACAAATGCACCACTCTGGTGGAGGACGTTGATAATGGAGGAGGCTATGCATGTGCGGGGGTAGGTGTTATATGGGAAGTCTCTGTATCTTCCTCTTGATTTTGCTGAGAATCTAAAACTCTTAAAAAGATTGTCTTTTAAAAAAAAATCAGTGTTTTCAAATTCAGCTAATCAACAAAATTCTATAAACAGTAGTTGCCTCAGGGGATGGTATTGGGAGACAAGAGAAGAAGGGAAATTACTTTTCACTTGTACTCTTGTACCTTTTGAATTTTGTTATTATATGTTGCTTATTCAAAATAATACATGCATACTTAAAATTTTTTAATTAGATATAGCATCATTCATATGGAAAAAGGAATATTTCGTAGGAAAAGCCTACTCTTACTCCATTCATTGACCAAGAAAATCCTCCCAAATATTGATTTTTAGCCTTGGTAAAATAATTATGCTAAGATAATATACAGTATGATGTATAATCTTCTTTCCTTCTCTCTCTGGTTACTGTCTAACAAAGTCTGGTGATGCATATCTTTGGAAAATGTTGCCATCCTTCCATGATAATTTGGTGAGGCAGGAATTTAGGACTCCCTTCAGTCAGAGGTGCCCATGGGCTGAGCTATGGGGAAGCTCATGGAAGTATAGAAAATCTCACATGGTATTACCACATACTTACGTTTCCAAGGTACCTTTAAAATTAAGTAATCTTTTTTACTCTCATTCTGTATGGGAGACCTCAGATGAGACATGGTTTTAAAAGAAATAGTTATTCAGGGGATACCAACAGAAAGAGGGCAGCAAATGAGGGCTTTGCTAGCAGAATTAGATAAAGGCAGACTCAAGGATAAGTACAGGCCAGATATTGACAATGAGGACATTCTCCTTCAGAGCTTTTTCTTTTTAAGTAGAATCTAAGCAATTACATGGAAAACCTATATTATAAGAGCAAGAAAACCATTATAGTAAATTTAGGAAAGAATAGGTGTGTGAAATATTATCAGCACCAAATTAGATTTCCATATTATTGATGCTGGTTATATGCAAGAGAAATTTATAAGTGACAACAGGCATTTTTTCTCCAAATTTACATGTATGCCTCCAAGATTACATGAGTAATAAACATTTTATATTAGCCCTAACCTTTGCATGAATAAAATGCATCTCAAATATGGTATAACTTGCCGTGCCTAACTTTGTGTGTGCTGTATTTTTTTAAATTTTAAATCAAGGTAGTTTTTGCACTTGATTTGTGTGCAGCATAATAAAAAAGCAAGTATTTACATTGAAAATGAAGAAATTTTTCATAACTTTTTCACAATAGAATACAATAATGGTATTATTCTCCTATTTTATTATTTAATAGCTAATAAAATGATATTCTAAGATTTGGAATCTTAAAAGGATACTAAACATTGATTGAGATCTATATAACAGAAAATGTTTGAACTATGTAGCATAAAATCTCTAAATAGAAAAACATATATTCATATAAAAACAAACCTTTATGTGATCTACAAATGTAAGGTTAACATTGCCCTCTTCTGGCTTCATATTCAAATAAGAACATCTACTACAATGTCAAACAGCACGTTCCATGCCAGAAAGTGGTAAGTCTGAAACAAAGACAATCTATAACACTGTAGCCAAGGAGGAATAGAAGAGGCTCTATTTCACCTACAAGAGGTGCCCGGTCAGAGTTAGAGAGACCTCTACTAGTATTTGGCTCACATGGACACATTAGGAAGGCCTAACACTAAGGAGAAATACATGATACTGAGATTATTGATCTGTAATTTTACTTCTGGCTTTTCCTATTTCTTTTTCTCGCAGTCCCTCCCCATGTCATAAACACAAACCTTTTGGAACTCAAGGGAATGTTTAACCCCAATTCCACTGGAAAACTAAACTCTCAAGGTGCAGATCAGAAGGAAGGAGTTCCAGAGATGGTCTACCACTGCTGGTTCCCTACAGCGGATCTTAGTTCCTAGAAAAATCAACAAAGTTCAGTTTGTGCAGTTCAACTCAGAGGCCATGGCTTAAATTCATCTCTGGGTTATCAGACTTGATGCCATATTGTTAACTTCCATGTATCCCTCAAAATATACTAGAAAGGGGACACATACACACATTTGGGTAAACCTCTTAAAATTCTAATAGACCTTCTAACAGTCTAATACTGTATTTTTTTAAATTCCTGGCAGGGAGATCAGTGTATATGTATATGTGTTTTATTTCTTGCTACTCTAGAGACTTAGAACAGTGTAAGCTTTGCCACTGGAGAATCTCTCTCCACCCCAAGGGAGAGAAGTTGCTGCAGAATTGTATTCAAGTACCTGTTCCTGTAGCAACTACATCATTATCAGAAGGTGGCTCCTGCCCTAAAATATTTTCCACTTGTTGGCCTCCATTAGGGTTGCGAGAGCATCACATCCTGTGCAAGGTGAACTTATTTCCAAAGTCTAGGTCTCAAAATAGTCATTAGGGAGATACTCAGAGATCAGTAAGGTACCAATCAGTTCTCTGTCTCTCTCTGTCTCTCTCTGTCTCTGTTTCCATCTCTCTGTCTCTATCTCTCTCTCATTGCCTCTTTTAAGTAAAAGAGCTTTGACCACACTACTCTCAGAAAATCAATAGAAACTATCCATTTTCAACTCTTGTGTGGCAATAGGTAAGATTAATTAACAGCAACAGGAAATACAGCATCAAATGACTTAAATTACTGGATGATCCAGTATCAAAAGCTCATTCTCCATTTCCATCTTTTTTAGGAATTCATATGATAAGCATTGTATGTACACTCAAGTCATATGTTACTGAGACATATATTCTACCTCACAGCTCACATGCACTTAACTATCAAATTTGTACTGTCTTTATAAAGCATAAATAATGCGTTGCCTAAGCCATGAAGATGTAAGCAGCTCCTAGCAGGTAAAATTTATTTTTACTCTGGCAGTTTCAAGGGTAAAGGAGGAGAGCCAGCCCCCACCTGTTCTGAGCAGCACTCCACATCATCAGTCTTAATGATGGGAAACACACACACTGTCTATGATCTCCTAGTGAGTTTTTACTAAATATCCAGCATGAGAATTCCTGGGACTCTTATGCTGCACTTAGAATCTCTTGACCAGGTGAGTTTGAACAGATTTCAGGGTCAGGGGAGATATAATTAAAGCAAGGATAGTTAATGTTCAAAACAAATACTGGACCCTGAAAAACAAACTTCCTTTCCTAACACCTGATAGAGTTAGTGTAAGGGAGTTCAATCTCACAATGTGTCCATGTTGTAAAACTCAGGAATGTATTTAGAGTGTAGGTGCTGCCCAGTGGTTCTATCCCAAACTACTTCATGTACAAAACAGGTGTTTTTTTTTTTTTAGGAGTGTACTGATAGTGTTTATTGGGAAGGGCAGTAAATCGGGCCTGTGTATAGCATGACAGATAACAATGAGCCTTCAGGAACTCTGGAGAGTGTGCTCTATAAGCAATCATTTGGAATCTCTCATCAACTTCTGCTGACACACAACAAATCCGAAAATATAAAAAGGAAGAATGAAAACAACAGAATCATCTCTGTTTCACAAGCTCAGAGCAATACAAACAGTAATAGTGTTATGGAAGAAAGGACCGCAGAATGTGTCATCAGTCATGATCTCTTTCTGAAAAAAAAGGGTTTATGAATTAAATAGAATAGAATATTATGCTCTCTTGTTGGTTAAAAAAATGTATAAGAGATAGAAGGATTTAGAAACTGTTAAACCCTGCGTTCTGCTTCACCCAGCAGAGAGCGATTGCAATACTTAATTGCACTGTGATTTAAAGTTCTATATGATAGCTTCAGTTTTCTGCATGTAATTTCATCTGCCATAAAGCAATAAGAAATATTGACTATCCTGTGATGACCAATGAAATCCATGATCTCATCATCTTTTTTTCACAAAATATTAAAATAGAACAGTCTGCTGACTTTGGTATAACAACTGCCACATGTTTATGACAGCTATTCATATACTGGTTAGCACAGATTTCTTGTAAAATATGTACAAACAAAACTAGTTTCCTAAGTACCATTTTATGTAGTAGCACTAAGAAAAAATAAAGGATACAATATGACTATTAAAAGTTTTTAAAGCCCTAGAAAATATAAATATGAAATAAAATAAGATGGTAATAATTCAGTTTTATTTCTTATAGATATTGTCCAAGAACAAACACTGACAGCTCTCTAGCGTATTCTAGAGACTCAAAGGTGTGGTTTCATGGGGAGAAATCAACTATACCCTCTAAACGTTAGAACTCCAGGATCACTTGGTAGCCAGACAGTTCCAGGATGCCCACATGGGGACAGTGGGATCAAGTACATTATTGAGTGCATTCTGTTTTTTTTGTACATTTGTTATTCCTCTCATCCATTTTCTCTATTATTTTAACGTGTTTAAGTTTGCACAACTCCAAAGTTTGACCAGAGATGGAATGCTATGAATCTTAAAGGAGAACAATCACAGAATATGCTGAAGACTCAAGCCCTCTGATCCCACTGTCACCACAAACAGTGCATTTTGGGAGGTAAATAGAACTGGCACCTGACTCCAGGTTAGAACGTCTGGGATCTGTCGTTAATTCTAGTAAGCCCTCTAATGACCTTGGTCAAATCTCTTAATCTGAGTTTTATCCCTTAATCTCTAGTGGATAGATTACCCTCTGAATTGATTATTTATTGTCTTGGGTTACCTACATTTTCATTTGTTGATAAAAAGAATTATGTCTTTGAGGGAGAGCAGACCATCCCTCCCCATCCACATTTCACATGCAGGGATAGTGCTGACACCCTCCAACCCTAAGCACCTCCCCACTTAGTAGTAGACACAGAAATCAGTACCTTCTACTCCTTAGGCTGAAGCAGTTATTTCAGGGATGGACATGTGACCCAAGCCAACCCAGTGAGACTCAGACTCAAGAATTTTGCTAACATTATTCAAAATAAAGCATGTACTTTCTGTAGGATTGTTAGATAATAGAAAGTTAAAATAAAATTTTTCATGACAATATCAGACTTTTCATGGGGCAAGCTAACTTGAACAGAAGACAAAAAAAAAAGCAGAGCTACAAAATGGAAAGCAATAACGTTCTGACCCTGTAATCTGAGATCCTGAATCCAGACTGACTGAAACCAGCTACATTCATCACTCTGAAGTCTGGTGTTGCATAAGCCCCAAAACCCCAATTTAAAAATATAATTTAAGTAAGTATTTTACCAGCTGCAGTTGTAATAGCCCTAAATAACAGGATCTCAAGTAAGACTTCAAACGCAGAGATTATATTATTCTTATAATCTGGATAAATCATTTCCATTACTATACTTTGCTCTTTGACAAAAATATACTACTACTAACTGATTCACAATTCATATATTTCATCAAAGTGGTGTATGATATCCTAGCCACAGCAATCAGAAAAAGAAATAAAAAGCAGCCAATTTGGAAGAGGAGAAGTAAAACTGTCACTATTTGCAGATGACACAATACTATATATAAAAAACCCCAAAGTCTCCACCAAAAAACTATTAGAAGTAATAATGAATTTAGTAAAACTGAAGGATATAAGATTAATATACAGAAATCTGTTGCTTTTCTATACACTAACAATGAATTATCAGAAAGAGAAAACAAAAAAAAAATCCTATTTAAAGTTGCATCAAAAAGAATAAAATTCCTAGGAAAAAACTTAACCAAGGAGGCAAAAGACATATACTATGAAAACTATAAAGCATTGATGAAGGAAATTAAAGATGGAATGAAGAAATGAAAAGATAACCATGCTCTTGGATTGGAAGAATAATATTGTTAAAATGGCCATACTACCCAAAGCGATCTACAGATTTAATGCAATCTCTATCAAAATACCCTTGACATCTTTCACAGAACTAGAACAAATAATCCTGAAATTTATATGGAACCACAAAAGATCCTGAATTGCCAAAACAGTCTTGAGAAAAAAGAACAAAGCTGGAGGTATCACACTTCCTGACTTCAGACTATACTACGAAGGTACAGTAATCAAAATAATATGGTACTGGCACAAAAACAGACACATAGGTCAATGGAACAGAATAGCCCAGAAATAAACCCATGCACTTGTGGTCAATTAATTTACAACAAAAGAGGCAAAAATATACAATGAAGAAAAGACAGTCTCTTCAATAATTGATGCTGGGAAAACTGGACAGCTCCATGTAAAACAATGAGATTAGAACATTTCCTCACACCATATACAAAAATAAACTCAAAATGGACTAAAGACCTATATAAGACCTGGAACCATAAAATTCCTTGAAGAGAACAGAGGCAGAGCACTCTTTGACATAAATTGTAGCAATATTTTTTGGATCTGTCTTCTAAGGCAAAAGAAATAAAAGCAAAAATAAACAAATGGGACCTAATTAAACTTAAAAGCTTTTGCACAGCAAAGGAAACCATCGACAGAAAGAAAAGACAACCTACTGAATGGGAGAAAATATTTGCAAGTGATGTGACTGACATGGGGTTAGTATTCAAAATACATAAACAGCTCATACTACTCAATGTCAAAAAGAAAAACCAACCCAAGCAAAAAATGGGCAGAAGACCTGAATAGACATTTTTCCAAAGAAGACATATAGATGGCTAACAGGCACATGAAAAGATGCTCTACATTGAAATTTTACTCAGCAAAGATGCTCGTAACTATTAGAGAAATGCAAATAAAAACCACAATGAGTTATGAGTTATAGCTTCACACCTATCAGAATTACTATCATCAAAAAGTCGACAAATAACAAATTTTGGCAAGGATGTGGAGAAAAGGGAACCCTTGTACACTGTTTGTGAGAATGCAAATTGGTGCAGCCATTATGGATGACAGTATGGAGGTTCCTCAAAAAACTAAAAATAGAGCTACCATATGATCCAGCAATTCCACCCTTGGATATGTATCTGGAAACAATGAGAACACTAATTCAAAAAGTTACATGTACCCCAGCGTTCATAGCAACATTATTTACAATAGCCAAGATGTGGAAGCAATCCAAGTGTCCATCAACAGACAAATGGATAAAGAAGACGTGATATACATATACAATGGAAATTAGTCATAAAAAAAGAAATTCTGCCATTTGCAGCAACATGGATGGACCTAGAGAATATTATGCTTAATGAAAAAAGACAAATACTATATATTATCACTTATACATGGAATCCAAAAAAATAAAATGAATGTATATTGCAAAACAGAAACACACTCACAGTTATAGGAAACAAACTAATCGTTACCAGTGGGCAGTGGGGAGAGGGAAGAGGAAACATATGGGATTAAGAGATACAAACTACTATGTATAAAATAGATAAGCAACAAGGATATATTATATAGCACAGGGAATTATAGCCATTATTTTGTAATAATTTTTAATGGAGTATAATCTATAAAAATACTGAATCACTATGCTGTACACCTGAAACTAATACTGTAAATCTACTCTACTTCAATTTTTTTAAAATGTGGTGTATGATATACATAAACATCTGTCTACATTCTAGATCTAAATGTTAAATTGATTTTATTTGTAGATCTTTATGTATGTAACCTTGCAATAAGTTACCTTATCTAAATCATTCCACTTTTTAAGTTAGTAATTATTGTCATCATATAACCAGGTTTCTAATACCAGGTTTCCAGGTAATTAATAGAGCTTAGCACTTTTTCTTAATTTTTAATTTAATTTCTAAATTAAGTCATATGCAAATTGTTCTCACTTCATATAAATATTGGTCTCATTCTTTGTTGGAGATCTTTTATGCGTTCAAACAATTATTCCTTGTACATCAACTTCCTCAAGTCCAAGTTCAAGATTTACATCCTCTAAGAACTCAAGTATATCATAGAAACAAAGAATTATGAACCATTCCATTTTGTTCGTTTTGAGTTGGCTAAATATAAACAGATCTCTAAGATGAAGGGATATAACTTGAATGAACTGAAGATATGAAAAACAGTGGAATTGGCTAGATGGAAGGTTAAGGACAGTAAGAGAAGTGTATAGGAGTCACGGTAGAAGTATAGTTTCAAAGAGAAATATCAATGCGTTTCTCATTGGCATTGAAGGCCAATCATCTTTAAATACCCTCATTGTCTTAGTTACTATGTTATCTAATCTGTGAGTAGTGAAACACATTACAGTAGTCAAGCTCTGTATATTATACTGAGGAGGCTTGGATCCCTAACAAGGGAAGTCCTAGGCTGTCCATCAACTGAGAGTATTGTCCAGAATAAATAAGTGGATCCAAATTAATTTGGTCAATCCAAGTTATTTTGGGACAATCTGGGAAAAAAAAAAAAACACTAAGAGTATAAGGTCATAAGTAAAGGAAGCTAAAGTTGAAAGATATCAGAGGGATACCATGAGTTAAAACTATGCAAGCATAAAGGAATCATCTTAATGTTGGACTAGAGGGCTTCAGCATAAAACTAGAGGAAAGTCTCTTTTTACTCTCTCTGAACAAGCTCATTATTCCAAGGATCAGAAGGCCCAGTTACAGAAACATCAGCAGCAATGCAAAAAGCTCCATAGGAAATTCTATAAAAGCAAGACACTAGAGTGACAAGCATTGAAACAGACCCAATATCTAAACCATATGCTCTCCATCCTTTAAGAAATTATCAGTAGTGTGAATGGGTCTTATCTTGCAAACAGAGGTGGTTAATACATATACCCAAGTGATAAAAGTAGTAAGTCAGCATAATTGGTTACATAATCACTGTTCTTATTTACAAGTTCCTATGAGCATATAGCAAACCTGTTGAAACACTTGCCTCTCAAAAAGCATAGGACAGTTAATAAGGGAAAGTTGGGAGTGAATGCCAAGTTGTATTTTAATACTATGGCATAACGTTTTATCATTGGACATAAGAAATAACACATAAATATGTGCTGTATTTGATGTGAAAATATTTTATGATGCTCTTTGATATATCATCACTCAGTGTTACTTATATGAGACCCTACATAGAAATTAGTGTAAAGGAAACTCTAATCTATCTAGAAGAGCTTTTGTGTTCTTCCATTCTGATAAGATAGAAGTGCTGTCTAAGGGAGATTCTGCTAAAAGGGATGGTGAGAGCCTAAGGTAATATAAGTCAGAATATCACCCTTTTATGGTTTGTATGTTTATTCCTTCTCTTTTTTTGTGGCCTTGGTTTACTAGGTCTGTATATATTTGAATATCCTCATTTTAAGTGTATCACTTATTATAAATAAATCTATTTTAGATAGAAATGAGATATAAACAAATGTGTAATATTTGATGATACCAAATTACTACAACCAGATGAATGAATAGGACATTTTCCCCGCTAGATAATACGGAAACATCTTTCAATAAACATTGCTGCCTTCTATAAGTTTCCTTCCTTGTGTTTTGCTATATATTATGAGTAGAATGTCTATATTGAATTTGGTTTGTGTTTTGAATTGCATCAGAAGGGATATAGATGAAATCTGTTATCTAAAGACATTGTAATGAGTAAAATAATGTGACTAATAGCGATTGTTGAAATCACTTGTCATTATTTCTTCATGTTTTAATATCTCATTTTCTCATCACAAACATTTTTATAGGAAGAATCAAGTAATGTACCCCCTTGGCTTTTGGTATTTTCCTATGTCTTTAAGTTTTAAGTAGAAAATAAGTTTATTTATTCCACAAATGTGTGTACAGTTTTTCCCATGTGTTAGGCACTTTGTGAGAGTAGGGTAATGCCCCATCTATTTTGATGAATAGCTATGGAATCACCTATTTTTTTCACAGTTTAATTAGCAGAGGAAAAGTGTACTAAAAGTTAGGAAGACAAAATCTTCACTTGATATTTATATCCTACATACTTTGCATAAGTCTAGTGAAAGTACAATGAATGGTATGGGAAAATGTCTGAACAATTTAAAATTTAGATAAATTAATATTATCTTAGTAGAAAAAAAGGTAAAGACAGGCATCAGGTTTTATTTAATCTGCTATCAAATAATCCTGTAATCTAATTTTAGATTCTAAATAAAGTGTACATCTTTGTTGCAATAATAGTTTAATTTTTTAATTATTACAAAGTAGATTTTGAACTACTATAACCAAATTTATATTGGTGCTTTTCACAATTGAGCATTTTAATATATAATGGCTCTATCTTTTTAAAAGTAATGTTTCTGACCCCCAAGTTACCCAGAATTGTCCAAAAATAATTCTATCACATGTTCCTAAAAATGGTACAAAAGAAGATTCGGTGGTTTCACTTTGAGTTATTTTTCAGTTGAATATTTTCAGATATTAAACCATTACTATAAAAATGAAGCTCCTCATTTAAAAAAAAAATCACCCTTTATGTGAAACACAAACATATCAGCTTAAGATGGAAACAGTTTAAATTATGTGACATTAGTTTTCTGATCACTGTAAAGCACCCGGTAGATGGATATTGATATATCATAGTCACTGCTACCATCAATAAAAAATCACCAGCTGTCATGGGCCTCCTAAATACCAGATTAAACTAGTGAATTAGTTGAACATGTAAAGCAAGGCCAAAGGTGGAAGCTGTAGCACTTTATCTACTTTCTTAATGTTCTATTTTTCATTGAGACTGGTTCCAGTATATTGTATTTGGGTTTAAAAGGAGATGAGAGTTTGTCCCAGATGCTGGAAAACTTCACACACACACACACAATCATGGAGAATCAAAATAATAATTTTGGCTATATTGCATTATAAAATGAAAATAATACCTCTTCCTCCCAAAAGGAAGCTAAAGTTCTATGAGGGCTATAAATAAACCATTCATATTGCCAGACACCTGGGTTGAAGAGTCCCTGCACTGTAGAAGTATTAGGAATAATTTCAAATAGTAGTTTATTTGAACTGAACAGCAATGCTTTCAAAATTTCTGTTGGGAAGCACATGCCATAACTTTCAAATTCAGATTGAAGATTGTGCCTGGAAACATTATCACACAGTACTGGCTTTGTAGATTATAGTTTCCAAGTAGAAGACAGAAAAATGTTGTTCTTAGGTATGCCCATTCTAAAATCAAGTAGAGCTGGATCATTTACTGTAATTTTTTGCAGTAATAGAAGCTTTACTGTTAGCCTTAACTTTAAAAAAATCTCTAGAAATCTACAGCTCTGGTTTGCCTAGACTAATGTTTTTTTTCCCAATATTCAAACAAATGATTTAGCAAAAGTATAAATAAATCTAGTGAAGTTTGGATAGGACATTTTCTTTTGTCTCAGAAATTTTTGTCTGGGCTGAAACTCTCAGCACAGTGGACAATGAATTTTCACATTTCTAGGCCACACCTCCTCAAGGTTTAGCAGAGGTATCGAAAAAAAAAAAAAAAAAACCTAGCTACCATTATGCAGGCTAAATAAAAGACAGTCAGAGATTCACTGAGGAGAAAAAATAATTCTTTGAAGCAATTAGTGGCAGGAGAGAGGACTCAGACCTACTCCCTCACATACTTCAAGCCAAGTAAAGTGAGTAGCAAGAGAATTCCTTGGAGAGACTATAACGGTGGTGGTGGGATTGGGTTGGTTTCCAGAGGAGAGTCCAGAATTTTCTTTCTAGCTGGACATTTGCTAGTCTGTAGAAATAGATCTGACCCTGTTATGACACCATCACTAAGAACAATGAAAGAATATTTGATAAACTTGACATCATCCTCTGGAGTTTGGGCAGGACATGAAGATTTGGACTGGACTCTCCTCTGAATTTTCAAGAACAGTTGACTGTTGCTGCCTATGGAACAGAACAGGGAAAGAAGAGAGTGATGAGTGTGCTTCCAAGGTTGGTTGGAGCAAGAATGCCTGAATTCCATTGGCCTTTGCTCTTTGATATGTACACATGTATTTATCTTACAGAAATCTGGCCCAGGATATCTGTCTTCCAGACTCAGCATTCTAGTAGAAAGGATAGAGGTGTAGTGCTGGAGCACAGGAGTTTGGGTGGACGTGTAAGAAGCTATTTGAATAGAATATTACCTACAGCAAGTCATAGTTCAGTGCAGCAGTCACCAAAGGAAGGGTCTCAAAATTGCACAAAAGAGCCTCAAGCGAGAGATAGATAGAATTTGGTCATGCACCGTATAGTGCCAGATTACATCAGCACCAAGCAGAGGAATTTGACCTTTCTTTCTAATTCTTGCTTACTCTGTCCCCTGCCCCTGATCCCATAAAAGCCAGAAACAGCAGAAGTAATTAAGTGTAATAAGGAGAGCAAAATGGTCAGATTATCCCCCCTTTCTTACTGGGTCTGAGAATTCTAGGAGTGTCGTGAGTTACAAGGAGTGTTAAGTTTGAATTGAGTGAGATGTTAAAATTTTGATTCAAATTTGTTAGGACTTTTAAATAACTGAAATGAAACTGTTCTAACAGCTGAAAATGAAAAGGAAATTGAGGGAATATGCTTGAGATGTTGACAAAGAATTAGAGAATAGGAATTTAGGAAAATGGATTTGAAGTCCATGGAGGAAACAAAGTAAAGTTATTTCCATATTGTATCCTAATGAGAATAGCATACTCTGTCTCACTATTACTCACATTGTAAAATGATTTTAAACCATTGGCCTAGCTCAGTGTTCCTCGTTCCATCCACATACCAGGATCAGTCACTGATAACATTTTTGCTTTTCAAGAAAATAATACAAATAAGAAAAATGTAGCAAGTCTATTCAACTTAATTTATTCAATTTAAATGATAACTATTACAGGATTATGTACTTTACATTTAAAATATCCATTATGCTAAAAAATATGAGAAGGGAGAGTAGCAGTGCTTTTATTTTAGTGTACATTCTTTCTTGGAAAAAATTAAAGCTTGTCAACACTACATCCACACCCATACTATTTTTTAACTATCCATCTATGCCATTGATCTAGGACATGTTATTTAATCTGAAATCATCTAGCTAGTCTTTTTTTCTATTCTGACTTCATGGACTTAATAATAACTTGAAAAAATTGGTTTCATTAAATAAAAAAATAGAGGTGAATTTATTTTTTAAATTTCTATGGTAAGATAAATGAGTTATTTATGAACCTGAAATTTTAATCTCATTCTACACTGAAGTATTCTTCACTGAACTGGTCTTGTCCATTAGACTGTCTAACATTTCCCTCTCCACCTCTGAAGAAACAAGTGAAATGGACAATGTATTGCGTCATATTTGGAGTGTTCACTCCAGGAAAAACATTTTGGATCAAGGAAAAATTATTACTGGAAATGCCCGCATCTTTATCCTAGTACCCATTTCATTTTGCCTTTATTTCCCAGATACAAAGACATTTTCATTCTTTGAATGTGCATAGCTATCCAAGCCATGTAGCTAATCATTTTAGACTGCAAAAACAAAATCATACGGAGTTAAATGAGTCATTTTCAAGAATAAGCTCCAAATAGCTACTCTCCTCATCTTTTGTTTCCACCGGCACTTTACTTCATAAAACAGAGATTTCTGCCACAGTGTATTGTTGGGTTTGGCTATGGAGGGAGTTGGGGGGGACTCAGAAAAATCAGTTTTGAGTTCAATTCTGCCAATACATACTCTTTAATCAAATCCAGTCTCATAAGTACATTATGCCTTGTTTCATGTATTTTTCTAAATTGGAATTCTCTCTCTCCACCACCTCCATTACCTCTAATACCCATATATAGATGCTACCCATTCTTCAGCTCAAAACACCCTCCAGAAAGCTTTTCCTGATCTGTCCAGTGTCCACTGACTTCCTCCTCCCCTTTATCCCACTGCATAGTCTGTCATATAAAGACCTGTGCCTAATCATTTGCTGTTGTGTATTTTGGGATGATCTCCACCACAGGGAGCTTCAAGATTTATATTTTACTTAATCTCTATGAGGCAATTTAGGGATTAGGACATAGGCTTTAGAGTCAGTCGGCATCTATTTGGATTCCACCCCACTACATATTGGTGTGCCAAACCATAAAGAGTATTTAACAGAGGGCTTGGCAAACAGAAAGTATGCAATAAATGCTGCTTATTGCTGCTGTTACTGCTGCTGCAGCTGGTATTGTTAAATAGTTTCCATCTAGTTAAGATTAACAGCGTTGATCATTTGCTAAGAACTTAATAGATACTTATTACTTCAATGAAAACTCTTAAAATTCTTTAATTCGTTCAGTCTCTGCTCCCTGACCAGCACTACCAGTGTTTTCACATATTCATATTTTTGAAAATAGAGCCTCATCTTCATTAATCTGTAGACTTTCTTTACTCCACCCCTTCAAAAAAATGTATAAAATTGCATTATATGTTTTTATGTGGATACATCTTTTAGATCTCTATGTCTGGTTTTATTAGTATGAACTCCCTAAAAATAAGTTTTAGAAGACCATGTTGACTGTATTTGTTTAATTAATGACTTTCAATTTTTTTAATAATAAGAATAATGCAAAATCTCAAAAAAAAGAGATAGCATATAATTAAATTCTAATGCTTGCATATCCCACTTCATCTTAGAATGGAGCACCTATCTCCATCCTGTTCTTTTCTATAAAAAAAACTTATTTCTCTTTTCAACAATAAGATGAGCTCTTAAACAATTGTAATTAAATTTTTTTAAAAGCATTTTTTCAATAAAAATATGTTAAAGTTTGTAAATTCAGAACAATAAGAAATAGCTAAAGCATTAGACATCAGATTTCAAGGGCAAAAGAATATTTTTAAGGATCTATAGTCCTAGAGATGGGGAACACAAAGCAAAACAAGAAAATCAGGTCTCATTTCTCAGCATAATAACCTCTACCTGGTGGTCAGAGTATCTCTTTTATCTAGCTTCCTTCTATGTCTTTTTCCCAATTTATTTGCACATCCTTTCAAACAGATTTTCTCATCCTTATAGAGATAATGCAGCTATCTCTTCTGAAGCTTAAACTAGTGCTCTGAATAAGAATAAAGGAAAACAACACTATACAGATATAGCTTTCTCTTTTAATGTATGTGATTTAAGAGAACAGAAGGTTTACTGTATGGGAGATGTTTTTTCCCCTAGTTCCATGCATCATTTGCTATATGAGCCCTGCTCGATGGTTTCCAGGATGAGTTTGGAACCCACTGGTCCTGACACAATGCAGCCATCCTTCTTCTGTAGCCAACTCCTTCCTAAGCCCCAGGAAACTGCCAAACACCTGCTGTCAGGGGCAGATGCTCCTAAGGTTAGTAAACATACAACAAAAGTACAAAGTGGCTGGTCCTGTCTTCTTCTGGAGGAAGTGCATGTCTTATTTTATTTTCAGAAACAGAGCAGATCCACTGAATACATAAAAAGCAATCTTGTCTGTAATTTTGTATGGTGATACATTAAGTGCTGTTGTTTTGAAGAGAAAGCTACCAGTTGATTTCATTGGAATATCTGTAAAAAAATTTTTCAGTCATTAGTTTGTGTTTCTACATGATTGTAAATATTTACAGATGACTTTTCAGTTCAACATTTAGATATTTCAGTTGTCACAACTTAGATCTTGCTTTTTAAAGGAAGAACGCACACAATGGTTAATATCAGCTGCAACTATTAATTTCCTAATAAATGTGTTCATACATTATCAGCTTCAAACTTTATATCCCTTTATCTGTGGACATAGGAGAGCATTACTTTAAAAACTCATAGCATTTTAATGACTTATAAGAAAACAGGAAGATAAGAACTGCACTGTTATTAAAAAGAGACAGAGACAGAGAGAGAGAGGGAGAGAGAGAAAACAAATTGAACAGCTCCTTCTCCTGACTTTACTCTTATACATGCGCTTTCACATAGTGAAGTAAATAACAATGAGGAATGTACATGATAAAAGCTACCATGAGTGTACAGTTCCTACTCTTCTTGAGGAAACATTAACTGTCAGAGCAAAACCTTCATCCAGGAAATCTGGAAGACAGTCTACCTTGTTTTCTAACATGGTTGGTGCTAAAAACACTGAAATAAATATCAAAGACGTTAATTCACCAAAGACTTTAATTCATCCATAGACACTAAAATTGCTGTGAAACATATGTATAACTTAGCACTTAAACTATTATTCTGAAACTACGTCAGAGACAGAACTCAATTTACCCAACAAAACAGCATTCATGCACATCTGACCTTGCCGACAGCTAAATTCTCCCACTCTGTAAAGCCACACCCACAGACACCATTTATTTTAATAGACAAATTCAATATGTTTTACAAATCCTCTGCTTCATACAGATACTAATGCCAAGTTCAAAACAGAAACAAATACTTCTTACATTTGAAGAGCACAGCTGTTATTATAGATGAATATTTTTGCCAGAAAACATAAAATTAAATTTGAACGGAAGACCAAAATTGTAAAACCACTTGAATAATATAAAGTGTAAATTATCAAATTTTAGTATACAGAGCTTTTATTGTTATGTCTCCTCTTTCTTGTGTTTTGAAACCGGAGTTCTTAGATGAATATTCATTAAGAGTTTTTCTGGAATCTTATTTGCCCTCTCTGAATTCGGTCAAAAAAAATACGTTTTAATTCAGGTTACTTATAATCAGGTTCAAAATAAATGTGACTCTTCTAAAATTGGGATTGCTGTGAGTAAGTCAGGCCTCATCTAGGAGTATAACAGGTTCTGACTCACACATTTAAATGCTGTTCCAATAACATTCATTTATTTATCAAACATTTATAAAGCAACTACTGTGTGTCAGGTTGCATGGCTGTAGATAAACTCATGACACAAAAATAGTCCAATTGTTATCCTCAAGGAAATTCAGACTAGTGGAGGCAACAAGTATGTAGAGATAATTGTAATACATCGTAGTAAGTAAGCTATATAGAGGTACATGTTTGCAAAGATGGCTCATAGGAGGTACAGCCTACCTGTGGAAGAGATCATTAAACTGAGCTACAGTGAATATTCAAAGAATCACCAAGCAGATAAAGTGTTCTAAGCCCTGGGATAAACAAATGTAGAAGCTGTGGAGCATCTGAATACATTAGGGGACTGCCAGACATTTAGTATGTCAGAAACGTAGTGAGGCGAAGAGATGTAGGCAGTGTGGTTTGGAAAAGCAGAAATAGGAAAGGGCCAGATCATGGAGATCCTGGAAAAAATTAAGAAGAAAGTTATTGTGCAGAGGAATGATATAATCAGATACACATTTTTAAAAGATATTTCAGACTAAGTGTTTTCAGTAAAATGCGGAGGGCCAGGAGAGCAGTTAGGAAGTCATTTGATAATCCACGTGAAAGACGTTAAAGGTTTCAAGTAGTAGAGTTAGTTCTGATATCAAAGGAGACGAGAGATTCAGAAGACACCAGCCTGGCCTAAACTTGACCTTATTTGTAAACCCAGGTCTTTAACTACTTAGAATGAAATTTTAGGATATACTAATTATGGCATATCCTAAAATTTTTAGATGTGTAGTCCAGAGGAAGACAGGAGTAAAAAAATAAACACTTCCTTGATAATTCAAAGGAAGTATGAACATGGTAATTAAAACATGGAATGATCTATCATTCCCTATAATATTAGTAAAGACCTATAGTGCAAACTAAAATTAGGAGCATAAAGTATGTTCTAGTCTTGACCCTGTAAAAATTATCTGATAAGAGTCACTCGTTTACCCTCTTGGTTCTTCCATTATTCTGTCCATATTAGAACCAAATTACTGTGAGATGAACAAAACAACTTAATGAAAAAAAAACATTATTACCATCATTTTATATGCTATTTTATTTCTAACATTTTCTACATACATTAAAAAAGGTATTTTTACATATTTCTTAAGTTCCTTGAATAATAATGTTAGAATTATGAAAAAAATCTCCTCTTATGTAGTAAGATGACCTCAATTACGTTAGCTTTCTTGTCAATTTGCTGGTAGAGGAGGGAGGAACATGGGCACTGTAAAGAGCTATTAATTTTCTAAATTGTACATTTATTATTATAAAATTATAACTAAATAATAAAATTATTATAGAATAAAAATATATATATTTAATTAAAGGGAATTCTCTAACAGCATCCATATGGATTTCCAAAGAGTCAATTTAATTCCTATCTGCCTAATTTTGACACCCTCTTTGTACACTGACAATGAAAAAAAAAAAAATTCCTACTCTTGAGGACTTTTATATCTTAAGCCACAAAACTCAGGATTCTTTTTTTTTTAACACCTTTATTGGCATATAATTGCTTTGCAGTGGTGTGTTAGTTTCTTCTGTATAACAAAGTGAATCGTCTATACATATACATACATACCCATATCTGCTCTCTCCTGCATCTCCCTCCCACCCTTCCTATCCCACCCTTCTAGGTTGACACAAAGCACCAAGCTGATCTCCTTGTGCTATGCGTCTGCTTCCCACTAGCTATCTGTTTTACATTTGGTAGTGTACATAGGTCCATGCCACTCTCTCACTTCGTCCCAGCTTACCCTTACCCCTCCCCATGTCCTCAAGTCCATTCTCTATGTCTGCATCTTTATTGCTCTCCTGCCCCAAAGATTATTCAGACACATTCTTTATTTTTTTTTAGATTAGGTATATATGGGTTAGCATATGGTATTTGTTTTTCTCTTTCTGACTTACTTCACTCTGTATGACAGTTTCTAGGTCCATCCACCTCACTACAAATAACTCAATTTCATTTCTTTTCATGTCTGAGTAATATACCATTGTATATATGTACCACATCTTCTTTATCCATTCATCTGTTGATGGCCACTTAGGTTGCTTCCATGTCCTGACTATTGTAAATACTGCTGCAATGAACATTGTGGTACATGACACATTTTGAATAATGGATTTCTCAGGGTATATGCCCAGTAGGGGGATTTCTAGGTCATATGGTAGATCTATTTTTCGTTTTTTAAGGAACCTCCATACTTTTCTCCATAGTGGCTGTATCAATTTACATTTCCACTAATAGTGCAATAGGGTTCCCTTTTCTCCACACCCTCTCCAGCATTTATTGTTTGTAGATTTTTAGATGATGGCCATTCCGACCGGTGTGAAGTGATACCTCTTGTAGTTTTGATTTGCATTTCTCTAATGATTACTGATGTTGGGCATCCTTTTATGTGTTTGTTGGCAATCTGTATATTTTCTTTGGAGAAAGGTCTGTTTAGGTTTTCTGCCCAGTTTTGGATTGGGTTGTTTGTTTTTTGGATATGGAGCTGCATGAGCTGCTTGTATATTTTGGAGATTAATACTCTGTCAGTTGCTTTGTTTGCAAATATTTTTTCCCATTCTGAGGGCTGTCTTTTCATCTTGTTTATGGTTTCCTTTGTTGTGCAAAAGGTTTTAAGTTTAATTAGGTCCCATTGCTTTACTTTTGTTTTTATTTCCTTTTCTTTAGGATGTGGGTCATAAAGGATCTTGCTGTGATTTATGTCATAGAGTGTTCTGCCTATGTTTTCCTCTAAGAGTTTGATAGTGTCTGGCCTTACATTTAGGTCTTTAATCCATTTTGAGTTTATTTTTTTTGTATGGTGATTCGAAGTGTTCTAATATCATTCTTTTACATGTAGCTGTCCAGTTTTCCCAGAGCCACTTATTGAAGAGGCTGTCTTTTCTCCATTGTGTATTCTTGCCTCCTTTTTCAAAGATAGGGTGACCATATGTGCATGGCTTTATCTCTGGGCTTTCTATCCTATTCCATTGATCGATATTTCTGTTTTTGTGCCAGTACCATAGTGTCTTGATTACTGTAGCTTTGTAGTATAGTCTGAAGTCAGGGAGACTGATTCCTCCAGCTCAGTTTTTCTTTCTCAAGATTGCTTTGGCTATTTGGGGTCATTTTTGTTTCCATACAAACTGTGGAATTTTTTGTTCTAGTTCTGTGAAAAATGCCATTGGTACTTTGATAGGGATTGCATTCAATCTGTAGATTTCTTTGGGTAGTAGAGTCATTTTCACAATGTTGATTTTTCCAATCCAACAACATGGACCTCTCTGCATCTGTTTGTATCATCTTTAATTTCTTTCATCGGTGTCTTATAGTTTTATGCATACAGGTCTTTTGTCTCCTTAGGTAGGTTTATTCCTAGGTATTTTATTCTTTTTGTTGTAATGGTAAATGGGAGTGTTTCCTTAATTTCTCTTTCAGATTTTCCATCATTAGTGTATAGGAATGCAACAGATTTCTGGGCATTAATTTTGTATCCTGCTACTTCACCAAATTCATTGATTAGCTCTAGTAGTTTTCTCGTAGCATCTTTAGGATTCTCTATGTATAGCATCATGTCAACTGCAAACAGGGTCAGTTTTACTTCTTCTTTTCAAATTTGGATTCCTTTTATTTCTTTTTCTTCTCTGATTACTGTGGCTAAAACTTCCAAAACTATCTTGAATAATAGTGGTGAGAGTGGGCAACCTTGTCTTGTTCCTGATCTTACTGGAAATGGTTTCAATTTATCACCATTGAGAACTATGCTGGCTGTGGGTTTGTCATATATGGCCTTTATTATGTTGAGGTAGGTTCACTCTGTGTCTACTTTCTGGAGGGTTTTTATCTTAAATCGGTGTTGAATTTTGTTGAAAGTTTTTTCTGCATCTTTTGAGATGATTATATGGTTTTTGTTCTTCATTTTGTTAATATGCTGTATCACATTGATTGATTTGCATATACTGAAGAATCTTTGCATTCCTGGACTAAACCCCACTTGATCATGGTGTATGATCCTTTTAATGTGCTATTGGATTCTGTTTGTTAGTACTTTGTTGAGGGTTTTTGCATCCATTTTCATCAGAGATATTGGCCTGTAGTTTTCTTTTTTTGTGACATCTTTGTCTGGTTTTGGTATCAGGGTGATGGTGGCCTAGTAGAATGAGTTTGGGAGTGTTTCTCCCTCTGGTATATTTTGGAAGAGTTTGGGAAGGACAGGTGTTAGCTCGTCTCTAAATGTTGATAGAATTCACCTGTGAACCCATCTTGTCCTGGGCTTTTGTTTGTTGATAGATTTTTAACCACAGTTTCAATTTCAGTGCTTGTGATTGGTCTCTTTATATTTTCTGTTTCTTTATGGCTCAGTCTTGGAGGTTTGCTCTTCCTAAGAATTTGTCCATTTCTTCCAGGTTGTCCATTTTATTGGCATATAGTTGCTTGTAGTAATCTCTCATAATCTTTTGTATTTCTGCTGTGTGTTGTTACTTCTCCTTTTTCATTTCTAATTCTATTGATGTGAGTCTTCTCCCTTTTTTTCCTGATGAGTCTGGCTAATGGTTTATCAATTTTTGTTTACCTTCTCAAAGAACCAGCTTTTAGTTTTATTGGTCTTTGCTATCATTTCCTTCATTTATTCTTCATTTATTTCTGATCTGATCTTTATGGTTTCTTTCCTTCTGCTAACTTTGAGGGTTTTCTGTTCTTCTTTCTCTAATTGCTTTAGGTGTAAGTTTCGGTTGTTTATTTGAGAGTTTTTTTTTTCTTCAGGTAGGATTATATTGCTATAAACTTCCCTCTTAGAACTGCTTTTGTTGCATCCCATAGGTTTTGGGCTGTCATGTTTTCATTGTGATTTGTTTCTAAGTAATTTTTGATTTCTTCAGTGATCTTTTGGTTCAGTAGTAGTATATTGTTTAGCCTTCATGTGTTTGTAATTTTTACAGTTTTTTTCCTGTAATTGATATCTAGTCTCAGGGTGTTGTGGTTGGAAATGATATGATTACGAGTTCAATTTTCTTTAATTTACCCAGGCTTGATTTGTGACCCAAGATATGATCTATCCTGGAGAATGTTCCATGAACACTTGAGTAGAAATTGTATTCTGTTGTTTTTGGATGGAATATCCAATAAGTATCAATTAAGTCCATCTTGTTTAGTGTGTCATTTAAAGCTTGTATTTCCTTATTTATTTTCTTTTTGGATGATCTGTCCATTGGTGAAAGTGAAGTGTTAAAGTCCCCTTCTATGATTGTGTTACTGTCGATATCCCCTTTTTGCTGTTAGCATTTGTCTTAGGTATTGAGGTGCTCCTATGTTGGGTTCATATATATTTACAATTGTTATATCTTCTTCTTGGATCGATCCCTTGATCATTATGTAGTGTCCTTCTTTGTCTCTTATAATAGACTTTATTTTAAAGTCTATTTCGTCTGATATGAGAATTGCTACTCCAGCTTTCTTTAGATTTCCATTTGCATGGAGTATATTTTTCCATCCCCTCACTTTCAGTCTGTATGTGTCCCTAGGTCTGAGGTGGGTCTCTTGTAGACAGCATATATACGGCTTTTGTTTTTGTATCCATTCAGCCAGTCTATGTCTTTTGGTTGGAGCTTTTACTCCATTTACATTCAAGGTAATTATCAATATGTATGTTCCTATTACCATTTTCTTAATTGTTTTGGGTTTGTTATTGTAGGTCTTTTCCTTCTCTTGTGTTTCCTACCTAGAGAAGTTTCTTTTGCATTTGTTGTAATGCTGGTTTGGTGGTGCTGAATTCTCTAAGCTTTTGCTTGTCTGTGAAATTTTTAATTTCTGTGTTGAATCTGAATGAGATCCTTCCTTGTAGAGTAATCTTGTTTGTAGGTTTTTCCCTTTCATCAGTTTAAATATGTCCTGTCACTCCCTTCTGGCTTTCAGAGTTTCTGCTGAAAGATCAGCTGTTAATCTTATGGGGATTCCCTTGTATGTTATTTGTTGTTTTTCCCTTGCTGCTTTTAATATTTTTTTCTTTGTTTTTAATTTTTGATAGTTTGATTAATATGTGTCTTGGCGTGCTTCTCCTTTTCTCTGTCCCTTTCTTTTTGTCTTCTTCTCCTGGGACTCCTATAATTTGAATGTTCGTATGTTTAATGTTATCCCAGAGGTCTCTGAGACTGTCCTCTATTCTTTTCATTCTTTTTTCTTTATTCTGCTCTGCGGTAGTTATTTCCACTATTTTATTTTCCAGGTTGCTTGTGCATTCTTCTGCCTCAGTTATTCTGCTATGGATTCCTTCTAGAGAATTTTTAATTTCACTTATTATGTTGTTCATCATTGTTTGCTCTTTAGATCTTCTAGGTCCTTGTTAAATGTTTCTTGTATTTTCTCCATTCTCTTTCCAAGCTTTTGAATCATCTTTACTTTCATTATTCTGAATTCTTTTTCAGGTAGACTGCCTATTTACTCTTCATTTGTTTGGTCTGGTGGATTTTTATCTTGCTCCTTCATCTGCTGTGTGTTTCCCTGTCTTCTCATTTTGCTTCACTTACTGTGTTTGGGGTCTCCTTTTCACAGGCTCCAAGTTCGTAATTCCCCTTGTTATTGGTGTCTGTTCCCAGTGGCTTAGGTTGGTTCAGTGGGCTGTGTAGGCTTCCTGGTGTAGGGGACTAGTGCCTGTGTTCTGGTGGAGGAGGCTGGATCTTGTCTTTCTTTTGGGCCAGGACTATGTCCATTGGTGTGTTTTGGGGTGTCTGTGAACTTACTATGATTTTCAGCAGCCTCTTTGTTAATGGGTGTGGTTGTGTTTCTGTCTTGCTAGTTGTTTGGCATAGGGTGTCCAGCACTGTAGCTTGCTGTTCATTGAGTGGAGCTGCGTGTTAGCATTGAGATGGAGATCTCTGGGCGAGCTTTCTGTTTGTTATTACATGGGGCCAGGAGGTCTCTGGTGGACCAATGTCCTGAACTTGGCTCTCCCTCCTCACAGGCTCAGGCTTGACACCTGGCCAGAGCACTAAGGCCTTGTAAGTCACACGGCTCAGAACAAAAGGGAGAAAAAGAAAGAAAGAAAAAATAAATAAATAAAATATAATAAATAAAGTTATTAAAATAAAACATAAAAATAAATATTATTAGAGAAAAAAAAAAGAAAGAAAGAAAGAAGAGAGCAACCAAACCGAAAAACAAATCCACCAACGATAATAAGCACTAAAAACTATACAAAAAAATAAAAATAAATGGACAGAGAGAGCCCTATGACAAATGGTAAAAGCAAAGCTATACAGACCAAATCACAAAAAGAAGCCTACACACGCACACTCACAAAAAGAGAAAAGGGAAAAAAATATATTTATATAAAAAAAGGAAGAGAGCAACCAAATCAATAAACAGATCTACCAATGATAATAAGCTCTAAATACTAAACTAAGATAAACAGAAAACCAGAAACAAATTAGATGCAGAAAGCAAATCCCAAGTCTACAGTTGCTCCCAAAGTCCACCACCTCAATCTTGGGATGATTTGTTGTCTATTCAGGTATTCCACTGATGCAGGTACATCAAGTTGATTGTGGAGATTTAATCTGCTGCTCTTGAGGCTGCTGGGAGAAGTTTCCCTTTCTCTTCTTTGTTCGCACAGCTCCTGGGGTTCAGCTTTGGATTTGGACCGCCTCTGCATGTAGGGTGCCTGAGGGTGTCTGTTTCCCACCCAGACAGGATGGGGTTAAGGTAGCAGCTGATTAGGGGGCTCTGGCTCACTCAGGCTGGGGTGAGGGAGGGGTACGGAATGTGGGCCGAGCCTGCGGTGGCAGAGGCCAGCGTGATGTTGCAACAGCCTGAGGCTCACCACGTGTTCTCCCGGGGAAGTTGTCCCTGGATCACGGGACTCTGGCAGTGTCCGGCTGCGCAGGCTCCCGGGAGGGGAGGTGTGGATAGTGCCCTGTGGTTGCACACAGGCTTCTTGGTGGCTGCAGTGGCAGCCTTAGCATCTCATGCCCGTCTCTCGTGTCTGTGCTGAGAGCTGCGGCTCACGCCTGTCTATGGAGCTCATTTAGGCAGTGCTCTGTATCACCTCTCCTCATGCACCCCAAAACAGTGGTCTCCTGCCTCTTCGGCAGATCCAGGCTTTTTCCCTGACTCCCTCCCGGCTAGCTGTGGTGCACTAGCCCCCTTCAGGCTGTGTTCACGCAGCCAACCCCAGTCCTATCCCTGGGATCTGACCTCCAAAGCCTAAGCCTCAGTTCCCAGCCCCCAGCCACTCCAGTGGGTGAGCAGACAAGCCTCTCAGGCTGGTGATTGCTGGTTGGCACTGATCCTCTGTGCGGGAATCTCCGCTTTCCCCTCTGCACCCCTGTTGCTGCGCTCTCCTCTGTGGCTCTGAAGCTTTCCCCCTCTGCCACCCGCTGTCTCCACCCACGAAGGGGCTTCCTAGTGTGTGGAAACCTTTCCTCCTTCACAGCTCCCTTGCACTGGTGCAGGTCCTGTCCATATTCTTTTGTCTCCGTTTTTTCTTTTCTCTTTGCCCTACACAGGTGCGTGAGGAGTTTCTTACCTTTTGGGAAGTCTGAGGTCTTTTGCCAGTGTTCAGTGGGTGTTCTGTGGAAGTTGTTCCCCATGTAGATGTATTTTTGATGTATTTGTGGGGAGGAAGGTGATCTCCGTGTCTTACTCCTCCGCCATCTTGAAGGTCTCAAAACGCAGTATTCTAGAAAAGACTGAACACCTACAATAAGTGTTTCCTACTTTTCTTACCAACCATGGTATTGTTGGTGATGAAATAAGATATATTTCAAACACCTTAGAAAACAGGTGCTTTTATTTTTTTCTCTTTTCATATCTGATGAAAAATATCAATAGCCATTGGATAATTTATCTGTATAAATATGTTTTACCTTTGCCTGTTTATTTTAAAATTATTTTTGAGAGTTATTTGAAGTGCATAAAGGAGAAAAGTTGATATCAAATACCAAAATTGTATAGTATTGAAGCTAGAAAGTTAACTTGGCCCCCAAAATGATGGAATTAAAATACATTCTTATTTCATTGAAGTTTTCTTGAACATTTGTTTTTAGTTTTATATAGACCTTATAATCAAGGCAGTTGTTTTATTTAAAAATTTAAAGTCTACATTTAATTTAGCAAAAGTAAGTTGTTATATTTCAACTTTATAGGATCCATATTGATTATATGCTATAACAGACTTTGAGAGAATCTGTTCAAAAGATTTGCTACAGATTTTAGAAGTGAATGCTGCAGTTATGTTCTGTTGGGATGTGTGAGATTGTTCACTGCCCTTGGGTTTATTCATTCTGGATTGCTGCTCAACTGTTATAAGTCTCTTGAAAGAGGAAATAGTGAGTCATTCCTTAAGAGCAATTACCAGTCACATATGAGAAAGCAAATTTGAGCAAACTCATTTGTAACAT
Organism: Tursiops truncatus; assembly: GCF_011762595.2. Classification (NCBI taxonomy): domain Eukaryota; kingdom Metazoa; phylum Chordata; class Mammalia; order Artiodactyla; family Delphinidae; genus Tursiops; species Tursiops truncatus. The sequence continues at coordinate 81,960,739 of NC_047036.1, forward strand.
ACTTTTAACTTTGCATTAATGTGGATTTGTTTATACAAATAACCCATCAATTATGTTGTATTCCAAATCCACAGAATTACACAAAGACATAAACAAAGACAAAAACATAAAACATAAACATAAAAAAGAAATATGAAATTGAAGAGGTATAATTTAAGAGAAACTGAATGACTGAAACACAAGGAGTGTCCATATCCCTAATTTATGCCTACCTAATCCTTTGATCCTCAGCTCTATTGATGGGAATCTAATTATGGTAAAATCATTGTTCTAACTTCAGAAATGTTGTGTTTTGCTCACATGTATTGCCATTCTTATTTTCAAAAATGACTTAGCTCTTTCAAAATGAAGAAACAGACATGAGAGGTAGCAATATACCTGACAGAACCACTGACAGGGTTTTGTAATACAGAAACTGAGAACACGTTTATTTTTATCTTGGTAAGATTTTGAAAGGATGATCTTAGCAACTTTAGAAGCTGAATGTGGTGGGTACAAGGAGGTGCTGAGTGGAATGTAGGTAAGCAGGGTGGTTTGCAGCATGGGCAGTGGGAAGGGAAGCCCCTTCTTCTGGAGGCTCAGTCAGAGATCTTGTGCTCTCCTGCTTGCCCTGGCTATGCCTCTAACAGGCTGGGTCACTGCTCACCAGGGCAGAAACTGCGTTCTTTTCTTTGTACACACACACACACACACACACACACACACACACACACCTTTTTGCACAACTACTGTACCAACAAGGTCTCTCTGAGAGTACGTGTTTCTGACTTCCAGAAAGGGGGCATTATAAGGAGAGGTACTGAGACTAGTTTAGCGACCCTGGGTCTGCTCCAGTTCTACAATTCTAGTGTTAGCATGAGTGCAGGGTGAGTGTGATGGACCCACAATTTGAAGAACATCAAAATTAATTTCTATATGTGGGTTCTAGTTTCAGCTCTACCACTCACTAACTAATCAGGACCTCAGCCTCCCCATCTGTATAGAGATGCTAAGTTTTTACCTGCCACAGGGTTAGTTGTGCACATCAGTTGGGGTGCTGCAATCACTTCATAAGCTGAAAAGTGCTGGAGACACATGAGCTGTTATTGATAGGTGCTACCCTAGCTGAGGAGAGAGTGGTGCACTTGGAAGAGTAAAGGCAGCTTTTTCTTGGCAATGCAATATTTATCCCAAGAGATTTAAAAAAAAAAAAAGGGAGGAGACTGGGAAATAAAAGCAACAATTTTTGACTCGGACATCTCTTAAGCACCACAGAGCCTATTTTGTGAACATGACTGAAGAATTTTTGATGCTGAAAACAGTTTAGGCTACATGAGAAGGTTGTATAATTTTTAAGACTCAGCATCCACACCTTGAATTTGCATATTCAGGACAGAGAGAAAGGCAGAGGGAAAAAATGGCAGAGAACAGTTTAAGCCATCTGTGAAACTTGGCCAACTGAGGAATATAGAATGTTTGTTCTCAACAGGCCATCTCTACTTTAATCTCTAAACTATTTGATAATCTCAGAATACCAATACCTCACACCACTCTATCTTACAGTTCTCACCAAAAGTAGAGACATTCTGTAAATAGTCCAACCCCGATTTAAACATACCTATAATCACTACATCTAAAATCGTTCTGTCAACGAAGCTACTTTTTTTTGTTTTTTTCCCTAATTTTTCAAATGAGCATTTTTGATTAGAACACATAGGTAAGGCCAGACTTAGCTGTAATGTTTTGGATCCAGTAATTGCCCATGTAGGAAACATGAAACAATGCTACTGGAATTTTAACTGGGGATAGACTCACAAATTCTGTTACATGGAAGAAGTAGCGAAATATACCATGATAACAAAAATAGTTACTGGAAATATTATGTCAAAAAACTGTGAGCTATACCATTAATCAATAGCAGTAACATTAAGCATGTGTCAGTATTGCAGTATTGTGCCCCTGAATTAGTCTAGGATAGGCAGTCATTTGTTCTTCCATGTTATTTGTCCTAACAAATTAAGTACCTAGAGGCCATGGATGCAGAGGAGCTCAGAGTGGGGCACAGTTACAAATTTGTAATAACTCTTCTAACCTTTAAGTCAGTGCTTTTTTTACTAAAAACTCTGTAGGATGTGTTTATAGAATATGCAAAAAGCATTTAGTATCTTTTTATAGCAAAAAAAAAAAAGAGCACATACATATTGTCAAGGCATAAACAATATTCAAGCAGCCCAATTTTAAATGTGAGCATGCCTATGCATAACATAGCTACAGTAATACATCATAAAAATAATTTATGTGACAAGTTATTTTGCTTTCTAATTTTCCCCATTTAAATATTGATTGTTTCCTAAATCACAGCTTTTAACACCAAGTCTAGAAACCATTATAAGCATGTTTATTGCCTTTATGATCTTACAAGAAAAATGTAAATACCCAGAGGTTTAGAAGGGTTTTTTATGTAGGAACAAAATAGAATTGGTAACAAAACTACTGCATAAATCACCCAAGCATGGCAATGTGTCTGGGATTGCTTATATTTATCTTTATTCCTCATTCCATTATTACTTCCTAGTGGAATACTCAACATCCCAACCACTGGAATGCCATCTTTCAAACACCTCTATTGTTCACCAAATCATAAATAAGAACATAAATAAGTAAATTCTAAGCACAAACATGGATGGTGTGTCAAGCTTCCTTGAGATTTTGGGTTATATATAACTCATAATTCTTACAGAAGACATTGAAAGATTGTAGGCACTTTGCTCAAGTTTCCCACACAAGTGAATCAATAGTAGTTTTCAGTCATGATTCTGAAATGGTTCTTATGTGCAGGGATTTCCACATCACTGATTCAACCATCAAAGCAGTTTGGAATTTCAAATATTCTGTCTTTAGAGCCTTCATAAAAAAAGAGATAAGCCATGTTCCATTGAGACCTTACTTTTGAGAGATCTTTATCTGCAACTCTTCCTAATAAAGATATCAAGATTTGATTTTTTTTGATAAGGGCCATGAGTATAATAGTTAATAAGTTCATAAACTGTTTTCAATCCATGACTTATTAGTCCAAGAAAGTTAACTTGGGCAAAAACAAACGACAATAAACCCAGAAATAAGAGAGGGGCTTATTTGTTGTTTTTTGTCTGTTTAAATTGATTTTAGTTTAATGTTTGTTTGTTTTAAAGAAAGAACAAGAATGTGATTTTTTTGTTCACAGACTGGCAGGACGAAGACAGCAAGAGGTTCTTTTTACATAGCCGTGCGTGAGCATGTCATTTTCAGAAAACAAGCTAACAAGCCAACCAATGATTCCCTCAGGTTTCAGGTCTATCTTGAAGGCTAATGGTCATGTCAAGTGATCAGGGGCATCTCCCTATATAGATGTCTGTTAAATGGTCTTCTATGAACCAATATAGAAGAAGGGATGGAGAAATGGGCTATTCTTTAGTATCTTCAAAGATTGAGATTTAAAGGCATACTTTCCTTTCTTGTTAAGTGCATATATAATGCTTCAGAGTATTATCTGGTTACAAGAGGGAATTAATGTAGGGAATTATAATTACAACATAGAAAAAATTTGGACTAAAAATTTGGACTCAGCACTTTTAAAACAATGTGTCAATTTCCAAATTATAAAGGTGATGACAAATTTAAATATAAATTTAAATTACTATCAAATCTAAAGCATATGTAGAACATATTTTCTTCTTTCTTATTCCCACAGATCCTTAGAATCAGGAAAAGAATCTAGAATATGTATTAAAATAATACATTGAATTAGGAAAAAAGCTGACGTATGTTTACTCTGATATCATGGATAGAATTATCTTTGCCTTAAACAGTTTAAGTTAGGCGTATGTTAGAAGTTTCTGGATATTAGCATTATTAATTTGTGAAACAATTTCTAATTCTCTTATTTAATAGTAATCTTCCTTACTGTCTGTAATATCACTTTGTTAATATGTCATACCAATTCCTTTTGAATACCTTATATTATGAGGTACACATCTTTTTTTTCTTCCCTGCTAAATTAAAAGTACTACAATGGTAGATACTACATAGTATTTCATTTTTGTATTTATGGCACTAGGTTTGTTGATTGGAGTAGAGGAAATATTTGAAAAATGTTTATTAAACAGAACAGGCCATCTTTCTTCATCTTATTTGCCCTAAGGTCATGACTAAATGTAATTACTTAAAATTGGTGTTAATTGAGAAACGTGATGTGCTCAAGAGATTAAAGACACTGGAGAAATTAGAAAGCATCTGTTTCTATACTTTACATATAAATATTTTAAAAATTATGTTGAAAATTAAATAATCCAAACGTGGTGTTTATGTTTATTTGCAATGATACTTTTCACCCTCTCCCAATCTCACTTAAGAAGGTTTTCTTTTTTATTTCCTGTAGCTGAGTGAAGAAAGAAAATGTATTTTTGGCCCATGGGAAATGGTTAGTTTCTTAAAATTTACTGAAGATTTTGTGAATGATGCCTTAGAACAAATTCTGATTGCAAACATGCAGCATTTTCTAATGATGCTAATCCCGAGATATTTTTTAAAGAAAAATAATTTGCTTCTACTGCAATGAAGACTTAATAGAATCTCAGCAGACAAAGCCTCAGCTTATAGTAAATTCCCAAGCAAGATTTCTCAACTACAAATAAAACATATGAGTTCTTCATGTCTTCATATTTACTGACAAAAGTGTTTACCAAACAGAAAGGCATATAAATAATTTCCGCTGCATCTCAAAATACTAATACTCAATAGAATATTTCATGAAGTATTTATATAGCACTGCTACAGACAACAGTGAACTGTAAATCATGACACACTTCAGTACAAGACTCAAAAATAAGCTCCATGATTTTAGAAACATAACTCGTAAGCTACATTAGATTTTTCTGCCTAGGGTTTGTCACTTGTTTTATACAGATGTACAGCTGCATATACACACCAAAGACCTTTCATTTCATGTTAAACTTCCTCCAATGTGTCCAATTTTGAATCTGTCAGAGTATTATACAACTAATGAAAACACTATAACAAAGTAATAAACAGCTAAGGTAACTGGACTCATTAAAAGGAGCATGTTCTCATGATTTTCTCTCCAGATCGCCTTTTTAAAAACTGTAATGATTTGTGCTGTACCTACTTTCTGGGGAGCTGAGGGTATGTGTAGAAATGTTTTTGACATGTTCTTGGAAAAAGCAGAAGGTGGAAAAGAATGTGAAAGGAAGAATTAAAGAAGACCAAGAGTACGTGTAAATACACAGAAACTAAAAAGAGTGAGCTTGCAGTTAGTTATCTATCCCATAGGAATTCCTAACAGTTGATTACATGTATTCATCAAGTCAGGAAAAGGGAATCAAAGATTCACCTCCACGTGAAGATTCAGTGTTCAAATTTATTTAAGTCTAGGTAGGTAAACTTGTAGGATAAAACATGAATGAGTGAATCTAAAGAAAGACTGAATTTTCTGGGAACAACATTCCTTTATCTCAATTCACTGGATTATGAGTCCTGGTGTAAAATACAGTACAATCTGTTGATTTGTTTTTACTTTCTTATATATAAGAGACTTCTGACATATAGGCAGTATAACATTAATAAAAATATATTGTGCAATTAAAATGGAGAGACTTTGTTGGGACTGTTTTACTCCAGCTAAATTTTTTATACTCAACACATAAACTGGTAGCTACTAGTATATTATTTAAAGTACTACTGTGAAGTTATCCAAACAGCATTTAATTTAGGTGAAATAATTCACAGTGGGTCAGATTTGAAATATAATTTATTGTTCTCATGTAAAGGAAACAACAGTGAGAAATGAGAAATTTGCAACAACAAATATTTTCAGTAATTAAGTCCAGTGCAGTAAATTAACAAATTCTGGGAAATGCAGTTTCAGGAAACTATTGTTGCTGGATGGATACCCTGAAGTTAACTTATTACGGGGCAGTGGTTCAGAGCACAGGCTGAAGAGCACAGTCTTCAGAAAGTCATACAACTGTTTTCTGCATGTTTCCTTATCTATAAGGTGTAGAGAGTGATAGCATTTGCCTCATATATGTCTTGAGAGCAAGCTGTTAATACATAATTTAATTGATGTAGGCATTTAATCTGATACATGAAACATCCAAAATATTGCTGTAATGTCTTGATTCAACCAGCGAAAGGAAAATGATGGTGCTTCAGTACTTACTCATGAGATGATAGAAATCTACTCTAAGCTTTTCTTTTTCTTTCTACTTATTTAGATTCATGACATAGGAAATAGAGAACAAACAAATACACATTTAATGCTTGTAGCTAAACATATCTATGCAAATATTTAAATATAGAGTTACTGGGGCATATGAAGGATCTTACATGTTTTTGTTTTTGTTTTGCGGTACGCGGGCCTCTCACTGTTGTGGCCTCTCGCGTTGCTGAGCACAGGCTCCGGACACGCAGGCTCAGCGGTCATGGCTCATGGGCCCAGCCACTCCGCGGCACGTGGGATCTTCCCGGACCGGGGCACGAACCCGTGTCCCCTGCATTGGCACGCGGACTCTCAACCACTGCGCCCCAGGGAAGCCCCGTGTTTTTGTTATTTAATTAATTTTTATTGGAGCTATAGTTGATTTACAATGTTGTGTTAGTTTCTACTGTACAGCAAAGTGAATCAGTTATACATATACATATATCTATTCTTTTTTAGATTCTTTTCACATTTGGTCATTACAGAGTATTGAGTAGAGTTCCCTGTGCTATACAGTAGGTTCTTATTAGTTATCTATTTTATATATAGTAGTGTGTATATATCAATCCCAATCTCCCAATATATCCGTCTCCCCCTTTCCACCTCTTACGTGTTTTTGAAAGAAAAGAGAAGAAATAGTTACTTGACAAAGGTCGAGGGACTTCCCTGGCAGTCCAGAGGTTAGGACTTGGCGCTTCCACTGACATGGGCCAGGGTTTGATCCCTGGAGGGGAGCTAAGATCCCACAAGCCACAGGCTGCGGCCAAAAAAAAAAACAACAAAAGACAGATATAGAGCTAAACATTGTTGCAAGGACAGAGAATATTACAGGAGAAGCCATTATATATAAAATATAGAAAATTGTCTTAAATGAAATTTAAAATGCTTATATCAGTATATTTTTTAAATTATCACATTCTTGATATATAATAATATTTTTTAAACTTGTGTACCTAGAATCAGAATATCTAGGTCAGAAACAATGTTAAATGTAATCAAATCCAATTCTACAACCAACAGGTTAAAAATTGGACCTACATGTACTAATGGAATAAATATTTGGAAACCTTTTTTAAAGTAATATGTGACATTTAATCTCATGTACAAAATTGGGCACTGACACTGAAAAATAGCTTGATGCAATAAAATGATGTGAGTTTATTGTTAATTGAAATGTTGGTGAAACACTGTCATTGAAATCTGAATCAAATTTTGATGGTAATAAAGGATATTCTCATTGTCCTTTTTTTTTTTAAACATCTTTATTAGAGTATAATTGCTTCACAATGGTGTGCTAGTTTCTGCTTTATAACAAAGTGAATCACCTATACATATACATATGTCCCCATATCTCTCCCCTCTTGCTTCTCCCTCCCTCCAACTGTCCCTATCCCATCCCTCTAGGTGGTCACAAAGCACTGAGCTGATTTCCCTGTGCTATGTGGCTGCTTCCCACTACCTATCTATTTTACGTTTGGTAGTGTATATATGTCCATGCCACTCTCTCACTTTGACCCAGCTTACCCTTCCCCCTCCCCGTATGCTCAAGTCCATTCTCTAGTAGGTGTAAGCTCTTCATGACCCTTTTTTTCTTTTTTTTTAGATTCCATATATATGTGTTAGCATACGATATTTGTTTTTCTCTTTCTGACTTACTTCACTCTATATGACAGACTCTAGGTCCATACACCTCACTACAAATAACTCAATTTCATTTCTTTTTATGGCTGAGTAATATTCCATTGTATATATGTGCCACACCTTCTTTATCCATTCATCTGTAGATGGGACACTTACGTTGCTTCCATGTCCTGTCTATTGTAAATAGAGCTGCAATGAATATTTGGTACATGACTCTTTTTGAATTAGAGTTTTCTCAGGGTATATGCCCAGTAGTGGGATGGCTGTGTTGTATGGTAGTCCTATTTTTAGTTTTTTAAGGAACCTCCATACTGTTCTCCATAGTGGCTGTATCAATTTATATTCCCATTAACAGTGCAAGAGGGTACCCTTTTCTCCACACCCTCTCCAGCATTTACTCTTTGTAGATTTTATGAAGATGGCCATTCTGACTGGTGTGAGATGATATCTCATTGTAGTTTTGATTTGCATTTCTCTGTTGATTAATGATGTTGAGCATTCTTTCATGTGTTTGTTGGCAATCTATATATCTTCTTTGGAGAAATGTCTAGGTCTTCCGCCCATTTTTGGATTGGGTTGTTTATTTTTTGATATTGAGCTACTTATAAATTTTGGAGATTATTCCTTTGTCAGTTGCTTCATTTGCAAATGTTTTCTCCCATTCTGAGGTCTTCTCATCTTGTTTATGGTTTCCTTTGCTGTGCAAAAGCTTTTCAGTTTCATTAGGTCCCATTTGTTTATTTTTGTTTTTATTTCCATTTCTCTAGGAGGTGGGTCAAAAAGAATCTTGCTGTGTTTTATGTCATAGAGTGTTCGGCCTGTTTTCCTCTAAGAGTTTGATAGTGTCTGGCCTTATATTTAGGTCTTTAGTCCATTTTGAGTTTATTTTTGTGTATGGTGTTAGAGAGTGTTCTAATTTCATTCGTTTACATGTAGCTGTCCAGTTTTCCCAGCACCATTTATTGAAGAGGCTGTCTTTTCTCCAATGTATATTCTTGCCTCCTTTATCAAAGATATGGTGACCATGTGTGTGTGGGTTTATCTCTGGGCTTTCTATCCTGTTCCATTGATCTATATTTCTGATTTTGTGCCAGTACCATACTGTCTTGATTACTGTAGCTTTATAGTATAATGTGAAATCAGGGAGCCTGATTCCTCCAGCTCCATTTTTCTTTCTCAAGATTGCTTTGACTATTAGGGGTCTTTTGTGGTTCCATACAAATTGTGAAATTTTTTGTTCTCGTTCTGTGAAAAGTGCCAGTGGTAGTTTGATAGGGATTGCATTGAATCTGTAGATTGCTTTGGGTAGTAGAGTCATTTTCACAATGTTGATTCTTCCAATCCAAGAACATGGTATATCTCTCGATCTATGGATTCTGTTTGCTAGTAGTTTGAGGATTTTTGCATCTATATTCATCAGTGATATTGGCCTGTAGTTTTCTTTCTTTATTACATCTTTGTCTGGTTTTGGTATCAGCATGATGGTGACCTCGTAGAATGCGTTTGGGAGTGTTCCTCCCTCTGCTATGTTTTGGAAGAGTTTGAGAAGGATAGGTGTTACCTCTTCTCTAAATGTTTGATAGAATTCGCCTGTGAAGCCATCTGATCCTGGGCTTTTGTACGTTAGAAGATTTTTAATCAGAATTTCAATTTCAGTGCTTTTGATTGGTCTGTTCATATTTTCTATTTCTTTATGGTTCAGTCTTGGAAAGTTGTGCATTTCTAAGAATTTGTCCATTTCTTCCAGGTTGTCCATTTTATTGGCATATAGTTGTTTGTAGTAATCTCTCATGATACTTTATATTTCTGCAGTGTCAGTTGTTACTTCCCCTTTTTCATTTCTAATTCTATTGATTTCAGTCTTCTCCCTTTTTTTTCTTGATGAGTCTGGCTAATGGTTTATCAATTTTGTTTACCTTCTCAAAGAACCAGCTTTTAGTTTTATTGATCTTTGCTATCGTTTCCTTCATTTCTTTTTCATTTACTTCTGATCTGATCTTTATGATTTCTTTCCTTCTGCTAACTTTGGGCGTTTTTTTGTTCTTCTACCTCTAATTGCTTTAGGTGTAAGGTGAGGTTGTTTATTTGAGTTGTCTTAAGGTAGGATTGTATTGCTATAAACTTCCCTCTTAGAATTGCTTTTGCTGCATCCCGTAGGTTTTGGGTCATCGTGTTTTCATTATCACTTTTTTGTAGGTATTTTTTGGTTTCCTCTTTGATTTCTTCAGTGATCTCTTGGTTATTAAGTAATGTATTGTTTAGCCTCCATGTGTTTGTATTTTTTACAGATTTTTTTTCTTGTAATTGATATCTAGTCTCGTAGCTTTGTGGTCAGAACAGATACTTGATACGATTTCAATTTTCTTAAATTTATGAAGGCTTGATTCATGACCCAAGATATAATCTATCCTGGAGAATGTTCCATGAGCTCTTGAGAAGAATGTGTATTCTGTTGTTTTTGGATGGAATGTCCTATAAATATCAATTAAGTCCATCTTGTTTAATGTATCATTTAAATCTTGTGTTCCTTATTTATTTTCATTTTGGATGATCTGTCCATTGATAAAAGTGGGGTGTTAAAGTCCCCTACTATGATTGTGTTACTGTCGATTTCCCCTTTTATGGCTGTTAGCATTTGCCTTATATATTGAGGTGCTCCTATGTTGGGTACATAAATATTTACAATTGTTATATCTTCTTCTTGGATTGATCCCTTGATCATTATGTAGTGTCCTTCTTTGTCTCTTGTAATAGTCTTTTTTAAAAGTCTATTTTATCTGATATGAGAATTGCTACTCCAGCTTTCTTTTGATTTCCATTTGCAGGGAATATCTTTTTCCATCCACTCACTTTCAGTCTGTATGTGTCCCTAGGTCTGAGGTGGGTCTCTTGTAGATAGCATATATACGGGTCTTGTTTTTGTATCCTTTCATCCAGTCTGTGTCTTTTGGTTGGAGCATTTAATCCATTTACATTTAAGGTAATTATCGATATGTATGTTCCTATTCCCATTTTCTTAATTGTTTTGGGTTTGTTATTGTAGATCTTTTCCTTCTCTTGTGTTTCCTGCCTAGAGAAGTTCCTTTAGCATTTGTTGTAAATCTGGTTTGGTGGTGCTGAATTCTCTTAGCTTTTTCATGTCTGTAAAGGTTTTAATTTCTCCATCAAATCTGAATGAGATTCTTGCTGGGTAGAGCAGTCTTGGTTGTAGGTTCTCCTTCATCACTTTAAATATGACCTGCCACTCCCTTCTGGCTTGCAGAGTTTCTGCTGAAAGATCAGCTGTTAACCTTATGGGGATTCCCTTGTGTGTTATTTGTTGTTTTTCCCTTGGTTCTTTTAATATTTTTTCTTTGTATTTAATTTTTGATAGTTTGATTAATATGTGTCTTGGCGTATTTCTCCTTGGATTTATTCTGTATGGGACTCTCTGTGCTTCCTGGACTTGATTAACTATTTCCTTTCCCATATTAGGGAAGTGTTCAACTATAATCTCTTCAAATATTTTCTCAGTCCCTTTCTTTTTCTCTTCTTCTTCTGGAACCCCTATAATTCAAATGTTGGTGCGTTTAATGTTGTCCCAGAGGTCTCTGAGACTGTCCTCAGTTCTTTTCATTCTTTTTTCTTTGTTCTGCTCTGCAGTAGTTATTTCCACTATTTTATCTTCCAGGTCACTTATTCATTCTTCTGCTTCAGTTATTTTGCTATTGATCCCTTCTAGAGAATTTTTCATTTCATTTATTGTGTTGTTCATCACTGTTTGTTTGCTCTTTAGTTCTTCTAGTTCCTTGTTAAACGTTTCTTGTATGTTCTCCATTCTATTTCCAAGATTTTGGATCATCTTTACTAACAGTATTCTGATTATTTTTTCAGGTAGACTGCCTATTTCCTCTTCATTTGTTAGGTCTGGGGGTTTTTGCCCTGCTCCTTCATCTGCTGTGTGTTTCTCTGTCTTCTCATTTTGCTTAACTTACTGTGTTTGGGTTCTCCTTTTCACAGGCTGCAGATTCGTAGTTCCCGTTGTTTTTGGTGTCTGTTCCCAGTGGCTAAGGTTGGTTCAGTGGGTTGTGTAGGCTTCCTGGTGGAGGGGACTAGTGCCTGTGTCTGGTGGATGAGGCTGGACCTTGTCTTTCTGGTGGGCAGGTCCATGTCTGGTGGTGTGTTTTGGGGTGTCTGTGGCCTTAGTATGGTTTTAGGCAGACTCTGTGATAATGGATGGGATTGTGTTCCTGTCTTGCTAGTTGTTTGGCATAGGGTGTAAAGCACTGTAGCTTTCTGGTCCTTGAGTGGAGCTGGGTCTTGGTGTTGAGATGGAGATCTCTGAGAGATATTCGCCATCTCCCCGCCACACTCTCTTCTTTCATTGTCCTTTTTCTTTTCTTTTCGGTACATGGGCCCTCACCATTGTGACCTCTCCCATTGCAGAACACAGGCTCTGGACGCGCAGGCTCAGCGGCCATGGCTCACGGGCCTGGCCACTCTGCGGCATGTGGGATCTTCCCAGACTGAGGCACACACCCATGTCCCCTGCATCAGCAGGCGAACTCCCAGCAACTGCGCCACCAGGGAAGCCCTCTCATTGTCCTTTTTTAAAATTATTTTTATTTTTTTGGCCTCACCCCTCAGCATGCAGGATCTTAGTTACCCAGCCCCAGGTCTAGGTGTGTCCCTGCAGGGGACGCACAGAGTCTTAACTGCCAGACAGCCAGCAAAGTCCCTCACTGTCGTTTTTTAAAATAAGATATCATAATTAAAAAAATGTACCCCAAAAGTACAGATATGTGAACATCGTATAATCCAAAAAATATTAATTAACCCTGCAGCCACTGCATTGCACTCAGGTAGCCACTGTGGGATTAATCGTTCTAAAAGGACCTGCAAAAACTGATGTAATTATAAGGAAGCATTCAGTGTATCACTTTCTAATTGTTAAAAAATACTTCATTCTCTAATGGTAAGGTTTTTTTTTTTTAAATTGGGTTATAATTGCTTTACAATGTTGTGTTAGTTTCTCCTGTACAATGAAGTGAATCAGCTATATGTATACGTATATCCCCTCCCTCTTGGACCTCCCTCTTACGCACCCCACCCCAATCCCACCTATCTAGCTCACCCCAGAGCATGGAGCTGAGCTCCCTGTGCTCTACAGCAGGTTCCCATTAGCTATCTATTTTACACTTGTAGTGTATATATGTCAATCCCAATCTCCCAATTCATCCTACCTCCCTCCATCATGTCCACCCGTCTGTTCCCTACGTCTGTGTCTCTATTCCTGCCCTGCAAATAGGTTCATCTGTAAGCAAATTAAGCAGCATAGGTGAATACTAGGCTTAATAATCCATTGAAGGTTGTAGAGAAATGTTATTTGAAAAGAGAGCTATTTAAGAAAATCTAAGATACGTAGTGCCCTCATATATAGGAGACATCCATATGCAACTACTACTATGAAATAAATTATTGTTCTATTATAAAATGATATATAGTATCAGAAAGGATTATTTGTGAAAGATTATAAAGGATCTCAATATATGAAATCATAGATTTAATTTATGTGATAAAGCTACGTACAATTTAATATTTTAAGTCAAAATAGCTATAAAAATAATGTACCTGGAGAAATAATTTTTAACTGAATTATTTTAATTTTATTCAGGTAGGGACATGCCGTCATTTGTTTCTCTTTACTTTTCAGTACAAACATTTTGCTGGATATTACATTTTTGTTGTTGGCCTGGAAAAACAATAATAATTTTTCTTGGTTAAAAATTAAATTATTCTAAGTTCTTTGGAGTATGCTTGCGTTTTATATATATATATTATAAATATATATCCCATGCAATTCTATGACTTGATATTTAATAGGACAGAACATTGTCTAACAAGCTGTTTTTCAGTAAGAGGTAGCAGTGATTTCGTTTTAAATATTTTGTAAGATAATAGGGACCATGAATAACTTCTTTCCCATTCTGTCAGATGCAGCCCTGTCTTCAAATGAAATGACACTGCCTGGGATCTGTTGTGAAAGTGAACCCCATAAAACTATGAAAAAGCAATAAGAAAATCTTTTCATAATAGGTAATACATAGACAGCTCTATCCCCCACATGTGCTGGCTCATTTCCCATTCCCCAGGGGTGTTCGGGTCAGTGGATCTGGGTGCCTGTCAAACAGCTCTTTGTCTGATGAAGACATCTGCCACACTCTTCACCATTTCCTCCAATTTCCAAGTATACTAACAGAGATACCCATTTTCTACTATATTTGCAATGCCATCTCATTAATGGGAATATCTGGTTGATGTGTCTTATAGTGATTCATTCAAAGACAGAGATTTAAATAGCAGCTATTTATATGTTAATTAATAAAGTGACATACAGAGCCCTGTGATTAGACCATGCACATAGCCTATTGAGCATATTGCTATTTCCTGTTTTCCTCACACATGAGAATGGAGAGCTGCCCTCTCTAGCCCCCTTTTCATCTGGTTATGCAAATGAGCTCTGTCTCTATAACCTTATTAATAAAGGGCATCCTCATCATTTAGAGTAATTTTTAAGGGAAAATAGCAACTGTTTATAAATCATCATATTGATCTTAGTTTGTGAGAATTTTGACAGGCTTTACTAGAAGCTTGCTTTAACCACAAAGCCTCCCTTAGAATTGGATGAAAGGAAGGGGAGAGATTGAATCATGTGAAATTAAAAGAGGACAGATCTAAAGGTGAAATATTTTTCCAAGTCATCAAAGAAAACAATTTGGTAGCCGAAAACATGATGCCACTATCTAAACCAATTAAAGCCTGCTTACAATTAATTTTTCTTCATAAATATGGATTGAGGACCTACTATGGGTAGGCTTTGTGCAAGCACAGTAAAAAGGAAATTCGGGTGGTATGGAAATCTAACATTCTTACAGTATTTTTAACATGAATTGCAATTAGCAACACATTTTCAGGGAATAGTTGTTTGATGATTATATTACGAACTACCTCACAATTTACTGGCTTAATTCAGCAACCACTTATTTTGCTCAGCATTTTGTATATGTGTTAATAATTTCACTTGGGCTCAGCTAGGCTGGTCTTGGCTCAGTTCATTCATGATTCTGTGTTTAGTTGCTACTTTGGCTTCTGAGTTGCTTCTGCTTCTGGGGCTTGATTCATCAGCTGAGATAAGAATGGCCGTAGTCACATGTGCCCCTCATCCAGTAGGCTAGCCCAGGTATCTCCACAATGTGGAAATGTACATCAGAGAGCATCAGGAGAGGGTAAGCTCCAATAAGCAAGTGCTTTTCAATCATCTGTTTATATCAAGTAGATTTGCTATTATGCTATTTGCCAAAATAAGGCATGTGGATAGACAGATTCACTGATAGAGGAGATAACCAGAGGACATGAATATGCAAGGCATGAATAAATGGAGAACCATATTTAAAGAGTATCTACCACAGTCTGTCTTGAGACCTTAATGCTTCACTTTCCTCACAGTGCAAAACACATTCATTTCTTACTAGGATCCCCAGAAGTCTAATTGGATAATAAGACTCATTACGCAGATAACTCATTAAATATCTCACTGGATAACTTCAAAATCCAAGAGCACAAAATCTACAATCAAATTTAATGGATATCCTTTGATATAGTTATACTTGATTCAGGAACCTATAAAATAAAGTCAAATCATCTGTCCTCCTCACATCCAGCACTTGATAGTGAGGTAGGAATGCGATAGTCACAAAAGATTCTCCATTTCAGAAAGGGAGGAAACAAGAGGCACAGTCTGTTGCTGTGTAACTTTTCTGAAGTCTTGAGAGGGACCTGTTGCCCAGATCCTTACACTGAGAGCAGGGAATGTTCCTTTACGAGGACTTGGTTCTGCTTCCGGCCAGTGACTCCCCAGTCCATTATTTTCCATTGTTCTTGGCTCTTCTCTCTGGACTCTTGGATTGATCCACTCACTCATTTTTTTCTTTTATGTGAAAAATGGTCTGTACATGCAGTGTAGTAGCTTTCTCAGCCTGCTACTTGTCCATAGAAAGGCCCAGAAGTCTTTTGGCAACTTGAGCAACCTCATTCCATGTTTGTCTAATTTAGTGTGGTCACTTATTAATACAACTCTCTTAAAAATCTGTGGGATTTCTGTGCATCAGATTATGGCCCACTCTGTTCCCCAGAAGATAACGACAACAGTTCTGTTTGAGATAGGTCTGTCTCCACTCTGGGCATTTCATGCATCTGTAGAAAATGTCATAAAGATCCTTAGAATCGCTTTTGTCTGACTTAATGGCTCTCAGTGCTTTTGCTCGTCGGGAGACATTTGAAGATGTCTAGAGACATTTTTTGGTTGTAACAGTTGTTGTGAGGGTGGTGTTCTGTCATCTAGTGTGTAAAGGCTAGATATGTTCTTCAACATCTTTTAATGCACAAGACACTCCCACAATAAAGAATTATCTGGCCCCAAATGTCAAAAGTGCTGAAGTTATAGTGTCTACTAGGCACTGACTTAAATAGTTTAGAAGTTTGAACAGAAGTTTATGGTTTTTGCAATCTTATCCTTGCCTGAAGACTTCTCCTCAGACTGCATTTTCTTTGAAAAACATTTATAAGCTAGGGAGAATGAAATGAAAGCCAGTTTTATTTCCTAATACAGCAAGTCCTATCCCTCTGTATTTCCTCTAAATTCTGCTTACACATTAAATTGTTCCCTGTTTAGCTTAACTTGTTACAATGCTTTATTTTATATGGTTAGGAATATCTAACACATGTTTTAAACATCCTTTCTAAGCAGACCGCAAAAGTTTTAGATACTTTTTTGAGATTCCAAGATACCACAAGTGACAGTTTTGCCAGCTGTTTGTTACAGACACAGCAAGTTGCCATTTTTCTAGCCTCTAATAACAATTTCCTCACCAGTTTTTTCAGCCTTTACTAACAGTTTTCTCACTGCTTTTCTGGACCGCATGAACAGTTTCCTTGTTGCTACTGCCTGCCACATGGTCCCAAAGCCAGTGTCACGTGTTTTACATTCTTATTACAGCAGTGCCTCGTTTCTGGTGCCAATTTTTGTATCAGTTAGCTTTTTTTCTGCATAATAAACCGTATCAACTTTTAGTAGCAGAAAAAACAAACATTTATCTAGCTCACAATTCTGTGGGTCATCAATTTAGCCTGAACTCAGCTAAGTGATCCTTCTGCTGGTTTGGGATGTGCTTTCTCATACATCTGCAGTCAAATGTTGGTCATTTGGAAAGTGCTGCTTTGTGGGTGACTGGCTATCAGTGTAGGCAGTGGGGCTGCCTGAGCCATATATCTCTTAATATGTGTTAGGCTATCCCAGGAGCAACAATATGGAAGCACTTTTCAAGTCTCTGCTCCTTTGTCATGTTTGATATTGACCCATTATCCAAAAGGCCAAAACAAATTACATGGCCAAAGCCAGATTTGGTTTAGGAAGGGATCTTCCAAGGTAATCATTATAGAGAGGCATAAATATTTGTAATCAACCAAAGGATGTGTTTTTAAACCACTTCATTGAGGTATAATTGACGTATAAAAAGCTGTACTTATTTAAGGTATACAACTCTAAGAGTTTGCAGATAAGTATACACCATTGAAACCATTACCACTATGGAGGCCATAAACATATCTATCACCTTCCAAAGTTTCCTCCCACCCCTCTTTATTATTATTATTTGTGTGTGTGTGTGTGTATAGTTAGAATACTTAACATAAGATCTACCCTCTTAGAAAACTTTAAGTATACAATACAGTATTATTAGTTTTAAGCACTATGCTGTAGAGTAGATCTCTGAACTTACCTTGTACAACTGAAGTTTTGTGCTATTTAACCATGACCTCCCCACAAACAACTGAAATGTCCATCAATAGATGAATGGATAAAGAAAGTGTGATATATATATCGATTGATCAATAGATAGAATGTAATATTACTCAGTCTTAAAAAAAGGAGGAAATCCTGCCATTTGTGATGGCATGGGTGGACCTGGAGGCATTAAGTTAAATGAAATAAGCTAGACACAGAAATACAAATTCTATATGATCTCACTTATATGCAGAATATAAAATAGTCAAACTCATACAACCACAAGATTTTAAGAGTTTTTTTTTAACAGGTCCTTATGAGTAACAATAAAAATTATTAGGCATTATATTAGTTCCTTTAGTAGTAAAAACATTTCTTTGTAAATATTGCATAAAGTGTTTTATATTCATTAAATTCTCATAACAGCTATGAAAATTGTAGGGAAATTTAATCATGTAAATATGTATTATATATGACACCATAAAGCTATATTATGATAATGCAGAATGAGAACTCCAGACATGTGATCTCTAAATGTAATTTTGAAAAGAGATTTGGATCAGGATTTACTAGCTTATTCCCTGAATTCTGGCTCCAGTCCTAAACCCTTTATGCATTGTGGTAGTAGCATGACGTTGTGGAAGTTAAATTAGGATTCCCTACCATTGTATATCCAAGAAAGAGAAGCCAGAGGTGTAACAGCTTAATTCACAGGAGCACTCGGGAGGCTTCCCCTGCCCTGTTTGTTTCTTTGTTTTCTTATTGTTCCAGGAGAAAAGTTTAGATTGGAATTCTCCTTATTCTCCTTTTATCTGTTAACACTTTTAAGATCTACATGACAGGGATGTAGCCAGTGTGGGGGTTTTTTGTTTGTTTTTTGGGTTTTTTTGAGGTACGCAGGCCTCTCAGTGTTGTGGCCCCTCCCGTTGCGGAGCACAGGCTGCGAACGCGCAGGCTCAGCGGCCATGGCTCACGGGCCCAGCCGCTCTGCGGCATATGGGATCTTCCCGGACCGGGGCACAGAACCCGTGTCCCCTGCATCGGCAGGCGGACTCTCAACCACTGCGCCACCAGGGAAGGCCAGCCATTGTGTTTTTGAAGTGGTTTTTATTCCACTGTTGGTGAAAAAAAGACTCAAAGAGTCTTACTTGGCAATTGGACTGGATGTCAAAAGTCAGAACAAAAGTAGACCCTTAACTTCCCATTCTACTCTAGTTCATAAACAACTCAGTCATCTATGGGAAAAAAAAAAATTAGGCTCCATTCAAATATGAAAGCCTAATATCTGGCAAGATAAAAATATTCAGATCCTTAATTTCTGCTCCCTAGTAAAACAAAACAAACCCAACCAAGCATAAATTTTTTAAAAAAAGCCATTTTAACCAGTACATCAAATCCTCATGAATCTGTTTCACAGGTTTGGGGGATTTAATGTGGAGAGAGAGAAGGAGAAAGGTAGGGAGGGAAGGAGGGAGAAAAAAAGAGAGAGAGAGAGACAGCCCTCCAACCAAAACTCTTGATCAAGGAAGGATGAACATAAAAATTCCTTTTGTAAGTTGCAGTTCTTCTAGGTACAGTAATAACTTGAAACACACATCATCTAACTCAGTCTAATTCAATTGTTTAGCTTTGTGGCACAAATATTAGCTGTTAAGAAATTAGTTTTGTTTATTTTGTTTTGTTTTACTACAGTCAAGACAATTAGAAAACTTTTAATTTTATTTTTTTACTTTGCAGCTTTTGCTTTTGACTATTGCATGAAATTATAAAAGACATGAGGAACAAAGTCATGTGTTGATAATATTTGCCCATTTCTTTTTGAGTGGAGTGATTAAAAAATTAAAATTCATAGACTTACATAATACTCGGTGAGGGAAAAATATAGACTAATATAGTAATAAATCCTTAAATGTGTTTAAAATCTATAACCATTACCATAGACCCAGATAAATGTCAAAGCTCCCTTAATCTTTTTCCTTGTAATTGAAATGAAAAAAAAAAAAAAAATCCTGACTCTTTTTCAAAACTAGGTTATTTTTCTACATTTCTTTGGCGCAGTTGGAGTATTAAGATTTAATGAAGTTATAGTTCTTACTTTATTAATAAAAATATGAATTTTATAACTAAATTTAGTGATGCCTTTTAGAATTAATGGATGGACCTTTGAAGTAATAGATTTAATCTTCAATAATGTAACAAACAGGTACTGAGTACATAATGACAGCACACTTGCTAAATAGTCACATATTTAAATAAGCAAAGATGCAAATAAAATAAACACAATTCTAAATATATTGGCTAGCCTAGTAATTAGGATATGATTGTAGTAAATACATCAATTTGTCCATATCTTTAAGTAACAAATCCACTAGATGGCAACTAAACCAAAAAGGTCAGGTAAGAATTTTTTAATGATTTATAGAATACATAATACAGTGTGTTATTACCAAGGTGACTAGTCAACTTTCAATCTGATGTTTAAATCATAAAATGCTCGTTTGTAAAATAATAAACAATATCTAAAGGTAAATAGCATTCTTTAGAAAACAGGCATGATGCAAATGTATGTCAATATAGTTTAAGTAAAACATATTTTAAAATATCATCTCCTTTTCATATTCTAGTCCATTACACAAATAATTGTTGCAAGTTTCTATTTTACCTTGAGTAAATTACTACGTACTCTAATACTATATACTCTTTTCACTTAAGAATATTTATCTTTAAATTTTACATGTTTTTCATTTTGTTTTTTATTTTAAAAATCAGCTTTAACAGTGTTATTCATTTACCCAGATTCACTCTGCCACAAATACTTTCCACAGTGCTTTGTGCCTTTATTTATTATATTTATTTTGTTGAGAATATGTATGTAATTATCTTGCATAATATTTTAATACCCTCCTCAGCTGGCTTGAGTGTTAAGTCTCTGTTTTCTCAAAATTTATCCTCATCCAGATTTAGCATGACTTGTTATTTATCACTTCATATATTATTATAATTCATCACAAAGTTCTTCAGATTAGAGCAGTAGCTTTGTCATACTCAAACTGTAGCACCTGAACTGAGGTAAACCATGACTGATATAACATGTTAGAGGAATTTAACATTCTTTAGGAAGATATATGGGGTTTTTATCACATTTAATTTTAATATACTATATATTTTTTTAATTCCTACATTTTTTTCTTGAGCCTTTGGAACCCACTACCTATTATCTACTAGTTAATGAAAGCAAATAATAAATATGCACAGATTAGGTACAAGGAACCAAAAGCATAAGTACCTCAGAAGAAGCTAATCATGCTCATTTTGACTGCTGTGTTTCTGTGCATTTATGGGTATGTGGACATTAGTGCTTATGTTTGTAATTTTTATGAAGTATGAATATAGCTTAGTCTTATTTGCCAACAGCCAGGTAATTCCTTGTAGGCATGTTGGTATATAATCAGTCAGCCTTTCATGGCATTGCATGTAGATCTCCTTAACTTCCAGAACATCTCACCTTAGCAAACTCATCAGACCTAAACTAGGTGCCTCATAATCATGCACTTAACTGTTTGTCAGTTTTTCAAATAAGAGGAAACACCATCAGAGTAGAATTGGAGAACAAGGAGACAAAGCGCCAATGCAAATCCATCGCCAAATATGGGTTACTTTGAGTCACTCAAGACTGAAGTATTTAACACGCATGTTATGGAACAACAGGTACGTTTATGCACTGTTACATTTTAAAAGTCATTTCGTTGAAAGGGAAGTGATTAATGAGCAGCCGATGCACTGACCTCCTGCTAGAATTAATAAATGGAGACCACCACATCCAAGGAGGCACTGATCATAACTTGTCATCTTCTAAGCACATTCATGTCAGCTCTAGATTCATTGCATTTTTTATGGAAATTTAAATCTTTCCCAGTGGCAGAATGCCTCCAATAATGAGCATGGAAATGCAAACAGATTTTTATTGCTGTAAAATGCTGAAGGCCCAGGAGTGCATCATGCGGTGCTGAGGGACGGCACAAATGATCATTTGGGCCTTTTTAATGATATCAGTTCAGCAGAATCTCTTTAAAGCTACTATATTTACAGTCTGTGTGTATTCATTTGTGTGTCTATTAGAAATATTATTTTCTTCTAGATCTAAGGCAATTTTACCTCATTATGAGCAATTCTGGTCAGGAAGCACCCTTAGTCATTTTATTCAGTGATGCATTTTACCTAGATAGGAAATTTCTAGTCTCAACTCAATTCCTAGGGAGCACAGAAGAGAGGAATTATATCATCACCAGCTTCTTTCAAGTCTGTCTTCATAATGTATTAAGTTCACAAAACTTCTCAACTCCAGATTATGAGAGTCAAGGAGATGATAATTATGGTAGACCTTCCTGAGAAATTACATCAGAAATAACATCACAGGGAACCACTTCAATAATTTTAGAAACTGGCCTGTAAATTGCATGAGCACCATTTGGAACACCCACACACCCAATAGACCAACCACGTTACATCACACTAATGTTTTGAGATAATAGAGGTCATGAAAATCCCGAAGGTTTTACGTAGCAACAATGTCAGGACAGCAGATTAGGCTTGTTGGCATTGCTAAAGTCAACAGAATATGGAAAGGACAAGGTTGGCTTCACAGAGCAGGAATCTAGGTAGCAAACTATCTTGGTGCCTGGACAGCAGTCTTACATTATTTTTCACAGTATAGCTATATTGACACCCACCCCCTGCTAATGCTTTTAAAACCATACCATCTTAGCTGTATGTTTGGGTTATTGTCAGAAGAAAAATTTAATAGAGTGAATTTTTATTTAAAAGAGCTAAAGAAATCAGTATTTCTACCTTTGTAACTATTGTCATATTAAAAAGCTCTTGTGCAAAATAAATAACTACTCTGTTGTCAGATAAAAGTGGTCGGTCATCCCATTTCACCCTGAATAGATATCAAATGTAAGGACTCTACATAAACTGGGCCTTTCCTCTCCCCCTACTGTTGCCACTCACACTCTGGTCACTACCTCACTCCATGGTCCAGCCACAGCAAACATTTTTCTATTTCCTGAACATTTGTGATTATTTCTTGCATGATTGCATGTCTTCATTTTTTCATGTATTCAGAGCATATTAATGATTTATTTGGGTAAGGCAAAGTGCTAAGTGCTGGGGATGCAAAAGTGGTAAAGCCAGAAACGGATTCACCCTCACTGAGCTTAAAATCTAGTTGAAATATTTTCATATCTTTGCACACGTTTTTTCCTCTTCCTGGCGTATCTTCCTCTCTTCTTCAGTGCCTGAAAAACTCATATTCATATTTGACATTCAAGTCAAGAATACCTCTTTTTGAAGTCTTTCTGTTATTTTTCACTAAGGAAAATAATTTTTCTCTTAGATATTGATATTAATTCTTATATATGCCTCTGTTGTAGTTTTTTATCCCATTATAGAGAAAATATTTGTTTATAGTCAGCCTCTATCTGCACCTGACTACAACCTCTCAAAGATAGAACTGTGGCTTACTTACCATGTACTTTGTATATAGTTGGTGTTAAGGAGGTTGGTAGCTTTACTGGGATGAATAAGTGAATGAATGAATGAATGAATTGGTAATTTGGAGACTTCTTTAATTTTCTTTTCTAGCAAATATCAGGCATTTATTCTGAACTTGAACACACCAGTAGGTGACTATTTCATGATCTTTATATGGGCAGAATATTTCTGCATAATTAAAACAATGGGAAAAGTCACACAAAAACAGATTTGATCAAATGACAACTGTATTACTTATCTATTACTGGATAACAAATTACCACAAACTTTGTAATTTAATGCAATGTACATTTACTATCTGAGTTTCATGGTTTAGGAGTCCAGGCATAAAACAGCCTCTCCCCTCACTCTCAGAACCTCACAAGGCTGCCATCAATGTGTCATATTGCTGTGTTCTGGAGCCCAGCGTCCTCTTCCAAGCTAATGTAGTTGTTGGCAGAATTCAATTCCATTTGGTTGTAGGAAGTAAATCCCCATTTTCTTGCAGACTGTCTGCCAGGGAACAACCTCAGATCCCAGATGCCACCAGCAATTCCTTTCCTCTTAAAGGACCTCTTACAGCATGGTAAATTGCCTCTTCAGTGCCACGGGGAATTTCACTTCTGTCCGCTAAGATAAGAGTCTTATATAATACAATGTAATCCCATCACCTTTCTCATATTCTATTAGGAGGAGATCGTATAAGGGCATGACTTGTTGATGATCACCTTAACGTGTGTCCGCCACAAAAATTTTTAAAAAAGAAAATTTATGAGTAAAAACCACCACAAATAAAAAGGTAATGATTGAAGAAAATAACCAATATGACAAATATTCAAAATATTTAACTTCACCTCTTTATCAATAGTTAACAAAGAAATGTCAACTAAATCAATTCCTCTGTCTTCTGATTGGATCCAATTTCTTTAATTTTAATCCTAGTGTAGTAAACAATGCTACTGAAAGGAGAATAGCAAGGTGAGCACTTCCATAGTCTTCTTGAGAAGTACCTTCTTTATGGAAAGCAGAGGTTAAAAAATATCAGAGTCATTACCTGTCTCCACCCTTGCCCTGTCAGAGCAATCATTACAAAGCACCATAAGCAGGAAGAGCACATGGAAATTCTTCAGGTTTGTAAATCGTTTTACAGTCTATTAAGCTATTTGAACAATCCGCGTGGCTAATATAATTGATAATCATCAAAAGGGGACTTTCCATCTCCAAGAAATGGAAGGTTAACGCTTTTCCTGAAATTGTAAGCGTAACAGAATCTGAGCCCCACCTTTGACAGCCATGATGGCCTGAGAGGAAATATTGTAGTTCAAGCCACGTCAAATAGGCAGGGCCCTGGTACACTTAAGTCACTGTGGATTAGGACCCCAGTGGCTATACTCCAGAGTAAGAGAATCAGAAATAGACCAACTCTAGCAAGAACTGCCAGTCAGTTCAGATCATTCAACCACTCATCCAGATAATCAAGTCTTGAGGATTCCATTTGCTATGTATTTCTAAAATCCTTCCTTTTTTTTTTTTTTTTTTGCTTGCACACTGCCAGATTCTCATTGCTCAATTCTGGATTACTGCCGCTGCCACATGTTGGTCTTGTTTCCAGTTTCACTCACTTTCAGAATGCCAGCAGAATGACCTTTAGAAAGGGAAAATCCTGTCTTTTTCCTTTAGGTGTCTTCCAGGACAGCCTCAGCACACAATCTGAAATCCTTCGTGTGCCTCTAACAAGTCTAGTCCTTTACATAATTCTTCAATTCATCTTTCTCTGTTCTCCCTTTCTCCATCTTCTTTCCTGTCTCCTAATTTTTGGAACCATTTGCTGTTCCTGTAGTGGAAAATGCTTTTTTGCCACTAGACCTTTACACATATCTGCCATTCACGTGACATCATCTATTTTCTTCATTTTTTACCTGGTTTTCCCTTGCTCTTCCTTCTGATCTAGCTTGATCATGCCTTTCTCCTGACTTCCAAGAAGTCTCTCCTAACCACCCACAAATATTTCAGACTGTATGTGTCCATCACAGTTGCCTAGATGTATTATGAATGCCAGCTGTTTTTTTATTTTCAGTGTGTCCTGAGAGCTCTGTGTGGGACAATGCTGTTTTCCATGACACTGTTTCTCCAACCCAGTGTTTAGCATTCCACATGTTTTTAATAAATGTACGGTAAATGAATAAAAGATCTCAATATTCACATGCCATCCCTGAAGCCTTAGCAGTCCAAGGATCACCCTGTAATTGTTCATAAAATTCTAGACCTCAGAGTACAGAGTTGATGCCACCTCCCGAGCAGCTTACTGGATACTTAGGTTGACAGATTCACAGTGGGCACTGAAACTTCTAGAGCAGCCTCAGCTGCAGAGCTGGGAAGGAGAAGGAAAACCTGGGGCATATGTCAGTTAAGATTTGATAGCTCAGTCTGTCACAGATGGCCTGGGAAGGCACACCTCTATGTGCTCCTGCATATAGTTCTTGCCATCCATAAAATTTCATTCTGTCTCCCCAGGGGAGGCCCTGTAAGTGTTTGTGCATTCATGTTTTGCAAAGCATGTGTTGGTATTCCTTGAATAAAGACACTCTATAAATACAAAGCATTTTTGTCATTAGTCCAGATGCCCTACCCGAGTCCAACCTATTTGATTCTGTGCTACCAAACAGCTGCCGGCTCCCACCAAGAGCATCTGGTTCCATTTCATGTTGGCAAGGGCCCCATTAGCAGTAAAACAGCTAATGCCTTTTAGATGGCCTCATGATTACCGTTTTTATTTGTACCCCCAGGTAATTGAGTTAATAAATATAATTGCCAGTGCTGACATGTCCTTCCACCATCTCTACTCCCCTAACTTCTTCCCCAGCTCCTCTTGGTCTTCTCTCAAAAAAAAAAAAAAAAAGGCGGAGAAACCATTAATAAGAGTATGCATCTAATAGGACAGGTGACCTCACAAAACACTTCTGAATGACTTCAAAATGTCACTGAGCCCACCCCTGTTTATTTATAGCAGCATGTGGTGCCATGACTCACATTTACTACCCTTTTCCTTTCAAGATAATTTATAGAACCGTCCACACTACATAGAGCAATATCCAGAGTATATAGTGTATTGCCACAAAGATTTCTAAGGAAGTATTTACAGTTGCAGAGGAGGAAACGGGCACAGATTTCTGGATTTCTCAACTAATAATTCATATACTACATTGTAAATCATGTTGAAATATTACCTAATACGCAATAACACAACAGAGGGGAGATTGAAAACTGAACTTTCTCTTGAGAGGCGTTTTTAAGATCTTGCTGAAAGAATAACAGATCCTGAACTGCAATATGTATTTCTCAAAGAAAGACAGTCTCCTGGATGGCTCTGGGTTGTTTTGTTTGTTAGTTGCTCTTAGAAACTCCCCAGTGTTATCATTGACGAATGCCATATGTCCAAATTGCTCCTGTCCTCCCAAATTAAATCATTTACCCACTTCTCAAACAAATAGTATTACCCTCCTCTCTACCTAATTAAAAGAGGCTGGTGGAGAGATCAGTAGTACACTATAATCTATGCCACCCAACATCTATTATCCAGATTGCTTTCATGCCTGACTCCAGCTCAGTGACCCCTTACACCCTTACGATCACCAGGCTCCTGGCTCCTGTCTCATTGATCTGTGTAGTTTTATTCTCAGTACCCAAAATACTAACTCAAATCAGAGTTCAAAATGATATCCAAGGGCTTCCCTGGTGGCACAGTGGTCGAGAGTCTGCCTGCCGATGCAGGGGACACGGGTTCGTGCCCCGGTCCAGGAAGATCCCACATGCCACGGAGCGGCTGGGCCCGTGAGCCATGGCCGCTGAGCCTGCGCGTCCGGAGCCTGTGCTCCGCAACGGGAGAGGCCACAACAGTGAGAGGCCCGCATACCGCAAAAAAAAAAAAAAGATATCCGAGACGGTACCAGTTAATAACTAGTTATTTCCATATATGAAGCACTTCACAAATATTGTTTTTGATTCTCATGTTTTGTAAGGCGGTGGTTGTCAACCAGGGGTAATTTCTAACCCTGGGTCCATTTGGCAAAGTCTGCAGAGATTTTGGTTGTTGCAACTATAGATGTACTACTGGTATCTAGTGGGGAGAGGGGCTAAGGATGCTGCCAAATAGCCTACAGTGCACAGGAGGGGTCCCATCACAAAGAATTGTCAATAGTGCTAAGGCTAAGAAATCCTGCTATAAGGTATTATTCCCATTGTAAGTAAAAGGAAGCAGAAGCTCAGAAAGGTGAAAAAGCTTGCCTAGCATAACTCAGACTGTAAACAGTGGAACACAAATTCAAATCTAGGTTTATCTAATTCTAGAGTTCAGTCTCTCTCTTTCTGTAGGACAATCTAGCTTCTAGGAGCTTCTGGAAACCTGGAAGTTACAGGAAGCATTCAAGCTTTAACTGCTGAGCACCCAAATCACATTATGCAATGAGGACTTTTTTTTCTAATGGTCATCCACTAAAAAGTTGCATTGCTGTGATCATTGCAGAATTCTGCCACAAACTGCAGTGCAGGTGGATGTGTGATTCTTCTGGCTACAAAATTCCATTCAGGGATGTCATGGTTAACAAAGGCCGTAGCAGATGGATCAAAAATTACTGTGTGCAAAGCAGTTTATGTTTTGATACGGGCAAACATTTATAAAACAAAGGTCAGTTACTGCTGAGAAAGTGATGCACAAAGGTAAAAGCTAAAAGAGAAGACGTGACAAGGCATAGCAAGAGCCAGACTATGATAGGGAACATAGTTTCCACAGAACTTTCCACATGTTTCTTTCAGAAAATCCTGGTGATGAGTGATTTTTGTCTTCACTATCAAGGGTTCTGAGGTAAATTAAAATTTTATATATCTTTATTATTTCTTAATGGGTTTTTTTGCCATTCTTAGGAAAAGTTGTGCATTGGAAAATCTAATTTGGGATGTGAAAATTAATAAACTACCTGTTTAAATTCAAATATTTTTTTACAGAGTGTGTTATCTTTACTCTTTTCAGCTGAACCCAGATGTCTTTAATAAATACCAAATACTTGTTTTCTTCAACTGATTATCTCATGTATTTGTACAAGCAACAAAGGTTTTCTAGGATCCTTATGCTTTTCATTTTCTCATAACTTGCACTCTAGAATCACTTAGTATACCTAAAGTTCATTTTTGTCCTGTATTGCTCTCCTTTAGAGTTAAGATATCTAAACTCTGGTAATTTACTTGGCTTAGGAAGGCAGGAGTGGGAGTGGGTGGAGGACAAGACAAAATCAATCCAGAGAGGAGCCCAGTTTAGGGAGCAGAGGCAGAAAGAACAAGCAATGCAACCTGAAATAGAAGACTAAGGATAAGCCAGAGGTGATGTGACGCAAAGAGAGGACCAGGAAGCCAGTCAGATGAAGACATCGAACCTGAGAAGGAGACTGAGAACCTAACTCCACAAAATTAGGTGACTCCTGTTACAGGTAGAGGAGCATTCAGAAGGGGAGCAGGTATGGGCTAGCGGTGGCCAACCTGGGAGAATCCTAGATGCCGCAGCTGGGAGAACCTTTGAAGCACCCTTGTTCTAAATGGGAAAACAGCCCAGTGCTCTCCCACGCTGCACTAGGAATGAGTGCTGGGGTAGAGCTTGAACTCAGATCTCCTTCTTTCTGGTCTAGTGTCTCAGACAGAGAAGGAAAGATTTTCTGAAAGCTCAAGTCTTCTAAGCCAGCGGTCCCCAGCCTTTTTGGCACCAGGGACTGGTTTCCTGGAAGACAATCTTTCCATGGGCGGTGGGAGGTATGGTCAGGCTGTAATAGGTTCGCTTGCTTGGCCGCCGCTCACCTCTTGCTGTGCAGCCCGGTTCCTAACAGGCATGATCACCGGTACAGGTCCACAGCCCGAGGGTTGGGGACCCCTATTCTAAGCCACCCACTGCTGCTTCTTTACTTGCTCTTAGTAGAGAATACTGCAGTTGGGCCTTTATTTTCCGTATCTGTGTGCATGTGATTGATTTGCGGCTTCATGGAAGCTCTTCTGACTAATTTGAGCTTAGTGTTAACTCCTCAGAGTTCTTCGTCGTCCTCTTGATTTCCGCAGACTATAGTTGCAGTTTCATATGCTCTTCATTGAAGTCTCTAATTCCCACAGGCAGAAAGCAGTACTATCTCACCTGAGCTGTGATGCTCCACAGTGCTGATAAGTGCTTAGGTATTCATGAAGTCCTTTGATTTCCCACCAATTTTTCCTCACCTTTAAAGCAAAAAAAAAGCATCCCTTTTTATTGGTACTATTTGTAATCATTAATGTTGGTCCTTGTCCCTGTATCAAACCTTCAGTTCCCAGTCTCTTAAGATTCCTCTCCTATCACTATTTTTATAGTCTTGAAATCCCAAAGAACTTAATATGCTATAAGTCCAAAACAGCTTGATACGTTCTGTACATCATAACCATAATTAAAGTGAATCAGATGGAAACCCCAAAACAAATATCCATTCCATTTCTTCCAATAGCACCCAGAATTTATTGGAAAAATAGTGTTTTCACTAAACATGTCTACTAAAGATATTCTCCCACACCTTTGAAACTTACAGGTTAACAAGAAGATAAAGGGAACAGAATATGTCACTGGATCTAACTAGGCCAACTTCTTGTTAAGCCAAAATATTACCTTTGGACAACTGAAGTAGGTTGTTTCAGGAACAACAGCAAGACGTATGTATGTATACCTCTCTCTTTCTCTCTTTCTCTTTGTATACATGTATACATGCATAATGTATATAAATAGATATCAAAAGCAGAGCATGAATGGTTGAGGGGAAGAAAAAAGTCAGTTGGTCTGGCACAGGTACCCACCCACCTACCTCTATTCCTTGGAAGAGAACAGAACCAAGAAGCAGATAGGGAAAAAAAAATATTGAGGAGTTTTCAAATTATTTTAAATAGTGGAAAAATATTTGAACACATATATCCTATCTGAAAATTGAATATATAAATTAGATAAAAGCATAGAGTAATTTTGAACTTCTACCTTATCAAGACCTCTGAGATCTCTGGAGTTGTGTGAATATCTAAAAGTAAAGATGGCAAAGCGTTGGTGCGGTGGAAAACCCAGGCTGTAAAGTAAGATACCTGGGGGTGAGTCTGAGTTGTTAGCTATGTGACCTCAAGGAGGTGGTGTCTCTTTTGGGGATTCATCTATGAGAGAATTATCATAAGGTAGAGCCGTACCTTATGTTCCAGTCTACACTAAGCTCTCATTGAGACAGATTTCCCTTACAAAATTTCTTAGTACCTATCGACCTTATTCCTTTGAATTTTCAAACTCATATATACAGGGGAAATGGAGAATTGAGCACATAGACCATCTTCTTGGAGTAATCCTCTGACTGGAGGGAAGTTAGGAACATCCCATAGCAAATAAGGCTTGAGCAGCTATTCATAATCCAGCCCCAGGACTTTGGCTCTGAGGACAGTTGCCCAGGCATTACTTCTTTGGCTGCTCCCATTCCAGTGTAGAGTTCTAAACAAACCCAAGAATCTCACTCACTTGTAGTTGAAAATCCCATTTATTTTTGTCAGTGA
This sequence comes from Tursiops truncatus, assembly GCF_011762595.2. Lineage (NCBI taxonomy): Eukaryota > Metazoa > Chordata > Mammalia > Artiodactyla > Delphinidae > Tursiops > Tursiops truncatus. The sequence continues at coordinate 81,991,548 of NC_047036.1, forward strand.
TGGTGGTATCAATATTAGGAAATACAGAATCCGTCAATCTGACGACAACAGGAAAAAAGAGCCAAGGCACCCAAATATGCCGAGGCAGAGACTTTGCAGCAAGGAATTGAGACTGGGTGGATTCTGCCTTTCTACAGGTGCAGTACTAATAGAAACGATGATAACTGTACCTTTTCAGTTAGGATAAGGAGAAAATATATTTTCAGGCGTCCACCAGTGACAGTTTTTTGTACATGGTTTAAAAAACAAACAACAAAAAAAGAGCTTACTTTTGATTGAAAATATATCTGTGTACTCCAAAAGCAAAGTATGCTCCAAAGAGAGAAGTGGAGGAGAAATAGGACAGCTTCATTTTAATCTCTGGCTTGGAGGCCAGCTCCTCATGTGAATCATTGGCATAGGAAGAAATTTGTTTTGCTACTCAGAAAAAAATAAATCCTTCTTTGGAAAGCACCTGAGTTATTCTTTTGAATGAGTCAGAAAAATCCCTGTGACTAGCTGGATTCTCAAAAGGCACAGTGTTTCTCTTTGGTGAAAGGGCAGAGTGTGGATGATAATAGGCCTTCTTTTCTACTTTTACTCTTGGTGAGAGTCTGTAGTACTCAATAGGCTCATAGGGAAATCAGCACCAACTTCATGGAAGCCCTTCATTTAGAATATTTAGGATGTAGATAGATAGACAGATGATAGATAGACAGATAGGTAGATAATCTACATACCTTTAAGCACTTATCTCTTTGTCCTGCCATCACGGGCAACAAAACTTAACTACTCCCATCCAATGCTAAAATAGAAAGTTTTTTCCACATACAAAATATTAGGAGACACAGAAAACTCAATTTCATTTGAGAAGTCCAAATATACCTTAAGACCTTGAGTATAACCTTAGTATTGGCATATGTAGCTGAAAATGCATCTGTATGACAAGGTAAAATATGTCAGGAGTTACAGAGTGGATCATCCCTTTGATGTATTTTGCCCTTTAGGTATAAAACTATCAAGAGTTACTTGATATAAAGCCCAGTGGCTACCAAAAGCTACACATACATTCTTCCTTGTTTTTTAAAAAATGAAATAGCACAATATATATTAGAGCTGTAACACAGTGTACAGCTTAGGTTTGAAGCCTCCAGTAAAGCAACAAAGCAGTGAGGACTGTAGGAGGGTTATACAGTGTTTTAGTGAAAGAAACCTAGTCATCTGAATTCCTCATTTTACAGATGAATACACTGAGATCCCAAGGTCATCATGCCAGTCAGTAGTGGGGCTGGACAAGAACTAAAGTCTCCTGACCCTTACTCCAAATTTTCCCCATAATCCGTCAACAATTACTTCTGCCCACAGAGCTTCCTTCTTTAGTGCCATGATATTATGATATTGTGGATTATAAAATTATAACTACTTTCCCCTAACTCCTGGAATTAGGAGATTGTAATTAAAACTCCTGCAAAAAAAAAAAACAGATGTTTTTCTAAGCAGTCAACAGTGAAATTGTGAAAGCATCAATTTCTTACAAACTCCCCAGCCACCACTATTTTTCAACAGAGCACTTTGAGCAGCTGAGGAGGAGAAAGGGGAGTGGGAAGGTGCGAGTGGATTACGAAGAACCATCATCAAAGGCACTACACCGTCCACCCATCTGATCCTGTTCATTCATCCTTTCCATAGGCATGTTTGAGTCAGTACACTGAAAGCCAGTGCTGAGGACACAGGTATGCTAGCCAAGGTAGCTTTACCAGACCAAAGCTGCTTTATCAGGCCAGCTGTGGCCAAAGTCAAGGCCACCCTACTAACCTGGAAATGTACCTTGTCCACATGCCAGGACCTCTGAGATTCTGAAAGTGCTTAATGGGTGTGAGCAAGCACCTTAGATCCCCAGGTTGGGAATTACATCATCAGAAGAATGCTTTGGGCAGTGATTAAAGCATAGTGCTTTAGTTGTTTATTAGTTGTTTACTTAAGACATCACTGAGAGATGGGAAGTCCCAAGGTATTTTCAGGAACTCAGTGATGTCTTCAAGGCTCCTTTGTTTCTTCTTCTCTGCTCTTCTCACTGGTGATGAAGTCTTCCTCCTCTCATATGGAAAGAGGGCTACCTAGCCACAAGCATCATCACTTCACACATTCCTGGTTTTACGATGTACTTTAACAAATGACAAAAGAATTTCACCAAATTAAAGGCTCTGGGGATAAGGTCCCGCAATATTGGAAGTGTACAACTTGGAAATACTGGAAGCATTAACATTAGTAAAGAACACTATCAATACAGGTAATCAATACAAAATCAAAATCAAATTTTTAAATTCATAATGAAAAATAAAATTCTGTTCATGGCATTTTCTAGTCTTTTTAAACTCTCATTTAAGAAAGAAGACAAGTTCTCTTTAAAATTTATTCAGTGAAGTTGGAAGCTTATTGTGCTGATCTTTTGCACTCAAATAATTTTCAGTATCTGTCTAAACAAAAACATTGCCTTCATGTGGACCCATCTGATTTGACAGCATAATCCTTGTCACTGTAACGATCAAGCTGGAGCTTGATTTCACTGCTTAAATGAAAATTAGTTTTCTATTGGAAAAATGCATCATAATTGTGTCGATAAAATTCCTGAGCAAAGCCACTTAACAATGTAAGATTCAACATCAACTCTTCACATTACAGGATACCTCTGCAAATTGCTTCCTAGGAAACCAACTGTTCATTAGTTTCTTCACTTATACCAGGTATTTTCTTATTACAGTACTCAATTTTTATAAACTGGCTATTGGATTCAACTACTAACAAAAATTGGTGTTTAATAATATAAATGCCACTCATTTCTTTTTAATCTTCTTTTTGAGAGAATAACAGCTTCTCCTTCTAATATGGAAAAAAATTTACCTCTGGCTAAGCCACAGATGTGGTAACCAAATGCCAAGGTCATTGGTATTTCCAAAGAGTACTCAGGGATACATTTTTCTCTCTCTTTCTCTTTTAAACATTAAGTCATTTGTTAGTCTCTATATTTAATTTATTTTATTGCTTGAACAGTGAATGAAAAGCACTGCACAAACACATTGCATTATGTATTCTCCTAATCTCAAACTACATTAGAGATGCATATGTCCTTCTGTCTCAATTGCCACGAGAAATATTGAAGATAAAAATATCTTATTAATCAACTAAGAATTTAAGTATTATTAAGCAATTGTGCTTAATAATTTAAGCACAAGTTAAATCCTTTTCAGAAACAATAAAGAATCTAGATCAGCACTGCAATAGAAATATAATGTGAGCCACAAATGAGGACCACATATATAATTTTAAATTCTTTAGTAACCACATATTAACTGTAAAAAGAAACAGTTGAAATTATGTTAAATAATATATATTTACCTAATATATCCAAAATATTATCATTTCAATGTATAATCAATATAAAACTTAATAAGGTATTTCACTTTATTTTTTCAAATTAAGTCTTCAAAATCCAGTGTGTATTTTACATTCACAACACATTTCCATTTTAACTAGCTACATTTCAAGTGCTTAATGGTCTCTTGTGGCTGGTAGCTACCATATAGGGCAGTGTGCCCTAGAGGATATATGGCAAAGAAGACCTGTCCTGACAAAAATTCATTGCCCTAGGACTACTTATGGGAGATCAGAAATTCCTAATAAAATTCCATAAAGCTCAGTAAATTCTAAAAGCCTAAGCAATTTAATAACCTTCAAATTGGATTTCCCTAAGATACAAGGGGTTCAGGGACAAAATACAAATAAGACCCAACATAATACGTATCTAAATATTTAAATTTTATGACTCAATCTAACAAAGTTATTTAAAATATGTTCTGTCCTCCTATTTTAATGTATACTTTTATGTTGAAAAAGTAAAAAAAAAATTGATTTTTATATGACCAACAGTAAACAAAATATCAAAGATGGTTGAATTAGTGAAAAAAAAAAAAAGCCTAAGCAATTTAAGAGCAATCACATTTTTCCTTTTAGGGAACTTCCATGAGCCATGAGAGATAATTCAACAATGGATAGACTGAAAAATCACATCGTGCCCTTCCAGTCTTGTTTATTTAACACTAATAATACGGGTAGATATTGAAAAGAATTCTCCTACATTACTTAATATTTAAGACAACTATTATCTCAGCCACTTTTTTCTCACTTCACCCGCCTAGTTTATACCAAGTATTTGAGAATCTCTTTCTGGTTGCTTCTCGTGAACCCAGATTAAAGAATGATTCAGATTAAGATATGTACTCACATATAGTACTGTTTACATTTTTAAAAATAAAATTAAAATGATGGCTCTTTATCATTCCAAAACCTGATAAGCAATTTCATATTTTACTGAGAAAAATATGTTCAGTGTTTGTCTACTACACCTGGCATTTCTCCCCACCTTAAAGGATAAAATGACTTCCCAGCAGAGATGAAACAATCATTTGTGCATAGGTCTGCCCAGTCTTCACATTGTGCCCCATTTCAGCATACTCCAAAAAGAATGATTATTTCCAAGTAATTTATTTGTGGTTGCTCTTGAAGTGATCTGAATCTTAGAAAAGTAGAGGTAACTAATTACAAATAAATGTTAATTTCCAAGTTAAACTTTTTGAAGCTAAATGTTTATTTCCCCCCTTTTACTAGCAAATAAAAAGAGGTAAGCATTCTTTTTGGGGGAATAGGCTGGTTTTGGTTTCCAAGAATGGCATATTTTAGCAAAATGTCTTCAGGAAAACAGGAGTCAGGAAGCAAAGACATTGGTTGCTAACAGAAATAAAGCCTTCGAAATAAACCAATTTACTCTTTATCCATTTACTATTTATTTAAAGTTAAGGGAAAAACGAATGTCATGTTTAAGGCGATTTTAGCCACATTGAGTTGGTTCTGCAAAACTATTGATGTATCTTGGTAAATTGGACCATAAGAAAAGCCATAGTAACTTCAGCCCTGTGATTCCAACTGAGTAACAAGGCACTCCAGGGCATTTTACGAGCTGCCATGGAAAAATGCAGTGCAACTGCTAGTGATGACCAAAATGAAAACTTTCTGACAGTAATGTCACATTAACACAGAGCAAGCACAGCAGCATAGCAACAAAGCCACAAGGAAAACAAAAAAAAGAACAGTGAATGGTTTTGACATCCGTTGTCTGAGTATTTGGGATGATCCAGACAATAGCAGAGTAAACAATTGCCAATCAAGTGACTTGCACAAGGTCTGAGCAAGGATTGTGACTAAAATAATATCCACTGATCCTTCTAGATTTATATCTGCATAAACTATAAGATAATCTAACAAAAAGCAAAAGAAAAGCCGTTAAAGGATAAAGTGGAATACAGAATTAAATTAAAATTTATCTAGAGAAGGGAACTGATGGGCATTATAATCCTGCAAGCAAACCTTAACGTGCCACTTACTTTCACTTTGCATCAGGATTATTTCTGCTATTGTGATGTATGGGAGCCTTCGGAGGAAAGTATCAGACATTCTGCCACTAAGTAGAGCCTAAAAACCTGGGGATGTGAAAAAGATTAATAATATGAACTGGCAGAAGGTACGGATGGAGAGATTAGTTATGGATGTAATCCTCTGTGGAAGTGTCAGTCAGTGCTTTAAAAAATTCAGCGTGCATACAGATCACCTGGGGATCTTTTTTTGGTTGCCAATTCTGATTTAGTAGGTCTAGGATAGGCCTGGCGATTCTGCCTTTGTACCGGAGATCCCAGGTGATGTCCATGCTGCTGCTCAGCACACCACACTTAGTAACAAGGCTGTAGTGAGCTGTGATGCCTGTATTCCCTGTCTCCCCATCATATATTCTTGCTCCCCTTCCTTTGTCCTCTTTCTTCTGAGGAACCCTCTCTTTGTGTTTGGGTATGTCTGCACACCCCTGCACCTTTTGCCCATACAGGTGGAAACGTTTCCCAGATCCACCAATCAGATTCTTCATTCTCTAGACTGTGATTGGTTTAGGGGTGGGCACAGGACACAAGCCAGGCAAATCAGCCCTGCTTGAACGTCTGCTGAAACTTTTGGAAGAGATATTCTCTTTCACTAAATTTTCTAGCTTGAAAGATAATTCAGTCCACCTGGTGGTGGCTGTTTTTAGTCCTGTTGAGAATGTAGCCAACATGGATGAAAGTAGAGTTAAGAGATGGCGAAAGAGGCAGATTCCTGATCATGTAGCTTTAATGCTGAGATCCAGCCATGTCCGAAGCCCATTTACTCCTTTGAGGTTTCCAGTTACTGAGCCAAATACATCCCCTTTTCCTGCTTAAGTTAATTTGAGTCAGTTTCCTTGATGAGGAAAGAACTCATCTTCTTCCCCTCGTGTATCTAATATGCTCCTACTGAATTTAAAGTTTCAGCTTTTACTTTTTGCCTTCCACAGTCCTCTAGTTTCCAATATTAAAGCCTTAATTGGATGGCCACTCTCCTTTCCCAGGTGTTGGGAACAATCCTGATTTGGCAGGCACTTTATTTTGACCTTTAGCAGAATTCAGGGATCGCCTTGGTGATTCTGGTAGACTCACAGACCCAAAAAACATAAATGCCTATTTTTAAAATATATACTTTCATTTTTTTTAATGCAGAAGAGAAGAAACAGTAATCTAATATACAGGCAGAACTCCTAGATGAATGTGCTAATTAGGCACCTGCCCCTCAGGCGGTTGCCTATCATATAAGCAGGTGAGCCTCCTTCACTTGATGTCTGGACGCCATCTGCTGCCTCTGCCCGGCCTCGGGGTAGGTGAGTAGCGCGAGCTATTTTTCTCAGATAATTACGTACAGTTTTTTGGGTCTGGAGATGGGAGCATTGTTGGTTTTTAAAGTTAAATGTTTGGGGAGCTTGTTTCTCGCGTACACATCTTAAAAAGTTGAGGTGCCCCGCGTGGGTTTCGAAACCTTAGCTCCTCAGGGAGAAGGTCCTGGTTTTGAATTTTCTCTTTGCTGTGGGTCGCGTCACGGGGTGGTAGGGGGAGGGGGTTTATGTCGAGATTGTGTTTCGGCCTCTTCTGCCCTGCTTTGATGTGGTTTTTCTTTAGTTTATCTGATGTGGAGTTGTCATTCAGCCCGCCTTTAGGTTTTTAAAAGAGGAAAATTTTCGCTCTGGAGCTGCAGACTCAGCATGTCCGCGGTGGCGGGTGGGGTGCGGGGGGAGATGAATTCAGGATGTAACTAGGTCGCCTTCTTGAACCCAGAGCTCCATAGCTGTTTATTTAGACAATAACAGCAGCAAAAGAATAACAATTCTTCTGTGTCATGATTTTTTCCGGATTTACTCTTCTTTCCAGCATATTTATTTGGCTTGGTACTGGCATGGTGTTCGTGGTTTTACAGCTGAAAACACTTAGCAATTAATTCCAGTATATTAAACATTCAAACAGAACAAACTTTTCCTGTGTTTATCCGTTTTCCGCTTCTTGATATACTTTCATTTCACTTATTTAATGCAGAAGAGAAGGAACAGCTACCTAGTACCCAGGCAGAACTTTTCCAAACAAAAGTTCAGCAGATGTTATGCAGAGGTGGCATTATTGTCATTCAGCATTTATATTGCTTTTCATATTCATAAAATGGCACCATTCTTTTCACTCTCCTTAAGTTAATGTTTGTTTTATCAGGTGAGGTAAGAGTTCAACAAGGTGTCTTTCTGAAAGCAAAGTAATTTCAAGGTCAATGAGTCCCTAAAATGCTAATCTGAGAATTAAATCATATGTAAAGCCTGATTTCTTCCAAAAGCAGCTCAAATGTTGTTGTGTTAATAAATGCTAGTTTCCATCCTTGGTATCATTTCACTGTAGGACAATTGCTAATATTGTAATATTATTCTTGAATTTAAATTTCTCACATTCAGAACTACCGGTTCACTCTAGACCTATCACAGGGAAAAAACATTGGAAAACTGTACTTCCATGGTTTTTAATTCTCTTTGTGGGAAGGTGCTTTGCCCCAGTGGTCCCCAGGGTCAACATGTAGTTTTTAAAATGTTTTCATGAAGAGAGAGAATTTAGAGAAGCGTGGTCCACACAATAGGCTGTGGAATCTTAGTCTCATCAAATGAGGCCAGAGCATCTTCCAAATTTCCAGCATTCCTCTTCTGACTTCTCACTGCCTCTGTTTTGCTAAGCGTTATTCATTTTCAGGATTTATTTCTCTAAATTCCTACTCCATTTCAACCCTTCCCTTGCCCAATGGTGCGTTACCCTCATGTCATTTCTTCACTTTCTGGAACTCTCCATAGAGGTGCTACACTTTAACTTTTTTGTTGTCTACTCCAAATCTATTTTATTCTTGAAAGAAAAAAGAGTTCTCTATAGTTTTTGATCTGTAGAGCCTCAGTGAGGTCTCTGCCATAAATATATCCCCAGTGCTGTTTCTGATGACTAAACTTTTACCAGTAGCACTATCTTCTTTGTTCATAATCCACTTACCTAATTAATTAATAATTCTTGCTAACAAATTATTGACTGTTAGTGGTTTCATATATTAGCTTTGCCATGTAAAACGTTATATTTTAATACAACCTTTATCAACCAAAAGAAGCTTAGTGATTATTTTAGGTACTCTAATGGATTTGCTGCAAAAAACAAATTCCTAAACAGAGAAAGCTCTGATTCTTTGTAGGGTAGCCTTGTTTTCTGTGTTTGTTTCCTGCCATGAGTGGTTAACACCTAACATGGTGCCTGGAACCCAGAAGGTACTTAGTAAATTACTGACGAATGTAAGCTGGAATCTGTGTTTGCACTGGGTTCCTTGCATGGTTCCACCCAAGCTGCTCATGTCTGGGTCCAGAGCTGCCTGAATGGGACAGCTTCTGGCAGGCTGTTCCTTTGCTGATTGCATCAATCATTCTTCATTTCTTCTTTATAAAATAATCTATTGGGTACCCACTGACCCTTAAATCTCCTTGTCAAAGCTGCTGAATTTTTCAGTCTCTTCACTGAAGTTAAAGTTGCTACATTATCAATGACTTTGATATCAAATATAAAAAAAATTGGCTGTTTCTAAATGTATCCTCAAAGGAATACTGGCCCTAAAACAAGGTGGAGAAGAAAGAATACTCATTTGATTTGTCCCTGCAGATCATTCTCAAAACGTTGTTTTCGTCACACGTAGAGTAAGAGCTAAGAACTGACAACGATTTAGTCAAATTTATGTAAAAGCTAGGACTGACCCAGATTCAAGTCACCTCAAGAGAAAAGCAGTGATTCACTGATAAAATACATGTAATTGGACATAGAAAACTGTCAAAAACTGTGCTGACTCTCTTTCAGGGCCTGGATGGTGTCTGTGGCTCTTCTGGTTGGTTCTCCTTCTTCTATCAGCCAGATTCCTCTACTTACTAATAGGTCCTGCTCCCTCATCCTGTGTGATTGCTCATGACTCATTTCAGTCCCATTTCTAAATCAGTAATCTCTCAATTAGATCAGCATCTGGACCCAGTACCAGCTGCCTCTGTCATTGAACGTTGCCCAATTCCAAATACTCAAGGAAGTAATCTGAAGGGCCCAATACATCTTTGTGCAAAAGGTTATATACACAGGTCGTAAGTTACTAGCCAATCATATATTAATATCCCCACATGTCTTGTTTAATCCCTGATGGTAAATAATAAATAGTGAATATGGCAGCTTAGGTAGCAGAACCTGTGGGAAGAAATTTGCCCCAAAGTCATTGTAGCCTGGTATAGGTATTAATGTGAGCACTAATACAGTAATTGTATATCTATTTATAAGACTATTAGGGAGTTTTCCACACAAAATGAGAAAAATTACTTTAAATTCCAAGAGTGCAGATCTTCAAAGTATTATCACTTAACAATTTTTATCTTTACAAAACCAAGGAGTTCTCATTTGCTGTCCTTCTTCTTATAAGGGAATGACCTCACTATTACTATGCGTGTCTCTCTTTAAATAAATGTGCTTAGTACATGATATTAGGCCATGGTTTTCCTCTTGCAATTTCCTCTGCCAGAAAACCAAATATAGGTAACAGGGAAGAAGAAAAGGGGAATGAGCCTCTGTCTTAGTAGAAAATTTAAAGTCTGTCTACAGTAGGAAGTGTTCATATGTGATGACTGTGAAACAGAGCATTTGCCTCATGGTAGCAGGCATTTAAGGGACCCAGTGGAATATTTTTCTATATTTAAGATTTGATCACAATGAGAAAGAAATTCTGTGAAGTAATCCAGGACCTATACAAGAAAAAGGTCATTTGTCCCCAAGCCTCATATTTCCAAGAAAATTAAAATTTAGGTTATTAATTACACAGCCAAAAGATGCTATATATGCAGTAGTCATATTACTATGTTAAAAGTATAAATTCTTTCACATTTAAAGAACACCACATTTTTATAATTCTGTTTGGATTTCTTCATTATTAACATATTGAAACCTAAAATATCGGTAGTGTTTTAGACTTTTCTGTCTTAGTTTTTGTCTATGTTAGTTCTGTCTTAGTTTAGACTTTTCTGTGCTGCTATGACAAATTTCAGTAGGCTGGGGGCTTAAAAACAAACATTTATTTCACACAGTTCTGGAGGCTGGAAAGTCCAAGATCAAGGTTCTGGCAGAGCCAGTGTCTGGTGAGGGCCAGCTTCCTGATTTAAAGACAACCGACTTCCCATTTTATCTGCACAGGGCAGAAAGAGAGCTAGCTAGCTCTCTTAGCTCTCTGGCCTCTTCTTATAAGGGTACTAATCCCATTCATAAGGGCTCCACCTTCATGACCTAATTACCTCTCAGAGACCCTACTTCCAAATACCATCACTAGAAATAGGGTTTCACCATGTGATATTTAGGGGAACACAAACATTCTGTTCATTGCGCTCTCTCAAATTCTGAAAAACTCTAAAATACCCCTTCTAATCCAGGCTGTTCAGATTCTTTGTACTTTAACTCATGTTCCTTCTCTTACTCCCTGGCTCTTTAAGTCTTAACCTATCTCTAGTTCTACATGGGTTTACCAAAGGAAATGTCTATTTTTTAGTCCAGAGTGTTAAAAGGGAAGATGCAGCTCCAGAGGTTATAGCAATGACGGCAGCAATTAGAGAGAAAACCTTAAAGAAGCTGATCTGTAATCACTGGATGCAGCTGCCTCTTCATTTTAAGAGATTCCCCTACAGTTCTAATTCTTAGTGACCTAGGATCTATATTATTCAGAGATTTTTGTCACCTTCTCAAATTCTGTCAAATGCCTTCTCAACATAACAACACATTATTGGGAATTAGAAGCTTGTCCTCAAAAACTTTATCAGATCACTTCTAAAGAACAATCTAGTATTTAGAATGTAACTTGCTAAATTAAAAGTTAATTTGACTTCTGACCTTTTTATAAGTAATTAATAGAATATAAACAATGACTTTTAGTCAGCTGAGCTATTTCCATGAAAAAAAATTTAAAAATAAAAAACATCATTTCACCGCTGCTAAGATTGCCAATTTCAAAAGATAAGACATTGCATCACCCTCCATTACTATTAATGCATTTGTCAACCTAAATAAACTTAGGAGGCAATAGTGAAGCAAAAAGTGTTTATTCAGAATCAAAGAATTGCAATTCAGGACCGAATAGAATCCTTGGGTAACAATTCAAACAGTGTCCCCACTAGGGAGTGAAAAGGGCTTTTAAAGGTAAAGATGAGAGGTTTACATTAGGAAGGATTTTAATTATAGTTAGAGACAGAAGCTAGTCTTGGCTAAGCTTGATTGAGTGCTAAGGCTTTCCCTAGAGGGAGGTAAAAGTTGTTACTGTGACAGGTTGCAGGTGTTCTTGCAGAGTCATTGGACTATTTGTGGTTTGGCCCAGTTAAAAAGTTCTTGGTTCTGTCTGGTGAGGATGTGCGTGAGGTCCACCACCTCCTTAATGGCCTCCTGGCTCCATTTTAAAGCCCATTGACATAAGAGATTCCATTTTATTTCACATTTCACACATTCCATATTTATGAATTCCAGAACTCTTTTAGTTGAGACACACAGTACTACAGGAAACTGTTCAATCATCCAGTGCTGCCATCTGCTAAGATTTGACTTTATAAAGTGATTGTAACTGCTTATGGATTTACATATACTGTATAACTTTTCCTTTATAACCTTAAAGAAGACTAAATTAAAAGTTATAGGAAAGAAAATGTTACCACTGAGAAAGAAGACTTTCTTGAAAACTTACCTGACCCTTCAAAATCATGTTTGACATATTTTTTCTTGTGCATTTATTGCTTTATAATTTTTCAATGCTCTTACATTATTTAGTTTGATTTAATCTCATTGTAGGAATAAAAACAATGATTATTATATTTTTAATATCCAAATTTTTGATGTACAACTAAATTCATATTAAATAAGTGCACTCTCCCTTAAAAATAAGAATAATAATTACAGATATGTTAATTACATACATTTCATTAAAATCCACTAATGATGCCAGGAAGAATCACTATATGCATATTGTTAAGGATTTAATATTATTCACGATTTTGCTATTTTCTGGCCTCTTCAGCTTTAATAGCCCTTTTCTGTCCTGATAGGAATGTATCCAATTGTACAGACAGAGACTATGCTTCAGCTCATTAAAAGGCAGAAGCACTTACTCTAACGAATTTTAATGTGTTCTACACTCCTTTTGCAAGTTCAGCTAATTTTGTTCTTTATATGAGAGTTTTTATTATTAAACTCTCTAGTTATACAAAATGGCATACTGCCCTTTTTCCTTTCTCTTTAAAAATAGTGAGAGTACTAAGCAGTGGATTATTTTCAGAAATTGTGTGTTGTATATAAGAGTGTGGGTATTATTTCTCTAACATTTTCATGAAATGTAAAGTAGAACCCCATCATTTCTAATATTAAAATATCGATTTCATAAAAATAATGCTATGAAAAGCACGTAATGGAGTACAGGCATAGGCATACCTGTTTTATTGTGCTTCACTTTATTGCGCTTCACAGAGATTGCGTTGTTTTACAGATTGAAGGTTTGTGATAACCCTACAACAAGCAAATCTATAGATGCCATTTTTTTCAACAGCATTTGCTCACTCCCTGTCTCTGTGTCACAGTTTGGTAATTGTCACAATATTTCAAAAATATTCATTATTATTATGTTTTTTATGGTGATCTGTGATCAGCGATCTTTGATGTTACTATTGTAATTGTTCTGGAGTGCCATGAAGCACGCCCATATAAGACGGTGAACTTAATCTATAAATGTTGTGCTCTGACTGCTTCACTGACCGGCTGTTCCCCTGTCTCTCTCCCTCTCCTCAGGCCTCCCTATTCCATGAAACATAACAATATTCAAATTAGGCTAATTAATAACCCTACAGTGGTCTTTAAGTATTCAAGTGAAAGCAGTAGTTGCACATCTCTTAGTCTAAAACAAAAGCTAGACATGATTAAGCTTAGTGAGGAAGGTATGTCGAAAGCCAAGATAGGCCAAAAGCTAGGCCTCTTGAGCCAAACAGCCAAATTATGAATGCAAAGGAAACCTTCTTGAAGGAAATTAAAAGTGCTACTTTGGTGAACACAGGAATGATAAGAAAGCAAAACAGCCTTATTATAAGTGATAGGAGAAAGTTTTAGTGATCTGGACAGAAGATCAAATTAGCCACAATATTCCCTTAAGCTGAAATCCAGATCAAGGCCCTAACTCTGTTCAACTCTATGAAGGCAGAGAGAGGTGAGGAAACTGCAGAAGAAAAGTTTGATGCTAGCAGAGATTGGTTTGTGAGGTTTAAGGAAAGAAACCATCTTCATAACTTAAGAGCGCAAATTAAGCAGTAAGGACTGGTGTAGACGCTGCAGCAAGTTATCCAGAAGGTCTAGCTAAAATAGTGAAGGTGGCTATGCCAAAAACCAGATTTTCAGTGTAGGTGAAACAGCCTTCTATTGGAAGAAGATGCTGTCTAGGACTTTCACAGCTGGGGAGAAGTCAATGCCTGGCTTCAAAGCTTCAAAGGACAGGCTAACTCTCTTGATGGGGCTAATGCAACTGATGACTTGAAGTTGAAGCCCATGCTCATTTACCATTTACCATTCCAAAAAATCCTTGAGCTCTTAAGAATTATGCTAAATCTACTCTCTGCCTGTGTTCTATAAATGGAACAACAAAGCCTGAATGACAGCATGGTTTACTCAATATTTTGAGCCCACTGTTGAGACCTACTGCTCAGAAAAAAAAATTTTTTTCTTTAAAAATATTACCACTCACTAACAATGCACCTGATCCCCCAAGAATTCTGGTAGAGATACACAATGAAATTAATGTCATTTTCATGCCTGCTAACAGAACATTCGTTCTGCAGCCCATAAATCAAGGAGTAATTTCAAGTCCTGTGATTTAAGAAATATATTTTGTAAGGCTATAGCTGCCATAGAATGTGATTCCTCTGATGGATCCAGGCAAGATCAGTAGAAAACCTTCTGGAAAGGATTCACCATTCTAGGTTCCATTAAGAGCATTCATGATTTATGGGAAGCGGCCAAAATATTAACATTAACAGCAGTTTGGAGGAAGTCCATTCCAACCCCCATAAATGACTTTGAGGGGTTCAAGGCTTCAGTACCGAAGACTGAAGTTGTGGTGGAAATAGCAATAGAACTAGAATTAGAAGTAGAGCCTGAAGATGTGACTGAATTGCTGCAGCCTCATGATGAAACTTAGACAGATAAGGAGTTGCTTCCAGTGGATGAGCAGAGAAAGCAGTCTCTTGAGATGGAACCTACTCCTGGTGAAGAGACTGTGAGGATTGTTGAAATGACAATAAACGATTTAAAATATAACTTAGTTGATAAAGCAGTGAAAGAGTTTGAGAGGATTGACCTCAATTTTGAAACAAGTTCTACTATGGGTAAAATGCTGTCGGACAGCGCTGCATGCTACAGAGAAATTGTTCATGAAAGCAAGAGTCAGTTGATGGGGCAAACTTCCTTGTTATTTTAAGAAACTGCCACAGCCACCCAGGCTTCAGCAACCAGCACCCCGATTGGTTGCAGACTTCAACATCCAGGCAAGACCCTCCCCCAGCAAAGAGATTATGACTTGCTGAAGTCTCAGAAAATGCTTAGCATTTTTAGCAATAAAGTATTTTCTAATTAAGGGATATACATTTTTCTTTTAGACACAATGCTATTGCATACTTTATAGACTAGAGTATACTGTAAATATAACTTTTATATGCACTGGGAAACCAAAAAATTTATGTGACTTGCTTTATTGTGATAATTGCTTTATTGTGGTGGTCTGAAACCAAATCTTCAACATCTCCAAGATATGCCCATAATCCTACCAGTTATCCATTTATTTTTCTCTTAATGTTTGAATCTGTATCTTGAACTAAAGGCCTAAAAAGGTGTTGACTTTTTTCCAAGTATTACTTTTCCATATATAATTTTAAATTATTTGAAGACATTATTTGAAATTATTACTTACAGCTGGGAAAATAGGAGAAGTAATACTTAAGTTTGGTCTTGTGTAGGATTTTAGCAGATGGAAATATAGAAAGTAGAACAAACAGTTTAGGTAAAAGAAATGACGAT
Organism: Tursiops truncatus; assembly: GCF_011762595.2. Taxonomy (NCBI): domain Eukaryota; kingdom Metazoa; phylum Chordata; class Mammalia; order Artiodactyla; family Delphinidae; genus Tursiops; species Tursiops truncatus. The sequence goes on from NC_047036.1 coordinate 82,007,084, forward strand.
CATAATAAGAATTCCTATGCACTGCTTAGGCACTCTGACCAGACACTATTCTGTTTTCTTGTTTAAAGACATTCTGCTAAATTTAATCCTGAGATACCCTTATTTGCATATTACGTATGAGGAAACCAATGCCAGATATGTTAGACAACTGTCAAGAATAAATTATCACTATTTGAATTAAAAGTGATAGAAAGTTAGATATAGTCTTGGTCTTCCTAACATCAGGATCAGTGCTAGTTCAAATATACGCATCTTTTCCCAAACGGGCTATACATATCACTGTTTGTAATGAGATTTTGTGATGATACAAAGAGAACTTTAAAAAATATAAATAGTTATAAATAGTTAATAATTTTTTATTATTTTCTACTTATGGCAAGTTATTCACTTCCCAATAGTATTAGAAAGATCTCCTCTAAAATAAATCTTTTAAAGTAAACAATGAAAATGTAACATATAAATCCTTATATGTAAATAGTCCATGGCTCATATGGAATTTTCTTTACTTCATAATTTTCATAGCTTTGCTCAAGATAACTACTATCAAGAAATGTTTCTCCCCGTGAAAATCAAATTAAATTAAAATTAAATAAAGCAACAAAATGAAATGAAAAATAAAATAATAAGAAAAAAAATGAAAAAATAAGAAAAAGTAAAACAATGAAAGGCACAGCAATCTTCAACATAATGCAAACTGATATCATCAGCATATTTGGGGGCCCTGTGAGAAACTCAGCATTTTATATTTTCCTGATATGAGCTATATACATACAGGCTACACTTTCTTTCTTTTATGTGCAGTAGTTACTGCTCCTGAAGTTTCATACCAAAAAAACACTCCTCAACAGGGACAGGTTGCTTAAAGACAGCTTGAGTCCAACTAGCCACAATGACATACGTTTGGCAAGCCACCTATTCTTACCACACCTGATAGGGGAATACACGATGCCCCACTGTGGCACTGTGTGATGTGCCTACAGTAGCACACTTTGCCACCCATCCTTCTGCATTCATAATTCACTGAGCAAAATAAACCACCAATGTCTTTGTTCACTCAGTCTGTACTGAAGTACAACAGTAAACTCCAGAGGACATAACTAGGTTTTTCCAAGAACTCTTGGAACTCCATGTTACAATCTAATGTTTCCCAATCATTTGAACTTTTTTCTCCAAAGTTTTTTTTCCTTTTTGTAAACATGGTAATTTCAGTTAAAGCCCTAACCTGTAAACACTAATATCTAAATCACCTATGAGTCTTTTTCAGTTGTCTATTTTTTCTCTTGGAAATATCATCTGGAATCCCTAAAAAGATTAACAGAAAATGGTATTTGATCTAAAATTACTAGACATTCCAAGAGTTAGGATAATAAAATCCTAACCCATGGGAAAAAACAAACTTTGTGCATGTATGAATAAACTACATATAGATAAAGATACACATATAGATAACAATGAAGATTTTCAAGAAAAAAGAATCACTTTTTTAAAAATGTAAAAGCCTTGAAATAGAAACAAATATAGTTATTAGTAACAGTAATTTGGTTAATACTAGTAAAATAATGAGTGACATATATTTCTGTTATTACAAATGGCCTTTATAATCTAGTTATATTATTTTAAAGGGTTTTTAGTTCAGTAAGACAGAAAAACTAGATTTGTTCTCTAACTTTTGAAACATGACTATTTTGTCTGTTTGGGTTTTTGCTTAATGTCTTCCCCAATTGAAGGATCTGTTGTCCCAAAAATATTCTGGACATGAAGAGCTCAGTCTCTATACTGAATATGAAGGCAGGATTTAAGCCTCATTAGCAAGAAGTGGACTGTGGTTCATAATGCGGAAATGTTTCTTATTCTTTCCCCTTTTAGCCATGATTCATTATTGTGCTGCCTCAGCTGTGCTGAAAATTGGTATTCATAGTATAAATGGCCATTAGTCTACGAAGTTCTAACTCACGTCAACCTTACATAGCATTTATTTACCAATAAATTATATAGGCCTGATACGTTCACTGTAATCAAACATGTAAAGTACTTGGGTCAAAGTTAGTTTTTCAAGAACATTCAGCCTATTTGTTGTACCAAGAAAGGTAAATTACTGTTTTGTTTCATCACTTCAATCAATCTGTTTTTATTTTAAGCCTTTGATCATCTTGACATTGCTCTTAGAACCACCCATTAATTAAGAGTCCAATACATTTCTCCACTTTCATTATCTCTTTTTAAAGCTGCTATAAAGTCAACAATTCAAGATGGAACACATGTAGATTTGCCAAACCATAACTAATAGATAGGCCATGTAGAGATGAGCATAATAATCAAGTTCCTCCTACCCAGGGATCTAAATTTAAACTCCTTGGAAAAAGTTGTTGATAAAAGAGAAATGGGTTGGTGGAAGAAGAGGAGTCTCTGAGGAATGAGAGTAAATGCAAATACTTTTTTAAAGTAGTGCACAGAAACACATTATTCAGACATTCATTCCATAGATTGAAAGGCCCCTGAAGGCACAGAAGCCAACGTTTTATTCATCATTATTTAACCAGTATCTACCATGGTATCTCATATATAGAAGAAAGCTAAAAATAATATACTTAATAGCTTTTGGTATTTATAAAACTAAACCTACAGATCTGTAAGATTCCATATCTGGAAAACAGTGCAGTGATCTGCCAGGGAGTCTGAGTCTGTTTTGTTTTCCTCTCAAAGCCTGCAATTCCATTCTTAATATGTGTAATCTCTTCTCCTCCCGTAAGCTCTAAAATGCCAATATCATTACTCAGAATAATTATTTATTCATTCAAACTACAGGTATTAACTAAGTCTCCATTAAGTACTAGGTGCTGTGTTAGATGCTAGCTATAAAATGGTGAACAAATCAAACAGAATCCTGTTCTTCTGGAGCTCATAGTCTATTAAACAGTCAAATTCGATATAATAGAATTAGTGCCATCATGGGAAAAGTAGCAGGTGCATCCTAAATAGGAAGGTACCTAAACAGGTTATAGTGGGTCAGGAAAAGCTTCAAGGAGAAAGGAGTTTAAACTGATGACTGAAAAAGGAGTAGGGATTGGTCAAATTGAGATCTGGGGAATGAATGTTCCAGGAAGAAGGTGCTGTACCAAAGAGAAAGATCTCAGCTGAGTGAAGCACTGGTTTCAGTGAGAAAATGGGAAGAAATTTTGTCTTTCTCAAGGAAACTGTTGGGGAGAGACCAGGGTAAGACATTGCATGGGATAAGGAGGAGAGGTTAAAAAATGGGTTAGGTTATTAAAGGCCTTCCAAGTTTCCACATCTGGTCTTTCATGCCACCTTCTAAATTATTTACAAATCAATTTCATCTCCTTTGACTTGTTCCATGCTTTTGTTTTATCATTAGATTTGTAACTGATTTTCCTTCTATATTCTTTAAAGAAATTACTTGATCAGATAAATCTGAAAAGTTATTTCTATGTCTAGTAAAGTTCAAAATATTCTTTAGATTTTTGTTCATTTCTTATAACCTTCATTGACTGAGATATGAAACTGTAGATGATGGCAAGAGAAAACTCAAAAAGAAATAACCTGATTTTTCAAGGTATCGTTGTAAATAAATCATATGTATTGTGGGAAATCTGAATCTAGTTGAGATATCTTATATTCTTCATTGATTGTAATTTGAATTTGAGAAATAAATGGGAAGATAAATCATTTATTAAGCAAATACTACTACTAGTTTCTACTAGTAGTAGTACTACTAGTACTGAAACTAGTACTACTAGTTCTGAAACTAGTACTACTAGTTTCAGAATTGCAAAAAGAGACCACATAGAACAAACTGTAGATCAATTTCTTCTTTCACTATAGTCTTCATGCACTTGGTACTTTGCATACTGTAATAAATAGGATGTACCTTAGCTGCCGGTAACAAAAAGCTTAATTCAAAATCAGTAAGTTTAATTAAAATTTTTATTTTGTATACTGAGAAAGCCTGAGGTAGTATAACTTTACAAGTGATTATTTCAACAGTCCAGCTATCCTATCATCATACAATGGGTGCTGCAGTTCGTCACAGAAAGATGTAATAATGTACAGTGGGGAAAAAAAAGATGCTGTCTACTCCAATTTAATCATATTAAAAATCAAAAAAACCCTTCCAAGAAGCCTCATAGCTGATGTTCCTTCACATCCCATTGAATGGAATTGTATCACATCCTAGATTAATTATCTATGAGAGGTCTGGGGTTTCCATGATTAGTTTTCATTAAAGCACATTTACCCCTAAATTTTTTTTTAATACTATCCCTATTTTCCATTTTTTTTTTTTTTTTTAGATATTGGGGGTAGGAGTTTATTAATTTATTTTTGCTGTGTTGGGTCTTTGTTTCTGTGCGAGGGCTTTCTCTAGTTGTGGCAAGCGGGGGCCACTCTTCATCGCGGTGCGCGGGCCTCTCACTATCGCAGCCTCTCTCGTTGTGGAGCACAGGATCCAGACGCACAGGCTCAGTAGTTGTGGCTCACGGGCCTAGTTGCTCCGCGGCATGTGGGATCCTCCCGGACCAGGGCTCGAACCCGTGTCCCCTGCATTAGCAGGCAGATTCTCAACTACTGCGCCACCAGGGAAGCCCCTACCCCTAAATTTTGAACAGGCTTATTGTCCTTTTAGAGTAAATAATTGAACAAAATCAGATTCTGATTTTGTTAATAAGGAAGGAAAAAGGGAAGAAATATCTTTTGGGTAGAAATAAAAATCAAATACTGTCTTATATATTCACTCCCATATGACTGGTAAAATAAGGAGCACCAAAATTGTAATTCCATTTATATTACTATTTACATCATGATTTTTTTTTCCATTTTATCAATCTTCTGACATACTATAGAGACATTCAGTAAATAATTAGGTATTATCACCATTACTAGTTTGATCCTTGGATTTAATTGTCATTAATAGAAATATAGTTTTCAAGTAACTGTGATGGACTAGAATAATACCCTATAAGTGAATTTGTTTATAAGTACACATTTTGGAATTGTTTGATAAGGGAAGAAAATATTTAACCTAAAGGCTAATGTGAGGATGAAGTATAATCTGGAAAGTGCCAAGCACAAAATCTGGCACATGGCACATATTCAGTAAGTGGAAGGCAAATGGATTTACTATAAATGGCATAAAATGGGTACCTGATTTTGTTTATTCCAGAAGTGTTCTTACCTCACCTATTTAAGAATATATGATAAAATACATCTCAAATCTCTTTAAAGTTTCTTTAAAATGTAAGAAAAACAATTTATTTCATGAATGTTTTATAGTATGAGTGAACAAGTGTTTCACCTCCTTGGATAAGATTATTTCTAAGTATTCTTTGTGATGCTGTTGTAAATAGGACTTTTTAAAATTTTTCCTTTTTTGTATAGTTCCTTGCTAGTGTATAGAAATGCAACGATTCTTGTGTGTTGACTTTGTATCCTATAACTTTACCAAGCCGGTTTATTAGTTCTAACATTTTTTGTTAAATTCTTAAAGTTTTCTTTGAGATCGTGTAATCTACAAAGAGATAATTTGACTTCTTCTATCTGATTTGTATGCCTTTTACTTCTTTTTCTTGACTAATTGCTCTGGCTAGGACTTCCAGTACTATGTTGAACAGAAGTGGTGAAAATGAGCATCCTTGCCTTGTTTCTGATTAGGAAAAGCTTTCAGTTTTTCACCACTGAGTAGGATGTTAGCTGTCAGCTTTTCATATATGGTCTTTATTATGTTGAGGTAAATTCCTTCTCTGTCAGATACTTTTCAAATTGGACTGGGAGACACGTATTAACTTTGTGTTCAACAACAGTGTTTGACAGATAATTTGATTCCAGTAAAAGTAACAGCTGGTTTCTTAGAAGAAAGGTAACAGCTGTCATACCACTGGAATCAATAATTTCCATAGAAGATGGCTAGGATGCCAGTCTACAATTTGACGACTTTGGTGAAAATAGTATGTTTGTTTTCTTCAGTCTTTCGAATGGATGGTATATGGAAACTGGCCTCATACTGATTTTGTTGCATAGATAGCCATAACCCGTATGCATGTGGCAGAAAGCCCAGGCTTGGACAATTAAAAATACTCATTTCTCTAATTAATATTAAACCATTACTTCCATTTAAGTAAACTATTTAATCCACCATTTAACTATGTTTTCTCCTCAGGGTTTTCTGGCTGTTCATGTTACTTATAATGATGCAACTGTGCAATAAACTTTCCTAATGGAGTTTAATGAAGTTGTGAATGAATGTACAATAATAATCATTCATCAGTGATGCCTATACAAACTCATTGTGGTAATCGAAATACCAGTGGGCTATCTTTCACCATGACCTCCTGTGGTTAACATCATTATGGAATGTCTGCTCTTACACAGCCATTGAGGAAACAAATTAAGTTGTAGTTTTCTTTCTTTTTCAATTATCAGAGCAATCTAGATTGACATGAACTACTATTTTTGTAAAACTACAGCCTGAAAATATGGTGAGATTGAATATTAAAAACCCTAGTACTAAATCTTCTCACTGTAATCTATAACCACAGTTTTTCCAGGCATCTCTGAAACAAAAGAATAACCAGGGTTTTAGAAGTTGTCCTTTAAGATTTTGCCACAGAATTTCTCTTTTCAATTAGGAATTCTGTGGTTCATTTACAAATAGCAAATAGGGAAAGTGAACATAATATTTCCTAGAAATATCAAACTATGTTTCACTTAATTAATGTAAAAAGCATCAATAGCAATAAATGTTAAGAGAAACACTCTGAATTTTAATATAACACATTTTAACCAGTCTAAGGTCAAAAGCCAAGAGCAGTGGTTCCAAGGTACAGTCCCCCATACAGTAATATTAGCAAATAAGAAACCTTCATGTTGATGTCCAGCAATCTGTGTTTTGTCACACAAAGAGATCTCCTATTAGCAATTTTTGTGAACTTGAGTAAAATAAACAGTCCCAATGTGAAACTGCATGGCTTGCATTCTGTTGTACTATGTATTGCAACCCTTGGGTGAATCATTTTCTGCTACTTCAGTTATCCTATCAGTAAAATGAGAATAATAATAGAACAATGTAATTGTTACAAGACTCAAATGTGATAATATATAAAGAACTTAGAACAGTATCTGTAGCATAGGGTACATGCTTCAAAAAAATAGCTTTTCAGTCAATATTCTCTGATAACAATCTTTCAAATCTTTATATCAGCTATGGTTGCCGAATAAAAAACACAAACAGTCAATAGCTCAAACCTAGTAGGTCACCTGAGCAGTTCTTCTGCAGAGGTAACCACTCGCGGAGATCACTCATGGATCTGTGGGCAGCTGGGGGGCCACCTACTGGTAGCCTCTATGCTTATGGCTGGGATCTCACACATCCCTGGTCTCAACTGGGGTGGTTCCGCTCTGCTCGTGATGGTCTCTCATCCTCCAGCAAGCTAGTCCCTGCTTGTTTACATGGCAGCTGGCAGGGCTTTAAAAGAGAGAGAGAAAGCATGGAAGGCCTCCCACGGGCTGGGCTCAGATCACATACAGTATCATTGCCACCACAGTTTATTTCCCAAAGCAAGTTACAAGAAAGCCAAGATTCAAGGAGTGGAAAAGTAGCCTCCACTGTTGAAGTGAGGAGCTGTAAAAGCTCGTTCCTAAGGGGCAAACTCACATGGAACATTGAGAATTGTATCAATGAAACCATACTCCTTGACGGCCCTCGAACCCAGCTGCACCGCAGATTGGAAATTGAACCCACAATCCCTGTCTTAGGAGGGGACTTGAACCCACTTCCTTTTAATTAAAACTGCTCACCTAGTGTCAGGACTTACTGAAGCTCAGGTTCTTTTGTCTTGAAGCAGAAAGAATTCAGCGTGAGGCAAAGTGATAAGTCAAGACTGAGTATATTAGCCCAGGACGCTTGTGAGAGATACATGCAGGCAGGCAAGGGAGCTCAGCCCTGAGAACAAAGAGCGCTACATTTTTATAATCAAAGAAAAACTGGGGAGGGAAGAAGACCACCTTCTTCCTCATTCTTGGGTAGACATTAAGGCTTACATCAGTAGTTCCCCCTTTGACCCTATATGGTCTAACTGGGACTATCATGGCGCTATTTAAATCATATGTATATTAGCAGAAGGGTGGTAACATGTACTAAAATATGGTAATTCATGTTGGGTTCCAGTATAACGTTCCCTTTCACCTAGTTTCTTTCCCCTTTCACCTATGTTCCTGTTTTGGCTACGTGCAGGAATACAGTTTTTTCAGGGTCCATTATCTTACAGACCTCCCAAAGCTGAATGCAGGTCTTATACCCATTTTTCTGTGGTAGTGGCCTAAGTAAGTCTGTTTAGTTTTGAAATGTTCTGATTGTTGCTTAGCTGCCGTATGTTCTGGGCATTTTCTAGTTGGTGTCTAGCTTACTGGTGATCTCCTGAAGTCCCTCTCTATCTATCTTCCCCTAGTGGGATTTCTAGCTGTGAAACTATCTTATTCTATCCCTACCCCTATTATCAATATTTGCAATCTACTGCAAACTTACTCCTCATTCATATGACATGACCATTATTTTCACGTGGCACCTCTGCTCAAAATGAAACTCACTCCAGGTTAACAGAGAAACCTGGATCATTTGCTGTAGGAGAAGAAAACTGGGCAGGATTTGGCCCTGACTATAAATGCACCATCCCAGGAGTGATACATATCACTTCCATTCACAACTAATTGCCCAGAACTAGTTATAGGACTAGCTACATAAGTTATGGGGCTCAATGCATACTTAAAATGTGGTAGCTCTTATTCAAAAAATTGTAGGACTTTAAAGATGATGGTAGGAGAAAACAGGATCAAGCATGGGAACATTCTAACCAGGGCCCTGTGAGACTGCACAGATCACATGCCCACAGATCAGCCCTGGCTAGTTTACAAGTCTCCATCCAACAATAAATAGGTAAGAAAGTGAAAACTAACCATACGTTCTAGAGGCACAGAATTTAAAATATTTGAAGAACAGCACCAAAGGTTCTCACAAATTTTTTTTTTAGTTATTATTTTTAGAGTAATTCACTTAAAGTAAGGTTTGTTTTATCATACCCTTTCCTATGATACCTCTGTCACTCCAAGAAGCCTAGTTCCATTATCCTTACCTGAGTTGCACAGAATCCCTCACTAAAACATGCTACTCAAGCCTGACTTTACTGAGTTGAATCTAGATTTTCATGCTACCAAGTTATATTTTAATAAGTTTATCCATTAAAATAACCCTTAATAACTTCATTCACACCAAGCTGTTAATATTAATAAAGATTCAAAGTATTCGGCATTCGCTGTATAATTACATAATTATGTAAATGAGAAATACTGTCTTAATCCGCTGGAATAAATCTCTAATAATGGATGTTTAAACATAAATAATTAGCCTGCAGGGCAATTTTTCTAAATGTGAGAATTCCTGATGTCCTCTTAAATCCCACTGGATAGAAGCAATGCCAGCCTATGTAGAAAGAAAGATGCACACCCAGTATTCCATCTGTCTCCCCTAAAATCAATGTCCCTTTTCATTTGTGTGGAGTCATAATTATTAAGATGAATAGACTGTGCAATAGACAGGACCAGCTGAAAGCAAAATAAAAGAGTCAGTACCAACCATCTCTTTTCCTGCTCCCATAATAGGTCATATGTACAGATGATGACACTATGGGATGTGAACATTCTATCATCTTGGGTGCCTGAGTTACTGCATAAAACAAAGCTGCATTGTTCATGGAGTATGTGAGAAAAATACCTTTCGTTGTATTAAGCCACAGATTTGGGGATTGTTTAAGGCATTGTAACCTAGCCTGTTCTGACCAACCACCTAACATATATGATGGATCTGCTCATAGATTCTTTTCCGCCTGTCAGATGTATTATTTTTGAAGAGACTCCCCACTCACATTCAAGTGTAACAACATTGGGCATAAAATAAAGTAAAATCCCGAACTTTCATAGCTTAAAAAGAGCATGAGTAATGCTAAGTAGATGCATAAATTCTCCTAATTGTGATATTTTATCAAATCTAAACCACTATTTGAGCTGCATCCTCATGTAAAGCGAAATAATACACTACCAGTTATAAGTGTAAAATACTATTGATCATGTTTCTTGATTTATAAAGTAGAAAAAATGCACATTTTAGCATTGTTAAAATACGGTAATATTAAGTATCCATGACTTTTTGAACTTCCTGATTAAAAGAGAAGAAAGGGCTCTTGAATTACCATTGACATATTTTGTTTTTGTCAAAAAGATATATGTGAAGATAGGGCATTAAAGATGGTTGCAAAGTCTTCCCTATTTCTCTCACTGAGAATTGAGGTTCTTTCCCCTCTCCTAGAATCTGACTTTATCCTGAAAATTATTTTCATCAGTACAAAGTAGCAGGAATCACACTGTTCAACTTCTGAAGATGGACCTTAAGAGTTCAGAAGCTTTCACCATTCATGCTTTCCATTCTACTTGGAATTCAGCAGACATGCAGTGAGAACTCCGAGCCATGTGGAGAGCCCACCTAGAGGAGGACCATAGCACACTGGTGCACACTGGTTCACAGCCCCAACTGAAATCTGAATGCTGAGCCAGCATCAACTGCCAGCAATGCAAGTGGGCCTCATTTTTCCATTCTCACCCATTAGAGCCTGTGGCCCAAGTAACACTACACAGAGCAGAAGAGCCACTCAACTGAGCCCAGGCAACCCACAGAGTAATGAGAGATGAGAAATGGTTGTTGTTGCTATTATAGTTTTAAGTCATCAAGTCCTGCATAGTAAGTTAAATTTTATTTACTTTCAATTAAGTTCATTTGATTAATTTTAAAATAAACCTAAAATTAATTAAATGACTTTAATAAACAAAAGAGAAAGTTTAGGTTTTCAGATGTATTGACCATATTTCAGTAGACATATCCATAGCAAAATGCACATCCTTTTCAAGTGCAAATGGCATATTTATCAAGATAGTGTATATCCTTAGCACAAAAACAAATCTCAACAAATTTAAAATAATTCAAGTTATATAAATTAAATTTTCTGACAACAGTGGAATCAAACTAAATTCAAAAACAGCAAGGTATCTTAAATATCCCCAAATAATTTGGAAATTAAAAATGTATACACACAGTCTAACTCATGGGTAAAAGGATAAATCAGAAGGAAAATTATGAAATATTGGACCTGAATAAAAAAGAAAGCATAAAATATCAAACTTCGTGAGATGCAGATAAGCAGTGCTTACAGGGAAATTTATAGCCAAAAAAAGTAGGTAACTGATTCAAGGCCTTGAACAGTGATCTATGATACCAGAAATGAGAAAAATTAGAAAAAATTAAAAGAATATTAAAAGTAACTTTATGCCCATAAATCCTACTACTTAAGAGACAAGTATCTTGAAAGATACAAATTACTAAAGTTCATTCAGGAGGAATATATAACCTTAGTACACCAATAACTCTTACACATCTCAAATTCATATATGAAAACCATCCCACAGTGAAAACCCCAAGTCCAGAAGACTTTGTGGGCAAATCCTATCAAACAAACCAATTCTACAAAAACTCATGCAGAAAAATACAAAAGGAGAGAGAATTTCCCATCTTGTTTTAAAAGGCCAATATTACCCTGACTCCAAAATCACACACAAAGAATTACAAGAAAATAAAACTGCAGAACAATATCCCTAATGAACATAGATGCAGAGATCCACAACAGAATATTAGAAAATAAAATCCAGTGATGTATAAAATGTACTATTTCTCCTGCCCATGTAGGTATTACAGAACTGCAAGGGTAGTTTAATTTGGAAAGCAATCAATTTCATTTACTACCTTAATAGATGAAGAGGGAAAAATCATGAGATCCATGTGTCTCTTATTCTTAGACCAGTAGGTACCTGAGAGTCTTCTCATAGAAGGGCAGGAATACAAGTGACCAAGTGCAACTTCAGAGCATATTTCAAACTTCCATTTACATCACAATTGCAAATAACACATGGTCAATGTAAATTTCTTGGCCGAACTCAATGTCAATGAGATGGAGAAGTGTACTGCACTCACATGGGGGTGGGGGAGATGTAAATATTTACTGAGCAATAATCCAAGCTAAGTAGAGCCCCCTTTATAAAGCCATACCTTAGGCAGATATCATTGTGTTCTGTATCATAGAAGAATATATATTTGACAATATAATAGATAAGAGGGAGGTTTTGCTATAGGTAAATGACCTTCCTTTTTGTGCTTAACCATACCCAGGTTTTCAGTAAAAATTAGGACAGAACAGGTGCTCAATAAATTCTTTATATATAGGTTAGTTGGAAGAAAACAAATTTAAAGTCTGCTAGACTTTGTTTGTTATCCTTTTCTGCAACTTACTACCCCAGGTGAAGCTGAGCTAGTTATGTTTTTATTCTGAACCTCAGTTTCCTCATTTGTGAAATAATTCTAAAATCTATATTTTCGTTGTGAGGATTGATTATTGTATTATATGTAGGCCCAATACCATGCCTAGAAGATATGTATCCCCATAAATAGTAGCTAATATGAGTTAACGAAGTGCAGTGTGTAATTAGTATGATGAAGCAGTAGTTAGGTCTCCACACTCAAAGAAAATGAAGTATTAAGGTAATTAACCTGATAACTTTTTTTAAAATCACAAATTATTCAAGTAATTCTCAGCAAAGCAGGATATTGGGGGTAAGTCTGGGGACTTAATTTTTTTATATTTATCATTTATCTGTAGCTAACCTTCTTTTCACTGGAATACCTTGTTGGAACTGTTCATCTTTAAACTTAGAGAGGTGAAGGCAATATTCAATATGTATCACAAGCCCTTTCCATTCCATTGTGAGACTATTACCTCTTTTCTTTTTAAAGATTTTTTTGATGTGGACCATTTTTTTTTTTAAAGTCTTTATTGAGTTTGTCACAATATTGCTTCTGTTTTATGTTTTGGTTTTTTGGCTTTGAGGCATGTGGGATCTCAGCTCCTCGACCAGGGATTGAACCCACACCCCCTACATTGGAAGGCGAAGTCTTAACCACTGGACTGCCAGGGAAGTCCCACTATTAACTCTTAATGAAAAAAAGATTGGGCTACTTATTATCATCCAGTAGTTATTACACTTGGTTTGGCTTCAGTTTCTCTACTTAACAGTTAATGCTTGTAATGCTTTTTTGTTAGTTTTTTTTCTATTTTGTTCAATATAAGACTTATTCAAATTGTGTTTACTCCTTTTATCATTTTTGTAAGGCAAATATCCTAGTTTTAGTTTTTACCAGAGATTGGTTGATTCATTCAAAACAGATGAGTTTACCTAAAGTAACAATTTAAGTTCCTGGAATCAAATGAATTTACTGGATTGTTCTAAATATAGTATGTGGGACTATGGTTCCTATCCTACTCAACAGGTTTACGACAAAGAAACAATAGAAAGACCAAACAAAAACTAGATTTTCTTTGAACATCTGCGTACACATTAACAAAATTACAATTCATTACACATAATTTCATTTATTGTAGAAGAAATAATGAAAATCCAGTGCCTAGCCTCCAAAGTCTGCACCATTCTTATTTACCACAAATAATCCCCAATGCAGCCATCACCTGTAAAGATAGATATTTGGCATGGATGACAAGTAGCAATTTTCAAAGAGCAAACTTGAACACATCACTCAGTTCCACAAAATTCAAATATGCATTCAAATATCTGGTTTCATTATAAGGTTAGCCAGAGCACTTTCCCTTAAAACTAGCTCTTTCACTTCCAAATTGCAAATGATAACATTTATTATTTAAGAAGACTCGAAATAGCTTTAAAAGCCTTTTGTTTGTTTGTTTGTTTTTTTACACTTATCAGTTAGACAATGTGCTAAACTTAAAAGGATTAGTTAAAGTTTTTATCCTAATTTGGGTTGGAACTTGCTTTATATTAAGGCTATCTAATTGTTGTCCCTATGTCAATTTTATATTGCAATTATGATATGAAAGAAATGCCAGAAAGGTCTATTTTAATACCAAGTACAATGATGGTCTAACCACTCACAAATACAGTTTAATATGATATTGCAACTGAAGAGTGAATTTAAGCTCCATTTTCTCAGATGCCGTTTGCAAAATATTAATCACAGAGATGGGCAACAAGGATCTACCATTATGGCAGTTCGTTTTATAGCTACAATATTGTTTTTTCTTTCTGTAAATTCTAAAGTTTATATTAAGATACTCATTGAAAGGTAGAATCAATGACTTCTGAGCCATTTCAGGAACTACAGTTCCCATTATTTTGTGACTAGAGGAAAGGTTTACAAGGACTCTAAGGCTCTTGTTTGTTTGTTTTTCTGGCAACATTAAGAGAATCTTCATTCTGGAAGTCACAGATTTTGACAGCGTTTTTACAACTCATAATTATGAAAATTTCAGAAAGTAAAAGCTCCCTGAACCCCTGGGTTATTTATAATTCAGTGTATATGTTAATTTAGGGTCTAAGATTCAAGTGATTTATATATCAATTATAAATTCTTTTTTGAAAAATCATATAAAAATTCTGTACTGGGGCTTCCCTGGTGGCGCAGTGGTTGAGAGTCCGCCTGCCGATGCAGGGGACACGGGTTCATGCCCCGGTCCGGGAAGATCCCACATGCCACGGGGTGGCTGGGCCCGTGAGCCATGGCCACTGAGCCTGCGCATCCGGAGCCTGTGCTCCGCAACGGGAGAGTCCACAACAGTGAGAGGCCTGCGTACTGCAAAAAAAAAAAAAAAAAATTCTGTACTGATAATGTTACTTTAATTGGAGGATAGAGTGGGTGATATGCAAGCATCCATGTCTTATCTGCTGCAGTTAGACTCCATTAAAGAATTAATAGTTAATTTTAGTAAAGAACTTTCTTTTTAAGGGTATAGTTAAACTTCTAAATACACTCCTAATTTGAATCTACATTTCTTAGTATTTTTTTCTTAATAAAAATTTTGATTACAGAGACTATCTATGGGAAGTAAGATTTGTCTGTAAGAAAATTGAGAGAAATTATAAATTTGTGAAAGAAGTTATATACATACATTTAATACATGCTTTCTTTGCCCTTCCAGTATTAGGATTTCCAAATACCTTTGTTTAAAGAAAAAATACAAAGAGTTATGTTTGTTTCCTATAGAACTGTTTTCTCTCTTCCATACCTCCTCTCCCCGCTTTCCATTTCAAGTAAGTAGTCAAATCCTTAGCATTTTTCTCCTTGCAAGGTAAAAAGTAAAATAAAACAAAAACAAAAGCAAACAAACAAAAAACCTATTTGAAGCTAAGACTTATAAATCTTTATAAAATTATAAATTTGTTGTAGAGGTTATCTCAAGATATTGAAGCTAGTGTGTTGGGAGGAGGGTAGAGATAAAAAACAAATAGTTCAGAGGCTGAAGGGGCCATGTGAGGGAAGGAATAAATGGGTATAAGTCAAAAGGAAGGGGAAGCAAGAGAACACCATCTCCCTCTGCCTGACAGGAAAACGACCGTGCACAGAGTATGAAACATTTTGCTCTACCTTCTTCCTCTCTCCATTTACTAGTAGTGATGAAAGCCAAGAGAATAGATCAGATGAGAGGGTGCAGAAAAGGAATCTAGAATTAGAATAGATGGCTATTACACATTCACGTAAGTATGTCCAATTCTGAATTTCTGGGACCTGTCATTATTGTTCTCCATAGAGTGAATGATTATAACATCTCAAGATTTGCAGATGACACCAAAGGCAGGACAATTTCGCTCAGCAGTTGATGAGAGTAAAATATCTGCTAATGAGTTTTACTGGGAGGCCTGTATAAGAAAATGCCAGGATAAATTAGCACACTTACTTCTCTAGTATCATGTGCTCTTAATTATCAACCATAGATTTGAAAAACCTATAGCAGTCATTAAGAGTTACTATTGTTTGCTTATTTTGTTTTTTAAATAATGATAGGACAGTAGTTGATTTTGATCAAAATGGTCAGGTGAATTCCCTCATTTTTCTATGGTATTAGACCTATAAAGCCCAACTTCTTTTCAGCCCTGACAGTAGGTTAATACTAGTTTGCATGACTCGTATATTTGGTAGTTAGGTTGAATCCATCTTTGGAAAACATGTCTTATTGGCTCTTTTATACACTTTGTTATTGTATTTCTTAGGAGCACTGGTTAAAAGAGATTTGAAGAAGTTTGCCACATTTCTACCAAGTAAATTTTTTTATTTTGCCTAATTTTAATTTCTAAACTTTTGATAACTTGAGAAGAAAATATGAATGATATAATAAAATGCATTATAAAAATATTGTAATTTTATCAAATTTGTATTATTTTAGTATAAATAAAAAGCAGTTATTGGGACAGAGGTTGAGGTTTTCACAATAATATTTTAATTTTATGTTTGCATATTTTTGGTAATACTTAAATGGATTTATGTAGGGATATATTACATCAACACATGGAATAGAATATGCAGATGAATTACTATTTCTATAAAAAGCTTACAATTTTTTGATACATGCGGGCTTATAGATATTTACATTTAAAAATTACCATTGAAATATGCATATTTTAGGATATTGATGTTATGCTTATATTAATCAATTATATTTACCTTATAGAAGGTTTTTGTGATTTTAGAGAGTGTGCAGAACCTGCATTTCATAAGTCAACTATTGATATATGGAAGCATCAGAGAGCAACTTGCAAAAAGTCAGATAGAAAAATAAAAGAAATGCCAAGGTGCTCCCAAACTGCCCTCATAAAAATACATTTTCTTCATTGTACAGCCTGCTTTATTAAAAAAGATGTAGAAATTTCTGCCTTAAATAAATCATAAATATTGCATCCCCTGTCACACAAAGCAAGTGAATAGGTACCATATCCACCTAGTTTCTGCACCAGAACATCAACAGTCAGTCATTTTCTTCTATGGCATATTTATTATGGGACTGCTACATTTTTCTGTGGCTAATGTATGCACTGTTAGTAATTTTGCCCTAAACCGTACAGATAATGTCACAGTTTGGATGACAGTAGAAAGCCATATGGTAGAGCAACGGGGCTACCATGCAACTTGAGCCGAGTTGAGTTAAACAGATCACCACAAAGCTGGATCTTCATATTCTGCAGTTGATGCTGGTCTTGCTGACGGTCCAGGTTGTAAGATTCCCCAGCTCCTGATTGGAAAGGATCCCAATGGCCTGGTCAAAAGTATGTAATGCATCTCCCTCAAACCATAGTCAAGGAGAGAATGTTAGGATGTAACAAGTTTATTGGGTCATGCTTTCAGTTTTGCTATGAATCTAGTCAGAAACATGTTTAGATATTTTAGATGGCAAGTATCTTTAGAGAAGGGCACTACTGACATTTTGAACTGGATAATTCTCTGTTGTGGGGGGCTGTCCTGTGCATTGTTTGATATTTAGCAGCATTCCTGGCCTTACCTTGAAGATGCTGGTAATACCACCTCTCCCAGTTGGGACAGAACCAGAATGCTTCCAGACATTGCCAAATATCCTCTGGTGGCGGTGGGGAGTTGTCCTGGGTTGAGAACCACTACTTTAGTGTAGGGAGTATGGCATATATATCTTTACAGGAATTCAAATCATCTTCCCAGTAGCATCATAAAAGGACTCAGTGAAGCTTACATTTATTGAGAATCTATTATGTGCCAAAACTGAATGAAGTACCTGCACATATATTAATGTATCTGTTTTTCCCAACAAGTAAAATAGAGATTATAGGTGAGAAAATGGAGATACAGAGAAGTTAATTGAATTCCTAGGATTCAGAGTTAAATGTTTGTGACACCAAGGAACATAAAATGAATAAAATAAGGAGTTTTATACCTGTTGTAGGTACAGTAATAGCTCACGAGGTGTCTAGCGTCAGACTAGCCTTGAATCTACTAACACAGTGTTAGACACCTGTGTGTTAGTGTTGGTCTTCTAGAACTAAGTCTAGGTCAGGAGTTCAGCATTTGGAGGAAAATCATATACAGAATAACATTTATTTTATTCTAAAGAATACTTGAATGAAGAATAAAATCGTAGGAACTATACTCAATACTTTGTGATGACTTATAATGGAAGAGAATCTGAAAAAGAAAATATGTATATGTGTGTGTGTATATATATATATATATATATATATAACTGAAACACTTTGCTGTATACTTGAAGCTAATACAGCATTATAAATTACCTATATTTCAATAATTCTTTTAAAGAATAAAAGCATGGGAATTATCTGGATTATTATTAGAAAACATTTGATTCTTATAAATTATAAAAAGCTCCATGAGGCACACCAATTGTAATCATTGTATTCTAGAAATTTTATTTCCCTTCACCAAGATATGTAGCCGAGCATTGCCACTGGAAGGGAATTTGCTTTGCTGTGGGAGTTAGCATGGAGACTGGTAATGCATTCTTTCCTATTGGCATTCTCTGTTTTTTAGATTCTGTCTCTATCTTGGTTACTCCACCATTACATTCTCCATATCTTCCTGATGGGTATGTGGACATAAACTTTAGAAACTTTGCATGACTAAGATCATTTGATTTTTCTCTTATTTTAAAAATTATTTTTATATTTCATACTGCCTCTCACTTATTATTTTTAAAAAACTTTTAAATAAAATATCCACAGAAGTATCTTATTTTACCATAATAAAGATAATATACACTCCCCCAAACTATACTTAGTTAAGAAATACTAAAAAAGTTTTTGATAAAAAAACTTTAGAAATATATGTGGAATTACTATTATTGTTTATGTTTTAGAAATTTTACAAAAACAATATAACAGCTAAGAGTTATAGTTATCAAAAACCTATGAAAAGCTCTCATACACTTTAAGATAAACAACTCAGTATGGCACGATAATGCACAGAAAAGCAAATCCAAATACACATAAAAACATACTGAAATATAATATTAAGGAAGTTCAAACTAAATTAACATAGATATTTTTACCTATATAATTGGTAAAAGTTAAAAAACAAAAATATGGGGGAAAGTATGTTTTTATTCATTGTTGATGGAAATGTAAAGTTTGTAGCTTTTGGGGAACACAATTTGACTATTAACTGCAGCCAAATGTACACATTTTAACAGAAAATCTAACATGACAGTGGAGGAACAAAATAGAAGTTTCTGTCTCACATAAAATAAGCCTAGAAATACACAATCTGGTTAGGACACTCCATGGTCATCAGGGTCTTGTCCAAAGCCGTCATCCTTAGCCACAGCTTACATCTCTGGACTCTCAAAGAATATTGGAGTTCCAGCCATCACAACTTCATGTCAGTTGTCAATTAGTATATGAAAGAAAGGCATTAAAAACTCATTGCTTCCATATTAAGATGTTTTCTAGGAACTGTGCTTATATTACCTAGTCACACAAGTACTTTTAGCTGCAAGAAATAAATATGCTCACCTGAAAGTTAAGGGTTCTATTGCTAAGGAAGAAGGTGAAATAATCCTAAGAGATGACTAGCCACGTACTCACTCTTTGATGGGGCAAAAGAAAAAAGTAATTGCATACAAGGACATGTCTTCTAGGATATTTGTTGTAGCATTGTTTATAATGGAGGAAAATAGGAAACTCAGTAACTGTCCCTTAATGGGGGACTATTAAATAACTTGGGAGTACATTTACATCATGTAATACTGTGCAGTTAGTGAAATGTATGAATTAAAGGTGTACAGATGCCTTAGAAATGTTTCTACAGAGTATTGCTAAGTATGAGAAAAATTGAGACTCAGACACCTGACTTTAGCCATTATAATCCTGTGGTGATGATCAAATGCATTAATGACTCCAAAGGCACTTTGAAACCTGTAGAGTGCCAAGAAATTCAAGGAATCTTTGTGCAACACCCATATTATAAAATTACAGATACTAGATTAACGCATTCAGCAGATAACCCAACTTCTTTAGTGTGTCCCTTGTACTGCCTAGACTGGCAGTCTAAGCATTGCATTTCCCAGGCTCCCTTAGATGTGCAGTTCTGAATGTGATTTAGGTTCACCAGTCAGAAGCATTGCTAGAAAACTAGAATTCAGACAGGAGCTAAGTGAGAAGAGAAGCAGAGCATCAAGTGCCATTTTCCCGGCGTGGATCATGGCGGGGTTAACACTGCCCTGGAGCAGGCAGCAGAGCATCAGATATCTCCTCACCAGGCAGCACCCTGGTTGTCACAGGAGCAGCAGCCACCTTGACTGCCCAGGTCTGTGGTGTGACCTGAGAAACAGTTTCTGGATGCTTAGCCTGAAGTCTATTTTATCAGCTCGCCTAATCATTCTCTAAGCCATTTGGTACTCTGTAATAAATCCTATTCTGGTTAATCAGCTGGAGTAGATTTTGTTCTTGTAAAGTGAACCCTATCTGATGGTGCACTTTTGCTATTTTAATCCGAGAAGATGGGAAAACATTTCTGTGCTCCTCTGATAGTCCTTAAAATATGAAATATGCCAGGACACATACATCTTTTAAAATGTGTAATTTCGCTAAGATGACTGAATCAGATTAAGGCGTGACATATCAAAAACTATGCAACAAGAATTTAATCTCTATAAAATGCTACGTTATCTGATTAGTCTAACTTCCTAGTCTCTCCCTCTTGTTTTCTTGCCTTTAGCAATTAAAAAAAAAAAGGTTATTAGAGTTTATCCCTGTTCATACCCCTTTATTAGTCAAGTAAATATTCATTAAAATTTCGTGGATTCTGGGCTTCCCTGGTGGCACAGTGGTTGAGAATCCGCCTATTGATGCAGGGAACACGGGTTCGTGCCCCAGTCCGGGAAGATCCCATGTGCCGCGGAGCGGCTGGGCCCGTGAGCCATGGCCGCTGAGCCTGTGCGTCCGGAGCCTGTGCTCCGCAACGGGAGAGGCCACAACAGTGAGAGGCCCGCGTACCGCAAAAAAAAAAAAAAAAAAGAAAAAAATTTGTGGATTCTAGCACAGTCTTCTTATCCAGCAAGAAAGTACACAGGTCCAAAATGCTGCCTGACTTATGTTTCATTTCTCCAGTCACATGTGTGGTCCACTTCAGCCTTGTCACAGGAATAATAAAGCAAATTTTTCACATTTTTTAGTATATGATGATAAGTTATTGAAAAAATGACTTTCCACCAAAATAGACATCCAGCCAACTGAGAGCCAGACCTTCTGGGACCAACAGTTCAATGAAAGTTGTGTTCTGACAGCGACATCCTTTCATCAACTGAAGAATTATTAATGTATAAACCCAGCAGTTTTGTAACTGACAAAGAGGATGACATTGGAAAAAATTCTGCCTTCAGCTAGATAAGCATAGCTCACAGCATCCGTGTTCTTTGAGATTTCATATGCCTATAATTCTCTGCCATATATCTAATTATCTACACCATGAGGGGAAGGAATAAGGAATGAAGTCAGGGCTGGGAGGACAGAAAGGAGTTAGCCTGTATGCCATCAACCACTGACAAGTCTGTTTCTCTTACAAATACTGGATTCAAAATAATTGCCAGTGAAGGTCATTCACTTACCTAGAATAAACACAATAGCAATGTAATTTTCTTAATCTCCCATATGAATTTCCTTCCATGTGTTACATTTCCATCTTTCATTTCTTTTGTCTCATTTCATGTCTTCTATTATAGTGGCTTTAATATGCTTACTCCTCAGTCTCTTATTGGCTCTTCTTCAAATCACTTTACTGTAGGTAATTAGCTTTAGTATGTCTGAGACTGTGTTATCTCTGCCTGTTTGGTTCACAGCAGAGTCTTTTATGAGTTCTCTTCTTCATTTAGAATGTAAAAGAGTCAGGACAGAATCAGTGTCTGCTGAGAACTGTGTGGTTTAGTTTGTAATTTCAAGCAACTAATTGCTCTGCTTTTTCTTGATTAGAAACACAAATCCAGTGGCAGAAACATTGTTTAATTAAAAAATAATGAGTGAAGTCAATCTAAAAGAGAGGAAGGGGCTGCCATGTAACTGAATCACTAAATACAAAATCAAATGTGAAACAACCACAAGAATACGCAGAATATAAGAATAAAATATCCGGGCTTCCCTGCTGGCGCAGTGGTTGAGAGTCCACCTGCCGATGCAGGGGACGCAGGTTCGTGCCCTGGTCCGGGAAGATCCCACATGCCACGGAGCTGCTGGGCCCGTGAGCCATGGCTGCTGAGCCTGCGCGTCCGGAGCCTGTGCTCTGCAACGGGAGAGGCCACAATAGTGAGAGGCCCGCGTACCGCAAAAAAAAAAGAATAAAATATCCTTAGAGAAACTGTAGGGCAGATTTCACCCAGATCACTGACTTTGCCTCCAACCAAAATTAATAATAATAAAATACATGCATGAGCAATTTTTTTCACCAGAAGCAATCGACCAAGAAGAGATGAATTTACAGCATTTTGTCATAAAATTTAAAAAGTGGTGGTCCAAAAGAAATCAGGTGAAAATTCTTAGCATGTTGTACACTGATTCAATCTGCCCCCAGGAAGTATACAGGGGACAGAAAGTGTGGTTAGAAGATCATGATACTGCTCACTAGCATGCACAGATACAGAGAGGGATGGAGACTGTATCCAGGGAAAGTCATGAAGGAAGCCATCACAGTGGGATTTCAGTTGCAGCGAGAAAGTTCCAAGAGACAGCCCCCATCTATATTGTCTCTTCAGACTGAAAGAAAAGTGGAAATCATCACAACTCTGTCTAGATAATTATTCTAAGTAATAAATAGGGAGCACAGAAGCTACAACACTCTCTAAGGGAGCAGAGTGCTGGGGGTAGAGGTGAAGAAGTACACTGAGTACTTGAGTACCAAGGTCACTTGTCCTTCACCCTCCACTCCACACAAATCCTTCTTACTTTTCCCTCTGCTGGATAGAGAAGCAGCATTAACTTCTAGGAAGAGACCATCTGATGAGGTAGACTGAACAATTAGAGCTTCAGCCTTCTCAGCTGAATTGCAGAATTCCCACACCATGGGACTAAATATATATTTCAGCCTTGCTGGAGAGCACTCTGGTAGATTCTTTCAAACACAAGCTCAAAAGAGAGGCTAGAACTTTGGTTCCTCCAACAAAGGTTTGCACATTCCCTGTCCTATGCCCAGACCTCACATATCAGAAAAATGGACATAAAGTAATACTCACACACAAACTCCAACTCAGAATGGAGGATGAACAAATCACATATAAGTCATTCACCCTATCCACTCCATATGAAATCCTACCATGGCCTCCCATGACATTTGGAAGTAAATCCAACTCTTTAATCACAGTTATTATGAACTCAATTGTGTTTTTCCAAAATTCATGTGTTAAAGCTCTAATCCCCAGTATTTTGGGATGTGGCTGTGCTTTAGAATGGAGATAGGGCCTTTAAAGAAATAATTAAGGTTAAATGAGGTCAGAAGGGTGGGACCCTAATACAATATGACTGGTACCCTTATTATATAATGTAAGAGGTGCTGTTTTTGTGATGTTCTCTGCATTCTTGTTCATTATGTAAAGAATAATTTATATAGAAACCTTCTGCCCTTATCAGTACCTTTCCTGGCTTCCCAGTGGAGGGCAGCATGATCTGTCTGCTGGGTGAGAGTGTAGCATCCTTGCCTGCACTTGCTGTGTAGAGATGATGTGTTCAATCTTGCAGCTCTCAGGTGCTCTTTCTCGGCTTCAGTGGGTTCATAGCAGACACAGGTCTACGTGTGGCCACCTGGGTAACTGCTCAGCAGACCCTTAATGATAACCAGTTTGGGCATGGGTCTAAGCCTTATCTACTTGTCTAGTTACACAGAAAGGAAAGGAAAAGCTGGAAGTTTTTTAGTCCTTGTCCACTTCTCAATTCTGAGGGCAGGGGCATACTTAATAACAGTCCTTTCATATCAGTACATGGAGTCCAAAAGAAAATCTGTTTTTAGTATTCATTTGTATTAATTTTATCCTGAATGCACACATGAGGTGTTTTGGATCAGAAATAGATTTCTTATCAATGACTTTACAATAAATAATAAGTATATTGGCCTTTTGTCCCCAGGCCTTATCCATGGGGTGATGTGATCAAAAGAAAGTCAAATGTTTCATGGAAGTAACAGGACACTCTAAAGTTGAGGGAGAAGGAAAAATGATTTTGCTCTGATTATAAGGGAGGAAGGAGGAAGCTGACTCATCCCCTCCTGAAGGGGTCTTCTTCTTACTCCAATCATTCGATATGTAAATAAAATCTCTTCAAGAGCCAGATGGTGCCTCTTAAGCTTTAATGACTAAAGTATCTTCAGTTCCTGGGGCTTCATTCCTTGTTCATTCTAGAGAGATGATGCTCTAGTCTCTCCCTCAGCTTGGGGCTTAGCCTAGGGATCTAATCAGGGCTCTAACCACTTGGCCTTCAGGGATCAGAAAAATTAACCAGAGGAAAGGCTACAGATTTAATTCTTATGGTATGTGGAGAGTATTAAGAGACTAGAGCTTTTATAGGAGCACCAAGGAATCCAGGAAAGTTTTATTTTCCCACTAAAGATAAATATGATTTTACACAGGGATCAAATGGACCCAAAAATGTATTAACAGATATAATCAAAGAAAAAATCCTCAAAATGAAGACTTGAATCTACATATTCAAATCTAAAGTACACATTCTATTTAAATAAAATTAATGTCAATATGTTTAAGTAATTGGACTTTAAAGATAAAATTCTGTAAGCATCCAGGCAGGAAAAAAAAAAGTCACCTACAAAAGGAGAAATTTGAACTGCCTCAGACTTCTCTACAGCATTATTAACTGTCCAGACATAGTAGAAGAGTCTCCAAAACTTGGAAATAAACTATGACTCAAGGATGTTAAACCTAGGTAATCTGTTTTATGAATTCAAAGTGTAACAGACACATCTTTACACATGAAGGAACTCAGTGTATATTACATGCACAGCTCCTTCTTGAGAAACTAAAAACAAATCAAAAACAAAAATTAATAATGAAATTCAGCCAAGATGATGCAAATAGTAAAAATATGGTAAAAGGATTAATGTAATATTCAATTACAAACAATAAAGCAATGTCTCTGGGTCCTGAACAAAACTAAATATGATATAACTCAAGAATTTTTTATGCAGTCAGACCTTTGTTGAGTATAAAGAGAACAAATATTATCAAATATGGAAGAAGTCAAGGAATAGATCATCCATGAGACCTTTCTGGAAAATACAACTTACCATTGGAATTCATTCATTTAAGAGACATATAGTATGTAGACATCAAGAATTAGATTTTTGAATATTAGAAATACTATAGAATGATGTGGAGTTTTACACTCCTTTAGTAGAATTTTAAATTTGTAATAATTTCTAAAAAAATACATCTGAATGTTTATACTGTCTCTTCCAGTAATTCACTTCTAGTCATTTATTCTAATGAAATTATTAAGGATTTTTAAAAGATATCTGATGAAAGACAATTATGCCAGAACTCCTTGTCAAAGAGTAAACTTCTCTTTTGATCTTTGAAGACAAGAACAGTTATGGAATGCCTACAATATTATGCATAAATTTTCTGCAGACGTATATCTTGCAATTTTTATTAGGGTAAATTGTGTTCTTTCTGGATATAAAAATACTCAGATAGATACACAGATAGATAGATAGAGAAAACCCAGACATGTCAATGGGAACCCCAAAACTACTAAACACTCAACAATTAGATACATAAAGTAATAAAGTAGTAGCCTTTAAAATTTGAAGTAGGGAAATTAAAAAATAAATTTCTATCCTGATAAATCTTTACAGATATTTGATACAAGTAATATACATCTGCCTGTGGTGTAGTTGTTAGCCCAATTCTGTTTGCAGTTTGGGTTTCTGGAGTGAAATATAAGGCTAAGAAAATTTATGAGTAAATTTATTTTTAGTGTTTTATTCCTTAAAATATAGTTGCAATGTATTTTGTATTTATAAAATATTTCACAGGCAGAAAAGGAACTTGTGTTTAAATTTAGTTATATGAACTTGTTGACTTAAAAAAAAAGGCTGACAAATAAAAAACTTGGAAATCAAATTAAACTCTTCTTGAGCAAACTTTAAAGCTTCCTAAGCAACCCTTAAAATAAAATTTTGCTAATTATAGTGACAATTAGCATAGTGTTTGACAAAAATTATAAATATTGAATTTAATAATAAATATTAATAAATATATATTAATAAATTGATAATTATAAATAAATTAATTATAAATAATAATTATAAATAAATTATAAATATAAATTAATTAATTAATATTAATAAATAATAAAGATAATAAATATTAAATTTAAACTGTAAAATCATCAATAAATTCCATTCAGGTGTGCTTCAGGGTCTAGATTCTTTTGTTTTTTTAGTTCTACAGCATGGTATACTTGTCTATTCATTTGTAGTTATGTGAATAAAACTTTCCCTTAAAGACTCATGTCCTTGTCATCCTCCTCTTATGATCAGAGTTAGTCAACAATATTTGTTTTTTTTGTTGTTGTTGTTTTTGTTTTTATTTATTTATTTTTGGCTGCATTGGGTCTTCACTGCTGCGCGCAGGCTTTCTCTAGTTGCAGCGAGCAGGGGCTACTCTTTGTTGCAGTGTGCGGGCTTCTCATTGTGGTGGCTTCTCTTGTTGCAGAGCGCAGGCTCTAGGCGCACGGGCTTCAGTAGTTGTGACACGCAGGCTCAGCAGTTGTGGCTCACAGGCTTAGTTGCTCCGTGGCATGTGGGATCTTCCCGGACCAGGGCTCGAACCCGTGTCCCTTGCACTGGCAGACAGATTCTTAACCACTGTGCCACCAGGGAAGTCCCAACAATATTTGTTGGTCATAGTTTCAGATACTGAACAATTCAAGTTTATCTAGCCCCAAGAGGCAGAGTACCCAGGAGGGTGATTCTTATTCTGTGGGATACATTAAGATTGGTTATGGAATTTGTTTCCCTTTAACTGACACAAAACTTTAACTTCCTAAAGTCATTTTGAAACCAAGACCTTCACAGAAACCTGTATGATAAGTCTTGGTTTCTAAGATATTAAAATCTTCCTTCTGTCTTTTTTTTTATACTTTAGTTTGTTATAGTGTTGAACTAATTAGTTTTATTCCCAAGATCAAAACTACATATAGATGATGTAAGTCTGAAGGTTTACTATGACTTATCACTACCATTATTATGATTTTTTCTGAGAAATGTTTTAATATTCTGAGGAAATCACTCCAATTCCTGAATTTCTTTAAGCTAGGAAATATAAAAAAATGAATTCCTTCTTAGATTCTGGTTTACTCCAATAGGCAGATCAACACCTAGGCTACTGAAAATTATAGTGTATATACTGCGAATGTATATGTATATATATGCAAATGCATATGTATATATTTCTACTTATGTGTATGTATGTATTTAGTGTATATATACACATGTATTTCTATATTTACATACATGTCTATGTTGGTTGATGAAGAAGTTTGAGGTAATTGAATAGGAGATTTCATTTAATATGTACTTACTAATGTAGAAATATTTGTTACCTTTATATAGGAAAAGAAATGGTGTTTTATCATACAACTTTTGTATATCATACTTCTTATGTTCTCTTATATTTGTTTATATTTCTCTCAGGTTCTCTTAATGGTAATGGTAACACATTATATACCAAGAAGATTTGGTTATTTGAAAATCATTTGTTACAGAGCTCTTAAATTAAGAAAAAAATCCTTCAGTTGTAATGAAGGTATTATAAACTCCTAATGCGTTCTCTTACTGCTTAAATGTATGGAAATAGCATCTGAGTAACACTGATCTGTGCTTTAATCTACATTTCAAGGCAAAGCCATAATTGAGATTGAATCCATGATTTGGGTAATAGATGTTGTATATCTTGGTGTATCAGATAAGATAAACATTCATTAAGTGCCTATTATATGGACTGTGCTAAGAAAGAATAAGAAATGGACACTGCCCTCAAGGAGTTTAAAATGTGATTGAGGAAAACAACAACATAAAATGTTAAATAAAAATGTTAAATAAGAGTCTACAACTGTAATGAAAGTGATGTCCCAAAGATGTGCATAAGTAAGTGCCAAATAAAGTATTCAACAATAACTGCATCTAGAGTGTGACGGCCAGAGAGTCCACACTCATGGGTGTGCTTTAAGGGCAGGTAGAGCATGGAGGAAAAGCACCACGTAACTCCACTAGAGTTCAAGAAGATCACCCATAAATTCATCAATTCTGTTCTTCCCTAGAGTTAACATCAGAAAGGTTAGTTACTCGTGTTTTTCTTTTCTTGGAACTGAAACCCGCAAAGCAGGTAAAGAAATATTGAATTCCATCTCAACCAAAAAAGGATAATATGTTCTCAAGTAGTGGCAATTAGTATTACAAGATATCTCCAAGTTTCCCAATTCTCCTTTAAAGGGGACAAATGAAATAGGAACAAACTATCTATGATTTCTAACGAACAGTTCAGAAGCATCATTATACTTTAGCATTCCTTCTTTTATTTACTCAATGAATATTTATTGAAGGAATAAGCAAAACAAACTAAAATACTTCCCTTGTAGACTTGTCCTCTAAGGAGGGGTAAATGCATTGAAAAAAAAGTAACATCTGAAAAAATATGTAACATCCATCAGTGATTAGAAAAATAAGACAGAGAGAGCAACAGAGGATGAAGGAGAGGGAGGCTGTTGTAGACGCTGTATACAGGGTCTCTGTGAGGATGTAGCACTTCAGCAACACCCAAATCTCAGCTCTCAGTAAGTTTAGAAAATAAAATTCTACCTTAAAAGTTCTCTTTAGACCATATAATTTGCACAAAGGAGCTCATGATTAAATTTGTAATAATCTGGTCAAGGGGTGCATGTGAGTGTGCTTAGTAGAGCTCTCTGTTCCATCATGTTTAAATGTTACAGAGATTTATGGTCCCCAACATAACAACAAACAATGTATATGTCACAACAATATGTCAAATTCCCTGACACCAGTGTTAAAAAGGACATTCCCTGTATAAATATATCAGAAAAGATAAAGTTAGAATAAAAGGGGGGAAAAAAGTAGATACGATTGATAAGACAAGATTAAAGACAAAGAAAAATAGAGCAAAAGAGAATAGGATGGAAAAAAGAGAAATTAGAAGAGAAGAGAGTGGTGATATTCCCACTGATCAACTCCAACTTTGTACAAGTTACTCTTCCGTAAGATAAGAACTGACACCACAGAATTATCAGCCTAATGCTGGGAGCAGAGCTAGTGAATTAAAGAATGAAAACAAAACCAAAAGAAATGGCAGTGCATGCACACTAGTAGTTTAATGAGAAGAGAGGTGTGGGATCAAGGAAGGAATATGCATGTTTGTTTGAGGTGGGAGGAAACTTTTCTAGTTACTGAATGACAATGAATTTTCCAACTTACTTCCATTCCAATTCTATAAATTTAGTGACGGGTTTGAGAACAAATAGTCTCTGCCTTCAAACAACTTTTTTCCCCAAGAAATCTATAGGTATTCTTTATCCAGTAATTTTTTAATTAAAATGTTTCCATTTATAATCATATTAATTAATAAGTGATCATTGAGTATATGCTAAGTGCCTGACAGTATGCTAGGCCCAGGGAGAAGTAAAGACATCCAGTGCATATTTCCTATTATTAAGGTGTTGTCACTTTAGCTTGTATCTTTTATGAAGGTTTATTTTGGGAGAAACTACATTATTAGAAAAATAATAAATGTATATATGGCTTTTTAAGTTTAAATTGTTTCCCATTGATAGCATAAATAATAGAACATTCATTGATCTTTTCTAAACTATTATTCTACAATTATGTCTAGATTATAATTTGTGCAGCATTTTAATACATATGCCAGTAAAACTTTATGTATATGTCAGCAACAGAAAAAAACATTATGCAGAGTTATTACGGCAGTTCATATTGATTATGAGGTTCTAACTATAAAGAAAAAAATCACCGTTACTATTGCCACTATGAAAATAATACCCAAAGAAAAATTAATAATCAATGGGTTTCTAAAAATATACTTTTAAAATGTACTGTAATTCAAAACAGTGCCATGCCTATAGTAAGCCCTTAATCAAATCTGTATTAATGTAGATATCAATATACACTATTTCCTAATATGACCTGTGTGTGAGTGTATTAATCTTAAGGTTTTAGACTATATTGATAAACAGGTCATTGAAATGAAATTATCATTAAACCCACTTTATTAATTCATAGCTGCAAAAACTCTTTTTAACCTACTTGTGTTTAAATGGCTTTGCACTGAGGACTGCAGAATTCTCAGCACATAGTGACTCCTGGAGAACCCCTGCAGACTCTAGCACTTTCCTATCAGCTCAGGGTCATGGCCTAGTGTGACCCCAGCCCCCTTTAAAGTGCCTTCCTGAGAAATCTCAATGCTGCCAGAATTTGTTTCAGCCAGAATCTGGTGATAAGTGACTAGGCCCAGAAGCCTCTGTTAGAGCAGTTACTTTAGAAAGCTGGCAATTATAAATCTTTCCTCTGCTCTTTGAGATGTAAAACTACCACCCAAACCCTTGTCTTCAGGACTAGAGCAGTCTCTTTGAAATGCACTCAGGGAGCTATCTCTCACTCTAGCTCCCAGTCCCTGAGGGAGGATAAGGGTGTCACTTCAGTGAGTGCCTTGCCTGACTGCTTCCTGTCATAAAGATAGAAGTTATGTTTCTCCTCCCCGTAAGCACCGCTTAAATCCAGGGGGCCTGCTCACGTGGGCCACCCCTCCACGCCTTTCTCCTAGCACCCTCAGCCTTTAAAAGGTCTCTCACTTTTGTTTTGAGGATTTGAGTTCAGTTCATGCTGGGTTCTTTTCCCTGTTGCAGTAGTTACTGAATGAAACCTGTCCTTAGCACTTGGCTAGCATCTGACTTTGTTTCTCTTTGACAGTACCCTTCTAGAAATCTCACATTTTCACAACCTTCTCTTCTTTCACCCACTCCCCAGAGAGGTATGTTCCATGATCCTCAGTCTCTTCCTCTTTCTGCGTAGCATTTCCTATATGTAGGTCATTTTAACTATGCTGTCCATGCTCTGGGCATTTTAATGGCCAGAGCAAGGAAGCTAAAACTAAGACTTTTTAACAATAAGGTAGGGAGTGTGAGTAATGCAACCGTTTAATTCTTTCTTCTTGACATTTTTTTTAAAAAGGGGAGGGGTTGTGGACTCTTAGCTTTATTTTTATTACCAAGTAACGTTAAGGAAGCCACTAGACTTTTTCTCCCTATCCTCAGTCCCCACACCTCTTAGTGATTAATATGTCCTTCGTCACAGGTGAGCTGCAAAATGGCCCGACACACTTTCCTCTTTCCTTACTTCAAGGGCAGCTTACTACCTAAAGGTTCTCCACCCATGTCTTTGTTTCTCAGGGCCATGTACCATTTGATAGTTTGGTACCATCTGGTACTTTCTGCTCTTCCGTAAAGAGCATGCAGAGAAAGTGCTTTGGCAACGGAAAGGGTCTGGGTAAAATTATGGGGGTGAAGCCAGGTCTGCCCAACTTATCCCTACCTATTTTTAACACTTCTAGACATTTTTCTTCTAGGTCTTGACACATAAAGTTGTATCCAAACTGGTTCCTGAACAAAGCCTTCACTTTCTTCACATATCTCCTCTGCCTTTTTCTTTTTCCCCAATTTTTATATCAAGAATTTATCTATTCAGGGGCTTCCCTGGTGGCGCAGTGGTTGAGAGTCCGCCTGCGGATGCAGGGGACGCGGGTTCGTGCCCCCGTCCGGGAAGATCCCACATGCCGCGGAGGGCTGGTCCCGTGAGCCATGGCCGCTGAGCCTGTGCATCCGGAGCCTGTGCTCCGCAATGGGAGAGGCCACAACAGTGAGAGGCCCGCGTACCGCAAAAAAAAAAAAAAAAAAAAAAAGAATTTATCTATTCAAAGAGTCATGTAAATTTCATTTTCTTTATTAGACCCAGAAAACTTTCCAGCAGAATGAAGTAGGTAGACTCTCCTTCTTTTTAACCCCTTCACATTTTTATTTTTCCTAGTACCGAGTTTCATTCACTTTTATTTTCCAATCTCTCCCTTTAAGAGTAAGGATTTTGTCAGACATCTATACATAAACAGTACTCAGTAAATGTTTCATCAATGTAAAAGAATGTAGAAGTATGAGTAGCAATTAATCTATAAGGTAAATTAATAAAAGATTTTCAAGTACATCCTAAGGTTAGCTTACTTTAATTTCAATTCAGTCTTCCATGCAGCTAAGACGGGGAAAAAATGCCCATCAGAAGGCATATCTATATTTTAATTTTAAAACCATAGGAATACATAATTTTAAATTCTCTCTAGGACACCATTAAGTACAGAAGAGAATAAGATGCTAAATGTAAGTATTTTGTTGAATATCTTAACAGCACAGTGTGAAGACAGTGATTCAAAAATCATAGGTTGATCCCTGAACATGTCAATTGTGTAATGGTTTTACTTTTATGATACACATCATTCCCTAAGCATCATTAAATTGAGCTGACACTCTGTTATTAAAATATCTATATTTAAAGTATAAATCAGTGTTTAATATGTTGGTCAAGCACAAGGCATCTATGACATGATGTTAAATTCATTATGCATTACTAAAGAAACTCACTTTATGTCCAGCACTAAACAGGACTTGATTTTATAACATTCTAGAGAGGGCTAAATAGTGAAAAACTCTTTTTGTGTGTGAATCCTACAAACATTCATTTTCTGAAAGAAGAGCAATGTCTCATAAACAGATCACATGATTTTTTATGAAATATAGTTGATTTACAATGTTGTGTTAGTTTCTGGTGTACAGCAAAGTGATTCAGTTATATATGCATATATTTTTTCCAGATTCTTTTCCATTATAGGATATTACAAGATATTGAATATAGTTCCCTGTGCTATATAGTATGACCTAGTTTATCTGTTTTATATATGGTAGTATGTACCTGTTAATTACAAACTCCTAATTTATCCCTCCCCCGCTTTCCCCTTTGGTAACCATAAGTTTGTTATCGATGTCTGTGAGTCTGTTTCTGTTTTGTAAATAAGTTCATTTGTATCATTTCTTAGATTCCACATATAAATGATTATTATATGATATTTGTCTTTCTCTGACTTACTTCACTTAGTATGATGATCTCTGGTTGCATCTATGTTGCTGCAAATGGCATCGTTTCATTCTTTTTTATGGCTGAGTAATATTCCATTGTATATATGTACCACATCTTCTTTATCTAGTCATCTATGGATGGACATTTAGGTTGCTTCCATGTCTTGGCTATTGTAAATAGTGCTGAAATAAACATTAGGGTGCTTGTATCTTTTTGAATTATGGTTTTCTGCAGATATATGCCCAGGAGTGAGATTGCAGGATCATACGGTAGTTCTGTTGTTAGTTTTTTAAGGAACCTCCATACTGTTCTCCATAGTGGCTGCACCAATTTACATTCCCACCAACAGTGCAGGAGAGTTCCTTTTTCTCCACAACCTCTCTAGCATTTATTATTTGTAGGTAAAGAGTAAAGAACCTTTTTTTTTTTTTTTTTTTTTTGCGGTCTGCAGGCCTCTCACTGTTGTGGCCTGACGCGCAGGCTCAACGGCCATGGCTCACGGGCCCAGCCGCTCCGCAGCATGTGGGATCCTCCCGGACCGGGTCACGAACCCGCGTCCCCTGCATCGGCAGGCGGACTCTCAACCACTGCGCCACCAGGGAAGCCTGTAAAGAGCTCTTAATGAGAGATTAATTAAAACAGAGTTCAGCATCCCTGAAATTGAATACAAAAAATGCCAGCTCTGTGAAAGTAAGAAGAATTTTAAGTAGCATAATACATAGTTTACTTTGATTAATGGTTAAGGTAAGTTATAAATGCTATTTATTCTACATGTTTTAAGGATAGCAGATGAGTGGTATAAAGAAAGTCTGAAGGATAAAGGATATATACTTACATTAGAACAAATACCTACACCTGTACTTTAAGGAATGTAAACTTTCTCATATAAAGAGATGTAGGATTTCCAGAAATGGACTATTCAATGAGTTTACGACCAGGTTCACATACTGCAAGCTGTGTCATTAACACAAAATTACAGCCGCTGTCTGGATAAACTTCAGAATCACAGAGGTTGTACTTGTTAAACTAAAGACCTCATCTGGACGAACACAGGAAAGAGGTTATTAAATCATGTGTGCAATACCCGGTTTCTACAATTATACCCAAGCTTGTCAAAATCTCCTCCAAGGAAGGGCAAATAATGTGGTGTCCTTGATAGCCCTGTAGTTTCCACTTCAATACATAAATCGGCTGTAGGAGGGAAGAGGTGAGAAACAGAGGAGGCAGGCATTTTCTGCTTTCTGGGCTTTAACTTCAGCCTTTCAGGAAACCCGTTTGTAACTCACCAGAGTGATAGGGCAGAGAAAGAAGAAAGGGCAACAAAATGGTGAACACAGGTACCTCCTTTGAGTTCTGCTCAAGGTTAGAGGACAGAGCACATGTATTTGTTGACATGTCTTCAGTGACTTCTCCAACACAACTGCCACTACTGCTGTTCTGGGGAAGGTGAACTCACACTGGGAAAAGCATAGAGAAGCACACACATCTCAACAACAGCCTTTGTCTTTTAATTCGTGATACTAAACACACTCATAGGAACACACACACTGTCTTCAACACTTATTCTACCATTTATATTCACATTTCATTTATAGCTTCACTTTTTGTTATATCCTGAATTACCACATGAGTTGTATTCCCCCCGTCCCTCAGTTCTTGCCATTTCTTTTGTCTTATGAACGATCAGGAGCAGACTTATGGTGCAGATCGTTCCCTTCTTCCTGTAGGAGCTCATCTTGGATGCCCAGGAAAGCCCTGGAGGCACCAGCTCCCTCACTTCTCTTGATAGGAAGGTTCTGTTTGGGGGAGATAATAGCCGAGGTGGGGGGAATCCATAAAATGTGAGGTGATCAGGCAGCCCAGATGCCCCTCCTGGAGCAGCAGGATCTCTGCAGTGAAGCGGAGGATCCACGGAGGCTGAGCTCCTGCTGTGTCCAGGCAATCAGTGCCCTGTGTGGTCCTGCGAGGTTCACACAAGCGCCAGGGCAGTCCACCCCTCCTCCCTGGCACTAAGCTTTCTTTTTAGATCAGCCTTCTAAGGCATTGGAGGTGGCGGCTGCTACTTGCACTTGAGCTCAACGATGTCACTGGTCCTTTCCTCTTCCTAGCAGGGAAATGAGAAGAAACAGCCAATCGCCTGCTGTCTTGTTTTGTAGCAGCGCTGCCTGCACAGTGCGGGAGGCAAGGACAGCCCTCACTCCTCACCCCGACCAGACACTCCCTGCTGGGGAACCAGTGTTGGCACTGTCTGGAGAGAGAGCAGCACAGTAGGAAGAAGTCAGGTCGCCCTTCTGGGACCCCAAAGCATTAGTTCTCTGGACGTGGGTGCTCTGAGTCTGTCCACTTCAGCGTGAAGAGGACACCTCAGCTGGGGACAGATTAGAGACACTTCTTGAGGGAGAAATGCTTCAGGTAGAACTGGGGGTGCATTGTGAGAGGGCTAGCTTCTGCCAAGCACCTGTGCTCAATACACACGTTGGTGCACATGCAAACTCATGCTCTCCCCAAGCAGAGTAAGTGGGGGAGGGAGGGGGAAAGGAGTTACAGGACGTTTTATATTCCCTGCATTGCTCAATCCGGAAAGTACAAATACATGCACGATCAGCCAACTGCCTACTCAGTGTGGGTGCTGGATGACGACCC
This sequence comes from Tursiops truncatus, assembly GCF_011762595.2. NCBI lineage: Eukaryota > Metazoa > Chordata > Mammalia > Artiodactyla > Delphinidae > Tursiops > Tursiops truncatus. The sequence goes on from NC_047036.1 coordinate 82,042,869, forward strand.
TGACTCAGGATTCTGCAGGAAACAAGTGATGACAGAGGTGTCATAAGGAACTCTGTGAACGTGTATGTGGATCTTTCACTCCCTTTATGGATACTATTCCTCTGGCAGAAGTCTAGAAAACTCCAATAAGTTTAGAAAACTCCAGTCCCACTTAAACTTCATAGAGAAGAAACAGGATTCAGAGATAAAACAGCCACCAAGGGCCTTCCTTTAAACGCAAGGCAACACCTGCCCCCCACCCCACATTCTCCACTCAAAGAAGGTAGAAGGACAGAAAAACAGACAGAAAGAAACTAGAAAATTCTCTAAAGGTCTCAGCAGTCAGTTTAGACCATTCTTTTTTTTTTAATTAATTAATTTATTTATTTTAAATCTGATACTAGAAGTTATAATGGGACCTTCACCTCACTATTTCTCCCAGAGCCTGGTCGCATCTTTTAACCTGCGTGCTGGGCGGCAGTGGGGCCGGGGGCGGGGGTTGTTGGGGGAGGGGAGAAGGGGAGGGGCTTGGGATAATGGAGGGAGGCCTGTAAGGGTGTCTGGAGATGAGCTTCTGGAGGTTCGACCACCTCCACCCCAACACCCATCTGGACTCTTGGGTCTTCTCAAGCTGGGCAGTGGCTGCAGTTGTCAGCCAGCCTGAACTTTGGGGGTTTACAAGTCCTCTTGCTCAAAAAGAGGGGTGGTATAACCCCTGTTTCTCCACCCAGGGGAAAGGGATACCACCCCTCTCAAGATTTAGGAAGTTAAGAACCCTGAATCTAGAGCCCATCCTTGCTGAAGAGTGAGCTAAGGAATCAAATCAAAAACTGTCTTAGAGCAGCCGCATAGCACAGGGAGATCAGCTCGGTGCTTTGTGACCGCCTGGAGGGGTGGGATAGGGAGGGTGGGAGGGAGGGAGACGTAAGAGGGAAGAGATATGGGAACATATGTATATGTATAACTGATTCACTTTGTTATAAAGCAGAAACTAACACACCATTGTAAAGCAATTATACTCCAATTAAAAAAAACTGTCTTAGGATCAAATAATTAAAAACCTTTGACACTTCTAGTGGATTGCTGGGACATTCCGTGATTATTGATACTTCTGCAAATCCTCTTCTACTAATGCATTTCTGTCTAGGATCAAATAATTAAAAACCTTTGACACTCCTAGTGGATTGCTGGGACATTCTGTGATTATTGATACTTCTGCAAATCCTCTTCTACTAATGCATTTCTGTCACCGTGACTGTTTCTCAGTGAACAAAAGAGCAAAAATAAAATGGGTGGAGGTGGTCACTTGTTGTGGTGATGTTGGTTAGGATTTTGAATCCTCTACGTTAGTTTTTGATTTTTAAAATAGTAAATGAATGTATTCTGGATTTAAAAGAAATTCCAATAACAGGCATCTCTGAAGAAATATTTGGCACTTAATTAAATTCATCCACCTTTAAATGACCAGCTATGAATGGAGAAGGCTGGATGTGATGTGTGGGAACATAGACAGGATTAAAATGCAACCCCTAAGCAGCCTAGGAGCTCATTATCTCAGAGGGAGATCAGACATTAAAATTAAATAAATTGCAGTGTTCTACAGCCCACTAACAGTAGCATTTGGAAGTATGCCTCTAGAGCTTCGGTAAGCTCTTGGAGTTACAATTTTGGGTGCAAGGGAATTGGAAGAAAGAAAAAACAGCTTCTTGGAAGAGCAAAGTTCTAGGCTCTGTTTTCAAGGATAACTACGGAGTTGGGCAAACAGATGAAAGACAGAACATCTTGAGCAGAGCATGTAGAAAGTCAGGGGCTTTTAGAATGGTGTTTCAGGAAATGTCAGGCTATCAGTACAGTTTGAGCACTAAGTGGGAGGGGAGACTCTCAAGAGATAAGGTTAAGCATTTAAGTGGAAATGTTTCATTGTAAATGGAACTGTAGTGGGAACTCATTCAATACAGCTGTTGGTTGGATAATAAACTTTCGATAAAAATCAAAACAAAACAAAACACAAACTCATCACCAGGATAAACAAATGCACCAAGCAAGAACTTGCTACAGGAAACACTTAGGCAAATTAAAGTCATGAAGAGAGAAAATGAGACTTTGCAATTTTATAATGCTGTTCGTTCTGAAAATTTTATATCATGTTATTTTTTTTAACATCTTTATTGGAGTATAATTGCTCTACAATGGTGTGTTAGTTTCTGCTTTATAACAAAGTGAATCAGTTACACATATACATATGACCCCATATCTCTTCCCTCTTGCATCTACCTCCCTCCCACCCTCCCTATCCCACCCCTCTAGGTGGTCACAAAGCACGAAGCTGATCTCCCTGTGCTATGCGGCTGCTTCCCACTAGTTAGTTATTTTACGTTTGGTAGTGTATATACGTCCAGGCCACTCTCTCACTTTGTCACAACTTACCCTTCCCCCTCCCTATATCCTCAAGTCCATTCTCTAGTAGGTCTGTGTCTTTATTCCTGTCTTACCCCTAGGTTCTTCATGACTTTTTTTCCCTTAAATTCCATATATATGTGTTAGCATATGGTATTTGTCTTTCTCTTTCTGACTTACTTCACTCTGTATGACAGACTCTAGGTCCATCCACCTCACTACAAATAACTCAAGTTCGTTTTTATTATGGCGGAGTAATATTCCATTGTACATATGTGCCACATCTTCTTTATCCATTCATCTGTCGATGGACACTTAGGTTGCTTCCATGTCCTGGCTATTGTAAATAGAGCTGCAATGAACATTTTGGTACATGACTCTTTTTGAATTATGGTTTTCTCACGGTATATGCCCAGTAGTGGAATTGCTGGGTCGTATGGTAGTTCTATTTTTAGTTTTTTGCGGAACATCCATACTGTTCTCCATAGTGGCTGTATGAATATACATTCCCACCAACAGTACAAGAGGGTTCCGTTTTCTCCACACCCTCTCCGGCATTTATTCTTTGTAGATTTTTTGAGGATGGCCATTCTGACAGGTGTGAGATGATATCTCATTGTAGTTTTGATTTGCATTTCTCTAATGATTAATGATGTTGAGCATTCTTTCATGTGTTTGTTGGCAATCTGTATATCTTCTTTGGAGAAATGTCTGTTTAGGTCTTCTGCCCATTTTTGGGTTTGGTTGTTTGTTTTTTTCATATTGAGCTGCATGAGCCGCTTCTAAATTTTGGAGATTAATCCTTTGTCAGTTGCTTCATTTGCAAATATTTTCTACCATTCTAAGTGTTGTCTTTTTGTCTTGTTTATGGTTTCCTTTGCTGCGTAAAAGCTTTGAAGTTTCATTAGGTCCCATTTCTTTATTTTTGTTTTTATTTCCATTTCTCTAGGATGTGGGTCAAAAAAGATCTTGCTGTGATTTATGTCACAGAGTGTTCTGCCTATGTTTTCCTCTAAGAGTTTGATAGTGTCTGGCCTTACATTTAGGTCTTTAATCCATTTTGAATTTATTTTTGTGTATGATGTTAGGGAGTGTTCTAATTTCATTCTTTTACGTGTAGCTGTCCAGTTTTCCCAGCACCAATTATTGAAGAGGCTGTCTTTTCTCCACTGTATATTCTTGCATCCTTTATCAAAGATAAGGTGGCCATATGTGCGTGGGTTTATCTCTGGGCTTTCTATCCTGTTCCACTAATCTATATTTCTCTTTTTGTGCCAGTACCATACTGTCTTGAATACTGTAGCTTTGTAGTATAGTCTGAAGTCTGGGAGCCTCATTCCTCCAGCTCTGTTTTTCCTTCTCAAGATTGCTTTGGCTGCTTGGGGTCTTTTGTGTTTCCATACACAAACTGTGAAATTTTTTGTCCAAATTCTGTGAAAAATTCTGAAATTTTTTGTTGAAGTTGTGAAATTTTTTGTTCAAGTTCTGTGAAAAATGCCAGTGGTAGTTTGATAGGGATTGCATTGAGTCTGTAGATTGCTTTGGTTAGTATAGTCATTTTCACAATGTTGATTCTTCCAATACAAGACATGGTATATCTCTCCATCTATTTGTATTATCTTTAATTTCTTTCACAAGAGTCTTATAACTTTCTGCATACAGGTCTTTTGTCTCCTCAGGTACCTTTATTCCTAGATATTTTATTCTTTTTATTGCAATGGTAAATAGGATTGTTTTCTTAATTTCACTTTCAGATTTTTCATCATTAGTGTATAGGAATACAAGAGATTTCTGTGCATTAATTTTGTATCCTGCTACTTAACAAATTCATTGATTAGCTCTAGTAGTCTTCTGGTAACATCTTTAGGATTCTGTATGTGTAGTATAATGCCATCTGAAAACAGTGACAGTTTTACTTCTTCTTTTCCAGTTTGGATTCCTTTTATTTCTTTTTCTTCTCTGATTGCTGTGGCTAAAACTTCCAAAACTATGTTGAATAATAGTTGTGAGAGTGGGGAACCTTGTCTTGTTCCTGATGTTAGTGGAAATGGTTTCAGTTTATCACCATTGAGGATGATGTTGGCTGTGTCTTTGTCATATATACCTTTATTATGTTGATGAAAGTTCCCTCTATGCCTACTTTTTGCAGGGTTTTTATCATAAATGGGTGTTGAATTTTGTCAAAAGTTTTCTCTGCATCTATTGAGATGATCATATGGTTTTTCTCCTTCAATTTGTTAATATGGTGTATCACATTGATTTGTTTATATTGAAGAATCCTTGCATTCCTGGGATAAACCCCACTTCATCATGGTGTATGACCTTTTTTTTTTTTTTTTTTTTTTTTTTTTTTTTGGCGGTATGCGGCCTCTCACTGTTGTGGCCTCTCCCATTGAAGAGCACAGGCTCCGGACCCGCAGGCTTAGTGGCCATGGCTCACAGGCACAGTCCCTTCGCGGCATGTGGGATCTTCCTGGACCAGGGCACGAACCCACGTCCCCTGCATCGGCAGGCCGACTCTCAACCACTGTGCCACCAGGGAATCCCTATGACCTTTTAATGTGCTGTTGGATTCACTTTGCTCATATTTTGTTGAGGATTTTTGCATCTGTGTTCATCAGTGATATTGGCCTGTAGTTTTCTTTCTTTGTGACATCATTGTCTGGTTTTGGTAACAGAATGATGGTGGCCTCGTAGAATGAGGTTGGGAGTGTTCCTCTCTCTGCTATATTTTGGAAGAGTTTGAGAAGGATAGGTGTTTAGCTCTTCTCTAAATGTTTGATAGAATTCGCCAATGAAGCCATCTGGTCCTAGGCTTTTGTTTGTTGGAAGGTTTTCAATCACACTTTCAATTTCAGTGCTTGTTATTGGTCTGTTCATATTTTCTATTTCTTCCTGGTTCAGTCTCGGAATATTGTGCATTTCTAAGAATTTGTCCATTTCTTCCAGGTTGTCCATTTTATTGGCATAGAGTTGCTTGTAGTAATCTCTCATGATCCTTTGTATTTCTGCATTGTCAGTTGTTACTTCTCCTTTTTCATTTCTAATTCTATTGATGTGAGTCTTCTCCCTTTATTTCTTGATGAGTCTGGCTAATGGTTTATCAATTTTGTTTATCTTCTCAAAGAACCAGCTTTTAGTTTTATTGATCTTTGCTATCGTTTCCTTCATTTCTTTTTCATTTATTTCTGATCTGATCTTTATGATTTCTTTCCTTCTGCTGACTTTGGGGTTTTTTTGTTCTTCTTTCTCTAATTGCTTTAGGTGCAAGGTTAGGTTGTTTATTTGCGATGTTTCTTGTTTCTTAAGGTAGGATTGTATTGCTATAAACTTCCCTCTTATAACTGCTTTTGGTGCATCCCAAAGGTTTTCGGTCATGGTGTTTTCATTGTCGTTTGTTTCTAGGTACTTTTTGGTTCACTCTTTGATTTCTTCAGTGATCTCTTGGTTTTTAAGTAGTGTATTGTTTACCCTCCATGTGTTTTTATTTTTTACAGATTTTTTCCTTTAATTGATACCTAGTCTCATAGCATTGTGGTCAGAACAAATACTTTATATGATTTCAGTTTTCTTAAATTCATCAAGCCTTGATTTGTGAGCCAAGATATGATCTATCCTGGAGAATGTTCCATGAGCACTTGAGAAGAATGTGTATTCTGTTGTTGTAGGATGGAATGTCCTATAAATATCAATTAAGTCCATCTTGTTTAATGTATCATTTAAGGCTTGTGTTTCCTTTTTTATTTTCATTTTGGATGATCTGTCCATTGGTGAAAGTGGGGTGTTAACGTCCCCTACAATGATTGTGTTACTGTCAATTTCCCCTTTCATGGCTGTTAATATTTGCCTTATGTATTCAGATGCTCCTATGTAGGGTGCATATTTACAATCATTATATCTTCTTCTTGGATTGATCCCTTGATCATTAAGTAGTGTCCTTCTTTGTCTCTTGTAATAGTCTTTGTTTTAAAGTCCATTTTGTCTGATATGAGAATTGCTACACTAGCTTTCTTTTGATTTCCATTTGCATGGAGTATCTTTTTCCATCCCCTCCCTTTCAGTCTGTATGTGTCCCTAGGTCTGAAGTGGGTCTCTTGTAGACAGCATATATACCTGTCTTGTTTTTGTATCCATTCATCCAGTCTGTGTCTTTTGGTTGGAGCATTTAATCCATTTACATTTAAGGTAATTATCAATATATATGTTCCCATTACCATTTTCTTAATTGTTTTGCGTTTGTCATTGTAGGTCTTTTCCTTCTCTTATGTTTCCTACCTAGAAAAGTTCCTTTAGCATTCGTTGTAAATCTGGTTTGGTGGTGCTGAATTCTCTTAGCTTTTGCTTGTCTGTAAAGGTTTTAATTTCTCCATCAAATCTGAATGAGATCCTTGCTGGGTTGATTAATCTTGCTGGTAGGTTTTTCTCCTTCATCACTTTAAATATGTCCTGCCTCCCCCTTCTGGTTTACAGAGTTTCGCTGAAAGATCAGCTGTTAACCTTATGGGGATTCCCTTGTGTGTTATTCATTGTTTTTTCCTTGCTGCTCTTAATATTTTTTCTTTGTATTTAATTTTGGTAGTTTGATTAATATGTGTCTTGGCATGTTTCTCCTTGGAATTATCCTGTATGAGACTCTCTGTGCTTCCTGGACTTGATTTACTATTTCCTTTCCCATATTAAGGAAGTGTTCAACTATAATCTCTTCAAATATTTTCTCAGTCCCTTTCTTTTTCTCTTCTTCTTCTGGGACCCCTATAATTCAAATGTTGGTGCATTTAATGTTGTCCCAGAGGTCTCTGAGACTGTCCTCAGTTCTTTTCATTCTTTCTTCTTTATTGTACTCTGCGATAGTTATTTCCACTATTTTATCTTCCAGGTCACTGATCTGTTGTTCTTCCTCCGTTATTCTGATGTTGATCCCTTCTAGAGAATTTTTAATTTCATTTATTGTGTTGTTCATCACTGTTTGTTTGCTCTTTAGTTCTTCTAGGTCCTTCTTAAACGTTTCTTTTATTGTCTCCATTCTATTTCCAAGATTTTGGATCTACTTTACTCTCATTGTTCTGAATTCTTTTTCAGGTAGACTGCCTATTTCCTATTTCATTTGTTAAGTCTGGCCGGGTTTTGCCTTGCTCCTTCATCTGCTGTATGTTTCTCTGTCTTGTCATTTTGCTTAACTTACTGTGTTTGGGGTCTCCTTTTTGCAGACTGCAGGTTCGTAGTTCCCGTTGTTTTTGGTGCCTGTCCCCAGCGGCTAAGCTTGGTTCAGTGGGTTGTGTAGGCGTACTGGTGGAGGGGACTAGTGCCTGTGTTCTGGTGGATGAGGTTGGACCTTGTGTTTCTGGCAGGCAAGTCCACGTCTGGTGGTGTGTTTTGGGGTGTCTGTGGTCTTATTATGATTCTAGGCAGCCTCTCTGCTAATGGATGTGGTTGTGTTCCTGTCTTGCTAGTTGTTTGGCATAGGGTGTCCTGCACTCTAGCTTGCTGGTCGTTGAGTGGAGCTGGGTCTTTGTGTTGAGATGGAGATCTCTGGGAGATTTTCACCGTTTGATATTATGTGGAGCTGGGAGGTCTCTTGTGGACCAGTGTCCTGAAGTTGGCTCTCCCACCTCAGAGGCACAGCCCTGAAGCCTGGATGGAGCACAAAGAGCCTGTCATCCACACAGCTCAGAATAAAAGGGAGGAAAGAAAGAAAGAAAAAAAGAAAGAGAGAGAGAGAGGAAGGAAGGAAGGAAGGAAGCAGATGAAATAAAGTAAAATATAGTAAAATAAAATAAAATAGTTATTATAATAAAAAATATTAAGAAAAATATTTTTTAAAGTAATAAGAAAGAAAGAAGAGAGAAACCAAAAAACAGATCCACCAATGATAACAAGTGCTAAAAACTATACTAAAAAAAAAATAGTAAATACAGACAGACAGAACCCTAGGACAAATGGTAAAAGCAAAGCTATACAGACAAAATCACACACAGAATCATACACATACACACTCACAAAAAGAGAAAAAGGGAAAAAATATATATATCCTTCGTCCCAAAATCCACCTCCTCAATTTGGGATGATTCCTTGTCTATTTAGGTATTCCACAGATGCAGGGTACATCAGGTTGATTGTGGAGATTTAATCCGCTGCTCCTGAGGCTGCTGGGAGAGATTTCCCTTTCTCTTCTTTGTTCGCACAGCTCCCGGGGTTCAGCTTTGGATTTGGCCCCGCCTCTGCGTGTAGGTCGCCAGAGGGCGTCTGTTCTTCGCTCAGACTGGACTGGGTTAAAGGAGCAGCTGATTCGGGGGCTCTGACTCACTCAGGCCGCGGGGAGGGAGAGGTGCGGATGCGGGGCCAGCTTGCGGCGGCAAAGGCCAGTGTGACGTCATACCAGCCTGAGGCGCACCGTGCGTTCTCCGGGGTAGGTTGTCCGTGGATCACGGGACCCTGGCAGTGGCGGGCTGCACAGGCTTCCTAGAGGGGAGGTGTGGATAGTGACCTATGCTCGCACACTGGCTTGTTGGTGGCTGCAGCAGCAGCCTTAGCGTCCCATGCCTGTCTCTGGGGTCTGCGCTGTTTGCCGCGGCTCGCGCACGTCTCTGGAGCTCCTTTAAGCAGCGCTCTTAATCCCTCCTCCTCACGCACCAGGAAACAAAGAGGGAAGAAAAAGTCTTTTGCCTCCTCGGCAGCTCCAGACCTTTTTCCGGACTCCCTCCTGGCTAGCTGTGGCGCACTAGCCCCCTTCAGGCTGTGTTCACGCCGCCAACCCCAGTCCTCTCCCTGGGATCCGACCGAAGCCCGAGCCGCAGCTCCCAGACCCCGCTCGCCCTGGTGGGTGAGAAGACTAGCCTCTCGGGCTGGTGAGTGCCGGTTGGCACCGATCCTCTGTCTGGGAATCTCCCCGCTTTGCCCTCCGCACCCCTGTTGCTGCGCTCTCCTCCATGGCTCCGAAGCTTCCCCCCTCCGCCCCCTGCAGTCTCAGCCCTCGAAGGGGCTTCTAGTGTGTGGAAACTTTTCCTCCTTCACAGCTCCCTCCCACTGGTGCAGGTCCCGTCCCTATTCTTTTGTCACTGTTTTTGTTTTTGTTTTCTTTTGACCTACCAGGTACGTGGGGAGTTTCTTGCCTTTTGGGAGGTCTGAGGTCTTCTGCCAGCGTTCAGTAGGTGTTCTGTAGGAGTTGTTCCACATGTAGATGTATATCTGATGTATTTGTGGGGAGGAAGGTGATCTCCATGTCTTACTCTTCTGCCATCTTGAAGTTCCTCCAGATATCATGTTTTATATGTACCTAATTAATGCCAGATCAATGAGATTTCTGGAATTCTGCATCCCATATTACTATAATTTAGTGATAAAGAAGTGTTTGTTACATTTGGTTGATATAATAATTCATGAAATTCACATTCACCTCAATTTATCAGTAAACCAGCAAATGTAAGGTCTAATACTCAGGCCACATTGAAGAAAGTTTGGTCCTAATCAATATGTTATTAAATTTAAAAACATACAGGTTGGATAAGCAGTACTGTTTACAAAATGCACTTTTACTTATGTCTTCCAGTTAGAACTCTTTAAATAAAATTTTGATTAGCAGATGATATATTTAAATGTTCCTTGAGTGCTTACTGTTCAGATAATTATTTTAATAATGCAAAGTTTTTCACTAACTGGAAGCCCGGAGAGGTATAACCCAAGAAGTATTGTGTTTTCCTGTATAATACATTAAAAGGTTAAAAATGAGTTTCAAATATTTCAAAACCATGAAATTTCACATAAAACCTCTAAGATTTCAAGGTTCTCTTCAAAAAGAAGAGTAGATGTGAAAACATTGTACTAATATTCCCATATAATAGCAATCTTTTTTGGTTGAGTAGAAGCTGTTTCTTTTAATGGGGTTTTCCCTTCAGTTGGCCCATTTTGCATTCTTGATACAAAATTGCAAAACATTTTCATTTTGTTTCTTTTTGTGTTACTTTTCTTATACATACTTTTCTTTATTAATATATTTTAGCTGCCAGGTTGCTCTCTCTGCATTATAATGTAAAACTTTCTCAATGAGGATTTCTCTTAATCTGAAACAGAATATAAGAAAATAGTGTAAGCAGTGACTTTCTTAATTATTCTAAGGATGTTTTACAACTAGGAGCACTGTAGATGCACAAGAGAGAAGTCAATTCATTATATACAATCAGTGCCTCAAAGTATTAGGGCTTAAGTCTCTAATGGACCTCGGTTCAGAAAGTTTTGGGATAAGTATTCTTTGATTTACTTGTTTCGTAAATATACTTTTTCATAAACTGGATTTATTTAAGGTGAACAGTTGAGCAAATAACTAATTAAAGCATTTGTGACTTGAAAATGTGTATGCAGAGTTTAGGGAAAGTCACAAATGCTTAGGAAGAATCAGTGAGTACTTGCTGGTGGGGGCCCGAGGGAATAAGGAGAAATAATGAGTGTAATTCACATCTGACCTGCTTCTGCCCAAAGTAATATAAATAATTGATCTCTACTCTGCACTGCCACAATTATCTTTCTTTACATTCCTCTCAAAAGCTCTATGTCAATACATATGGAACACTTAGAGAAAATTGTGCTCTCATAATATGACATCTTAACCAAATTGCATGTTAGTTACAATTGTAACCTGTAATTAGAAGAGTCAGGAAATTTTAAAAGGTTTTAAAATTCTTTCAGGAGAACTCAAAATGTATCTGCTCATTATCCTCAGTGAAACTGAAAATATAAACTACTCACCTTTTAGCTGTGTGCCTGGATAACTACAAAGGACATTGCAGTGGACCTCTGGGGTTGGAAGTAGGTGAATACATTTATTTATGATATAGAAATAAGGGACAGAGATAGGGATGGGGATAGAGAAAAGGGGGCAAATGCATGGAGAGTTCTCAGGAGCAAATAAGTTAGTAAAACGTATACAAGGGGTAGAATTCCTGTGGAGAGGCACCTAGAATCCATGGGAAGCTTGGTTGCATGTTTAGTGTACCACAGACACCTTTTATGTTTATATTGAGGTGACTTTCTACACAAAGAGAGTGCTTGGACTGCTGATTGCTTTTTGACTCTTGATGGATATTCTTCTTCTTTGGTGTTAAAGCAGATGACCAGCAAAAATATGTAGCTGTCTCAAGATCCAGTCTTGTATCCTCTGTTCTCTGAGGAAACAACAGCAAAGCAAGCTTAGACACATCAGAGCACCAACAAATTCAACAACCTCAGACTGTAGTCAACGGGTTGGAGATATGACTACAATCACAGAAGAGATGTTATATATCACATAGTTCAACCATTTCATTTTATAGTTGTGACACCAGAAGCAAGGTAGTTTCAAGTGATTTGCCTAATATACCATTCACTCATTCTTTCATTCATTCAACAAGTATTTATTGTATGCCTCCTGTATGCCAGGAATATCAGGGTCTGGTGATAAAGCAGAGAACAAAAGAATCACATTCCTTTCCTTTCTTACTGTCTAAAATAGAGATAAAAATACAGATAAAAATACTTGAGATTGTTATTTTAATAAGCACAGAAAAGAAAATATATGGGGGGCATGTAATAGGGAGTCATCTTTAGATAGTATAGTGAAAGAAGGCCTCTCTGAGAAGATGATATAGATTTAATGCCTGAAGTATAAGAAGGAATGCCTTTACAAATGAGTGGTGAGAAGAGCAAATTTAAGGCTAGAAAGTAAAAAATGGCTTGACTAAAATGGTTGAAAGTGAACATAAGAGAGATCATTATGGCTAGTGAAGCAAATTGGATGGCAGTGAGAGAAGGTTTGAGGGATATTTGTAAAATAAGCATCTCCTATAGTTATATCAGAATCTAGAAAACCAGATCACTGAAGGAATTATTTGTATCCAGTGTTAATTTGAGGGGATGGGTTTAAAGAAACGTCTTTCATATCATATATTCTACCTTCAGGTTTGGGCACAGTGAATATGTAAGTATATATATGTAATATATACATATTATATATATATATATTATATATATATAAAATATATATTAGTGCTAAAAGCCTCCAGAAGCTGAGATTTTACCAGGAAACGTGACGGAGAAGGAGAGAAGAACAAATGTTAAAGGTGATTTGCATGCCATGATTGTAAGAATTGATAAATAATGATCAAAGTTGGGTAGAGAGAGGAGTAAAAATAGAAGAAATAGGAGTGTAATGATAGAGTCAAGAGCTCAGTTAAATGAAAACATTAATGATATAAAGAATTATTATAATAGGAGTACTAGAAAAAAGTGAGCTGAAAATATAGGAAATGGCAGTCAGGATGGCATGTAATGCAAGATTCAGGGTGCGTCCATGGGAATAAGACACAATGAACATAGGGAAAACATCTGTTAGAGATGATGAAGTCTAGGGGCAAAGACACCAGAGTTTTGAGAAGGTCCTCAATGTGAGTATTTGAAGTCACTGAGAATGATGAGTGGAGTAAGTGCAGAATATGAGTAAACTGAGTGGAGCAGTCCTTCAGCAACTGGGAGTGAAATGGATAGATGGCTGGAACAGTGTGAGGAGAAGCAGAAGGAGGCACCATTGATGACACTGATTTCAGAGGAGGTGGAGTCTCCTGAAAGAAGAAGGCAGGGGAATGTTTTGGGGTTCATAGTAGGAAATAAAATACGCTACCTGCCTCATCACCTGGCCATGTCTTAATGACTGTGAGAGAAAATATAATCTCAGCTTGAGAGGGCTGCCATGGAAGGAGAGAGCATTCCTTGAAACCTCAAGATCGATCATTAAATGATCAGAAGATTGGTAACTTCATCTTAAGTTATCACAAACAAAAGCAAACAAAGCATCTTTTTTTCTTTAGCAAGTGTAGATTGCCTAGTAATATCGTCCTGGTTTGTTTTAATATGAGTTTTTAAATAAGTCCAATCACATTTCTAATATTTTAAGCAGTGTTTTTCCTACTCTTCATTGATAGATACATCAACTAAAATGGATTCAACTTCACCATTACAATTCAATTGCTAAAATATATCCTTTTAATCAGTATTTCTTAAATGAGTATATTAATTTTATTACCTTGATTAGTAACAAACAAACTCAAAACCTCAGTAGTGTACAATACATGTTTATTTTTCTTGTGTTACTTGTCAGAAGACTGTGGGTTTGTCCATGTTTCTCTGCATTCCATGTTCTTAGCTGAAAGAGCTGGCCTTGCTTGGAACATAAAGAAAACCTTTGGCAGAAATTCCCAGTGCCTTCGAAAGCTTCTGCTCAGACATGGTGTTGCGTTCTCTCAAATTTCACTGGCTGAAGCTTGTCAAGCCCAATTACACTGGAGCAGGAGGGGCGGTGCGGGGTAGCAGCAGTCACATCACTTCCCTCCTTGGTGCTTTGCATGTCTTGTGGCAGTGGGTGAGAATATGTCATAGTCTTCACGGAGATGAAAATGGAAATACCTGGGACAGTAAAACAACCTCACACAAGAACTGAAAACTTATGCTAAATACTTCAAATGATCCCAAACAGAATGTACTTATAAATTAAACCCAAATACAATTGGGAGACATGTGTCTGCCAAGGTTAAAATAATAAATACTGGATAATGTTTGTGGCAGCCAGGGGAATAGGAATTTAAGAAAACAGCAGATGTCAAGATTTTTTTCCTTCTTTTACCTTAGAAAATAAATGCAGGTAAAGGAATGAGTTAGTACTAGTTTATTGGAAAAGGAAGACTGGCTAATCTGTCTCCCTAATGTCCTCACTGAGTGGTAATCACTTTTTGGTAAATTTTTTGTGCTTTTGGCCACGAAATAGTTATATTGGCCCAGATAACATGGTTTGATCATTACTGTGATTTAGGTTCTAGGCACTGGGATAAACTGCATTTAACTTATCATATGTCAACCAGCCAAATGGTCGAGATGTTCTTTTGGGAGGGGGTTCCAGGTTAACTTGTGCTCCTGTCTCATTTAGCTCCCCTGATACGGATATCTTGATGTTATATGAATAAGCATTATAGGGCTCTAATCTCACCTCTTATTCTCAAAGTGTCGTCTATATTTATTAGGAGAATTAAGTGAACTGACTCAAGAATATGCTGCTATTTCTTCTCTACTGTCAAATATGGCAGCTATTTTAAATGAGCCATACCATATTGTATTCCTATGAGGATTATACAATGTTTCTTTAAAGAAAACCTGAAATATATAATAAAAAATCAGTTCTAGTCTGAAGCCTTTTCCAAAGGTCACCCCATCACTCCAATACAAAATTTGAGCCATACATAAATTGGACTACTGAATTAATTCCTGGAAGCCTATAAGGAAAATACCAAGAAGTAAAGAAAAAAGTGTAAAATCCTACCATATGTTTCATGTGAATTTTGTTCATCTTGCTTTTTGAAGCAAGCCATTCTTAACCTTGGAATATTTTATCATTTGGCCTTTAAGCTTTCAGGTCAAATTTAATGCCACAGAGATTTAGTCTTACTGAAATAAAGATACGGCAAGCATCTCAGCTTTATTCTTTCTTTGTAGTGAAACAATAATGCTCGGAGCCACTGAGCCAGGCACCAGTGTAATAGCACCCTCCAGCTCATGGCATAACATCCCAACGATAAGTTCAAACTCATACTCTAAAGCTATATTAAATACCTCAAAGTTAGTTATTGCAAAATTATGGTTAAATTAAAGTGATTTTTTGCATGAGACGTTACACATTCAAACATAATGAATGTTCAGTGTGGCATTTATTTGGAAGGATAATGGAAGAGTTAAACAGATATTTATGAGTGATCATACAATTGTACATTAGGTTCAGAAACACTTAAGTGAATGTTTTTGCATTTCTATGAGCTGTGGTAATGTGCAAAGCTATAAGCACATATTAAGGTGCAGGATTAATAAAACAAAACCTACTGTATATTATAATAGGCGTCATCCACATAACAATATATTGAGGGGTCCTTGCTGGCTTTCAAATATAAGAAAAAATATGGAATGAATTTTATAAGAATGTTTATCAAGCTATCCCAAAGAACAGAAAAAATAATGGAGACATACCAGGTACCATTATATTGAATCATTCACAGATTAAAGGAGCATAATGGAGAACATTCACACAATGAGCATTTGGGAAGCTTGCTGTAAGTGGAGATGGCCCAAGTTCTATTTGAGAGCCTGGAAGGGAGCCAATCATGTGCTCTTCTTGATCCCAAAGGGACAAATTTCAAATTTCTGTCTGCTCTGTTTTTCCAAGTTAGGATGCTTGACTGAAACAAAAAACATTTTCTAGTCTCTAGTCAAGGCACCTTGCTGTGTCAGGCAGAAGGAACCTGTGGCAAACAGAAACTTAGTACCTTCTACATATTTTGGGGGAAGAGTAAGAAAATAAAATCCTGCTGGCAAGAGTGCCTCGTGGAATTGTTCAGGAACTCACCATATGACTCTTGTCTTGGGACCTAAAGAGATGCTCAGACAAATTTAATAGAAAATAACCTGCTTCCCATGGGTTGGGTTGGAAATTAGGTACATGAAGACAGGAAGCAGTCTTTTTCCTTTCAGAAAGAGCCAGTGCAATTGATGCTGTGATTGCTCTTTTGGAAATTTGTACACTAATGGATGAGGTACCTTATCCCTGGTTTGATTAAATCTGTTACTTACTTATAATATTAATACAGTGCTTTAGCATATGATAAGGCACCGTCTCTGAAATAATTAGTGTTCACGAGTCTTCACGAGTGTCCGTTTGGTTCCCCAGCAGGTGAGACTCTTGCGATAACAGTACATACTTGAGGGGTTTAACAAAGGCATGAAAATATGACACTGGGGTCTTTTCTAACATCTTCCTCCAGCTGAGTTATTCCCATTTCAGTACATTGCCCATAACTTCCCTTTTCCTTTTCCATCCTAAACCTTTATTAAATATTCTTAACATGTGGACATTGAAAAATATCTTGTACAAAACCTGAAGAAGGAAGAGAACATGATTTGACGAAAAAAAGCGATAATTTTAAGTTGAAGCTGATATAGTCAGTTTTTAGGAAAAGGAAGAGGGATGTCAACTAGGTGCCTCATCTGAATTAAGACATTGTGGCAACATAAACAACAATAAAAAATGTTTTTAAAAAACCCAAACAACAAGAAAATTATTTAGAAGTGGTGGGAAGAATAAAGCAATCTCATAATTACTTAAAAACAGTGTCTTGAGGTAATTCTGCCTAATAAGTGGAATAATTCATTTCCAGTTTCAAAATATATTAGGAAAACTTCTCAGTGGGCAAAGAGTTTTTATTGTTTGTTTGTTGGTTTTGTTTTTTGTTTCTTTGGTTTAGAAATTTGCTATAGCATTTATGAAGGAGACAAACAGAATGATGAAATGAGTGCAATGAAAATTTCAAAGGAATTTTATGACATACATAAAGCAATCTGAAAGAGTTGTTACTTAGCCATGTTTCTGTTTTAGAAATACGCAAGTACATATTTTGTTTGTCAGCATGTATTATAAGTGTTTATTTTACTAATGTAAATACCTCAGTTGAGAAAACTTTAGTCAAATATATAGAGGCTATTGAATATAAAAACAGATTTAGAAATATAATAAGTAATAAGTGTAAAATCAATCTGAAATTTCATCTTGCAATAACTTCCATTTTAAAATATGAACTAAATTAAAAATGATTTGATATTTACAGACTATTATAATATGTTGATTATATTTTAAATATACAAGGAATTACAGTATTTTTAATAATCCCAAGCTACATTTGTGAAGTAAATTATTTTCAGTAATCCCTTTCTTTCAAATAAATATTTTAGAAAGCTTATAGGCATACTTTCATGTTTCATAGGCATGCTAAATACTGTTGCCCAGATAATCATAGAAAATAACCATGTAATCAGCCATTTACCTCATTTATATATTTATTTTCCTTCTTCCCCTTCAGTAAGTTTATCTCAAAGTTTGAATCAAAGGAAGCATTATGAACAATGCATATTTTGAGCACACACACAAAAAATAAAACTTGAACTTAAGAATGGCTCTGCACACGTGGTTTCATAATAGGTTTTTTTTCCTCCTAAGATCAGAAACATCTGCCATACTTTTTCTTTCTCAAAGGCTTTCTTCTAATATTATCTTCCAGAGCCATCACGTGGAAAGTGGACTGAATTTTTATGTCTGGGTACTCAAAATAGCCAAGTTTCCTTATCCCAAATTAATATCTGTGAGCAATTGGATTAGTTTACAATGTCCCTGGTGTTTTGTGTAGTTAGAGAAAAGGCCATATTTTGACTAAACCTTTTAGTCCCAGTTGAAAATAACTGAACAACTAAAGGTCAAGTATTTTATTTCATGACTTCTGGAAGTATTGACACTGGATTGATCCATACCTAGCCAAATTGTTCAGAAAATCAGATCTGAGTATGTAGAAATATCCGAATATCTATGAGAAGATAACTGTGTGAGATGATGGATGTGTTAATTAACTAGGTAGTTGGAATCCTTTCACAATTTTAAAAAGAGAAAAATACAAGTATCTGTAATATTTGTTTTCTTTTTTCTTGTCGGTTGTTTAGAATATCCTTATAGTGTGTCTTTACTATCTACCTCTCCATACCCAAGACATACACTACTACATTTTTTTAAATGTTGTATACTCTTTTATAGATGAAAAAGTTCTTTGAAAGCAGTGACATATGTTATTTATCTTGTATATTCAACCCCTTGCATGGTGCCTAAATCTGTGGACTTAAAAATGGTTTTGGATAATTACATAGTGAGTGAAAAAATAGGAGACTTTCTCTCTGACTAGCCACAGTTTACCTTGCCTTCTCGGAACTCTCTTTTAATTCCTCCATAGTATTTTTTGTGTGGACAATCCTAACACATTTAGGAGCTCCAATTCACCTATTACTGAGACTGTAGACATCTATTTGCATTTGGATTTCAGCAGTTCAAGTACTCGCTTCAGGCTCAATCTCATAACTGTTCTTCCAGATCTTCTAGTTTTCGTGGAATGTTTTGCTATTTTGCTCTGTTATCCTTGGATTCTGCCACTCTTCCTAGCCTGGTTTGGTTGTTTGTCTGGTTACTGTATCTTCGATTACCCTTGTCTGTCTATGTCTAACGTCTGTTTTAGACAGTTGCAAAACAGTTTTTCTATATATCTATACATTTTAGGTTTTAATATGTTTTATAAATTGAAATTTGATAGTGTGCTCTCTTTTAGAAAATACTTTATTGAACTTGTAGTTCACTGAAGATTCTTTAATCTTCATTTTTAAGTGACACATATAGTTTGAGATTTGATAAGTTAAAAAACACTAAATTATTTGAATATTTTTTACAGGTGTGATATATAATACCTAATTGCACATTTCTACCTAATGTAAAAATATACACATTTTTAAAAGTATTTAAGAAAGAGAGTAGTTTCAATTTCAAAACTATTTATTTTATACACATATAGTTCATTTTGAGTTAACAATATATACAATATGGAGCTGGACAAGCATATTCTTTTAAGAGACCATGCAACAGCTGGAAAATTTAGTAAAAAAAAAAATTGAACAAATTGAAACATCTTCATGAGGATATATCTATCCTTGGTCTCTGGAAAAGGCTAAGAAGACTAGTCCACCCTATACCACCTGATTCTTTTCTGGAATGTAAAAGCCCACCTTCTTATGCATCCTCACTCATGCTCCACAGTGAAGGAGTGGTCAAAATTGAAACAGTTGTCATGTGGTTACTCTCTGGAATCATCATTATAGTTTTCTAACATGTGTCGACATACATATTTACAAGGCTAGGTGATCCAGGAAGCCACAACCACTTTTCCATCTATTCCCCTGTACCACAGTTGGGTCAGAACCTCTTTGGGAGCTTCCCACGTGTAATCTGAAACCAGCACCCAGAGGGCAGGGAGAGACTGAAGAAAAAGGCTCCAGTTGGTAGGTTTACTCAGCAAGGGAGCTTAATAATGAGGCTTGTCTTGGGTGGCTGCAAGATGAGTATCTCTCCACATGCACCAGCCAAAATCTTAAGAGCTTATATACAGTTCTGGTTTCAGTCACATACCCAGTCTGGGTAGCCTCAATACCACGTTTCTGGTTCAAGTCTATATCCTGTTGGTTACAAAACCTAGTATTAAGTCTTTCAGAATCCTGTTGAAGTCTGCCATTCCACTGGGCAGGCCAGGATAGCATGTGTTCTGATGGAATAAAGTATTTAAACATTCCTTTTTCTGAGCACAACTGCAATTGATCATCTAGAGATTGTGGCTTCTGCTTACGATATTTTTCATCTCTGTATAACTTGCTTTAACATATGTACACATTTGTTCCATAAACCACTCATGAAAAAGTAGTATTTTTGACAAGTTAATAAAAAATGGTGAAATCAGTCCTTGGTGTCTCATGTGCCACTACAAACTCTTGTCCAAGGGGGTTTCATTTTCTCATATATTTTTGCTCTCTGAAAGGGCTGCTGAAGGAATGAACTATTAATTCCAAGATTTCTGACTATAAACCTCAAACATACTTTGAAATACCATAACAGTCTTTATATGAAAAAGTTAAATCCAAAGGAATGTTCCAATGCCACAGAGTTTGCCATAAAACTTTCAACATCTCTTTGTTCCTGAAGCATAACAAGTCTGGGACTAACCTGCCCTTCCTTCCCACCTGAGACTGCAGCACAAAAAACTGCTAATAAAGAACTGAAACTCTTCTTATCAAACAAGACACCTGATCACCTCACTTATCAAATTAGTCATTGTATGTCAACCAGTTTTTTTCAACTTTATTCAGTATTGTATGGTTCCTATTCATTCTTTAAAGTCTGCATGCTTTGTGACTTCAATACAAAATGCTTAATATATTTAGAATATTATTCAGCAGGCTTTTTCTTTAAAAAGTATATCTATCTCTCTAAATATAAAGTAAGAGCTGCAATATCAATATCATTTTTATTGACATGAAAAATGTCAAAGTCCTACACAGAGTTTCTTGTTCCCTGATAGCCAGACACATCAAGAAAAGGAAGAGGATGCAAATCAATAAAACTGGAAATGAACAAGGAGAAATCACAACTGACACTGCAGAAATACAAAGGATTATAAGAAACTACTATAAACAACTATAGGCCAACAAAATGGACAACCACAAAGAAATGGACAAATTCTTGGAAAGGCACAATTTTCCAAGACTGAACCAAGAAGAATTAGAAAATATAAACAGACTTATCATACATAATGAAATTGAAATTGAAATGAAATGAAATGAAATGAAATTGAAACTGTGACTAAAAATCTTCCAAGAAACAAAAGTCCAGGACCAGATGGCTTCACAGGCAAATTCTGTCAAACATTTAGAGAAAAGCTAACACCGATCTTTCTCAAACTCTTCCAAAAAACTGCAGAGGGAGGAACACTCCCAAATTCATTCTATGAAGCCATCATCACCCTGATGCCAGAACCAGAAAAAGATATCACAAAAAAAGAAAATTATACACCAATATCACTGATGAACATAGATGCAAAAATCCTGAACAAAATACTAGCAAACAGAATCCAACAACATATTAAGAGGATCATATATCATGTTCAGGGGATTTATGCCAAGAATACAAAGATTCTTCAATGTATGCAAATCAATCAATGTGATACACGATATTAACAAATTAAGGAATAAAAACCATATGATCATTTCAATAGATACAGAAAAAGCTTCTGACAAAATTCAACACCATTTATGATAAAAACTCTCCAGAAAATGGGCATAGAGAGAACCTACCTCAACATAATAAAGGCCATATATGACAAACCCACAGCAAACATCATGCTCAGTGGTGAAAAACAGAAAGCATTTCCTCTGAGATCAGGAGAAAGACAAGGATATCCACTCTCACTACTCTTATTCAATGTAGTTTTGGAAGTCCTAGCCATCACAATCAGAGAAGGAAAAGAAATAAAAGGATACAAATTGGAAAAGAAGAAGTAAAACTGTCACTGTTTGCAGATGACATGATACTATACATAGAGAATCCTAAAGCTGCCAGCAGAAAACTACTAGAGCTAATCAATGAATTTGGTAAAGTTGCAGGACACAAAATTACTGCACAGAAATCTCTGGCATTCCTATACACTAACAATGAAAAATCAGAAAGAGAAATTAAGGAAACAATCCCATTTACCATTGCAACAAAAAGAATAAAATGCCTAGGAATAAACCTAACTAAGGAGGTGAAAGACTTGTACTCAGAAAACTATAAAACACTGATGAAAGGAATCAAAGATGACATAAACAGATGGAGGAATATACCATGTTCTTGGATTGGAAGAATCAATACTGTAAAAATAACTATACTACCCAAAGAAATCTACAGATTCAATGCAATGCAAACCCTTTCAAACTACCAATGAGATTCTTCACAGAATTAGAATGAAAAATTTTACAACTTGAATGGAAACACAAAAGACTCTGATTAGGCAAAGCAATCTTGAGAAACAAAAACGGAGCCAGAGGAATCAGATTCCCTGACTTCAAACACTACTACAAAGCTACAGTAATCAAGACAGTATGGTATTGGCACAAAAAAAGAAATATAGATCAATGGTACAGGATAGAAAGCCAGGAGATAAACCCACACCCATATGGTCACCTAATTTACAACAAAGGAGGCAAGAACATACAGTGGAGAAGACAGTCTCTTCAATTAGTGGTGCTGGGAAAACTGGACAGCTACCTGTAAAAGAATGAAATTAGAACACTACTTAACACCATACACAGAAATAACCTCAAAATGGATTAAAGACTTAAATGTGAGACCGGACAGTATAAAACTTTTAGAGGAAAACATAAGAAAAACACTCTTTGACATAAACCACAGCAAGATCTTTTTTGACCCACCTCCTAGAGTAATGAAAATAAAAACAAAAATAAACAAATGGGACCTAATTAAACTTAAAAGCTTTTGCACAGCAAAGGAAACCATAAACAAGACAAAAAGAAAACCCTCAGAATGGGAGAAAATATTTGCAAATGAAACAACAGACAAAAGATTAATCTCCAAAATATACAAACAGCTCATGGAGCTCAACATCAAAAACACAAAGAACCCAATTAAAAAATGGGCAGAAGACCTAAACAGACATTTCACCAAAGAAGACATACAGATGGCCAAGAGGCACATGAAAAGATGCTCAACATCACTAATTATTAGAGAAATGCAAATCAGAACTACAATGAGGTATCACCTCATGCTGGTCAGAATGGCCATTATCAAAAAATCTAGACGCAATAAATGCTGGAGAGGGTGTGGAGAAAAGGGAATCCTCTTGCACTGTTGGTGGGAATGTAAATTGATACAACCACTATGGAGAAGAGTATGGAGGTTCCTTAAAAAACTAAAAATAGAACTATCATATGACCCAGCAATCCCACTACTGAGCATATACCCTGAGAAAACCATAATTCAAAAAGAGACATGTAACCACAGTGTTCCTTGCAGCACTAATTACTATTTAGGTTGTTTACATTTAGGAAGCAACCTAAATATCCATTGACAGATGAATGGATAAAGATGATGTGACACATGTATACAACGGACTAGTACTCAGCCATAAAAAGAAAGGACATTGCGTTATTTGTAGTGAGGTGGATGGACCTAGAGGCCGTCATACAGAGTGAAGTAAGTCAGAAAGACAAATACTGTATACTAACACATATATATGGAATCTAAAAAAACATGGTCCTGATGAACCTAGTGGCAGGGCAGGAATAAAGACGCAGATATAGAGAATGGACTTGAGGACATGGTGGGGCGGAGGGGGAAGCTGGGGCGAAGTTAGAGAAGCATCAACATATATACACTACCAAGTGTAAAATAGATAGCTAGTGGGAAGCAGCCATATAGCACAGGGAGATCAGCTCGGTGCTTTGCGACGATCTAGAGGGGTGGGATAGGGAGGGTGGGAGGGAGGCTCAAGAGGGCTGGGATATGGGGATATATGTATGCATATGGCTGATTTACTTTGTTGTACAATAGAAACTAACAGCGTTGTGAAGCAATTATACTTCAATAAAGATGTATAAAAAAAGATGTGGATTTTCTTAGAAATATCTGAATTAAAATTGCAAAAGTGAAAAAGTGTCTTCTATAGAACTGAGAATATACAAAAAAATTGATACCTGCCTTCTTGATGCTAAACAAGTTTTCATTAGGGACCCAAGGCATATAAATATTTAATTTTGAAAATTTTGTGTTAGGCCACCTACTTTATAATAGCTATATTCTGGTGTCAATTTTGGCATTTGCGTTTTCTAGCTATGATCACTCATAAAGTCATTGGATTATAATTCTACTGTTTTTTGGGAGAGGTAAGGGAGGAAAAACAAAATGAAAAAATTGTCAATTTTTGAAAATAAGTATTACATATTCACACAAACAATTAGAGAAATGATTTCTAGCTTCCATGCTTCCAAGCTATTTCATGCTAACTATTTAGCTATTACAATGCCCAATCTTTTATTTCTACTATGATGCTTAAGTTTAAGGTAAATTCAAGTGGAATAAGGAATTTTTAAAACTAACAAACAGTTTATACCTCTTACACTGGAAAGAAAATTGACCTATCACTTAACGCAAAAAGTTATCAGTTCAAAAGGTGTCATTTATGTGAAAATGAGCATTCTGCCCTCCAGATGGATGGTGTATTATTCTGGAAAAAGTATGGTGTTATCATGGGAAAATAGTTTTGCTTTTTTTTTTTTTTTTAACTTTACATCGAATTGTATTCATATTTCTCTGATGGACTGGTTTTTTATTTAATATTTTTTTATATACAGCAGTTTCTTTTTTTTGAATTTTTGAATATTACTTTATTTTTTTTACACAGCAGGTTCTTACTAGTTATCTATTTTATACATATTAGTGTATATATGTCAATTCCAATCTCCCAATTCATCCCATCACCCCCGCTTTCCCCCCTTGGTGTCCATAGGTTTGTTCTCTACATCTGTGTCTCTATTTCTGCCTTGCAGACTGGTTCATCTGTGCCATTTTCATAGATTCCACATACATGCATTAATATACAATATTTGTTTTTCTCTTTCTGACTTACTTCACTCTATATGACAGTCTCTAGGTTCATCCACGTCTCTACAAATGACGCAATTTCGTTCCTTTCTCTGGCTGAGTAATATTGCATTGTATATATGTACCACATCTTTATCCATTCGTCTGTCAATGGGTATTTAAGTTGCTTCCATGCCCTGCCTATTGTAAATAGTGCTGCAGTGAAAATTGGGGTGCATGTGTCTTTTTGAATTATGGTTTTCTCTGGGTATATGGCCAGTAGTGAGATTGCTTGGTCATTTGGTAGTTCTATTTTTAGTTTTTTAAGGAAACTTCATACTGTTCTCCATAGTGGCTGTATCAGTTTACATTCCCACCAACAGTGCAAGAAGGTTCCCTTTTCTCCAGCTCTCTCCAGCATTTGCTGTTTGTAGATTTTCTGATGATGGCCATTCTAACCAATGTGATGTGATACCTCATTGTAGTTTTGATTTGAATTTCTCTAATAATTAGTGATGTTGAGCATCTTTTCATGTGCCTCTTGGCAATCTGTATGTCTTTTTGGAGAAATGTCTATTCACTTCTTCTGCCCATTTTTGATTGGGTTGTTTGTTTTTTTATATAGAGCTGCATGAACTGCTTATATATTTTGCAGATTAATCCATTGTCCACTGATTCATTTGCAAACATTTTCTCCCATTCTGAGGGTTGTCTTTTCATCTTGTTTAGTTTCCTTTGCTGTACAAAAGCTTTTAAGTGTCATTAGGTCCCATTTGTTTATTTTTATTTCCATTACTCTAGGAGGTGGGTCAAAAAAGATCTTGCTGTGATTTATGTCAAAGAGTGTTCTTCCTATGTTTTCCTCTAAGTTTTATAGTGTCCGGTCTTACATTTAGATTTTTAATCCATTTTGAGTTTATTTTTGTGTATGGTGTTAGGGAGTGTTAAAACTTCATTCTTTTACACATAACTGCCCAGTTTTCCCAGCACCACTTATTGAAGAGACTATCTTTTCTCCATTATGTATCCTTGCCTCCTTTGTCATAGATTAGTTGACCATAGATGCATGGGTTTATCTCTTGCCTTTCTATCCTGTTGCACTTATCTATATTTCTATTTTTGTGCCAGTACCATATTGTCTTGATTACTGTAGCTTTGTAGTATACTCTCAAGTCAGGGAGTTTGATTTCTCCAGCTCCTTTTTTTCCCCTCAAGATTGCTTTGGCTATTTGGGGTCTTTTGTGTCTCCATACAAATTATAAGACTCTTTGTTCTAGTTCTATAAAAAATACCATTGGTAATTTGACAGAGATTGCATTGAATCTGCAGATTGCTTTGGGTAATATAGTCATTTTCACAATACTGGTTCTTCCAATCCAAGAACCTTGTATATCTCTCCATCTGTTTGTGTCATCTTTAATTTCTTTCATCAGTGTCTTATAGTTTTCCGAGTACCAGTCTTTTACCTCTTTAGGTACGTTTATTCATAGATATTTTATTTGTTCTGTTGCAATGGTGAATGGGATTGTTTCCTTAAATCTCTTTCTGATCTTTTGTTGTTAGTATATAGGAATGTAAGAGATTTCTGTGCATTAATTTTGTATCCTGCAACTTTACCAAATTCATTGATTAGCTCTAGTAGTTTTCTGGTGGCATATTTAGGATTCTCTATGTATAGTATCATGTCATCTGCAAACGATGACAGTTTTACTTTTTCTTTTCCAATTTATATTCCTTTTCTTTCTTTTTCTTCTCTGATTGTCATGGCTAGGACTTCCAAAACGATGTTGAATAGTAGTGGCGAGAGTGGACGTACTTGTCTTGTTCTTATCTTAGAGGAAGTGTTTTCAGTATTTCACCATTGAGAATGATGTCTGCTGTGGGTTTGTCATATATGGCCTTCATTATGTTGAGGTAGTTTCCCTCTATGCCCACTTTCTGGAGAAGTTTTATCATAAATTGGTGTTGAATTTTGTCAGAAGCTTTTTCTGCATCTATTGAGGTGATCATATGGTTTTTATTCTTCAACTTGTTTATATGTTGTATCATATTGATTGAATTGCATGTATTGAAGAATCCCTGCATCCCTGGGAGAAATCCAACTTAATCATGGTGTATGATCCTTTTCATGTGGTGTTGGATTCTGTTTGTTAGTATTTTGTTGAGGATTTTTGCATCTATATTCATCAGTGATATTGGTTTTTAATTTTCTTTGTTTATAGTATCTTTAAGTGGTTTTGGTATCAGGGTGATGGTGGCCTCATAGAATAAGTTTGGGAGTGTTCCTTCCTCTGCAGTATTTTGGAAGAGTTTTAGAAGGATGGGTGTTAGCTCTTCTCTAAATGTGTGATAGAATTCACCTGTGAAGCCATCTTGTCCTGGACTTTTGTTTGTTGGAAGATTTTTAATTACAGTTTCAATTTCATTACGTGTGATTAGTCTGTTCATGTTTTCTAATTCTTCCTGGTTCAGTATTGGAAGGTTGTACCTTTCTAAGAATTTGTCCATTTCTTCCATGTTGTCCATTTTATTGGCACAGAGTTGTTTGTAGTAGTCTCTTATGATGCTTTGTATTTCTGCAATGTCTGTTGTAACTTCTTTTTCATTTTTAATTTTATTGATTTGAGTCCTCTCCCTCTTTTTCCTGATTAATCTGGCTAAAGGTTTATCAATTTTGTTTATCTTCTCAGAGAACCACCTTTTAGTTTTATTGATCTTTGCTATTGTTTTCTTTGTTTCTGTTTCATTTATTTTTGCTCTGATCTTTATGATTTCTTTCCTTCTGCTAACTTTTGGTTTTGTTTGTTCTTCTTTCTCTAGTTCCTTTAGGTGTCAGGTTAGATTGTTTATTTTAGTTTTTTCTTGTTTCTTGAGGTAGGATAGCATTGCTATAAACTTCCCTCTTACAACAGCTTTTGCTGCCTCTGTAGGTTTTTGGTCATTGTGTATTCATTGTCATTTATCTCTAGGTATTTTTTGATTTCCTCTTTGATTTCTTCAATGATCTCTTGGTTATTTAGTAACATATTGTTGAACCTCCATGTGTGTGTATTTTTTACAGTTTTTTTTCCTGAAATTGATTTCTAATCTTACAATGTTGGAGTCAGAAAAGATGCTTGATACGGTTTCAATTTTCTTAAATTTACCGAGGTTTGATTTGTGACCCAAGATGTGATCTATCCTGGAGAATATTCTGTGTGCACTTGAGAAGAAAGTGTAATCTGCTGTTTTTGGATAGAATGTTCTATAAATGTCAATTAAATCTATCTGGTCTATTGTGTCATTTCAAGTTTGTGTTTCCTTATTAATTTTCTGTTTGGATGGTCTGTCCATTGGTGTAAGTGAGGTGTTAAAGTCCCCCACTATTATTGTGTTATTGTCAGTTTCCTCTTTTATAGCTGTTACCATTTGCCTTATGTATTGAGGTGCTCCTGTGTTGGGTGCATAAATATTTACAATTGTTATGTCTTCTTCTTGGATTGATCCCTTGATCATTATGTAGTGTCCTTCTTTGTCTCTTGTAATATTCTTTATTTTAAAGTCCATTTTATCTGATGTGAGTATAGCTACTCCAGATTTCTTTTGATTTCTATTTGCATGGAAAAATCTTCTTCTGTCCCCTCACTTTCAGTCTGTATGTGTCACTAGGTATGAAGTGTGTCTCTTATAGACAGCATATATATGGTTCTTGTTTTTGTATCCCTTCAGCAAGCCTGTGTCTTTTGGTTGCAGCATTTAATCCATTCACGTTTAAGGTAATTATCAATATATATGTTCCTATAACCATTTTCTTAATTGTTTTGGGTTTGTTTTTGTAGGTCCTTTTCTTCTCTTTTGTTTCCCACTTAGAGAAGTTCGTTTAGCATTTGTTGTAGAGCTGGTTTGGTGGTGCTGAATTCTCTTAGCTTTTGCTTGTCTGTAAAGCTTTTGATTTCTCCATCGAATCTGAATGAGATCCTTGCCAGGTAGAGTAATCTTGGTTGTAGGTTCATCCTTTTCATCACTTTGAATATGTCATGACACTCCTTTCTGGCTTGTAGAGTTTCTGCTGAGAAATCAGCTGTAAACCTTATGGGAGTTCCCTTGTATGTTATTTGTTGTTTTTCCCTTTTTGCTTTTAATAATTTTTCTTTGTCTAATTTTTGTCAATTTGATTACTATGTTTCTTGGCATGTTTCTCCTTTGATTTATCCTTCCTGGAACTCTCTGTGCTTCCTTGACTTGGATAGCTACTTCCTTTCCCCTATAGGGAAATTTTTGACTCTAATCTCTTCACATATTTTCTCAGGTCCTTTCTCTCTCTCTTCTCCTTCTGGGACACCTGTAATGTGAATGTTGGTATATTTAATGTTGTCCCAGAGGTCTCTTAGGCTTTCTTCATTTCTTTTCATTCTGTTTTCTTTATTTTGGTCCATGGCACTGATTTCCACCATTCTTTCTTCCAGGTCACTTGTCTGTTCTTCTGCCACAGTTATTCTTCTATTGATTCCTTCTAGTGTATATTACATTTCAGTTATTGTATTGTTCATCTCTGTTTGTTTGTTCTTTAATTCTTCTAGGTCTTTGTGAAACATTTCTTGCACGTTCTGGATCCTTGCCTCCTTTCACTTTCCAAGGTCCTGTATCATCTTCACTATCATTATTCTGAATACTTTTCCTGGAAGGTTTCCTATGTCCACTTCATATAGTTTTTTTTCTGGGGTTTTATCTTTTTCCTTCATCTGGTACATAGTCCTCTGCCTTTTCATTTTTTCTGTGTTTCTTTGAATGTGGTTTTTGTTCCACAGGCTGCAGGATTGTAGTTTTTCTTGCTTCTGTTGTCTGCCCTCTGGTGGATGAGACTATCTAAGTGGCTTGTGCAAGCTTCCTGATGGGAGGGACTTCTGAAGGAGTGAATTTCGATTTAAATGTTCTCTTGAATACTTTGCTTGGAAATCAAGTTTTCAAAAAAATGAAATTTTGTTTATATATTTATTTTTATTGTGCTAAATATATTTTATTTTTTTATTTTATATTGGATTATAGTTGATTTACCATGTTGTATTAGTTTCAGGTTACAACAAAGTGATTCATTTATACATATACGTGTATCTATTCTTTTTCAAATTCTTTTCCCATTTAGGTTATTTCAGGATATTGAACAGTTTCCTGTGCTGTATAATAGGTCCTTATTGGTTATCTATTTTAAATATAGCAGTGTGTACATTTGAATCCCAAACTCCCATCTGCCCCTCTCCACCACCTTCTCTCCTGCTCTGGTAACCATAAGTTCATTCTCTAAGTCTGTGAGTCTGTTTCTGTTTTGTAAATAAGTTCCTTTGTATCATTTTTTTTTTAGATTCTTTATATAAGCAATATCATGGTATCTTTCTCGTTCTCTTTCTGACTTACTTTGCCTAGTATGATAATCTCCAGATCCATCCATGTTGCTGCAAATAGCATTATTTCATTCTGCTTAATGGCTGAGTAATATTTCATTGTATATGTGTACCATATCTTCTTTATCCATTTATCTGTTGATGGACATTTAGGTTGCTTCCATGTCTTGGCTATTGAAAACAGTGCTGCAGTGAACATTTTGGTGCATGTATCCTTTCAAACCACGTTTTTCTCCAGATATATGCCCAGGAGTGTGATTGCTGGATCATACGGTAGCTCTATTTTTAGTTTTTTAAGGAACCTCCATAATGTTCTCTATAGTGGCTGTACCAATTTACATTCCCACCAACTATGTAGGAGGGTTCCCTTTTCTCCACACCATCTCCAGCATTTATTGTTAGTAGATTTTTTGAAGATGGCCATTCTGACTGGTGTGAAGTGATATCTCATTGTCGTTTTGATTTGCATTTCTCTTATGGTTAGCTATGTTGAATATCTTTTCATGTGCCTATTGGCCATCTGTATATCTTCTTTGGAGAAATGTCTATTTAGCTCTTCTGCCCATTTTTGATTGCGTTTTTTGTTTTTATGGTATTGAGCCGCATGAGCTGTTTGTAAATTTTGGAGACTAATCTTTTGTTGGTCGCATCATTTGCAAATATTTTCTCCCATTCTGTGGGTTGTCTTTTTGTTTTGTTTATGGTTTCCTTTGCTGTGCAAAAGCTTTTGAGTTTAATTAGGTCCCATTCATTTATTTTTGTTTTTACTTCCATTACTCTGGGAGATGGATCAAAGAAGATCTTGCTGTGATTTATGTCACAGTGTTCTGCCTATGTTTTCCTCTAAGTTTTACAGTATCCAGTCTTACATTTAGGTCTCTAATTCAAATGAAGAAAACAGTAGAAATAGTTTTAGTTTTTGAAGCAGTAGGAAACATTTATTTGTTTTAAGTGCTTAAAATTTTGAAAAGGATAGTTCTGATAATGAGAAAACAAGTTGTGTTGCATTATTATAATTTAGATACTGTGATTAAAGTGTCACTGTAATATCCCCAGCACCAGTTGTTGTCAGAACATTTTGATATACCTTCTGGAAAAACATTCAAGAGAAGTATAAATATTTACTAATAAGAACACATTTGAAATTCAGTTCTGTCACCTTCTGTTTTTAAGTTTCCCACCTTTGATATTAAATTAATATAATTAAATCTCTATTTTAAACAAATCATACAGTTAATAATTTAATTAAATACACATAGCTTTATCTCTGGGTCATCATTAGCCTTCATTTACTTATGTCTTTAATTCAAGCTAATTTGGTTTCTATTAGCTGGCTTTGAGAATTCTACCCAATATAATATATATATATATATATATATATATATATATATTATAGTTGAATCATAGATATAGTTATATTGGTTTATCAAGTTCTATAACTAATTTCATTCACAAAAATTTTAAGTGTAGATGGTGATTTTAATTGGAAATGTGGTTTTTACCATATAAAAATATTCCTGAAATTTTATTGACAGAGTGAATTTCTGTCAAGGGAGAAATCACATGAGAAGCATAAAAGATGAGAATTTTAGTCACTACATATGCCAAAGACCCTTGAAAAGGCAGAGAACCAGTTTTATGAAACTATGGAAGCAAAACTGCTTTCTCTTGTTGAAGTGCCTTACGATTTATATATCAGTATACTAAAAATTTCCCATCTCTTCTAACACATTAACATTTCTGTTAAAAAATGGCATTCCACATCTGTTCTCACAGGCACATTTTTATGGAAGAAATATTATAACATGAAGTCATCTGCAGTTGCTCTACCAAAAACACACAAGATCCAAACCTCTTAGTCAGGGCAGTCTTAGTCCTGCATTATACAAATGCATTATAAAATATTTGGAAATTATGTAAAAATCAATATGAACATGTGTATTAGGGAAACTTATTCTCACCACTGCTATTCAATTGAAATGAAATGTCTTCCAGTTGAAAACTAGCTATAGGCTAGAAATTGTTTGAAAATATTTCGATGACAAATTTTAGGTAAAAAGAAAAAAAACATTTTATTAGTTATTGATAATCCCTATCTAAAATATAATCTATTTTTCTCCTAATAATTCCACCAATTAAAGTGACTTTGTATAATGGTTTGTATAAGGGTTACCTGAAAATAAATTTGGAAATATAGCTTGGGACCAGGCTTTTCTAGAAAAAGCAAAGTCATTAAAGTGTCTGAGGATAAGGATAATAACATAAATAAACGATTTTTAAAACTTTTAGAGTTGCTTACAAGACAAACAGGAGGAAAGACAGATTGGAAGAGAAAATATTTAGGAAGACTTCAAAACTTTACAGGAACAATCATAATGAAATAAACTTGGGTTGATAATGATAACTAAAAAACAAAAATAGTAAATTTAAGTGATACTGAGCATGTTGCATCAACAGGATTTGGTGACCTATTTGATGAAAGATGACTTAGAGAAATGAGAATCTGAAATTGCTCTACATTTTGAACCTCAGTGATCCGGAGAACAGTGATTTTAAAGTGAGAAGATAAATTTTATATTCAGAATGTTCAATTTAATGCACTAGTGATATTTATTTTGTACAGTGGTAAAAGAAATGTCTCTCAAGCAAGTGAAAATTAAGGGCTACCATTGAAGAAATTTATAAGAAGCTTAGGTATAAATTACGAGACCAGGGCTTATTTAAAGTAGTATTAATAAGTATCCTTATAAAAAAAGATAGAAGATGGAAGATAGCAAGTCTGTTTTAAAACAAATTATGTCAAAATATAAGTTTTCTAGAAAAAAATGGAAAACATTTATAATATGTCTAAAGTTTTGGAAGTGAGAGTTCTGAAAGTAAGGGAAATTTGGAATGACTTATTAAGGAAATAAAGTCAAGGGGGAAGTAGCTTTGTCACAATTCTTTGGAGGAATTTGGCACTAGTAATGCAACAGATACTGAGAGCTCATTCACCACAAAGGCAATATCCTTCACCATGGACTCATGTGGTCCCTTGCTAAATTATATAGAACTACGATTATGGTCAACTTATACCTTATTGTCAAGCCATGAGAATAAAATTGTAAACTGGAACATTCTTGGTGAAACTAGGCCATGTCCTGATTCACCTAACCTATAATCTTTGTTATCTCAGTACAGATTTTTGTATCTAATACAAATATTACTTATTACAAATAATATTCTGCTTAATATAAGCCATTCAGTTTGGTTCAGGCTGAGTTCAAATTGATAATTCATGACACTTGTACTTCAAAAAGAGTTTTAGGAATAAGTTTAACTAAGGTAGTGAAAGATCTGTACACTGAAAATTATGAACATTGACATTTGTATTTTATGTTTAAAATATTTCCCTTGAAAAAATAAAGTAACTGCTTTTAACTTAAATATCATTAGTAAAATCCTTTTAATTCTGCCTTGATCACTTTACAATTATTTGTTTTATCGCATATTAACTCAGCATCCTGAGTCACTCTGTCCTACTAAATGGTTTATATCCATGTCAGTATCCACATTACAGTGCTTGTTATTAGGCCAGTTCTGTTCACTGTGTCCTACTTTAAGAATGCCATTGCCTTTAAGCAAAGAATCAGAACATTTATACACAAGTAGAAAACAGTCAGTTCTAACTATTTTTACATGAATACCGATGTGATTTAGTTAGTAAGTGTTCAAAAATAATAACAACTGAAAATATCCTTGAAAACTGCACATCATGAGATTCTTTCCAAATCTATTACCTGTAAATATAGCTTGACCTTGACTAAAGAGTCTAAAATTTGGTGCTAATTAATCATATGGCATATTTAACATAAAATGTATTCTATAATTTATATAGTTACATTAGTGGCTGTAGTTTTTTTAAAATTGAAGTATAGTTGATTTACAACCTTGTGTTAGTTTCATGTGTACAGCAAAGTGATTCATATATATATACACACATATATATACTTTTTCAAATTCTTTTCCATTATACGTTGTTACAAGATGTTGAATATAGTTCCCTGTACTATACAGTATATCCTTGTTGTTTATCTATTTTGTATATAGTAGTGTGTATATTTTAATCCCAAACTCCTAATTTATCCCTCCCCTACCCTTTCCCCTTTAGTAACCATAAGTTTGTTTCCTGTTTGTGAGTCTATTTCTGTTTTATAAATAAGTTCATTTGTATTATTTTTTAAATTCCACATATAAGTGGTATCATATAATATTTGTCTTTCTCTGTTTGACTTGCTTCACTTAGTATGATAATTAATCATATGGCGTATTTAACATGAAATATATTCTATAATTTATATAGTTCCATAGTGGTTGTAGTTTTAAAAAGATTCTATCCGTAGGTTTTTTGCCCATTAAAAACTAATTTCTTAAGAACAAATTTCCATAAAAGAAAAAAGATGCTGAATGTTTTATCAGTGCACATAATTAATTGCCTTCTTCACATAAACTCATTTTTCTACATATCTTAATTTATAAGTGGGATGACTTCTTCAATTCTTATTAACTATCCACATGGAGACCATTAACTATACTACTCTAATTCATTTTCACTCCTGCATATCTAATTATAACTAATCACAAGGGTTTCAGACTTGGTCAGCTTTGCTTCTAACTGAAAATTGGCAAGACTCCTTGTTCTGAGGAATACGTAGGCAAAGGAGATAGGACAAAGGACAGTGAAAATGACCTGGCCATATTTTTCTGATAAACCTAAATTGTCTGTGAACATATCACCTTTAAATCTCTTTTCCAGTAGTTTGAAAATTATCCACTAAAAATCACTGCAGATGATGAGTTGGCACAGAATCCTAAAGAGAACAGCAATTAGTTCTAATTAAAAGTTTTCAGAACAAATTCACTTAGCTGATTTTTAGTAACAAATTTATTATTAAATAAATGACATAAATGCATCCAAGCAGTAGCAGAAAAATAATCTTTAATTTTCATGACATACCAGTGATTGATCCTTACACCATGGACAGAAGGCATATTGTCTTGTTTTTCTAAGTCTAATCAACGGCACTCCAGACCTTTTATGTTATTATGAACAAAATCAATGTTTTTGATTGGTGTAAGCCATTCAGTTCGGTTCAGACTGAGCCCAAAGTCAAAGCCGTTTATTATTTTAACAATCAAATGCTTTCGTTTATTGAATTATAGAATGAATTTTATATCTCAGACGTTACAGGAGTACATAGTGCTGTGAAATATGTGAGAATGATCATAAATATAACCTAAACTCTCCTTTTTGGCATATCTGAGGAAGATTTTAAAAGAATAATTAGTATTAATATAATCCCAATTTTTATTTTATATTGTACAATAGTAAATTAATACATTTTTAAACAATACTTTTAAAATTTTGTACAAGGAAATTAATACACATAATTAACTAATTTTACATTTAGACTTTGGAAATATTTCTACAGTCATTATTTGTTTAAAATACATATATCTACAAAGAATCAGTTGGAGTAGAAATCTAGAGATTTTTCCATGCATTTGTTCAATGCATGTAATTTCCAAATTGTTGACTAATGCATCCAAAAGTCTGCTTTGTACTCTCTCACATTCACCAAATATAGTAGCGTGCAGCGAAGTAGCTTCTTTAAAATCTCTAATGGCTTCTTATCACTGACAGCATAAATGCCAAAAAAAGTTAACATGGAAGACAGTATTCTTTGTACCCTTCAAGTGTCCCACTACACTGCTTCCTCGGGTCCCACACTCTGGCTACTGAAGGTTACAGTACTTCCTGTTCGTTCAGCCTATTTTATACTTTTACACTGCTATGCTTTTCCTCATTATCTCTATTATTCCCAACTCATCATCTAATATTCAGCTCAAATACCTCAACTCTGAAGACAAATCAATAATCAATCACTTGTGTGTTCAGAACACTTTCTATAAAATTTCTTATGGCACTTAAGAACTTCAATTATTTGTTTATATTCTGCCTCTCCTGTTAAAGTAAAATATTCTCAAAAGCCACAACTATGCTTATTTCATCTTTGTGTACCACAATTTTGGCTTGACTATAGCTAGAGTTGGGTATGACAACTAAAGCCAAAATACAGGGGGAAGTAGGAAAAAATAAGAAAAATCCTTTAAGATAAACATTAAAAAAGAGAAAGTCAACTAAGTGGCTGGCTTGATTTAAAGTAAAACAAAATAGATATATTGAATATGGACGTTAAAATATTCTTCCCAGAAAGGTAGGTAGTATTTTGACAGTATGTGTAACCCAAATGACAATAGATAAATTGTGACAATTCACAAAATTTCCATTACGAACAATGAGTATAATCACTTACCAAAGTTCTGAGAGACTCATTATCCTGGATCCTGGAAATTAATCGATCTTCTTTCTACAGATACCCCCTGAAGTGAGCAGTGAAATCTATGCTAAAATTCGTCTTCGTTTGGGTAAT
The DNA here is from genome assembly GCF_011762595.2 of Tursiops truncatus. NCBI lineage: Eukaryota > Metazoa > Chordata > Mammalia > Artiodactyla > Delphinidae > Tursiops > Tursiops truncatus. The sequence continues at coordinate 82,079,144 of NC_047036.1, forward strand.
AGCAAAATGTCCTAGATTTATGGTTTTCTAATTTTACTATCAGAACATGTGTACATTCTCCGGTATGGCCACTCTGAGGACTTCAGAGTTCTATACAACCTGACTTAAACCTCCACACTGCATAGCCAGGTGGAAAAGGCAAATTTCTCAATTTTCAGGCAGTTGTACAAGGCAGAAGTCTATGGATGGGACTACATTGTTGTATAAAAGCAAAATATTAGGTATAGAATTGGCTGTGTGATCTTGAAAGACAATTCAACTTCTCTGTACTCCATTTTTCTCAAATGGACATTGAAGAGATTAGCTTATATAGTTATCTGAGGGCCTTGCCAGTATTGCAGTGTCAATTAATTTCTTCAGACCAACTGTGTTTTAAGTCTCTATAGTTTAATAGTTTTAAAATACATACCATAAAATTGTGACAACCATTGTGTTTTATGGATTTCCTTTCTCCTATCAAGCACAGTACCTCCCACTTCTCTCTGACTGAGTGATCAAGTGCAAAGAACTTAGACATCTCTCTTCAGTCTTAGGCTCTGAACATGTGGACATGCCTTAACTTCTGTATATGTTTTTCCTTTCCCCCCCCAGCTTTATTGAGATATAATGGTTATATAACATTGAAGTTTAAGGTATATAACTGGTGATTTGATGATAGATGTATATGTTGCAAAATGATTACCACAGTAAGGTTGGTTAACACATCCAACATCTCATATAATTACCCTTTTTGTAAGTTATACTTACATATTGTTAGTTATACACATTGTAAGTTCTGTAGGATTTTATAAGTTATGTAGGATTTTGACTGTCTTCATCCTAAAGTCCTTATACCTGAAATATAGATATAAAAAAGTTGTGTACATATGCATCCACACCTATGTGCATTCACATGCACACAGAATAAGGTGAAGGAAGAGTGTCATTCAGATATCTTGTGAGGACCTGCTTTGGAGGATTCCAAACTAGAATCTTGAAGAGTAATGCAATTAAACTTTATATGTGCATGAAGTGCAAAAGGAGGACTAATAAGAGATGGACCATGTCTACATTATACTGTTAAGGTTGTCAGTCTTTCCAGAGAGCCACATTATGGTGATTCTTGATAGTCAGATCCTTTTAGCTGAGTTATAGATTAATTAGGTCATTTCCATAATTTAAAGAAATTCACTAGTACTCTGATTTTCTTAACATTTATTTTCTATTGTCTATAACATTTAATTTTGTTATACTTTAGTGAGATTTTCTGAACTTTATCATTAAAATGTTCTATTGATTTTCTTTGCTGTTTTATGTTTATTTCCAAAGAACTTTTTCTTATTATTTGATTGATCTTATTTTATACTACCATGTCATTTTTAAAAACTTTAATAATTGAAATATAGCATACATAAAGAAAAGTACACAAATAGCATGTAGTTCAATAAATGTTCACAATTTGAACACATGTGTAAGTAGCACACAAATCAAAAGATGGAGGGTCACTAGCACTGCAGAAGCCCCTCCCTCCTCCCACACACAGCGACCAGTCACTAAGCACCCCATCCTCGACTTCTAAGAAACAAGAAACCTTTAGCTCCTTTCAAAATTTATGTAAGTAGAATCGTGTATATGTACTCTTTTGTGTTTGCCTTATTTTACTCAATAGTATTTGTGACATTCATCTATGTTGTTATGTGTAGCTATAGTTAATTCATTCTTGTTACTGTTATTTATCACCTGTTATACCACAATTTACTTAATATTAATAGACAGTTGGTTTCTTTCCAAGTTTTAGCTGTTTTAAATAATAATGCAATGAATAGTCTTGTACATGCCCTTTCATGGACATATGTATGCATATGGTCCTTATCCAATCAGTTGAAATGCCTTAAGAGTGAAAAAAGTTTTCCATGAGAAGAGACTGCATGAAAATTGCAGTATCAGCTCCTGGCTGAGTTTCCAGCCTGCTGGCCTACCTTAAAGATTTTGGACTTCCCTGCTGTATGGATTTCAAACTTTCCAGCTCCCACAATTGCAGAGCCAATTCCTTGAAAAAAAATCTCTTAATAGATACACATATATCCCATTGGTTCTCTTTCTTTAGAGAACCCTGACTGATACACACAGTATGCTCTAAAATGGCAAGGTATATAATGTTTCTCCTCATTATCAAAAGTGTGCCTTGCTGCCATGTGCCTACTACTAAATGCTTGAAAATAGCTGTTCTTATCATTTGGTAGTTCATTATCCAGGAAAACCTGGATATACTGAGGTAAATTAATGCCTAACTCATGTTCCAAGAACAAATTCTATTTAAATAAGAGCCTGATACTAATCCCATGGGATAAAGAATAGGCCAACTTTATTGATGGCTCTTTCTGCTTATTCCTACTCATTAAAATTCTACTCATCTTTCATGGCTTAGCCTACATCCTCCATGAAAGCCTTGCTGATTACTTAAGTCACATGGATCTTTCTTCTCCTTGAAACAACTGAGTACTCTTTCTACACTTTTCATCTTGTTCTCTAATTGTTCTTGACTGTGTATCTTGGGTCTACAATTAGATTTTGAGCTCCGGACTTTCACCTCACTAATATCCGTTGTGGATTTAAGCAGGTGATCCACTAAACAAGTGTACAGAAGGTACTGGTTAGTTTGTCAGTTTGACTTGTAACAACGTAGAATAAGGCTCTTTTCAGGAATATGACTCTTCGGGGGATAGCTGATCTGTTCCATGACAATAATAGTCTATTCAACTGATGATAAAAGCCCAAAATAGAGTATAGTATATATGTAGTTACAGTACAAAGGATGATCCTAGACCACACACTAAATTGTAGCCTAAGAATGTTTTCAAGTTCCACTAAGATTGTCAATTATATACACGTTTCATATGTTATACATTAGTAAAATTATTTTTTAATTAGTGGGTATTTCTGATAACCTTGACATTCCTCTTCTTTCACACATATCCAACCACCATAAACTTTTATTATCCTAATGACATTTTAAGAGATTTGATTTACTCAGCCATAAAAAAGAACAAAATAATGTCATTTGCAGCAACGTGGATGGACCTAGAGAACATCAGACAAACATATGATAGTTGTCTTTCTCTGTCTGTGAAGTAAGTCAGACAGAGAACGACAGATATCATCTGGTATCACTTATATGCGGAATCTAAAATAATGGTACAAAAGAACCTATTTACAAAACAAAATTTAAGTCACAGATGTAGAAAACAAACTTATGGTTACCAAGGAGGAAAGGGTGGGATAAATTGGGAGATGGGGATTGACATATACACACTACTATCAATACATATAAAAGATAACTAATAAGAACCTACTGTATAGCACAGGGAACACTATTTGGTGCTCTGTAATGACCTATATGGGAATGGAGTCTAGAAGAGAGTGGATATATGTATATGTATAACTGATTCACTTTGCTGTACAGCAGAAACTAACACAACATTGTAAATCAACTATACTCCAATTTAAAATGTTTAAAAAAGAGATCTGATCATATTAGTGGCATTCATGATGTGTATATTCAGAGCCATTCACAAATAGAAAAATTCACAAATTCATTCTGCTATACACTTTCTTACTTAAATTTTGTTTTATGGCTAGGCGCCATCATTGGTAGTTAAATTTATTTTTAGAGCATTTTATATCCAGAGTAAAAGCTAAATCACCTCAAGGGAGTTTTTCTACATGTTCCACCAGGTAGAGGTAATGAATGATTCTCTGCAATATACATGGTTTAACTGTCAACTGAGCAACTTATTCCCTCACATAGATTTTCAACATATGCGTTTCAAATTTGCTACTCAGAAAATTATCTCTTTACTACCTCTCAGAAAGCTTTGAGAGTATATTACTGGTGAAAACATATGTGTTTTATTTGGAAAAATAAAAATCTAGGGCACTAACCTGCTCAGAGGTGGCAAAATTGAAGCTTAGAATCCAAAACTGGACAAGAATTTATTCCCTCCCTCCCTCCCTTCCTTCTTTCTTTCTTTCCCATCATAAATGTCTTAGCTGGGAAGATTTTGCATAAATTATATATTTGTGATTTATTTAGAGAAATCAAGAGACCTAGCAACATGAGTAATGTTTCTGCATGGCTCGTGCTGAGTAAGTTTCCACTTAAGACAAGTATTATTCTTCCATCAACGACAGTCCTCATCTTATGATATTAAAGCTAAGAACGGTCATTTAAGTGAACTGGTTGTTCTGACGATAGTGACAGATTTTACTCACATTATTATTATAGACTCAACTTCACCTTTAAGGCCTGTCGCCTGGTTCGTAGACAAATATATATGAGATGCTCATTATAGATTCAGTTTTTCTGTCCCACCACCTGATCTACCGTTCTATGTGGACTATGAAAGATAATACTACTGAGGTCCTCATGCTGCTTCAGAAGATAAAGGGCATCTTCAGATCACACATTTAAGCACCCCTCCTCCCCCAAGGCTGGTAATTTTAAATGACTACTTGCTTCTGCTTTCTCATTTATATCACTGAAAACTTCCATTAAGAAGGAGTCGACAGAATAGTTTCAGAGTATTCTGGTGATAAGTTACTTAGCATTTATTTTGCTTTAGTTAATGGAAATCTTTGTGTTTTCATCAGCAAGGAGTCTCTACATGAAGATGTGTTTTCACTGTTAATGAGGATATTAAAAGGAAGAAATGGAAAAGTGACGTCTAGCTGAGTAGACTGGTTTTAACATTAAGCTTATGATGCTACCCAATATTACTTGTCTGTAGCAGGAGAGGAGTTACTTAATTTATCAACACAACAGGCTAGAGGGAAACTCATTGTGTTAATTGTCCTTATAAATGGAAACCAATGCCTTGTTGGCCTCCAGTTTGTCACTGTGCCTGGACATTTCATGTCTGATGGAATAATAAGTGACTACACATGCAGTGCCTCACAGCACACACAAAGCAAGTCTCATCTCTTATTACCTCAAATAATACAGAAATCTTCCTGCACTGCAGAACTTGAGTCATCTTTCTGAAAAATAAAATAGAAATTCCTTCATTTTAAAACAAAAACAGAGTGATCTGTATATGTTAAACATTTACAGTTACAAGTCATTGGTTCCTTCTTCCTTGTATCCTCTCTTTCTATATCCTCTAATGAAATTTGACTGTTAGCCTGCTATTTCCAATCCGAGGCTTACATGCTGATTTTACTACCTACTTACCATTCTATTGCAGACAAAGGAGCAATAGGAGGAAGTATTGTACTTTTCTATGGAAAATTGTACATTTCTAGATAAAATTGATATATCTCCTATATGTTACACACAGCACACGAGCAAAATATTTTAGATTATTTTTTCCCCAAAGAGGACAGAATGACAGGAAGTCAGAAGACCCAGCTCCATATTTTACTGAGGAATATTATCCAAGTCATATAAACTGTCTGAGCTTCATTTGGCATTCCAATAAACAGAAGTCAATTACAATAATAATAATAATAATAATAAATACTTCAGAGAATCATAAGAAACAAATGAAAAAAGCCAGTAAAGGCTAAAATATCAATGTAAATTATAGCATAGGTGATAAAAAATATTATCCTTCTAATACTTCCTCATCTGAGCCCCTTAGATATTTTTGCAGCATTCTGTCCCCACTTGCACCTGACATACCAAGTCCTATCATGTTGAATTCAGGTTGACTGTGCCCTTGTCCACAAGGCAAGAAATCCAAATCAAAACACACCATTGTAAAGCAATTATACTCCAATAAAGATGTTAAGAACAAACTTCCTTGTCCTCGATTCTGTCTCTATCCTAGCTGGATAAAGCCAAATCCAATTCAGTCAAGGCCTCCTGAGGAAATTATTTGGTTTATCAAATACATTTTTTATTTCTAAGGTATTACTGGATTAGGGATTAATTAAGGACAAGGAAAAATAACAATGATAGCAACAATAATAATGGGAGGAAATACAATGTCAGCGTTCTTGAAATGAGCACAGGGTTCTTTCCGTAAATATCTATCTCATATAGAACTCTGTATATATAACTTATATTACTTATACATATTATCTCATATATCTCATAGATACAACTACATTATTTCATAAGCATACATATATATGTAAAACCTTGTATTACCACCTTTATCTAAGGTCACTCAGGTCACACCACCACAAAGTGCTGGATCTGAGCTACCAGATATTATTTTTCATTCCCCAAAGCTACAAAACTATTACGCTTCTCTATTTCTGAAACAGAAGGAACTCAGGAAGGAAATTTACACACAGTGGCTGCTAACAGAAGGACTTCAAGAAATTTCTTCTGGCATAGAGCAAAGTGATGATCTGCTCAGACTACACAGAGGGCTGGGATAACATTCAGGTTGGGTCAAACATGCAATATGCGAGAATATCATCTGGATGAATCCAGAGGTCAACAAACATCATCACCTTGTGTATTAGGGTAATTTATCTAGTTGTTCTAATGGACAACTATGGCTTAACTATAAAAGTTTATTTTTTATTCTTCATGGTCTGATGCAGATTAGGTGTCTCCAAAGTCTTATATCTGGCTAAACCAACTGTAAAACACAGCCCCATGATTGTATAGCAGGGGAAAGTGAAGTGTGGAAGAGACATGCCAGCTGCTAGCTGCTTAGATTTCAAGTTCCACAAATCACCTTGTTTCAAACATAGTCATATGGGACCATCTCATTGCAAGGAAGGCTGAAAATTGCAGGTAAGCTGTTGCAGTCATTCCATGGAGGGGAGTTGGGCCACCTGACCCAAAATTTGATTCAGATATCCAGACTGATGATACTACACATGCAACAAGAATATATGAAAAGGTTTATTACTCATGTAATAAAGCTCTTCGGGGAGAGGGCAAGGAAGTTTCCCAAACAGGTCCAAAAATGTGCAGATAGGGACAATTGCTGTCCAGAGTATCTAGGTAGGGTGACTGGCTTGGTGTTTTATGGTGCTTAGCAGTGGGAGTTAAGAGTTCTTTCACAAGGGCCAGAGCTTGCATGGCTTGAAGTTCCACCAACACCAAAGGAGGGAGCATCTGGGTTCCTTATCAGCATACCCAGATACGAAGAAGGGGAAGGGCGAAGAGATGTGGTTTGGTGTGCAGTCAAACCCTTCACTGCATTTCACCCCTGATGTTTGACTGATGACTGAAATGTGTGTTTCATTTATTTTCATTTGAACTTGTTTGGATAAGTCACATGGCTTACCTAACTCTTTGAGGTCTGTAGCCTCAGATTGATAAGGGAGGCAGAAGTTCCACTAAATAGCTGTTCAAAAGCCCAGAATTGTGTTTCTTAGGAAGTGAAATGAGTGCTTTGGTCACTATCATTAGATCCTGAAAGGGATAAGGAGCATCTTGGTGAGGACTTGTGAATTTAATGTGTGTAGAGACATGTGTGACTTTGACTTATACTTTCAAAATCTGTGAGGCAAGAGACTCCAGACCTTTTATCCTAAAGGAGGAAACCTTGGATATGAAATTACTGTTGCTTCCATTGGCCAGATCAGATGGGCAATGGCCCACAAGTCTGTAAAAACGTTCAGAGAGTGGCTGTTGTTTTCCAGGGAATCTGTCCTAAGATAACTGCTTGAAGTTTAGTTAATTGTGCTACCCCTTTGGCCTCATCCTTTATCAGGGGCATCCCAGTTAAGGAAGGGAAAGCAGCAGCTTTCTAGAAAGTCCCATCACATGTAATGATGACACTACCATCCATAAATATAAAATTTCCCTTTGATGTTCACAAAGGGCTCCCCAGGTAGCCAAGGGGTCCAAGAGAGGGGTGACCTCCTCCAGCATCATGGCATTTGTCAAGGGATCGAGAACAGGAAAAGCTACCTCCTCCTATGGGTATGATACACTAGAGGGACTAGATTTGACTCTATACCCATAGATGGGTATACTTTTCATTTAGGCAAGAAGGCTTCTATGGTTGGACCAAGCTTGCAAGGTGCTGCTTGCATGAACCAAGGCACAATGGGCATCTGGGTATAGAGGGTTACAGGTTCAGGGACTATGAGAGACTCTGTTTTCAGGAGATCAGAGTATGTGATCAGCAGTTGCCTCCATTAATGGCATAGTGGAAGCTGAGGAAGGCAATTTCCTGCATTGGAATCCAGTGTACCACTAATGGTCTTCATGAGGGATCCAGACACTCCAAGATGCCTGAGAGGATGTTGCTAAATCCTCTGCAATGAAGGAGTTTATTGTGGGCATTAATGAGAGTGCCCATTGTATAGCAATTTGCACAGATTCCATAGCCTTTTTTGTAAGAGTCCTGTTCAACATGGATGGAATTGTGAATCAGTATAAATGGGCGTAAGTAAAATTTGTAAATGAGGGATTTATCGCTTGCAGAACACAAAAAGGCATAAAAGATGTTGGGCTTATATTAATGTTGTGGGTTTTGAAATGGTAAATGGATGTCCTGACAGCATCAGAGATGGAATAGCTTTCAGGTTACCAAATAATTTTCAGTAATTAATTGAGGCTTTGTAGTATGTGTGGGGCAATGGTCCATTCCCTTTTTGTTAGCTCCTTTGTGAATATTTGTATGTCCTGAATGGGTATGTCAAGAATTTCAAATGGATCTTGAAGGAGATTATCAGTATGATGTCACACCTGATCCTCTGGAAGAAATTGAATGTGGTTGACATATTTATATTAATTTCACTATTTACAGCAATCTCACTTAAAAATCTGGTAGCTAAAAAAAATACTAGTTCATCAACTCATGTATCTCTTTTCAATAGCTAATCACCTTCCCCTCCAAAGAATCTCACTTGACTGTCCCACATGGCCTTCAAATCCTCTGACTGTCCACCAGTGTTATAACCCCAGCCCCCTCCCCTCTTTCCACCACTTCCTGTATGTTCTACTGCTCAGTGGGCAGGGTGTTTATTTTTCTTTAGATAAACTCCTCCCAACTCATCTTTTTTCACCTTTTGACAGAATCTGACCGATTCCTCTTCCCTCAACTAGGTTATAGCCCTCTTGCCATTCAAAGCACACTTCTTCCAAGAAGAATTCTTCAGTTGAGGAAAAGGATAATGGTGTCTCAGCCATAGTCCTTCAACAATGTTTTTTAAAATTATCTGATATATTTACATGTTATTACCTGAAATTTAAAAAAATCTATTATATTTATACTTTTCTATACATTAATAGTCAGCTTTCAGATATATTTCTTCACTTGATTACAACATAAGTAAAGATAATTAGGTTTCACTTCTAAAAGAGGAAGAAACTAAGAATCTATACGATTCTTTGGCCTATTTTACTCTCTTATTCTTGGGTTTGAACTCAGACCCCACAGAGTTGTCTGCACCTTTCCAATGTTAAGGACATCAGAACTTGCCGTATGTGTAGGTAGATAGGAGGATGTTTTCACAGTATGTTTAACAGGAGCCATTTAAAGTCTCCCACATTTTAAATCTTTCTCACCACGTGTTATTGTGATCTCACTCCACCATTAGCAATATATCGGCCTGGATTAAACCATGGTTCATTCCAGGAATCTCTTGCAAAATACAGTTAGAAAAGGAATCCTCTTTAATATAATTGATATAGTTAATTGTTGATTATGAATTAATTTCTCATAGTACTTACTACAGATGTGAGAATATGGGCAATAAAACAGAACTTTTTGGTAGGAAGGAAAGAATGAAAGGGTTAAGGATTTGGAGGTCCCACTTTTAGTAGGTATATCCAAATGAGGCTTCATAAAATGGTTCTTGACTTCGAGGAGAAAATCAATGAAGATATAGGAAAGTTGACAAATTATCTTCACCAGCCTTAAAACTTCGTACAGGTTTATTAACTTCAAAGATAGCAATAAAATATTAGCATTTTAGGGGTAGACTTTAGGCCATAGTAGAGTTCCAAGAGAACATTTCTTTAAATCCATAGAATCACAAATAATTGGAGTTGAGAAAAAATGCTAAAGAACTGATTTACCCACTTGATTTTTCAGACGAGAACATGGGACACCAGATAAAGCTGAGTAACTTATTCAGAGTCAAAAGCAAGGTTTGGATCAAGGTTTATTTTTTTATTTTTTATTTTTGTTTTTGTGGTACGCGGGTCTCTCACTGTTGTGGCCTCTCCCGTTGCGGAGCACAGGCTCCCGACGCGCAGGCCCAGCGGTCATGGCTCACGGTCCCAGCCGATCCGCGGCATGTGGGATTTTCCCGGACTGGGGCACGAACCCATGTCCCTTGCATTGGCAGGTGGACTCTCAACCACTGCACCACCAGGGAAGCCCGGATCGTGGTTTATTTTATTGCCATTTGTGCTCTGTAGTGTTATCACAATGAACTATGTACAGATCTCAGTTTGGGTTGTTTTTACTCTTTTCTCTGCCTACACATTTGTCACTCTCCTCTACTATATTACGCTCATATGAGCCCTACTTGCCCTTAAAGGCCAGTTCAGAAGATCCCTGTGACCTCAGTCTGGGTCAGGGCCTCCTTTGTTGTGGCTTCTTAGCAATGTAAGTTTAATCTTGTCTAGTACTTAGCACATGGAGGATCCTGAATTGTTAACTTACCTGTCTTTCAGACACTGCTTATATCCTTGTCCTATTCTCCTTTGTATCCCTAATGTTAATAACTGTCCCTAATCACTCTCCATAATCCATTTGTGGCTGACACAAAGTAGGTGCTAAACAAATGTCGAATTCAGAGATGAATTACTATGTGATAGAACTCTCATTTTATAAAACATAAATTTCTTCTTCTTCTTTCTGCTTGACTATAAGGTTAAATTCTCTTCTGTGCAACATGAAATTCAAAATAGACTCACCATTTTTCCTCTACCAGCCATAATTTACAATATGATAATGGGTACTAGTATTTATCTTTTCAAGTTCAATAATCTTCCTCTTCACCAGATGTTATTGAATGCATTTCATAACTTTAATTCACTGTCATTTCCCAAACTTGTAGCCCTGCCATCTCCATTCCCCAGTAAGGTCTCCAAAATAGAACAAATCTGTTTAGAAGGATACATTATAATTTTCAATTGTAATAGTTCCATTCATTTATTCTACATATCTGACAGGCATTTTCCCCTATATTTTGACATCTTCAGTTCCACTGAAATATTAATAATGTTCCCAGCCTGAAGCAATATTCTTAGAAGCCTCTGTAAATTCAGAACACATCAGGAGGATAAACAATTTCAGGTTATTTTAACTATTTTGCATTGAAAACAAACACATTTATCAAATTAAAGGAACACTGTCAGGCACAAGAGAACAATGGAACTCTCTACAGAAAAAAGTAACCAATACTTCATATGTGGAGGAACATTGCATGGAAGTTTTACCATGATCATTTCCCAACTGTGAAAGAAAAGGTAAACATTTTATCCAAGTGTATGATAACTATTTTAAATCTCTATGCTCAACTTCTGTCATGGGGGAAATTTCATTTGGCTTCTCTAGTTGTATTTTATTTAAAATATTTTAATGTGTTTAACAAGTGCGGTATAAAAATTATACCTTGCACACTTCCTTAAGAATGCATTCTATGGGACCATTATCTAGTTCAAATTAGACATCTTCATCATTTTCAGGAAACATGATATTAAGTTTCTGTTTATTGTTATTTTGGGAATTTAGCTTAAATATATCTACAATAGCATAAAGTGATGGGCTGTTCTCAACTATAAGAACTATAAAGCGTAGGTCATATCAAGAACTATTATGCATTTGAGATTTTTATACCACTTTTAAACTAACCAGTTAGCCTTCCACAATGTCGTGGATGCTAGAAGAATGCAGGAGACCCCTGAGTCAGAGACAAAGGCCAGTTTATTACTTATAAGAAATAGAAATAGAGTACCATCATTTTTCTTAGACTGGTTTCCTGGGCCTTCATTCCCACAAGATGATGTGATGATCCTGTGATCATCAGATGAATACTGTACACGTAGTGGATTGTGTTACAGGAGAGGAGACCTGAGTTTAAGGAACCTGAATCTTTAATACAGATCTGCAAACAAACCTGCTCTTTATCCTGTAGCTGGGTAAACTATCCTTATTATACTGGAGCAATTATATTATGCTAGACAGTAAACAAACCTTTCCTCTGTCATCCCAGGTAGAGGCACTGTCTGTGTCTTTCATGTTGTTTTTAGACTTTGAAAAAAGAAAGCTCTGAACAAAAGCTTTCAGTGGTGCTGCTTAGAAGATATGCAGAAATGCAAGAGATTCATGCTATTAGGATTCTCCAGAGAGAGAGAACCAATAGGATATCTATATCTGTATCTATACAGAGAGATTTGTTATAAGGAATTGGCTCATGTAGTTACGGAAGCTGAAAATTCCCAAGGTGGGCAGTCAGAAAGCTGGGACCCAGAATATTGGGTAGTGTAGTTCTAGCTTGAGTCCAATGGCTTCAGACCCAGGAGAGCCCACGGTTCAAGTTCTAGTCCAAGGTCAGGAGAAGATTAATTTCCCAACTCATATGGTCAGGCAGGCAGGTATTCCCTCTTTCTCAGCCTTTTTGTTGTATTCAGGTCTTCAGTTGATTGGATGAGGACCACCAACCTTAGGGAAGGCAATCTGCTCTACTTAGTCTACTGAAACAAATGTTAATCCCATCCAGAAACATCCTCACAGATGCACTAGAATAAAGTTTGACTGAATGTCTGGGCACCCCATGGCCAAGTCAAACTGACATGTGAACTAACCATCACTAAATTTGCCTTTTACTTCTAACAGTTTTATCATGAAGTCTTTAGGGATTTCTACATACAGGATCATATCATCTGCAAAACAGAGATAATTTTGTCCTCCTTTCCAAGCACAAGTTCTGGTGAGATCCATGTTTTGTTTATTGGGTCCTTTCAAGAATTGAATTTTCTAACCCATTAGTAATAGGGAAAGTAGCAATAATAGCAGCTAGATGGTTTCCTACAGTCAATGATCTTAACTCCATTACACCCTCTGAAGGAGCATTAAGGATGTCTTTCCCTCAGCATTTCTGTAAGGTACATTTTGTTCTCCTTTTTCTTTCAGAGCTGGAATGTGCTTCTCAAATGCTCCAAGTTTGCTAAGTAATTTACATTATTTAACTGATATTTATGTTTTTCAAAAATTAGTAGTTTAGGGCAACAATAACAATCAGGGTAAGGTATTACTTTGCCATGGTTTGGCATTAAAGGACAACCCTTTGGTTCGTTAATGTTTCTTCACTCACTGACTATTTTTTAAATCTAATCCAATGTTTTTAATCAGATCTACAGCTCACAGGCCAAACTTTCTCTACCACCTGTTCTTGTAAATAAAACTTTATTGGCACACACCCATAGCCATACATTTATGTATTGCCCATGACCAATGACAGAGTTAAGTAGTTGCTTCAGAGATCGTGTGGCTCACGAGCCAAAAGCATTTGTTTTCTGGCCTTTCATCAGAAAAGTTTGCCAATCCTTTATCTCATCTAATCCTAAACTTGGCCAACAATCAAAGAAAGGCAGAAATCTCAAAACAAAGCAAACACTATTGGAAAGGCCCTTTAAGGATATGTCCTAAGTGGTTATAAATTAGTATCATGGTCCTAAACTATGAAGGAACTGCAGTAATATTAATTTACTTAAAAGAATAAAAATTCATTTAATATACTCTATGATAAAGATCTGACTAAACTATTGCAATTTCCTGGTTAATACATTTTCAAACATTTTTATAACAGTGAATTGAGAAAAGAGAGTGACTAATTCTATTAATTGTGTCTCTATGTTTTTATGCATCATATGACTTATATTCTCTTTTCACCGTCTTGATCTGATAAGAAAGGACAGAATAATGCAGTAGACTGTAAGCAGTAACGTAAATTGTCAGAATTATCTGAATTCATTAACGTTTAACACTGAATGCCTTTATCCCTTTAATTTTTGAAAATTATTCAAACAAAAATTCCCTTATGTGATCATTTATCTTTAGGCTAACTTACTTGAAGCTCTGCAATAGTGTACCTGATATTTTCTATGCCAATGAATTTTTAAAATAAATCATACCAGAAACTAATGGATGTAAGTTTTTATATTCAAATTTTAATTGTTCTATATTTAAAATGAAAAAATCTACAGAGTGATTTTTCATTTAGGGGAGAGTAAAGTTAGCAAAGAGCTTGAGAACTAAAATCTCCCATTAATTAATCGTTTTACCTAGTTCTTCTGTCTACTGAAGGGCAGTCCATTAAGTTTAATCCCCCCATTTTTTTAACAGTTTTATTGAGGTATAATTTACATACCATAAAATTCACCATTGCAAGTGCACAATTTAATGATTTTCAGTAAATTTATAGGGTTGTGCAGCTATTACCACAATCCAATTTAGAACATTTTCAGCACCTCAGAAGAAACCTTGTGCCCATTTGCAGCCACTCTCCTCTCACCTCCAGCCACAGAGGACCAATGCCATGCTTTCTGTCTCTATGAATAGACTTGTTCTCAACATTACACATAAGTGGAATCATACAATATGTCATCTTTTGCATTCAGCATAATATTTTTGAGGTTAATCCATGTTGCAGCATATACAGTAATATGTATTACTATTTTATTCCTTTTTATTACTAACTACATATATACATTGTACAAATGTTTTGTTTATCCATTATTATTTATGAATATTTATGTTATTTCCACTGTCTATTTCAAATAATGTTACTATAAAAATTCTGATACAAATCTTTATATGGATATTTGTTGTCATTTTTCTTGGAGACTATGTAAGAATGGAATTGCTGGGTCATGTGGTTGATTTATGTCTAACTTCTAAGAAATTGCCATATTAACTCCCAGATTAATTTTTAAAGTGCCTATACCATTTTATATTTTTACCAACAATGTTGAGTATATTTTTTCCATATGGAGCAAATGTGGTATTTTTTGTCTTTTTGAGTATAGTCATTCTAGTGTTTGTGTAGTGGTATCTCATTTTGGTTTTAATTTGCATTTCACTAAGTTAAGCATCGTTTCATGTGCTTATTAGTAATTCTTATGTCCTTAGTGAAATTTCTATTCAAATCTTTGGCCAAATTTTAATTGGGTTGATTGTCTTTTTATTATTCAGGTGTAAATGTCCTTTGTATATTACAGATAAAAGTCCTTTATCACACATAGGATTTACAAACATTCTTCCCAGTCTGTGACTTGTTCTCTATTTTCATAAATTTGTTTTTTGAAGTAACAAAGTTTTAAACTTTTATTAAACCCAGTTTATGAAATAGGCTTTTGGTGTTATTTCTATATTTTTAGTCCAAACCTAGATCATGAAGATTTTTCTCTGTTGCAGTGTAAATTTACAGTTTTAGCTCTTAAATCTAGGTCTGTGATATATTTTGAGTTAATTTTTTGGCATGGATCTAAGTATTTTTTTAATGTGGATATCTAATTGTTTCAGAATCATTGGCTGGAAAAAACCATTTCCTCTTGAATTGTCTTAGCACCAATGTCAAAATGTTCTATTCATCTATAAGCCTATCCTTGTGCCAATAACACACTCTTGATTACTATGACTTTATAGTAAGTTTTGAAATAGGCTTAAGTCCTCCAAATTTGTTCCTCTTTTTCAAAATTATTTGGACTATCCTAAGTCTTTGAATTTCCCTGTACATTTTAAATCATCATATCAATTTCTGCAAAATAAAAAGGCTGTTGGTATTTTTACAGGAATTGTGTTGAATTTATAGATCAGTTTGGAATAGTGACCGTCTTGACAACACTGAGTCTTCCATCTATTAATATGTAATTGTTACCTTTTATTTAGATATTCAATAATTTCTCTCAACAATAATCTGTAGGTTTCAGCACATATCTTGCACTTCCTTTGTTAAAGCATTCCTAAGTATTATTTTTGTGCTATTATAAATGGAATTGCTTTGTTAATTTTATTTTGGATCGCTAATTGATTGCATACAGATGTACCATTAATCTTTGTATATCCATCTTGTATCCAACAGTTTCTTTTTTTAATGGATTCCTTGAGATTATACATACAGAATCATGTCATCTGTGAATAAGAAAGTTTTACTTCTTCCTTTCTAACATGGATACCTGTTTTTTCCTTTCCCTTCCCTCCCTGCTCCTCCCTTTCCCTTCCTTTCTCTTCTTTTTTATTTTTGTTTCATTAGAGCTAGAATATCCAAAAATATAATGTTGGATAGAAGTGCCAAAAGTAGACATCCTTGCCTTCTTTATTTTAGGACAAAAACTTTCAGTTTCCATCACTAAATTCCATGTCAGTTGTAGGTTTTTTGTAGTTATCCTCAACAGGTTGAGGAAACACCCATCTGTTTCTAGTTGTTAAGAATTTTTAAATCAATGGGTTGGATTTTACTATATGCTTTCCCTTCATCTCAGGATGACAATGTATTTTTTATACCTTTATTCTGTTAATATGGTATATTAATTGATTCTTAGATTTTAAACCAACCTTTCATTCCTAAGATGAATCCCTCTTGATCATAGTGTATAATTCTTTTTTACATATTGCTTGGTTTAATTTGTTTTCTGTGTGTGTGTGTGGATTTTTGTATTAATGTGTATGAGGGATATTGATCTGCAGGTTTCTTGTTATGTTTTGGTCTGGCTTTGGTTATCAGGGTCATACTGGCTTCACTGAATGAAGAAGTGTACTCTGTTTTCTGAAAAATTTATCTTTTAAATATTTAATGGAATTCTCCACTGTAGCTATTTGGATCTGGGCTTTTCTTTGAAGGAAGATTTTAAATTACTAATCCAATATTTAATTACTAATTTCATTTGTTATAAGGTTTCAGGTTTTTTAATTTTCTTGTGTAATTTTTGGCAATTTCTGTTTCACACTAGATGTCTATCCATTTTTATCTGTTACCTAATTTGTTGGCATAAAGGTTATGTTATTCTCATGATCATTTTAGTTTCAATGGAATGAATAATAGTGTCCTCTTTTTTATTTTTTATTTTGGTGATTTATGTCTTCACTCTGTTTTATATTCATCAGTCTAACAAAAGTGACCAACTTTATCAATCTTTCAGAGAACCAAATTTCATTACATTAAAGTTTTCTAATGTTATTCTGTTTTTCATTGTATTAATACCTTCTCTAGTCTTTATTACCTCTTTTATTCTACTTGCTTTGGGATTAATTTGCTCTTCTTTTTCTAGTTTCTTAAGATGGGAGTTTAGGTAATTGATTTTAGACCTTTTTTTAACTGACATATTCATTTAAAGCTATAAATGTCCATCTGTGCTTTGCTCTAGTTGCATCCCATAAATTTTAGTACGTCATGTTTTTGTTTTCTTTCAGTTTGAAATTTTTCTAATTCCCCTTGCAATTTATACTTTGGCTGCCTTATTTCTAATTTAATTTTGTGGGATCCAGGAAATTTCTTTATGTAATTACAATTCTGTTTAAATTATTGAGATTTGTTTTATGGAGTAGTGCATTATCTCTCCTAGAGAACATTCCACCTGTGTGTGTGAAGGATATGTAGTCATTTGTTGTTGAGTGGAGCATTCTGTAGTTAGATCAGTGTGGTTGATAGTTTATTCAAATCTACTATATTCTTGTTGATTTTATAATTGTTCTAACAGTTATTTTTTTTATTGGGGTATAGTTGCTTTACAATGTTGTGTTAGCTTCTGCTGTACAACGAAGTGAATCAGCTATACGTATACATATATTCCCAGCTTCTTGGACCTCCCTACCACCCCCCACCCCCCATCCCACCCATCTAGGTTGTCACAGAGCACAGAGCTGAGCTCCCTGCGCTATACAACAGGTTCCCACTAGCTATCTGCTTAACACATCGTAGTGTATATATGTCAATCCTAATCTCCCAATTCATCACACCCCCTTCCCCCCCACCGCATGTCCATATGTCCGTTCTCTATGTCTGTGTCTCTATTCCTGCACTGCAAATAGGTTTATCTGTACCATTTTTCTAGATTCCACATATATGCGTTAATATACAATATTTGTTTTTCTCTTTCTGACTTACTTCATTCAGTATGAAAGACTCTAGGTCCATCCATGTCTCTACAAATGACCCAATTTCATTCCTTTTTATGGCTGAGTAATATTCCATTGTATATTTAACATTGTATATTTATATTGTATATTTAACACATCATTTTTTTTTTTTTTTTTTTTTTTTGCGGTACACGGGCCTCTCACTGTTGTGGCCTCTCCCATTGCAGAGCACAGGCTCTGGACGTGCAGGCTCAGCAGCCATGGCTCACGGGCCTAGCCGCTCTGCGGCATGTGGTATCTTCCTGGACCAGGGCACAAACCCATGTCCCCTGTATCGTCAGGCGGACTCTCAACCACTGCGCCACCAGGGAAGCCCTAACACATCTTCTTTATCCATTCATCTATTGATGAATATTTAGGTGGCTATCAATTATTAAAAGTGATTTATTGAAACTTTTGACTATTATCGTTATTTTTTTATTTTATTGGAGTTTTTTTGAATTTTATTTTATTTTTTATACAGCAGGCTCTTATTAGTTATCCATTTTATACATATTAGTATATACATGTCAATCCCAATCTCGCAATTCATCACACCACCACCACCTCTAGCACTTTCCCCCCTTGGTGTCCATACGTTTGTTCTCTACATCTGTGTCTCAATTTCTGCCCTGCAAACCAGTTCATCTGTACCATTTTTCTAGGTTCCACATATATGCATTAATATATGATATTTGTTTTTCTCCTTCTGACTTACTTCACTCTGTATGACAGTCTCTAGATCCATCCACGTCTTTACAAATGACCCAATTTCATACCTTTTTATGGCTGAGTAATATTCCATTGTGTATATATAACACATCTTCTTTAGCCATTCATCTGTTGATGGATGTTTAGGTTGCTATCAATTATTAAAAGTGATTTATTGAAACTTTTGACTTATCTTTATTTTTTTAATTTTTATTTTATTGAAGTACAGTTGATTTGCAATGTTGTATTAGTTTCTGCTTGTACAGCAAAGTGATTCAGTTATACATATACATACATTCTTTTTCATGTTCTTTTCCATTATGGTTTATTCCTGGATATTGAATATAGTTCCCTGTGCTATACAGTAGGACCTTGTTGTTTATCCATTCTATATATACTAGCTTGCATCTGCTAACCCTAAACTCCCAATCCATCCCTCCTCACCCCCCTCCCCCTTGGCAACCACAAGTCTGTTCTCTGTATCTGTGAGTCTGTTTCTGTTTTGTAGATAAGTTCATTTGTGTCATATTTTAGATTCTACATATAAGTGATATTACCTTTAAATTGTCTATTTATCCTTTCAATTCTATTAGTTTTTACTCCACATATTTTGGGATTCTGTGTGTTATGTGTGCATACTCTTACTTTCAAAGATTTAACCAATCAATATGTATATATATATTAATATTTAGTAATGTCTTCTGAATTTGTTCGATATATGTTTTAATCTTGTTACAAAGATAGAACAAATGAAAATTAGTTTGTTTACTATGACTATACTTTATCCAATGAATAAACTATAAATGTTCATGTAAACCCTCCACTTGACATTTTAATTGCTAATAAACTATGATCTTTGGCCAAGTTAATATGTCTTAAAATTCCATATACATACCATCTGTGCCCCAAATAGTGTTTTCAATTGGAAGCAACTCAAGAATCATTTGAAAGATTAATTAATGTATTACTTTTTTATATATTGAGTTAAAAAAGTGTGGCATTTCAGGTATGTCTAGAATCAATTCTAATTTATTCAAATTTTTGTAACTATGTTAATCATAATCATATTATTAATCATATTATTTTACTGTCATAAAGTCAAGATAGCACAATTAGAATTGGGAACCATATAAAAAGTAAACTTAATGTTACTTTACATTATTAGTACTAGTACAGGCTGTGCAATAGAACTATTCACTTAACAACTTAAAATGCAGACAAAGGATATCATATTAAAATATTTGCTAAATGATGATTATTGAAATATTCCTTATTTGAGGAAAAATATAACTCAGCACCACAGAATAAGACCCATTTTAAATTCACTTAAATTCATAAAACGATAGAATGATCTTCTGTAACATAGAAGATAACCAATTGTCTCTATTTCCAATTAAGTCAACAGCCTAGTTAATTCTTTCTTCCTTGCACATAACGGAGAAATTCCCAAACCTGAAAATGTTGTTGGAATGAGTACAAGCTTCTTGTTATTAGTTTTCTGTCAGTAAGTAAATTATAACTGTTCAATGCTCCCTGTTATGTTTCTTTTTCATTTAAATGAATAAGGTTTATATTCCTGTTAGTATGCTGCACACTTTGTTCCTATACCTTCATATTTCTAGAATATAATAAACACAGCATATAAAAAAAGCTAAAAATAATTAAAAACAGTAAATGAAAACAGGGTCCCCATATCATTCTTTGGACTTTAAAATTTTTTCCCTCAAGCATATTTGCAGTGCACTTTACCCATAATAAATCTGATAAACATTTTATTTTAATATCCTTCTACTTATATTAGCCATTCAGATGGGTAAAATAGCACAGGGTGTTTTCATATGAAAAATGAGAAAAATAACTTGCCTGAGTGGAGTAGTGGAGTAGACTCAAGCTTATACACTTTTAGCAACAAGAAGCAAAATTTAGCTTCCTTGAACAATATCATGGATTAATTGACTCATGACTTAAAGTCTAGCAGTGGCTTAGGCTTCAGGCCAGTTAAATCAAAGAACTAGATCAGTTGTTAGCAATTTTCTCAACTCTGCCCATTCTCATGTATTGATTTTATCGTGTTGCATGATCATAAGATGGCTGCTGACGATAACAAGAGCTACATCTTCCTTGTGCACGTCTATTGGAGAGAACAATTCCTCCTACAATCATGGAAAAAATGTTATTCACCTTGATTGGACTAATAATATAAACATTTTATTCATTGGGAGGACAGTAAGATGTCATCCCAGATTGGCTTAAGCCTGAGTCGGTGCACATTATTTAAACATTTGCAAGCAAGGAAGACTTCTGATGCTTGAGGTGAAGTCAATAACACCCCAACAGCATTGCTGCTACCAACATGGCGACAGTGATTATCTGGAGAAGCATTTGGCTGTTATTTGGAAAGGAAGGAAATAGATACAGAGCAGTTAAGAAATAGTTTAATAGGGCTTCCCTGGTGGCGCAGTGGTTGAGAGTCCGCCTGCCGATGCAGGGGGTGTGGGTTTGTGCCCCGGACTGGGAAGATCCCGTGTGCCACAGAGCGGCTGGGCCCGTGAGCCATGGCCGCTGGGCCTGCGCGTCCGGAGCCTGTGCTCTGCAGCGGGAGAGGCCACAGCAGTGAGAGGCCCTCATACTGCAAAAAACAAAAAAAAGATAGTTTAATAGTTTGCTTTAATCTTCAAAATTGTTTTATGAAGACCACACAACCTTCCCTACTCCCTACTCTACTTCCATCTTTCTCACTAAACAAGAATGATACCACCACAATCGTATTCCTCTTACTGTATAACCTATTTCAATTTTTAAACTACTATCCACATATCAAAATCCCAAAAGCTAGAAATGTGAAAGTCACCTTTTATTTTTGTCTTATTCCACATGACCAATTGGTCACAATTGGTCACTTATCTGCTAAATATTTCTTGAAGTGTCTTCCATTCTAAACTGTTTTCCTTTTTGAGATGGATACGATTTCTTCATGTACTGCCCATGTATTACCTAGATTCATGCAACAACATCATAAATGCTTTTCCTCTGTGTTTTCTGATTTATAATCTCTCTTTGTTAATCTGATTCCTTTTGTAATTTTCCTTTTCATCTAAGTTAAACATATATTAGGTTGAAGTTTTTCATAGTGTGACTTTTATTAACTACTATTGAGTTTATAGCTATATCCCAATTTATACTCCTTATGTTGTTTCTTTGTATACTTTTTTGAGCAGTGTTACCAGAGGTGGCCTAAAATAATTTAATTTTTACTTTATTTTAAAAATGTATTACATATTTAACTTTTTCTTTTTACCTTAATATTTTCTTCTTATTTTGGAGGGTTTACTCTGCTAACTTTTTTGAACTTACTAAATTGAATTCTTAGTTTCCTTTATATGATATATACATTTGAAGCTAAACATAATCCTCTAAATACAACTTTAGCTATATGCCTTAAGTTTTATTATCTGTCATAAATACTTCCTAATATAACTCAACACAAAGATTATTTATAAATTCAAACAATTATTAATAATTTCCTTTCCTGCTTTATACACATTTTTCTTTATTCCACATTTTTGATCCTATACTATCTCTTCTACCACTACTAGGTTAATCTTTTAAAATTCAAGTCACTTCCCTGGTTAAAAATCCTTCAAGAGTTCTGGATTTGTGTTTACCTGAAAAGATGAGTTACACACATTGAAAATTCCTGTTCTTTCATCAAAGTCATAATTCATGGCAATGAAATGTCTTGAATATGAAAAGAAAAATTTAAACTAGTAAAAGGAAAAGGACTTAGTAAAATTAATTTTCTTTAAACATTTCAGAGGTTTGAAGGTACCGACACTGACATGTCTTTAGCTTAAATATGTTTTAGCACAAAAAAATAGTTCTCGCTAAAGGCTAAGAAGTATTTAGCTATTAAGAAATATATAACTTCATTCTCCCTGTGTAGACAAATAACATTTAAGGGAGATTACCTGGATTTACATGAAATAAATCCCTGAGTATTCTGCCCAAAATATAAATGCTCATCACATTGTAAATGAGTAGTAGAGAAATATTCAGTCTGCTGTATTTTTCAGCAATAGAGAATCTGCCTGAAAATTCTCTTTAAAATGAATTGTTTCTTTATAGTATAGGCTGTAATGAGAAAGCAATTTTAAACTTACAAACGTTTATGCTTATTTTTGTTCTCCATCTTTAACTATACAGAACAGAATCCCTCCACAATATCTTCCAGCACTAAGCACGTTGAGTGGCTCAGGGGTTCCAAGCATTCTTGGTCACATTTCACCGTTTGTGGTATTTGGAACCACAAATGCCAATTCTGCTGCAGCTTCTTCATTACAAACACATGTGCAGGAACAAGGAGGAGAAGAAAGAGAGAAAGGCAGAAGTTGAGGAAAAGGAAGAGGACATTCCAGACTGCATGATTACGGATTAATCCAAATCATAGCAGCAGGGCAAAGCTCCCAAACGTTAGAGTTGTATACCTGACACTCCCCACCCTATCCTCTCATCACCTTCATGTAGACAATTACACATCAAAGATGCTTCTCGTATTAAACACAAAATTGAATATTATTTTGTTTCATTTCTATGTATACCCCTTTCAGCTCATGAAAATAAGTGATATATATTTTATTCTGCTTCTTCCACTTAAATCATAATCTCAAAGCACTGCTTCTCATAGATGACCTTTTCTGCCTTTCCTAGAATTCACTGGTATACCCTTACCCACATACAATCTTCTCCCATCCAAAATATGGACTTCAGACTCTCTACTTCTAATATGAACTAAATGATAATTTTTTGCTATTAGTTTATGAATATAGCAAGATAAGATTTATATCTAAGTTATTGCAATATCTCTTAGAAAAACGTATGCCATTTAGTAATATTGAATCACTTTTCTAACTTTAAAAAGAAATGCTAAATACCTAAGAAGGAGAAAACATTTGGTGCATATGCAACCTAAGTGCCTCCATTATATCAAAACAAATTCAAGCCTTCATCAAATCAATTAACTTATGAGAAATCAAATTGAAAATGCCATAATCAAGTAGGAATTTAAGAGAAGAAAGGTCAAGTTTTTTAAATAAGCAATTTTCCCAAATAATCTTTCCTGAACTTTCATCATGAACAACATAAAAACATCTTTCAGAGAAAAAAAAGATGAAACAGTGTTATATTAGTGTGCAGGAGAGAGAAATGAGGAAACGTTCTGAAGAAAGTGTTAGTGAAATGGTTACAAAAACTCTAAGACAAAGAAAGAAATACTTATATTGAGATTTATTACTGCAATCTGTCTCTGGCTGGTTTGTATAATATGTGAACACTTCTGTGTAGGTAGGGACTATTACCTATTACCTCCCAGCATGGCTCATTGTTCCATCCTTCTGGAAACAGAAGAAATATACAGCCAGACATAAAGTGTTGTTTATGGCCAACATACATAATGCTATAGCATTGTTTTAATCCATTTATGCTTCAGAAATATTCACAAAACCATCATAATGTACTTTTATCCCAAATGATAGAATGAAATTCAAGTCAAAATACATATTTTAAAGGGATAGTTCTCTTTTACTAAAATTAGTTATATGAGTTGTCACATTTGCCAAAGATTAATTTCTGAAGTTTATGTTCTGTTTTTTAATAGAGGACTGATAGAAACTAAAAATCAGCCCATTTTCCTTTATACCAGTACTATGCCATCTAAATAAGATTTCATAAAATAAAAAGATAGGACGAAGACAGTTCCAATGAAAAGTGGACCTTAGTGACACATATAAAATTTCCTCTCTCATTCTCTCTCTCTCTCTCTATATATATATATATATCTACAGATGGATAGATATAGATATATATGAAACATTACATTCAATTATGGTAAAATACATATACTATAAAATTTACCATTTTAACTATATTAAAGTATAGCATTCAGTAATGTTAATTACATTCACAATATTGTGCAACTATCACTCCTATCTAGTTTTAGATATTTCCATTACTCCAAAAGAATACGCTGTACCTATAAGCAAATACTCTTCATTCTCACCTCTCCCAGTCTTTGGCAACACTAATCTGCTTTCTGTCTCTGAAGATTTTTGCTTATTCTGAATATTTCATATAAATGAAATCCTATAATATGTGACCTCTTATGCCTGGCTTCTTTCACTTAGCATAATTTTTCCAAGGTTCATCCATGTTGGAGCATATATTAGTACTTACTTTCTTTATATGGCTAAATAATATTTCATTGTATTGATGTACCAGATTTTGTTTATTCACTTATCATTCGATGGACATCTGGGTGGTTTCCATCTTTCTTTTGGCTGTTATGAAGCGTGCTGATATCAAACATTGAAAAAGAGAATCGTGGTCTTCAGTGCTTGTCAGTGAGTGGGGAGAATTATTTAAGTTAAAAGAGTAGAGGAATGATGCTATTGTGCTACAGGAACACGAGAGAGATTCCAAATCCAAATTTTGGTGGTCAAAGTAGACTGGCAGGTGAAAATGAAATGTATGCTTATATTGGAGGGAGAATTTATATTGGTGAATTTTATGTGGAAATGTGGGCTCAGATTTGGGGTATGTATCACAGTCAGCTCAAACTCTTGGGCCATAAGAGAATGGAATTTGAGGGGAATTTATGTAATATTAATATGAGCAAAGAACCTATGTGTGGGAATTACAAAAGGTAAAAGTACAGGAAGCATGCAGCACGGTAAACCATTTTAGAATATGGACTTCTTCTTAAGAGAAATACATACTCTTCATTCAGCTGAAAGTAGAACTGAAAAAGGCACCACTTGCAATGTAACAATAAGAAAAACCCAGATTATAACTTTCTTAAATTTATTAAATAACTGAGGTTACAGGGCAACCAAGTATCATGAAACCTAAGATAAAATATGTCCTTCCAAAGAGCAATCAGATACAGGCACTGGCTCACCTAAGGCAAAGCACAAGAGGAACAGAGTCAAATTAGGAATTGAGGGAAACTTCTTCAGACTGAATAAGTACCTGCACCTACAGCTAACATTATACTTAACATTATATTTAACTGTGAAATATTGCTTTCCCACAAACTTTAGGAAGAAGACAGTGATATCTGCCCATGCCCCTCCTGTTCAACACTGTACTAGATTTACTAGCTAGTGCTGTAAGTCAAGTAACATAAATAGAAGGCATACAGTTTCTAGAGAAAGAGATAGAAATATCTCCATTTAAAGACAACATGATTGGGTTTTTTTGTTTTTTTTGTTTGTTTGTTTTTTTGTTTGATTTGGTTTGGTTTTTTTGCGGTACGCAGGCCTCTCACTGTTGTGGCCTCTCCCGTTGTGGAGCACAGGTTCCGGATGCGCAGGCTCAGTGACCATGGCTCACGGGCCTAGCCGCTCCGCAGTATGTGGGATCTTCCCAGACCAGGGCACGAACCCGTGTCGCCTGCATCGGCAGGTAGACTCTCAACCACTGCACGACCAGGGAAGCCCAAACATGATTGTTATGCAGAAAATTTTAAAGAATCCACAAAAAGCTACTAGAACTAGTCAGCGAGTCCAGCAAAACCTTAGGATAAAATATTAAAAAGCAACTATATTTCTACAAACTAGTAAGGAGCAATTGGAAATGAAACTAAGAAAAACATATCATATACAACAGCAATAAAATCATGAAATAATTCAGTATACATCTAAGAAAATGTGTTCAGCAACTATATGATTAAAACTACAAAACACTTCACAGACATAGAAAACAAACTTATTGTCACCAAAGGACAAATTAGGAGTTTGGGATTAATATACACACTATTATATATAAAGTAGATAAGCAACAAGGACCTACTGTATAGCACAGGGAACTATATTCAATATCTTATAATAACCTATAAAGGAAAAGAATCTGAAAAAGTATATTATATATAGATATAAATATAACGAGATATAACTGAATCAGTTATATATATATACATACATATATATACATACATATATATATATACATACATATATATATATATAAAAAACTGAATCACTTTGCTGTGCACCTGCAACTATCACAATATTGTAAATCAACTATACTTTAATAAAAGAAAAAAAAGAATAGAGAAAGACAAGAACCACAAGAGTCAGTCCAACCACACATGGGTTATCAGTAGGCTGAGACCAGCACACACAAAAAATACAAAACTACAAAACACTGATTAAAGAAGTGAAATAAAATCCAATCCATTTAAATAGAGAGATACATTGTGTTATATATTAGAAGTGAACCACATTAACAGGATCATACACCATGATCAAGTAGAACATATAACTGGGATCAAGGATGGTACAACATTAGCAAATAAATCAGTGTGATACATCACATTGATAAAATGAAGGATAAAAATCACATCATCTCAATAGATGCAGAAAACGTATATGACAAATTTCAACACCCTTTCATGAGACAACTCTCAACAAACTAGGAATAGAAGGAAATTATCTCAACATAATAAATTTAATATAAGCCTACAGTTAACAGCATACTCAATAGTGAAAGCTAAAAGTTTTTCCTCTAATATCAGGAAGAAGGCAAGGATGCCCACTCTTACCTATTTTTATTCCTTTTTTTTTGGCTGCACCTTGTGGTTTGCAGGATCTTAGTTCTCCTACCAGGAATTGAACCCAGGCCCCAGCAGTGGAAGCGCCAAGTCCTAATACCTGACCACCAGGGAATTCCCCACTCTTAGCACTTGTATTCAAAATAATGTTTGAAGTTTTAGCCAGAGCAATTAGGCAAGAAAAAATAATAAAAGATATCCAAAGCAGAAAGAAAGAAATATGTTTGCAGATGACATGACCTTATATGTATCAATAGAAATTCTACATACTTCACTAAAATGCTGTTAGAACAAATAAACAAAAGTTGCAGATTACATAAACAACATGCAAAATCATTTGCTTTTCTGTACACTAACAACTAATTATGTAGAAAGGAAATTTAAAAAACAATCCCATTTACAACAGCATCAAAGAATGAAATACTTAGGAATAAACTTAACCAAGGAGGTGAAAGATTTGTACACTGAAAACTACAAAATCTTGATGAAAGAAATTAAACACAAATAAATAGAAAGACATCCAATTCTCATGGATTGAAAAACTTCATATTGTTAAAATGCCTATATTATCTAAAGTGATCTACAGATTTAGTGCAGTCTCCATCAAAATCTCAATGGCATATTTTGTAAAAATAGATAAAATAATCCTAAAATTCATATGGAACCACAAAAGACCCCAAATATCAAAGCAATATTGAGAAAAAAAGAACAAAGCTGGAGGCATCACACTTCCTGATTTCAAAAGATATTGCAGGGCTTCCCTGGTGGCACAGTGGTTGAGAGTCTGCCTGCCGATGCAGGGGACACGGGTTCGTGCCCTGGTCCGGGAAGATCCCACATGCCGTGGAGCGGCTACGCCCGTGAGCCATGGCCGCTGAGCCTGCGCATCTGGAGCCTGTGCTCCGCAATGGGAGAGGCCACAACAGTGGGAGGCCCGCATACCACAAAAAATATATATATATATTGCAGAGCCACAGTATTAAAACATCAAGGTACTTGCATAAAATGAGACATGTAGACCAATGGAACAGAATAGAGAGCTCAAAAATAAACATATATGTTTAACAGATACACACTATTATATATTCACATTTCTCTGACCCAAGAGTAAATAATTGACCCATAACTGGCCAATAATTGATGTAATTTTCATTAATTTGTCAGATTTTATAGGGATTTACCATGTGACAAGCAGCTTTTAGGTATTGCAGATTCAGTGGTATATATAATAATAAAGACAAAGCCACCAATCTAACAGAGTGTATATTCAAATGTAAAATCTGTGTGTTCTATACTAGCCTTATATTCAGGGATGGTGTTATGCCTCATTCTAGGCAAATCAGAAAAACCTGGTTCCTTACAAAACTATTTTATACTCTTGTTTCCAGAATTCCTAGGGAAGTGATGAGGTCCTTTATGAGACGGAGATACTGCCTTTATTATCCTAGTCCCTATCTCAGCCTTATCTTTAATTTTCTCAGAGAGCTTCTTATTTAAAAGAAGCAGCACTTTACACTTGTAGATAACAAGATGCACCGAGGGACCAGTCCCAAAAGAAGAATTCTTTCTTATGAAATGAGACATACTGAAGTACAGAGAAAATCTTAGGATATGTTTGGAAGCAGATGCCCGGACCAAGGAATAAAGGAAAAATATCCTCAAATACACATATATTTTTAAGCGTAATAAAATATGAAGGATGTTTTTCTTTTCATTTAGGATCTTGAAATCATATGTCTAGGAAATGAGGAGGGTATTGAGATGTTAAGTCACTTCCTAAGGAAAGGGTCATTCCTGAGTAATTTTTCCCATTGGGCGTAATAAATATGATAAAAGTCATCAGGCTTATCAAGGGGCACTTTTCTTTGGTATGATAGAAAATGTAATATTTGTGAAGTAGAAAAAAGGAAATTTTTATTTTGGGGAGGGAAAGCTTAAATTATATTGGAAACAGCAGTAAGATATTTAAGTTTATGGTTTCATTGTCTTCAGTTAAAATGGGTGACCTGAAATATCCTATATCATTTACCAGAGAAAGGAATATAACAGAGCACTTAAAATGTTTCCTGAATTAATAGGAAGGCTTTGCAAAGACCTGGTGAGCCAGAATTATTACACACAGTAAAATTGTTATTAAAGATTGACATGCAAGGTAGCATTTCTGTTGTGTGTTTAAGGTTGATTATTAAGAGGTCATGTATACGTATACAAAGGAAAATGAAAAACATGATTCAAAACAGTCTTTGCATATTAGGATTAAAATGTTTCTTTTAGATATTAAAAACCTTTTGAAATAATTATCTTAATAGTTTCTCATCCAAATTTTAAAATAATTCATTTTTTCCTGGGCTCTAGTTAATTTTGAATGTATTTTGGATACACCAAAATAGCAACCATTGTCGTTGCACCAATCCATCTAATATCCAGAGTAGCTGTCAGCATTTCTTATTTGGTCGTTTGCCATTTGAGAAAATGCAGCACAAACAGAAAATGCAATTTCATGACATTTGCAAAGAGTTCAAACTATACAATTATTTTCAGCTTTGATAATTTTGTTTGTTAAAACTTATCTTTTCTGTACTAAGTTAACTTTTTATTTTATTTGTCTAATTAAATTACTTGAAATTCTCAGCACTTGCAGTGCAGGAATAAGAAGCTCACTGTGCTAAAAGTTGGTTTCTATTTATACTCAGAGAAACTAGATAAATTGTGCTGAGTTTATTTTTTCTTCTTCACAAGAATTATTCTTTTTCTCTTATCCTCTGCTACCTATATTTCTTTCCTGTGATATTTGATCTGAAAAGTTAAGTTTCTCATTGAAGACTGGAAGAATATACACATTTATACCTGCTTCCTCCAAAACTCAACAAATAAGACAATAAAAAGGAATTTTAAGCCATAAATCCACAAGGATCAAAAACAAAACAAATACACACAAAAGTGACAATAACAGAAGAAACATTTGGAAGCTTGAAAGCAAAGACTCAGAATATCCTGGGATTGTAGACCTTTGAAATATCCACTAAGTGAGCTTCTCTGGTGTGCTGGGAAGGTAGTTAGGGATGGTGCAGTGTATTAGTTAGGAGGGAAGCCATAATGTCTGAATTCAGATCCTGGTTGCACTACTTTCTATGTGACCTCAAACAGAACTGATTTTCCTCTTGTGTTTCTCAGTTTTCTGAACTGTAGCACGAAGCCAGCTAAAGTGGTACCTACTTTACAGGGCTGTTTTCAGTATTAAATTAGCTAACTTAAGTACTTTATACAGTGTCTGGAGTGTTGTTATCTCTCAAGGTGCTGCCAGACTAGAGTTCCCATCCCACCCCATGGACTTACTCAGTTGCCACTCTGCATTCAAGCCTCAACCTTTCTGCACATTTGCACAGCTGTTCCCAAATCCACGGATTGATAGAATATGACACTTGCAAGCTTCCCTGGACACTCACCAACAAACTTCATGAAGGTGTGGTAATCCAGTCTAGCATGTTGAGTTGGATCAGGATGCACTACATGCTCAGGGCTGTGGACAGAGGGAGTGGACCTCTGTTACACATATTATAGAATTATAAAGGCCTTAGGCAGTGTTGATGTCTAAGTACACAGGATTTGAAACAGATCTGAGGCCAAATAGTGATCCTATCTATCTATGTGGCTTTAGGGAAGCTCCTTAATCTCCCTATCCATACAGATATCTAATGTCCCACATGGAGTTAATACCTACCGTATTTGTACTATAAAGCACCTAGTACATAGCTTGCCATATAGTAGACACTCATAAAGAACAGCTAAAACAGTGGTTAAAAAATTTTAAAAGCTCTTAAACATTTCTCAGGTATTCTTCAAGTATGTCTTCTATGTAAGCTTTACCATGTGACTAACAATTTTCCAGTGATATACAGCTACTTTCCAATGGTATGATCCCCATGTCCTTATACAGAGAAAGTGATTCATTGTCTCTCAGGCATAGTGGGTGTCTCTATGGCACCCACTGTGTGTATATAACAAACACTAATTTCATCTATACTTATGAATGCCAGATTATGGTGCTGATAGTCATAAATCCATGAACCAGTTTTGTTATTTCTTCAATTGCACTTCTTAAACTGGAGGAGGTGCTTGGGCTACAATAACATCATACATAGATAATTTTAATAAGTGAAAGATTCTGCCAATCCTTTAGATGTTTTGCTATTGGTCTTTAAATCTGGTCCAAATATTTGAATGAACAAATATATAGAAATGTATGCATATTTCATTCTGGAAGCAGAATAGAGAGATAGAAAAGCAAAACAAAACTTTTTAATTGGTGGTACTGAGATCAAGTGAATTAAATGCACCTTTTTTCTTTTTTGTATTGAAATATAGTTCACATACAACATTATAATAGTTTCAGGTGTTAAACATTGTGATTCAACATTTATATACATTATAAATTGATCACCGTAAGTCTAGTAAACCATCTGTCACCATACAAATTATTGCACCATTATTGACTATATTCCCTATGCTGTATATTACATCCCCAGGACTTACTTATTTTATAAATGGAAGTTTGTAATTCTTACTCCCTTTTATCGATTTCACCCAACCCTCTAACCCCTTGTTCTCTGGTGACCACCAGTTTGTACTTTGTATCTGAGTCTGTTTCTGTTTTGTTATGTTTATTCGTTTGTATTGTTTTTAAAATTCCACATATAATTGAAATCATATTGTATTTCTCTGTCTGACATTTCATTTAGCATAATACCTCTAGGTCCATACATGTTGTCGCAAATGAAAAGATTTCGTTGTTTATATGACTAACTCTGCATTGTGAATATATACCACATCTTCTTTATCCATTCATCTATTGATAGGCACTTAGGTTGCTTCCATATCTTGGCTATTGTAAATAATGCTGCGATGAACATAGGTGTGCATATATCTTTTTCAATTAGTGTTTTTGTTTTATTCAGATAAATACCAAGGAGTGGAATTGATGGATCATATGGTAGTTCTACTTTTGATATTTTGAGATACCTCCATACTGTTTTCCGTAGTGGCTGCAGCAATTTGTGTCCCCACCTACAGTGCACAATGGTTTCCTTTTCTCCACATCCTTTTCAACACCTACTTGTTTTTTCTTGTCTTTTAATAATATTCATTCTGGGAATTCCCTGGTGGTCCAATGGTTAGGACTCAGTGCTCTCACTGCCATGGCCTGGGTTCAATCCCTGGTCGGGGAACTAGGATCCCAGTAGCCACGTGGTGTGGCCAAAATATATATATATATATATGTAATAGTAGCCATCCTGACAGGTATGAGGTGATATCTCATTGTGGTTTTTATTTGCATTTCCCTGATAACTAGAGATGTTGAGTGTGTTTTCATGTGTCTGTTGATTACCTGCATGTGTTCCTTGGGCAAATGTCTCTTCAAGTCCTCTTCCCATTTTTAAATCAGGTTGTTTGTTTTTTGATGTTGAATTATATGAGTTGTTTATATATTTTGGATATTAAGCCCTTATAAGGTATATTGTTTGCATATATCTTCCATTCAGTAGGTGGCCTTTACATTTTGTTGATGGTGTCTTTTGCTGTGCAAAAGATTTTTAGTTTGATATAGTCCCATTTGTTTATTTTTGCTCCTCCCTTCCCTAAGGAGACAGATACAAAAAAATATTGCTATGACCAATGTCAAAGAGTACACTGCCTATATTTTCTTCCAGGAGTTTTATGGTTCATATCTTACATTTAAATCTTTAATCTATTTTTAATTTATTTTTGTACATTGTGTAACAGAGTGGTCCAGTTTCGTTCTTTTTCATGTAACTGTCCTGCTTCCCAACACCATTTATTGAAGAGACTATCATTTCTCCACTGTATATTCTTGGCTCCTTTTTTGTAAATTAATTGACCATATAAGCATGCATTTATTTCTGGGCTCTGTCCATTGATCTCTGTCCGTTTTAGTGTCAGTACCATACAGTTTTGATTACTATAGCCATGCAGAATAGTTTGAAATCAGGGAGCTTGGTACCTCCAGTTTTTCTTCTTTCTCAAGATTTCTTTGGCTATTCAGGGTCTTTTGTGGTTCCATACAAATTTTATGACTGTTCTAGTTCTTTGAAAACTACCATTGCATTTTTGATAGGGATTGCATTGAATCTGTAGATTGCTTTGGATAATATGATCATTTTAACAATATTCTTTGAATCCATGAGTATGCCGTATCACTGAATTTATTTGTGTCATCTCAATTTCTTTTTTCAAGTTCTTATAGTTTTCAGAATACAGGTCTTTCACCTCCTTTCTTAAATTTATTACTGGGTATTTTATTCTTTTTGATACAATTATAAATAGATTGCTTTTTAAATTTCTTTTTCTGATAGTTCGTTTTTAGTGTCTGGAAATACAACAGATTTCTGTATATTGATTTTGTATCCTGCAACTTCATTGAATTCATTTGCCCATTTATTAGTTCTAATAGGTTTTTTTGATGGAGTCTTTACGTTTTATATATACAGCATCATGTCATCTGAAAACAGTGACCATTTCAGTTCTTCCTTTCCAGTTTGATTCCTTTCATTTCTTTGTTTTGTCTGATTGCTGAGACTAGGATTTCCAATGCTATGTTGAATAAAAGTGGTGAGAGTGAATATTCTTGTCTTGTTCCTGATCTTGGAGGAAAAGCTTTCAGCTTTTCACCATTTAGTGTTATCTTAGCTGTGTGTTTATCATATATGACCCTCATTATATTGAGGTATGTTCCCTCTATACCCTCTTTATTGAGAGGTTTTACCCTAAATGGATATTGAATTTGTCAAATGCTCTTTCTGAATATGAGATGATCATGTGATTTTTATCCTTCATTTTGTTAATGTGGTGACTTATATTGATTGATTTGCAGATATTGAAGCATCCTGCATCTCTGGAGTGAATCCCACTTGATCATGGTGTATGAGCCTTTGAATGTATTTGTTGAATTTGGTTAGGTAATATTTTATTGAGGCTTTTATATCCATGTCCATCAGTGATATTGGCCTGTAAATTTTTGTGTGTGTGGTGTCTTTGGTTTTGGTATTAGGGTAATGCTGGCCTCATAGGATGAGTTCAGAAGTGTTCCTTCCTCTTGAATTTTCTGGAATAGTTTGAGAAGGATAGGTATTAACTCTTCTTTAAATGTTTGATAGAATTCAACTGTAAAGCCATCTGGTCCTAGACTTTTTATTTGTTGTGATTTTTTGATTACTGATTAATTAGTCTGTTCATATTTTCTATTTCTTCTTGATTTAGTTTTGGGAGAGTGTACATTTCTAGGAATTTGTCCGTTTCTTCTATATTGTCCATTTTATTGGTATTTAATTGTTTAAAGTAGTCTCTTATGACCCTTTGTATATCTTTGGTATTGGTTGGAACTTCTTCATTTCTGACTTTTACTTATCTGAGCCCTCTCTCTTGTTTTTTGATAAGTCTGGCTAAAGGTTTATCAATTTTGCTTATCTTTTCAAAGAACCAACTCTTAGTTCCATTGATCTTTTCCATTGTTTTTTATTCTCTACTTCATTTATTTCTGCTCTGACTTTATTATTTCTTTCCTTTTACTAACTTG
Source organism: Tursiops truncatus (assembly GCF_011762595.2). Classification (NCBI taxonomy): domain Eukaryota; kingdom Metazoa; phylum Chordata; class Mammalia; order Artiodactyla; family Delphinidae; genus Tursiops; species Tursiops truncatus. The sequence goes on from NC_047036.1 coordinate 82,114,077, forward strand.
GGGTTGTGTTTGTTTTTCTTTTTCTAGTTCATTCAGGTGTAAGTTCAGGTTATTTACTTGAGATATTTATTGTTTGCTGAGGTAGGCTTGTATTGCTATAAACTTTCCTCTTAGAACTGCTTTTGCTACATCCCATAGATTTTGGATCATTGTTTTCATTTTTACTTGTCTCCATGTATTTTTTAATCTCCTCTTTGATTTCTCCAGTGAACACTTTAGTTGTTTATTAGCCTGTTGTACCCTAAGTCTTTTGATTGGAACATTTAGTCCATTTACATTTAAAGTAGTTATTGATAGGTATGTGCTTATTGCCATTTCATTAATTGTTTTCTGATGTTTTTGTAGTTCTTCTCTGTTCCTTTCTTCTTGTCTTGTTCTCTTCTCTGGTGATGATAATTTTCTTTACTGTTATGTTTGTATTCCTTTCTATTTATGTTTTGTGTATCTGTTATATGCTTCTGGTTTGTGGTATCTAGGTGGTAGGTGACTGGGAAGATGTCACCCAGGCCCATGCCAGAACTCTGGCTTGTGTCCTTTCTATAGGCAGAGGAGCCATCTGCCCAGACAAGTGCCCCACCAGTTACCCAGGAGCCTCTGTCACTGCCTCCCCACCACCCCTCCCACAGTTCATTCCCACAATCAAGCTTCTCTGCTTGGTTGTTCTCAGTCTGGCCCTGCTCATGTTCCCACTGTTGGTCTGGTGCATCTGGTGGCTGTGCCACAAGAAAGTGAGTGACCCCTGCGTGCACAGCCCTATGTCCCAGGCCCTTACCAACCCCCAGCAGCCCCAGGAACATCCCTACCCCATGATCCTGCGTGTGGGCAGGTTCCCATCAGCTCCAGGGTCCTCAGGCAAGCGAAGAAGGCACACACTTGGCCCTTTTATCCTGGGCATAGATACAGCCTGGGCTTCTAAGGGGCCACCTGCCTTATGCTTTCACAGGGAGATGGCCTATGGGGAGAAGGGACCTCAGATCCCCTGAGACGAGGGATGCCTCATGTCAGGTTTCTGGAGCACTCAGGTGGACCAAGGCTGGAGGACACCTCTGCTATTGGGGGAAGAAGAGGCGTCTGCAGGGCCACTGATGGCCCAAAGGGAGAAGGATGCTGGCCAAGAAGACGCATAACCTTGGGGGCAGCTGTGCTCTGCAAATCTCTAGTGCCTTACATCATTCCTTCATCAGTCATTACTAAGTCCCAGCATGTGCTGGGCCCCACACTGGGCACAGAGGGGCAGAGCTACCAGCCTTGCCCCCAGGAGCTCACAGTCTGGTGTCTGGTCTGGTATTGCTACCTGGGGAGCTGGACAAAGTAGGCAAGTTGGGTATAGCTGGCCCTCAGGGGATGCCAGGGTGGAGTACATGGTGTTAACTAGATTGATGGAGATTGACAGAAATGGCATCTACCAACGTCAGGACAGCTGGGAAGAAGAAGAAGAAACAAAATTATACCCACCAGCACTTCCATCCCCAGAGGAAATTCCACCAGGTCCCTGCCCCTCCGGCACATGCCCTAAAATTCATCAATAAATCACTGTCTCGTATGAGGTACGTGCTTTTCAAGCTGCTGACTCTATGCTGGGACTTGAAGTAAGTGAGTTTGTTTGAGAGCCCTTTAAGAGCAGAGTCTTGGGTTGCCACTATCCTCTGCCTCTCCTGGACATAAGCTCTGCTGATTTTCAAAGCCAGACATTATGGGTGCTCATCTGCCCAGTGCAGGTCCCCCTGGCTTGGGACCAGATGTAGGGCTCAGACTCCTTGCTCCACAGGGCAGCCCTCCACGATTGTAATATCCTTCCTGCTTGTGGGTCATTGCACGGGGGGTATGGGATCTGACTGGAACATGTCTTTGCTCCTCCTGCCCATCTTGATGTGGCCTTTCCTTTATATCCTTAGTTATAGAAAATCTGTTCTGCTAGTCTTCAGGTTGTTCTCAGATAAAGTTGCTCTGCATGTCTTTGTAGTTCTGTGGGAGCAGGTGAGCACAGGGTCTTCCTACTTCACCATCTTGATCCACCCCTCTAATGTACCTTTTTAAAAGAATAAATTTCTTTTAATCAGAGGTACAATTTAAATACTGCTTATTATTATTTTTCTTATTATATAAGAAATATATTGTTCAACAGCAAAAGAATAAAATAAATATTAACCATAATCCCAATACCTGAAATAACTTTTTTTAAACGTCTTTATTGGAGTATAATTGCTTTACAATGGTGTGTTAGTTTCTGCTGTATAACAAAGTGAATCAGTTACACATAGACATATCTTCCCATATCTCTTCCCTCTTGCGTCTCCCTCCCTCCCACCCTCCCTATCCCACCCCCCTAGGTGGTCACAAAGCACTGAACTGATTCCAGGTTCTATGCGGCTGCTTCCCACTAGCTACCTATTTTACGTTTGGTAGTGTATATATGTCCATGCCATTATCTCACTTTGTCACAGCTTACCCTTCCCCCTCCCCATATCCTCAAGTCCATTCTCTACTAGGTCTGTGTCTTTATTCCCGTCTTGCCCCTAGGTTCTTCATGACCATTTTTCCCCCCTTAGATTCTATATATATGTGTTAGCATACGGTATTTGTTTTTCTCTTTCTGACTTACTTCACTCTGTATGACAGACTCTAGGTCCATCCACCTCACTACAAATAACTCAATTTCATTTCTTTTTATGGCTGAGTAATATGCCATTGTATATATGTGCCACATCTTCTTTATCCATTCATCTGTCGATGGACACTTACGCTGCTTCCATGTAAATATTGTAAATAGAGCTGCAATGAACATTTTGGTACATGACTCTTTTTGAATTATGGTTTTCTCACGGTATATGCCCAGTAGTGGGATTGCTGGGTCGTATGGTAGTTCTATTTTTAGTTTTCTAAGGAAGCTCCATACTGTTCTCCACAGTGGCTGTATCAATTTACATTCCCACCAACAGTGCAAGAGGGTTCCCTTTTCTCCACACCCTCTCCAGCATTTATTGTTTATAGATTTTTTGATGATGGTCATTCTGACTGGTGTGAGATGATATCTCATTGTAGTTTTGATTTGCATTTCTCTAATGATTAATGATGTTGAGCATCCTTTAATGTGTTTGTTGGCAATCTGTATATCTTCTTTGGAGAAATGTCTATTTAGGTCTTCTGCCCATTTTTCGATTGGGTTGTTTGTTTTTTTAATATTGAGCTGCTTGTAAATTTTGGATATTAATCCTTTGTCAGTTTCTTCATTTGCAAATATTTTCTCCCATTCTGAGGGTGGTCTTTTGGTCTTGTTTATGGTTTCCTTTGCTGTGCAAGAGCTTTTAAGTTTCATTAGGTCCCATTTCTATATTTTTGTTTTTATTTCCATTTCTATAGGAGGTGGGTGAAAAAGGATCTTGCTGTGATTTATGTCATAGAGTGTTCTGCCTATGTTTTCCTCTAAGAGTTTGATAGTGTCTGGCCTTACATTTAGGTCTTTAATCCATTTTGAGTTTATTTTTGTGTATGGTGTTAGGAAGTGTTCTCATTTCATACTTTTACATGTAGCTGTCCAGTTTTCCCAGCGCCACTTACTGAAGAGGCTGTCTTTTCTCCACTGTATACTCTTGCCTCCTTTATCAAAGATAAGGTGACCATATGTGCGTGGGGTTATCTCTGGGCTTTCTATCCTGTTCCATTGATCTCTATGTCTGTTTTTGTGCCAGTACCATACTGTCTTGATTACTATAGCTTTGTAGTATAGTCTGAAGGCAGGGCGCCTGATGCCTCCAGCTCCGTTTTTCATTCTCAAGATTGCTTTCGCTATTTGGGGTCTTTTGTGTTAACATGAGTATTGTGAACTTTTTTGTTCTAGTTCTGTGAAAACTGCCAGTGGTAGTTTGATAGGGATTGCATTGAATCTGTAGATTGCTTTGGGTAGTATAGTCATTTGCACCAAGTTGATTCCTCCAATCCAAGAACATGGTATATCTCTCCATCTATTTGTATCCTCTTTAATTTCTTTCATCAGTGTCTTATAATTTTCTGCATACAGGTCTTTTGTCTCCTTAGGTAGGTTTATTCCTAGATATTTTATTATTTGTGTTGCAATGATAAATGGGAGTGTTTTCTTAATTTCACTTTCAGATTTTTCATCATTAGTGTATAAGAATGCCAGAGATTTATTTGCATTAATTTTGTATCCTGCTACTTTACCAAATTCATTAATTAACTCTAGTAGTTTTCTGATAGTATCTTTAGGATTCTCTATGCATAGTATTATGTCATCTGCAAACAGTGACAGCTTTACTTCTTCTTTTCTTATTTGGATTCCGTTTATTTCTTTTTTATCTGTGATTGCTGTGGCTAAAACTTCCAGAACTATGTTGAAAAATAGTGGTGGGAGTGGGCAACCTTGTCTTGTTCCTGATCTTAGTGGAAATGCTTTCGGTTTTTCACCATTGAGGACGATGTTGGCTGTGGGTTTGTCATATATGGCTTGTATTATGTTGAGGAAAGTTCCCTCTATGCCTACTTTATGCAGGGTTTTTAATCATAATTAGTGTTGAATTTTGTCGAAAGCTTTCTCTGCATCGCTTGAGATGATCATATGTTTTTTCTCCTTCAATTTGTTAATATGGTGTATCACATTGATTGATTTGCATATATTGAAGAATCCTTGCATTCCTGGGATAAACCCCACTTGATCATGGTGTATGATACTTTTAATGTGTTGTTGGATTCTGTTTGCTAGTATTTTGTTGAGAAATTTTGCATCTACGTTCATTAGGGATATTGGTCTGTAGTTTTCTTTCTTTGTGACATCTTTGCCTGGTTTTGGTATCAGAGTGATGGTGGCCTCGTAGAATGAGTTTGGGAGTGTTCCTCCCTCTGCTACATTTTGGAAGAGTTTGAGAAGGATAGGTGTTAGCTTTTCTCTAAATGTTTCATAGAATTCACCTGTGAAGCCGCCTGGTCCTGGGCTTTTTGTTTGTTGGAAGATTTTGAATCACAGTTTCAATTTCAACACTTGTGATTGGTCTGTTCATATTTTCTATTTCTTCCTGGTTCAGTCTCGGAATATTGTGCATTTCTAAGAATTTGTCCATTTCTTCCAGGTTGTCCATTTTATTGGCATAGTGTTGCTTGTAGTAATCTCTCATGATCCTTTGTATTTCTGCAGTGTCAGCTGTTACTTCTTTTTCATTTCTACTTCTATTGATTTGAGTCTTCTCCCTTTTTGTCTTATGAGTCTGGGTAATGGTTTATCAATTTTCTTTATCTTCTCAAAGAATCAGCTTTTAGTTTTAGTGATCTTTGCTATCGTTTCCTTCATTTCATTTTCATTTATTTCTGACCTGATCTTTACGATTTCTTTCCTTCTGCTAACTTTGGGCGTTTTTTGTTCTTCTTTCTCCAATTGCTTTAGGTGTAAGGTTAGGTTGTTTATTTGTGATGTTTCTTGTTTCTTAAGGTAGGATTGTATTGCTATAAACTTCCCTCTTAGAACTGCTTGTGCTGCATCCGATACATTTTGGGTCGTCGTGTTTTCATTGTCATTTGTTCCTAGGTATTTTCTGATTTCCTCTTTGATTTCTTCAGTGATCTCTTGGTTATTAAGTAGTGTATTGTTTAGCCTCCATGTGTTTGTATTTTTTACAGATTTTTTCCTCTAATTGATATCTAGTCTCAGAGTGTTGTGGTCAGAAAAGATACTTGATACCATTTCAATTTTCTTAAATTTACCAAGGCTTGATTTGTGACCCAAGATATGATCTATCCTGGAGAATGTTCCATGAGCACTTGAGAAGAATGTGTATTCTGTTGTTTTTGGATGGAATGTCCTATAAATATCAATTAAGTCCATCTTGTTTAATGTATCATTTAAAGCTTGTGTTTCCTTATTTATTTTCATTTTGGATGACCTGTCCTTTGGTGAAAATGGGGTGTTAACATCCCCTGCTATGACTGTGCTACTGTCGATTTCCCCTTTTATGGCTGTTAGTATTTGCCTTATGTATTGAGGTGCTCCTATGTTGGGTGCATAAATATTTACAATTGTTATATCTTCTTCTTGGATCGATCCCTTGATCATTATGTACTGTCCTTCTCTGTCTCTTGTAATAGTCTTTATTTTAAAGTCCATTTTGTCTGATATGAGAATTGCTACTCCAGCTTTCTTTTGGTTTCCATTTGCATGGAATATCTTTTTCCATCCTCTCACTTTCAGTCTGTATGTGTGCCTGTGTCTGAAGTGGGTCTCTTGCAGACAGCATACATACGGGTCTTATTTTTGTATCCATTCAGCCACTCTGTGTCTTTTGGTTGGAGCATTTAATCCATTTACATTTAAGGTAATTATCTATATGTATGTTCCTATTCCCATTTTCTTAATTGTTTTGGGTTTGTTATTGTAGGTCTTTTCCTTCTCTTGTGTTTCCTGCCTAGGGGAGTTCCTTTAGCATTTGTTGTAAAGCTGGTTTGGTGGTGCTGAATTCTCTTAGCTTTTGCTTGTCTGTAAAGGTTTTAATTTCTCCATCAAATCTGAATGAGATCCTTGCTGGGTAGAGTAATCTTGGTTGTACGTTTTTCTCCTTCATCACTTTAAATATGTCCTGCCTCTCCCTTCTGGCTTGCAGGGTTTCTGCTGAAAGATCAGCTGTTTACCTTATGGGGATTCCCTTATGTGTTACTTGTTGTTTTTCCCTTGCTACTTTTTATATTTTTTCTTTGTATTTAATTTTCGATAGTTTGATTAATATGTGTCTTGGTGTGTTTCTCCTTGGGTTTATCCTGATCCTGTATGGGACTCTCTGTGCTTCCTGGACTTGATTAACTATTTCCTTTCCCATATTAGGGAAGTTTTCAACTATAATCTCTTCAAATATTTTCTCAGTCCCTTTCTTTTTCTATTCTTCTTCTGGGACACCTATAATTCAAATGTTGGTGTGTTTAAGATTGTCCCAGAGGTCTCTGAGACTGTCCTCAGTTCTTTTCATTCTTTTTTCTTTATTCTGCTCTGCAGTATTTATTTCCACCATTTTATCTTCCAGGTCACTTACCCATTCTTCTGCCTTAGTTATTCTGCTATTGATCCCTTCCAGAGAATTTCTATTTTCATTTATTGTGCTGTTCATCATTGTTTGTTTGCTCTTTAGTTCTTCGAGGTCCTTATTAAATGTTTCTTATATTTTCTCTATGCTATTTCCAAATTTTGGATCATCTTTACTATGATTATTCTGAATTCTTTTTCAGGTAGACTGCCTATTACTTCTTCATTTGTTAGGTCTGGTGGGTTTTTACCTTGTTCCTTCGTCTGCTGTGTGTTTCTGTCTTCTCATTTTGCTTAACTTACTGTGTTTGGGGTCTCCTTTTTGCATGCTGCAGGTTCGTAGTTCCCATTGTTTTTGGTGTCTGTCCCCAGTGGTTGGTTGGTTCCGTGTGTTGTGTAGGCTTCCTGGTGGAGGGGACTAGTGCCTGTGTTCTGGTGGATAAGGCTGGATCTTGTCTTTCTGGTGGGCAGGTCCACAGCTGGTGGTGCATTGTGGGGTGTCTGTGGCCTTATTATGATTTTAGGCAGACTCTCTGCTAATGGATGGGGTTGTGTTCCTGTCTTGCTAGTTGTTTGGCATAGGGTGTCCAGCACTGTAGCTTGCTGGTCGTTGAGTGAAGCTGGGTCATGGCATTGAGATGGAGATCTCTCGGAGATTTTCGGCGTTTGATATTATGTGGAGCTGGGAGGTCTCTTGTGGACCAGTGTCCTGAAGTTGGCTTTCCCATCTCAGAGGCACAGCCCTGACTCCTGGCTGGAGCACCAAGAGCCTTTCATCCACACGGCTCAGAATAAAAGGGAGAATAAATAGAAAGAAAGAGGATAAAATAAAGTTACATAAAATAAAATAAAGTTATTAAAATAAAAAATAATTATTATGAAAAACATTTTAAAAAGTAACAAAAGAACAAAAAACCAAAACGGACAGACAGAACCCTAGGACAAATGGTAAAAGCAAAGCTATACAGACAAAATTGCACACAGAAGCATACACATACACACTCAGAAAAAGAAAAAGGGGGGAAAATATATATCTTTGCTCCCAAAGTCCACCTCCTCAATTTGGGATGATTCGTTGTCTATTCAGCCATTTCACTGATGCAAGGTACATCAAGTTGATTGTGGAGCTTTAATCCGCTGCTCCTCAGGCTGCTGGGAGAAATTTCCCTTTCTCTTCTTTGTTCTCACAGCTCCCGGGATTCCACTTTGGATTTGGACCCACCTCTGCATGTAGGTCACCTGAGGGCGTCTGTTCTTCACTCAGGCAGGGCGGGGTTAAAGGAGCAGCTGATTCGGGGGCTGTGGCTCACTCAGGCCGGTGGAAGGGAAGGGATGGGTAGGGAATGCAGGGCGGGCCTGCGGCGCCAGAGGCCAGCATGAAGGTGCACCAGCCTGAGGCGCGCCGTGTGTTCGGGGAAGTTGTCCCTGGATCACGGGACCCTGGCCATGGCGGGCTGCACAGGCTCCCGTTAGGGCGGTGTGGAGAGTGACCTGGGCTTGCTCACAGGCTTCTTGGTGGCGGCAGCGGCAGCAGCAGCCTTTGCGTCTCATGCCCGTCTCTGGGTTCCGCACTGTTAGCCGCGGCTCACACCCGTCTCTGGAGCTCCTTTAAGCAGCGCTCTTAATCCCCTCTCCTCGCGCACCAGGAAACAAAAAGGGAAGAAAAAGTCTCTTGTCTCTTCGGCAGCTCCAGACTTTCCCTGACTCCCTCCTAGCTAGCTGTGGCGCACTAGCCCCCTTCAGGCTGTGTTCATGCAGCCAACCCCAGTCCTCTCCCTGGGATCCGATGGAAGCCCGAGCCTCAGCTCCCAGCCCTTGCCCCACCCCCCCGGCGGGTGAGCAGACAAGCCTCTCAGGCTGGTGAGTGCCGGTCAACACCGATCCTCTGTGTGGGAATCTCTCTGCTTTGCCCCCCGCACACCTGTTGCTGTGCTCTCCTCCGTGGCCCCGAAGCTTACCCCCTCCGCCACCCACAGTCTCCGCCCGCGAAGCAGCTTCCTAGTGTGTGGAAACATTTCCTCCTTTACAGCTCCCTCCCACTGGTGCAGGTCCCATCCCTATTCTTTTGTCTCTCTTTTTTCTTTTGCCCTACCCAGGTACCTGGGGAGTTTCTTGCCTTTTGGGAGGTCTGAGGTCTTCTGCCAGCGTTCAGTGGGTGTTCTGTAGGAGCTGTTCCACGTGTAGATGTATTTCTGGTGTATCTGTGGGGAGGAAGGTGATCTCCATGTCTTACTCTTCTTCCATCTTTCTGGGATATCCTGAAATAACTATTGTTAATCATTTGGCAAGTTTCTTTTGTTATTTTTCTTTGTAAATGCTTTATAATTTTAGAGTTTCAAATAGAGTTATACTATATATGCTGTTTACATCTCACTTTGTTTCACTTGGTATTATAATTAGAGGAGTTCCACAGTTTAGTAAATAATGTTCAAAAACATGACTTTTAATGGCTGCATAAAAACCCATTATATGATTGCATTGTAATTTATGTATTACTAGAATGTGCCTTTATTGCTAATAAGAATAATTGTTGAATTAGTTAGAACTACTAGTTGTGAATCTTGGAAACCTATCCCAAGCTAGCTTAGAGAAAAAGGTAATTTATTCAGCGAATACTGGTGTACATTGCGTAAATGAAAGAAGAATTGAAAATCCAAAGCACAGGAAGATGCAACAATCTCTCACGAATAAATGGGATGAGGAACTCATTCTTCAAGGCCCTTTCTTCCTCCCTCTCCTTCTCTCTGTCTCTCTCACACACACTCTGTTTATGTATGTGTGTGAGTGAGTGTGAGTGATCTGCCACCTCTGCTTTTATTTTTTCAATTTCAGTTGCTTCTTTCGATGTATAGACTTCATTTTCTTGGAATGCACACTGTCTTCCACCAAGTAAATGGCTATTGACAACAGCCAAGCCATACTTCTCACTGCCATACACAGATACAAACACATATGCACACATGTGCACATCCGTATGTACACACAAACACCCCTCAACTCCTTTTATTCAGTTCTAATTCAACGTGTACAAGTGAAGGGTTTTAATTGATCTGGCTTCAGTCAGTTAACAACCTCTAGCCCAGGAACTGGCATTCTGTAATAATAAGCAGACCCACAGAATTTATGTGGATGTGAATGACCATAACAATTTCTAGAAGTAAGTTGTGCTCTACAGATCACTGTATAGACAACAATTACTTATTGGAATGTGCATCCATGTACATATATCTTTTTGCACATCTTTGAAATATTTTGTGATAAATGTCCAGAACTGGAAAAACGGTTCAAAAGGGAAAGAAAATATTTAAGGCTTTTGATATATATCCCCATTTGTACCTAAAGAAATTGCTTATCAATTTGATATCCTTGTAAAATGGGTTTAACTGAAATCTCACTAATGTCATCTTATTTTAGTAGATGATATGCATATATCATGTTGTGTACATTACAAAAATACCGCAAGTCAAAATACTTAATCTGGTTTATCCATTCATTAACTATGTGACCATGGACAGATTATTTATCTCTCTTAGCATCAATTTCCTATGAATAAATGTTTTAAACTGTATAAGGCCTAATTTTTTGTCATTTACTGAGTACTTAATGAAAAAAACTGAACATGTTGAAAGAATTCCTTAACAGTTATGAACGTGGCTGTTTTCTATAATTATACACCTGTTATCTTTGAATATTTCTCAGGAACCTTAATCTGTCTACTAATCTGGTGACAAGATCTTTTGCCTCAACCTACTCTTCACAAACATCTTCCAGATCTGTGCTTTTTAATCCCAATAGTCCCTCGCTACAGTTCCAGAGATATTTTAAGACTGAAACTTTAAAATCATTTATAGTAAGTGGAAAGATACCTTTTCTTTTCTTTTTTTTGGTAGCATTTCTTACATATTTTTTAAAAACACCTTTATTGGAGTATAATTGCTTTACAGTGGTATGTTAGTTTCTGCTTTATAACAAAGTGAATCAGTTATACATATGTCCATATATCTCTTCCCTCTTGTGTCTCCCTCCCTCCCACCCTCCCTATCCCACCCTTCTAGGTGGTCACAAAGCACCGATCTGATCTCACTGTGCTATGCAGCTGCTTCCACTAGCTATCTATTTTACATTTGGTAGTGTATATATGTCCATGGATACCTTTAGTTATGAAGGAAATACTTTGGTTTGACTGACAGTGAGGAGACTGAGAATTAAGAGGAGATTAAGAAATCAAGAAAAAAATGAGGTAAATATTGTGTCAACTACAGACATTGGTTCGGTATTATTCCATCAGGTGACATGTAAAGAATTAGACAAGTAGATGAGCAATATTAATTACAAGGAGTCAAATACCTTGGTTAGTAGAAAAGAAAGCATACTTTCTAATCTAGCAATATAATAACTTTTCTAAGATAGATTCACTTACTATTTTTCACTTACTATTTTATATGTTGAAATACATTAAGTCATTGAACTATGCCACTGAGAATTATATGAAACATTGAAATCCATACCAAACCATTATTCATGCGTTAGAATAAATACCTTTTTTTCATTGAAGAACTTGCATGAATTTTGATTCTATTCTGACATAAGATGTGCATAGGGATTTTTCTCTCAAAAATATTCATGTATTTTAATCAAATGATCACTAATGTCTTTGCATAATGAGTCAAGGATATATCCTTGACTGTAAATCTAATGGCAATACATTGCTTTTGTTCGTTTGTGATGCTGCTTATGTATAAGCAATAAATATTTGAATTAACATTGCTTGCATCTACTAAAAGAAAAAATGCCAAAATATTATTCTAATGGTTATAAAAATATAAAAGTTTTATGATTTACTGAATATCAAAATAATTTTGCTGCTTAAACTGAAGGAGGAACTTGTGAGGCATATGAGTAGGAGTGGGCTTGATTAAAGAGAGACAGTCTATGATTGGTGCCATACAAAGTCACATTTCCTTCAAACAGATTACTGTGGATGGTAATTTACATAAATGTGCAGTTATTTCATGAGACATTGTTTGCATAGTTATTTTATACTAATATATTTGTACACCTCTGTAAGCCTAATCTCCATTAAGTTTGATTACAGTACACATTGTGTTCCTTTAATTTCCTTTGGTAAGAAACACCTGGTTGAAATTTCTGTTGTTTCTCAAACCCCTTAATAAATATACTATCCATGGACCCTTGAATCAAACATTTGCTGTGCATTACTCTAAATTTAATGTCGGACAAGCAATGTAAAATTACTGAGCAGAGGTCATGTTATTGAATTTTTCCTTCACTTTTTGAGGAAATCAAGGAATGATATTTCACTGTTGTTTCCTTCATGATCTTGTAAAAGTGTATTTTATTATATCACAATTGACCTTCTCATAACCCAGCATTTCTCAGAGTGCTGTTTATCATTTGGTTTTATAAGTGAGAATGCATACCCTGACATTTATACACCTTCTGGAAGAATTTACCATTTAAGCAGTACAATCTCATATGTTGTATACTAACAGTAGTATTTGCTTTTTAAGAGAAAACATATTTAGATTGTTATGCAATTTCCAGTTTTCCAGTACATTATCGGCATCAGACATGAAAGCTGTGGTTTAGAAATGTTTATTTTTCAGCCAAATAGAATCTAGCTAATGCAGATGTTTTATACTCCATAAAGTAATTTAGGGAATCACTTAACAAACACATTTTCATCAGCGTTACAATTCAAACCATTTCATGGCAGTTGCATTTACAATTCAATTCCCATTAAAACAGCCTCCCAAGCTACAAATCACTGGTCTGCTAAGTACTACCTGAATGTGCCAATAGTTACACTAAATGTGCTGTGTGGATTGTTGCAGGAAACCAGTTTCTCCTCTGTACTTCAGAACTTTGCAAATACCAGGATTATGACTGTTTGTGTTTCACTTTTTGTCTTTTATTAAGAGTGGAAGAAAGAAAAAGTCTCAGGGAAAGAGAAACATGGAGTTGCCTAAAGCCACATGAAATTGCCAGAAATACAATCAAAAGAAGGAAAAAAAAGTTTTTATGGCCATCCTATCACTCTTTTTTGCTAAGCTTTCCTGTAGTCTCCCTCAGAACTGCCAACAAAATTCTCTTACATTTTCCCACTCAAAGGTAGATATTATTCTTTCCAAACTCATCCTTTACTCAGTTATTTATATTATTCCACTCCATAAATTATCATTTGTCTATACAAGGACACGATAAGACTGATAGGAAAATCTCTGGAAGATAGTCCCACCAGTGCCGTCTCTTTGCAAAGGACCAATCATATGCTTATAAAAACAAAAAGTAAATTAAACAGTCATAAACATATTTATTGAGTACCATTATCTGTAGAACATTAACTATTTAAAAAGAAATGCCATTTTGAGCTGTCTATAGTAGAATTAGAAATTAACTTTGAACAATGGTAAATTAGCCCTTCCTCTTATAATAAAGTATTCTGATTACTAGATTATTAATTAAACCAGACTCAGTACCTGACATTCTACTCACCAGAAAGAATTAACACTCTTCCACAAAGTGGTTGTCCAATTTTGGTGATAAGTAGCACATAGCAGAATCAGATTTCTCTTTAAGATATGATTTATTCTACTTTATTTGATTCTGGGGGTCATGAAAGAAGCATTTAATGTCCCTAAAAGCCAGTCTGTTAACTTCAGTCACCAAATTTTTTTTTGTAGCTGTTTCTTGTTGATTTGGTTTCCCATAAGCCATCATATAGAACTGCATAGTATAAACCTGTCACAGTTTTTCACTATATGTTATGCCGAGAGTTTCTGAAAATTTTCCCATGAAAATACCTCTTTCAGCCTGTGTTTTCAACAAGAGATATTACCCTTCATCTCTAGTGGCTGAATTATTTGAAGCTGATAAGTCACCTAATAGTTCTCAACTCCCCAAAGCACCTCCATTATGGGAAACTACTTCTGGACTGTCATTTAGTTTGTGAGATATGAAATGCTGCCATGTGATTGCTTCTCAGAATATCTAAGAGAAGAAAATACAAATGCCAATTGCTCACTAGCTAGAAATCTTAAAAGGATGAACTTACAGTGTTCATGTTAAATTTCTCAAGAGTGATCTCACTTCAATTTATAGAGCTTGCAATCATCCGTTAATATTGTGCTTTAACATTCCAAAACTTAGTTATTAGAAATGAAATGCAGTTGAAGTGGTTTTTTTTTCTACTATCTTTTTATGTTATAAACTAAATATCATAGGAAGTAAACAAAATAATAAATCTAGGGAAAAAAGTAATAATGGTGGCAATATAAATTTGGTTTTGGGCCTCACCAAACAGTTTAGAAGCCTGACAAATTTCCCCATTCATTCAAAACCCACACTGGTGGTAGGAAGGTATTAAATAAACATGTTCACATAGAAGAGAAAAATTTAGAGCAAATAAATAGAGCATTTGGTACATAATTTATTATTTAAAATCTAGGAATAAAGTAAAAAGCATTTCCATTTGTATTCTAGGCTAATGTTATATTTTCTGAGTAAATTTATGTTGCTTACAATCAATATTTGCTTGCATACTTTAATAGCCATAAACATTTTCTCATCGTATTACTGTATTCTGTCTGATCAAGTTTTGGGCCATTATTTGTGTTGTTGTAGGTAAGAGATAGAGAAAAGTATTAAAAGAAGCTCCAAAATGATAATTCACTAATTTAATCAAAAAAAGATCTGGTAAGGGCAGTTAAAAGAAAGGAGTAAAGAAATATAGAAATGGGCTCAATTTTAAGAGAGAGTAAACAGGGATGATTTGCAAGACTAAGAAATAGCCATTTTGCCACATGAGGTGGTAACAGCCAATGGGAAGATAGCATTAGAGTAGCTGTGTTTCATTAATGTGATTTTCCTTTATCACTTTTTTGACGTAATTCAGAAAAGATTTAAAATACTTTACAATGGGTTTGAGTGTTTAACAGGGTTTTTACTCAAATGTGACATTGTACTGATTTTAGCTGTTAGGCAGATTGGCTTTATGCCCACTGCATATATTAGTAGAAATCTGTTTTGGAATGGTGGGAGGATATAAGTCAACATGTAAGGATGACAGCTTACACTGCTACTGAGTATACTGTAGGGATTTCATTAGGTTATTAAATTCTAATGGGTCTGTGAATCTATTTATATAGGGGTAAAAGTAATCTTAACTTTATTCTAGAAAATACGTTGTTATTTTGAGAGAGAGAGGAGAGAGAATTATAAATTTGTGCAATAAAAAATTAAATTTCTTTGAATATCTCAGAATACTTTAAAATCCACCGATTTTGATTCTAAAATAATATAACACTTGCTTAGAGAAAATAGACAAATTCATGTAGATAGGTAAGTTTTACTTTGGTTTTTGTTTTTGCTTTTGCTTTAGTGAGATGTTAAAAGGGAAGTCACTATTAATTGCTTTTGTTTAGAAATTGCTGTTCTTAACTCTTGAAGAATAAGTTATGTTTTCAGGTATTTTAAGATAAAATAAAAGGTGTTATAACCATCCTACCTATCAATATAAGATATGTTATGCTGAAGTAACAGACTATCCTACAATTTCAGTGGCTTAAGTCAACAAATATTTATAATTTGTTCATGCTGCCTGTCCATCACAGATCGCTGGGTGGAGGCAGGAGGTGGGGATGTTCTGCTCATTGTAGTCACTCGGGAACCCAGGCTAGAGTTTTCGTTTTAGCATATCCTTTCATGATGACCGCAGCAAGGAAAGAAGACAGGGTGGATTTTCCTTTTGCTCTTAACACTTCTAACTCCTTGTGACCAGCATATGGCATTGTCCAAAGCAAATATATTGACAATACTTAATTTCAAGGGGACTGGTAATTGAAACCCTACATAATACCCAGATGGGGGCAGAACCAGGACTATTCGGTGAACTGTATCGTTTATATATCCTTAAAAAAATAAAAAAGATGTCTTTTCTATAGAACTCTGTAATAGCATATAGAGCTACAGGCCAAATAAAAAGTATGGATTTTATTAAGAAAGGAATTTTAGTGAAAAGCGTAGAAACCAGGTGAAAATGACAGTTTCAAATGCCAGAAGAGGAAACCTCCTCTTTCCCTCCCATAGGACATGTAATAAAACCTCAGTAACAGTGCCCAAAGGGTCCCATGTGTGCTGTGTAGATTCAAACATTTTTGATGGTACTAATATATTTTCAGGTCATTAAAGGTCAGCTTAGTAAGAAAAGAGATTTCTTTGAGAATAAATGTGCTATCGTGAGTAAATCAAATTTTCTCTAGTGAGGAATAACTAAGTCAGTGTTTCATTTTATTTTATATTCTCACCTTTATTTTTATTTGTTTCTAATTTAGAAATCTCAGAGATTCCTCCTCACTGACCTATTTTCATACCTATTCCTATTAAACCATGGTGATATTTTCAGCAGCATCTTGTACACTGTATTCTTTTCCTTCATAACTTCTCTTTTTACCATACTTGTTTTCCGGTACGCGGGCCTCTCACTGCTGTGGCCTCTCCCGTTGCGGAGCACAGGCTCCGGACGTGCAGGCTCAGCGGCCATGGCTCACGGGCCCAGCCGCTCCGCGGCATGTGGGATCTTCCCGGACCGGGGCACGAACCCGTGCCCCCTGCATCGGCAGGCAGACTCTCAACCACTGTGCCACCAGGGAAGCCCCTACCATACTTGTTTATCTCAGGCATTTGATTATCCTGTCTTGTCCATATGACCTTATAAGCAATATTTTCTCTTCCCCTCTTGCTCCTGTTGTTAAATAGTCTATTTTACACACTCAGTCCACTCCATGTTGCTGTTGATGTTGCCAACCTCTGCCATTATTCTGTTCCCTTTCCTTCTCTGTTCTTATTTTGAGCCTTGGATTCTGATGTCTGAATTAATTAAGAACTCCTGTAGTAGAAAAGATGTATCTAGAATTCTCTTCCTGTGTTATTTCCTACAGCAATAGAGTGTGTATTTTTACTCTATGAAAGGACTGGTTTTCCAGCAGTGCCTCCGTGAGAATTATTCCCCAGACAGTAAAACAAGCACCATGATATGATATGTATCAGAATGGGGCATCTCCAACATCTTCCTAAACCTCACCTGAGGTGACTGGAATAAGTCTTGATAGGAAGCTTAAAACATAGTAACACCTGACTGCACATTCAATGTGTTTAGAAGTTTATTTCTTCTGTCGGTGTTAATTAAAGGATTAGGGCAACATATTAAAGGACACCATCCCTGATAACCATGGTTTTCTTATACTGCTTGAACATAAATGAATGAGATTCTAGTGAAGAAACTGGAAGGAAAGCTAGCAAAGATGATAAGCTAGTTCACCTTTCTATGGGAAAGAAAGAGACAGCAGAGGGTTATCTGATTATAGAAAGAAAGGGCTGGAGAGGAACTCAATGATCAATAGATTCAACATATTCATTGTGCATAGGAAGAAAACAAGACTTAGAGTTAAGCAAAAGTACAGATTGCACCCTTAGTTGTATTAGTTTACAAGGGCTGCTGTAACAAAGTACCACAAACTGGGGGGCTTAAACCAGAGAAATGGCTTGTCCTGCCATTCTAGAGACTAGAAGTCCAAGATCAAGGTGTGGACAGTTTCCATTGATATAAATCAGGTGACAGTTCCAGCTGCCCTTGATAAAGTTCTTAGGTAATCAGTCAGGCAGGAGCTATCGTACAACAACTATGAAATGAGCTAAGCTTTTCTGCTCTATTCACAAGCTACATTCTTTTCTCTTTTAATGAAGATACATTAAAACAATTTTCTAGTAAGATGTATCTGAAAGTGTACATGTTGGCATAGAGCCCAAAGGTACTGAGGGGCTAAATTTTGTCAAGAAAATTGTTATTGCCTGACCATGAAATCTCTTCAGACTGCTCTACATTAAAATGGAGCAATCTTTCTTTAAAATAGCTATCAAGAGTAAGGGGAGGTGAAATAATATATCCTGCACTAACTCTCTGAGAAAAATGGTTCTACTTTGTCTGTCAATTCAGCTCCAGGGAATGGTTTGATGTTATTTCCACTATAGCAGTCTATCACAAAGATCATCAGATCTGAAAGAACTTAGCTAAAGAAGCTGAAACAAGGTGCCTTCTTATAGTCGAAAAATACATTTTCGTGGACATAAGAATCAAAGAGCTTTCTTCTCTGGTGTAAACTCTCTCCCAAAAGGTATCAGTTCGGTCCAGCACCTGAGAAATTTTAATAATTTTTACAACTTATAATATGCCTGAATTTTGAACTAATTCCTTCAATGTAATGATGCTTTTCTGAATTTTTCCTAGTATGTATGGAACATCGCAAGAATGTAATAATATATTTTTGTGTAAATTACTTCTGTGAAATTAGAAAATAATACTAGCGGGAGATAAGCAAATCTCTACTATCCACATATGTTGTTTCAGAAATAATTATATATATATGAGAGGGAAGTACGTATCTCTGACTTTAACAGGGAGATGGATAATTTCCTCCCTATAGCTCTCACCATATTGCTGCCAACCAACTTATAGTGCTCAACCATCATGCAAGTGTGAGAGTGAAGTGAGACCTCATCTACACACTTTTATTTTTGTTCTTTCCACCCAGCACATTTCCTCTTTGGTCACCAAATTAGCCTCTTAGTAGCTACCATCTTGCCATTAGGTAAAGTCCCCAGTGTCATATAAAAGATATTTTCCATTATGCACTAAGCTTTTCTTGAGTGTCTTTCTGTATTCACTTTCTAATATTTTAATTCTGTCTCACTGAGCTCAATTGGGCAACATATGTGTAGGAAAGATTTTTCTCTTGTCTCTTTGCATTGAAAATTTTGCTCTTCTTCCTTTGTTTCCACTATCTATATTCCACTGTTAGTGTTTTAGTTTTCTTTTTTTCTTTTTTAATCTCTCATCTCAGGCCAAACCCCTCCTTTTCCAAAGCCCAGCTCCTAAACCTGACCTCAGCTCGGGCTCAGGTGCTTCTGCTTGCCCGAGAGGGTGTTATAGGTGGTGGTGTGCTGGAGCAGCTAATTTGGGCTTGTGAGAGCCAGATGTGTGTATTTTTCCCAACTCTGTGTTCAGTGACTTCAATTCAGTAGCTTAGAATTGGCCATGGTGGGAGTGCTCACATCAGACATATTGGCAAACGCTACAAATCAGAGCTTTTGCTCTCATTGAGGACTAATAGGGTTATGAAGTTTCAACTATTAGTTCTGGGCTCCGTGTTTCCACATTTTCTAGTTCCCTGAGTCGAAAATGGCAACCCTAGTGATTTTCATCATCCTGCAACCCTGCCTTACTTGCTAGATTTGACTATTATGAATATACAGT
The DNA here is from genome assembly GCF_011762595.2 of Tursiops truncatus. Taxonomy (NCBI): domain Eukaryota; kingdom Metazoa; phylum Chordata; class Mammalia; order Artiodactyla; family Delphinidae; genus Tursiops; species Tursiops truncatus. The sequence continues at coordinate 82,133,423 of NC_047036.1, forward strand.
ACTTTTATTATATCAAGTGCATGTTTTGGGGGATATATCTGAAAAATAAATTCTGAGAAAATGGGTTACTGGGTTAAAAGATACATAAAATAAACATTTTTAATTTTGATAGATAATGCCTAATTGTTCTGTATTTCAAGATTTGAACTTCTGCTAATAGTGCAGAAAAGTGCATGTTTATTTCTCCACATTCTCACAAGGAATTGGTGTCTCCAATATTATTTAACTATCTGAGAAAAAATATTCTTTTCTTTTGGTTTTTATTTCTTTCACTACATGTTATATTGACTTTTCTTAGGTATCAATATTTCTTGGAGATTTTATATTTATTTGTTACACTGTTTTTTATTTCTAGCATTTCCTTTTGCTTAGAGTTTCATCTCTCTGCTTATATTATCTATGCATTCTTGCATGTTGTTCACTTTTTCCATTAGAGCCCATGCCATATTAATTATAGTTCTTTTACCTCCCTAGTCTGATAATTCCAATATCTCTGCCACAACTGAGTCTGATTCTGATGCTTGTTTTTCTTCTTCAGACTGTGTTTTTTGCCTTTTAGCATGCCTTGTCATTTTTTGTTGAAAGCCAGGCGTGATGTATCAGGTAAAAGGAATTGAGGTAAATTGGCCTTTAGTGTGAGGTTTATCTGTCCAGGAGTTAGGCTATATTTACTGTTTGCTGTAGGTGTCAGAGGCTAAATGTCCTCTAGTGTTCTTGTTTTTGTCTCTTCTGTTGTCTTTAGGTTTCACTAAAAACTCTTTTTTTTTTAATGTTGATATACTCTTTTTTTAAAATTTTTATTGGGGTATAATTGATTTACAATGTTGTGTTAGTTTCAGATGTACAGAAAAGTGAATCTGTTACACAAATACATAAATCCACTCTTTTTTAGATTCTTTTCCCATATAGGCCATTACAGAGTATTGAGTAGAGTTCCCTGTGCTATACAGTAGGTCCTTATTAGTTACATGTTTTATATATTGTAGTGTGTATGTGTCAATCCCAATCTTCCAATTTGTCCCTCCCTCCCATTACCCACTGGTAACCATAAGTTTATTTTCTACATTTGTAACTCTATTTCTGTTTTATAGATAAGTTCATTTGTAGCCTTTTTTTCAGATTCTACATACAAGCAATACATGATATTTGTCTTTCTCTGTCTGACTGACTTCACTTAGTATGACAATCTCTCTTGAAATAGGAATGAGCCTTTCAGTTCTTCCAGCTGTAACCCCTCATAATTATATAGGATCCCAATTAATGTGATGGTGAGGTGTGGGGGAGAGGAAGCATCTATAATTCCATAAATAGGTTTCATTCTTTCAATGAACCCCTGCCCCTGGGCTGTGACCTGCACTCGTGCTTCTCACTTTTTTGTCTTCCCCACCTTGGGTGACACAGGAAGGCTAACGGGGGCTGGAGTTGGGTGCTTCTCTTCTCGTTGGTCAGTTAGGCTCTGGTAAAATCAAACTAGCCAGGCTCTGGTAAAATAGTTTCCTTTAGGGACAGACATTTGTTAAGAAGAACAGAAGCTCTGGACATATTTCAAAACTGGTACTTCTCCCCTTCCCCTGCCAGAAGCATGAGGGGACTTTTCTCCACTTTTCACAATGAGAACCTGGTGAGATTTCTAGAGGTAAAACTCATGAAAGTGTGGCAGTCCATTTAAGTTCCTACTGATACTGTCTCCAGCTTTGGGCATCTGCTCCCTGTGTAAGTTGTGATTCTCTGTGTTCACCTGTCTCTCCAGTTTTCAGGGCAGCAGTTTTCCCTGTGACCCCAATTCTCTGATAAATTAAAGAAAAATTGTTGATTTTCAGGTTTTTTTCAGCTTTTATCCTGTTATGAGGATGGAAGTGATGCCTTCCAAACTCTTTACATGTCATACCAGCCCATTTTATATTTACTCTATTCAGAAAACTGTTTGTCAGCATGTTTAAAATTATTAAAACATTATGAACCCTATTTCACTTCTCCATTGGGAAAGAAACTTTAGGGTACAGCTTAGAGGCTAGGAAATCAGACTTGACTTGCATATCCCATGACTAAGCAGTGCATTTTTGCACCAAGACCTTAGGAACATAATTAACCTATCTTTGCATCAGTTCTTCTTCCACAAAATCAGTTCATCTTCCACAAAAAGAGTAATAATAACTTTCCTATAACATATAGGTGATTGTATGTTCTTTTATTTGATAAATATTAGTTATCTAGACTGGAGGTTGGCAAACTACGATCTGTGGTCGAAATCCAGCTCACTACCTGTTTTGATGATTAAAGTTGCATTTCTAACAGATGGTCAGGTGATGCTGATGCTGCCGGTCCAGGAACCACCCTTTGAGAACCACTGATCTAAGCTATTCTGCAAAAGAACTATAACTACCCTAAGAAGTTGAAGCTCATATCTACTTCCTTTTCCCTGAACTCAGACGAACTTGTTTTGTTTTGAGTCTATTTTCTCATGAAAGAAAAAAGAAAGAATCGCTAAACTCAGGGACACAGCTGAGAGTAGAAAGCCTAACATGACCTCACCTGAAATCTCTCTAGTTTAGCCCTTGTCTCCACCTGTGTAAGCCATTAACTATTCCCAGCTCCCCCTTCCTCCATCTCCACCACGGGTGGTGTCCCAGGCAGCGTCTCCACCATCATGCAGCCTCCTAGAATCAGATGCTTTTACATTCTCCTCACTGTGGTAAGAGTAAATCTTTTGTGATATTGACCTGGGAATTTATAGGTAACGTTAACTGAAAGCTAGAGGAGCTCTGTGTGTGAAAGGAGGAGTTAAACAGTTTTCTACTGGGAGGCTTTTCTTTCTGACGGAGTCCAAAGTATCATACTATGACTTAGACATACGTTGTAGTTGTATTGACTTAGTTGAAAGTGTACACAGTTGTAGGTATTGGTTTTAGGGATTATGGGGTGATCCTGTCACTGCATTTAAAATGAAAGAAAAACACATTTTAAATGATCAGCTTTACCTACACTTTTTGTTCATAGTAGAGTTATTTAGATTTTAAATGGTGTACAATAGGTGACATCAATTATAGCTTTTAATCAGGCTTCTTAAAATTTCCATGAATTGAATTACATAACTATCTATCGTTCACTTGCTGTATACTAGAAACAGAAATATCAACAAAAAAATTGGTAAGAGGCTTTCTTGTTTTGATACATTTATATAAAGGCAGAATAAACTTAGTATATAAATAATACAAGAAATAATAAGTAAATTACCATATAAATAATACAATGCAGACGTAGATAAATGTTCTTAAAATATATAAATGTATGAACGAGCAAAGAAGAGGAGAAACATCTGTGGCCAAGGGAAGTCTAGCCAGTTACTTTGAGAATGTAATGTTGGCCATGGGTCTTGAACAATGGCAGTATTTCCACAGGTGGGCCTGTTGGATGAGGGCATTTAAGTTAATAGAAACAGCATGAGCAAAATCAAGAAGTCAAAGTTTGAACTATTTAGGATGGTAGGCAATATTGTTTGGCTGTAGATATATAGGGGAGAAATAGGTGATGAAACTAATACATGTAGATTTTGTGGAATATGTACTTAATCTGGGTTGGGATAAGTAGCAGTTTTTGAGCAGGAAAAGATTTGTTCAGAAATAAAGTACAAGTTGGCAAAGCTGGCAATGAGTTTTGTGCTCTGTGGGGATAAATCAGAAAATAAGGTTATGAGTATCTGAAATAGGGTAGCGGAAGTTATAAAAAAAAAGGTGGGAAATTCAGTACCATATTCATGGAATATATAAATATGTACATATATATATCTTGTTATAGAGTCAGAGGTTTAATATATAAGATTTCAGGTATGTATACAATCATATAGTTAGAAAAAATGCTTGGAAAAAAACAAAGTATACAGTTTGGTCTTTTTTCTGTATTGCTGACATATGGTAGAAACATGGAAATATGCATGCTGAAGTATTAACAAGGAGTTTCTCTGAGAGGTGATATCAGGAATGATGTTTCTTTTTCCTTTTTGATATTTTCTGAAAGAATAGGTGAGTTGTATTATAAATATCTTGAAGTTTATATTTTTGAACCACATGTGTACTCAACTGAAGTTCTTTGTTAATCTAGGCTATTTATTTGAAAGTCCTCTTTAGTGTGTGGTGGACTATTTGTTAGGTTAAAGGAAGTATGACAGCATAGTAATATTGACTACTCATACATTAACATTATTTGACTCATTTTTCTTACTTTATAATACCATGCTAACTGAAATCCAGTACATGCATTTTTCCCACTTAGGATTGTTATTTATTGTGGAAATTAGTAAATGTCCCCTGAGACACAAATATGAAATGTATTAAGGATAAAGATGTTAAGACATATTACATTTAGGAGGATTCAGTTTTATGTTTTAAGGAAAATGGAACTTGTTACAATGCTATGAATATTTTCTTTTAGTTAAGCATCATATAAAAACAACATTATCATGCTTGAATGCCAAAAAAAGCATTCTTACGTAGTACTTGGCATTTATTAGTTCACACAGGAAAAGTGGGGGAGATAAAACATGGTAGTGACGGTTGTAACTGTTTTGGGGATTATGATGGTTCTATTTACATTTTATTCAATTTTTCTACCTTTCCAAGAATTCCTTAAAAGGCATAAAACATACATTTCTAAAAGAGTGTAAAAAATTCTTAGAAAGTGTAATGTTTAATTTTATGTGTCAATTTGACTAGGCTAAGGAATGCCCAGATTGCTAGTAAAATATTATTTGAGTGTGTCTGTGAAAGTGTTTCTGGAAGAGATTAGCATTTGAACTGGTGAATTGAGTAAAGCAGATGGCCTTCTGCAATGTGGGCAGCATTCAGTCCAGTGAGGGCCCAAATAGAACAAAAAGGCAGAGGAAAGGCTAATTTGTTGTCTCTACTTGAGCTGAGGCCCATCTTCTCCTGCCCTCAGACATCATTCGTGCCCCTAGTTCTCAGGTTTTCAGCCTCCAGCCAGGACTTAACACCATTAGCCCCCCATTCTTAGGACTTCAGACTCAGACTGAACTAAACTACTAGCTTTCCAGGTTCTCCAGAAACAGATCATGAGGACTTTTTGGCCTTTACAACAATGTAAAGCCAATCCCTATGATAAACAGACAGACAGACAGATAAACAGATCGATCAATCCTCCCTCACTCTCTCCTTCCCTGTCTTCCATTCTATTTCTCTGGAGAGCCTTAATACAGGGTTAATCATGCAGGTGGTAGCCATAGTACTATATTTTTATAAAGTTAATAAATTCGAATAGGTAGAAACTTAAGGCTCTAACTTCTGATGCTTATTTCAAATATGTGACTCATTTATTTGCTTACTTAATGAAACAAAATAAACCTACATACATACATACATACCACAACCTGAACTGCTGGTGTGGATTGAGTGTGTGATTGATTATAGAATCTGGATAATATGTCATCCCTATTCTAGAATACCATACAATATTAGAGACCTATACATTCACAAGCAAAAAATGATGGTAAAATCTGCTAAGTGTTTAATACAGAAGTATACAAAGTTCTGGGGTAAAACAGGGTAGAAAACACCCATTACTTCCCAGGGAGCTAGAGGTTAACATATCAGAAGAAGAGATATTTGAACTGAGTAATTAAAGGTTTGAAAGGGGCATAGGAGTGCAGAACAAATACAAAAAGAAGAAAAATGTGCAAGAGAGATGTTAAAGAGTATGATATACTCCTTGAATAAGGAGACATACATCATGACCAGGACATCGTAAGTTTGGGTAGAGGCAGAAAATGAAGCCAGATTAAATTAAGACAGATTGGGGATTTATGGTAAAGTTCTGTAGGCTAAACAATTTAAAACATATCCTGATGTCACAGGACTTACTAAAGATGTCTTAAGCAGAGAATAATTTTGTTTTTATTTGGTAGTGTTAAAAAACAAAATTTAACCATGTAAATTTAAAAGATCTAAAACACTTCATTAAATGATTGATGAATTGGGCAGCATCCCATCTGGCAAGTAGAGGGGAGCTCCAAAGGAATACAAGAAGGGAAGTGTTTTCAAAGGCGGGACAAGGAAGTCATTAACAGAAAAAAACATTATTTCAGATTAGGTCACCTAACTTGTGAGGGAAAAGGGTCTTACTTGGTGGGTTACTTCTTCTTTCTTTGGGGGTTGGAGCAGATCCATGTGACAATACCTCATTGGTGCTGACCAGAAAATTGCTGACTGACCAATTAAGACAACATTTCTGGGGGAGGTTGAAGCTTCAATTAGGTTAGGTATTAAACCTCAGTTTGGTGGCATGGTGTAGCATAAGTGGCTCCATTTGGGCCCTGTGTTTTCTTTTTAACAGTCAGTGTAGGGTAATGGTGGGAAAGGGAAGAGATTCGTTACAGAGGGGCCAATTGAGAACTAACTGTGAACTAATCACCCTGAGACAGAAAAGCATGTTTTTCTCTCTCTACAGTAGGGAACTCTTCAGATTAGGGTATATTTCTAAACACTTTATTATTAGCTAGGTGATTATAATTTCTGTAGAGGTGCATAACCAATCATATTGCTAAACTTGTTTATAGGTGATGATTAAACCTGAATCATAGAAAACTGTTCCAACTTCTAAATGGCAAGTTTTCTTCTATGGAAACCCTACTCTAAGTACTAGATCTGGGGGGGAGGGGGTAATGGGGGGCAGTGTTCAGGGACGGCTTTCTCAGGGTTATTCAACTGAATCATTTGCTTTCCCTCAATTAGTTTTTCTCTTTTACCCCAAACATTTTATTTATTCTCTAGTACAAAAAATTTGATTTTTACATTTTCTCATTATTCCCAGTGTTTTTATTCATCCATAAACTTTATGCCTGAAACTTACAGAAGTTTTTTAAATTTATTTATTTATTATTATTATTTTTTAAATTTAAATTTAATTTTATTTATTTATTTTTTGCGGTACGCGGGCCTCTCACTGCTGCGGCCTCTCCCATTGCGGAGCACAGGCTCCGGATGCGCAGGCTCCGCGGCCATGGCTCACGGGCCCAGCCGCTCCACGGCATGTGGGATCTTCCCGCACCGGGGCACGAACCCGTGTCTCCTGCATCGGCAGGCGGACTCTCAACCACTGCGCCACCAGGGAAGCCCCCAGAGGTTTTTTTTTTTAAATACTAAAATACTAGTATTTAAAGGGATGAGAGGGAGCAGGGGAGGGAGGGAGGACCATGACCAGAACAACAGCAAAACCTATTTTTCAAGCTCTTTTCTCCTTTCTCTGCTATGACCTCCAGAGTCTACTGTGAAATCTGCAGCCTTTCCACCTGCTCGGGGGAGGGCTAAGACTAAGGAACTTAAAATACCTGTCAGTGCAGCCCAGTGATCTGAAATGGATGCGGTCCTGGGCTTTGTCCCTAAGGAATCCTGCTGTCAGTAACTGCCTTGCATCTGTGCTCATCAGATCCTTTCTTTTGAAACTTCGTAGCATTTGCTTGTTTACCTTTTGTATTCGTTCCCCTCTAAAAATATTAATCATTTCCAATTAAATGGAATTTAAATTTCTTTCTATAGAGATATTGGAGAAGGTGATTGGCTAAAAAGTGATTCTCTTTGCAGCTGAGTTGAGAAACCATTCTAGGTCTTTTTCAGAATAATGACTGTCATCTAGTTCTATACAATGCTTATTAAGAGGATATTTAAGGAATCATAATAAAGACGTGTTTAATGTAAAATGTCCTCAGTGGACTTGGGTCACTCTGAAAACTATCTGTGATAGTCTGGCCCTATTAAAACCAGAGTGGGCTATGTCTCAAGCTTTATGAAATATGAATAATATTGTATCACACATTTGCGCAGTCACACATATACATATAAGTAATCTATGTATTTTATACTCTGTATTTTTGTAAAACTCCACAAACATACACGTATCTTACTAATTATTTTCATAAAACTTAAAATGAATGGTTAACAGTTTGATAAAATTTTAAAACAATTTTGAGATACATATACTAAAACCACATATAAAAATACATATAGCCTGAATTAAGCTATTATACTATAATATTGCTTTTATCCAATAGGATAAAAATCTTTCCTAATGTCTGTTGGAGGTTGTGTTACACCGTCAACCAATAAACAGAAACGTAAAGTTTAAACATGTTAGTTCTGCTTAATATATAATCATCTACCCTTTTTGAAGAGGCAGATTCAAAGACAGTTTATTCTTTTATAAATTCACAAAGGTAATTTTTATGTAATATAGAAATAAGTTTTCTGTTAATGAGATTGCTAATTTACTGGACTACAAACAGAAATGTAGTAATGAATAACCATGAGAGATTTTATATCCCTACAGTCCTTACCAATTGATAATACTTTTCTTGTACGTCTACAGGTACACAATATTAAAAAATGTGTGATTCTAGAATTTAATCTCTTCAGATGAAATTCTGAGCCTGAAATTTTATCCAAAACAGACTATCCCATCTACATTTTATATTATACAGTGTTAAAGAAGTATATAATTCAGGTATGTTTTGGAAGAAGTAAAATTAAGTAGCTATTGTAGACATGAGGTAAAATTTACCACATTTCTGGATATTTAAGCTCGAGATATATTTGAGAAAAAGGAATGAGATACCAGTTAAACTGTATAAACCAACCACTGATATTTAATATAAACAATCACTACATTATTCTTATTCTAGATCTCCTCAACTATATACCAATTTATACTTTAAGAAAAAGAACTTCTATTAGCATTATAGGTGAAAATTTAAACTAACAAAGAACAAAACAAAGAAACTAAAACCTTGGACTGTGAGTTAGGAGATTGTGCTTCTAACTCTGGCACTGACACAAATGAGAAATAGGATTTTTGGCAAGTTGTGTGACCTCTCTAGACCTGAATTTTCACATTTATAACATCAGAAGGTTAGCATAAAAATATTTTTAAGGTTCTTTCCAGCATTATTTTCTATGACTATGTTTTCTTCGCACTAGCAAAATTAAAAGAAAAAAATACTCTAAGCTAAACGTATACTCTAAATAGTATCAGGAGAACAAGCCAGAGGAGATGGACCAGGGACAATTGGGGGAGCATCACATGAAGTGATACCTCTTTCTGACTATTGTATGGGTTTTAAGGCTTTGCTCACACACCCCTTTCCCTAATGTTTTTCCAGACTGATCTTAAAAATAATCAGGCCAACCGACTAACTACCTTAATATAGTTGGTGAAAGGCTCCACTTTTGGAGAACATGTTCAAGTGGGAGAATAATTCTTCTCTTGTTTATATACCTTTAATTTTTATTCCAAATACACATGGAACTCTACCAGGAGAGGTGGTGAGGAAGTCATGATTTCAGATCTTGTGTAGTTAACAATTTGGTAGGGAAATGGTTGAAGTCAAAAACCATATGAAAACCAAATGAACTGTGAATCAAAGTTATTATATCCTGATCACAACTGATAACAGTTTTATAGGTAGCTATTCTAGATCTTGGGACTTCTGAGGTGACCTTCCCTCTCCTTCCCACAGTCAAGCCAGTACATATCTCTAAGGTCATTTACAGCTCCTTCATTAAATTTTTTTTTGTACATTCCAAGTGGTATGTCCCTTAGGATACTGAGCTTGGTTTTACCCATCTTGAAAATACTGACAAAAAATACTGGCGATTACTTGTTAATCAACATGGTTTTAACATTGTTGACTCAGTTTTTACCACTCTGTTTCAGTTATCATTTTTAAGAGAGTCCTTTTTTATTTATTTTGTTTTTAGACCTTAAAACTAAAGCCTTTTTTTCCCCTACCATCTGTACTCACTTCTGAGTTCACTTGACAGCTCGATGCAAATCACACAGTGTAGTTTCAATGGTTCACTGCTTTCTATCAACTTTTGGTTGTATCTCATGAATTCCCTTGATGTTCTTCTAAGAAGGAAGCTAAATTTTTATTACTGTCTTGTTTTCTTTTACTCAAAAAGTAGATAGAGGTCATATCCTAGGAGGCTTTTCAAAAACAAACATAGAAAGTATATGAACTAATAAAATGGGCTTGTATAGCATTTTACCATATAAATTGATGCCTCACAAAAATCAAGTTGTATTAAAAGTAGCTTAAAAAAACTAATTTTTTTTTACACTTTATACTCTTACAAACTTCTCAGTAGAGTTAAGAATATATGTATATGTCAGGACTTCCTTGGTGGTCCAGTGGTTAAGACTCTGTGCTCCCAATGCAGGGGGCCCAGGTTTGATCCCTGGTCAGGGAACTAGATCCCACATGCATGTCACAACTAAAAGCCCACATGCCACAACTAAGACCCAGTGCAGCCAAATAAATAAGAATATATGTGTATGTCTATAAGTTAAGTTTAGAAACAATTAGTTTGTTACGGCACAAACAACTGTAGAAAAGCTTGAACAATTCAATGAACAGAACATTCCATTTAAATAAAATTATTTTGCGGGCTTCCCTGGTGGTGCAGTGGTTAAGAATCCGCCTGCCAACGCAGGGGACACGGGTTCAAGCTCTGGTCCGAAAAGCTCCCACGTGCCGCGGAGCAGCTAAGCCCGTGCGTCACAACTACTGAGCCTGCGCCCTACAGCCCGCGAGCCACAACTACTGAAGCCCGCACACCTAGAGCTCATGCTCGGCAACAAGATAACCCCCTGCAATGAGAAGCCCATGCACCACAACGAAGAGTAGCCCCCGCTTGCCGCAACTAGAGAAAGCCCACGCACAGCAACAAAGACCCAACACAGCCAAAAATAAATAAAATTTTTAAAAATTATTTTGCAATATCTTCCTTAATTAGCAATTGACTTGTGTGTTGGCATCAACTCCAACTACACTGGAGTGGTTAATTCTCATATATTATTTCTTCACAAATGTTTCCAACACAAAATCTTATACTTTTAATGCACAATAGTTTGTTTAAGGCAATGCCTAGATTTTCAAACATTTTTCCGTACTATAACTGAACACAGTGGTCCTTCTCAAAACCTGTGTATGACAGGTACCTACAAGTTTTAAGTGCACAAGGAGAAGATTTTTAGTTATTTTCTACAGTCCTACAACAATCCAATTTTTGGACTCTTATCATCAAACCAAAGGTTTCCTTGTGTTTATTGCAGTTATATTAGAGTTCTCTAGAGAAAAAGAACCAGTAGGATATATATGTATATGTATATGGGATCTATAGTATATAAAGAGGAGACTTATTATAGGAACTGGCTCATGCCAATAAGTCTCACAAACTGCTGTCTGCAAGCTGGAGAACCAAAAAGCCAGTGGTGTAATTCAGTCGAAGTCTGAAGACCTGTGAATCAGGGGGCTGAAGGTGGAAGACCTGGTCTGTGTGTGAAAGCCTGAGAACTAGGAGCCCCAGTATCCAAGGTCAGAAGAAGATGGGTCTCAGCTCACACAGAGAGCACAAATTAGCCCTTCCCCTGCCTTTTTGTTCTCTTTGGGCTCTTAATGGATTGAATGATGCCCTTTCACATTGAGGAGGGCCATCTGCTTTCCTCAGTTCACCAATTCTGATGCTCATCTCTTCCAGAAACACTCTCCTAGACACACTCAGAAATAAAGTCTTACCAGCTATCTGGGCATTTCTAGAGAAATCACACTGCCTTTTGTGGAAATTTCATATAACAAGTAATACACTATATAGTCGTTTTTATCTGGCTCCTTTCATGTCGCATGGTTTGAGATTTGTCCATGTTGCTGCATGTCTCAGGTGTTTTTTTTCCCCTGAGTATATTCCATTTTATGGATATACCATATTTTGTTTATCCATTAAAGAGATGATGAACATTTGGATGATTTCGAGTTTTTGGCTATTATGAGTAATGGGATAATGAATATTTACATATAATTTTGTGAACATGTGTTTTTATTTCTTTTGGGTAATAAAATATGGGTCACGTAGAAACTGTATGTTTAACATTTTAAGAAAGAACCAAACTATTCTAAAATGACTGTTACATTTCTACCTGCAACCTATGAATGTTCCAGTTTCTCTACATCCTTGCCAACATTTGCTATTAGTCTGTTAAAATTTTTATCCATTTTAGCAATACCCCTTTTGGTCTTAATTTGTATTTCCCTAATGGTGTCTCATTGTAGTTGTTTTTTTAAAAATAAATTTTATGTATTTATCTATTTATTTTGGGCTATGTTGGGTCTTTGTTGCTGTGCACAGGCTTTCTCTAGTTGTGGTGAGCGGGGGCTACTCTTCATTGCAGTGCGCGGGCTTCTCATTGTGGTGGCATCTCTTGTTGCGGAGCACGGGCTGTAGTTGCGCGGGCTCAGTAATTGTGGCTCCCGGACTCTAGAGCGCAGGCTCAGTAGTTGTGGCTCACGGGCTTAGTTGCTTCGCGGCATGTGAGATCTTCCCGGACCAGGGCTTGAACCCGTATCCCCTGCATTGGCAGGCGGACTCCCAACCACTGCACCACCAGGGAAGCCCTCATTGTAGTTTTAAGATGTATTTCCCTAAGGACTAATGATGCTGAGCCATTTGTATATCATCTTTATTAAATCACCTGTTCAAATATTTTGCAATTTTGTTCTGATGAGGTTTATCAATTTTATTATTGAGTCATAGAGTGCTACATATATTATGGATAAAAGCCCTTTATCAGATATATGCTTTGAAAACATTTTCACCATTTTCTTAATGATGTGTTTGAAGAGCAAACATTTTGAATTTGATGAAGTCCTTAAATTGTTCATTTATTGATTATGCTTTTAACATCATATTTAAGAAACTTTGTCCAACTGAAGGTCACTTAAAGTTTCTCCTATGTTTTCTTTTTTATGTTTTTAACTCTCACCTTTAGGTCTATAAACCATTTCAAGTTTATTTTAGCAAGGTATGAGCTGAGGGAAAAGTTTAACTATTTTTATATGGATAGCCAGTGTTTCCAGGACCATTTTTGAAAATACCATTATTTCCTTTAGTCACCTTGTCTTTGCCAAAATAAATTGGTGCATAGGTGAGGGTTTATTTCTGGATTCTTTATACTACTCAATTGATGGGACTGTTTACCCTTATGCAAATAATATGTCCTCTTGATTACTATAGCTTCATTATAATATTTGAAAATAGGTGAAAGTCCACTAACTGTTTTTTTTGTTTTTTGGTTTTTTTTACATCTTTATTGGAGTATAATTGCTTTACAATGGTGTGTTAGTTTGTTTTTTTTATGATATTATTTGGCTACACCAGAAACTTTGTATTTCCATACACATTTTATGACCAACTTATGTGTTTCTACAAATACGCCTGTTGGGATTTGGTGGAGATTTAGTTTTCTGATATGTGAACAAGGTATATCTGTCCATTTATTTAGGTGGTCTTTAATTTTTCTCAGCATTGTTCTGCACATTGCGATGTACACACTGCACTTTTTTGTTGAACTTATTCCTAAGTATCTTATTCTTTTTGGTACTATTGTGAATGAAATTATATGCTTAATTTTATTTTCAGATTGTTGCTAGTATATAGATATGCAATTAACTATTGTATATTGATCTTGAATCTTAAGAAGCTGGGAAAATAATTTCTAATACATAGTGATTTTAAGTTTCCTTAGGATTTTGTACATAAAAAATAATGTTGCTGTGAGTAAAAACAGTTTGACTTCCCCCTTTCGAATCTGCATGCCTTTAATATCCTTTTATTACCTTACTTCAATGGCTAGGACCTACAGTACACTGTTGACTAAATGTGAAGTGAGTGGAGTCGGTGTCCTATTCCTGATCTTAGAAAGAAATGTTCAGTTTTTCAGCACTAAGTATGATGGAAGCTGTAAGTTTTTTGGTGATACTCTTCATCAGGATAAAGTGTTTATTATGAATGGTGTTTAATGCGGTCAAATGCTTTATCTCTATCTATTAAGATGACCATAAGAATTTTACCTGGTATTATATATTATTATTTTAATTTTTCAGATACTAACCCAATCTTGCAATCCTGAGCTAAATATCACTTGCTCTTGACCGATTCTCACTTTTATATGTTGCCAAATTTGGTGTGCTAATATTTCTTAAGGACTTTTATGTTTAGGTTCTTGAGGGATATTGGTTTGAAGTTTTGTTTTTTTGAGATTTTTTTTTTTCTTCTGACTTTGGTATTAGGGTAAGATTAGAGTTTTAGAATTGCAAAATATATCCTTGTCCTTTATTTTTGGAAAAAGTTTTTGTTCGATTGGTAGTATTTCTTCTAAAAAACAAATTTGTTAAAAGTGTAGATCTCGGGCTTCCCTGGTGGCACAGTGGTTGAGAGTCTGTCTGCCGATGCAGGGGACACGGGTTCGTGCCCCAGTCCGGGAAGATCCCACATGCCGCAGAGCAGCTAGGCCCGTGAGCCATGGCCGCTGAGCTTGCACGTCCGGAGCCTGTGCTCTGCAACAGGAGAGGCCACAACAGTGAGGCCCGCGTAACGCAAAAAAAAAAAAAAAAAAAAAAAATTGTAGATCTCAAGTTGAGTGCTCTTACCACATGCACAAAAATGGCACACGAGAAAACTTTTGGAGATGATGGGATGTCTGGTACCTTCGTTGTGCTGATATTTCATGGGTGTTTGCATGTGCCCAAGTTCATCAAATGGTAAACATTAAAAATGTTCAGTTTTTGTATATATCTCAATAAAGATGTCTTTTAAAAATTAACCACTGAAGTTTTCTAAATTTGAACTTTATGGGAAGATTTGTAATTGTCTTTATTTGTAATTATTGAGTTCAGATTTTATTATTTTCTTTACTCAGTTTTGGTAATTTTGCATCTAACAATTTGTCCATTTTAGATAGTGGTTTGGGATTTTTTTCCATAATATTCTCATATAATTCTTATAAATTCTGAAGATCAGTAGTGATATATCATCTTTTATTCCTGATTTGATCATAGTGTTTTCTCTTTTTTTTAATCTGTTCCATTCTAGCTAAGATGCAACAATTTTGATGGTCCATACCAGTAACCGACTTTTGGTTTCATTAATTCTATTTTTTCTTTTTATTTCATTGATCTTTACTCTGATTTTGTTTCCTTCCACCTTCTTGCTTTTGGTTTAATTTGATTGTTTATTCTTGTGTTTTATTTTAGTTTCTAAGATTGAAGCTTTGTCTATTAACTTGAGGCCTTTTATTTTTTTAATTTATTGGATTATAGTTGATTTACAATGTTGTGTTAGTTTCAGGTGTATAGCAAAGTGATTCAGTTATACATATATGTATATTCATTCTTTTTCAGATTCTTTTCTCATGTAGGTTGTTAGGAATATTGAGTAGAGTGCCTTGTGCTATACAGTAGATCCTTGGTGGTTATCTGTCTTACATATAGTAGTGTGTATATGTTAATCCCAAGCTCCTGATTTACCCCTCCCCCGCACTTTCCTCTTTGGTAACCATAAGTTTGTTTTTTGATAACTGTATGTGTGTTTCTGTTATGTAAATAAGTTCATTTGTATCATTTTTAAAATTAGATTCCACATATGGGTGATATATGATTCTTATATTTCTCTGTCTGACTTACTTCACTTAGTATGATAATCTCTAGGTCCATCCATGTTGCTGCAAATAGCATTATTTTGTTCTTTTTTATGGCTGAGTAGTATACCTTTGTACATATATACCACATCATCTTTATCCATTCCTCTGTTGATGGACATTTAGGTTCCTTCCATGTCTTGGCTATTGTAAATAGTGCTGCAGTGGACATTGGGGTGCATGTATCTTTTCAAATTAAGGTTTTCTCCAGATAGATGCCCAGGAGTGGGATCGCTGGATCATATGGCAGTTTTATTTTTAGCTTTTTAATGAAGCTCCATACTGTTCTCCATAGTGGTTGTACCAATCTAAATTCCCACCAACAGTGTAGGAGGGTTCCCTTTTCTCTGCACCCTCTCCAGCATTTATTGTTTGTAGACTTTTTGATGATGGCCATTCTGATAGGTGTGAGGTGATACCTCATTGTAGTTTTGATTTGCATTTCCCTGATAATTAGTGATGTTGAGCATCTTTTCATGTGCTTTTTGGCCATCTGTATGTCTTCTTTGGAGAAATGTCTAGGTCTTCTCACCATTTTTTTTATTGGGTTTTTTTGATGTTCAGCTACATGAGCTGTTTGTAAATTGGTTAATCCCTTGTCAGTTGCTTCATTTGCAAAATTTTCTCCTATTCTGTGGGTTGTCTTTTCATTTTGTTTATGGTTTCCTTTGCTGTGAGGAAGCTTTTAAGTTTAATTATGTCCCATTTGTTTATTTTTGTTTTTCTTTCCATTACTCTAGGAGGTGGATCCAAAAACATATCGCTACAATATATGTCAAAGAGTGTTCTGCCTATGTTTTCTTCTAAGAGTTTTCTAGTGTCCGGCCTTACATTTAGGTCTTTGATCCATTTTGAATTTATTTTTGTGTATGGTGTTAGAGAATTTTCTAATTTCATTCTTTTACATATAGCTGTCCAGTTTTTCCAGCACCACTTATTGAAGAGACTGCCTCTAATCCACTGTGTATTCTTGCCTCCTTCATTGTAGATTAATGTACCATGGGTGTGTGGGTTCAATTCTGGGCTTTCTATCCTATTACATTGCTCTGTATTTCTGTTTTTGTGCCAGTACCATACTATTTTGATGATTGTAGCTTTGTAGTATAGTCTGAAGTCAGGGAGTCTCCAGCTCCGTTTTTCTTTTCAGGATTGCTTTGGCTATTCAGGGTCTTTTGTGTTTCCATACAGATTTAAAATTTTTTTGTTCTGGTTCTGTGAAAAATGCCCTTGGTAATTTCATAGATTGTAGGTAATTTGTAGATTGTCTTGGGTAGTATAGTCATTTTTACAATATTGATTCTTCTAATCCAAAACATGTTATATTTTTCCATCTGTTTTTGTCATCTTCAGTTTCTTTCATCAGCATCTTATAGTTCACAGAGTACAGGTCTTTTGTCTCCTTAGGTAGGTTTATTCATAGATATTTTATTCTTTTTGATGTGTTGGTAAATGGGATTGTTTCCTTAATTTCTCTTTCTGATCTTTCATTGTTAGTACATAGGAATGCAAGAGATTTCTGTGCATTAATGTTGTATCCTGCAACTTTACCAGATTCATTGATTAGCTCTAGTAGTTTTCTGGTGACATCTTTAGGATTCTCTATGTATAATATCATGTCATCTGCAAACAGTGACAGTTTTACTTCTTCTTTTCCAATTTGTATTCCTTTTATTTCTTTTTCTTCTCTGATTGCTGTAGCTAGGACTTCCAAAACTATGTTGAATAATAATGGCAAGAGTGGACATCCTTGTCTTGTTCCTGATCTTAGAGGAAATGCTTTCAGTTTTTCACCATTGAGAATGATGTTTGCTGTGGGTTTGTCATATATGCCCTTTATTATGTTGAGGTAATTTCCCTCTATGCCCACTTTCTGGAGAGTTTTTATCATAAATCGGTGTTTAATTTTTTCAAAAGCTTTTGCTGCATCTATTAAGATGATCATATGTTTTTTATTCTTCAGTTTGTTAATGTGGTGTATCACACTGATTGATTTTCAGATATTGAAAAATCCTTGCATCCCTGGGATAAATCCCACTTGATCATGGTGTGTGATTCTTTTAATATATTGTTGTATTTGATTTGCTAGTATTTTGTTGAGGATTTTTACATCTGTGTTCATCAGTGATATTGGTCTGTAATTTTCTTTTTTTGTGATATCTTTGTCTGGTTTTGGTATCCCAGTGTTGGTGGCCTTGTAGAATAAGCTTGGGAGTACTCCTTCCTCTGCAATTTTTTGGAAGAATTTGAGAATGGTAAGTGTTAGCTCTTCTCTAAATGTTTGATAGAATTTACCTGTGAGGCCATCTGTTTCTGGACTTTTGTTTGTTGGAAGTTTTTAAATCACATTTCAATTTCAGTACTTGTGATTGGTTTGTTCGTATTTTCTATTTCTTCCTGGTTCAGTCTTGGAAGGTTGCACCTTTCTAAGAATTTGTCCTTTTCTTCTAGGTTGTCCATTTTATTGGCATATAGTTGCTTATAGCAGTCTCTTATGATCCTTTGTATTTCTGTGGTGTCCATTGTAACTCCTCCTTTTTCATTTCTAATTTTTTTGAGTCCTCTCCCTTTTTTTCCTGATGAGTCTGGCCAAAGGTTTATCAATTTTGTTTATCTTCTCAAAGAAGCAGCTTTTAGTTTCATTGGTCTTTTCTATTGTTTTCTTCATCTCTATCTTTATGATTTCTTTTTTAAAAAAATTTTCATTGGAGTATAATTGATTTACAATGATTTCTTTCCTTCTACTAACTTTGTGTTTTGTTTGTTCTTCTTTTTCTAGTTGCTTTAGGTGTAAATTTAGGTTGTTTATTTGAGATTTTTTTTTGTTTCCTGAGGTAAGATTGTATTGCTATATAAACTTCCCTCTTAGAACTGCTTTTGCTGTGTCTCATAGGTTTTGGATCATTGTGTTTTCATTGTGATTTGCCTCCCTCTAGGTATTTTTTATTTCCTCTTTGATTTCTTCAGTGATTCATTGTTGTTTAGTAACGTATTGTTTAGCCTCCACGTGTTTCTGTTTTTTAAAGTATTTTTCCTGTAATTTATTTCTGATCTCATAGTGTTGTACTTAGAAAAGATGCTTGATATGATTTCTTCCATTTACCGAGGGTTGATCTGTGGCCCAAGATGTGATCTATCCCAGAGAATGTTCTATGTGCACTTGAGAAGAATGTGTATTCTGCTGCTTTTGCATGGAATGTTTGATAAATATGTATTAAATCCATCTGGTCTAATGTGCCATTTAAGGCCTGTGTTTCCTTATTGATCATCTGTCTGGATGATCTGTCCATTGATGAAAGTGGGGAGTTAAAGTCCCCCACTATTATTGTGTTACTGTTGACTGTCCCTTTTATGGCTGTTAGTATTTGCCTTATATAGTAGGGTGCTCCTATGTTGGGTGCATATATATTTACAATTGTTATATCTCCTTCTTGATTGATCCCTTGATCATTATGTAGTGTCCTTCTTTGTCTCTTGTGACATGACAGTCTTTCTTTTAAAGTCTATTTTGTCTGTAATGAGTATTGCTACTCCAGCTCTTTTTGATTTCCATTTGGGTGGAATACGTTTTTCCATCCCCTCACTTTCAGTCTGTATGTGTCCCTAGATCTGAAGTGGGTCTCTTGTAGACAGCATATATATGGGTCTTGTTTTTGTATCTATTCAGCCAGCCTACGTCTTTTGGTTGGAGCATTTAATCCATTTATGTTTAAGGTGATTATCGATATGAATGTTCTTATTGCCATTTTGTTAATTGTTTCAGCTTTGTTTTTGAAGGTCTTTTTTCTTCCCTTCCTCTTTTGTTCTCTTGTGATTTGATGACTATCTTTAATGTTATATTTGGATTGCTTTGTGTGTATCTATTGTAGATTTTTGGTTTGTGGTTCCCATGATGTTTTGATATAGCAGTTTGTGTACGTAGAAGATGGTTTTAAGTTGCTGGTCTCTTAATTTACAATGCATTTCCAACATCCTGCATTTGTACTCTCCTCATGATTGCTGGTTTTGATATCATATTTGTGTGTGTGGGATTTCCTCCCTTTATGTTTGTTGAGACATTTTTTTAAATATAAAATTTTAAGCTATAAATTTCCTTCTAAGCAGTGCTTTACCTGCATGCCATGAATTTTGACATGTTGGGTTTTTTAAATAAGTTTACTTCAAAATACATTGTATTTTCCTTATATATTTCTCCTTGATGCATCAGTTGTTTAGAGCTGTATAGGTTGCCAAATTCTTGAGAATCCCCCTAAGTTCCTTCTGCTACTGATTTCTGCCTTAATTCCATTGTGGTCAGAGAATATACTGATTGTGATTTCAGTCCTTTTACGTTTATTAAGATACGCTTTAGAGCCAAGAAGATGGTCTATCTTGTGCTTGATAAACAGTGTCTTCTTCTGCCTTTGTGTGGAGTATTCTATAAAGGTCAGCTAAGTTGTTTGATAGCGTTGTCCATGTTCACTGTACCCTTCCTGATATTCTGTTTAGTTGTTTTGTCAATTAATAAAAATGGTATATCAAGTCTTTCAACTCTATATTATTTTCTACTCTTGATTTTGTCAATTTTTGCTTCCTGTATTTGAAGGTGCTACATATTTATTCAAGAGAGACTAAAGCACAAAGGCATGTATACAAATGTTCATGGCAGCTTTATTCACCATAGCAAAAAAAAAAAGGGAAACAATCCAGATATCTTTCAAACAATGTAGCCTATCTACACAATAGAATACTATTCAGTAATGTTTTAATATCAAGAAAAACTAAAACAGCTTACTGATATCTGCAATGTGGATTGAAATATAAATTAGTATTTTGAGTGAAAAAAAGCCATACTCAAGTCAATCATTGGTTGCTTGGGACCAGAAACAGTGGGAAAAATAGATTCCAAATGGTCATGGGAAGCTTTGTGGTGGAGGCTGAAAATGGTCTGTATCTTAACTGTATTAGTGGTTTCACAGCTGTGTATATCTGACAAAATTTATCATATTGTAAATTTTAAGTGGTGTATTTTATTGTATATTATATATATTTGTGTATACACACTTATCAATATAGCTGATAACATAAATAATTCACTGTGTATCATTATCCTTAGTCATATGGGCTGCTTCCTTTGGAAAACCTGCTTATATAAATTTGAGATAGATGAATACCTTCCAGTGGCAATAAAGAAGGCAATATAAAGACAATGGAGATGTTGTAAGTTTGTAGAATGGAAACTTAAATTGTGCCTCTCTTGCACAAAAATGAACACAGATTTAACAATCCTAAGTAGTTTTGGCTAAAATTAGTTACACACAATATCCATCATGAGTATTTCTTACTCTGTTTCATAAACTATCATTAAAGGCATTATGATATTTATTTATTAATGTATAAATAAATAAGCAAACAATCCTCTACCTAGTCATAGTACTAAATGACCAAAATAGCAGAGATTATGGTTGAGTTAATCTTTGCTTTATTTATTTGTTTACGTATTTATTTATTTTTTGTTTTGTTTTTTGCGGTACACGGGCCTCTCACTGTTGTGGCTTCTCCCGTTGTGGAGCACAGGCTCCGGATGCGCAGGCTCAGCGGCCATGGCCCACGGGCCTAGCCGCTCCGCGGCATGTGGGGTCTTCCCGGACCGGGGCACGAACCCGTGTCCCGTGCATCCGCAGGCGGACTCTCAATCACTGCGCCACCAGGGAAGCCCTATTTATTTATTTTTTAAGATTTTTTTTTGATGTGGACCATTTTTAAAGTATTTTATTGAATTTGTTACAATATTGCTTCTGTGTTTTTTATGTTTTGGTTTTTTGGCCATGAGGCATGTGGGATCTTAGCTCTCGGACCAGGGATCGAACCCACACCCCCTGCATTGGAAGGTGAAGTCTTAACCACTGGACCGCCAGGGAAGTCCCAATCTTTGCTTTATTTTGTATGACTTTGCAAAGCAAGTAGTCTCTAAATTATTCAGAAGAGACGATCAATGTGTCATTTTTTAAAGATGGCTAATTATTTGTCTTTCAGCCATTACTTGAGCTCTTCATCTGCTGTTTCAGGCCCTAGGATATACACAAAGCAAATTTGATATGGTCTTTGCCCTCACTGAAGTTAAAATCCAGTAGGAGCAAGCAATGAATTATTAACTGTATGAAGTGCTATAAATAAATATAAAATGATACAGGACAGTATTAGGTGTGAGGTTGTTGGTGGCTGCTTAAAATTAAGTATATGTGTACTTTAAAGGGGGGAATCCTTCTGAGGAGATGGTATTTGTACATTGACCTTAACTATGAAAGGACATCACTGTGTGAATATCTCCAGGAAGAGCATTCAAGACACAGGTCATAGATATCAAATGCCAAGTGCTGGAGACCAGAATGAGCTCTGTATGTTCCATGTAAAGAAGGGAGGTCAATTGAGCCTAAAGTTGGTGGATCATTTTGGAATTGGGTGAAAGGAGTCAATTCATTAATTTAAGCAATTAACCAAACAGTATTTTTTCCCAGCTAAAATTCCTCAAATTCTACTTCTCTTAAAATGTTTTTAAACTTTAAAGTTAGCATGTGACACTATGGGATAGACTTTGTTGGTATAAAAATAATTAAGGTCAAAATAAAATTTGAGAACTTTATGTAAAAAAATTTTCGTCAAGTGGCACTTTTTAAAAATAATCTCTGTAATTGTAAAAAAAAAATCTCTAACTGTAAAACTAACAAGTATTTTAAAGTAAATATTCAGTATTTGCCTGGCTGTTTAGATATACATCTTTAAAAATTGGAAATGCCCACTTCACCAACTGAACATGAAATTTCAAGAATTCAGTTGCAGTATGTTAAGCTGAAGCATGGACCACACATTGGCAGTTCATATCTTGGGTTATCTGCAGTTTAGGAAAAGAGCAAGAGCAGTTTAACCACTAAAATGTAAGCAGACTATCTTTTCTTCAAGCAGCAATTGCTCTTTTGATTTAACTTAAATCATTCAGTAATCTTCCATAATTTAAGGAAATCCATGTCTAATAAAAGATATGTGTGTAACTATGAAGTTAAATTTTATATTCATTGTTCAATTGACTTTGAACTGCTCATATGTTCACCTGCTCAGAAATTTTTAGCTGGCTGATGTGAAATTTTTTAACCTTTGCAATTTGTTAACTAAAAATTTCATTACATGGCCCGAAGTAGCAGATTTAATTAATGTTTTTAAAACATTAATTGCCTTAGACACATTTATCATTTAAGTTTCAGCTGCCTCATTGTCAGCTTCTAAGTATTTATAGAGTTATAATACTGAAGCAGGAGTTTATATAATGTTTGATTAGTGACCCTTAACCAGCAGCTTTCTCCTTTCTTCCATTCAGTTTTCATATTTCAGACCTCTTGGTTTTCTTACAAAATACAAATAAGTCATAATCTGAAATAAATGGATTCTTTATTGCTGTCCCTTATTTGATAGCTGAAAAATAACCTCCTTGAATAAATAGATACATGTATACATGAGACTGGTACAATCCTTCAGGGAAGCAGTAAATGCCAGCCATATGGTTAGGTGCTGAGTATGCCTTATCTTTAAAACTAAGATAAATGAAACTTAAAACTAATTAAAGGGGAAGAAACCAGATTCAAAACCAAGTCTTTATGGCCCCAAAGCTGTGGTCTTTCCTTTGCGCCATGTTGCCACTAGGAGACAGTGTCAAAAACAATGAATTAATTGGTCCTCTATTATTAGTCTGCTTTGTTTTTATGCATTACTGGATATTAAAAATTATAATAGTACTTTTCATTAGGTCAGTAACTTGGCACTTGTCCTAAGCAGAGTATGTACCTACTGGGTCCCAAAAAGTGGCTGCTTTCAGGTCCCTTTCCTTGGCCACAAGTCACCAAATGACTGTCTCCGTTTTATTCAAGTCCAGCTGTATTGAAAAAGAGTAAAAAATCTATTAATAGGAACACATATTTTAACGTCTTTTTCGACGCTTTGCCCCTTTCTCATCATCTAAAGAGAGTTCTGCCTTTTTTCACTCAATGTTTTCTCACTTTAGTGAGAAAGCGTCCTATCACCATAAATGTTTGATGTACAGTTTGGAAAAGTAGAGGAATAGACACAACAAAAATAGTCTAGCATATTCCAGATAGAAAGGTTGTGAGAGCAAAAGAAGTGCTAGGAATTCTGGGTACAGAGGCAGGTGAGAGAGGATGGAGGGCGTAAGATTAACATGAGATGGCCATGAGGACAATGTGGAAGGGATACTCTTCGGGAGTTTGGATAGTGAAAATCTTTGGGGTTTGGGAAGTAGATAAACAATTTCTGAGTCAATGAAAGGAAATTTAGGTAAATTTTATGCATTACATAGTTGGTCTTCTGGATTATGGGGTGCTTGCATAAAACTCTGACAGGCCACAGCCTTGGCCATTTGCTGTAAGGCAATGCTTTATCCATATGTGAATATAGACTGGAAGACTGCTGGTGAGAGAGCCTAGCACAGTCAGGCTATGTTGTAGAATCTCTTGGAGTTACAAGGAAAAGTTGTGACTGATCTTTACTGTGGATGGCCTTAGGTATAAAAGATTGAGGCAAGTTATGCCAGAGTGCTAAGATTTGTGTATCCTAAATTAGAGTTACAGGTGGTCAGACATTTGAAGTTATTTAAGAAGAGTGATATTGGCAGAAGCAGTATCCAATAATGACTTTCTCATTTTGAACACAATATGGGGTACTTTGTTAAAATACCCTTCCGTCTAGGAGAGCTGCTTATTTCATTCACTAGTTTATATAAAGAACTTATTAAATGATCTATACCCTAACAAGAAGAAGGGAGTCTTTTTCTATCTTTTAAAAGACTATTCCTAAAACAACACCCTTTAGTTTTTTAAAGATATTATAAATGAGTTGACCTATTTCAAAATCAGTGTAGGGCTTTGGATCATGTTTCCTTGAAATAAACACCACTCCAATAATAGACCCAGTTGTTAGGTTCATAAAGTTTACAAATAGATAAAGAACTGGGGAAATGAGCAGGTAGACTAATGAGAAATGAAGAGCAGGGTTATGTTAAGGTAGCAGTGGGGTCAGGAGGGAGAATACTGATGAAGCTGAAACAGCAAACTCTTACCTCTTATAGAGGAAAAAGACAATAGAACTTAAACTGGTCAGAGAAAATAGGACAGTGGACTATACCTGTTTATTGGAACATTTTCATAATTTTTTCAACAGACATGTATAGAGCAGGTAAAAGCATACTAGGGCATCATATCTGAAGTCAAAGTCATTACTTCTGGGATCTTATTTCAGAGCTAAGCCCTTTATACACTACAGCTGGGAGGGCACCACCACTGCCTCAGGAATCACACAAGCAGTTAGATATGCAGATTAGACCAGAGACGTATGTTTGTTTTGTCTTAGCCTCTTTTGCTCACTCACTCACTGGTATGTAAGTCATTGCCAAATGTTTTCTTGGAGTCAGTGGCGACATGAAGATAAAGACTGTGAACAACTCAGTAAAATGGCTAGAGTGATATAAGCCTAATTTTAAGACTTGCTTGAGAAATACCTACTCAAAATGTTATAAAACACTCAAACATAAAGCTTTATGTAAATAGTAATTAATATTTTTATACAGAGATATAAAATGCGGTTAATAAAAGAGTATGCATTAACATGGCATGAGTATTCTGGCACGTTGACTGTCCTGTACTCTGTAAGTTAACTGCTACAGACTATTTCAGAAATAAAATACTAAACGGAAAATGATGTCATTTTAATTTTAGTTCTGCTTTGAAGACAAACATGCTGAAAAAAAGCAGTGTGCCAAAAAAGGTGGTTAATTACTAGAGTTCTGCTCTAGAGACACATTCAAAGTACAATTACTCTATATGTAAGATGGATAGTTACTTGAGTTTCTCAATTCTGAAAGGTGATCAGATAGCCAGGCAAATGATTACTAAGTAGGCATAATTTCACGAGTTCTTCCAAGTATTTTGTTTATTTGGGAAATGAAGTTAATGATCATGAAAGTAGATATCTAACCACCTTGGCTGAACTGACAAAGTTCTACTGTACCATTTTTATAGACACAAAGGCAATTTTACAAATCTATCCTAAGTGTAAAGATACTATTTAGGGTCAAGGTAAATTTATAAAATAATAATTATAATAACGTATTTGTTATATATCCAGTATAACCATATACTAGATGTATATTTCTCGAATTTAATTATTTGCCAATATCTGGTTCTAGGAAAGTTTTCTTCTTAAAAGCAATATTTGAAAAAAATGATTGAAGTTCAGTTATTTGACCTGAGTGATTATATTTATGATGTATCAATAGTCACATGGGGCATTTGTCATTTGCTTTAAGCATAATAGAATAATTTCAAAAATTCTAGAATATCTTCTTCATACATGCAACACAGAGGATAAGTGATACTTTATGAAAACTTAGCTATTATTTTCTCTCTCTTTTTTTTTTTTTGACGGCGCCATGCGGCTTGTGGGATCTTAGTTCCCCGACCAGGTATTCAACCCAGGCCCTCAGCAGTGAAAGCATGGAGTCCTAACCACTGGACCACCAGGGAATTCCCTATTCTTTTTATTTTAAATAAAAATTAGTTGTAAAATGAGCTCAACTAACACCTCACTATACCTAAAATGTTCATCCACCAGAGTTTTTCCATTTCTTTTGGATATCAAATAAGCCAGCTTTCCTTATGACAATGAAGGATGAAAGCCTGCATGGGTATTCTCTCTCTCCCTTTACTAAAGGTTACAAAGTTCTAGGACAGTCCAGTATTTCTAAATATTGTATTAAAATATCTGGAGAAACATTTCGACTTGAGATTCATGATGTCCTTCATGCCTAGTGTCCGTTAGTGTAATTTTGAGCAGCCAGGCTGGTGCTTCCTGATCTGGCCAATTCTTACCTGTGGACTAGTGGCCTTCAACCATGTACTAGATATAATAAACTGTAATTTTTGAAACATGCCTACATCCAGACCTTAACTACTCTAGAGAACTGATCCTGACCTCCCCAGCTTCCTACTCCTGGGATATACTTCACTTCTCTGCAGGCTGGCTCCCCGTAAACCTTGAAGCTATTCTTTTAGCATCTAAGCAAGTTTGACAGGTGCCTATTTTGTACACATTACTCATATTCCCTCAAATTTCAGATGTAATTAAAGGTGTCATCGCTCCCTCTTTTGCACTCCCATTGCTCCATCTACCTACATTTGACATAGAATTTCTAACATTTTACTGCACAATTTAGTCTTATGCCTGCTTACAGATTCTTGATTACAAACCTCTCAGTTGCAGGTAATATATTTAACTTTTTGATTCCATGACAATGATTAGCACAAGTAAACAGTGCGTAGCACACATTTAGCATTCAACAAAACCTTATTGAATACATTGATGAATAACTTAACTTTTGAGGGCCATCTAAAGCAGGGTTGTGCTGGTGATACATAAAGCCCTATTAGGGTTTCTCCAGGTCACAGCAGATCCCTAAACCTTCTCTTCCCAGTTTAACAAGAACAACAAAAATAATCATAGATCCTTTACAAAATAGGCCTAAATCACTTTAAGATAATTTTTATGTAAGTTCAACAATAAAATTATGGATAGTATTGTTATACTCTAATATAAAACTAAAATATATTTATCATAAGTACAAAAAAAATGGAGTAAAGTCCTTAGTGTCTGTTTCTGGATTTGTTTTCCTATCAACCTCTCTGGAGACACACCATACTCAAGTGAACCTATATATAGTTGGATCTTAGAAGACAAATCTCAGGCTTGAAATTCTCAAAAATATGGGAAGGCAAGTGGGAATTCCACTGTCTCCTATCAGGCAAAGGCTAAGCAGCTAGCAGCAATAAGATATACTAGCTTTTCTTAGAAACAGGTAGGAAAATCAATGAATTGCAAGGTGAGCTGAGTCAAAATTGCAGGTTTATTCCATCAGAGAAGATGGATAGGTGATGACATCCAATTTATAGTCTCGAAGGGCTGTATCTCCTGACATTTCCTGCTGGAATAAAGTAAAAACCTCCATCATATTGGGAAGGGAATGCCTAACCACTACTCCTCTAGATGACCCTTAGACCAGTGCTGTGCCCTTGGGGAGACAGTCCAGTGACCAACTCATTAGCTACTAGCTCAGAGAAAGCTAAAGAAAACAAAATAATGACAAAAGGATAATAACATTGTTCTGCTGCCTCTGATGTATAAAACTGCAGTGTTTAAGAAAGAAAAAGGTTGTTTTTTTTAGGATCAGAATACTTTAATAAGATATCAGTGTCAAAATATATTTCCTTATACAGTTAAGCTCCTGTACAATAATAATGTTGTCAGTAGGAATTTGACAATATAATAATGTTCATGAAATCATTACCTTGATAGGTAAGGTTATTATGACACTTGGAATATTTTTCAGAGTGTTTTAGTAAATCTGTAAGGGTAAAGTGTCTTTAATGCTGAGGCCGACCACATAGGCAATCAAACGCCAGTGCTTACATGTCTGTAACCCTTCAAGTTCTGCTGCCCCACGTGGGGCTGAGTTGTGGTGCTGAAGCATGATTTGGGGCAACAAGGTGATTAGGTAATTTTTCTTGTATAACTTATATTTCTTTTGAAATTTAAATTTTTGTTCTATATTCAAAAGAACCCCACTAATCAAAAAGATACATGTACCCCAATGTTCATAGCAGCATTATTTACAATAACCAAGATATGGAAGCAACCTTGGAAGCAACCTAAGTGTCCATCAACAGATAAATGGATAAAGATGTGGATAAAGATATATATGTATGATAATATTATTCAGCCACAAAAAAGAATGAAATTTTGCCATTTGCAACAACATGGATGGACTCGGAGGGTATTTATGCTTAGTGAAATAAGTCAGGCATGGAAAGACAAATACTGTTTGATATCACTTACATGTGGAATCTAAAAAATAAACTAGTAAACACAAAAAGAAACAGTCTCGGGACCTCCCTGGCAGTCCAGTGGTTAGGATTTCACCTTCTAATGCAGGGGGTGCGGGTTCTATCCCTGGTCAGGGAGCTAAGATCCCACATGCCCCGTGGCCAAAAAAACCAAAACATAACACAGAAGCAATATTGTAACAAATTCAATAAAGACTTTAAAAATTGTCTACATCCAAAAAAAAATCTTAAAAAAAAAGTGTCACAGAGAACAAACTAGTGGTTACCAGGGGGGAAAGGGAAGCGGAGAGGGGCAAATAGGGGCAAGGGGTTAAGAGGTACAAACTACTATGTATAAAATAAATAACCTACAAGGATATATTGTACAGCTCAGGGAATGTAGGCAATATTTTATAAATTATAAATGGAGTATAACCTTTAAAATTTGTGAATCAATGTTGTACACCTGAAACAGATAATCATCAAGTATACCTCAAGTATACCTCAAGTACATCAAGTATACCTCAACAAAAATTTTTAAAAATAAAGTTCACCCACCTCCTTGCTCATTTATTTATATGCTGTCTTACATTTATGCATTTGCTATTAACTAAAATTGACATATTTGTAATGTTTTTTTAAAAAGAAGGAAATATTCAAAGAGCATAAAGAAGAAAATAATACCTTTAAGGGGACAAACAAAACTTACAAAACAAAACTTACTTATTAAACAATTCCACAAAATAATGGTATGAAATAAGGACCAACATAAAATTTCATAACCAGTGCTGTACATTGAATTGTGTCCTCCTAAAATTTATATTTTGAAGCTTTAACCCTCCGTGTAACTATATATGAAAATCGGGCCTATAAGGAGGTAATTAATATTAAATAAGGTCATAAGGGTGGGGCTCTGATAGGAGAGGGTTAGTGTCCTTATAAAAAGAGACATCGTGCAGACTTCTTAAAAAGATCCCACGTGCTGCAGCTAAGACCCAGCACAGCCAAAAATAAATAAAAAATATTTTTTTAAAAAATAAAATAAAGACAGCAGAGTTTTCTCTATCTCCCTCTTTTTTGCTTCCTGCCCAAATACCAGTTTTTTGAGGTATAGTAGACATAGCATGTTAATTTTAGAGGTACAGTGTAATGATTTGTATAAGAGCAAATGATTACCACAGTAAGTTTAGTTAACATCCACTCTACTAGTTATTTTTAAATGTACAATATGGTATTATTATAGTTATTTTTAAATGTACAATATGGTATTATTAAATATAGTCGCTGTGTTGTATACTATATCCCTGTTATGTAGTTTATAACTGGAAGTTTGTACCCTTTGACTCCCCTCATCCATTTCAGCCACACACCCCCTCAACTCTTCACCTCTGACAACCACCAATCTGTCCTCTGTATCTGTGAGCTTGATTTTTAAAATTTGTTTCGTTTTTTTTTTTAAAGATTCCACATGTAAGTGAGATCATAAGGTATTTGTCTTTCTCTGTCTGGCTTATTTCATTTAGCGTAATGCCCTCAAGGTCCATACATGTAGCAAGTAGCTAGATTTTACTCTTTTTTATGGCTGTATAATATTCCATTGTGTGTATATATGTATGAATGTGTGTGTATATATGTATATAATCACATTTTCTTTATCCATTTGTCTGTTGATGGATGTTTAAGTTGTTTCCATGTCATGGCTATTGTAAATAATGCCTTAATGAACATGAGGATACATACTCCTTTTGAGTTAATGTTCCTGTTTTCTTTGCATAAATACCAAGAAGTGGAATTGCTGGATCATATGGTTCTATTTTTAATTTTTTGTGAAACTTCCACATAATTTTGCATAGTGGCTGCACCAATTTACATTACCATGAACAGTACTCAAGGGTTCTCTTTTCTCCATACCATCAACACTTGTCATCTCTTTTGGATGATAGTCATTCTAACAGGTGTAAATTGATATCTCATTGTGATTTTGAAATGCATTTCCCTACTGATTAATGATGTTAAGCACCTTTTCATGTACGTGTTGGCCATTTGTATGTCTTTTGAAAAGTGTCTATTCAGATCCTCCACCCATTTTTTTAATCAGAT
Organism: Tursiops truncatus; assembly: GCF_011762595.2. Taxonomy (NCBI): domain Eukaryota; kingdom Metazoa; phylum Chordata; class Mammalia; order Artiodactyla; family Delphinidae; genus Tursiops; species Tursiops truncatus. The sequence continues at coordinate 82,163,968 of NC_047036.1, forward strand.
TGCTTTTTGGCCATTGAGTTGTATGAGTTTTTAATATAGTTTGAATATTAACCCCTTATCAGTTATATGATTTGCAAATATTTTCTCCCATTCTGTATGTTGATTTGTCATTTTGCTGATGGTTTCCTTTTCTGTGCAGAAGGTTTTTAGCTTGATGTAGTCTCCCATATTTTTTATTTTGTTGCCTTTGCTTTTGGTGTCAAATCCAAAAAAATCATCACTAATGCTGATGTCACGCAGCTTAGCACCTATGTTTTAAGGTGTCATGTCTTAAATTCAAGTCTTTAAACCATTTTAATTTTTGTGTATGGTATAAGATAGTGGTCCAATTTTATTCTTTTGCATGTGGCTGCCCAGTTTTGAACACCATTTAATGAAGAGATGGTCTTTTCCCCACTGTATATTCTTGGCTCCTTTCTCCTAAAATAATTGACCCCATAAGTGTGGGTTTATTTCTCGGCTATCTATTCTGTTCCGTTGATCTATCCTTCTGTTTTTGTGCTGGTACCATACTGTTTTGCTTACTCTTGCTCTGTGATATAGTTTGAAATCAGGGAGCATGATACCTCAAGCTTTTTTCTTTTTTCTCAAGATTGCTTTTTTCTATTTGAGGTCTTTGTGGATCCGTACAAATTTGGGGATTGTTTGTTCTATGTCTTTGAAAAAATGCCACTGGAATTTTGATAGGGATTGCATTGATCTGTAGATTGCTTTGGGTAGTATGTCCACAATAACAGTATTAATTCTTCCAATTCATAAGCGTGGAATATCTATTTATTTGTGTTTTCTTCAATTTCTTTCATCAATGTCTTACAGTTTTCAAAGAACAGTTATTTCACATCCCTGGTAAATATATTCCTAGGAATTTTATTCTTATTGATGCAATTGTAAATGGGATTGTTTTCTTCATTTCTTTCTGACAGTTCATCATTAGAATATAGAAATGCAAGCAGATACTTGTATATTTTATGTATCCTGCAATTTTTGATTAGTTCTAATGGTCTCTTCATGGTGTCTTTAGGGTTTTCTCTATAGCATACCATGTCATGTGCAAATAGTGATAGTTTTATCTCTTCCTTTTCATTTTGGATGTCTTTTATTTCTTGTACTTATCTAATTACTCTGGCTAGGACTTCCAATACTGTATTGAATAAAATTGATGAGAGTGGGCATTTTTGTCTTGTCTCTGATCTTAAAGCTTTTAGCTTTTCACCATTAAGTATGGTGTTAGTTGTGGACTCGTCATATATGGTGTTGAGGTACATTCCTTTTATACCCACTTTGTTGAGTATTTCTATCAAATGAATGCTGACTTTTGTCAAACGCCTTTTGGCATGTATTGAGATAATCATATAATTTTTTATCCTTTATTTTGCTAATGTGGTGCACCACATTGATTTTTTGCAGATGTTGAATCATCCCTGCATCCCTGGAATAAAGCCCACTTGATCAAATTGTATTATCCTTTAAGTGTATTGCTGAATTTGATTTGCTAATATTTTGTTGAGGTTTTCTGCATCTGTGTTCATCATGGATATTGGCTTGTAATTTTCTTGTGTCATCCTTCTCTGGTCTTAGTATCAGGATAATGGTGTTCTTACAAAATGAACTTGGCACTGTTCCTTCTGGTATTTTTTCTTGTTTTTTTTTTTTTTTTTGGAAGAGTAGAGATTTAATTCTTCTTTGAATGTTTGGTAAAATTCACCAGTGAAGCCATCTCATCCTGGACTATTGTTTTTTTTAATTTGTTGTGGAGGTTTTTGATTACTGATTCAGCCAGTCTACTTACTAGTAATTTATCTGTTCAGATTACTTCATGACTTAGTTTTGGTAGGCTGTATGTCTGAGGAATTTATCCATTTTTTCTAGGTTGCCCAACTTGTTGGTGTATAATTGTTGTGGTCTCTTATGATCCTTTGTATTTCTGTGGTATCAGTTGTAATGTCTCTGATTTCACTTCTGATTTTGAGTCGTCTCTCCCCCCCCCCCACCGCTTTTTTTTTGGTGGGTCTAGCCTGAAGTTTAGGGGTTTGTCTTTTTAAGCTCTATTTCATTTATTTCTGCTCTGATTTCTATTAGTTCCTATCTTTTATTAACTTTAGGCTTCATTTGCTCTTTTTCTAATTCCTTGAGGTGTGAAGTTAGCTTGTTTGAGATTTTTCTTGAGGAAGGCACTTACTGCTATGAACTTTTCTCTTAGAACTACTTTGCTTCATACCATAGGTTTTGGTATGTGTCCAATTTTCTTTTGTTTCAAGATATTTTTTGATTTCCCCCCCTTAAATTTCTTTTTTACCCATTGGTTGTTCAGTAGCATGTTGTTTAATCTCCACATATTTGTGAATTTCCCAGTCTTCTTCTTATAATTGATTTCTAGTGTCACAACATTGTGGTCAAAAGAGTTGCTTTGTATGATTTCAGTCCTTTTAAATTTTTTAAGGCTTGCTTCATAGCCTAACATATGATTTATTCTGGAGAATGTTCCATGTGCACTTGTAAAGAATGTGTATTCTGGTGCTTTTGGATGGAATGTGCTGTCTGTATGTTTAGTCTACCTGGTCTAGTGTGCTGTTAAAGGCTGTGTTTCCTTATCTTTTTGGCTAGATGACTTATCCATTGATGTATGAGGTATTAAAGTCCCCTAATATTACTGTATTGCATTGCTATTTCTCCCTTTAGGTTTGTTGTTATTTACTTAAAACATGTAGGGGCTTCTATGTTGGGTACATAAATATTTACAAATGTTATCTTCTGATAGCTGATGTTTACCTCCTCCACGTCCTATTGAATCATACATTTCCATTTGTCTGAATTGCAACTAAAATATTTACTTAATGACTTGCTTATTTTCCATATTATACTCCTAGAAGAGAGGTTGCAAAATGGGTTAGGTAAACTACATAATGTAGATCTATATATGTTTTTAAACTTTATAATAAAACTAATAAATATGTAGAATATGTGATATACATATATGACTCAAACTGGAGCTGGAAAATGTTTAAAGAAATCCTTTGGAGGAGTAAAATTTATGTATATAACTAGGTTTTAAAATTGTTGAATAATGTGGCATTTGGAGTGTGCAACTTAATAGGTAATCAAATTTATTTGAGCTGTGTTCTCATTTGAAAATTAAAATGTAAATTTAGACCTTTAATTTGAGTGGACCTGGACATAGAACGTGCTTTTGATATATTTAGAGGCATCTATTTAACTCACATTATCCTGATAAACATTTTCCCTAATCACCTATATGCATTAAAAACCTGTGAATTAGTAAGTTTAAAAATGTACATTAAGGATTATATAGTCAATAGGTGTTTTTATGCTTTGTAGAACACATGGATTCCTGTACCATGTTCAATTTAGAGAGACTCTTTCAGCATTATCACTTCTCATTATTATGAATATACTGAAAATTTCACAAATTGGAATGCCAAGATCACTCATTAGCTATTGGACTTATATTTGCTTAACACTATGTGATTTTTAACGTTTCTTCCTTTTGGTAGCTCTGAGCAACACCTTTTAAAGTATAATTTTAATTTCCGTATACTTTAAACTTTGGAAATTTTTTTCCCCAGTGTGAATATTATGTTATGTAGCCCTGATACTAAAGTACTAATACTCTTGGCCATATCATCAGTATTACTGACATGAGTCCATGTATGTGGGGTTAACTGAAAATTTTAAAATGTAATCCTGTTAATCTAGGGGTATGAAAATGAGATTTGCTCTCAGGAAACAAGGGATTTTTTTGTATATTGATTCATCTAAAGTTTACAAAGTCTATCACTAAGGGAAAAAAAAGACGAAGTATTAACTGCAAAAATGTTGAAGTCTGCATTGAAAATATAATGCTTTATGGTAACAACTAAGTTATTGTAATTTCCGTCACACCTCAAGGTGTTATAAATCATAATGTCAATGAACTAAAGGTTTCATAATTCTCTCAACATAAATAATAATGAGTTCTGGATGAGTAGGCAAGTGGATATTTGTAAGAATATTTAAGTGATTTGATTTAGAGCAGTCAATGAGCTCATAAAAGCACAGAAGATAACTGAAGGTAAACAGCATGATACAGATATAATTTAACACTGGGTTCTCTAGATGTTTGAAAGATGTGCACAGCCTATAGGTTAAGAATAAACACTGCCTCAGGAAAAGGAAGAGGCATTAGTCAGAGTTAATGTAGACAAAATGAGTAAGTCCCAGAGATCTGCTTTACAGCATAGTTCCTAGAGTTAACAATACTGTACTGTATACCTAAAATTTTTCTAAGAAGGTAGATCGTATATTAAGTGTTCTTATCATAAACACCAACAAAAATAATAAAACAAGACAACTTTTGAAGGTGATGAATATGCTTATAGCATAGATTGTGGTGATGGTTTCATGAATGGATACTTATCTCCAAATTCATAAAGTTGTATACATAAATATGTATAATTTATTTTTTTTCTTTTATATTGGAGTATAGTTGATTTACAATGTTGTGTTAGTATCAGGTGTACAGCAAAGTGATTCAGTTACACATATATCTATTCTTTTCCAAATTCTTTTCCCATTTAGATTATTACAGAATATTAAGTAGAGTTCCCTGTGCTGTACAGTAGGTCCTTGCTGGTTATCTATTTTAAGTATAATTTTTAATAAATCAATCATACCTCAATACAGTAATTTTTTATAAGGAATGAATGCTGAGTTGGCACATATTACAAGTCCATGTCAGCTGGTATATTAAATGGCCTGATGAATTAAACCCAAATATAATAATATATATTTTGTTTATGCATGGGAGGAAGGGTAATTTAAATATTTTTCAAATGAGATATTTTTGTCTTTTTTATTCCTTATATATAATTTCTATTCAAGATAAAGATAGTAATATATTCTTCCATAAAATGTGGGGTTTTTTTCACTCACATCTTTCTGGGTGAATTAAAGGATTATAATTTATGTCCAAATTTTATAGCTGAATATTTTTTAAGAGCAGAAAAACTGAGTGACCCAATAAATACTACATACTTTTTAAAAAATGGCCTTGAGAGGAAATCAATCAAGCATAGTTTCATGGTGACTGAACAAGAAAAAAACTGAACTTGGGCTTTTTACTCTTTAGAATACATTAATATGTTCAATTACTGAGGACACTGAATATCTCATGTTCATTCCTCCTCAAATCCTTAGGGAGAATCTACAAATGTTCACTTAAAAAATAGAATATGGATTGAAGAGCACAGAGAGTTGTACCACAGTCCATTTATACAACCATTTATTTTCCCAGCAAACATATAGTGCTTGATGTTGGGACAGGATAAGTTCAATAAAGGTCCTGCACTCCAGGAATTACTATACAGTCCTTTAACATTTTACAGTGAGTTGCTCTTTATAATTCAACTGATGTCGACCTCAGACATCTGTGAATCCAGGACACTGCATAAACATTCCTGGCACTTCCATGCCACGTCAGGAGCAAAGGGGGTGTGACACAAATTCATGGTTAACAAACCTTGTATTAATAGTCTTTTAACAGATATGACCAGAATTAGTGCCACTTGACTAATGCCTAGACAAAATATAATGGAGGCCCATAAGAAAACAAATCTTAGTAATTTAAAATAAAGCAATGTTTTTATACATGTGAGTGTGACTATATAAAATTAATACTCACATCTCACGTTATAGTGAACCCAGGATGAAGGTTCTTAGCATACCGTGCCATACTGGCATCTGCTGATAGGAAGTTGTAACAACACACAATTCAGTAACCTGTCATACTACGATGAAAGGATAATCCTCCCTTTTTATAAAATTACCCAGAAATAATTTTAAAAACTGGAAGGGTATTAAGAACATGGAAAATACATTTCTTAGGTATGATTAATGGGGGAAAAAAAGGTTTGATTTAAGAAATGAAAGAAGCCAAGAGAAAGAAAAACACAAATCAAGATGAAAGTATTAGTTTTGATTTTTTTTCATGGTTTTCTATTGAGAGACAAATTTCTCATCAAAATATTATATAGAGAGCAAAATTATTGAGGTATTTATTTACAAGAAGCATTATCTCAAGAATTTTGTAATAGTGTCCTATTGCTGTTATAACAAATTATTATAAATTTAGTGGCTAAAACGATACAAATTTACTCTCAAATCGGGAGGTCAGAAGTCTGAACTGGGCTGTACTGGGTTCAAATCAAAGTGTTCCTTCTGAAGGCTCTAGGTAACAGTCTGTTTTTCTTGCCTTATCCAACTTCTAGAGGCCACCTGCATTCCTTGGCTCCCAGCCCCACATCACTCAGATCTCTGCTTCCATTAATCACATCTCCTCTGATTCTGACTCTTCTGCCTCCCTTTTTTCTTAAAAGAACCCCTGTGCTTATACTGAACCTATTCAGATAATGCTGAATAATATCCCATCTCAGGATCCTGAATGTAATCAAATTTACAAAATCTTTTTTGCCATGTAAGATAACATATCCACAGATGCTAAAGATTAGAAATGGACACGTTTTGGGGAACCATTATTCTGCCAACTACAAGAGGCATAATAATGGCACTGCTTATTATAGGAAAACAAGGTACTACCCTAGAGTATTGTACATGGAAAAAATGCTGGATCCAAGCTCTGGCTCTGCTAGTACCACTGTGACACATTCTGTAGTCACTAATTCTGAGTTTCCTTTTCCTAAACAGTATAAATAGGAGTCAGAATGCTTCCTTTGACTATTTCCCAGGAATGTCCTAAAAACCAAATGAAGTAATAGCATTCTGCAAAGTAAAGTATAGCATAATTTATAAAAAGGGGAGGGGGTTCTAGTCTGAACTGCAACACTAATATATCTATGCCTCTCCTTCCTCATTTTCAAATGTAGTTTGGGGCTAGAGTTAATAGATTATTACTGAGTCCATCCAGCTGTAAAGTTCTCCCTTTTAAAAATACAATTAAGAAGGACCTTTTTTGATACAATCTACATGTTTAAAACAATTTAGAATTATTCCAGGCCAAATTTATATTACTGTTATGATTAAACATTTTACATCTGTGACTGAACACAATCAGAAAGAGAGAACCTATTATCTTCACTTCATCTTTGGTCTTGTCTGAATGGTAATCTACCTTCCTGGAGCATTTTCATGGATATGGTGATATGCCTATTTTTTTTAATTTCTCATGGAAACTGGTTGTACTATCGTTTTTCCAGGCATCTTATAAACTTCCTGAAGACAGAAGATTTTGCTCAAAACGATAAGTTTCAATAACTGAAATGGAAATAGAACCCTAATTAATCATGTCATTACTTTTTTGTGGCAACTGAATTTTTTATCCATTCCATTTATGTGCACAGCTGGTTTAATAGCTTTTTACTGAATAGGTGTTTTGAACTAATTGACTGCAGGGTCTAATAATCAAACCAATGCTGCATGGAGATGTGGAGTAAGTATCTCCTCTTATGGAATTTAACTGGTCATTAGCCTGCTTTATGAAAGTCTTAACTAATTCCTGCTGACCTTCACCCTCTACTGTACCTTTTGGGTCATTCTTCAGAAATGAAAAAGGTTACTCTAGCAAATGAGATCATTGCGAAGATTAGTAACAGTTCCTCCTCTAATTGTTACCTGTTTATTTAATAGGTCTTGATTTGAAAAATTTGTTTCACTCTACTATCACTGTTATGGTCATTGATAAACCCATATTTTATTCATATAATCCCTGAATTTCATTTCAAGGATTTAGGAATCTCTAAAGTTACTTTTGTGACAAATATTAACCTTTCTTTTAGAATGTTTTCACAAATAATTTGGACATTCTATTTTGTGAAAATTGTAGACTCACGTGTAGTTGTAGGAACTAACACAGAAAGATCCCACATAGTACTGCCCAGTTTCCTGAACTAGAAACGTATTGTATAAGTACAGTATAATATCATAGCCAGAATAGTCACATTGATACAATCTACTTACTTGATTCACGTTTCACCAGTTTTAAAGGTATTTTGTGTGTGTTTAGTTCTTTGCTTTTTTTTTTAGACGTGCACATTTGTGTGCTCACTACAGAACAGGCTCATCCCTTTTCCAGTACCCAGGGCCATCCTCCCCACAGGCATCTTCTTGTTCTCTTTCTCCTCCTCGTTTTGCTCCTTTTTTGACACAGTTGCCAGTGGAAAAAGAAAAATATTTTCAATAAATAGTGCTGGAAAAAATGGATACCCACATGAAAAAAAGAAGAAAAAGAAAAAGCTTAACCCTTATTTCACACCAAAAACAAATTAACTTTAAGTGGGTCATAGACCAAAGTAGTGGAGCCAAACTTTTAAGCTTCTAGAAGAAAAATGGTTTCAAAATCTACCTTTTATTACCTAAATAAATTTCAGATTCTAAGTGTAAAATATAAAACTTCAAAAATATTGCAAAAGAAAATATGCTTATAAGGAAGATCCATTTAAAAAGCTACAAGATGAAGGAATCATAAAGGAACAGACTAATGCATTTGATTACATAATATTAAACAAATTAAAAATAGGAACAGACAAATCACAAAAGAGTACCTAAAAATTTATCTCAAATGTGATCTGAAGAGTAAAATCAAATGAATTTATTTATTTCTTCCACCACACTACAAAATGAAGAAAAATAGGTACATTTGATATATCTGATCAGAACTGGTCAAATTGGAAAATGCTCATGAACACTGGTGCAACATTTTTGGAAAACACTATCACAATATATATTTATGTTTAAAATGCATATAATTTTAAACTCAGAAATGCTTCCTTAAGATATCTTGGAAAGTCTGCGTACAAAGAATAATACATTCCATTTTTATAAATTTTTTTTAAAAAACCTTAGAGATTGACTAAACATCCACTCGCAGAATTGTTCATTAAACTGTGGTACAAAAATATCATAGTACATGGTTAAAAATAGACTATAATTAAATAGATTCATATAGATGACAAAATTCTCCAAGTCATATTTTTTCAAAATACAATTCATAGAAAATTCGTATGGTCTGATTCCAGTTATAAAGAAAATCATACCATCACAAAAGTACAAGTTCTTTCATCAATACTCATTTACAGTACCACTGAAATGATTAATAGCTATGTGTATTTATTAAACTGTACTTACCAAGTTTTTAATATAGATAGACATATAGATACACCATCCTGTAACATTGACTTTTTGAGAAGTAAAATGACAGTGCTGAAGGGAACAGGCTTTTCATGTACATCACTGGCAATCCATTATAACCTTTTCTTGAATTGATTTTTAAAGAGATACACGGTAAGAGTTATAAAGTGGGTATAATCCTAAGAGATAAAGAAAACCATACATACTGCATGAATGTTTACCAACATTTTATGAATATATGGCAAAAGTACTTGATATACAATGGGGAAACCATGTTTATATGTGAAAGACAAGAAAGATAGTTTCACTTGAAAATCACAAATTAGAATTTAAAGGAATGCAAATTTAACATCCACTATGGTGTTTTGTTCAAGAACACCATTTCGAGTGATGAAGCATTTTCAAACATGGTTAGGCTTTTAATATACAACAAGAATTTGATTTCACTCTTCATCTTGCTTACAATATCTCTGCCTGAAGGCTACAAAAAAGCATCCTACTTTAGAGTCTTGAATAAAAATGATAAACACAAGATATTAAAACTCAAAGAGATGAGAAATTTCTATAAAATTGACTCTAATCAAAAGGGAAATTATTCTTTAGTCAGCTTACAAGATAAGTCCTGAATTTGGGAATAGGCTTTAGCAGGCTTAATAATGTCAATGCATTTCATATTGCCTCCTTATAAGAGGAGAAATTGCCATTAAAAGCTCTAGAAAGGAAATCGAGCAGATGCTCACTCAACTCCTGATTTTAAGAAAATGCTTATTTACAAGTGTATTTAACACCTTTTTATTTTCATTGGTAAAAAGCATACCTTTTACAAATATTTCATTATCACCGACTGCCTTCTTGCTCCCCAGGAAAGGTAAAGCTTAATGAGATATTCTTACATAACAATAAAGGTTCTTAAAAGAAATTAGAAAGCTTGCTCCCGAAGGGATTTACAGATTAATTCACCCAATCACCTCATAATATAAGGGAGGAAATTAAAGAAATATTTTCTAGAAATGGAAAGAATTGCTTTTTTTCTACATGGTAATTATGCAGGGATCCTTGACCAGCTTCTCCCAGTGTGATTTATTCTTAGGTTTTTGTACCTGTGACTCACTACTCACTCATGAAGGACAGGTAAGCATTATGGAGAGAATGTTTGGGGGCTGGAAAACATACAGATCATATTCAAGGCAGAATATGGCTCTCCAGCTCTTTTTGGTTTTTGCTTTTCTTTTGCTCAGGTTTGAGAAAAAGAAAGTGTAGGATATTTAGGATTTACCTAAGATTAATAGCCCCTCCCTGTGTACAGACATACTGAAAGCAGTTTACACAGAATCCAGGGACAAGCCACTCCACACACACAGCTAGTTTGGAGGGAAAATGCAAAAAGGAAAAAAAGTGAGGACAGAGAGGAGGTACCTATTTCACAAATAACCTTAATAATCTCTATTATACACTAAACGATATCCATTGTATTAGATTCTATGTGGTTATAAAACCACTTTTTCCCTTGGGGTCATTAAGCCTTTTGGGTTCATCACATAATTTTGAGGTTCTATGGTTACCAATATTTATGTCCCAAATTGGCATTTGAAAAGCAAATATTAAGACATTTTTTCCAATGATCTTGAGCAGTCTAAAGTATTAAATAGGACTGCATCATTTGTTATCCCTGTGACTGTTGTTCTAATCAGTCATTCAGATCCATGGGAAATTGTCTTTCTTGAGACAGAGCAATGGTTTGTTGACATGAAAAAAAGGCAACTAAATATGGTAGGTGTGATACCCACAACTCAATTGCAAGCCAATCTCCTACACACCATAAAATTGCAACTTGAGAAAGTCATTGGTGAACCATATTAATAAAAGTTACAGAAAACCTCACATACAACCAGAGTATAAAGGAATATAATGGAACTATGTATTTTTATCAAAATACAAAGCCTGTGGCCATCTTAAATTAACAACAACAAAAAAACGGATTGAAAAGTACTACTCTTAGGGGAACCACTGACTGAAACCGCCCACCCTGGCCAGATAACCATTTGCATGAGTTGTTTTATGACAGGAGGTCCTGGTAAGGAACATGGAACTAAGAAGCCACCACCAACTAGAATTCAGGAAAGGTCAAAAGGGAATGCCAGTCCATATGTTCTACCAACCTCCCAGAATCCTCCTCGCTGGAACCCATCTTGGCTGAGTGATGCCCACGCCACCAGGAAGGACCCTGAGTCAGAATGATTGGCCAGAGACAACCGGGAAACTAATGCCACCACCATAAAACCTGAGACTGTGAGCCATGTGGCAGAGCAGTTCTCCTGGGTTCCCTTTCCCTCCTGCTCTCCACCCGGGTGCCCCTTCCCAAAAAAGTCTCTTGCTTTGTCAGCATGTGTGTCTCCTCGTACAATTCATTTCCGAGTGTTAGAAAAAAACCCACTCTCGGGCCCTGGAAGGGGTCCCCCTTCCTGCAACACTACTTCTTACTAACTTAAGCAGTTCCCAGGAAATGGACTTAATTCCTAAACTCAGGCAAAGAGAAAAGTGCAATGAAGCTAACAGAAATGTCTCGACCAATAATATAGGAGAATTCTATTAGACCTGGACCCTTTATTCCACCACAGACAAATAAGAAGTTCTGACTGTACCAAATTGCCATTTATCAGGCTGAAAAAATCACCATCTGCTGCAGTGTTCTCCACCAAAAGGCACTTTGGCCTGAGTAAAATGTGAGTATAGACTACAACACACAGAATTTCTAGAATTGAAAACAAACTTTCCCTACACAAAACTCCTGCGGTAGAAAAGTCCCTATTTATTTCTGATCCAAAAATATCCTTTCTAGACAGTGTGGAAAGACTCACGTATACTGAAGATTTTGACTACTAAGGTAATTTGAATATATATAAGTATGTAAAACCACAGACTTTGCTTAATAAAAAGAAAAAAAAGCTACCAGATAAAGGAAACTCATTATCAGAGGAATGCTTCTTCCAGGAACCACTGGCCTGAGTTACCTGATGCATTAAATGAGGGAGGTCTTTCAAGTCCAGAGTGGGGCAGGCTATGGTCGAGTCACACAGCTTGCTGTGGTGAAAAACATCTTCCTCTGCTTCCTTCCAAGGAGTGAAAATTGGCTGGTGACTGTTGAGAGGTAGCAATCTTCCCTCTGCAGAAGTCCCTGTAGGAAAGGGAATAAAGAGGTAGCTTTGGAAAAGACACAGGATTTAGCTATTCTTATATCCTCCTTTCTCTGCCCTAGCAATTTCAATTTGAATTCACTTTGATTCATGTTTAGCCAACATTTTTGTGTCATTATCATAAGCAAGTTATAGGCCCAGTTTCAGGTAATGAGCAAACAAACAAGACAATATTCTCAAAGCTTTCAGTTTATTAGTAATAATGACGAGTTCAAAAACTAATGTATCTCGAGGAGGAACCAAGATGGCGGAGTAGAAGGATGTGCTCTCATTCCCTCTTGTGAGAATACCAGAATCACAACTAGCTGCTGGACAGTCATCGAGAGGAAGACACTGGAACTCACCAGAAAAGGTACCCCACATCCAAAGACAAAGGAGAAGCCACAATGAGACAGTAGGAGGGGCACAATCACAGTAAAATCAAACCCCAAAACTGGTGGGTGGGTGACTCACAGACTGGCGAACACTTATACCACAGAAGTCCACCCACTGGAGTGAAGGTTCTGAGCCCCACGTCAGGCTTCCCATCCTGGGGAGAGGAGGAGACGAGAGGAGGAGTTCCTAGAGAATCAGACTTTGAAGCCTAGTGGGAATTGATTGCAGGGCTTCGACAGGACTGGATGAAACAGAGATTCCACTCTTGGAGAGCACACACAAAGTAGTGTGTGCATCGGGACCCAGGGGAAGGAGCAGTGACCCCAGGGAAGACTGAACCAGACCTACCTGCTAATGTTGGAGGGTCTCCTGCAGAGGCAGGGGGGTGGCTCTTTTTCACCGTGGGGACAGGGACGCTGGCGGCAGAAGTTCTGGGAGGTACTCCTTGGCGTGAGCCCTCCCAGAGTCTGTCATTAGCCCCAACAAAGAGCCCAGGTAAGCTCTAGTTTTGGGTTGCCTCTGGCCAAACAACCAACAGGGAGGGAACCCAACCACACCCATCAACAGTCAAGTGGATTAAACTTTTACTGACCTCTGCCCACCAGAGCAACAGTCAGCTCTACCCACCACCAGTCCCTCCCATCAGGAAACTTGCACAAGCCTCTTAGATGGCCTCACCCACCAGAGGACAGACAGCAGAAGCAAGAAGAACTACAATCCTGCAGCCTGTGGAACAAAAACCACATTCACAGAAAGATAGATAAGATGAAAAGGCAGACAGCTATGTACCAGATGAAGGAACAAGATAAAACCCCAGAAAAACAACTAAATGAAGTGGAGATAGGCAACCTTCCAGAAAAAGAATTTAGAATAATGATACTGAAGATGGTCCAGGACCTCAGAAAAAGAATGGAGGCAAAGATCGAGAAGATGCAAGAAATGTTTAACAAAGACCTAGAAGAATTAAAGAACAACCAGAGATGAACAATACAATAACTGAAATGAAAACTGCACTAGAAGGAATCAATAGCAGAATAACTGAGGCAGAAGAATGGATAAGTGACCTGGAGGACAGAATGGTGGAATTCAGTGCTACAGAACAGAATAAAGAGAAAAGAATGAAAAGAAATGAGGACAGACTAAGAGACCTCTGGGACAACATTAAACGCAACAACATTCACATTATAGGGGTCCCAGAAGGAGAAGATAGAGAGAAAGGACCTGAGAAAATATTTGAAGAGATTATAGTCGAAAACTTCCCTAACATGGCAAAGGAAAGAGCCACCCAAGTCCAGGAAGTGCAGAGTCCCATACAGGGTAAACCCGAGGAGAAACATGCTGAGACACATAGTAATCAAACTGGCAAAAATTAAAGACAAAGAAAACTTAGTGAAAGCAGCAAGGGAAAAACGACAAATAACATACAAGGGAATTCCCATAAGGTTAACAGCTGATTTTTCAGCAGAAACTCTACAAGCCAGAAGGGAGTCACATGATATACTTAAAGTGATGAAAGGGAAGAACCTACAACCAAGATTACTCTACCCAGCAAGGATCTCATTCAGATTCGATGGAGAAATCAAAAGCTTTACAGACAAGCAAAAGCTAAGAATTCAGCATCATCAAACCAGCTCCACAACAAATGCTAAAGGAACTTCTCTAAGTGGGAAACACAAGAGAAGAAAAGGACCTACAAAAACAAATCCAAAACAACTAAGAAAAAGGTCATAGGAACATAATATCAATAATTACCTTAAACGTGAATGGATTAAATGCTCCAACCAAATACACAGGCTTGTTCAATGGAAACAAAAACAAAATCCATCTATATGCTGTCTACAAGAGACCCACTTCAGACCTAGGGACACATACAGACTGAAAGTGAGGGGATTGAAAAAGATATTCCATGCAAATGGAAATCAAAAGAAAGATGGAGTAGCTATACCCATATCAGATAAAATAGTCTTTAAAATAAAGAATGTTACAAGAGACAAGGAAGGACACTACATAATGATCAAGGGATCAATCCAAGAAGAAGATATAACAATTATAAATATATATGCACCCAACACAGGAGCACCTCAATACATAAGGCAAGTACAAACAGCTATAAAAGAGGAAATCAACAGTAACACAATAATAGTGGGGGACTTTAACACCTCACTTACACCAATGGACAGATCATCCAAAATGAAAATAAACAAGGAAACATAAACTTTAAATGAAACAACAGACCAGATAGATTTAATTGATATTTATAGGACATTCCATCCAAAAACAGCAGACTACACTTTCTTCTCAAGTGTGCATGGAACATTCTCCAGGATAGATCACATCTTGGGTCACAAATCAAGCCTCAGTAAATTTAAGAAAATTGAAATCATATCAAACATCTCTTCTGACCACAATACTATGAGATTAGAAATGAATTACGGGGAAAAAAATGTAAAAAACACAAACACATGGAGGCTAAACAATACCTTACTAAATAACCAAGAAATCACGGAAGAAATCAAAGAGGAAATCAAAAAATACCTAGAGACAAATCACAATGAAAACACGATGATCCAAAACCTATGGGATGCAGCAAAAGCAGTTCTAAGAGGGAAGTTTATAGCTATACAAGCCTACCTCAAGAAACAAGAAAAATCTCAAGTAAACAATCTAATCTTACACATAAAGGAACTAGAGAAAGAAGAACAAACAAAACCAAAAGTTAGCAGAAGGAAAGAAATCATAAAGAACAGAGCAGAAATAAATGAAATAGAAAGAAAGAAAACAATAGCAAAGATCAATAAAACTAAAAGCTGGTTCTTTGAGAAGATAAAATTGATAAACCATTAGCCAGACTCATCAAGAGGGAGAGGACTCAATTCATAAAATTAGAAATGAAAAAAAGAAGTTACAACAGACACCACAGAAATACAAAGCATCCTAAGAGACTACTACAAGCAACTCTATGCCAATAAAATGGACAACCAGGAAGAAATGGACAAATTCTTAGAAAGGTATAACCTTCCATGACTGAACCAGGAAGAAACAGAAAATATGAACAGACCAATCACAAGTAATGAAATTGAAACTGTGATTAAAAATCTTCATAAAACAAAAGTCCAGGACCAGATGGCTTCACAGGTGAATTCTACCAAACATTTAGAGAAGAGCTAACCCCCATCCTTCTCAAACTCTTCCAAAAAAGTGCAGAGGAAGGAACACTCCCAAACTCATTCTATGAGGCCACCATCACCCTGATACCAAAACCACACAAAGGTACTACAAAAAAAGAAAATTACAGACCAGTATCACTGATGAATATAGATGCAAAAATCCTCAACAAAATACTAGCAAACAGAATCCAACAACACATTAAAAGGTCATACACCATGATCAAGTGGAATTTTTCCAGGGATGCAAGGATTCTTCAATATATGCAAATCAATCAATGTGATACACCATATTAACAAATTGAAGAAAAAACCCATATGATCATCTCAATAGATGCATAAAAATCTTTTGACAAAATTCAACAACCATTTATGATAAAAACTCTCCAGAAAGTGGGCATAGAGGGAACATACCTCAACATAATAAAGGCCATATATGACAAACCCACAACAAACATCATTCTCAATGGTGAAAAACTGAAAGCATTTCCTCTAAGATCAGGAACAAGACAAGGATGTCCACTCTCACCACTGTTATTCAACATACTTTTGGAAGTCCTAGCCACGGCCATCAGAGAAGAAAAAGAAATAAAAGGACTACAAATTGGAAAAGAAGAAGTAAAACTGTCACTGTTTGCAGATGACATGATACTATACATAGAGCATCCTAAAAATGCCACCAGAAACCTACTAAAGCTGATCAATGAATTTGGTAAAGTTGCAGGATACAAAATTAATACACAGAAATCTCTTGCATTCCTATACACTAATGATGAAAAGTCTGAAAGAGAAATTATGAAAACACTCCCATTTACCATTGCAACAAAAGAATAAAATACCTAGGAATAAACCTACCTAGGGAGACAAAAGACCTGTATGCAGAAAACTGTAAGACACTGATGAAAGAAATTAAAGATGATACCAACAGATAGATATATCATGTTCTTGGATTGGAAGAATCAATATTGTGAAAATGACTATACTACCCAAAGCAATCTACAGATTCAATGCAATCCCTAGCAAATTACCAATGGCATGTTTTACAGAACTAGAACAAATCATCTTAAAATTTGTATGGAGACACAAAAGACCCCGAATAGCCAAAGCAGTCTTGAGGGAAAAAAACGGAGCTGGAGGAATCAGACTCCCTGACTTCAGACTATACTACAAAGCTATAGTAATCAAGATAATATGGTACTGGCACAAAAACAGAAACAGAGATCAATGGAACAAGATAGAAAGCCCAGAGATAAACCCATGCACTTATGGTCAACTAATTTATGACAAAAGAAGCCAGGATAACAATGGAGAAAAGAGTCTCTTCAATAAGTGGTGCTGGGAAAACTGGACAGCTTCATGTAAAAGAATGAAATTAGAACACCCCCTAACACCATACACAAAAATAAACTCAAAATGGATTCGAGACCTAAATGTATGACTGGACACTGTAAAACTCTTAGAGGAAAATATAGGAAGAACACTCTTTGACATAAATCACAGCAAGGTATTTTTTGATCCACCTCCTAGAGTAATGGAAATAAAAACAAAAATAAACAAATGGGACCTAATGAAACTTAAAACCTTTTGCACAGCAAAGGAAACCATCAATAAGATAAAAAGACAACCCTCAGAATGGGAGAAAATATTTGCAAACGAATCAATTGACAAAGGATTAATCTCCAAAATATATAAACAGCTCATGCAGCTGAATATTAAAGAAACAAACAACCCAATCCAAAAATGGGCAGAAGACCGAAATAGACATTTCTCCAAAGAAGATATACAGACTGCCAACAAACACATGAAAAGCTGCTTAACATCACTAATTATTAGAGAAATGCAAATCAAAACTACAATGAGGTATCACCTCACACCAGTTAGAATGGGCATGATCAGAAAATCTACAAACAACAAATGTTGGAGAGGGTGTGGAGAAAAGGGAACCCTCTTGCACTGTTGGTGGGAATGTAAATTGATACAGCCATTATGGAGAACAGTATGTAGGTTCCTTAAAAAACTAAAAATAGAATTACCATATGATCCAGCAATCCCACTACTGGGTATATACCCAGAGAAAACCATAGTTCAAAAAACACATGCACTCCAATGTTCATTGCAGCACTATTTACAATAGCCATGTCATGGAAGCAACCTAAATGCCCAGTGACAGACGAATGGATAACGAAGTTGTGGTATATTTATACAATGGAATATTACTCAGCCATAAAAAGGAACAAAATTGAGTCATTTGTTGAGACGTGGACGGATCTAGAGACTGTCATACAGAGTGAAGTAATTCAGAAAGAGAAAAACAAATACCGTATATTAACGCATGTATGTGGAACCTAGAAGAATGGTACAGATGAACCGGTTTGCAGGGCAGAAGTTGAGACACAGATGTAGACAACAAACATATGGACACCAAGGGGGGAAAACTGCGGTTTGGTGGGGATGGTGGTGTGCTGAATTGGGCGATTGGGATTGACATGTATACACTGATGTGTATAAAATTGATGACTAATAAGAGCCTGCAGTATAAAAAAACAAACGACTAATACTAAACTTTCTTTGGGTTATTTGTATGGAAATATGTTAATATAAATGTTTCAGACATTACATGAAAATTTCTAAAAATCTTATATGTTCTGGTATAATGTTATAAGTCATGAAATTCTAGTTATTACTTTAAAATGTATATCTCAGAAATAACTAAATTTCCTTGTCAATTGCATTATTATGAACTTTCATCAAATCTTTAACCATGGTCATTTTTAAGTCTTTTGTCATTTACAGACAGTTCTGGGTGTACTCTGATGCTTTTGCAAATATGTTCCTATAAAAGGGTTTCATCTTCAAAGAATTCATGGAAGTCTCTGACGAGTACAGTTTTCTGGTAACTGACTACACTGCTGAACTGAATGAATAAGCATTTTCAGAACTCTAATGGAAAACTAATGAACTCATAAAAGTGCTAACAAACGATCAAGGTGAAAAAAAATTAATTACATGGACTGAGTGAACTGATGAGGATGATTATAATTTTTGTGACTTTCTGTTTGAATAAAAAAAAAATCCCACAAGGACTCAGAGGCAAAAATTGTACAATCAATCTTCACTGCAAAGTAAAGGAGCTGTTACCATGGAGGATTACTGGACTGAATGTCAATGACATAGTATGAGTGTGAGTGTGTTTCGTGTTTGGTAATTGCAATCATTGTTGCTTTTGTTGTGGTCATCCATTTACAATGCTTGGTGTCAGTCTATTTATCTCTTGTAAAAATAAAATACAGTGTGTGTGTGTGTGGAAAAAAAAGAATTTAGGCAAATCCAAAGGTATTTCTCTTTATGAAAAGGCTTTAAGCCTTTGCTCTAACTTTCTAAGCCCTGTAGAAATGAATAATGCAATACACAAAATAAATACCTTTTAATGTCAAAAAAACCACTAATGTACCTCAAGAATGTAAATACAACGAAAGGAATCCAACTAATATATTAAGAGAATTTTTTAATAAAAATATCTAACCCAAATGGTGCCTCCAGGTAAAGTGAAATATCTACCTCTTCATCAAGTCATCCTACTTCCATTTGTTTGAAAACTGTCATTAAACATACACAGTTGCTGCCTCCCAGAGCTGTGTAACAGCTATACACCATGGCCACAAAATGCAAAAATACATTAAGAAGAGAACAAGAAACAAAGTGCCTTTGGAGACCCATTTGGGTAACTGACCTCAAATAAGTGATTTTTTTTTTGCTATATACATATTCATAAATAAGTGATACATTTATTCTAAAGTGTGTTTCCTATCAAGAGGAATTTATAAAGGACTCATATTAAGGAGCTCAGC
This sequence comes from Tursiops truncatus, assembly GCF_011762595.2. NCBI lineage: Eukaryota > Metazoa > Chordata > Mammalia > Artiodactyla > Delphinidae > Tursiops > Tursiops truncatus. Next base: position 82,183,687 of record NC_047036.1, read on the forward strand.
AAACTCCTAAAGTCACTCAAATAGAAATACTGTATTTTCTATTGCTCTGACATATAAAAATTAGAATCTTTCTATAAGTGCGTTTTACCAATGGCTCCATATAGAATTTCAAAGTTCCTTCTTTACCAAACAGTAGCAGCACTACCAACAATAAAAAAAAGTTTTCAGTTCTAACAGCATCTGCATTCATATCACATGAAAAAGGAAACAGTGCCAGAAAACTTTTAACTTGCCAATATTTCAAAAATAGAAATAAGTACCTCTGTTTCAAAGGACAATTGACCGGTTTTCAGACGTTCACCGTTGTTCCATTATGACCTAAACTATATTCTTACCTTCTGCACAAATGTTGCTGCATGTATAATTTGACTCAAATTAATGTTCTAGATATTAAAAACCATTCACTTTTGAATCATGGCAGCAATAGCAAGTCAAGTGGCTAGGGAATACTCACAATAAATAGCTTCCAATTAATGGGTGAGACCCTTGAGAGCCTTTGTCTTTAGGCATCAGGATGGGAGTTATTTGTTATATACTAATAACAGCAGGTCAGACCACTTCAGAAACACATTTACAGTTTTAGTTTTGCTATTTGGAAGTAGATCTTTTAGCAATCTACACTGACAAAGAAGAATCTTTATAAGTAGCTGCAAAAAACTGGCACCAAATGGAAATAAAACAGATACACAGCAGCTCTGAATATTTCTGCCACACACATTTCATTTTGCATTCTCCATGAATATTGCCCAATTACTGCTCTCCATGCGGTCGAAAGAAACAATCGTGGCACTGTTGAGACTATTCTAGATAGGACCTTATAAAGAATTCCTAGAGCTGAGCACTGATTAAAGGGTTTGGGTAGAAACAGGTGCCATGAGGGGGCCTGTTCTGGGAAGGATAAGTCAAGTCACCTCTGGGACAGTGGGAAAGAAAAAGAATACACTAGTCATGCCAAGAAGAATTTGTAAATGTCACTTCATGAATCTTCACACTCCCTAATTTTCTCATGCAAACATCATAAACCCTAAAACTAAAACTGAAATGACTAAAGGCTTATAATCTTAAAGGGCTAGTAAGACTCAAATTTTATTTGTCATAAAATTTTTAGTTGAGATTTCAACTCCAGTTAAAATTTTAATTATCCTTGAGGTAAACTGTTATAATAATGGCCCCAGTGAATCCATGCCCACTGGGTATTACACACACACAAAATGGATTCAGCCATAAGAAAAAATGAAATCTTGCCATTTTGTGACAACATGAAATGACCTTGAGGGCATTATGGTCAGTGAAATAAGTCAGACTGGGGAAAACAAATATACAAACTTCCAGTTATAAAATAAATGTCCTGGGGATGTAACATTCAGCATGATACTGAAGTTAATAATACTGTTTTAATACATATATACTTGAAAGTTGCTAAGAGAGTAGTAGATCTCTAAAGTTCTGATCACAAGAAATCATTTGGTAACTATATATGGGGATGGATGTTAACTAGCCTTATTGTGGCAGTTATTTCACAATATGTACAAATATCAAATTACGTTGTACACCTGAAACTATTATAATGTATGTCAATTATACCTCAGTTTTTTAAAAAAAGATGATGACGTGAGCAACACCTAAAGCATAATCCATGAAAGAAAAAAACTGAGAAACTGAACTTTATAAAAGTTAGACTCTTCTACTTTGCAGAAGATACTGTTAGGAGGAAGACAGGCCACAGACGAGGAGAAAATATTTGGGAAATATGTATCTGAAAAGAACTTCTATCCGAAATACACAAAGAACTCTTAGAATTCAAATATAAGAAAACAATACAATTAAAAATTTGAGAAATAAATAAATACCTCATCAAAGAAGACAATGGACGAGAAATAAGCATATGACAAATGTTTGACATTATTTGTCATTACGTAACTGCAAATTAAAACAACAATGACCGAACACTACACACCTATTAGAATGGATAAAAGTTTTTAAATTGAGAATACCAAATTCTGGCAAGGATGTAGAGAAAAAGGAATTCTCATTCATTGTTGTTGGGAATGCAAACTGGTACAGCCACTCTGGAAAACAGTTTGGCAGTTTCTTAGAAATTTAAACTCTGTCTTACCATATAATCCAGCAGTCACTCTCCTACATATTTACTTGAAACCTAAGTCTACACTAAAACCTGCACAGGATGGTTTATAGCAACCTTATTCATTATTGTCATGAGTGGAAGCAACGAAAATATGCTTCAATAGGCAAATAGACAAATGGTGGTACATTCATATACTATTCAGTGATAAAAAGAAATGAGTTATCAAGGAATGAAAGGACATGGAGGAATCTTAAACACATTTTGAAGTGAAAGAAGTCAGTCTGAAAAGGCTATATATTGTGTGATTCCAATTATATGACATTCTGGAAAAGAACAAATATAGAAATGATAAAATGTTCAGAGCCAGGGATTTGGGAGCATGAAGGAGGGGTTGAATAGGTGATTTTTTTTTCAGGTGATGAAACTGTGATGTATGATACTGTAATGGTGGATACATGACATTCTGCATTTGTCAAAATCCTTAGAATGTTACAACGTAGGGAGGGAGATGCAGGAGGGAGGAGATATGGGAACATATGTATATGTATAACTGATTCACTTTGTTATAAGGCAGAAACTAACACACCATTATAAAGCAATTATACTCCAATAAAGATGTAAAAAAAAAAAAATGTTACAACGTAAAAGCCAAACCTTAATGTATGCAAGTTCAAAAATCATCATTTAAGACAACAAAGGATCTGAAAATGGAATACAGACTGTGACAAAAGTATCCATATTAGAAACATATTGAACAGCATTACTGAAAACGGCTGGGACATAAAGGTGCTGACCTTAGTAACTTTTTTAGGTATGAGTGGCTTCTGTAAGACTAAAGGCAAAAGGAACTGAACATGAACATTGTACTCTAATTCATAAAGTTTTGTCCTGTGGCAGTATGAGTTTAAAACTCTGACACTGTTATGCATGTATACTGAAACTGGGAAATTAAATGAATTGTGGATAACAGGAACCTGATTTCTCACTGTTGGAGTATTTACAATAGCAAAAGAAATAGACTAGACTGACTGATATGGTAATAATCTTGAGTTGAAGACATCAATATGAGCTCATATGTACCATATATGAATAATGAGGGATAGATATACAGCTATTTATGGCCATGTGCATGTACATGTGTTGCTATACAGACATATTTTCTTGCTATTTCAGCTGAGAGAGTCTAGAAGAAATAACCCAGCAGCAATGAGCACACCCAACACCCAGACCTTGATTTCTAATACCTTTCTCCAATAAAAGGAACCAGAGATTTTTTGGGAAAATGACTGATTATAAACCTGGGTAGGAGATATGCAAGCTGAACCTGGAGCATCTTGTATTGCCAGAAAATAAGGATGTACAAAAAAAGCACACACACATATACGTAAATACACACACATTGATGGGCATAAGTTAAAGAAACAAAGAAGCCAGCTGAAAGCTCCCAATGGCCAAAGCCGAAACAATTTAAGCAAGAAAACCAATAAAGTAGCATTAGATTATAACCCTAAGTATAAAATAGTCATGAATTCATACTGATGTAAAAGAATGGTTGAATACTTAAAGAAGAGTAGGAGAAGAGACAAATCTGCTATGCAAAAGATTTCCAAATAATTTATATAGATACTGTGCCCTCAGGAGGAAAAGCATAAATCCATTTCCTAAGACGGGGCTATGCATAGTGTCTTTTCTTCCAAAGACTGAAATATGGAGTATAAAAAAGTTTGGGTGGGAATAACTTTGCAGTGGATAAACTTGACAAATACTACCTTAGAGAGATGATGATTAACATCACCAATGATAAATCATGTTAATAATGCATATCCTTGGTATGATATGATGAAGATGTCAATTTACCTCTGTGGTATTCCTCCCTAAAGCCCAAGCCCAGTCTACTCAAGAGGAAAACATTAGAAAATTCCAACAGATCAGTATCATCCAAAATACCTGAAAAGTGCTCCTCAAAACTGTCAAGTCTATCCAAAAAAAAATAAGAAAAATCAGAGAAAATGTCACAGGCAAGAGGAGCCTAAGGAGACATGACTAAATGCAAAATCATATCCTAGATGGGATCCTGGAATAGATGAAGGATACTGGGTGAAAAAAAATAAGGAAGTATGAATAAACTGCAACTTTAATAATAAGAATTATATTTGAAAACAGCTCATACAGCTCAATAACAAAAAAACAAACAACCCAATCAAAAATGGGCAGAAGACCTAAATAGACATTTCTCTTAGACATTTCTGACCTGTTCAACATCACTAATTATTAGAGAAATGCAAATCAAATCTATAATGAGGTATCACCTCACACCAGTCAGAATGGCCATCATTAAAAGTCTACAAGTAACAAATGCTGAAGAGGGTGTGGACAAAAGGGAACCCTGTTATACTGTTGATGGGAATGTAAATTGGTACAGCCACTATGCAAAACAGTATGGAGGTTCCTCAGAAAACCAAAAATAGAATTACCATATGATCCAGCAATCCTACTCCTGGGCATATATCTGGACAAAACTATAATTTGAAATGATACCTGCACCCCAGTGTTCATTGCAACCCTATTTACAGTAGCCAAGACATGGAAGCAACCTAAATGCCCATTGACAGAGGAATGGATAAAGGAGATGTGGTACATATATACAATGAAATATTACTCAGCCATAAAAAAAGAATGAAATAATGCCATTTGCAGCAATGGATGGACTTAGAGATTATCATACTGAGTAAGTCAGAAAGAGAAAGACAAATACCATATGTTATCACTTATATGTAGAATCTAAAATAACACACAAATGAACTTATTTACAAAACAGAAACAGACTCACAGACATAGGAAACAAACTTATGGTTACCAAAGGGGAAAGGGGGTGGAGAAAGGATAAATTACAAAGAAAGAAAACAATTATATTTGATCATTAATTATAACAAGTGTACCATACTAATGTAAGATGTTATTAGGGGAAACTGGGTGTGGGGTAAATAGAAACTCTCTTTACTATTTTCTCAGTGTTGCTGCAAATCTAAAGCCATTCCAAAAAGTAAAGTCTATTTTTAAAAAGTTAATGTGGCAAAAGATAGGTTCAGAAGAAGAAATAAGGAAAACTGAGAAAAATATTGCCTCTGATAAAAAGATGTAGAAAAATTTTTAGTCATTTAAATCTCTGAAGATAGTGAACTGCAAAGAATATGAGTGAAATGACAAATAATCAAGTGTATTTTATATTGTACAGAATATTTCATATTAATAAATAGTACATTCAATAAAAATTATATTCTGTTAGGTTTTTAAAAAATATATATATATATATATGTAAATATTGATTTTACTGAACTTGCTAGTTTGTGAACAGGCTGTTATGGCATATATTTCCAAGATTTGAAGGAGTTTTTATTACTAGAAATTATTTTTTGGCCACTAGAGGAAATAACAGCTTCTGCAAATGATATATTCAAAGTTAAAAATTGTTTAGGATTATATTAAATAATTTAATACTATGCTGAATAATCTTTATTCTTTCTGTATATTCATGGAGTGGGATATTTTTAGACTCTGCATATAATTTACATAGTTTATCAAAATTATATATGTCTGCAATAGGTAAGCTAATTTTCCTTGCTTAAAAAGTTCTGAGAAATATATGAAAAAGAGAGAGAGAGAGAAGCCCCTGACATTCAGAAGCTGGTCTGACGGTCACATCTAAGCCATTTATTCTCCCATTTGATAAACAATTTCACAATATACCAATTTCAGACACGGTTACTCTGAGACACAATCATGAAAAACAGCAAGGCCACTTCATAATTTTGTCTAAGAACAAACAAAAACATGGTAACTCCACCACCCACAAGAAAACACTCTCCTTGTTCAGACACTAAACTAGTACCTTCTACTTCTTTACCGATAGCACTGCCCCCGCTTTCTGACAGTGTTCATTCCTGAGAGCCGTCTCTTCCTTACACCCTTTCCCAAATCACCCAACCAGAATTTAAATCCCATCGCAGATTCTTTTTAACACCCTCTTATAAGAAATTCCACGTTCCTCCATGGTGTATGCTCTCCTTTGACGAGGTGAGTACCTCATTTGTTCACTTCTGGCATCACAAAAAATAGAGAACCTTTACAGTTCAGAAGATCTAATCAGCAAATTCTCTCCGTAAATTACTTACCCTTGGAAAAAAGTTAGCATACTAGTTCTTTCAGGGTATTAAAATAACCACTAAAATAACTGCTCAACAGAGTTTATTATGATAAAAAAATAACATTTTTTTTTGGTAACTGCAGAGCAGATTGCCATCTTTCTCATCCACTTGGCCAGATTTTCCCAACCAGTAAGCTTGTCCTGTTTTCCCCTCTGTCTTGCGTCTTGCTGCTCATCGTTCTGTTTGACTTCTCCATTTATAAAGCGTGAGCAGTACCAACACAGAACAGCCTGTTACAGAGGCTTAGTTCTTTATCAAGGCAAAGATTCAAAGATTCCAGAACTGTATGAAGGGATCAGATCTACAGTAAGAGGCTGCCAGAACATAAATATTAACCCTATGTGTGCTTTAAAGTAGGCTGTGGTGGTTAGAGTATAACATGAAAGTGTTATGCAAAATGTTTATTCTTGTTTTGGAAGGACAAAATTCAAGGATATTTCTTAACCTTCTAATGATTCTAGAGGTTCTCTAGTGCATTCAATTCCGTATCTAACTCTTATGCTAACAGTTTGTGTAATATTGGGCAGCCATATAAATAGTTACTCAGTTTCTTTCTCCTTTAATAAGTATCCATTGCTTTAGACAAACTGAACAATGTTCTTAAAGGAATAATAAAAAAACTGGGTATCTAGTTATTAATCAATTTGTCTACTTATCTATCAGTTACCTGTTCATTCACCCATCAATCCATTTATTCATTAATCTATCTAACTTATTGATTGCCTGTCATTTATCTCTTATAGTTGAAGTCCTTGCTTTGCTGGTTTATCACCTGCGTCATGTGATTTGGAGCAGGTTACCTCTCTAACTTAATCTCACACCACTCTCCCACTCATTGGGCTCCATCACAGCTGGCAAAGTCTGATCTTAGGAGCTTTGCATTTTCTCTCTAATGCCTGGAAAGCTCTTTGACAGATAAGTATTTGGCTTTCATTCTGTTTTTCTTCGGGTCTTCAGTCATGTGTTACCTCTTCATGAGAATTTCCTTGAACCCTTCCTAAAATTATGTCCCTTCTCCATGACACTTCCTATTCCTAATTCTCTACTTCCTTCTTCTGCTTAAAACAAATATTACAATTGTTTTGTTTATATATTTTACTTATTTTGTCTCTTATCTTTCTCCTCAACTAGAATGTGAGCTCTACTAGGGCAGAGATGTCTGTTGGTTTAGTGCTGCTTCCCCAGTATCTAGAATGGAACTTGCCCATAGAAATCCGCATTAAAAATTACTTAGAGTTTCCCTGGTGGCGCGGTGGTTGAAAGTCCGCCTGCCGATGCGGGGAACACGGGTTCGTGCCCCGGTCCGGGAAGATCCCACATGCCACGGGGCGGCTGGGCCCATGAGCCATGGCCGCTGAGCCTGCGCGTCCAGAGCCTGTGCTCCGCCACGGGAGAGGCCACAACAGTGAGAGGCCCGTGTACCACAAAAAAAAAAAAAAAATTATTTGGATTCATGGAGCTCTTGAGAAGATAAAAAGACATGGTGCAAGTAAGGTGCTTGCCACTGAACCTGGTACAGACTATAGACTAAATAGATGGTACACATTGTCTTGTATTATTTTATATAACTTCTTCAGAGAACACTTACCACCCCCATGAAACTCAAGTACTCATTCTCTTGGAGGGTATTATTAGTTATTTAGTTGTTATTAGAGAAATTACTAGGTTTTAGTCATAGACTATATATATATATATATATATATAAATATCTACAGATATTAGACATGACAGTATATTTTTACAAGAAAATATATTTTGAGCAACTTACCATAACTATGAGGTTATGACTTAAGTAACACATGACAATAAGTTTCAGTGGCATTTGCATAACTATAACTCAATCATAATATTCATAATCAAGTCAGAATCATTGTAGATAAGTATAGCTTTAATGAATGCAGTTAATTAACCTTAATTTACAAATGAGTGCATTTAAATAATTTTGAATTAGGTTTATGTGGATAATGTTATATATATAAAGATTATATGTATTATAACATTATTTCTCTCTCTAGTAGAGAAAAGCAACACATTATTCTCTATCAATTTTAAATAAAGTATCAGCTCCTTATACAGTTAATTCATCCACTTTTTCTTGGTGTTGGAGTATAAAATAAAATGCGTATACTTATCTAATGTGACATAAATAATAGGAGTGACATCTATGATGATTAGTCATATGATTGCCTATGCCTCTTAAAATTATAAAATTGTAGCTTCCAGTAAGAAAACATTTCATGCATTAAAAGCATCACCAACCAAAATATAAATCATGAGTTGTGGTACAACTTGAATGGAAAATGTGTATAGTATTTACATGGAGGTAATGCATGGTAGTTTCTAGTATCTGGTTTATATCAGGGACAATATTATGAAACAACTAGACAATTTTTGGTGAAATAAAAAAAGCTTTAAAGAAAAAGTTTAAAGTGCTAATAGCCTTGTCTTTTTAATTTACCAAGAATGTGGATTCATAATTCAGAATGCTTTTTTTTTTTTTTTACATCTTTATTGGAGTATAATTGCTTTACAATGGTGTGTTAGTTTCTGCTTTATAACAAAGTGAATCAGTTATACATATACATATGTTCCCATATCTCTTTCCTCTTGCGTCTCCCTCCCTCCCACCCTCCCTATCCCACCCCTCCAGGCGGTCACAAAGCACCGAGCTGATCTCCCTGTGCTATGCGGCTGCTTCCCACTAGCTATCTGCCTTACGTTTGGTAGTGTATATATGTCCATGCCACTCTCTCGCTTTGTCACAGCTCACCCTTCCCCCTCCCCATATCCTCAAGTCCATTCTCTAGTACGTCTGTGTCTTTATTCCTGTCTTACCCCTAGGTTCTTCATGACATTTTTTTTTCTTAATTCCATATGTATGCGTTAGCATACGGTATTTGTCTTTCTCTTTCTGACTTACCTCACTCTGTATGACAGACTCTAGGTCTATCCACCTCATTACAAATAGCTCAATTTCGTTTCTTTTTATGGCTGAGTAATATTCCATTGTATATATGTGCCACATCTTCTTTATCCATTCATCCGATGATGGACATTTAGGTTGTTTCCATATCTGGGCTATTGTAAATAGAGCTGCAATGAACATTTTGGTACATGACTCTTTTTGAATTATGGTTTTCTCAGGGTATATGCCCAGTAGTGGGATTGCTGGGTCATATGGTAGTTCTATTTGTAGTTTTTTAAGGAACCTCCATACTGTTCTCCACAGTGGCTATATCAATTTACATTCCCACCAACAGTGCAAGAGTGTTCCCTTTTCTCCACACCCTCTCCAGCATTTATTGTTTCTAGATTTTTTGATGATGGCCATTCTGACTGGTGTGAGATGATATCTCATTGTAGTTTTGATTTGCATTTCTCTAATGATTAATGATGTTGAGCATTCTTTCATGTGTTTGTTGGCAGTCTGTATATCTTCTTTGGAGAAATGTCTGTTTAGGTCTTCTGCCCATTTTTGGATTGGGTTGTTTGTTTTTTTGTTATTGAGCTGCATGAGCTGCTTATAAATTTTGGAGATTATTCCTTTGTCAGTTGCTTCATTTGCAAATATTTCTCCCATTCTGAGGGTTGTCTTTTGGTCTTGTTTATGGTTTCCTTTGCTGTGCATAAAGCTTTGAAGTTTCATTAGGTCCCATTTGTTTATTATTGTTTTTATTTCCATTTCTCTAGGAGGTTCTCTTTTAACCCTGGAAGTATGACTTTGAGTAAATCACCTCACCTCTCCAAGCTTAATTTTTCTCTTATTTAAAAGAGAAATAATATTATAATACACATAATCTTTATATATATAACATTATCCACATAAACCTTTTTAAAAATAAGTATTTAATAGTACTAGTAGTGGTTATAATCATAATAATAGTATTCACAACAGGGGAAAGACTAGCCTTACTCTGATACTAAAGATACTAAAGAACTATCCTTGATAGTTCTTTTCCTCACATTTATGAGTCTTGCACCTCTTGAAGGGGAGAATTACAAGGTGAGAAAGATATCCCCTTGTCCCCAGGTTGGGTCAGTCTTCTCTGTAGATCCCCCAGGAAACAGCATTGCACCAACCCTGTGGCTTCCCAAATACAAACCTGGCATGAAATCTATTCCGTTTGTCCCAAATTAGATTACTGTCATGATGTCTATAAACTAATGAACATGTAATCTATGTACAAGGAAAAGGAGGTGAATGTGACACCCATCTTGCTATTACTCTGCACACGGTAATACCTGATGTCTCTAAATCTTGGTCATTTTATATATATCGTTTGGGTGGCACTATCCCATTGACCAATCTAGTCTGTAATTAAAAGCACCTATACAAGGTGGTAACAGTTTGCTGTCCTACGTGGAAAACAAAGTTTAAAATCTGACATTATGCCCTTCTTTAACTGCTGGGTGAGGAAGTTTCCGCTCTAGGTATTCAAACAGGCCAGTTTCCAAATTAAATAGGGCTGAAAAACAAACTCATGGTGAGAAAAAGTATCTCTTATAAAAGAAAAATCAGACTGTGACTTCATTTTACTGTTCCATTTTTTAAAACATATTTATTGGAGTATAATTGCTTTACAATGGTGTGTTAGTTTCTGCTTTATAACAAAGTGAATCAGCTATACAAATACATATATCCCCATATCTCCTCCCTCCTGCGTCTCCCTCCCATCATTTTAAAACATATTCCAAAAATAATTATTTCAACACTCAGTATCATTATATATAGGTATATGAGAATGGATACATGTGTATGTATGGCTGAGTCACTTTTCTGTGCACCTGAAACTATCACATTCTTAATCAGCTATACTCCAATATAAAATTAAAAGGTTAAAAGAATTATTATAGGTATATGAATTTTTTTTTTTTTTTTGATGGAGAAATCAGGGCATTTTACTGATGATGACAATATACACTACTTCACGCTTAGGTAATGCAGTCGCGATAAGGCCCTAGCCCAGGCCTTATGTTTCTCCTCAGGATCCTTGGGGGCAAACTTCTCCTGCAGTTCCTTCCACACGCCTTTATTCATCTCCTTAAACTCTTCCAAGGTATCTGTGGACAGGACCAGTTTGTATTCTTCCAGGGACAGGCCACTGAAGCTTGTGTCTCTGGGGCGAGGGTACTTGTGTTTGTAGTAGTTTGAATGGAGAAGTACTAAGCTCTCGTACAACTGATCACAGGCCTCAGGCTCTGCAATCTGGGTGTTCTCTCCCTCCCGAAAGGCATGCGCTACCCGCTCCCACTGATAACCGCCCAAGTCCCGGCCTCATTTGGTCTCGTCCACTGGCCATTCCTCACAGAGTTTGAGAAAATTCTGGTAGCAGCTGGCCGCCATTTGGGGGCCTGAACTTTATTTTAAAATTTTTTTTGGAGGGGTACGCGGGCCTCTCACTGTTGTGGCCTCTCCCGTTGTGGAGCACAGGCTCTGGACGCGCAGGCTCAGCGGCCATGGCTCACGGTCCCAGCCGCTCCCCGGCATGTGGGATACTCCCAGACCGGGGCACGAACCCGTGTTCCCTGCATCGGCGGGCGAACTCTCAACCACTGCGCCACCAGGGAAACCCCTGAACTTTATTTTTTAAAGTGCTTTCAAATCAAGTTATCAATTCCCCAGAGACATAGAACACATTCAATTAACAGATATGTTTTATAAATGACGGCACAGAAGAATGTGAAAATACTGAAGAAAGGAGAGACAGTCAGAAAGCTGGATTGGAGCAGATGCAAGAACAGATTTTGTTTTTAGACCACCAGGGATCTCTTCCAGATACCCAGTATCCCTTCGTGGATATCTGGCAGTCCTCAGCCATACTAAAATCTACCATCTTCAGTTACTATTCTTATCTAGGGTATGATAGTTGATAAAGCTATTAAAAAGTCAGATTTAGAGTGGACCACAACAATGAATTTTAACTCATAATTCTGCTAAAAAGTCTCCAAACCATCCACATTTTTCTTAAATTTGTAGTTATATTTTATATATATATATATATATATATATTTTTTTTTTTTTTTTGCGGTATGCGGGTCTCTCACTGTTGTGGTCTCTCCTGTTGCGGAGCACAGGCTCCGGACGCGCAGGCTCAGTGGCCATGGCTCACGGGCCCAGCCACTCCGTGGCATGTGGGATCTTCCCGGACCGGGGCATGAACCCATGTTCCCTGCATTGGCAAGCGGACTCTCAACCTCTGCGCCACCAGGGAAGCCCTATTTCTATATTTTAAACCATTCATAACTTGCAGATATAGAGAGTCTATACCAAAAACTCAGCAAAGTTTTTGGGTGAAATAGATCATAGTGAGCCGTCACGTCAAAGTCAGTTTTACATTTTAGATTTAAATTGGCTTGAGAAATAGATATGCCAGTTATTATGGGGAGAGTCAAAAAGTATATGCTAAGGTTTCATTGAACAATATAAACCTTTTCCCCACATACTGAAAATTTTCTGATACATAAAATGATTTTGATTTTAAGATTGTAAAAATATATATGTTTTCACTTGATCAATTTTAAGTACATTGCTTTATGAACATTTTTAAATAGACTGTACTATTTAATTTTCCTCTTAGTATATTCATCAAAATATTTTTATTTTGGCTTTGTTTTAATTAATATTTGCTTCTTAAGTAAATAAAATGTCATTTGATGTGTTCACTTTCAAAATGATGAACAATGTTTTTTTTTAATTAAACAACTTAAAACTCACTCCTACAACTATATTTATTTTTCATCCATTCTTTCTAAATGATGTGTAATTCTCCTTCCTGTGCATTTATTTCACGTCATCTATCCACTCTCCATGTGACAGACACTTAATCTGACTCCAGCTTACCAGCTGAGCTGATAGTAGGGTGAGGCAAGTGAGGCAGATGGGGCACAACACTTAAGGAGGCACTCTCAGTGTGAGTGTGCTATCCTGTACTCATGTTTTACAGGACCTTTAGAGTGAGTGCCTCCTTAAAATCTGCACCTGAGTTGTCTCACTTACCTCAACCTAGTCCTCAACCAAGAACAAACACAATATTTCTTAGTCCACAACCAAGACAACCTTTTACATGTCCCTTTTTGACTTTATATGAGGATAGATTTGGATTATATACCTGGTAAAAGAACAGATTTATCACAGGGTATGTGTCTACAAACTGACTCACTTGTACTAGATTACTTTCCAAATGTCCACAACAATCTACACTCTTAGATGTGCGTGAAGGTTCCTATTACATTATTGCGTTCTTAGTATTATTTAGTGCGCTAATGGCTCTAAAGTGATATTCTTGCTTTAATTTACATATTTATGATCACTAATGATTCTATGACTTCCCCTTATGCATGCTTGGTAGCTTTTTGGTTTTAATTTTTTGAAAATTCCATCTCATATCTTTCACACTTAATTGTATCAGAATTGCTCTTTACAGAAGAATTTCTCATACTCTAGGTATTGATTCTTAGTTGATTTTAAGTGTCAGAAATATATGCCCCCAATCTATTATCTGTTTATTAACTTAATACATGGTGTCTTTCATTAAAATTTTTCTTGATATAGTCAGATTTATTAATTTTCTTTCTTTTGGTTTGTACTTTTACATTTTTTTTAAAGAAGTTCTACTACCCTAGATAGTCTTCTAGATTTTCTTCTATTAACTTTATACTTTTACCTTTCAACTTTAGGTCTTTCATCTCTGTAGAGGCCACCATCATATGTGGTGTTAGCTAATGTGAATGAATGGATTCTGATCCCTCCTATTCCATTTTCTCCCGATGATACAATTACATATCAAAGAGGCTGTAAGAACTGCCTCTAGAGGAGGACTATACACCTCTACCCCCATTGACTCTGGTGTTGCTCACATGAGTAAAGCAATATGGGCAGATATGAAATGGTGAAATGTCAAGCAGAGACTTTGAAAGGCATCAGGTATTTCCATTGGCTCCTCTTGCCTTCCTGCTATCCACCATGAAAAGAGCACACCCCCAATGACTGCAATGCCTTTCACCCCCGTTTCAGAATGAGAGATACATGGAACAACCCCAAATCCAAGCCTAGCTGATCTCAGCCAACCCACAGATTATCGAGTCCACGGGCAAGAAATATGAGTGCTGCAATGGAATCTAACTAACAGATACACGAATCCCTTTTTACTTTCCTTCATGTAGATAGCCATTTTTCTGTCAAGATGACATGAAAAAGTGTAATAATTTAAAAGGTTTCCAAAAGATCTAAATAGCTATCTTATATAAAAGGATATAAAACTCCTCTATTCATATTAAAGAACAATTTCCCAGATGTCAAACTAATCATGAGCATCTTAAGAGGAAGTAGAGTTCACATTCACTGCTAAAGCACACTGCTACATTTTTCTAACAGGAGGGTATTTTGAGGATGTCAGTACGTGCGCAGTTCTCAACAAAGTGTACAACTGGGGTGTTGAGATCATAACAGTGAAATGTGTACTTTGGAGGTTCATCTAAAAAAACTGAAGTTAGACTCACTAACTGACAAATTTAAGTTGATTCTTTAGAGTGACAAATAATCTCTCTAATTATAGGACCTATCTGTGTCTAGTCATTTTTCCTTAATATTGTCCCAAAACTTCCAGCAATATAGGTGGCCAAACCGTGATTGACGGCCACAACTTTGATACTTAGAAGTGCTTTATTCACTACTCAGCTTCTTTATTATTTTAGTCATTTACTTTAGTCAGTGATTTGGGCTACCCTATTTATTAGTCTTAGAAACATACACAGGTACTGTTGTAGTCTATTGAGGGAGGTGATATTATAAAATAACTCCACAGACAATTTTTTTCTTTCTTTTCTTTCTTGTATATATTACTTTTTTCCACTTTTTTCCCTTATCTTCTAAAACCCTATTTTCTTAGCTATTTAGGTCATAGCTCTGAAAATTAATTACTGCTTATATAAGATATTGCACGGATAAAAAGACACCTAAGTGAAAATGATCCTGTTGCTCTCATCCTAAACCATACCCCACAGGGAGTCAAAAAATTGTAATAAGTATCTAATATATATTCCATCATATTTGCATAATATTTCTTAATTTCATTTTAATAAAGTCATTATCAATGAGGAAGAATAATTGTATTACATCTCCCAATAGGCCCATAGAATACTATCATAATAATAATGATAAATATCATTTAGTGGACAGTATGTGCCAGGATACTATACTAAATGTAGCTGTCATGATCAGGTAAGTTCTGCTGTAGTAACAAACAAATCCTGGAATATCAGGTACTTACTACTATAAAAATTTATTTCTCATTTAGGAAAAATTCAATGCCTCCATTTCCTGATGGCTGCCTTCCATGGTTTCTAGGATTGCCAAGGCAGGGCGAGAGAGAGATGCAACAGAGGAAGAAACACACTAACTCATAACTGCCGCAGACTAGAAATGACACATCAGTTCCTCTTGCAGTCCCGCAGTCCCACACAGACTCTGAATTAGGCTTGTGAATGTGGTCATCCTGTCTGCCCAGAAAGTGAAAATAGTCAGTTGAACAATTAGAACTGTGTTCACTAAATGGATAAACTATGTTATCCATTTAAATCCATTCATAGTCCTATGAACCTACTCTCAGGACTACTAATTACAAGCAATCTCACACTTTTATTCCAAAATCAGGACCACTTTCTCCACCTGTCACCAGCTGAACAATCATGGGATTATGGGCAAGGTTTTAAAATGTAATGCATTCCCAGAAACAGATTAGCTCACTGGCCACCATTATGTGACCCAAGGACATTTAACCCCACTCCAGTATTTGCTATCAGACAAGGACTTCAGGAAACCCCTTTCCTTGGTAGAGGGCCACCACACCCAGAAATAGAAAGGTTTGGTGTTCACAGGTTCATTAGCCCTAACCATCCAGTGGAAATTGGAATAAATGGAAAGGTCCTAGCAGTCAGTATTACAATAATAATTTTAAACTGTAACATGAGGAATTTGTAAAGATGAAAATTTGGAAAGGGAAATGAGAAGACAGGAACAAGCAAAGAGACAAGAATGAGCAGTGATAGCAAGAAAAAAAAAAGTTAAGAGACTCATTGAATTGAAAAAGAGCACAGCCTCTCACAATCTCTAAAAGTACAGAAGTTTGAAGACTTTTCACTCTCATTTTTCTTTCTCTCTTCCTGTCTTTTATCTTGCTTTGTTTTTGTTTTGTTTGTTTTTTTTCTCTTCTCTGGCATTGGTCTTATTCACAATTATACAGAAGTATCTTTGAAAAATTCTCTTGCTTTTAAAAAGCTTAAAAGGATAAATTCAGCCATTCGATTTAGGGAATTTGCCAGATTAATCTTTGTTAGGAGGGTAAAAAAATAATGGTAAATAAAAAAACAAGTTTAAAAATTCAAGTCTCTCCCTAATTCTTGCTTTCTCCCTCATTCCTCCACCCTGACCTCCTTTCTTTCAGACACTCTCCTTTTGTCACCTCCATTAAAGGAGCTGAAGGAATATCAGTCAATGACCTTCCCTCAGTGTGAGGGACAAAACTACAAAATCAGGCCTTTAATCTGAACCTCAGAAGAATGCGGGGTTTAGACAGGCATGTGCCAAGCTGCTGCACCCTGCGTCCTGACACACCTACATATCCCACTATTTTTAGTAACAACATCAAAAGTAATTTCAGCAGTTGATAAAACCAAATGACTTCTTACAACATTACCATTAGAGTATTTTATGTACCATAAAATAGGCACTAATTACCACAGGAAGTCAGGACAGCTTTATATTTTTCTCTCTAAATGACACAAAACATTGTAAGCACTATAGTTAGTATCATTTTGTCATGAGTTCTTTTTAGATTTAAATATAGACCATTCCCAAGCTCATTTTTCAAAGCTTATGTTTGAAAAATCATGAATGACATATTTACACTATAAGTATTTCTTAAAAATAGACGCAGGGAGTTTATTTTGGTCCCAAAACAAAAATGTTCACTTATGCTAAACAAGCACCAGAGAGAGTTTCATATCCAAGCCTCCAATTTTCTACTTGATTCCTTGTCAGCAACAATGAAGTTTTCCAGCAAATGGAAAGGATTTAAACATGGCAAATTCCAATGGTAAGCCTACAAAAATTGTCTTCGTAGTGCAGGCACTAAACCTAGATAGCAGAGGAGAGAGTTTTATTTTATTGGATTATTACAAATTCATAGCCTTGAGATCACGGTACTTCTGGGATAGAATAAGATCAAGTTTAAATGTCTTAGTGTCATTTTCTATACTGTAGTTTACAAATCCTATAATGTCCTTCACACAGAATACTTTTAAGGAGAGATCAAAAAGTAAATAAATGAGCACCACATACATTACATAAAAATTAACATTGGCTGCAAAGTATGTTAAATCATGGGCTGAATACAATTATACTTTGAATACAGTGTGTTGTTTCTTCCAGTTTATTCCTATTCTAGGCAATTTCAAATCCATTTTTTTATTTCAAAGCCAAGCTACAATTTGCCAAGTTATTATATTTTTATCACACAGCAATGTTACCAGTGGGTATTCAGTGTGTACTAGTACAACAATATCAATAATTGTATGTGGCATTTGTGTAGAAGTTGAACAAATGTAACACAATTGCAAGTGAAAATATATTCTCATATATTTCTAATATAAAGAAATATAACTCTGAGCTTAGAGTCACTAGGTACTCAATATCATATAATTAGTAATGACTGATACAGAGACTTGACACAATTTTCTCACTCAAAGTCCAGGAATAAGAGAAAAAATTTATAAAGTAAAGTAAAAGAGCCTTGGTATTAAAGTTTTAACCATTAGTTATAATAAATAGTAATGTAAGATATAGTTTTATAAATATAATTTATGCTACACAACTATAGTAGTCTTGAAAAGAAATGAAGGAGTACAGGAAATTCTTACATGTTTGTCTCATTAGAAAGAATCTACATGTTGTGATTTCAAAATTTTTATCTCAGATCCTTTCCTTTAGTATTCCTTAAGGAAGTAAGATAGTGAAAAATAAGGACTATCATGCATTCATTCAATGCCAACTATGTGCCAGGCACTGTGCTCTTCGATTGGAACTCAAATGTGAAATGCATTCTCCTTATCTTTAAGGAGAGTGTTTTGGGAATAAGCAGAAAAATATACATACAATTCCAATTCAACATGATTATTATGAAATTTGTATGTAAGAAACGTACAAGAGCCTAAATACTTCTGTCTTAAAGCTTCTACTTGTCCTATCTCACAACAGCTTATTTACAATGTATTGCTTTTGAAGATGTCAAGATTACAACAAAGGATATAACTTTCCTATGTATTATTTGTCATTTTGCAAACCAGGCGTGAGTTTTAAACAAGGGGAAAAGCCAAAAAGAAAGTGACTGTATATTATTCTGTGAAATTATATTGCCAATCTCTTCTATGTGGCCTGGAATTAAATAAAATAGAAGAATTAGCAAAGATTATACATTAAGTTTTGTTGGTCATGCACTCTACAAAACTACCTGGCAAAATGGGTATGTAAAGATAAGATCCAGCTTATAGTCCATATGTAGAACTACACACCTTGGCATTGGGCCTTGTCCATAGGTTTTTGTCTAATTCAGGTAAAGGTTATTTATGGACTAATGACAGCCCTGAGTTTTAGGGCCTCTGTTGCTGGGCATGCCATCAGAAGTCTGCCCCTGTTAAAGATCACCAGAGCTCGTTTCGGCACCACATATACTAAAATTGAGACAATACACAGAGAACAGCATGGCCCCTGTGTAAAGATGACATGCAAATTTGGGAGGCATTTCATATTTTTCCATCTCATGTCCATGGATCGGAAGAATTAATATTGTTAAAATGACCATACTACCCAAAACCATCTACAGATTCAATGCAATCCCCATCAAAATACCAAAGGTATTGTTCACAGAAATAGAAGAAACAATTCTAAACTTTGTGTGCAACTAAAAAAGACCCTGAATAGCCAAAGCAATTCTGAGAAAGAATAACAAAGACAGAGCCATTACACTTCCTGATTTCAAACTGTACTACAAAGCTATAGTAATAAAAAACAGTATGGTACTGGCACACAAATAGACACATAGAGCAATGAAACAGAATAGACAGCCCAGAATTAAATCATGGCATACATGGTCAACTAATATTTGACAAGGAAGCAAAGAAAGGATAGAGGAGAAAGGATAGTCTTTTCAACAAATGCTTCTGGAAAAACTAAAAAAACATATACAAACTATGAAATTGGACCCCTATCTCACACTACTCACAAAATCTAACTTTATATGGATCAAAGACTTTAACATAAGAACTGATACCATAGAAGAAAGTGTAGGGGAGAAAATGTAGGGAAGAAGCCTATCGATCTTGGTCTTGGCAATGATTTTTTTAGACATGATGCCAAAAGCACAAAAAACAAAAGCAAAAATCAACAAATGGCACTACATCAAGCTCAAAAGCTTCTGCACAGAAAAAAAAACTAATTAACAAAATGAAAAGACAGTCTATAGAATAGGAAAAAAATTTTGCAAACCAAATATTGGATAAGGAGTTAATATCCAAAATATAAAGAACTCATACAACTTAATAACAAACACACAATCCAATTCAAAATGGGCAGAAGAACTAAATAGACATTTTTCCAAAGAGGGCATCAAAATGGCCAAGAAGAACATGAAAAGATGCTCAACATCACTAATCATCTGGAAAATGCAAATCAAAACCACAATGAGATATCACCTCACACCTGTAGAATGGCTATCATCAAGACAACAAGAGACAACAGGTGCTAGCAAGGATGTGGTGAAACAGGAACCCTCGTACACTGGTGGTAGGAATGTAAATTGGTTCAACCACTATAAACAATATGGAGGTTCCTCAAAAATTAAAAGTCATCTACCACAGGATCAAGCAATTTTGGCTATATACTGAAAGGAAATAAAAACACAGTTGTGACAAGATATATGCACTCCCATGTTTACTGAAGCAGTTTTCACAATATGATGACCAAAAAATTGGAAACAACCCAAATGCCCATCAACAGATGAATGAATAAATAAGATGTGATACATATACACAATGGAATATTATTCAACCATGAGGATATCCTGCCATTTTAGACAAGATGGATAGACCTTGAGCACATTATGCTAAGTGAGGTTAAGTCAGAGAATGACAAGTACTGTATGATATCACTTATATGTGGAATCTAAAAACAATTTAACCTTTAAAAAACAGAGAGTAAAATGGTAGCTACTAGGGGATGGAGTGGGTAGGGAGGATAAGATTGATAATTCAAGGGTACAAACTTGATACGGGGAGTAAATAAGCAACAGAAATCTATAGACAATAATATTGCACTATAATTATATAATTTGATAAATATTGCTACATTAGCAATCACATTACAGTGTATAAAAGTATCAAAGTAACATGCTGTACACCTTAAATTTACATGTCAAATTTATTCAACTAAAAAAACAGACACATATAATAATGGAACAGAATTGACGGCCCAGAAATAAACACCACATTGTATATGGCCAATTAACTTCTGACAAAAGCGCCAAGAATATACAATGGAGAAAAGATAGTCTCTTCAATAAATGGTATTGGGAAAACTGGTCTCTTATCTTACACCATACAGAAAAATCATCTCAAAATGGATTAAAGACTTTACATGTCAATGTCTACTTAGACAATATCACACCATTTCAGGCAAACTATAAGAATCTTGAATAGTGTAATTCTATTTATACCCCCAGACTTTATATTATTGTTGTAATATAGTTCACATCTAAATACATCATAAACCCCAAAATACAGTGTAATAATTTTTATTTAATTTAAAAAAAAAAAGATCCCCCAAATTAGGCCAAGCATTCTAAAGAATTCATCCACACTCAGTTCATGAGGGTCACAACCCCAGTAATTGAGTTCAGAATTTCCTTGGAGGATTTATCTGTCCATTTCACACTTCTCTTTGAGAGGATGTGAAATGGCCCAGATCCTACTGGTCTGTAATGGAAATCATCATGCTTAACAAATATAACACAGGACATTTGAATGTTAATTACTAAAAAAAAAAAAAGTTCCATATGTCAAAGTAACCCCAATTATTTCCCCTTAAGTCTTACTTTAACCTTGGGGAATTTCATACATTGTTAAATATTATCTCCCAAACAGTGAATCCTAGAATCCCCCTCCCCATAATTTTATACCCTATCCCAACTTTTTCCCAAAATACTTTCGCCTGATTCCCTTGGTAATGATTAGACATATTGGGAGGCTTTAAAAATTAAGTGCAGATAATAGAATTGTTAAACAAACAATGGCTTGTTTTAAAACTGTCCTTCTGCCCAGAGTATAAAGCCCCCATGTTCTATCATGCACAGCCTTAAGAAAGTCAAATACTGGACTCAAAGACAGGCAGGAGCAATATATTTTTTTCAATCTGTCTCCTAGAGTAATGGAAATAAAAATGAAAATAAACAAATGGGACCTAATTAAACTCAAAACCTTTTGCACAGCAAAGGAAACCATAAACAAAGTGAAAAGACAACCCACAGAATGGGAGAAAATATTTGCAAACAATGCAACTGGCAAGGGATTAGTCTCCAAAATTTATAAACAGCTCATGCAGCTCAATATCAAAAAAACAAACAACCCAATCCAAAAATGGGCAGAAGACCTAAATAGACACTTCTCCAAAGAAGACATACAGATGGCCAAGGGGCACATGAAAAGATACTCAACATCGCTAATAGAGAAATGTAAATCAAAACTAAAATGACATTATCACCTCACACCAGACAGAATGGCCATCATCAAAGTCTACAAACAATAAATGCTGGAGAGGGTGTGGAGAGAAAGGAACCATCCTACACTGTTGATGGGAATGTAAACTGGTACAACCACTAAGGAGAACAGTATGGAGGTTCCTTAAAACTAAAAATAGAACTACCATATGATCCATCAATCTCACTCCTGGGCATATATCTGGAGAAAACCATAATTTGAAAAGATACATGCACCGCAGTGTTCATTGCAGCACTATTTACAATAGCCATGATATGGAAGCAACCTAAATGTCCATCGACAGAGAAATGGATAAAGATGTGGAATATTAGCCATTGAAAAGAATGAAAAAATACCATTTGCAGCAACATGAATGGACATGGAGATTCTCATACTAAGTGAAGTAAGTCAGATAGAGAAAGACAAATATCATATGATATCGCTTATACGTGGAATCTAAAATAATTGATACAAATGAACTTATTTACAAAACAGAAACAGATTCACAGACTTAGAAAACAAACTTATGGTTACCAAAGGGGAAAGGCAGGGGTAAGGGATAAATTGGGAGTTTGGGATTGACATATACAACACTACTATATTTAAAATAGATAACCAACAAGGACCTACTGTATAACACAGGGAACTCTGCTCAGTATTCTGTAATAACCTAAATGGGAAAAGAATTTGCAAAAGAATAGATATATGTATAACTGAGTCACTTTGCTGTACACCTGAAACTAACACAACATTGTAAATCAACTATAGTCCAATATAAAATAAAATTTTTTTAAAGATTTAAATAAATAAATAATTATTTAAAAAATAGACTGGCAGGCCTTCAGAAGCAACTTTTCTGGATTTCTCATTTCCTTCCTCTTCCCAGGGATTACTATTTCATATTCCACTATCAAGGAGTCCTCCTTGTTAAAAATAAAAACACTCTGAATCATCTGCTCTCAAGAATACCAAGAGACAGAGTTCCATTCTATACCCCACCTAGGCTTTCACTGAGTTCCACTTTCTAGTATGAGAAATGCTCCCAATTCCCCCCGCCTGCTTCTTGAGGTAATTGTTGCACTGATGGATCTTCTTAACCTTCTGAAAAGACTTACCACAGGGCCTTGACCTTCCCAGTCCCACAGAAATTGCTTTCATTTCTATCAAGGGGATTCAGGAAGAACATGAATCACAAGGTTTTTCTAAGAGTCTAACTTTGAATAGAACTAATTAGAGAAGATCTAAACTGTCCATGGATCAAAAAGGAAGAAAATACTATAAGAACCTTTCTCACCAATAGCTAGAAAACATCGTTGAACAGTCTCAGCTCCTACTGTTACTGATGCAGTCTCCAAGCCTCAGCCCAGATGTGTTTGTTAATCCTCCCTAGCTCCTTCCTCAGGACATAGTTTGAAGTCTCTCTCAGATCTCATGCTTCCCAGAGAAGCTGATTTATCAGTGATCTTTCCAGAACTCTAATCTCTGCTGAAAAGACCACATTTCTCACCTCAGTTTTTTTTGTTTTTGTTTTTCGTCAGTTAATGTGGTTGTTTGTTTGGCAATATCATCAGCTTGACCAAAACCAATATTTCCACACTGGAAAAGAGGAAATCTGAAGTCATTATAGTGCAACAAATACATCCCTGAAAGTACTAAAGGAATTTCAAATTCTAAAAACAGAATTCTGACAATCATTCATGCTTCATTCCTTTTGGAAGCACTGGTCTAGCATAAACAATGACAGCAGAAAGTGAAAAAGCTTTAAGAGATGAAAAGGGAGATTTCACTGGGTACTGAGAGATCCATTACTTCTTGCTGAGAGCATCAGGGAAAGCTTTATGAGAGGGTTAATATTCCATCTGGACATTGAAGGATAGAAATGATTTAGATAGGCAGTAGAAAAGGAGGGCATATCACTCATAACCCTTGGTTAACACAAAAAATTAAGATAAGAGTCAGTAATAAAAAGACCTAAGAGTACAACTAACCAGTTTCCCAACGCCCAGTTTTCACAGGCTAGCAAAACAACTGCAAGCTGAAATGTTCCAATGGACAAACAGGAGGGCACAGCAAAAATGTTTTAAATCAAGGGTGGTAAGACCGAGGACTACATAGGGTCACAGCAACTGACCCAGTGACCTGAAAGGCCACCAAAAGAGGAGAACAGTTTTGATATTCATCTCACAATGAAAAAAAGATAATGTTTCAAACACCAACAAGACTGACCAAAAGGGTGTATACACGGTAGCCAATGAATAATCACGGTAGCCAATGAATCTGGGCCATATCCATTTTGAAACAACAGTGATCACTTATTATTCCTTCCAGTTAGACTTGTCTAGATACCACGTTCAAATGTAAATTGCATTTTTCTCTGAACAAGAAAATAAGGGTACTTATTTTGCAAGACAGATGTAGGTAATAAAAGAATGGGTTCCCAAGAGTTTCCCAAGAACAATGCAAAAAAATCACATATAAACTTCTATTTTCAACTTTTAATAGTATAATTCTGATTAACATACCATTTAAGTTTTAGCATGTTTCCAAAACATGGACGAAGATTCACAAATAACATTTGTTGAATACATTCTATTACATTTTTAAAATATGCTCTGCTTTTTCCAAGCTCACTTCATTCGATGCAACACTCTTAAGACTTCTAATTAGATTACTATTAACAACTCCAGTAATTAATCTCTAACACTATTCCTTAGTAGAGGAATTAATATTTCTGCTAAAGAAATCGTAAACCACCAACATACGGTAATTATACCAACATCTTAGTGAGGTAAGAAAAAATTCCTTAGATTTAATTTGATTTAAACATTCACATATACTTTACTAATATCAGATCATGGATGTGTGATGCCTTAAATTAAATGGAATGATTTTTCAGCTCTTATATTCAGGGAGAAAAGTCTCCCTTTTATTTGAGAGACATACAGCCAAGCAGCAGCAGGGTTAGCTGTGTAAATGCGGAAGGGAGGGAGGGTTGAAAGGGGGAAGACTCCAGCACACAGGAGGCATAGGGAGCAGTAGAAAGAGGCATAAGGAGAAACACAAAGAAGTCAAAGCTCTCAATTTTAATGTAATGAATTACAAAAGGAAAATGACAGTTTTCTAAGCTTAGTAATAAAAACACCTAGATATACCTCTTTTCCAAATTTTGGAATACTCTCACCAAAGCAACCATATTAATGTCTTAAAATCCAGTGTTATATCAGCTAGTTTCTTGAAACTAACCTCATTACTAAGATTATGTAATTATTCCATAATAGCATTGCCCTAATTTACTCCCATTGGCTTAATGCACTGTTAGGAATATATTAAAAAAGATAATTTACCTTCCATTAAATCACGGATTTTTTTTTTTTCCACATTCTCAGTGGTTTGCTTTGGTTGGTTTTCTTGTAAATGTTGACATTACTCTAAAAAGCCATATTAATTTTACTTTACTAAAAACCTATAATAGATTATATTAAAAAACTGTAATCTCATCCTTGTGCACATCAAACCAGATTAAAAATGAAATAAGTTAAAAACCTATATTACATTGATATTTTTACTGTACTAGAGTCACATCTCCAGTCAGTGCTCCTAATCATTAAGCCTGTATGGTAATAATTAGTGCATATTATAGCAGAAATAAAGGCATTGCTTGATATTTGCTTAGGGAGCTATGAACAGATAATCAAGAAAGTTTAATTCTTTTTTAGAAGTAGCCAAAGGCTGACTCAGAGCATATATTTTGCTAGTAGATAAATGGTGAATAATGTGTACCTTCATCTACAATGTTAACTTCTGCTTAGGGGTCTACACTACAAAGTAAACATATACTGATTTTATGATGTTTTGCTCAAAGTATCTATTAAATTGTGATTATTCCTTGTTCTGTACTCTCTATTATATATATGATAACTTACATATGCCATCACTGATGAAAGGAAACAAAACAAAATTCTATTATTAATGTAAAAAAAATCTTCATTAAAAAACTTTTAGTTTTGTATTTACAAAGAGAGACAAATACAACGTATGAAAACAAATTCTTGCCCTCCAGTGATATATTTAACAATGCCTTCATATGAATGTTTTCACATGGATGGCCTAAAAAGGAAGAAAGTTCTAGTCCACAGAGTCAAATTATTAGTGGCAGAAAAAGGGAAAAAATTAAATGATTGTCCTTTGACTGTGCCCTACTCTAAAAGAGACCATGAAATAAAATGAAATTTTAGAACTAATTTTTATTCTTAATTTTTAGCTGAAATATATGTATCCATGTGAGCCTAAAATCATATCTCTCATGTAGTAGGTGCTCAATATTTTTGAATAAACAAAATATCAATATATTAGTGATTTTAAGGGGTCTTGAAACTAGATAGTTCATTTGTTTTTGTGCTCAGCAAATTCTACTTTTGCTTTTAACCAAGAGTAAGAATTTATTTTATGCTGTTTAAAAATTATTAGCGAACCCTTTAAAGAAACAAAGAAAATAGTAGCTCTAGGCTAGGATTAACTTGCTTGAAAAAGAGCTTCATGTATTTTTGACATCTAAAGAGCATGAATAAATAGAGAAAATCATATTAAGAGAGTGAATGATAGTAGGTTAAGGCAGAAGGAACATAATTATCCAGATAAATGAAAACCTTGGCATTCCAAAGAAAAGCTATGATTAGGGGTGGAGGGGAGAAAAGAATCAATTTATTGCTTTGTTGCTTTCATCCACTAAAAGCTTGAAAATCCAAGAGTGATTTAGACTTCAGAGTTTAAACTTTTCTTGTATTCAACAAGTATGTATGGAGTCAGGGAGAGAGTAGAGAGGACAGTACATCTGTGATGGTTTGGAGTCCAGGTGGGGAGTTACAAATTTAGCACAGTGTTCGGAGATTTGGAGACATTTGAGTAAAGGTAGAGATATTTGCTGGTATCAACTAATAGTCAACGATCATGAAATATTTAACCAGATATACCTTGGAGATATTGTGGGTTCAGTTCCAGACCAACACAATAAAGAGGATATCACAATAAAGTGAGTCACATGAATTTTTTAGCTACCCAGGGCATATAAAAGTTATTTTTACATCATAGTGTATTAAGTATGCAATAGCTTTAAGTCTTTTAAAAAGTATATACCTTAATAAAAAAAAATGCTTCGGGCTTCCCTGGTGGCGCAGTGGTTGAGAGTCCGCCTGCCGATGCAGGGGACACAGGTTCGTGCCCCGGTCCGGGAAGATCCCACATGCCGCAGAGCGGCTGGGCCCGTGAGCCATGGCCGCTGAACCTGCGCATCCGATGCCTGTTACTCCGCAACGGGAGAGGACACAACAGTGAGAGGCCCAAGTACCGCAAAAAAAAAAAAAAAAAAAAAAAAATGCTTCATTGCTAAAAAATGTTAACCATCATCTGAGCCTTCAGTGATTTGTAGTCTTTTTTGCTGATGGAGGGTCTTGCCTCGATGTTGAGAGCTGCTGACTGATCAGGGTGATAGTTGCTAAAGGTTGCTACGGTTGTGGCAATTTCTTGAAGTAAGACAACAATTGAAGTTTGCTGCATCCATTGACTCTTCCTTTCACGAACAATTTCTCTGTAGCATGCAATGCTTTTGATAGCATTTTACCCACAGAAGAACTTCTTTCAAAATTGGAGTCAATCCCCTCAAATCCTGCCACTGCTTTATCAACTAAGTTGATGTAATATTCTAAATCCTTTTGTCATTTCAACAACTTTCTCATCATCTTCACCAGTAGTAGTTTCCATCTCAAGGAAACACTTTCTTTGCTCATCAATAAGAAGCAATTCCTCATCTAAGTTTCATTATGAGATTGCAGCAATTCACTCCACTTCTAATTCTAGTTTTCTTGCTATTTCTACCACATCTGCAGTTACTTCCTCCACTGAAGTCTTGAACCCCTCCAAGTTATCCATGAGGGTTGGAATCAACTTCTTCCAAACTCCTGTTAATGCTAATATTTTGACCTCTTCCCATGAATCATGGATGTTCTTAATAGCATCTATAATGGTGAATCATTTCCAGAAGGTCTTCAATTGACTTTACCAAGATCCCTTAGAGGAATCACTATGGCAGCTATAGCCCTACAAAATCTATTTCTTAAACCACAAGACCTGAAAGTTGAAATGACTCCTTGATTCATGGGCTACAGAATGGATACTTTGTTAGCAGGCATGAAAACATTAATCTCATTGTACATCTCCATCAGAGCTCTTGGGTGACCATATGTCTATAAGAAGTAATATTTTGAATTTATTTTTTTCTGAGCAGTAGGTCTCAACAGTGGGCTTAAACAGTAAACTATGTTGTAAACAGATGTGCTGCCATCCAGGCTTTGTTGTTCCACTTATAGAGCACAGGTAGAGCAGATTTAGCATAATTTTTAAGGGCCTGGGGATTTTTAGAATGGTCAATGAGCACGGTCTCTAATTTCATGTCATCAGCTACATCAGTCCCTAATAAAAGAGTCAGCCTGTCCCTTGAAGCTTGAAAGCCAGGTAGTAACTTCTCTCTATCTATGAAAGTCCTAGATTTCATCTTCTTCCATTATACGACTGTTCAGTCTGCATCGAAAATCTGATGTTTATTGTAGCCACCTTCATTAATGATCACAGCTAGATCTGGATAACTTGCTGCAGCTTTTACATCAGCCCTTGTTGCTTCAACCTGCACTTTGATGTTATGGAGACGGCTGCTTTCCTTAAACCTCATAAACCAAACTCTGCTAGCTGCAGACTTCTGCAGCTTCCTCACCTCTCCTAGCCTTCATAAAATTGAAGAGAATTAGGGCCTTGCTCTGGACTAGGCTTTGGCTTAAAGGAGTGTTGTGGCTGTTTTGGTCTTCTAAGGCTGTTTCCCTCTCTTATCATTCTCATGTTCACTGGTAGCACTTTTAATTTCATTTAAGAACTTTTTCTTTGCATTCACAACTGGACTAACTGTTTGGCGCAAGAGGCCTAGCTTTCAGTCTATCTCAGCTTTTGGCATGGCTTCCTCACTAAGCTTAATAATTTCTAGCTTTTGATTTAAAGTGAGAGACATGCGACTCTTCCTTTTGCTGGAACATTAGAGGCCACTGCAGAATGATTAATTGGCCCAATGTTAATATCAATTAATATCAGTATTGTTGTGTTTCAGGGACTAGGGCGGCCTGAGGAGACAGAGAGAGATGGGGTAACGGTTGGTGAAGCAGTCAGAGCACACATATTTATCAGTGAAGTTCACTGTTTTATATAGGCACACATCATGGTGCCTCAAAACAATTACAATAGGTGCTCAACATCACTAATTATTAGAGAAATGCAAATCAAAACTATAATGAGGTATCACCTCACACTGGTCAGAATGGCCATCATCAAAAAAATCTACAAACAGTAAATGCTGGAGAGGGTGCAGAGAAAAGGGAACCCTTGTACACTGTTGGTGAGAATGTAAATTGGTACAGCCACTAAAGAGAACAGTATGGAGGTTCCTTAAAAAACTAAAAATAGAGCTACCATATGATCCAGCAATCCCACTCCTGGGCATATATCTGGAGAAAACCATAATTCAAAAAGATACATGCACCCCAATGTTTATTGCAGCACTATTTACAATAGCTAGGACATGGAAGCAACGTAAATGTCCATCAACAGAGAAATGGATAAAGAAGATGTGGTACATATATACAATGGAGTATTACTCAGCCATAAATAAGAATGAAATAATGCCATTTGCAGCAATGTGGATGGACCCAGAGATTGTCATACTGAGTGAAGTAAGTCAAACAGAGAAAGACAAATATCATATGATATCGCTTACATGTGAATCTAAAAAAAATGGTACAAATGAACCTATTTATAAAACAGAAATAGAGTCACAGATGTAGAAAACAAACTTATGGTTACCAAGGGGGAAAGTGGGGAGAGGAATAAACTGGGAGATTGTGACTGATATATACACACTACTATGTATAAAATAGATAACTAATAAGAACCTACTGTATAGCACAGGGAACTCTACTCAGTACTCTGCAATGACCTATGTGGGAAAAGAATCTAAAAAAGAGTGGATATATGTATACATATAACTGATTGACTTATTTGTTTTTGGCTGCGTTGGGTCTTCGTTGCTGCGCACAGGCTTTCTCTAATTGCAGTGAGCGAGGGTTACTCTTTGTTATGGTGCCTGTGCTTCTCACTGCGGTGGCTTCTCTTGTTGTGGAGAATGGGCTGTAGGCGCATGGACTTCAGTAGTGTGGCTTGCAGGCTCTAGAGTGCAGGCTCAGTAGTTGTGGCGCATGGGCTTAGTTGTTCCGCAGCATGTGGGATCTTCCCTGACCAGGGATCGAACCAGTGTCCCCTGAATTGGCAAGCAGATTCTTAACCACTGCGCCACCAGGGAAGTCCCTATCTGGTTCACTTCACTGTACAGCAGAAACTAACTCAACATTGTAAATCAACTATACTCCAATAAAAATTAATTTTAAAAATAATTTAAAAATCACTGATCACAGATCACCATAATATAATAATAGTGAAAAAGTTTGAAATATTGCAAAAATTACCAAACTGTGACACAGAGACAGGAAGTGAACAAATGTTAGAAAAAAGGCACCAGGGCTTCCCTGGTGGCGTAGTGGTTGAGAGTCCGCCTGCCGATGCAGGGGATGCGGGTTCGTGCCCCGGTCCGGGAAGATCCCACATGACGCGGAGCGGCTGGGCCCGTGAGCCATGGCCGCTGAGCCTGCGCGTCCGGAGCCTGTGCTCCGCAATGGGAGAGGCCACAACAGTGAGAGGCCCACGTACAGAAAAAAAAAAAAAAAAAAAAAAAAAAAAAAAAACAGTGCTCGGCTTTCCTGAAACTTCATGAAGATGTCAACTTCCCTAGGAGATAATGGAGAACACAATACCATTTTAAATATAGATAGGAGAAAAATCATCCCCTGAATTTGTAATTCCAATTTCAATATTAAATAGCTAAACATTAATATTTGTACTATATTTCCTTGGTATTCTTTTAAATGTTTCTACGTTCATAAATCACACATGAAAATAATGTTCATCATTTCAGAAATTTATATATATAAATTCTTTAAGCCATTGTTCTAAGTAGAAACTCATGTAGAACTATAAATTAAAGGTTTCCACCACCTACTCAGTTCCCTGTCTGCCTGCATAGTGATATTTTTATTATCCTTCCAGAAGTACATATGTAAAAATTCTATCTCAGATAAATTTGGAATCTATAATAGAGTCAGGAGAGATCTCAAATAGAGTCAGGAGATGAGAAGGGGGAGCTCTCAAGCCCTGGGAAGATAGCAGAGACCAATAGAAAGAAGAAAGACTCCTTTCCTGGCAATGTCTTAGCCAATTAAAAGACATGGACTCTTTGTTTACTACAGCCCTCCTAACTTCTTTTCCTTTCTGTAAAAACATTCTTCCCTTGCCATGCGGGGACTTGCACATGGCTCTCCATGGTTGCAGACCTTGAATTGCAATTCTTTGCTGATCCCAGGTAAACCCACATTTGCTAAGAGAAATATCTGGCAATCTATTTACTTCAGGTCAACAGATAATACATATGTATGATCTATCACTTCACAACTCAAATATTCCTTACTCTGAGCTCTGTTCTGTTCCTTTGGTTAATTAATAATTCTCAAAAAATATTACATGCCAATACAGAGAGCTACCTCTGGAATGCCTGCAAAATATCCTATCAATTATATGGATTCTATATGCAAATTATGTTTTTTTAAATAGAATCCCAGATTTGATTTTGCAGGGAACCAAGTGGTAATACCCAGAAGATGTGACTAATGTCTAATGCCAATTCTGCTAATGGATATGAGGCCTCTAGAATAATCTGTGGAGTATTTTTATGTCTCCTCTGGTGAGAATATGCAAAGTATGGCCAAGATTAAGTAACACAAGCCCATTTGCCCATCCTGATTCCTGCATGTTCAATGAATTGCTTCCTGCCCTCAAATGTTTGCTTAGCTGACAACTGAGATTTAAAGCAAAGTAACAACAGAAAACAAGCTCCAAGTAATGCGGCTCCGTTGCCAGGTCACTGTGCTGTTCACTCACAGTGGGCTCTGTGAGCGACTCAGAGAAAAGGCTCCACGTTGGCTCTGTTCTGCCTGTTATCAGCCCCCAAACAACACTGAGCAGTGGGTGATGCAGCAGTCTTCACCCCTTGTCACCCATGAGAAAGCTGGAGATTTAATCTCTCTTCCATGAAGCACTCAAACATCTTATCTGCTGGCAGCTTGATTTTCTCTTCCCTCTCTCAGTATGGCTTTCTCTTTCATTCTGTCCACAGGGACTTTGTATCAAAAACCAGAAAAGGAATCAATGTGAGGGTCTGAGCTGGATATTTGTGTTATTTTTCAAACCTAAATTGTATTTCTGTAGGTGTATTTGTTATTTTGTGGTTAGTGTTTAGTGTGCCCAAACACCTGTGGTTAACAAATGTCTGTAGCACTCTGGAGAGAATAAAACACACAGGCTCTCTAACTTCACATAACCCACCAAAACAACCCAATTCTCTCACAAGGACCAGCATATGCTAAACATTTTACAAATTATTTATCAATAATTTTTCTATAGGGTTCATGAAAATCGTGACCATTTCTTATAATTCCCACACTAAAATGCAGAATTACAGTCAATGACTTGTTTTGATGCTCCATTCTTAAGACCACAAAGAAAAACTTTTAAAAAATAGGGATATTTGATATGAATAAAGATAAGATAAAGAGTCTGTGTGTCTGGGATTACAAAATTTTACTCACTGAAATGTCCTATTCTATTTGAACACACGAAACTAAATCACCCAAGTAAATGCCATCAACCAGCCAGGTCACTGTTCTGGGCAATGTTTTAGATTAGACTGATCTGCTATGTATCAAAAATGATCAGTGAGTCCACACATGTCTCTTCTGAGTAGTTTCCAGCCTGGGAAGCAAAACAAAGTCTTAGAATTTGGAGTGAACCCTGCTCCGTAACACAGACCATTCAGGCCCTCCCAGGTACTAGCCTAATGGATTCAAAGTTCATTAATCTTATCCCAACCTCCATACATACTGAATCCTGACCTGAATAATTTCCTTTCCTCTCTTCTGGTGATCTCAGGCATACTTTAAGTCAAATCCAGCACATTTCCTCCCTCCTCAGTCAAACCGTTTGACAATTCCCGCCATGAAAGACTCTCCATTATTCATTCTATAACCCTGTTGTGAACTTGTTGTCTTTTTCAAATAATTTAACACTTAAGTATGTATTACCGGATTTTCTGAATTACACATATTTTCTCCAAAATACTGTTTTATCTCAATACAGAAACCGTAACCTTGTCTTCTAATACACCAAAGTGACTACTATAAGGCTAAGCACATAGTGAGAACTCAGTAAATGCTTGTTGATTTGATAGTTGTAAAGTTGGTGAAGAAATGGTGGCTCTGTTATCAATAACTTAATGGTCAAGGACTAATTGCTACTTTAAAAATTCTAGTTTAATCTTGAAATACAGAATCCTCTATACCTGGACCTACCCAAGAACCCTGCCATGTATTAAAAATCTGTCTTTATGTATAATTTTAGATGAAACTGTAG
Source organism: Tursiops truncatus (assembly GCF_011762595.2). Taxonomy (NCBI): domain Eukaryota; kingdom Metazoa; phylum Chordata; class Mammalia; order Artiodactyla; family Delphinidae; genus Tursiops; species Tursiops truncatus. The sequence continues at coordinate 82,217,389 of NC_047036.1, forward strand.
ATAAATGGCTTTGTGCTCAGTTGTTCTGGGAAATGCTTAACATTCTCAAATACTGCTATTCAGTTTTTCAATGCATAACAAGCTTTTCAAAGGCTACTGCCAAAAGTTGTTTACATAAAACTGCTTTGTCCTTTAAAAATCTGATGTTTAACTAGAAACACACGTTTCACTTGGCCCACATTAGCAGCAATTACCAAAAAATGTTCATTTGATTCCTTAAAAGAAATGAAGCTGATATACTTTTTATAGTAAACCAAATGCCTTAACTGAGCATTTAACATTCTTCCCATATATCATTATTTCATACTCTGAAGATTACAATGAGCCCAATACTCATATTTTTAAAATTTTCTTGAATAAATGCAGAAATCATGTTCGCTCCTCTCTCACCTATGTGATTGCTGCTAAAATATGCTAAAGATACATGCATGCAGGTATCTAATAAATGTATGATAATTCAGTGGTTTAATTTCATTTAATTTCTTGATGCTCTAGCATATTGATTATGCAGGTTACCTTAACATGCATTCTCATAGCAACCCCTGTTTTTCCTTTGTTATATTTATCCTTTGTTTTATTTATTGTTATATGTATGAGATTGATTAGCTATGTGTATAATTACTTATTTAATGTCTCCTTTCGCATAGGGTCCATAAGAGCAAAATTCACATTTATTTTGTTTACCTTTGCATTCTTAGTGCTTAAAAGTTATATGCACAAAATAAATCCTCAACAAATAATTTTGAAAAAATGAATTAAAATCAATGTGATATACCTCATTAACAAATTAAAGAATAAAACTCATATGATCATCGATGCAGAAAAAGCTTTTGACAAAATTCAACACTGATTTATGATAAAAATTCTCAACAAAGTGGGTATGGGGGAACATATCTCAACATAACAAAGGCCGTGTATGACAAGCCCACAGCTAACATCATACTCTGTGGTGAAAACTGCAAGTATTTCCTGTAAGATCAGGAACAAGACAAGGATACCCACTCTCACCACATTTATTTAACATAGTATTGGAAGCCCTAGCTACAGCAATTGGACAAGACAAAGAAATAAAAGGAATGAAATTGGAAAGAAAGAAGCAATGTGGTCACTGTTTGCAGATGACATGATACTATATATAGAAAATCCTAAAAATGCCATCAAAAAACTATTAGAACTCCTCAATGAATTCAGTAAAGCTTCAGGATACAAAATTAATATAGAGAAATCTGTTGTGTTTCTATACTCTAATAGTGAATTAGAGAAAGAGAAATTAAGAAAATAATTCCATTTATAATCTCATCAAAAAGAATAAAATATCTAGGAATAAATCTAACTAAGGAGGTAAAAGACCTGTACTCAGAAAACTATAAGACACTGATGAACAAAATTGATGATGACACAAACAAATGGAAAGATACACCATGCTCATGGATTGGAAGAATATAATTAAAATGAACATACTACCTAAGGTAATCTACAGATTCAATGCAATTCCTATCAAAATACCGATTGCATTTTTCACAGAACTAGAATAATTCTAAAAATATGTATGTATTTGTGTGTATATAACATAAAAGACCCCAAATAGCCAAAACAATCTTGGGAAAAATGAACAAAGCATCACTATTTCAAACTATACTACAAAGCTACAGGCATCAAAACAGTAAGGTATTGACACAAAAACAGACATATAAATCAATGGAACCGAATAGAGAGCCCAGAAATGAACTCACACTTATATGGTCAATTAATCTATGACAAAAGAGGCAAGGCTATGCAATGGGAAAAAGACAGCCTCTTCAATAAATGATGTTAGAAAAACTGGCCAGCCACATGCAAAAGAATGAAACTTGACTACTTTCTCCCACCATATACAAAAATAAACTTGAACAGATTATAGACTTAAATGTAAGGCCTGAAACCATAAAACTTCTAGAAGAAAGCATAGGCAGTACACTCTTTGACATCAGCCTTAGCAATATTTCTTTTGGATCTGTCTCCTCAAGCAAGGAAAACAAAAGCAAAAATAAGCAAATGGGACTACATAAAACTAAAAAGCTTTTGCACAGCAAAAGAAACTATCAACAAAATGAAAAGGCCAGCTACTAAATGGGAGAATATATTTACAAATGATATACTGATAAGGGGTTAATATCCAAAATATATAAAGAAATCATGCAATTCAACATTAAAAAACAAACAACCCAATTGAAAAAATGAGTAGATCACCTGAACAGATATTTTTTTCGAAGACAACATACAAATGGCCAACATGAACATGAAAAGATGCTCAACATCATTAATCATCAGGGAAATGCAAATCAAACCACATGAAATATTACCTCACACCTGTCAGAATGGCTATTATCAAAAATACAACAAATAACAAGCATTGGCCAAAATGTGGAGAAAAGGGAACCCTCATGCACTGTTGGTGGGAATGTACATTTGTACAGCCACTATAGAAAACAGTATGGAGGTTCCTCAAAAAATTAAAAATAGAACTACCATACAATCCAGCAATTCCACTCCTGGGTATCTATCTGAAGAAAATGAAAACACTAATTAGAAAAGATATGTGCACCCTCATGTTCACTGCAGCATTATTTACAATAGCCAAAATATGGAAGCAACCTAAGTACCTATCAATAAATGAATGGATAAAGAAGATGTATTTTATATATATACACAATGTAATATTACTCAGCCATAAAAAAAGAATGAATTTTTGCCACTTGTGACAACATGAATGGACCTAGAGGGCATTATGCTAAGTGAAATAAGTCAGAGAAATACAAATAACATATGATTTCACTTATATGTAGAATCTGAAAAACAAAACAATGAACAAACATGTCAAAACAGAAACAGAGCCATAGATATAGAGAACCAACAGGTGGTTGTCGGGGGAGGAGGGTAGGGGAGTGAGAGAAATAGGTGAGGGAGATTAAAATGTATAAACCTCCAGTTACAAAATAAATGAAATGTACAGTGTGGGGAATATAGACAACAATAGTGTAATATCTTTTTATGGTGACAGATGGTAACTGGACTTATCATGGGGTTATTTTGTAATGTATGAAGATATCAAATCACTATGTTGTGCACCAGGAACTAGCACAGTGTTGTAGGTCAATTATACTTCAGAAACAAACAAACTCATAGAAAAAGAGATCAACTTTGTGGTCACCAGTAGTGAGAAGGGGGTGGAGTTGGGATATTAGATGAAGGATTTTTAAAAAGAAAGAAAGAAAAGAAAAAGAAATGAAAAGAGAAATTTTGGTTTTAGCTCCAACTGTAAAGAGCTTGGAAATATTACTGCCATCCGTACAACAAGAAAATGTTTCAGAAATTGAAAATCAGGGACTTTGTGGATCCATCAGAAAACTTAGGTTATGGGCAAATTGCCACCCCAATCCAGACAGACATGCATATCCAGAAAGATGCATGTCCAACCAAGATCTGCTCAGCAGAAGCCACTTAAAGTCATAAACTGGTAAGAATATATACATAATAATTTTGACAAGCTAACAGAAGCTCAATGAAGACCAGGATGAGAGTAAAACATGTCTAGGGACTGCATTCTTTTGTGGGGGGCAGTGTTGACACTTACCTGAGCTTTCCTTCTAGGACCCCACCACACCTTCACAGTGAGGATTCAAGAAATATCCCTTTCTTGACCCAGGCAGAAGAGGAAGAAGAGTAACAATGTGAAACAGGCAGATTTGTCCATAACAAAAGGACTTCATCAGAACACAATTCTGAAACTTTATTTCAGCTGTAGCAAAGTAAATCCTCCCCACTCCAACCCTTCCAGTCCTCTTGTCTCACTTAAGAGGTTTAAATAAAAATGAAAACAAAAAACAGAGAATAGGGCTTCAAAAAATACATATGGAACACTGTAGGAGAAGAAAAGCTATGTATCACTACAGGTGTAACAGAAACACTTGTGAAGACTACAGCCCCAAGATACAGGCCTACTAAATAACTGAGACTAAATCAGAATATTTTTAGAATGATCAGCCTCACCCACATGCTACCACCCTACCAACAAGCCTCCAGGGTATTAACAGTGTGTTACTAATGAAAAAGTTGTAGGAGTAACTCTTTGAGTAATGTACATATCAGAGTCCTAAAGCCAAAGTGGGAGACAAAAACAAGGACATTAGAGCAATTTGAAGACTCTGGTACCTATAACTAAACAAATATTAAACAAAATTTGACTCCCAGACAGATCTTGATCCATGAAAGAAAAAATTGATAAGCTGAACATCATGAAAAAAAAATTAAGTGCTATATAAAAAACAGTGTTAAGAGAATAAAAAGACAAGTCACAGACTGAGAGAAAATGTTTGGAAATCACATATCAGAGGAATGATTTGTATCCAAAATATACAAAGAACTATTGAAACTCTAAAATAAGAAAACAAAATACCTAACTAAAAAATGTGCAACAGATCTGAACAGACACTTCACCAAAGAAGATATATAGATGGCAATAAGTATATGAAAAGATGCTTACCATCCTTTCTCATTAGGAAATTTCAATTTAAAGACACTATTAGATACCACTACATACCTATTAGGGTGGCTAAAAGCCAAAAAACACACCAAAAAAAACCCAAAAAAAACCTGACAACCGCAGGTGCTGAAGAGCACATGGAGCAACAGGAACTCTCATTCATTGCTGGTGGGAATAGAAAAATGACACAGCCACTCTGGAAGTTTGGCAGTTTCTTACAAAGATAAACATAATCTTAACATACAATCCAGCCACTGTGCTTTCAGATATTGATCCATCTTTTTTTGAAAATGTAAGTCCACAGAAAAATATGCATTGTAAAGATATATACAACTTTATTCATAATCACCAAAAATTGGGAACAAAATGTCCTTCAATGGGTGAATGAATAAAGAAACAATGGAATATTGTTCAATAATAAAATTAATGAACTATCAAGCCATACAGAAACATAGGTGAATCTTAAATGCATATTGATAAGTAAAAGAATGGTATATATCATATAATTCCATTTTTATGACATTCTGGAAGAGTTAAAACTATAGTGGTAGTAAATAGATTCAGTGTTTTTACCAAGAGATTTGGGAAGGCGGAGGATGAATAGACAAAAGAGGATGTTTTAGGGGTGGTAAAATTATTCTATATGATACTGTAATGAAGGATACATGGTACCATGTGTATGTCAAACCATAGAATTTGCACAAATAAATGAACCTTATTTTATTTAAAATTTATGCAAATTTTAAAAAACATGTAGGAAGATAGAGGATCTCAGGGTAAAATTCAGACTGTGACAAAAACAATCTAACAATATTATAAGGCTATGAAATACTCTCACTGAAGGGATGGGGGAAAAGGTGCTGACCTAAGAAACATCAGTGACTACAAGACCAAAGGCAAAAGAGCTGTACAAAAGCAACGTCCTCTAGTTTGTAAAGCTGTTTTCTCAAGGTTATGGTTTAAAAATTCTGAGACTTCTATAAATGTATATGAATTGAAAATTAATGCATGGTAGACAGTGATAGCCAGGTTTATCACTGTCATAGGAGGCTACAGATAAGCAAGGGTGAAAGGAAAGAATGGTCTTTATGATATTGGTAGTTGAAAACATCGGTATGATCTCATGTTTAGCTTAGTATAGATACAGATGTATACCTTTGGAAGTATTTATCATATGTTACATATACATGGGTTAGTATACCACATATTTCCTTGCTCTATGAGATGAGAAGCATAGAAGCAATGATACCCAAGTAGCACTAAGCACATCTAGTGCCCAGATCTTGGTTTCTAATACTATTTTCCAATAAAAAGAACCAGGGTTCTTTGGAGAAATGGCTCAGTCCAGTATTGGGACACAGTATATATAAGATAAAGCCTAAACATCTCTATGGAAGGTGCTAAAAAATGGAAGTGCTTAAAAAGCAATATAGCAATAATGGGAGTATGTTAAAGGAGACAATAACTAAATTAAACAGCTCCCAGTAGCCAAAGTCAAGACAATTTGAGCAACAAAAATAATAAAGTAGTATTAGATTATAACTCAAAGTATAGAATATACATGGGTCCAAACTTATCAAATGATTGAACACACAAGTGGAGAGAATAGACCTTTGCAGAGAATTCAAAATAATTTGTGTAGATACTCACCCCTCTAGGAAGTAGAACATAACTCCTTATTCCCTAAGTGTAGGCTGCACATGGTGACTTCCTTTCAGAGATTAAACACTAAGGAAGGAGATGGAGCTGAGTAAATTTAAACTGAAGAAACCTGACATACATTATCTCAGCCAAGAGATCAATGAAAACATCAACAATGATAAAGCATGTTGATAGTATATACCCTTTCTATGATGTGACGAAAATGGTGCTTTACCTCTATGATTGTCCTCATAAAAACCCATAATCTCAGTCTAATCACAGAAAAACATCAATGAATCCCAAATGAAGGCCATTCTAAAATACCTCATCAGTGTTCCTCAAAACTGCCAGTACCATCAAAAACAAGGAAAGCCTGAGAGCTGTAACAGCCTAGAGGAGCCTAAAGAGACATAACTACTAAAGGTAATGTGACATCCTGGATGGAACTCTCATTAAAAATATATTTAAGGGCTTCCCTGGTGGCGCAGTGGTTGAGAGTCCGCCTGCCGATGCAGGGGACACGGGTTCGTGCCAGTCCGGGAAGATCCCACATACCGTGGAGCGGCTGGGCCCGTGAGCCATAGCCACTGAGCCTGCACGTCCGGAGCCTGTGCTCCGCAATGGGAGAGGCCACAACAGTGAGAGGCCCGCGTACCACAAAAAAAAAAAAAAAAAAAAAAAAAAATTTAAATGGTTACTAGGTAAAAACTAAGGAAACCTGAATAATGTATGGATTTTAGTTAATAATAATGTAACAGTATTGGTTCATTAGGTCTGACATATATGCTAATATAACTTGTTAACAAGAGGTAAATCTAAGTGTAGGGTGTATGGGAACTCTATATTATCTGCTCAAGTTTTGTTATCATTATAAAATTCTAAAATTTGATTAGAATTTTTTCATCTATGTTCATGGGAGATATTAATCTATAGTTTTCTTATAATATCTATGACAGGTTTTGTTATCAGGGTAATGCTGGCCTTATGGAATAATTTAGAAAATCTCTCTCCTGAGGAAAGAGTTCAAGTCACAAATTCCATCAAGATTTAAGAAACATATAGTCATAAATCTGCCTATTCAAGAACATTTTCAATTGTCTTCAATAGCAGGTAGAAATAGCACTTTTCCAAAGAATTGCACTTTTCCAAATATTTTGTCAATTATATCTCCCTTACTATATGATCATATTTCTCCAGAAACTTCACTTATTTATTAAAACACTTAGTTTTTTAATAGCCAATTACATACAAATTGGTAAGTACAGTATCACACCATTATAAAACTAGATAGAACTAGAAACTTTGTCTTTTTTTTTTCTTTTTTAACTCTCCTAGGTATTTATAATGCAGGGCACCATTACTGGTGACTCCAAGGTGAGTTCTATTTTGAGTGTGACAAAAAAAATCAGGTTAGAGTCTAGGGAAAACTCGATTAATACTTCTGTACATTTTTTTTCAATTTGCTAGACTACAGCTTCCAATAGGACAGGGAAATCTTCTCCATGTGAATCTGTAAAAGTATCTTGTAGAATGTCTTGAAAGAAGTTTGAGATAAATACGTATTTGTTAGAACAGTAATTGGTGCCTTGCTGGAAACATTTGTTGAAGGCCTTGTCTGAGAGCTGTACATATCAGAAAGTGTAAGACACAGTACACGTCTCTCCATTCTGTTGCCCTCTCCCCACTTCCTACGCTCAGGGAGCTGACTCCTATTCTGATTAGTTCTTCCATGGAGTGTTCTATACTCTTTCATTCTTCCTCTCTCTATCCCCTCTACATGCAATCAAATATTGTGTCCACTAGAGACCATTTTTAAAAGGAACTTAAAATGCACATTATGTATTAACAGTTTATGGTATTAACAGGTTAAGCGTTTCCAACCCAACAGCTGTGTAATGAAGTTCCAATATTGAAAACTTTTGCATCAGTAGTAGAGAGAAAAGAGATATTTTGGGCCTTTCCTGTCCCTCGAATGAAATTATGTGATCTATTTATAAACTAGTTAAGAATGTCTTTTTCCTTCATTCAAAAATTGGATGCCACTCTGTAGGCTCTCGTGATACAATGATAAATAAGGAAAAAAAAGAAATAGGGTTTCCACCGTAAGGCCAAAACTAATGTGTAGATATACACAATGAACAAACACAGAGAATGCAATAAATTCATAATGTGGTAAGTGTTATAATAAAATAAACAGATACATGAGAGAAAGCTGGAGGGTGCTAATTAAGATAGTCAAAGGAAGTTAGTATCTGAGAATATGACATATGAGCTGAAACAAGAAGGTAGCTATTCTAATGGCTTTCCATGAGGTCCCCTTCCTTTTTACTTGTTATAAGTTCCACCCAATACACTTCTCCTCCTTCATTCATTCACTTAATATCTGTTAAATAGTATCCTGAACAGAACATAATGTTGATTTGACCCAAATAGCAGAAGAGGGAAATTTAATCAAATGCCACTTTTTAAAAACTTACTGACATATAGAAACAAATAAGCCATAAGTCCTTTCTCTCAAAGGCTGGTTTTTCAAGGCTCTATCTTCTTTTTAGAAACAGACTGAATATCCTGCTTTCAGGTAATTCTTCTATACATTACACATTACTTATTCAAATTATTAATGCCCTTTTGTAGTTAATAGCAGGTATTCTCAATTTATGATGTCCCTCAGTCTCTTCTAAGGACCTTGTTGAAAAAGAAAAGGTTTAGGGCTTCCCTGGTGGCTCAGTGGTTGAGAGTCCGCCTGCCGATGCAGGGGACACGGGTTCGTGCCCCGGTCCAGGAGGATCCCACATGCCGCGGAGCAGCTGGGCCCGGACCGTGAGCCATGGCCGTTGAGCCTGCGTGTCCGGAGCCTGTGCTCCGCAACGGGAGAGGCCACAACAGTCAGAGGCCCGCGTACCACAAAAAAAAAAAAAGAAAGAAAAGGTTTAGAACCACCACCCAAGAGATGCTATTTTGGTAGGCTTTGAGTGTAGCCCAAGAAGATGCAGTTTCACAAACACCACAGGTGATTCTGATATAGGGTATCCTCAGAAAATACATTAATAAAAATGGGTTATATCATTTTTTCACATGAATATATGCCATAATTATTCTTTTGCTATTTTGATATCAAAATTTCAAAGAACTTCTATTGAAAGTCAATCTAAACCTTTATGCTTATAAAAATTTTATTACTGTAACTCTTAAAGCCATGCCTCATCTCCAAGTACTTGGGAGGGAACATGAATCTCCAAGTGCACACAGTGCACTTCCTATGTGAGCATCTGAAGCTCTCAGCTGAACAAAGACACTTTAGGTCTGCACATGTCTGGGTGTCAGTAACTATCAGTTCTTTGCTTGATTCTCTTCTTCAGACTTTCCCTTTTCAAATACGCATTATACCTTCATATTCATTTATGAAGCTTTTCTGACTACTGTGGCCTTCAACTACTGTGTAAGTTACTTCAGACCATGGCCCAAACTTCTTTTGTATTCTCCTCAGAGTGACTAGCACATAGTGGATACTCCAAAACGGTATACAGCACATTTCTTTTTTTTTTCCCCCTACTTTTCCCCCTAATAGACATAATGTAAACCCATGTGCACAGAGCAGGAAAGCCAATTATATAGAAAGAGGAAGGAGGGGGAAAAAATGAGCACAAGGAAAAGCAACCAGGCCAAACTAAGCAGGTTGTTTTAGTAACAGAAAGTTCAAGACTTTTGCTCGTTTAGAGCCAGACATTTCTCTGATATTTACAATATAGAGCACCATCTAGTGGCTGTAGTTCAAATTCAAGCAATCCACACTTGCATGCTCAATTTTCAATCAAAATTAAAATGCTAGTTTTGTTTGTAGGATGCAACTCCAGTTATGGAATACATATTTTAGAGACTCAGTAACATAGTCAGAAATTGTCTTTTAACTGAGATGTGAATGACTAGATAAAATAAGACCTGCAGAGATCAGGAGAAAATGCATTTCAGAGGGAGAAGAAAGCAAGTGAAAGGGCTGTGAGGCAGGGATGAATGTGACACTTTTGAAGGACAGAAGAAAGGCCAGTGGGGCTGGAGTGGGCAAAGGGGAGAGAGGAATGAGAAGAGGAAAGAGAAGTTGATAGAAACCAGTAATTTAGGGTTTTATGGTTCAGGGTAAAGGCAACTGGGTAGATGGGTCTGCCTACTGAATTTCTAATGATGAAATAAATTCTGTTTTAAGCCCAGACAAGGCAAATTTAAACATAAAAATTTTTTTTTTCTGCCTGTCTGGGCCTCCTCCCTCCCCTCTCGTGTGCACTGTGCATCTGCATTATGTGTTAACCAGACCTCCCCAAAGGCAGAGATACATGCTCAACCATAAAGATTAACTTTTCTTCTTCTGGTGCCAGCTATATAATTACTTAGAAAATAACATTCTTTTCTCAATCCTGTAAGGGGTTATGAGGACCCGCCACTCGCCTTGTACGTACAGACATCTTCGTTGAGCTTTCCAACATATCATTTCCCTTAAAGATAGCGATCGGTGCAGAACAGACTGGGTCAGATGACCTGGCGAGACACTGGGCCACACCTAATGGAAGTTCTTAGCTTAAACACTTACTTATGACCTTATTAATATGACTAGTTTTATTAATTATATTCTGGCTATTTTACAAGATTGTTTCTTACATTACCAAATATGTGACTGAGCCTCAGATAAAATTAATGATGATTATGTGATTTGTAATGACCGGCCAAATATATAGTCCTAGAATATCAAGGATTTTAATAGTGTAACTCTAAATATGGGAAGAAGTAACAAGAGGTAACCATTTCCTCGACCAGAACAGATTAGTAAGACAGGCGGTCCAGAGGCTTTTGGTTACTGTTAACAGGGCCTGGTCCAGTAATAGCACATTGAGTGGCTATCAACGAAATCCTCTAAAGAGAAAATTATAAGCAAAGTAAAAAGTATCATGTTTCACAAATATACTCACAATAAAAACTTGACCAAGATTATTCATTTTACACATCTGATTTAAAGAGAGAAAAAACTATTTTTTGAAGCCCATGTAAATTAGGTATACGCCAATAGAGCAAAGCTCTCTTAAAGCATGGGGGGATTTTCAGGTTTTATATTTTAGATTCTCATATTTTAAGAAATATTTGTTTTTATTTTTCCAAATCTATGCAATATGTCATGTATCCAGACACCAGGCTGAAGGAATACTAACAAGAGCTAGAATGAAAGAGGTTTGCAAAGCTCATTTACACAAACATCAAAATTTCAAAGAAGCCAACGGGCTTGTGGCAACTTTCCACGCTATTTTCTCTCCATGGAGTGTCTATCTCACTACTTTACCTTCGTCCCAGATAACGCTCTCCCATCCCACAAGACTTAGCTCAAGCATAAAGAAAAAGGCCTTTTTTGGAACAACTAACCTAATTGACCAAAGAGGAAGATTTCCTTGACTACTTATTAATTTTTTCATTGACACTAGGAAGAGGATGGGCTTAAAGTTTGCAAGTACATTTTATAGCTGTAACTTGAACCTTCTTTTGCCAGAGTTCGCACCATTGATTAACAGAAAGGCTATTAAAGAGATTACATTTTGTTTCCATATATATATAACTTTGGAGAATTTTTTCACACATTAATATTCTGTATGCCTTTTCTTCTCCTTCTGTCTGCACCCAGTTTATCAAATTATTCAAAGTACACAAAATATTTTATTATTGCAGTGGATGGAAAGCTTGAGTCCTCCCACAATTCCTATGTTAAAACCCTAATCCCAAAGTGATGGTATTTGGAAGCAGGGCCTTTGGAGGTAATTAGGTCATAAGGGTGAAGCCTTCATAATGAGATCGGTACCCCTATAAAGAAGTGGCCAGAGAGCTAGCTAGTCCTCTTTCCACCATGTGAAGACACAGCAAGAAAATAGCCGACTGTAAACCAGAAGGAAGGCACTCATCAAGAATCCCACCAAGGTGGCTGCCTGATCTTGGAATTCTAGCCTGAGAAATATTTTTGTGTAAGCAACACAGTCTATGGTAATTTGTTACATCAGCCAGAGCTGACTCAGACAATTCTAATTTCATTTATAACCTACACAAAAATTGTAAGAAAAATAACACAAGAAACAGCTCAACAATTCTCAAGGAAGAAACCAAGAAGTATACTTAAAAGCTTCTATAGCAGGAAAATGCCACAAAATGTAATACTTTTGAAGAAATACCGTAAAACTAAAAGGATCGAGGAATTCTCTTATGCCCTTAGCAATGTTTATGACACACAGTAGGGACTCAATAACATTTGTTGAAGTTAACTAAACACAATAGTTACTTGTGTTAGGAAGATTTAATCATCATCGTCACCATCTAAAACTAGTATTTATTGAAAAATTAAAGTTATAAGCCATTGCTCTTCAAAATGTGTATCAGAGTCCTTGAGTTCCTTAGACACACTAAGAAGCCTTATCAGGGAAGAGATGTGTCAGGTGGGCGGCCGCATGTGCCCCACTGTGTGACACATATTGAATTTCCACAAGGATTTCCTATCTACAAAGATTTTTAAAGCTAAAACATGAAGCTTTGAAAGTACTGCTTTAAGCTTCGTAGACAATTTTATTTTTCTTTAAATATTTATTTCTCCAGGTTTGCTACCTGATTCCCCTTATATTGTCATAATTTAAGGTGAGGAGGAAACATTTACACTGATAGCAGTCATTATAATTATTTATTGGAATCTCTTTTAATACCCCTGCATATTTTAGTGGCTTTAGCAGGTCATCCTTAAAAATTAACCAAACATAATAAAGGAAAATGTACATGGGTGTATGAGGGAAAGGGAGAACCAGAAATAGTTTAGGAATGCTTTTCCTCTCTTTTGAGGCAAATTTAGGGCTTCAGTAACTTTCCACCAAAGAAAGATATACCATGGAGCTGCTAAGTACCAGTCATATATTCATATTCCTTCACTTCCTGGGCTGAGGACTTACTGGACTCTACTCCAGCCTGGGGCAATGTGTGTATACCATCACCTTTTTATCCCTAGTAAGAACAAACATATTCTCCCTTCTTCCCTAGCAATATAAATTTATATCTGGAAAGAATAAACAACATGAGAGTATACATGGGGATATATTTCCTTAATTCATTGTCTAACGTATGGAGAAGGTATATGGGGAAAGAAGATACTTGAATATATAAAATACTTGATACTTGAATATATAAAACTGACAGTATAAACCTGTGTTAATCCTTTAAAAGCAAAGCAAATAATGGAATATCTGTTTAGAACTGATTTTTGAAGTGAAATAATGTGAATCCTATCTAATAATTATAGATAATATTTTGTTATTACCCATGTTATCAGGGATGTTGTCCCACAGTTTCTTAAATGATAAGGTCACTGATTTCACTGATTTTATCAACTACCCTATGGAATAGAAAAATTCCGCTTGGTAAAACAGGATTCTTAGAAATATAATGGGAAAATTATTGCACCAAAAGCCATATTAAAAGTTATGAACAAGTTATGTCCAGGTAAATGGTCTTAATATTACATTATAATTTTATATTCCTCACGTTGAAATTGCTGGTTTAGCTTTAAATGTAAATCCTGAGGCGTGAGGTAGAAATAAGTTTCATTTAAGCAAATGAAATTATCAAACTATAGCATGTATTTCCCATAAAAAAGATATCTCTATTGTGGTATGGTATAATGATGTATTTATTCCAAAAAAGTAAAGAAAATGTCCAATAACACAAAAGTATAACAAATATTATAAAAAACACATATTTTACCTACTACCATAATAACAACACTGTATATTTTCATAGTTCTAAGATTTTTCAGGAAGCATTCTTAATTATCACATTCTTACTTTGTCAACATAAAATTCCATGTGATCCAATTGAATTTATTGAGTATATACTGTGTGTTGGGACTAAGCACAAATAGATAAGAAAGAAAAGCCTACATATTAAAGGGCTCCTTAATTATACTGTTTTCCCAAGGTTCAATTAAGACACTGATCCAGAATACATCAGAGAGCTCGCTTTGTTGTAAATGCTTCATGCTAGACAACTCTAAGATGCATGTGTTCACAGAGATGCCATCTCTAGCAAAGAGGGATTTGGGAATTCCAATTTTGGTATTATTAGCAAGAGTTCTCATTCCGCTGAAGAAAGCAAAAAAGTCTGACCATTCTAAATGAAATTCTTATTAAACTTGGAAATTTTATGAAGGCATACAAGCACATTTTTATATTTGCTAAAAGAAAAAAGTGAAAATCCCTGTTGCTCCGTGTACTATGAGCAGAAATCTCAGAGGAACATGGCATCTCTTTCCAGGGACTTCATAACCTAAATTTACCCTCCTCAGAATGGTAACATTATGTATTGGGGAGTAACTGAACCTACCTACTACCCCTAGAGACCAGGGACAATCTCATAGGAGACCTCCAAGCATAAAAGCTCGTGGTCAATAAAATTCTCCAGTTTCTGTTATTAATACTGTGAAAAAATATCATTAAAATTTCAAAACATAAATTAAAACTTTAATGCATTATTTTTTATCCTTTAAATAACCCATATATTAAAATATTAATATTTACTTCATTTCAGCTACTTTTATCTGTAACAACATACAGAAACATCCCAACTTGGAATGGAAAATGAATAATAATCATATTTGCGTTTGTATATATACCAGTATCCAAAAATGAGAAGGCTGGACAAATGAGATGGAAGACAAGAGTACTAGATTCTTCAAAATGGAAAAAAAAATTAACTTGAAGTATTAACTAATATGCTATTTATTATTTGCTGCCCCATAAATTACAGCTAAAAACTCTCATGAACTACATCACAGATCAGATACTGTCTTCATACTTGAGTTTCCAATTATTTGTTTTATATAAACAGCGCCTATTTATTAGATTACATTGGCTTGTGAGCCTCAAGGTAGTGATAGATAGTATTTGTATTTTATTTTTCAGGAATGTCCTACAAAATCATCTTCTTTTAATGCAGCTTTAGATAATGTCATAACCAGCTTTTTTTTTTTTTTTTTTTGTGGTACGCGGGCCTCTCGCTGTTGTGGCCTCTCCCGTTGCGGGGCACAGGCTCCGGACGCGCAGGCTCAGCGGCCATGGCTCACGGTCCCAGACGCTCCGCGGCACATGGGATCTTCCCGGACCGGGGCACGAACCCGTGTCCCCTGAATCGGCAGGCGGACTCTCAACCACTGCGCCACCAGGGAAGCCCATGACCAGCTTTTTAATTACTGACAAACCTCAGCATCATCTTTCACTTCTCTCTTATCAACCATGTACAGCTGTCTGCTGAGATGCCTTCCTCTCCTCGCTCTGCTCCTGTCACACTCTTTCTCCTGGGTTTCTGTTACTGATTTCATCTCCTTTATCTGTAAACACTGAAGTGGCCTGGGGCTCAGTTCTTGGATATCTTCTCCGTCCACGTGTCCTCCGTAGGTGATCGCATCTGTTTCTTTGACTTTAAATATTACCTATATTTGATGACCCCAAGTTTCTATCTTGAACTCTGACCTCTTCCCTGAACTCCAGTCTCATATTGCAAGCAGCCTATTCAGTATCTCTCCTTATATGACCAATAGATCCTCCCAAATTCCAAATGAAAGTTTATCCCACATTCCCCTCGCTCACCTCAAATGCTCCT
The DNA here is from genome assembly GCF_011762595.2 of Tursiops truncatus. Classification (NCBI taxonomy): domain Eukaryota; kingdom Metazoa; phylum Chordata; class Mammalia; order Artiodactyla; family Delphinidae; genus Tursiops; species Tursiops truncatus. The sequence goes on from NC_047036.1 coordinate 82,233,212, forward strand.
CTCACTAACTTTCTCATTTCAGTAAATGACAACTCCAATCTTTCAGGAAAAAAAAAAAAAAATTGAGTCATTTTTTTTCTTTCTTTCAAATTCACATCTTATTTAACAACAAATCACATTGTAAAAATATAACCAGAAGCCAGCCATTTCCCCCTCCTTCTAATGCACCCACCCTAGTCCAAGACACCATTACCTTTACCTTAGACTATTTTAAAAGCCTTGTAATGATACCCCTAGTTCCACTCTTGCTCTTCTATGGCACACTCTCTACACAGAAATCAGATCTATAAATCTCTATAAAACATTGAACAGATAGTATCATTCTTCTCCAAACTCACCAGTGGCTTCCCATTTCACGAAGAAGAAATCCCAGGTCTTCTCAATAGTCTACTAGGATTTACGTGATCTAGTCCCCTGCTACTCTTCTGATCTCAGCTCCTTGTAGACAACCCCCCTACCCTACACTAGCCACACTGGCCTCCCTTCTGTCTCTCAGTCATGCTGTGCAAGCCTCTGCCTCAAGTCTCTGCACTCATTCTGAGTGCCCAGAATGCACTTCTTCCAACAGATACATGGATTACTCCTTCACTTCTTTCAGGTCCCTAAGCAAATGCGAAGAGAGGTTTTCCCTGACCACGCTATATAACATGCTACTCTGCTTTATTTCTCTTCATAGCATTTATCATTACTGGATAGATTTTCACTAATTATTTGTTTACTGTCTCTCCTCCACTAGAATCAAAGTCTTGTGAGAGCTTAGGCTTTATTCTTTCTGGTTTGTTACTATAATATATATTACTTCTAGTACACTGTCTGCAATGTAGTAGGTGTTCAGTAAATATCTGTTGAATGAATGAAAACCCCAATATTAAGTACAGAGGCAATCTCCTAATTTCATACACAGTAAATTCCTAGCAAAGATATGGAATTAGAATGACAAACATGCATAGATAGATGGATAGATTCCAATCCCAAAGAGAAAAAATGTTTTTTAAAATCCCTAACTACATCATGCTTTTTAGACACCGTTTTAAAAAATGTATTTCTAACATGTCATATATCTACTTCATTTTATATGTTTATTTCTACAACTTTAAAATAATTTATGTTGGAATAACATAAAATTATTTAATGTAGCTGAAATAATCTCTTTGTTCTCATATGCATTAGTTCTCATTGAGAAACATTACTTTTTTTTTTTTGCGGTACGCGGGCCTCTCACTGCTGTGGTCTCTCCCGTTGCGGAGCACAGGCTCAGCGGCCATGGCTCACGGGCCCAGCCGCTCCACGGCATGTGGGATCTTCCCGGACCGGGGCACGAACCCGTGTCCCCTGCACTGGCAGGCGGACTCTCAACCACTGCGCCACCAGGGAAGGCCAAGAAACATTACTTTTAATCTTGTTTTTTACATTCTTTTTACTTCACGTGAAATGAAGGCAATAATGTTCCATTAAGTACACCAGCAATGCTGTGAAGACAAACAAACTGATTCTGCTGAAGCAAAACTGTTGGCTGGTAGGTAATTCCACCATACGATAGCTTTTAATATATTTCATTAGCTGATGTACAAAAGTCCAAGTTTGGTGTGCAGAGGAAGTTTTATAGAATCCATATAGTCAAGAGTGAGCTGTATAAAATTTCACTGTAAAGAAGGGCAAAATTTAGCTCACATCATGATATAAATGTAATTGGGACTCAGTCATCCCCAAGTTCTCAGTCAGCAGTTTTCAAGTTTCAACATTTATTGAATTCCCTAGAGGTTCCTATTAAAAATTCAGAGCTCTCAGTTCCAACCCAGGTAACCTGGTTTAACAGTTTGAAAAAAGCCCAAGAAATAGTAATTTTAACAACCACCTCAGGTGATTCTGGTGTAGCCCATCTGAGAACCACACTTTGAGAAGCACTTGTCTAAGTGAAGAAAAGTATCATGGTATCACATACTTTCATATGACTATTAGCCAATTTTTTGTTTTAGAGATATATACACTTTCTTGATGAATCATTTTCTCACCTTCAAAAAATTCTAAGCCTATTGATATGATGCAAAGACTTTAACTTCTGTTTCATCATCTAAGTGAAAGCACAGTCAAGGAGCTGTACTTCCTCATTTTTCCCTCCTTCATCTTCCTGAAATGAGACACATGATGAGTTTTTGGCCATCATACCCCTTTTTGAAGAGTGCAGATAGTAAGAATTCATCTAGCACTGAATTTTAAGCCTCAGGCTATTCGGTATCAACATATAACTACAACTTCAATTACTCTTTTGGAAAATATTGCTCCATCTCAAGGAGAATACCATAATGGAAGTTTCAGAGGATACATTTTCTTTGAGACTGAGGAAACTACATTTAAAGTATGGGTACATCTTCTCTTGGCAGAAACCAGAAAAACTGCTTCAAGGTCAATGTTAAAGAAAGGTTCTACATAGCTAGAAGTTTTGATACAATTAACATATATAAACAGCATTATAATCAAAAATTATTTTTTTAAGACAGGAAAAAAGGCCAAATTAAATTCTCCTGAGATTTTTGTAAGCATACTGATTCCTTACCATTTATACTGTATCCACAGATTTTTTAGTAGTATTTCGTTTAGTGTGTGATCTATAAAACTAAAGAGCTAAAAAATAATTGGATATAGAATACTCCTTGAAACTGAATGTTAAATGAATCAGATAACATACAACTAGAATCCTCTAACAAACTATGTTTTTACCATAGACTAAGAATAAACTAGTAGATTTCTTTTGGTTGTATTCTTAACTAAACGAGTTATTTGAGAGATTCTCAGTGATTCTTTATGATCTGTTATATACATATTAATATTTTGTGGATATCCTCAGTTCTTAGGGACATTGGAAAAATTTTAACAGCAGCAAAAAACAATTAATCCCTTTCCGATAATCCACAAGTAAAGAAATATGAAGGTAAATATAGCAGAGAGTTACATGTATTATATATACTGGAATGGAATTTTCAGATGCAAAATAATAAGATGTCCTGCTTGAAAGTGGCTTAAAGAAAAGGAAATTTTACTTTTCATTTTAAGTGAGAAGTTATGACCAAGCTATTTTACTCTTTTTGTTTGGTTGATTTTTGTTTCTTCCCATCAGAGACGACAGGCTGACTTGCCTCGTGAAAACAGAGGTCTGATATACAGACGTAGGCCTGTCTCTTACTCCTTCAGCAACCACAGCAGAAACAAAGATCCTGTCTTCGCAAAAAGTATCAATAAAATTAGGAACAGTTAGGAATCAAAGAATTAAGTTTGGAGAAAATTCTGTGATTCTAAAACATCGTATATTGGCTCAGTAAACTTAGTTTCTTCCTTAACAAGGTCAATTGTGGATTTAGACAGAAAAATTAATAATGCAATTGAGATGAGTGTAGAAATTAAACCATCATTTTCTAATGGGACTGAAGAAATTAATCTGAATATTTACATTTGATAAAAAAGATAAGACTAGATATATCTTATTATCATATGTGATATTGAACTGCACATATTAAAAATCTGTCAGGAAGAGATAAAAGATCACCACACCATTACTATGGTAATCAAATGATTCATTAATCCTCTTTTTAATAGATCAGAGACTGTTATTCAATACATAATAAAGTAATTATATTGGTCACCGTGGTCATACATTAATGACTGTAGCTTGGTTAAAAAAGAAAGAAAAAAGAAGTTGACAAATCATCGAATTTAACCTCTGTTTTACAGATGAGTCAGTTAAACTACATAGCAACTAACTAACGTGTCCAGGGTCATAGACTTAAATTATAACAAAACTATACCTAGAATGAAGATAAGTGGCCTTTTCTTCTTTTTGATATTTTGTGGTAGCACAATGCCCTCTGCCTATCGATAAATGTGTCTTCTTTTACGTTCTTACCCTCTTCAGACCTGGCTGAAAATAATATGCAAACCTTATAACCCTAAGAAGCCAACAAACCAAGAGAAATGTTTAAAGTGATATAAAAAGGTCAGGATGAGATTATCCTTCCAGGTTTTAGTTGGCAAAATGGCAAGTCGTGCCATTTGTTCTGTGATATTTCATTATAATTAAATGGAAAAGTACTTAGTATGCCAATAGCTTTAATTTTAATACTTGAAGCTGAAAGTTCTTCTCAGTTTCAGAGTAATTAAGAAACAATATGAGTTTTGCTTAATATATATAGTAATTGTAGGTTACATAAGAATATGAAACTACTTTTTTTCAGTCTGTTCCAAGAGCTACCAACTAACCAAGTCTTATTTATTGTGTGTTTAATTATTACATGGTCAATATTACAGGAGACAGAAAAAGAAGGTTTCACAAAGCTTTAACAAGTAGATTATTTAGACAAATGGTATAGAGAAGCTATCTGAAAAAAATACAAAGCAGCACACAATAAAACACTAAATTGTTTCATTCAATTACAGGCACATAGGCATTTTGAGAGAAAACATAAGACAGTTTTATAAATTTTATTTAACCAAATCTCTTACATCCATTCTCTCCTGGTTCTCTTCCCCTCTTCCTTAAGTCAGTGGTCTCTAAGTGTGGTCTGTGGTCTCCTGAGAATCCCTGAAACCCTTGCAGGGAGTCTAGAGGTCAAAATACTTTTTATGTTCTTGAAATATAATGGACATATAGCGTAGCATTATGTTAGTTTTAGGTATACAACATCATGATTCAATATTTGTATACATTGTGAAATGATCACCACAGTAAATTTACTTAATATCTGTCCTCATACATCGTTACAAATTTATTCTCTTGTAATAAGGGCGTTTAAAATTTATTCTTAGCAACTTTCAAATATGCAATACAGCATTATTAACTATAGTGACCATGCTGTACATTACACCCCCATGAATTATTTCTTTTGTAACTGGAAGTGTGTACCTTTGACCCCCTTTATCCATTTTGTCTACCACCCCTGCCATGTCTGGCAAACACCAATCTGTTCTCTGTGCCTATGAGCTTAGTTTTTGTTTTTGCTGTTGTTAGATTCTACAGATAAGTGAGATGATATATTTGTCTTTCTCTGTCTGACTTATTTCACTTAGCATAATGCCCTCAAGGTCCATTCATGGTGTTGCAAATGGCAACACCATTTTTCTACGGCTGAATAGTATTCCACTGTGACATACATATATATATATATATATATATATATATATATATATATATATATATAATATCTTCTGTATCCATTTGTCCATTGATTAGCATGTAAGTTGTTTCCATATCTGGGCTATTGTAAATAATGATGCAATGAACATAGAGGTGCATATATATCTTTTCAAATTAGCATTTTAGCTTTCTTTGGATAAATACCTAGAAGAAGAATTCCTGGATCATATGGTAGTTCTATTTTTAGTTTTTTGAGGAACCTCCACACTGTTTTCCATAATGGCTGCACCAATTTACATTCCCACCAACAATACACAATGGTTCCCTTTTTTTCCATATCCTCACCAACACTTGTTATTTCTTGTTCTTGATAAGAGCGATTCTAACAGATGTGAGGAGATATATCACCATGGTTTTAATTTGCATTCCCCTGATGATTAGTGATGTTGAGCATCTTTTCATATACCTGTTGACCATCTGTATATCTTCTCTGGAAAAACGTCTATTCCACTACCCAGCCCATTTTTTAATTGGATTGTTTGCTATTGAGTTGTATGAGATCTTTATATATTTGGATATTAACCCCTTAGCAGATATATGATTTGCAAATATTTTCTCCCATTTGGTAGGTTGTCTTTTCATTTTGTTAATGATTTCCTTTGCTGTTCAGAAGCTTTTAGTTTGTTGTAGTCCCATTTATTTATTCTTGCTTTTGTTACTTTCCCTTTTGGAGTCACATCCAAAAAATCATTGTCAAGGCCACTGTCAAGGAGCTTAACACCTGTGTTTTCTTCTCGGAGTTTATGGTTTCAGGTCTTACATTCAAGTCTTATTAATACAATTATGTTATTTGTTTTTTCCACCATATCGGTTTTCGTAACTAATGGTGGTAGATAAAATTGCTGGCTGCTTAGAAACAGTCAAGTCAGTAGCACCAAAGTACACTCAGAGTCATTTTATTCTTCAGTTTCATGCACTCACAGAAAAAAAGAAAAAGCCAGTTTCACTCAAGAATGTCGTTGATGAAACTATAAAAATTTGCATAATTAAATCTTAACAATGAGTACTTCTGTTTTCAAGATTCTGTGTGAGAAAATGGGAAGTACACAAAACATTTGTGTTGTATGTTGCAGTACAATGCAAATCTGAAAGAAAACCACTGTATGAGTTGTTTTTTCTTTTAGTTCAACAGGTCAGTCCATCCTTTATTAGGGAAGTGTAATACCACCAAAATGACAGGGATGTTTGATGGTGCTTACAGGGGATCATGACAAGATCTTTTTAAAACAATTTTTTTTCTTCCAGTTTTATTGAGATACAAATGAATATAGCACTGTGAAATTTAAGGTGTACAGCACAATGATTTAACCTACATACATCATGAAATGATGATTACAATAAGTTTAGTGAACATCCATCATCTTGTATAAATACAAAATTAAATAGAGGGCTTCCCTGGTGGCACAGTGGTTAAGAATCCACCTGCCAATGCAGGGGACACAGGTTCGAGCACTGGTCCCGGAAGATCCCACATGCTGCGGAGCAACTAAGCCTGTGAGCCACAACTACTGAGCCTGTGTGCCACAACTACTGAGCCTGCACTGTAGAGCCCACGAGCCACAACTACTGAGCCCATGTGCCGCAATTACTGAAGCCCGCGCACCTAGAGCCCATGCTCCGCAACAAGAAGCCACTGCAATGAGAAGCCCGCGTACCACAACGAAGAGTAGCCCCCACTCGCCGCAACTAGAGAAAGCCCATGTGCAGCAATGAAGACCCAACGCAGCCAAAAATAAATAAATTAAATTAAATTAAAAAAAAATTAAATAGAAAAAGAATTTTTTCCTTGTGATAAGCACTCTTTAGGGCTTACTCTCTCAACAACTTTCATATACAACATAGAGCAGTGTTCATTATATCTATCATGTTGTATATTATATCCCTAGTAATTATTTATAACTGTAAGTCTGAGTTTTAAGGTTTTTTTTTTAATAGAACAAGGTGTTTACTTGATAGAATGACAGACAAACTACAGTTATTCAGACTCGGGTATTCGTCAGTCATTCTCTTACAAATATATGATGTGAGCCTGCAACTTCAAGTAAAACAACTGACAATATTTACTGCCAATAATAATGTTTGAGCTTTCAATTGAAAATCAGAATTTTGGAAAACTAATATTCACCATTATTAGCTTGACTGCTTCCAAATTCTTAAATACTATTCTGATGAGATCAGAAGTGATAACAAGTATGATTTCATATAGTACTGCATAATGAAATATGTCAATGTTTGAAAGTTGTGAATAATGCAGTGTGAGCCGATATTTTCCAGACAACTCATCTCATTGTGTTATAAGATCATTTATGGGGGAAAGAGCCATTCACAGTACAAGATGACCGACGTATTTTAATGTAACAACATATAAGAAGTTTACTGATACAGTTTCAGATTTCACACTGGAGCTAAACTTTAATAAACAACCCCTTGTTAAGGTTTGGTGTAATAGTAAAAAAGAATATCCAAAGTTATCTGAAAAGATCATTAAAGCACTCCTTCCTTTTTTAACCCATGTCTGAGTGAGACCAGAATTTTTTAAGATACTTCAACCACAACAGTACTGTTTTGAAAGCAGAAGCAGATATGAGGATCCAGCTATCCTATTAAGCCAGACATTAAAGACATTTACAAAACTGTAAAATAATGCCATCCTTTTCATGGATTTTTTTAAAATTTGGAAAATAGAGTTATGGTTTCATAAATATACAACATTTCTGTAGTGGCTTTGTTACTGATATTTTAAACTAACTAAAATTAGTAACTTTAAATATCTGTATTAATTTCTAATGTGGCAAATTTGAAGGAAAAACTAAGCACAAGCACTTGCGCTCCCAATAATTTTAAATAGTGTAATGGGGCCAGAGACCAAAGAGCTTAAAAACAGTCCCTCTAAGTCTATACTTTCATCAGACACAAATTGACTGATTATAACAACCTCTTGAAGAGGTCTCCCTGCTCCCATTCTCATTCTAATCCACCCAGGCTATTATCAGATTGGCATTTGTAATCCACACAACTCATACTCACCAATAAGGAACCTTTTAATAATGGCTCTCTATACCGATAGGTAAAAGCTCTAACTCTGTGACAAGGTTTAAAAGCCCATCTTGGGCTTCCCTGCTGGCGAAGTGGTTGAGAGTCCGCCTGCCGATGCAGGGGACACGGGTTCGTGCCCCGGTCCGGGAAGATCCCACATGCCGCAGAGCGGCTGGGCCCGTGAGCGATGGCCGCTGAGCCTGCGCGTCCGGAGCCTGTGCTCCACAACGGGAGAGGCCACAACAGTGAGAGGCCCGCGTACAGCAAAAATAAATAAATAAATAAATAAATAAAATAAAAGTCTATGTTGATCAAGTGCCTGACTACCTCTAATATTCACTGCGACTCTCCTCCTCCACTGCTAGACAGAATGGCCTGCCAAAAACTCCTGTGCCCCCCTCTCTCTCTCCTGCACTCACAGCTATTTACCTGAAATAGCCTTTCTTGTCCCATCCACCATCCTACACATCTCATCACAGGCATTCACCTTCTCCACTTCAGGACTTTTACAAGTATCATCTACAGGAAGTCTTTCCTGCTATTCTTGATGCCTTCTTGCTTCCTAATATGTTTCTGTCATAGTATCTCTAACCCTGCGCCTACTGCACATGAACACACAGATCAATGTGTTCCCCGTAATTTGGGGGAAGGAAACTTTGCCATCAATATTGCCATGACTGGATTGTGGTTTTCAGTTGCTGTTATTCTTATGTAGCTGAATATGTGTATATAGGTATATATGTGTGTACATATATATGTAGTCATTTAGATACTGTCTTCAAGACACAAAACTGCTCTGTTTTTGCTCTATTCCACTCTATAAACCACAGTTCTGCTTCACCATCTGGCTCCCTATTAAGACTCTGATGTTCAGCACATTTTTAAAGATAAACACTTCTCAGGCTTTTCTATGCCTTTGGTCAAATTCCAAAGTGCTGAAATAGTCGTTTCTGTCCACTTGGTATAGCCTTAGAGTTGCTTTTTGGGAGAGTATTTATGGATCTCCTCATTTGGTCACAGCCAAAAGTCCTACCCTCTGATACTTATTTTTAAATTATTATTGATTTGTTACCTTTTTAACATTGAAGAAGTACTCAAGTATGTTTAGGTCATTGCCATATTATCAATTGCATCACTGTATATAATCATTAAATGGTGCTTTTATGTGTGCAGTGCACATCCTGATAAGGCATGTCTGGGTGCTGCGAGCTTTGCATTGTGAGGTAGGCACCTGGCATGTCTTCTCTAGGGAGCATGTAAATAGTATCCTGTGCTTTGGAGTACAATTATGGTGAATTATATTATTATTTGAGTACAGCAGCAGATGAGGTCAAACACAAACTGAAGGGAGTTCAGAATAGCCATAAAACTAATAAGGGAAATGAAAGGGGAGTTTTAAAAGGAAATTTGGCAGAATCATATTAATTAAGAAATGAGTGGAGTAATTTCTTTTAATAAGTTAAGTAGAGGTTCTAGGAATTAGAATGCCCATACAACTCAATAGCAAAAAAAAAAAAAAATCTGGTTGAAAAATAGGCAGAAGATCTCAATAGACATTTTACCAAACAAGATATACAGATGGCCAACAGGTACATGAAACAATGCTCAGCATCCCTAATCCCCGGGGAGATGCAAATCAAAACCACAGTGAGATATTATCTCACACCTGTTAGAATAGCTATTATCAAAAAGGTAAGAAATAACAAGCATTGGTGAGGGTGTGGAGAAAAGGGAACCTTCATGCACTGTTGGGGGGAATGTAGATTGGTGCAGCCACTATGGAAAACAGTACGGAATTTCCTCAAAAACTAAAAAATAGAACTGCCATACAATCTAGCGATTCCACTTCTGGGTATTTACCCAAAGAAAATGAAAACACTAATTTGAACAGATATCCACATCCCCATATTCACTGAAGCATTATTTACAAAGCCAATATACAGAAACAACCTAAGTGTCCATCAGTGGATGAATGGGTGAAGAATATATGGTATATACATACAACAGAATACTATTCGGCCATAGAAAAGAATGAAATCTTGCCATTTGCAACACCATGGGTGGACCTTGAGGGCACTGTGCTAAGTGAAATAAGTCAGACAGAGAAAGACAAATACTGTATGATCTCATTTATATGTGGACTCTAAAAAACAAAACAAAACAGCAAGCTCACAGATAGAGAAAAAAGATTGATGGTTGCCAGAGGAGTTGGGGAGGGAGGTGGGAGTGGGAAATAGGTGAATGGGGTCAAAAGTACAAACTTCCAGTTATAAAATAAGTCATGAGAATGTAATGTACAGCATTGTGACTACAGTTAATAGTACCATATTGCATATTTGAAAGTTGGTAAGAGAGTAAATCTTAAAAGTCCTCGCATAAGAAAAGAAAAAAATTTTGTAACTATGTATGGCAACAGATGGTAACTAGACTTATTGTGGTGATCATTCCGCAAAATCAAATCATTATATTGTATGTCTGAAACTAATATGTCTATTATACCTCAATAAAAAATCCATTAATTCAGTTTAAAAAAAGAAATTAAAATGCCTATTTCTCTTTGCTATCACATGAAAAATACAATAGGACAGTCTGAGCATATATTGTTCATGCATCTAGAATCAATGCACCCCTGAAATACTGAAACCCATATATTACATACCTGCAGATTTTCAATGTATGATGCTTTAAAGAGAATAAAAACTGTACTACTGTTTAAATGGCTATTTGAGAATGAAGGAGGATTTCAGATCCAGATTTCCCAATAGAATGAGCAAAGACTGCTCCATGCAAACATCATATAAGGTCATGCTAGGACTCAGATTTGATATAGAAAAGGGATGTTGTTACAGATTTTTCTAAATCAAAGCTATCTGTACCACATTCTCTATCTCATATAGCTGTCTTCTCTATGGAGTATACTGGATATTTTCCTGGCCCCATTAATCAAGCTCTTAGTGTACCTTGATCCTCATCTGTTTTCCAGGTTGTCCTGTAAACCCTAAAGATTTACAGAGATCTTGGTGGGAACTCTCACTTCTGTGTCTAAACCAACTGAGAGCAGATAATGGCTTGATGACTCTGCTTTCACTGTAAAAACGACAGTGGAGTATAGGCTTCAGCTTGAAGCTAAGGCTGAAATGTTTTTCTTCCTTTCTATGAAATGAATTGATGAAGCCATCGCATAGGGAAGGAACGGAACAGCTGGAGGGATACAGTCCCCACTTATTCCCAAGTATAAAAGAAGCCTTGTCCTAAGGATATATGAAGTAATTACAAGCAGCCTGAGCAAGAGTAAGTGAGAGCTAGAACAAAAGTGAGAGACAGAGAAGAAATCAGACAAGACTAGAAGAAAAAGGGCCATACCAGGATTGTGACTGTGAACTCATCATGCAAGTAGATATATTGTAATAGTAGACATAATTGGAATCAGTACAACAGATTTTCCAATATATTTCCTTCCTCTTGGATATGGGTGGAAATTATACCCATTTTTCTGGATTAGAAACTATACCCAATTTTCTGGAAAATTCTCTCTCTTCAAGGGCCTAGGCAAGGGTCCAATGTTTCAGGGAAATGCACAGAAGCAAAATCCATCTATCTCTGGAAGAAGGGAAGGAAAACTCTTGGCCTAAGATCCTGCATAAGTTTGCTATCACTGAGGGATGAGTTGAAATTCTCTTCCAACCAAGAAACATTATGCACAGAAGACACAGACATCATTCCATGATGGTTGCAGGAGAGCTGAGACAGCTAGACCCTTGAGGCCCAGGCTCACAGAGTCTAAGACTGAGGCTAAACCAGGAGAACAGAGATACCCCTGTCTCCACTATGAGATTAGCACCTATTAGCAAACAACACTAGTTTACTGCTGGGTCTGGGCAAGACTGAGGCGAGTGCTACTCTGTGTGGCTCACGCACGAAGGACTGCTACTCTCATGGCAGCAGAAACAGCTGAGAAAAACCCTCTGTTCCACAGACACCATAATACACAAAAGGGAATAGCAGCTCACCACTGGAAGAACTTGAAGTCTGCGGAAATTATAACCATGAAACCCAAATCCATCTCAAGTCCTGAATAGACTGATTCAATGCCACAAAGTAGTAGCCTGATTGAAGAGGAAGCGAGCACATTTCTGTGTGAAGACTGATTTGAAACAGAAATATAAAAATAAGGAAGAAAAAAAATATTTTTATAGAGTAAAATTTCTAATTGTACACAGAGATGTGATATATATTTTAAATTCCTTTCAAGTAAATTTGCAGTACCCTATCCTCTTTCACAGGTCCTTAAGGGCCCAAAGATAATATGAATTTGCTTTGGAGTTGTTCTGATGAGTATTTTCATAAAAGAAATGTTAATTATACATATCCAAAAATTTTAAAATCTACAGTCTATAATATATCATTTGTTGACCAGTATTTCTTTCTGTGTTTTTATAGTAACTTTGAAGTGTGATGTTTTGTTTCTGGTAGTACTTTATATTACATAATGTATACAAATCCATAAAAGAGTACCTGGTATAGGGTAAAGTTTCAATAAATGGTAGATATCTACTGTATTGTACAAGTTACTCTTAATTATATATTATATTCATACAATGCATTGATTGGATATGACTGTCTTAAATTCCATGAGGACAGTGCTCCATCCATTATTATCACTATTTTATCCCCAGCATCCAACATAGTGCCTTGCACACAGAAAGCACTCAACTGTTAAGGAATGAATGCATGCATGAATAACTATAGAGGTGATAAAACTCAACAATAATTGATCTCATCACTTAATTTTGGATGTCATAACATCTCACCACACTTTTCTTATCATAAAAATGAATAAGTCACTTAAACTCTCAATACAATATGAAGTCAATAGTAAATATACAGAGCTTTGCAAAGTATCTCTATGTTCTATTAAAATCTTATGATCTGGGACTCCCTCGTTTGCCAAGATGGTGTAGCCAACTTTCTCCCAGATCCTGTCCCTTACAACTAAAGATCTCTGGATGTACCACAACAAAGAAGCATAGGAAGTCTCTGAAAGGTGGAAAGAACAGGGTGAGCCACCAATGGACATCAGGGCTTAAGGAACAACTTGGCAGTAAGTTCCTTGGCTTTTCTTATTGCCTCCCAAAAACATGGGACAGAGCACTGCATACCATCCAACCTGGAACTGCCAACAGGCACAGAAAGATAATCCCCAGGAAAATCCTGGTCCCTCTAGCCAAAGGACCAAAACCAGAAAAACTTTTTGAAAATACCCACCCTACTCCAGCCAAACATCAACAGAAAAAGAGTCCCTCTCCTTGACAGGAGAGAATCTTCAAGATGTAGGGCTAGGCAAAGGTTTCTTAGACTTGACATAAAAAGCACAATCCATAAATGGAAAAAAATGATACATTGGACTTATAAAAGTTAAAACTTTGGCTTTGTGAAAGACTCTCTGAAGAGGATGAAAAGCCAAGCTACCAACTGGTAGAAAAAGTTTGCAGACCACACATCCAACAAAGGATTAATATCTAGAGTATATACAGAGCTCTCAAACCTCAACACTGGGTTGGAAAAAGCAACTCAGTTAGAAAATGAGCAAAAGATATGAATAGATGTTTCATCAAAAAGGATATACAGATGAACAATAAGCACACCATTAGGCATTAGGGAAGTGCAAATTAAAACTTCTTTGTTAATGTGTGTGTTCAAATCTTTTGCCCATTTTTGATTCAGTATTGTTTCTTTATTGTTGCATTGTGAGAGATTTTTTTTGAGAGGTTTTGTTTTGTTTTCCATTCTGAAAATGTCCTTGACTAGATATGTGTCTTGCAACGATTTTCTCTCAGTCTGTGGCTTGTCTTTTCATTTATAGTGTCTTTTGAAAAGGTTTTTAATGTTTCTGCAGTCCAATTTACCATTTATTTTTCTTTGTGAATTGTGTTTGGAGTTGTATTTGAGAAATCTTGATTTAATCCAGCATCAGAGTTGTTTCTATATTTTGTTATACATTTTTTATAAGTTTAAGTTTTTCAGTAAGTTTATTTTACATATATGATGTAAGGTATGAATTACAAACTTTTTCTCTTTTTTTTTGGCCTAACCCCCCCCCCCCCATACTCCCTGTGATGGAAGTTCAGAGTCCTAACCACTGGACCACTAGGGAATTCCTTACAATCCATTTTTAAAACATTTTTGTCTATTTCAGCATATGTGTGAAGGAATAATTTAGAGGTCTTATTTAAAAGCATTTAACTCTTCCACAGAACAAAACCTTTTCTTTTTGAATCTAAAATAACATAAACCCATGAATGCAACAGACATCCATTGTCCTGTAATAAGAAAAAATACTTTTCGTACTGAATCACCAAGTCTTCCATTAGCTTCATCAAACATTTCCATTATTTACTTAGTAGCCTCATTAGATTTCCTAAAGATAAATCAGGTTGGGATTTCTCTGCTCAACACTGAAAGTCTCTAATATCCACAATGTTTTGATATTTATCATCCTAAAATACATTGAGTGTTTAATAGAAACATATCTATGGTGCCATGCTTGTTTCATGATGTATGTACTTTAATTATGTTGTCCTATGTTAACTGTTTCCTTACTTTCCTTAATATAATGCAGCTGAGGCAGAACTCTGTTTCTGGCCTATTTTTTTTTTTCCTAACATATCACAGAGCATTGAAGCAAATTCTCGGTTTCCTATGGGCAAGACTTTCCAATGATGTGGATTTCAGAGACATAAGCTCAGGAATTCAAGCATGTTCAATTTTCCAAAGCTACCTGGTAGCCAGAAGGAGAAGACAGATAAAAAAGGATATTGTAAAGATTGATTTTTATTCTGATTCATATTTCTGAGGCATGCATTTTCTTGTTGAAGCTGGTGGCTTAATGCAGAAAGGCACCTGTTGCACTCTCTGCAGTGAAACCTTTGCTATTTTTAAGGGCTAATACACCATCTGACTAAGGCCAATGAGTGAAACTTGAAGCACTAAATCAAAACAGCATCTGATATGTACTACTACCAAAAAACTTAAGTATGAAGTTAATGGTATAACATTGAACAGACTTCATTACTGACAATGGAGGCTTTGAAGACAAGCAGTTCATAAAAGATGTGGCAACTAGTTTGTGACACAGAGTTAATTTAATGGATGTTAAGCCTATGCTCTTTATTTCACCTGACTCTTCTAATAGCAGTGCCTTTAATCAATGTTTTGATTTTGATCTATTTATTTTGTTTCCTCTCTCAGTAGTTCAATTAAACAAACATTTTGTGTTAGGCAACACTGATCACAGACTAGAGGAGTACAAGGACTGTAGAGACTTTCATTGGGGGACAATGAAGTTTTCTGGGAGAAAGGAATTGAGTTTGGATTTGAAGTATGAGTTCTGGAGAAACTTGCAAGTGTTTTGGCATTAAAGAGGACATTCCAGGCAAAGAAAACAGGAGAAACACACTGAAAAATTATAAAAATTTTCCATTTTCTTAAATCATAAATTGTCATTTTTTTTTATTTTTATTTTTTTTTTTTGCGGTATGCGGGCCTCTCACTGTTGTGGCCTCTCCCGTTGCGGAGCACAGGCTCTGGACGCGCAGGCTCAGCGGCCATGGCTCACAGGCCCAGCCGCTCTGCGGCATGTGGGATCCTCCCGGACCGGGGCACGAACCCATGTCCCCTGCATCGGCAGGCGGACTCTCAACCACTGCGCCACCAGGGGAGCCCTGTCATGTATTTTTGTAGCTGGGAAGGACCTTGAAGGTCAATGATTCCATTGTCTACCAATCATGTTACATATCCCTGGAGTTGGCCCATGTGACCCTAGATCCATGAAAACAAAAAAGAGGCAGATTATATTTCTTGGCTGTATATTGTGCTAAAGTTAAAATGTCAAAATCAGCGGTCTCTCCCACTTTATTTTACATATAAGAAAGTAGCACAATGGCAGCTTTATGTACATAGATATTTTAAACAGAACAGAGGACCGCATGCTATAAATTCCACTGTTAGGCTACGTTTACAAGATGTGCTGAAATTCTAGGGAAAAGATCCATTTTCCAATAATACTTAAGAAAGGGAAAATAAAAGTCCTTTCAAGGTCAAGTGCTACTGTGAGAATAACAAGACTATTTTCCCAAGGTCATTTTATATAAAGGAAAAATATGGTTTATAAAACACAGTTCAAAACATTACAATTTCACCACCATCAAGAAAAGAAATAAAGATCTACGGACCAAATTAAAACCACTATGCTGAGGAAATACATTTCTGAATGTTATGACAGAAATAGATTTATTGTCAGTCTTTGGAAGTACATTCATTATCTATCTTTTGAAAGGTAATAAAGGGAGGGATACCTTCTAAGGGGACTAACAATGGAAGAAAACTTCACAACTAAAGATTGGAAACTGAAAGAATTCTCCTAAGTTATACAAATAATTAAGGTGACTGAGATATATGATTCTAGAAATTTTATTATGGAAACACACTGAGTTTCTTTTTCACTTATGAGGACCCTAGATTAAGTATTTCATTTTAATCAGTCAAATAAAATAACTGATTTTATTTCCTTCCAGATTTGGTTAGTGATTGGACTAAATTGCTCTCCATCAGGTCAAAATACATGCAATCCTTGCTACTCAGAGTTTCCCCTTCCTAATAAAGATCTACTTATTTTGCAATTATGAAAATGGTAGCCAGAAGCAAAGAAAAGTTTAAATTCACACTTTCTTTCAAATTGTGCAGAAGATATAAAATACTGGCTTTTGAACAATAAAGTTCTGTTATGTAGCCAGCTATGTGAAAAGGAGTGTTCCAGTTTAATAAATATTCTGGTTAACTTAGAAAACTATCAATAATAAATATACACTGAACTTTAAATATTCAGGGGTCTCTTTATTTTCAAAGTTAAATTCCACTGGTATATACACCTGTTAAAAGTCAGGTTTGTGCATCTTCCTGTTTACAAATTATACCTTAATAAAGTACTGAAAGCATTGAAAAAAACAAAGTTAAATTCAGGAAACTATTTTTACCTATGGTAATCTAATTTTCACCAAAAAATGCACTGGAAGATCTTTTCAACAATGGCTTCATTTTCTTGCCATTTTCCATTATATATTTAAAGCACAGGAAACTATATTCAGTATCTTATAATAACCTATAATGGAATCAAATCTGAAAAAAATAACTGAATCACTTTGCTGTACACTTGAAACTAACACAATATTGTAAATCAACCATATTTCAGTTAAAAATTAAAAAATAATAAATCTCTATTGCAGTGTGAATTTGGCAGAGTACTATTTAAAAATCCAAGATATATTTTTCCAGTATATTGCTAAAGGATTTACCATATATTTTTTTAATCTCACAGCTTTCCTGCTTTACCCTTAAAATAACTGTTTCAATATTTAATTTTCAATCTGTGCAAATTTGATACTTGCACCTGAACTTACACTTCTAACTGGGTTGGGTTCAAATTATAAAAAAACTATAACATTAAGTTTAGTTTAATTAGCAAAAAGTTAAGCAAGCTCAGGTGACATTTATTATACCAAATCTTACATATAATAAGTACTCTAATTAGTTGAACTGATTATTTATTCAGAAAGGAATACTCCTAGAGATTTAATTATCATGTAAAATTAAGTATTTTCAGATTTATGCTGTATCAGAAAAGATGAACCTATCTTAATTCAAATATCATCCATTTACTATGTGCATATATTGACACATACAGAAGGCTCTATGCATATATGAGCCTCGAATATTTTGGCTCAGAAAAGAGGCTATTTATAGCTGACACCTACATTCATGATTAAAATTATTTATAAAAGATTTGATTTTATCATCAGCTGTGGGAAAATGCCATAAGCGTACTAACTCCATTCATATCATAATTATCTTTCCCTCCACTGATGACTTCTTTCTTAAGAGTTTTACTGTGACCTTATCAGTTATTTATTGTTTTCTTATCTCCCTGACCTCTACATCTAACTAGATTTAAACCTGTGCAAATTCAAAAAAGTATCTTTATGCTTTAATATCCCAACAGACACACTTTACTCATGTTAATAATATGCAATTCAGCAATGCAGCAGTTTGGGAGGTAAGCTAATGCCTGATGAAACATTCATCACCTTATTATCTTCCTCTTCACTAATTCTGCTCTGTCATGTGTTTTATTTCATTCATTTCTCTTGTTCTATGTATTTTATTATCTAATATTCTTTGTTCAAAACTGAGATAAAATTGTAACTTAGTAGGAAGGTTTCTGAGACAAAACCCACCAAAGACAACTGAAAATATATAGGATAGGAAAGATTTTAAAAATTGTTCTAAAATTTAGAAGATAGATTTTTCTTTATTTTTTAAGTTTTTTAATATTCTTGTGAAAAATGCTTTCTTTTCTCTCTGATTAAACATAAATACAGTTTGAAGGAAAGAATGAAATAATTATTTAAGAAATATTTTTCGAAAGATGCACATAAAATAGTCCAGCATAAGGCAGTAAATCAAAGGACAGACACTTACAAATTAAATTGAAATCCTAATTATGATACCTTGCACTGCAAACATGCCAGTTTTTGTGAAGCTAATTAGTCTTCTAGATTGGAAAACAGTGTAATTGAGTCTATATGGTTATGCGAGATGAAATTGAAAACAATTGCATATTTCCTGACATCTATATTCCTAAATTATCAAACATAATTTTTTTATTTTTGCAGGTAATTGACTTGTAATTTTTATAGTTATTGGAATATGTTCTTGCTTTGAAAACTTTTCATAATCCATATTCAAACAACTTCATTTCAAAGGCATCAGAATGTGTTACTGTTTTAACCCATTAGTTAGCTCCAAGAAAATAATTTTTTTTTTTTTTTACTAAAAAGGATACACTTTATGGATAAGCTAATAAAATATTTCATCACACTTTCTTATGGATGGCAACGATCTTGTTTTATTATAAAATCAATATAACTATTTCAGACATATCTAAAACAGGAGAGGGGACCCTTACATCAACCAATCTGAAATGACACTATAACATTATTCTATTATTGAAACTCTTGTATGGTATTTTATATAGCTGTATATATAGTTTTATATTATGTTTGTCACTTTCAAATATGAAAAATATGAGGATTTAAAAAACTAAAAGAATATCACCTATTCAAAAAGACCCAGAAAAAAAGGGAATAAAATATTAGTACATGTTTTGAATTCACAGATGATAAATTAAGTAATTTATGTGTGAAGAAAAATAGGACAAAATTTGAGAGAGAAAGAGAGAGAGAGAAAAAGAGAGAGAGAAAATTGTTTGGTTAAATTGGCAAGCGAAATATTGTCAAGTATTGTTTGTTCAACTAATGGGTGAGTTGAACCTGTAAAATATCAGTCAGTTTCGGTCCAAAAAATTCCAAATCACAGCGGGAAATTTGAACAGATGTTTATTTTGCATTTTCCCTACCCATGTAGTGGATGTCCTGACTGACTCTGCCCCCACACAATCGCACAGAAGCCAAAGCTGATGGGAGCTATGCTACCTTGTATTTTTTATCTGGAACATGAGGCCATCTTGTTCATTGTAACAGAAGAAAACAGAGAATTCCCCCAATTAAAAGCTCTATCCCAAAAGTAAAGCTTATCACTTCTTCTCACAGCCTATTGGACAGAATTCATTATCTGTCTCTGGCTTTCCATCAAGAAGCTGCAAAATATATTCATCTTTATATATCCAGAAGGAGAAGAAAATTAGATATTAGGGAGCACTAGTGTTGTGCACTGGATAAAAATAGAGGTATTTCTGTTATATTTCAGCTAATTAGCATTCTCTATCTTAATATTTAAATAGATTCAAGTACTTAAATTTTAATTTAGATTGCTTCATTTTAATGATGAATCCATTTCTTCAGCATCCTAAGTAATTTTCTTCTTTTATGAAATATTATGATAAAATGATACTACTGAAATATATTTCTATTTGAATATGCTATTTCAGATATAGATTGTTCCCCTAAAGTTGTTGCTCTTCATTTTGTAACTATTTCGGAAAGGACAATTCTTATTGTAAGGCTAATTTAGTAAAAATAATGACTTGGGATCCAAACTTCAAAATTCTGCTGTATGACAATATGCAAAGAACTTTCCTGAGCTTCCCTGGTGGTGCAGTGGTTGAGAGTCCGCCTGCCAATGCAGGAGACACAGGTTCGTGCCCCGGTCCGGGAAGATCCCACATGCCACGCAACAGCTGGGCCCGTGAGCCATGGCTGCTGAGCCTGCGCGTCCGGAGCCTGTGCTCCGCAGCGGGAGAGGCCACAACAGTGAGAGGCCCGCGTAAAGAACTTTCCTTTCTGAACTTCATCAACAAAATGATAATAATATCTACTTTTTAGGCTGGTGATGTGTATTAAACAGAATAAAATGTTTAAATTGACTCATGTTCTCTGGTATGCCAGAGTTAGTAAAAATCTATTAGAATTAAAATGGAATCAATCATACATTTTGATAATGGCCATATAAATTAGTATTACCTTTCAGAAAAATCAGATTTTATTTACATATCAAAATCCATTTATCATATGAGTGTATAATCGTATCAAAATTTTTAACTCAAAAAATATTCTGGTGTAAATATCTTTATTTACACATTATTATCGTTTGTATGTGGAATCTTAAAAAGCCAAACTTTTAAAAACAGGAAGTAAAATGGGGTTACCAGGGGACAGGAGGTGGGAAAGACGGGACAGATGTTGTTTAAGAGTACAAACTTGCAACAACTAGTAAGGAAGTCCTAGAGACCCAACGGATAGTACAGTGAATATAGACAATAATATTCTATTCTTATCAAACTTGCTAAGAAACTAGAACTTAATTATTCCAAACACTAAAAGGAAATGAGAATTATGTACCATGATGGAGGGACTAATTATTGCTACAATGGCAAGCATATTACAATATACAAGTGTATCAAATTAACATTGTACACCTTAAATTTACACAATGTTGTATGTTAAATATATTTACATTTTTAAAAATATAAAAAATAATGAAAAAGTAAATTATTACTCCATTCGAAAAATTCTATGCAGCTATTAAAATTGTAATTATGAAAATTTAATTGAAAATATAAGGTTTGTTTATAGAGTGAACATTAAGTTGGGATTAACTGAAATATACAGCTGCATAGATATGGAAAAGATTTGGGAAGGAATTCAGAAAAAAATAAATGTATTTAATGAGTCAGAGTGGTCGAATTGTAAATGAATTTTAGTTTTTTTAAGTGTCTTTTTGGTATGATGCTTGTAAAATGAAATGATATAAAATACTTCATAATGTGTTGATAGTTCTGAGTATATTTGTTTGTTAGGCACTGATGAAAGTTTCATCAACTCTACCAGTACTTTCTATGAAGCATAGTGATGAAGACCCAATCAATAACATTTACTGAGTGATTACTATCTCAAGCACTTTAAATGTAGTATCTTAAAAGTGTTAACTTATTTAACATTTAATGTAACATAGTAAGGTTACTTCTATTATTACTCTATATGAATGAGAAAACTGAGCTGCAGACAGCTTCAGAGACATGTCCAAGGTTGCCAGGTTAGTAGGTGCTGGATCTGGGCATGAACACAGTATGTTCTCTTCACTACTGTGCACATTATTTCCCATAACTACTAAAAACAGAGTGACAGAAGTCTGTATTAAAAGAAAAATTATCCAAAATAAAAATAAGAAGGATGAGGAGAAGGAAGAAGGAAAAGGAAAGGAAGGTACGGAGGAGAAACAGGAGATTCAAGAAATAGAAAACTATATTGATTAGATAGAAATCATATTAAAACTATGACTTCAATGGAGTATTATCCAATATAAAATGGAAAGTTATATTATTTAATGTATACTAAAATGTGTCTTTTTCTGAAAGATTTAATTCATAGTCATAGCTCATTTTATTGTGCTTTGCAGATATTGCATTTTTTACAAATTGAAGGTAGTGACAATCCTTCATGTAGCAAGCATTTGCTCACTTCATGTCTCTGTGTCACATTTTGATAATTCTCGCAAATTTCAAACCTTTTCATTATTATTACATTTGTTATCATGATCTGTGATCAGTGATCTTTGATGTTACCACTACAACTCACTGAAGGCTCAGATGATGTTTAGCATTTTTTAACAATAAATATTTGTTAAACAATAACTAAAGTATTTTTAAATTAAGGTATATACTTTTTTAGGCATAATGCTACTAAACACTTACCATACTACAGTATATTTTAAATATAACTTTTATATGCACAGAAATTCATATGACTCACTTTATTGTGATATTCACTTTACTGCAAGAGCCTGGAACTGAACCCATAATATCTCCAAGGTATGCCTGTATTTAAGATTTGATATTGTTTCTTTCAAGAAAAAAGAAAATCTACCTCATTTAGCTTAGTCCTAGTAACATCAGATTTTGTATTTCATCATTTTTTTTTATATTTTAATGGTACATACACAATCTTTTTGAACGAGTCTCAGACTTCTAATTCTCTCCACCACATCATAATGCAGACCGCAGATCTTATTTCTTGCTTACATTATTATAAATGCCTTCCAATTGCCCCATCTGCCTCTATTTCCCCTTCACAACCCCACCATACACACAGACTGTTGGTCTTGGTCTCTGTTTCTCTCTCGTCTCTCTTCATACACACACTCAACACAAGTTCATCCTAAACTCTTTCTGAAACACACTTTCAAATGGGTAATTTGCTACATGAAAATTTTTAATGTCTTTTTTATTTCTTGCTACATTAAGTAAAAATGTAATTTGGCATTTTTCATCTTTTGAGCCTTACCCCTAAACCTAGAATCTCTTTCTACCTCCATTTTAGCTCTCTCAATGTCCAGCCAGAAATGGGGAAGCAGGTTTTGCCCAGTATATTAACTTCATCAGGCTGTGACAAGTAATAATTTGCATATTGCATATGCCAGATTGTCTTTTGTGCTTATTTTTATAGTAAAGAGAGTATCAAATAAGAAAAATACATTGCTGTGTCAGTTAGCAATTTCTTCATACTAAATAACCCAAAACTTAGTGGTTTAAATTATCTCATAATTCTGTGTTTAACTGGGTGCTTTTATAGTATAGATGATCTTGAATTGGGTTCTATTGAAACCTCTCTTGTCTATTGTCAGCTGCTCAGTCATGAGGTAGATGGAGGATTTAATACGTCTTCACTCACATGTATGGCAATTGGCAAACCAGGTGCATTGGTTTCCCTCCACAGGTCTTCTCACTGTCCAGCAGGCCCTAGATTATTCACTTGGTGGTTTAAGTTTTCCACATCCAACAACAAAACAGCCTCAATGTGCAACATTCTCTGCCTCTGCCACTTTTACTAAAGTCCCCCCTGCCTAGGAAATCCCATGGCCAATCCAGATACAAGGGCTGATGAAGTTGGATCCACCTGTTAATAAAAGGTTGAGACAGTATTGTAATTTATGTCTGTCTGGAAATTTCTCCATTTCATCCAAGCTGTCAATTTTTAGGCTAAAGATGTTCAAAACATCCCTTTATAATATAGGTGATATTATTATGGTGATTTACTCTATTTTCAAAGATTGGTATATTTTAACTCTATGGAAACAAAAGAATTATAATTAATCCCATTTAGTATATTAACTGAAATTACATTGTGGGACATAAAAAAATAACTGGAGCAGTTTTAAAGTAGTGTGGTAAAATATGTAATAAACACAAATAAGTCTGTATACAGATGTACACGTTAATCAAGATCACCATAAGTAGGGCTTCCCTGGTGGCACAGTGGTTGAGAGTCCTCCTGCCGATGCAGGGGACATGGGTTCGTGCCCGGGTCCAGGAGGATCCCACATGCCGCAGAGCGGCTGGGCCCGTGAGCCATGGCCGCTGAGCCTGCGCGTACGGAGCCTGTGCTCCGCAACGGGAGAGGCCCATGTACCGAAAAAAAAAAAAAAAAAAAAAAATCACCATAAGCTACTTCCAGGGTTACTATATAGTTAACAGGTCAAAATCTGATGAATGAATTCTACTCTTACTACTAAGACTACATGCTGAGTGCTGAAGACACACAAAGACAGATATGACTGCTCCAGTGAAGCAGAGCTCTCTACCTGTAGCCCACATCCAAGAAATGTTTTATTAATGAATCCTTATTCAATTCAATCCACTTATTGTGACTCATTACTCATGTCCATGCACTGTTAGGAAGGAAGAATGACAGTTGGTTCAGAGTGATATTAAGTTTAATGATTTTCTAAACCAGGATAAGAAAACATGGGGTACTGACAAGAAAGTCTGGCCAATTTTCTCATGTTCATCTCTATTTTATAATAAGATGGACCATTCAGTATAGGTGCAGAGACATTTTTACATTGGCACAAAATTGCATAATTTAAAAAATCATATCTTTTCCAAATTCTTATGAAGTGCCTCACTAGAAGCACACATTCCATCCCATTTTTTAAAATTTTTTAAAATTTTTCATGATGATCAAAAGATGATATTCATTTTATGTCTATATTTGTCCACACACGTTTTATTTGTCTTTCCATATGTGTTGTATAACGCTTTTTACGGTTGTAGTTCGCAAAGTTATTTGCTTACGAAATTAACAGAAATAGACATGACGTACCAGATAACTGAACTCGTGCTATGTTGCTCAGGCTATGAATTCTTTTCTAAGGATGTTTTCTTTTAATATTTATTTATTTATTTGGTTTCACTGGGTCTTAGTTGTGGCAGGTAGGCTCCTTAGTTGCGGCTCGCCGACTCAGTTGTGGCATGCGAACTCTTAGTTGTGGCATGCATGTGGGATCTATTTCCCTGACCAGGGATCGAATCCCGGCCCCCTACATTGGGAGTGCAGAGTCCCAATCACTGCACCACCAGGGAAGTCCCTCTAAGGATGATTTATGCATCTATGATTTTATAAAATACTAAGATACTATGATAAGAAAGTATATTTTATTAAAGACAATCTTTTGATTTACCAAACCATTATGAGTGTAAAAAATATAGATATGGTCTGAATACTTGTATAGATAGAGATATATACACACATGAGGGGTTGGGGCAGAGGTGGAAGAATGGGTACACATGTCTGTGTAAAACATTTGCATACCCTTTAAGACAATGAAATAATTTTGTTTGATGAACTCAGACTAGCTGGGAACAAAAGATGTTATTTTTATATCCATATTCCATTTCCTTAAAAATAAATTATTTTTGTATACTTTCAAAAATATTTGATATAGTTATGCTAAAAACTGGACTTTTGTATGATTTCTATTCAAAGAAAAGTGTTTCAGTGAATCACATAAGTAAATTGATATAAGTGGTACTCTATTAGAAGAAAACCAATAGTCTAGTTAAACTTATTCACAGCATATAAGTCTGAATCTTCCTCGCCATTCTTATCTACAGCTGACATCCTTCCCCTTGAGCTTAATGCTCTTGTCACCACTGTTTTAGGACTTATCTTTTGGTCATCTCATATGAATCTCAAATTCAAACTATCCATATAAGAGTTCTTCTGACCTACAAACACTGCCTCACTTGCTGTGCTCCCAGTCTGAGTTAATGACTTCACCATCCACATGCTCAGTGAAGATAGAAACCTCTATAGATGCTTAAAATCATCTGAGATTCCTCCCTATCTGAAAAATAAAGTACAAATTCCTTAAAATCAGCTCTGACCAGCATCCCCATCCATACAGATGCACATGCATTCTCTGTTTCAACCACATAATACCATCTGAAATCATTTCAGTAAGCCATGTACTCATTTCTTTGCCTTGGTGGGCAAAATACATTCATTATTTATTGGAGGTCTACCATATTCCAGACATTGCTCAAGTAGTTGAGATACACAAGTAAACAAAAAGAAAGCAAAAATAATTGCCTGCATGATTAGGCAACCTCATTAGGTTTAGTCTGGAGTTCAAGAGAAAGGTGTAGGCTGGAGATGTGAATTGGGTATCATCAGCACATAGATACGTAAATACATAAGATGAAATGAAATAACTCAAGGGTATGAGTGCAGATGGAGAAAAGAAAAAGCATAGGCTTGAGGAAGAGAAAAGGAAGGGCCAGCAATAAGACTGGTAGGCTCAACAAATGGGAGGACAGTAAGGCCAATAGATTGCTGGATGTGCAATTCAAGGATTATATGGAAATGAGATTATGAAGAGGTTACGTGTGTAAAGATTGACCTGGTCTAGGGGATAGGAGAGAGTGGCTAAGATAAGTGATGGCCAAGCTCTCTGCAGGAGAGCACTTAAAGAAAAAGAATGGCCAAAGGGTTGGCAGAATTATCTCTGTATATATTCAAATCACCAAGAAATAAGACATAAGTAGATTTGAAGAGAAAAACAATAAGAGAGAAAGTGAGTGCCTGGATATTTTTAGATGACAATACAATGATGAACAGTAGTGATATACTGTAAGACAGTAAAAGAAAAAAGTAATCAATATTGTTTGTTTCGGGGCAAGTAGAAGGAGAGAGATATGGAATTATCAATTTCCAAAAGGAAATATACTCCAACTTTAAGCACAGATCTTAGAGGTGTGAAAGAAAAACAAGTACCACTTGAGATGACTTCAGGAAGAAAAGCTTCATCAGGGAGATCCAGGTTTCTGTTACAGTAAATGGTTAAGGAAATGCTCAAAAAAGAGGTTGACAATATAGGAGATTTTGCTATTGATGAACCATGAATTCTAAAGGGTTTTTTTTTGAGGGGGGCGGGTAGAGGGGCTTGGGGTGACATTGAGACTAAAAAGGGCATATGCAAGGTTAGATGACATTCAGTAGATGACCCAGGAGGTATGAGTAAGGCTGGGGCTTCCTGTGGTAATTGCAGAAATATCACGCATTCAATCCTCACGGATCAAGTTATACAGTTTAAGCAAAAATGTGGTTGTTGCAGGGCATGAAGCACTGAGTACCCCAGTGCGCAGGGGCAACGATCCTGTCAGAGGCTAAATGGACCTGCTCTGACCATGTAGGACCATGTAGATGGAATTAAAGAGCTAATGGGAAATTTGTCTGACTCTTAAGTAGATACATACTTCTGATGAAAGTTTAAAGGCTTGGGGAATACTCCCCACCTTTGAAGGCCTAGTTGAAATGTCAACCCTTCTATCTTCTCTGATCACCATAAGGGAGCAGACTTCTTGTTTCCTTAGCACTCTGTTTATCCAACTATCACCATATGTGCCTTCCTGGCTTTCCTACTAGAGTGTGAGAGACTCTTTGGTGACAAAACAGTTTATCTTAATATTCACAGTATCTAACATAGGGTCTGGCATACATACAGTACTCAGGAAGGTGCTAGAGTTGGTGGATGAAAGCATAATTTCTAAATCAGGACTTTTCAAACTGTAATGTGCACATAGATCACACTGGGATGTCTGGGTGGGGCCCAAGGTTGTTTGTATTTGACAAGAGCTCAGGTGTTGGCTGCTGCTGCTGCTGGTCCTTAACCACACTGTCAATTGCTAGGTTCTAAAGTATCAAATGGTAGGCACTTAGACATTACAACTTTTATTATAATACACTGTTCCCTGGGTCATTAAAAAAAAAGTATCCCATTTTGCTGATTTGTTATCAATAGACTTTTTTCTTACCTTTTAAATTTTGCTTTGCTACAATCTTTACTAAAGCTTTATATTTAATTATAAATATAATGTAAAATTACATTATAGTCCCCAGGAGATTGATTCAGGGAAACTAACCATATGAAGTTTTCTGAAGAAGAGCAAAGTAGTGGCTAGAAGTCTATTTGAATAATAGCTTCTGATAAACCTGTGTTTTGTCCTTAGTGGTCAAGGGCACACAGGATCTGAAGAACTGGTCTAATGTGAAAGCATTTAACCTTGCATCTCAGGACCCAAGACGCCATTTGGACCAGGAGCTTTCACTAGGCTGTGGCTTTGCTAAGTAAGATGGTCATTTTGTTAAACAGTTTAGTTTCTTAGTAGTGGTATCTTATTAAATATACAGTACAGATTTGTGTTTAGAGGACATTCACTGTTAATATCTTGTGAACAATATTTTGAACATTTTCTGGGAAAAGTGATCTAAGATCTTACATAGTTGAACACATTCAGGGATAAAGTACAGGAATGTTGATTTTCAGAGTGGGAAAATAATCCTATTCCATTACAACATTGAATCCAGTCTGTTTCTAGACTGAATATAAAGCAGATTTATTAGTTAATCTGATTTGGAATTAACTTTGTGAATTTAGAGTTTCTTACATTTATGTTAAAGAAAAAAAAGCAATATTTTTTCTAAAAGTAACACATTTTTTAGTCATAAATATATATGTATATATTTTTCTGCATTAATTTTAATTCAATAAAAGTATAATAAAATCAGGGAAAGGGTATGATATCAAGCCTTTTGTGATAAAACTAAAAAAATAAACATTTTATACATTTGCTTACAAACTTGAAGATACATATACTGATGAAAATTTCACTGAAGTAACACCACATTATTGACACCATATCTTTAGAAATGTGTCAACTTGTTAATCACTACATTTCTACCTGGTAGGACACAGGATTTTATGCCCTTTCTAATTTAATTGCTTAGCTCTGCAGAGCTTTTAGAGCCTGATGTTTCCACAATTCCTGTTTATAGAATATTATAGAAACCTAGTTAAAGCTTTATCTGTACTCACAACATAGAAAAATCTCGAAGCATTAGACAATAAGAAATTTGCAGTGGTAATGGAAACCAAACTCCTTTATCACTTCACTCAATAAGATTTGATAGATGGATTTTATAATTAAAACTATGGTTTAGGATTTCCTTTCTTATATGACTTTCAAAGTAAAGACATTTAAAATCTCCATTAGAAAAACTAGCAATTTTAAGGATATGTATCTGTTAGCTGAACAGTTGGTGCTAGATGATCTTTATGATTAACTACTTGTAAATTACAAAGTAAAAACTTTGAAATATATAAACCAAATTTATATACTGAAGATTTCCCACAGTGTTAAGTTTGAAAAATATACTAATACTGGAAATGAAATACAGATTATATAAAGATAAAGCTTTGTTTTAAAAATATCTTTGGCTGTACAGAAATATTGATATATAATGTAGCCATCTCCATATTCTAAACAAGTTATTATTCTTCAAATGAAGTTAAAAAGAAGTCAGCGTAATTTCTTATAATTTCTTGTGATCATTTAAAAATTCATTTATCCAGTAAACACAGAAATAATATAAAGTATCAAAGAGTGCTCAGGCCTTCTTTTTTTTTTCAATTCAAGTAAATGTTTAAAATTACATGCTGGAAAACAGTTCTTCCACATTTATTTAAGAAATAGTTTATGTTAAATAAGTTGGTGGGGAGAGGTAGTCAGTAAGCAGGTAGCCTTTCACTAGAGTAAAGATATAGCCAGTTATTTTAGTAAAATCAGTTTATGGCTTGGCTAGAGGTACCCATCGAAATCAAGAAGAAAGCATTCTTCTTTTCCCAAGAAAGAGTCTCTATTTATTTATTTTCTTCCAATTTATTAAACGTAATCCCTGACTACAGCCTATAGTATTTCCACCCTATCTGAACAGCAGATTTTACTGTCCTTATTCAAAATCCACCTTTCATTTTATTTGATCAAATTACTTATAATTTTGTATAATTCTCACTTCTCAAACTTCTGATCTGGAACCAAAAAAACTTCATTCTTATGATATGTGCTTTATGAAGCACTTAATGAAGATAAAATCTTCTGTCTCCAAACTTATCTTTCTTTTATTTAGGAGGAAAAAGAGCACTTTCATTTCTTTAAATAAATTTTAGCACATGGGTTTCAAACCCCTTCGATTTTTTTGCTCCAAAAAATGGTACAGCCACATTCATTTTCTCCTTTATTCTCTTTTGCTAATAGTTTCCTATTCAAAGATATCATTTATATATTTTCATATATATAATATATAGATCATGCATATCTTATAAGATACCTATTATTATATCTTATATATCTTATATCCATCTTATATATAGTATATGATATATAATTATCACATAATACATATATATCTTAAGAATTAAAAGAAAATCAAAGAATTCTATCTTGACTTTAATGCTTTTTCTAATTTATGTCCCTGACCCAAAAATTATATTTGACCTATATTTAGTTTATATATTTTATTCTTTCTTTATTCAAGCCCCTAATCACTTTAATCCCTATGGAATTATGAAGCATACATTTTCAGAGATCATAAGAACAGTTTCTTTTTCACATAGGCCACTTTCAGACTCTTTTCCTGTCTATTTCTTCCCTTACCATTGAATTTACAACCTTTGGTATTAAATTTTGTTCTCCAGCCCAGCCTTCTTAAATGTCTCTCTGGCTTTTTTAACACTCCAATGTCCTGAACTTCCTACCTTTTCTATTGATACTTTTCTCTCCCTCATATCCTATTTTCCTTTAAAATGTAAATTCAATAAATCTTAAACTAAACTCATTTATTTTTCAATACCAAACTACTTCTTTGTTTCAGTATCAATTTTTCTATTATGAAAATATGAAAAACTTGATGTCAACAAATTTGAAAATTTATGTTTAATGGACCAATTCATGCAGCATCAATAAGATAAATGGCTAACTTCACACAAGAAAATGGCTGAAATCCCACAGGAAACAATGTAGACAAGAAGGAACTGGAATGGTTTCCCACTCAAATCTGGAGCAAAGCAAGGATATCCTATTGGTAACTTCTATTAGATATTATACTAAAGGGCCTAGGTAGTGGAAAATATTGTTTTAAGTTAATAAATTAAAGGCATAAGACCAGAAAGATAAAAGGAAAAATGTCTTCATTTGCAGGTAACATGATCCAGTATGTAGAAAATCCAAAGGGTGAAAAAATGACTAGAACTAATAAATGAGTTTAACAGATTCACAAGATACAAGAGCAATATTCAATATCTTTATATACTAGCAGTAAACAATCTAAAATAAAATTAGAAAATTTTTCTATTAATATTAGCATCAGAAAGAATAAACTATTTTGGAATGAATTTAATAAAAGAAGCATAAGACTCATGTATTGAAAATTATAAAACATTGTGAAGAGGAAGATATAAATAAATGGAGAGATATTCCATGTTCATTGACTGGAAGACTCAATATTGTCACAATGGCAATTACCACCAAGTTGATCTATAAAGTCAATGCAATCTCTATCAAAATCTCCACAGGCTTATTTATAGAAATTGAAAACTTCACCCTAAAATGCATATTGTAAAGCAAAATAACTAGAATAGCTAAAACGCATCATAAAAAACACATTTGAAAAATTACAGTATTTGATTTCAACTTATTTTTTTTAACATCTTTATTGGAGTATAATTGCTTTACAATGGTGTGTTAGTTTCTGCTTTATAACAAAGTGAATCAGCTATACACATACATATATCCCCACATCTCCTCCCTCTTGCGTCTCCCTCCCACCCTCCCTGTCCCACCCCTCTAGGTGGTCACAAAGCACCACAGTAATGAAGACAGTGTATAATCAGGGCATGGACAAGCATACAGATCAGTGGGCTGGAATTGAGAGTCCATAAATAAACCCCTACTTTAAGGTCATTTATTTTCAACAAAGATGCCATACAATTTAAAGGGGAAAGGGTATTCTTTTGCAAATGATGCTGGGGCAACTGGATATTCATATGCAAGAAAGAAAAAAAGGAGAAGGAAAAGAAGATAGACCTTTATGCACACCATACACAAAATTTAACTCAAAATGAATCATAAACCCAGAAATTCTACTTCTAAGAGTCTACCCAAGATAAATTTTTCCAATATGCACACAAAGACACATATGCAAATGTCCACAGCAACGTTAACTTTTTGTAAGAATCCGAACTGGAAACAATTCAAATGGCTGTTAAGTGATGAGTTGGAGGGGAAAAAAGAGGAATATGTCCATAAAATTAAAAATTTAGTAATTGAAAGGAAAGAAATACTGATACATGCTACAACATGGATGAACCTCAAAAACATTATTCTAAGTAAAAGGACTGAGATTCAAAATAATATTATTACATGTTTCTTTTTATATGAAATGTTTAGAAAAGGCAAATTTATAGAAACAGCAGAGGAGTGATTTTCCTATGGCTGAGAATGGGAGTCAGATTAATTGTAAACAGATATGAGACCACTTTCAGGATGATTAAAATGTAGCGAATAACCAACCACTTGGATTTGTCTCAGAAGAAAATGTTTCCCGGGATGTGGGACTTTCAGTGTTAATTTACTAAAGTTATTGAATTGTACACCTACAACAACAGAAGCTTATAATAGGTAAATTAATAAACAGCTAAATAGGGCTTCCCGGTGGCACAGTGGTTGAGAGTCCGCCTGCCGATGCAGGGGACCCGGGTTCGTGCCCCAGTCCGGGAAGATCCCACATGCCGTGGAGCGGCTAGGCCCATGAGCCATGGCCGCTGAGCCTGCGTTTCTGGAGCCTGTGCTCCTCAATGGGAGAGGCCACAACAGTGAGAGGCCCACGTACCGAAAAAAAAAAAAAAAAAAAACAGCTAAATAAAGCTGTTTAAATAACAGAATAATAAAAATACTAGACATACTTCACAAGTAGTGTTTTGATTACTAAAGTAAACATACAAGTTTAAGACATATATTGGGAAACTGTAAATGTCAAAAAAAAGTTTCTTAATTTACTGAAAAACAAAAATTATAAACAAAATTTTATATTTTTATTGTATTCATTTCTGAAGGTTAGAAAATTGTGTATAAAATTTTCAAAGAAAAGGCAAATTTACTGTTTAGGTTATGTAAAAATGAACTTTTCAGTCCAATCATAAATTAAAGACATTACTGTTTGTAGGGCAAGTTGACAGTTAAGAGACTCTCTCTAGATTTACCCATCTTTCTGGCTGGGGATATACATTTTGTTAAAAAAAAAAAAAGTGTTGAAATTTTAACTTCCTTTTTTTCTATGTAAATATAACATGTACAAAGCAGAATTGGCCTTAGTGAGCCATTTTATTAATGGCTTATCAATGAAAATATTGATAAGCATCAATAATGTTTATCAATGAAAATATTTTCTTCTTTAATATAAAAGCAAACAATGATATTTTTAAATAGTTTTATTTTATTCCTTAATGAGGAGAGGTTAGAGGATGTAAGCATACTTCATTTCCCACTATTCTACACATCTCTAAGAGATTATGAAGAATTATAGCCAGAGGCATTTCACAGTTTTAGGCTACCAGAAGGAAAGCATGTGCATCTCCACCAGAACTTTACTCTAACCTCCCAGAGCAGAGCTTAATTAGTGCCCTTTTTCAAGGAATCCCTTTTTTCCCAACCACAGGGATACTAAAATATCCACCCAATAAAAAGTAGAGGTGGGGGAACTTCCCTGGTGGCGCAGTGGATGGGACTCCATGCTCCCAATGCAGGAGGCCCAGGTTGAGTCCCTGGTTGGGGAACTGGATCCCGCGTGCATGCTACAACTAAGAGTTCGCATGCCACAACTGGGGAGCCCACCTGCTGCAACTAAGGAGCTGGTGAACTGCAACTAAGACCAAGTGCAGCCAAATAAATAAATAATTTTTTAAAAAAAAAAAGTTTAAAAAAAAAAGTAGAGGGGGAATTAGAGGAGAGAAAGGAGTTAGACCAACTACTTCTCATCCCTACTACCTCCAGAATGAGGTTGAAGAGGCTGTAGAAACACCTAAATAGGTAAGGGAGAACCTAGTAGAGTCTGAAAACATTTCTAGAGGATTGAGAAACTTGCAAATCTATTTGTGAGTCTCTGCATCCAGCCTAGCACTGGAGTATCCCTGAGCTTATAGTTCAGAAAAAGCTGAGAGAGTCACTGACATTAATAGAGACAAAAGAAAAAAACAATTTCCTTTGCTAAGATTTCTTTTGGCTAGAAACATGGAAGACAGATGAGTCTGTAACACTGAATGCTTACCAAAAAGCTCTACTATAAATGGATTAATCCAAATGACATTCTTTAAAGTAATGGATAAATTTATTTCCTTCCATTCTCCCCCTAACCTGCCTTCAGCAAGATTAAATCTTGAAAGAAAGAAAGAGGGGAGACAGGGGGAACTAGCTCTAGAAAGTAAAGATGATATATTTTTTGATATTTGAATATTATGTACAAATTTTCAACTACAAAATTTTTCAAGTCTTAGAACACGTGCTGCAATGCTTTTAAGAAGTTTTTTTTTTCTGTAAAGGAGAAAAGAGAACATGGTAGTAGAAGCAGGAGGGGTTAAGGCATTTATTTTCTTTTGCTGATAACATTATGATTTTCTCTTTTAAGTCATATATTGCCTAAGTCAATAAATTCCGTCCCCAAACAAGTATTTACTTTTAGTGGTTAAAAATTCCTATCTTTCCAACTTACATATTTTTCTCTCTGTTACTTTTTACGGTATCCCTGGCTAAATCTCTCTCTCATTCCTCCCTTAAACTGTATCAACTATAGTATAAAATTTCATGGGAAATTTTTATTAAACAGGATATTCTAACAAAAGACTCATTTATAGTTTGACATAACTCAGAAAAAAATCTCTGAGGAGATGAGTGAATGTATGTTCCTATTTTGCATCACAAGGTACATGGGAAAGGATAAGATGGGGTCAAACTGGGTCTTCTCCAGACTTCTAGAAAGTTCACTGGCAATATGTAGAACCCTGTGAAACTGGTAGTGAAGAATCAGACCCAAAGTTATTCTGCATTTCTTGCCTAACCTACAGACAAACATGCACCTGTGTTTTTCTTCTCTCTTAGCCTAACATTAATTTATAGTTACTATGTTTCTGTTCCTTTTGACATTTGATAGTTCCTTTCTTTAACCAGATAGAAATTCTTAAAAGTACACCCAGTAACGTTTGTCCTTCTCCAGATAATACATGTTACAAAAAGCTGCGCTAAAAAGATGTCGTGTTTTAAAATTTGTTTTTAACTGAGTTAAACATTCATTTGTATTCTCTGAACTGGAATTATGCACCTATTCATTCAAATTAAACTGCACATATTGAAACAAATCAGTGAGGTAAAACTTAACATTATGAAACATACTATGAAAATGCCTAAAATTTTCTGTGACCTAAAAAATACTCTCCTAAAGTCAGCAATCAACATATTCGTTGTAAAAATACTCAAAAATCTCTCATTTTAATGAGGGTAATATGCTATACTGCCTTTAGGAACTAGTGGCAGTTTTATTAATTATTTTATCAGTTGTATCAAGAGACATATTTACCTCAAATTTCATTCAAGTCATGTTATGTGACTTCACTATTATAAGAAATTCAGGATAAAATATCTGTGCCTTGTCAAAAAAAATAAGGATTGAACACTCAAATGTAACAAATGATATGTATCATAGTGTAATCTATATACTTCATGGTATTGCCTGTGTCTGATGGAAATTTGAAGAGTCAAATAACTAACAGGTAAAAATATGCTGTAAATAACACACCGATAAATGCCCATGGGAAGAAAAGAAAACCTGAAGAGCAGGGTAGAATTCAATTATTTTCTCTTCTAATGAGTAGCCTATCATCAATGATATTACAAAGGAGACAGGATTCTAACTCAACAGGACGAATACACAAGCTGACTGACACAAACATCCATAATGCAAAACAAACTTCTTCAGACAGATTTATGCAGTAGCTAGAATGTCTATTTCGAGCGTCTTCAGCTTTTATCTTCTGTATACTGTATGTTAGAACGCAGATCTTGCTACTATACTTCCAATTCAACAAACGACAGATAACAGGGTTCACTATTTTTAAATGCAAGTTAAAGAGCAAACAAAATGAAGCAAACCAGAGATCTATATTATGCATTTAGATAGTAATAAACTGTTGTGTTGCAAATGCAAGTAAATACAAGGATGATTAAATTAAAGAAGGGCAACTTCTGGGCACTTAAATACTTGTGTGTTTAAGAATGAAGGCATTCTCCTACGTAATCAAAGTACAATTATCAAAATCAGAAAATTTAATGTTGATACAATGCCATTATCTAATCTGTAGTCCATAGATAAATTTCACACACTGTTGCAAAAACGTCTATTATAATTTTTTTTCCCAGTCTGAAATCCCACCCAGGATTATACATTAAATGTTGTTGTCATGTTTCTTCAGTCTACTTTATCTGGAGTAATCTTTTAGCCTTTTTTGTAATAAATGACCTTAATATTTTTTAAAAGTACAAATATATAATTTTATTGAGTGTCCCTCAATTTGGGCTTAAGTGATATTTCCTCTTGTTCAGATTTAGGTTTTTCTTTTTGGCAGGAATACAGAGAAGCGATGTTGCATCTCTGTCAGTTTGTCCCAAAATTGGTTCCCCCATCCTACCACCATAAAGTTACTACTTTTCCCTTTGTAATTAACATGTAACTGGTAGGAGATACTCTGTGATTCTATAAAAATCCTATTCATCATTAAATATTCACCCACTAGTTACAGTATCAAGATGAGTCTTGCTTGAATTATTGTACTGACAGTCGCCAAATGGTGAATTTTATATATTTGACAAGATGTAGCTTTGTTCCAGTAAAGAGCTATTATTACATTTCATTTCCATAGTTCTTATTTTTCTGAAGTGCTACCGGTGGACAGATTCTGCAACCATAAATAAATACTATTGTACTAATATCTATAATGCATATAAAGATTATTTTCCTAAAAGCAGTCTCTTTAACAACAAAATTTAAAGAAAGGTGCTTTTTGTGTTTCCTTCTCAAGTGATTCTATTTCATCCTGAGGTTGGCACATCCTGAGGTTTAAATATTTATTTAAAGATAAATAGTATTTTTAGCATATGCTTTTGCTGCCAACATTTTCTACTTTCTAGTAACATGTTTATTTCATTTTTTGCAGATTGTTTTCAAAGACCACATTCCCCTTTGCCCACAAAGCTACAAACATTTTCATATGTATCTAGAATCACTTCCGATGTTTTCACTTAACTCAAAATACATGTTATTACCAATAATGATATTAAGCCTACAAATGATAGCTTCTTGCATTGATATGAAACCTGCTATAAATCAGTAAAAGATTTTTCCATATTTGCAGCAATTCTGGAACATAAGCAAGGTTTTTATAGCTCTTTCCTTCTTTCATATAAAACGAAGATAAGGTTATTGCTGACATGGAATTGAGAGCTGATAGAGTAAAGGCAAAGCTTAAAATTGATGGAAATATTTCAAACCATTTCCTAAGGAAAAGGTCTAAATCCAATGAAGAAAATTACATACTGTTATTTTAAAACTAAGTAGTCAATATGAAAAGCAATTTGCAAAAAAAAAAAAAAGTTGCTCA
Source organism: Tursiops truncatus (assembly GCF_011762595.2). NCBI lineage: Eukaryota > Metazoa > Chordata > Mammalia > Artiodactyla > Delphinidae > Tursiops > Tursiops truncatus. Next base: position 82,270,821 of record NC_047036.1, read on the forward strand.
GGTCATTTAAAAGCAAAGATTTGTGTTCATTCAGGAAATGAAATATTTTGCTTCACATTCTAATCATGCACTAAAAACCCTAATGATTTTCTACTTGAAATTTATGGAATTTCAAACTATTAGAGAAGCCCAACATACAGTAATTTACTATTATTATTTTACTTGTGTTTTCCATGAATTGTTATCACTACTCTATTTGGTCTGAGCACAAGTTATAATAGGAAAAATATCCAAGTATGTTATAATCATTTATTATTGAACTGAAAAAGTCATGTTCTCCTCAGCAACATTATTCTGGGATATCTATCCATGAGTTCATTTTGATCAGATATCTATAGATCTAGAACAGATTTCTATCTTATACCAAAAGATTTGTCTAAAATTCAGTTAAGCATTGATCTCTTTGACAAAATAGTTACATACACACACAACACACATTATTTTCTAATATGGCACCTAAATTCCCTGCCTATGATCAATTATTATAAACTATTTCATTTCCTTATATGTAAACTTATGTACTGATCATGATCCTCATTAGAATATAAATTTTAAAATGGTAAATATTATGTCTACTCTATTTACCACTTCTTTCTACCACCTAGTACAATGTCCTGACACCTTTTTGTGTTCAATAAATGAATTCAATGAATTCACTAAAATAAAGTCAAACTTTTGTGGAAAATGTTGTAGGCTAATTCTGTATCATGCGAAAGTCACTTCAGTGCATTAGCTAATAGGTTTAATCCCTTAGATTGCTTAGGTCAGATGCTGTTCTGTTTTTAAATATCCATAAGTCATTTTTTTAAAAGTGCTTGAGACCTGCATGGTATTTCATTTGCATTGTCCCACCTGCCAACACTCGTGTTACTGGCCAAAAAAGATAGAGCCTGAATTAAAATAATACCGAACATAACTATAATAAGGTCTATCAGATCCATAACTGAATCTCCCATGACCCCTCAGGTACCTTCTCCACTATTTCAAATTGTGGATAGCATCCACGTCAGTTAAGGCAATTTCAGTGATTCCTTAAAGAATTTATTTATTTATTTAATCATTCATTCAGTCTTTCTTTCCTGGCTGAATCAAAGTTGAGTGAAGAGCTTCCTAATCATTCAGCATTATTATTCTCTGGTTCCTTTGTATCTAGTCTGTTATTACACTTCCTAGCCCTCCTGAATGCTGTGCCAACAGCTATATACCCACAAACTTGTGAACTGCTTTGAATCCACCTCTACTCCCTTTGTTTCAAATTTCCTTGTACTCCATCGGTGTCCTTCATTTTATTTTACTTTTTTCATGCCTTAGATCCCTTCCTTCACATTATGATCAGGGATAAAATGCACTATTCACCATGGCTTGAAGTAGAACTCCCCTAGCTACCTGCTTCTGGTAGTTGCCACTCAACTATGCATTCACAGGGCTGGAGGTGCCCAACTCTGTCCCTGGCCTGTTCCTGCAGGAAGGGCAGTGGGCTGCGGTCACAGCGCCACCCTTCTGGCTGGTGCTCATAATAGACTTAAGTCTGAACAGTAGATCAAAGGCTTACATTCAAACCATAGTTAGTTGATTAGTAAGTTATCTTCTATATTTCAAAAGACTATCAGAAATTCAATAATTGGTACTCAGTGTTTTACGTCACATGTTTAACTGTCCAAGTCTTGATGGAATAAACACAGGAAAATGAACTAATACTGAAAAAAATGCAGTCTGATAAAGAAAGAATAGCATGATATATTACAGTTTTTAAAGGAAAGTTACAAATAATAGAGGAGAGACCAGCTACCTCAAAAAAGGGGAAATGGATTGAAGAAAGTCTGTAACAGGAAACAATGAGGATGCCGTAATTTAGGTTAAAATAATGGACATCAACTTTAACTCACGACCCTTTAAAAATTAATTATCTGTCTGTAAAGAGGCCTGGAAGCTCCTGAGATCACTGTTCCTGCCATCAGTACTCATATAAGGTTCCCATAGCATCCAAATATGGGCCTTTAATACTGTCTTTAAAGCAGACGTAGAGAATGGACTTGAGGACACGGGGAAGGGGAAGGGTAAGCTGGGACGAAGTGAGAGAGTGGCATGGACATACATACACTGCCAAATGTAAAACAGATAGTTAGTGGGAAGCAGCAGCATAGCACAGGGAGATCAGCTCGGTGCTTTGTGACCACCTAGAGGGGTGGGACAGGGAGGGTGGGAGGGAGACGCAAGAGGGAGGAGATATGGGGATATATGTATATGTACAGCTGAGTCACTTTGTTATAAAGCAGAAACTAACACACCATTGTAAAGCAATTATACTCCAATAAAGATGTTTTAAAAAATGAAAAAAAAATTCTGTCTTTAAGTTTTAATTATTAAAGTTAACAGATATAGATGGTATGCAGCAATATTAAAGTGTGCTATTAAAAATAATACATACATTATAAATTATAATTTTATAGAATTAAGATATAATAATGTTAGACTATTTCAACACCTAAAAAAATTGAGTCAAATGATGGTGGGCACCTACTTACATGCTGTCTTTGGTTTATATGCTCCCAGGTAATAAAGTCCTAGTTGTGAATATTTTTTTATCTACATGAGATGATGGATGTTTAAACTTCAGCAATCATCATTTCACAATATATGTAAGTCAAGTCATTGTTCCATACATCTTAAACCTACACGGTCCTGTATGTCAAATACCTCTCAATAAAATGAAAAAAAATCCTAGCTGTGAAGCAGATGCCCCAAATAAAGGGCATTTTCCAACCACCTGGAGCTTCATGAATTTCACCCACAGAATACTGTCTCCACTTGAGCTGGCACCACCCATCACCAAGACCCGCTGCCCTAAGTTGCTCTCCCTTCCATCAGCTCCAGATAGAAGCCGATCAGCTCGTCAGATTTTTAGTTTCTCAGAATCCAGCCCCTCACTTGGTGAGCACCAACAGGCATGGTGTGCTTTCCATACTCCAAGACTTTCTCTAGTTCCTTCCCAACTTAGGCTAAACAGACACCCATACATGCACACTACCCGTAGTACGCCTAATAAGCTCAACATAATGGGATGAGGTCCAGGACATTTAATGGCAGTGGTGGTTGTGGGGAACTCCCTGGGGAATTAGGCTGAGGGCACAGAGTGACAAAGTACAACTGTCTCATATGATGATTCATTTCTACTTCAACATTTTTATTTATCTGCCTTGCATAAGTTACTCAATTATTTTATATTTTAAAACTTTACTTCTGAACACAATAGGTTTACTATGAGGCTTGTGTGTCAAGGCAAATAGTTAACAGTTATTCCATGTTATCTTCTAACCTATAATTATTTCTTTAACATCTCACTACAAATTTAAAAATTATACTTTGTGATACAATTAAACACCTTACACTGAAGAAAACAAGGGGAAAATGTTCTATCATTCATTCAGAAAACAATAATGAAATAGCAATTCGGGTATGGTTTATTCCAGCCAAATTTGAATTTCAGATAAACAATGAATAATTTTTAATATAAGAATGTCTCAAATATTGCATGGAACATACTAAAATTATTTGTTGTTTATCTGAAATTCAAGTTTGGCTGGGTGTCCTGTATTTTATCTGGCAACCCTAAATTAGTGTAAAGATTGGCATGAAATTGACGTGACTGTATTATACAGGAATATTACACCTTTACTGAAGAATACAAGAAATCTAATCTACACATTTAAAAATGCTTTTTCCCCAAGCAGAAACAGAGGCTCTATGAACTTGTAAACTGACATTTGAAAGCTTGATATTTTGACTTCTAGCATGGAAAGCACCTCGAGAAAATATCACTGAAGGGTTGTGATCACTAACAAGGTCTGTGTTATAGTGAAAATTCAGTAAGGCAGAGAGATAGTGTATTTTGTTGTTTTTTGTGAAGGTTAAAAACACATTATTTAATGTGTCACTTAATATGTACTTAATAACATATTGGAGTTACTAATGAAAAAGAGAGGGAAGGACTCATAACAGTGGACTGAAAAACATGTGGCAAAGATAAGGACCATGACCCTTGTGGTTTATGATGAGGAGCATTTTAACTTTCTTAGTACCAAAAGGTTATCAGAACATTTCCAAAAGAAAAATGTGAATAGCATTCTACATACTGAATATAACTTTTACAGTAACTCTTACTCAAGAAAAGCAGTTAACTACACAAAATATTCACTACCACACGACCATCATCTTCACTCTCATTACCCCTGGATATTTCTTGAGCTCATATGAGCTCCTGAAGCTCAGGGTCAAAGCCCATACTGTCCAGCACTCTACTTCCCAGAGCACTTTGCTCATTGCATAATGTCAGTGAACAATCTGCCCATTTAATTCAAATTAATTACACTGCACTCTGACCAAAGCATACTGGACGCTATCATTCACAAGGGGAAAAGTACTTGGCACAAACCTGGTGGCAGATAAGCAGAAGAACCAAACCATACTTCACAGATGTTATTGTATATGCCTGGACACCAGTAAACTACAGAATGGGAAAACCACTAATGTGCTTATCATATGTGTTTCTTATGCATTTTTATCAGAAAGAAATAGAAAATGGCAAATAAAGACATCATAATCCCCAAGTAGTCTATGTGTACATGATATGACTTAAAGTCAAGATGTAGAACTAGTGTTGAACCATTGAACATACTCCTTACAAATGAGTTCCTCCTACACTAATCAATTAGCTTTTTGTATTGTCTACACTTAGATAATATTAGACCTTTGCCATCTTCCCAATGAGGAGAAATTATCTGTTTTTTAAACAAGATATTTAACAAATATCATACTTCCACAAGGAAGTTTATATTTTCTATATCTTTATTTCCACTGATAATAGCAGAATATATTTCTAGAATATTAGATGATTTAGAAAAACATCTATTCTTCCTGTCTCTTGTTTATGGATGGTAATAACAACGGATTATTTTTCACAATAGTTCTGATTGTTATATTGTTCAAATTTATGAGTTAAGAAAGTCTCTTCAATGAAGATTTATTAACACAAAGTGTTCAAGTGAAGTGTTATGTTTGGAATTTTGATATTTCTGAAATGTGAATTCATCATTGTTTTATAAAAGGTAAAGTACTGTTCAAGGCTCCATTGTGCTTAACCCAATAAGCACTTCACATTTCAGCTTGACAAGACAAACAAACCTTCTAATGTAAAGTTCAGAACCTTTATATAAAATCCTTTGGGAGCAAAACTAAATACCAAATCTTCAGAACACATTTTTTTCTGGTATTAGCAGAGATATCAAAGGCATGACCACAATGTAAAATACTGACCTCACCAGATCACTTAATTACATGAATGCAAGCAAATCAAGGCCGGGACCTTGGTAAACCATCAATCAGGCATGAATGAAATCACAAGAATGGCAAATCTTCTTAAATTATAATTCATATTTAAATATTGTGAAAAATTAAGTGGTTCATTTAGCTTTTACGCATTAGAATGCATGTGTAAATCTGTGCAATTAGAAAGACAAAAAAGTTCAATGTTCAATTCTGAAAGCAGAATTTCTGCAGCAAAAGATCACTAATGGGAGATTGTCATGTCCCTCAAGTGGGCTGGGGCAGAAAAAGGTACAGTAAGTCCCCTATATATATGAACCTTCAAGTTGCAAACTTTCAAAGATGCAAACGTGCGTTAGCATGTCCAATCACGTTAAGGCAATGAGTGAAACTGCAGCTTGCCCTCTGTCTCCTATTGCTGACGATCCTTCAGCTCTATATCTCCCACCTCCTCTCCCTCCTCCAGTCAGTAACTCTTCTTGCCTGTTCACTCGATGCCAGCCCCTGTGTGCCAGCTGTTGTACGGTACTACTTTACTTTTCAAGGTACTGTACTGTAAGATTAAAAATGTTTTATTTTTTGTATTTGTTTTTTATGTATTATTTGTATGAAAAGTATTATAAACCTATTACAATACAGTACTATATAGCTGATTGTGTTAGTTGGGTACCTAGGCTAACTTTGTTGGACTTATGAACAAATTGGACTTACAAATGCACTCTTGGAATGGAACTTGTTCGTATGTAGGGGACTTACTGTTTTCATTTTCTATTGCTGTTATAATAAATTACAACAAATTTAGTGGCTTAAACAATGCAAATTTACTATTTTACAGCTCTGTAGGAGTCTTATGGAGCAAAAACCAAGGTATTGGCAGAGCCATGTCTTTTCTAGAGGTCCTACGGGAGGATCCACTTCCTGTTCATTTGGGACACTGACAGAATTCAGTCCCTCATAGTTGTAGGACTGAGATCCCCGATTCCTTGGTATTTGTGAGCTGCGGGCCTTTCCAGCTTCTAGGAACTGCCCCTATTTCTTCGTTTATGGTCCCCTTTCACATTTTCAAAGCCAGCAACGGCAAGTCTAATGCTTTGCGTTGCTACTGCTTCTCCCATCTCATCTCTGTAACCCCGTCAGGAAGGGTGTTCTGCTTTAAGGACTCAAGAGATTGAATTGGGACCACCTAGATAATCCAGGATAATCTGCCCACCTGAAAGTCAGTACCCTTAATCACATCTGTAATGTCCCTTTTGCCATGTAAAGGTGACATATTCACAAGTTCTGGGGTTTAAGACATGCCATTTTGGGGTGGAGGAAGGGCATTATTCTGCCTACTAAAACCATCATATATAAAAACATTTTGAAGGGATGTCTCATGATTTTACATAGTTGTATAAAATAAACAACATAGTCATTTTTACAGAGTAAGCAGTTATAGTATCGTTATAGTATAGCATCGTTATCCTATAAGAGATTTTAGGATCCTAAAACATGTCAATCAGTTTGGCACATGCAATGATATATATTGGTGTTGATTAAAAGGAAAAAATATGTTATGACTCAGAACTATTTCTGAGATTTCTGAGTAGGACAAATTATAAATGGCAGCCTTAATAAAATCTTCTAACAACAACCAAAAACATCTCTAATAATCACCTTTAGGAATATTCACAGCAGTATTCAGTAAAGTCCGTTGAACATCAGTGTAATTATTACTCATCTAAAAATCATATTTCTTATGAGCTAAACTTCCTTTAGCGTTTTCAACCATGCTCACTGGGTTCTTTCCCCGAAACACTTGCATTGGCACCCAATCATTGTTTTGCATAGGTTTCAGGGACAGTGTCTTCCTTCTCAACTAGGCTATAAATTTAGAGGGCAAGAACTATCATACAGGTGTTTTTTGTGTCCCTCTTCCACAGTCTCCCACTCACAGCCTCCTACAACGATTACCACATGCTATGCAATAAATATATTGATTTTGCTTTCTCTAGTACTGAGGTACATGTATCCATTCCATTCCAGGGTATATATTACCCTGCCTATTTGGACATTATGAAGAAATTTATTTTGGAAGTTATCTAGAAAGATTTCCCCTGGGAACAAAGCTACGTATTCTTGGCATATATGGATTGGCTACACTGACACCTGAGTGTGAAACTTGAGAACATTAGGCTCAATTACATGTTTACACATGTCTAGTGAATATAATCACCATGTCTGAAGCATCTATTTTTAAAACACCTAGGCTTCTAGTAAATAGTAGGTGTGAAATTAAGATAACTTGTTGGTATTCCTAGTTATATATTTCACCTGAAATTTTTAATAGTAGGGTGTAAATGTGAACAGATTTGATTATACAATCATCCTGTTACTGGGGAAATTTGGCTAAAAAGTTTGACATCTTTTGGAAAGATGGATTTAATACATACTATTTCTTTTATATTTGTTGCCTTCTTCACTGCCTGCTTGGAATAAACCTGCTAAGTGTGTTATTTGGAAAATAAAGCATAAAATTTCTTGTTTAAAGAGATAACAAGACTAGAAAGCCATGAAGGTTATTCACAGTTGCCAAGCTGATAAATGAGACTAAACAGAAAATAGATCCAAAGTATAGGAATCAATTGAGGTTTCCTAGTAAGACATTTGCTATAATTATAATGTCATCCTTGATAAATTGAGTCTTTTATTCCTCATCTATAAGCTATCTAGTACTTTCCCCAAAGAAGACAAAACTGCTAATTAAATGGTGCATTTTGTTTAAAAAATCAGTTTTTATATCACAAATTTATTTAGACAACTACTTTACACCTGTAAATATGTTATTTAAAGAATATATTGTGGCAATGACACTTTTATATTCACCAATAGTTTTTACGATATTTTAAATACTTTATAATGAATGTTTATACATATTTGCCTACTATTGTTTTATAAATGAAAGAGGATCCTATTTTCTTTCAATAATTAGTGTAAAGTATCACTTAGTTAACATTTGTGGCAATAGTGAATTATTAAGAATCTTGGTACCATCAAAAAATCATATTTGTTAACAGCACCGCCAAATCTCATCAGAAAATCGTTTATTGGGAAGCTATCAAGCTCAGGGTGGCAGATTCAAGTTTTCCAAAATTCTAATTTTCCCTTGAAAGATAAACTTTTTGTCTTTGACTACAATACTGCCAGTTATCTTTCCTTTCAGTGACAGGCTCACTTTGTTTATTTTTAAGGAAATCAAGTCAATGTGTGAATAACCATAGTTACTTGTCAGATACTCTTTCAGATAAACATAGCATAGCGTACTATGAAGTAAGTGGCTAGTTCATATTACAACTATAACAATCTCACAAGTGTTTCTCTTAGAGATGTTACCATACTTTGGTTTGCAGCAGAAGTGCTTTATTTAAAATATGAATATTTATTGAAATATTTATATTTACTAAAATATTAAAAATATGACCATTCAAATGAAAAGATTTAATGGAATTTATAATGTTTACTGCTTCAAGAAGACATCCTTAAGTGAAATTGCTTTTTTTTTTTTTTTAAACTGTTTGGTGGTAAAGATTATATGAATATGAGTGCAACTGAGGGCCAGTGCCTTCATTCATGTCAAGAAGCCAGGCATTTTACCTTCTATTGTTTTTGTAACATCAGTCTAAATGTCAATATAAACACAAACAAATAATATTATAGTATTATGAAAATTGTTTTGATTTTCTGGACCCCTTACAGAGTGTCAGGTCCCCCAGAAGGTCAGGGACCATATAGTGAGGGCTGCTGGTATTGTTAAAGCTGATTTTGTATATTTGTGTGTGTGTGTGTATGTATATATATTTATGTTTAAATTTCTGACCGACAGATAGAGATATCTCTTTTCTAATGTTCAAAAAGCATTTACTAAAACTGATCCTATAGTGATATATAAAGTAAATTTCAATAAACACGCAAAAGCAGAACTAATTAAAGAGCACATACACTGACCAGGATGCAATTAACAAGTGTTTCTAACAAAAAAAAATCAACCTCAAATAATCCAAAACATTGAAAATGTTTTTTAAAAAGTTTTAAAAATGTTTTTTAAAAGCTAACATACAAATGAATGCCATCAAAATTGATCAGAAACTATTTAGAAATTAATCAATATACATATGTATATATGTATATATACACTTAATATATGTTATTTAATATATGAATGATACCTATAATACATGTTATCCTAATACATGTTATTTCACAAAGCCACACTCAGAATAAAACTAATGGCCTCAACTGTTTTAATCAAGAAACAGGAATTAATGCACTGAACATTCAACTTAAACCCTAAACAAGAGAAAAAATTTAAACGAGTTGCATTTTTAAATGTAATTAAACTAGTGGTGTTCATTTTAAAATAAAAAAAATGTCAAATATTGGTAAATTTAGCAACATAATTTATTCTGCTATATATTACTCAAATATGTCCTTGCAACATAAATTTGATAATGACTCCAATTATTATCCAATTATGCCACAAAAAGTTTTGGTAATTTTGGAAGAGACACACATATATATAATATATATATTATTATGGTAATAAGAGACAAAGTATTGACATTACCGACAAAATCAGGAAATATGAAAAATCAAAAATGTTTCTCAACATTCTCATTCCAGTTTGTTTTCTAAGGCCTAGCTAAAGTAATAAAAACAGAGAAAAATAGATATGAAGAGCTGAAATATGAATGTAATATTAGCATTATATACATATGATAATTTACCAGAAAATGATACAGAACTACATGATGTAAAAGCAAAACCTATTCCACGTAACAGAAATCACTCACCAGAAAACAGAAACATAATACCATTTTAAGGAAATAAACACCCCTGTGTGTGTGTTTGCCTGTGTGTCTATATTTCTATCAGCACAAAGAAAATAGTTGTGGAAGGATGCACACTGGGATAATGAAACCATACAGGGACAATGAGAAGGTTAGAGAAGATTGCAAACTTATTTTTTCATTATGTAAGTATATGTAAATCTTTGTTAGCATGAAACATGTATTACTGATTTTAATTGTTGAAAAATATAAAACATTTTAAGTTTTATAAATAAAATTCATAAATTTTATGTAAAACAATAAATTAAACAAGCTAAAATATCATTATGCTTTTAAACTTAACAAATACTTTATAGGCAACAACTAAATACACAAAAATATCTACAGAAAACAGAAGAGGAGACTCGGTGAAATGGGGGAAAAATATTCATGTACCAGGGTAGGAAAACCCAATGATATAAATACGATAGTTCACCTATTAAATACCTCAGTTTCGGATTTGACAAATTTATATTAATACATCTTGGAATAGAAAAGAGAATGTCACCAAGAATTCTTTGGAGAAAGAAAGGTAAAGGGAGAAATTACTTTTGCTACAAAATACTAAGTAAGATCTTTAAATCTATTTTTATTTAAAATATTTTCCTGGATTACATAGACATTTTTAAACTATTAGAATTGAAATTCCACATAATACTAATTTTTATTACAATATAACAATGTAACATTCCAAATTGAGCTAACATAAAGCACTAGATTGTCAAATGAGACTCAAGCAAATCAGAAATCTTCCCCAGTACAAAGTTCTACTAATAATTTCAAGGATAAAAGGAATCAAGTGGCACAGATATATCTCGGTAATGTATGCAGATTATTTCACACAGCAGAGTGTGTTTATGTCATGAAACATCTCCATTTTACACATCAGAGAGTTGTATAGCTTATATGACATTCTCCAAGGGGCATGCCTCATAAATCCATAGGGTATAGGTTTATTTACCATAAGCAATCATATACCTAGAGTACCCTCAAGGTGCATTCCATAGATTGGGACTTCTCTCCTAGAAAGTATTATTTGTCCATTTACCAGAATGTGTTATTTATGGTGAAATTATACTGAGTCATCTTTCTTTCCCTTGAAGTACTGTAACCAAGCAGGACTCTATGAGGCCTTCCCAGAAGAGACCCCCCACCCATGTCCTCTGTCTGCCGTTTGTCTGTAGAAAAACTTTAGTCAAAGAATAAATTTAGTCAGAGAAGTGAGAAAAGTCAGAAAGAAAGGAAAACAGTCAAGCAAAACAAAATAATAATACTTTAGCCAGTAAACAAAGTCAAGGACTTTTAGTTCTTCCTCAAGGACTATAGATAATATTCTGAGCCATGTTCATTAAGCTGTTTTGCAGATACTGAAACCCCTACTAGGCAGTTAACTGTATGCTTCCCATAAGCACAGAGACCCCAGACCAGTTGGAACCAGAGGGTTGCTGATGCTGACTCCTGATTACCTCACCACCAACCAATCAGAAGAATGTTAATGAGCTGACCATGCCCTGCTCCTTGAACACCATAAGACTCCTCACTCCAGGGTGGGACACAGTCTTGAGGGCAAAAGCCTGCTGTGGCCTCCTTTGCCTGGCAAAGCAATAAAGCTATCTTTTTCTACTTCACTCAAAACTCTGTCTCCATGTTTCAACTTGGTGCTGGTGTACAGAGGCCAAGTTTCAGCAACAGTATCTCGCCCAACTCCTTAATAACAAAAGAAGTGGATCACAGACTAACTGCTTTAACTCCATGCTCAAGATTTTTCTGGGGGCTTCCCTGGTGGCACAGTGGTTAAGAATCCACCTGCCAATGTAGGGAACATGGGTTCAAGCCCTGGTCCAGCAAGATCCCACATGCCACGGAGCAACTAAGCCCGTGTGCCACAGCTACTGAGCCTGCGCTCTAGAGCCTGCGAGCCACAACTACTGAGCCCGTGTGCCACAACTACTGAAGCCCGCATGCCAAGAGCCCATGCTCCGCAACAAGAGAAGCCATCACAATGAGAAGCCCACACACCACAACAAAGAGTAGCCCCTGCTCACTGCAACTAGAGAAAGCCCGCACACAGCAACGAAGACCCAACGCACAGAAAAATTAATTAATTAATCTTTAAAATAAAAAAAGATTTTTCTATGTGGTCTCTCTAATTTTAGCTTTTTCATAGCATGGTAATCTATAGAAAATAATACTTCTTACCTAATAGTTGAAGGCTTCAAGAGTCAGTATTCTAGAGCACAAAGCAGAAGTAGCAGCAAATTTTATGAACTAGCAGCAAATTTTATGAACTAGCCCCAAAAGTCACATAGTGTCACTTCTGTTATACTTTATTGGTTAAAACAATAATTTATACATATATATATATATATATATATATATATATATATATATATATATATACACATATCCCACCCAGTTACAAGAGGAGAGTACATAAAAAACTTCTGTGGCCAACTTTGGAAAATATAATCGCCCCACATCTCACCCAACTTCTAAAATAACTCACACCCTTCCCACACAACTATACAATACTGTCACAGGCACAGGACAGTCACTATAGGTACACATTAAAAAGAAATGTTACTCTTCCTATTTAAGAATTTTCATGATTGTGTGATAAATTTTTAGCCTGCTAGTAACAATTACTATTATTTTGAAAATCTGGACATGCCGATAGGCAGAGGACTGTAAAGACTGCTATGACTATAAAGGACTTTACAACTCTTGATCCCTTGTTTTTTAAAATATTCTACATGCAAGTATAAATAATCCATTAATTAGACATCATTGTAAGTAAATATAGCTCTTGCCAAAACCTTAATACACCGTTTGCCAAGCACCATACCCTGGCTTTAAAAGAGAGGAACTGGTCTGAAAGCACACTTCAAAGATGCTTAGAAAATGATGTAACATTGGTCTTTAATCCAAGCAATTGGTAAATTAGCAAATGTACTGAGTTAAGTAAAGTACAAGTTAGCATAACTTTTAAATCAGGGAAGTAAAGTGTTATCAGGAACTTGCAGTTATCAGATTTCAGAAGGCAGAGATGTGGGAACTCTTACACTTGGATGAATTCTGTCCTGAACATCCATCCACATTCACCAGTATTTTCACTGGGGAGTCCAGACATATAAATATAAATTGAATCCTGAGCTTCTTACAATCTATGGTCATCTGATATGGTGACAGGAAACAAAATTCTATCAAGAACTAACTGATGGGAGACCTTTAGGAACCAAAATGGCAGAGTAGAAGGATGTGCTCCCACTCCCTCTTGTGAGAACACCAGAATCACAACTAGCTGCTGGACAATCATCGACAGGAAGACATTGGAACTCACCAAAAAAGATACCCCACATCCAAAGACAAAGGAGAAGCCACAATGAGACGGTAGGAGGGGCGCAATCACAGTAAAATCAAATCCCATAACTGCTGGGTGGGTGACTCACAGACTGGAGAACACTTATACCACAGAAGTCCACCCACTGGAGTGAAGGTTCTGAGCCCCACGTCAGGTTCCCAACCTGGGGGTCCAGCAAAGGGAGGAGGAATTCCTAGAGAATCAGATTTGAAGGCTAGTGGGATTTGATTGCAGGACTTTGACAGAACAGGGGAAACAGAGACTCCACTCTTGCAGGGCACACACAAAGTAGTGTGCACACTGGGACCCAGGGGAAGGAGCAGTGACCCCACAGGAGACTGAACCAGACCTACCTGCTGGTGTTGGAGGGTCTCCTGCAGAGGTGGGGGGTGGCTGTGTCTCACTGTGAGGACAAGGACACTGGCAGCAGAAGTTCTGGGAAGAACTCCATGGCGTGAGCACTCCCAGAGTCTGCCATTGGCCCCACCAAAGAGCCCTGGATAGGCTCCACTGTTGGGTTGCCTCAGACCAAACAACCAACAGGGAGGGCACCAAGCCCCACCCATCAATAGTCAAGTGGATTAAAGTTTTACTGAGCTCTGCCAACCAGAGCAACAGTCAGCTCTACCGACCACCAGTCCCTCCCGTCAGGAAACTTGCACAAGCCTCTTAGATAGCCTCATCCACTAGAGAGCAGACAGCAGAAGCAAGAATAACTACAATCCTGCAGCCTGTGGCACAAAAACCACATTCACAGAAAGATAGACAAGATGAAAAGGCAGATGACAATGTATCAGATGAAGGAACAAGATAAAACCCCAGAAAAACAACTAAACAAAGTGGAGATAGGCAACCTTCCTGAAAAAGAATTCAGAATAATGATAGTGAAGATGATCCAGGTCCTAAGAAAAAGAATGGAGGCAAAGATCGAGAAGATGCAAGAAATGTTTAACACAGACCTAAAAGAATTAAAGAACAAACAGAGATGAACAATACAATAAATGAAATGAAAAATACACTAGAAGGAATCAATAGCAGAGTAACTGAGGCAGAAGTATGGAGAAGTGACCTGGAAGACAAAATGGTGGAATTCAGTGCTGCAGAACAGAATAAAAAGAAAAAAGAATGAAAAGAAATGAATACAGTCTAAGAGACCTCTGGGACAACATTAAACGCAACAACATTTGCATTATAGGGGTACCAGAAGGAGGAGAGAGAGAGAAAGGACCAGAGAAAATATTTGAAGAGATAGTAGTCGAAAACTTCCCTAACATGGAAAAGGAAATAGCCACCCAAGTCCAGGAAGCTCAGAGAGTCCCATACAGGATAAACCCAAGGAGAAACACGCCGACACACATAGTAATCAAATGGGCAAAAATTAAAGACAAAGAAAAATTATTGAAAGTAGCAAGGGAAAAACGACAAATAACATACAAGGGAACTCCCAAAAGGTTAACAGCTGATTTCTCAGCAGAAACTCTACAAGCCAAAAGGGAGTGGCATGACATATTTAAAGGGATGAAAGGGAAGAACCTACAACCAAGATTACTCTACCCCGCAAGGATCTCATTCAGATTTGATGGAGAAATCAAAAGCTTTACAGACAAGCAAAAGCTAATAGAATTCAGCACCACCAAACCAGCTGTACAACAAATGCTTAAGGAACTTCTCTAAGTGGGAAACAAAAGAGAAGAAAAGGATCTACAAAAAAAAAAAAAATTAAGAAAATGGCAATAGGAACATATATATCGATAATTACTTTAAAGGTGAAGAGATTAAATGCTCCAACTAAAAGACACAGGCTCGCTGAATGGTTACAAAAACAAGACCCATCTATATGCTATCTACAAGAGACCCACTCAGACCTAGGGACACATATAGCCTGAAAGTGAGGGGATGGAAAAAGATATTCCATGCAAATGGAAATCAAAAGAAAGCTGGAGTAGCAATACTCATATCAGATAAAATAGACTTTAAAATAAAGAATGTTACAAGAGCCAAGAAAGGACACTACACAATGATCAAAGGATCAAACCAAGAAGATATAACAATTATAAATATATATGCACCCAACATAGGAGTATATCAATACATAAGGCAACTGCTAACAGCTATAAAAGAGGAAATTGACAGTAACACAATAAGAGTGGGGGACTTTAACACCTCACTTACACCAATGGACAGATCATCCAAAATGAAAATAAATAAGGAAACAGAAGCTTTAAATGAAACAATAGACCAGATAGATTTAATTGATATTTATAGGACATTCTATCCAAAAACAGCAGATTACACTTGCTCTCAAGTGCACAGGGAACATTCTCCAGGATAGATAACATCTTGGGTCACAAATCAAGCCACAGTAAATTCAAGAAAATTGAAATCATATCAAGCATCTTTTCTGACCACAATGCTATGAGATTAGAAATGAATTACAGAGACAAAAACGTTAAAAACAGAAACACATGGAGGCTAAACAATACATTACTAAATAACCAAGAGATCACTGAAGAAATCAAAGAGGAAATCAAAAAATAACTAGAGACAAATGACAATGAAAACACGACAATCCAAAACCTATGGAATGCAGCAAAGCCAGTTCTAAAAGGGTAGCTTATAGCTATACAAGCCTACCTGAAGAAACAAGAAAAATCTCAAATAAACAATCTAACCTTACACCTGAAGGAACTAGAGAAAGAAGAACAAACAAAACCTAAAATTAGCAGAAGGAAAGAAATCATAAAGAACAGAGTAGAAATAAATGAAATAGAAACAAACAAAAAAGAAAACAATAGTAAAGATCAATAAAACTAAAAGCTGGTTCTTTGAGAAGATAAACAAGATTGATAAACCATTAGCCAGACACATCAGGAAAAAGAGGGAAAGGACTCAATTCATAAAATTAGAAATGAAAAAGGAGAAGTTACAACAGACACCACAGAAAATACAAAGCATCCTAAGAGACTACTACAAGGAACACTATGCCAATAAAATGGACAACCTGGAAGAAATGGACAAATTCTTAGAAAGGTATAACCTTCCATGACTGAACCAGGAAGAAACAGAAAATATGGACAGACCAATCACAAGTAATTAAATTGAAACTGTGATGAAAAATCTTCCAACAAACAAAAGTCCAGGACCAGATGGCTTCACAGGTGAATTCTGTCAAACATTTAGAGAAGAGCTAACACCCGTCTTTCTCAAATTCTTCCAAAAAATTGCAGAGGAAGGAACACTCCCAAACTCATTCTATGAGGCCACCATCACCCTGATACCAAATCCAGACAAAGATACTACAAAAAATGAAAATTACAGACTAATATGACTGATGAATATAGATGCAAAAATCCTGAACAAAATACTAGCAAACAGAATCCGACAACACATTAAAAAGATCATACACCATGATCAAGTGGGATTTATCACAGGGATGCAAGGATTCTTCAATATACGCAAATCAAACAATGTGATACATCATATTAACAAATTGAAGAATAAAAACCATATGATCATCTCAATAGATGCAGAAAAAGCTTTCGACAAAATTCAACACCCATTTATGATAAAAATTCTCCAGAGGGTGGGCACAGAGGAAACCTACCTCAACATAATAAAGGTCATATATGACAAACCCACAGCCAACATCATTCTCAATGGTGAAAAACTGAAAGCATTTCCTCTAAGATCAGGAAAAAGACAAGGATGTCCACTCTCACCACTGTTATTCAACATACTTTTGGAAGTCCTAGCCACGGCCATTAGAGAAGAAAAAAAAATAAAAGGAATACAAATTGGAAAAGAAGTAAAACTGTCACTGTTTGCAGATGACATGATACTGTACATAGAGAATCCTAAAAATGCCACCAGAAAACTACTAAAGCTAATCAATGAATTTGGTAAAGTTGCAGGATACAAAATTAATGCACAGAAATCTCTTGCATTCATATACACTAATGATGAAAAATCTGAAAGCGAAATTATGGAAACAGTCCCATTTACCATTGCAACAAAAGAATAAAATACCTAGGAATAAACCTACCTAGGGAGACAAAAGACCTGTATGCAGAAAACTATAAGACACTGATGAAAGAAATTAAAGATGATATCAACAGATGGAGAGATATACCATGTTCTTGGATTGGAAAGATCAGTATTGTGAAAATGACTCTACTACCCAAAGCAATCTACAGATTCAATGCAATTCCTATCAAATTACCAATGACATTTTTTATGGAACTAAAACAAATCATCTTAAAATTTGTATGGAGTCACTAAAGACCCCGAAAAGCAAAAGCAGTCTTGAGGGAAAAAAACGGAGCTGGAGGAATCAGACTCCCTGACGTCTGACTATACTACAAAGCTACAGTAATCAAGATAATATGGTACTGACACAAAAACAGAAACACAGATCAATGGAACAGCATAGAAAGCCCAGAGATAAGCCCCCACACATACGGTTACCT
The DNA here is from genome assembly GCF_011762595.2 of Tursiops truncatus. Lineage (NCBI taxonomy): Eukaryota > Metazoa > Chordata > Mammalia > Artiodactyla > Delphinidae > Tursiops > Tursiops truncatus. Next base: position 82,288,835 of record NC_047036.1, read on the forward strand.
TATCTTTAATAAAGGAGGCAAGAATATACAATGGAGAAAAGGCAGCCACTTCAACAAGTGGTGCTGGGAAAACTGGACAGCTACATGTAAAAGAATGAAATTAGAACTCTCCCTAACACCATACACAAAAATAAACTCCAAATGGATTGAAGACCTAAATGTAAGGCCAGACACTGTAAAACTGTTAGAGGAAAACATAGGCATAACACTCTATGACCTAAATCACAGCAAGATCCTTTTTGACCAACCTCCTAGAGGAATGAAAATAAAAACAATAATAAACATATGGGACCTAATGAAACGTAAAAGCTTTTGCAGAGCAATGGAAACCATAAACAATACAAAAAGGCAACCCTCAGAATGGGAGAAAATATTTGCAAACGAATCAATTGACAAATGATTAATCTCCAAAATATATAAACAGCTCATGCAGCTTAATTAAAAAAAAAACAAACAACCCAGTCCAAAAATGAGAAGAAGACCTAAATAGACATATCTCCAAAGAAGACATACAGACAGCCAATAAGCACATGAAAAGCTGCTCAACATCACTAATTATTAGAGAAATGCAAATCAAAACTACAATGAGTTATCACCTCACACCAGTTAGAATGGGCATCATCAGAAAATCTACAAACAACAAATGCTGGAGAGGGTGTGGAGAAAGGGGAACCCTCTTGCACTGTTGGTGGGAATGTAAATTGATAAAGCCACTATGGAGAACAGTATGGAGGTTCCTTAAAAAACTACAAATAGAACTTCCATATGACCCAGCAATCCCACTACTGGGCATATTCCCAGAGAAAACCAGAATTCAAAAAGACACATGCACCTCAATGTTCACTGCAGCACTATTTACAATAGCCAGTCATGGAAGCAACCTAAATGCCCATCAACAGACGAATGGATAAAGAAGATATGGTACATATATACAGTGGAATATTACTCAGCCATAAAAAGGAATGAAATTGGGTCATTTGTGGAGACGTGGATGGATCTAGAGACTTTCATACAGAGTGAAGTAAGTCAGAAAGAGAAAAACAAATATCGTATATTAACGCATATATGTGGAATCTAGAAAAATGGTACAGATGAACCGGTTTGCAGGGCAGAAATTGAGACACAGATGTAGAGAACAAACATATGGACGCCAAGGGGGGAAAGCGGTGGGGTGGATGGGGTTGGTGGTGTGATGAATTGGGTGACTGGGATTGACATGTATATACTGATGTGTATAAAATTGATGACTAATAAGGACCTGCTGTATAAAAAAACAAATGAAATAAAATTCAAAAAAAAGAAAAAAAAAGAACCAACGGACTTCACCCAGGTTTAGAGAAACAGAAACAACACATTATTGTAAAGCAACTATACTCCAAAAAAATTAAAACAAAAACAAAAATCCCAGGCTTCCCTGGTGGCGCAGTGGTTGAGAGTCTGCCTGATAATGCAGGGGACATGGGTTCGAGACCTGGTCTGGGAGGATCCCACATGCCGCGGAGCAGCTGGGCCTGTGAGCCACAACTACTGAGCCTGCGCGTCTGGAGCCTGTGCTCCGCAACAACAGAGGCCATGATAGTGAGAGGCCCGTGCACCGCGATGAAGAGTGGCCCCCGCTTGCCACAACTAGAGAAAGCCCTCGCACAGAAACAAAGACCCAACACAGCAAAAATAAATAAAGAAATGCTCCTTTCAACAATCCTTTATAAAAAAAAAAAATCCCACATCAACCAACTTAGAACATATGTGGGCTTTTGTTTTTATATTTGAGCTAGAGACCTTCATCTAGGTACCAAAGACTCAACCAAGGAGTATTTTTAGAGCGGTATGAGGATCAATTATGTACTTAGAAGCTAAGGTCAGCTCCCTTTATTTTCACTTCATTCTGTCTTCTCTCAATGGGATAAACATGTCAACTGCAGTCAGCAGGGAAACACGAGAGTTAGCGTTACATCTGAGCTTAGAGTTCCACACAGGGAGTAGAGAAGGTGGAAAAGGTTTACAGGGTATGATGAGTCAGTTGAGTTTGACTCACTGTGTTTGAGATAATAGACCATAGATGATGGTGACTATAAATTACTTTAGAAGAGTTCATTTCAGTTACTGTGATGTTTTAGCTACCAACCTAGGGTAGTCATTTACCAATGATTGAGAATTCACTCTCCAAGGATGCTCAGATATTTTTCAACAGAAAGGGCTATTCTAGAGGCTGCTACAAAAGTTTCAGCCCTCCTCCCTTCCTTGATTGGTTGGTTTGGTAATTTAAACAATAAATTTTAGAAATGTGTTTTCACTGGTAAAAGTAAATCCTTGAATTAGCACAGTATATGTTTTAATAAAAGTACTTTCATTTTTAAAATCACTATTATGTATCACACTGTGCATACACTGCTGTATCTTACCAAAACATTAGTCTGGGATTAGTTAGAAATGAGAAAAATAGAATGGCCTCTCACCATAAATAGGTTGAAAGCACTGCTCTAAAGTGTAGCTACATCTGCCTCTAGGGACCTTTTCTCTGCAAGGAGTGGTCAGATTAACTAAAATGGCAGAAAACTACAACTATGAGTGTGGACAACAGATCAGATGAACTGCTTTGTTCTTGTCTACTAAGAATCTCTCTATGTGGGGCGGAAGCTTTCCCTGTGCCCTGACAGAGGGTTGTTGGGGCTGTCATTCAGGGCAAACAGTTGTTTGTGACCAAAGCGGCTTAGATCATTGCCCAACATCATCTGAAAAAAAATTCGTATGGAGCTTTCCAGAGAGGTCAAGCTGGAAGAAGAGTACCACCAACACAGAAGGAAATTTTTGAAACCTAATGTGCCATTAAGATTATGTGGGTGGCCAAAGGGGGAAAGTGGAAGGGGGGATGAATTGGGAGACTGGGATTGACATGTATACACTAATATGTATAAAATAGATAACTAATAAGAACCTGTTGTATTCAAAAATAAAAGAACATTCAAAAAAATAAAATAAGATAAATAAAAAGAACTCCATCTATTAAAAAAATAAAAATAAAGATTATGCAAGTGGTTGGATTTAGAACTGCAAACTGTTGAGGAAAGAACACAGAATAAAAACCACCTCAGCTCAACCTTTTGACAAATAATATAAGTTATAAAAATTATTGTTTATATTCAGTTATTACATGAGCAAATCATTTTTATTTTTCTTCATATCCCTATTTCAATGTGTATGGACACTTACGTTGGGTTGAATCACTAGAATACTAATTAACTAATATTGTAAATATTGGTTTACTTTAGAATCTTAAAAAAAAAACTATGAATAGCTCAGGGCAGAATCATATTTTGTCTGTCTTTGTGCTGGCTCATTTCTTTAGTCAGTATCTAATTCAAAGTCTGGCTTATAACAAGCAATCATCAATTATATAATAAATAAACATATGTACATTTATTTGTGAATATGTATATATGGGTATATATATGTTTATCTATATACATCATTCTAGTTGTATTAATTATGCCAATTTGGATTATTTAAGGATTTAAGAAACTCTGTAAAAGTTTTTTCCCCTAGTTTTGTTGAGCTATAATTGACATACAACATTGTGTAAGTTTAAGATGTACAAGGTGACTATTTGATAGATGTGTATATTGCAAAGTGATTACCACAATAGGGTTAGTTTACACATCCATCACCTCACATAACTACAGTTTTTCATCTGTGATAAGAACACTTAAGGTCTACTCTCCTAGCATCTTTCAAATATACGATACAACATTAACTATTGTCACCATGCTGGACGTTACATCTCCAGAATTTACTCATCTCATAACTGAAAGTTTGTACCCTTTGATCAACATCTCCCAATTTTTCTTACCCCTCTGCCCCCAGAAACCAGCAATCTACTCTCTGTTTCTGAGTTTGACTTCTTTTTAGATTCCACATATAGGAATGTACAGTATTTGTCTTTCTCTGTATAACTTATTTCATTTCGCATGATGCCCTCAAGGTCCATTCATAGTGTCACAAATGGCAGAATTTTCTTATTTTTATGGCTGAATAATATTCCACTATGTATATATTCCACATTTTCTTTATCCATTCATCTATTGATGGACATTTAGGTTGCTTCCACATCTTGACTACTGTAAATAGTGCTGCAGTGAACATGGGAACGCAGATACCTATTTAAGATAGTGACTTCACTTTCTTCTGATATATACCCAGAAGCAGGATTATTGGATCAGATGGTAGTTCTATTTTTAGTTTTTTGAGGAACCTTCATAGTGGCTGTACCAATTTACATTCCCATCAACAGTGCACAAGAGTTCCCTTTTCTCCACATTCTTGCCAAAAGTTAAATGTTAAAGTTTAAAGATACAATAAAAGAGAAAGAAACCACAGGAAAACATCTGAGAAGTCTGGTACTTCTACGCATGGCTATCAAAGTCCTTCCTCAAACTCACAGGAAGTGGTTCATCTTCATAGCATGAACCACCAAGATATGAGTGAGATACACTGATCTCAGTAAAATATAAGTGTCATCCAAGGAGAAGACTTTTATACCTCTCTTGTCAGGTAGACAAAACTAGTTTGCATGACCAGTTGCAATAATAGAAACTAAGACTCCAAACAGAAACCAAATGTAATCCATTGATCTTCACATTTTCTATAAAACATGCTGACAAACTGCTCCCTGGTATATACTGATAGATTGCTCCCTGGTGCATTCTGTACCCTAATGCAGAAATACCTCAATCACTAGTTAGAATACTCCATTCAGCTTTGGCTAAGGGTTAACATCATGTCCTCATTCCAATCTTCAGGGATTAGAACAGGGTTGTGAAAGATCAGATTCAGATGAAATAAACCTTGTATTTACACATTATATGCATGTTGTATGAGGGAAGGGGAGGGAAAGGCATGATGGATTCTCATAGTAATCCAAAAGAATTTACTGCAAAAGAATCAGGCTCTAACAGAATCTCACTTAGTAGACCCAATTATATTTCCGTGAAAACTGAGGCATCATGGTCTTAATCATAGTTCAGAAACAAACAAAAAACGATGCTTGTCATTTCCCTGACCTCATATGGAAGCTGAACAATCTATAATTTTTTTAAAACTCTACCTTGCCAAAGGTAAATCTTTTTTTAAAAGCTGATTTTATAATAAAAGCAATGAATGGCCAATATAACTATTATATTAAGCTGAGATGAGACAGTGACTTAATTTAGTGGAGCGGTAGGTCAGCAACAAAAAAGGCTTTAGGTCAGCAACAAAAAAGGCTTCCCAACTAGTCTCCTGCTCTTATAAATGTCTTCCACGTGTAGATCCCTGATGCTCTTGCCGTTTTGCAACTGTGAAACAAAGCGCAAGTTACTTAACCTCTTGTGCTCCAGTTTTTTCATCTTTGTATAATGGGGATAAAAATAGTACCTTTCTCACTGTTTTATGGAAACTAAATTAGTTCATAAAATATTTAAAACCTTGTGCCCAACACAAAGTATGAGCTTAAGAGTATTAGATGAAGTTATTGCTTGTAGCAGTTGTATGCAATATAATGCTTTTGAGGGTTCTCATACATTTTCATTATTTCCTAATAATGCTTTATAATAGTCAGGAGTTGTTTTTTATGTTTTTGTTCATTTCTTTATCCAATTTCTTCAAAATTCTCGGCCAAAGCTCCAAGGGCTTCATAGTTCATTTAATCAGCATATGTTTTAGCATTAGTTAATAAAGGTGTGTTCTATTTCTTTTTTATAGCCTCAGGCTGATCAGATCTAGCGTCTTACTCTTAGTTCTTAAAAAAGAGGTCTAATTTTTTCCTGAGGTATAAATTTTAATAGTTTCCATCCCACATCTCTTGAAAAAGATCAGGACTTTTAAGAACATTAAATAACAAATCCCATTATTTTAACACAGTTATTTCCAAGATTAAATAGGCATGGCATTAACCACTACATTGCACATATTCTTTTCATGCACTGACTACTAAAGGTTTTCAGCATTGCCCAAAGTATTTTTAACTCCCTGGATACGTACAGCATTTCAGACACTTACAGGAGGCCCTGAACATACGAAAGACCAAAATAAAAAATGAGCCTGCCTATACTATCTCATTTTAGAGAGGAAAACAAGTATCGATGAGACAAAAACTCAATATTCATGGTTTTCAAATAAGGTAAAGTAAAAAATCTTTCCTTTTAAAAATCATAAAACACCGTAATTGAAAGGGACCTCCAAGGTGACCTATAAATTAAGAAACTTTAAGACAGATGTTACAATCTGAGATCCGAGATCTTACTATAGCCTACATTTTCCTGAAAAGGAAATTTATAAAAATGACTCACATTGTAAAATAGTTAATGCATTTCCAGCTCCAATCAATGAGCAGACTTACCTACACAATCAGAATCAATCATTGCACTTTAAATTCTGTGGAACAAAGTTTTATAATTCTCAGACAACATCATCCTCATCATGAGTCATGTTTCTCAAGCAGCACTTCATATAATATTCTTCATCACACGACAGACAGACAGACAGACACACACACACACACACACACACACACACACACACATGGATGTAAAATGGAAGCATTAGCATTTCTAAATGAGCATGTGGGGAAATCACAGGAGATTTTAGAATGTTTTGGGCCCTGGGATCCTGTTACGCTTGGTTTCCAGCTGTGCCACACTGGTGCCTGCTTTTCACAGTAAGATGTTATACACAGCAGGAGAACTAGACAAAAAGGGTTTTAATAATCAGTAATGGCCCAAATTCAGAGACGTTAGGTTCTGCAAACCTTGGAAACAATCAAGGACTGTTTCCTTGGGATTTCCGTTTATTTTCAGCTTTTTAAAACAATTGTTAGAAGACAACTGAGCTATTAATGACTAATTTCCAGCTCCCACTAAGTATTACATGGGAATATAAGGGATGATAGGCATTCAGACAGTTCACACTGTTTGGCATTTATACTATTTCTACAAACAAACACTTCTTTACATTATTCTTCACAAATATGAAACAAAATATGCAGAGAGATAGGAAAAAAAGTGCTATACCTGTAAGATGTCAGAAAACAGAAAATTTTAATTTGATGCATTTCATTTTACAGATATATAGTATATAACATTGCAGAAATTATAGAACATAAACTACTGCTACTACGAAACCTACCAGTGTTTGCTTTTCAAAATATATTGCTTAAAAAAATGAAAAATCAGCATATACGTGTATGTTTAGATGTATGCATGTATATATGTGTGTATATATACATATTTTATATATATTTATGTCAGTATTAAAGAAGTTTCATAAACACTTAAAACTTTAAAAAAGAGGGTACTTTTCCATGCTAAGTTTTGAAATAACAATGTGGAAAAACTGAAGTTTTAAAAATGTTAGCTGTCAGAGAAGAAATGAAAAACAGGATCAAAGTACTGAACATGCATGTACATTTTCATTTCTTTAAAGGAGTAACAAAAAGACTACCTAGTTTTATTAAATCTGGAAGTCGTCGAGAACTTCAGTCTTACTGAATTCAACTGAAAATCTACTTGATTTCTCCCTATTACAGCTCATCAAAATGCTGGTCTAGTTTCTACTATTTAAGTAAGTCTCATCACAGAAATCTCACTAGTAAATACACAATCAAAAAGCCAACAGAGACTGTAAGATGTCTGGACTCCACACATCTTTCTCTAACTTTCTGAGGAAATTACTCTTCACAGAATGAGCAGGGCTTCTGAGCCTGAATGCATCTCCCCAGGCATCTTTTCAAAACCTCAAGTTTCTTTGAGACCCAGAGGTTCATTTTAAAAATTCAAAGGGATTTTGCATTAGACTCCAAAATGTATCCCTATTTGTGATAATATAATGTTTATTATCACTCTCTCTCTGAGAAAACGATTAGTCTCTCAATTTCTAAAAATCTGTACTAAATCAAAGAGCAACAAACATACCAGCTTGGCCCAATATTGTACCTTTCCTTGGCATCGTGGTGTTTCCAGAAACAGGCTCACAAATAGCATGCATATAAAGGGCAAATGTATCTGCATACGTGAATCATTAAATACTTACCTGCATGTAAGGACTATTTCAGAGCAGAATGCTATTTTTGCAGAAATTTTGAATTGTGTTTCTTCGTGTTGAGAGATCAAGTTGTTTTGTATTTTGTAGAAGACTGAAACATTGATTCACCTGTCAGTCTTGTATACATTTCAAGGAATTTTTCATGAAGTAGGTGCCTGATATTAAATCTTTAATTTTTTTAAATCATGAATGCTGTGATTTTCATAATAAAAATGACCTAAATTTCTCAAAGGATATATACATAAATCCTCACTCTTTTTACATAACCCTTAGACTTTGTTTTCTCTAAAGCAATCTTGTCATGAGATACTGAAACATTCAGTCTTGCATTGTAGTTGACCCTTGAGTGCGTCCAGCCTTGAAAATACATATGATAACTGAAGTACTTCCTGGATCATTCTTTATCATTAAAAGGATGACTGCCCTCATTCACCACATTAAGATTTACAGTTTGTTATAGCGTCATTTTTACCTATGTGAAAAAATTTTAACAAGCCATTTTTAATTCAGTTCATAAAATTCTGAACAGCAATTACTCAAACTAAGTCAGAATATATCTGTTTAATAACGCAAGCTTATAAAAGCACATCTCATTAAAGACTTTTAAAAACTGTGTATTCAAACAAACTTTTTAAATTTAATTCAGAATTTTACTACTCATGAGAACTCAATAAAAGTCAAGATGAAACTCTTTGAAAGTGTTGGTAAATATTTGGTGCTAACAGATGCACTGAGGGGGCACAGTGACCTTCAGATGAACCAGCCACCTGCCAGTGTGCATTTCTCTTCCTAATCAATACACACACACAAATTTATTTTTCCAGGTATGTCTACATTAATTATTGTATCATCAAATACTTTGAAAATTAACATGTATTCCTAGACATTATTAACAAGGTTGCCAAAAGATAAATCAGCAGTATTCTTAATATTTATACTCTCATACAATTCTTTGAAAAATATCTGGATTAACCTTGGACATTCAACTAAATTTTCAAGTTTATCTCCTAAGTAAAAAAAAAATTGCATTATTTGAAATTTTTGTACACTAAGCCATCATTTTTGGCTTGACTGCCTTTTTTTGGCTCAAAGAGATATGTTTACCACACAGCAGGGCTTCCAAATTTTTTTCCATTAAATGAGATTTTTGTCTCAAGGTAATTCTAGAACAGACCCTAAATAATGTTTCAAACAACTCTGACTTGCTGATAATGTGTTCTATTTATTGCAATAGTTCCTAGCCAAGACTTTTCTATTACTGGTTGCAAGAAAAGTTCTTATTTTTCTTTAAAAATGCTCCAAATACTTTTTAAATGTAACTACAAGAATTCTGATGTCACGTAGTGGGGTACTCTCCAACTGATATCAAGAATTAGGCTCAATTATAGCTTCACAAAAAAACAGAACAATTTTAAACCAGTCTCTAAATTGGCCCTATTCTTTTTAGATTTGTTATTCTTCTCTGTTTTGTTCACTGTAGGGAATCTCAGCATCACATCTAAGACAGCCCTTGACCTTTGCAAGTTGTTCTAAAAAGCCTTCTCAGTCCCCTTTGCTTGCTCTTCCCCTCCACCCCATTTAAAAAAATTAACTGGCAGGATTATGACCATCTCATCTGACATCATGCATACAACATAGTTTTATGAATGTAAGCATTTAATTATCTTTAAATGAATACTTAGGAAATGACAAGTAGGATCCTTAAGATCGCTTTCCAGCTCCGCTGCCTGGGAAATACATGGTAAGAAGAGGGTAAGAAAATGACTTGCATAGTAATTTTACTCTGCAATATAGGAAAGATTATTTGCAGTTAAGACTTAACTTTTAACATTTCAAGTTATGTCTTCATAAAGCTTTTGGGGAAAAGTTAATATAACTGACTGCCCAGTATGTTTTGAATTTAAAATGAAAATAGAATGTAGATCTCTCCAACTTAAATCTTTCATTTTATTATTTCCATTTCATTTTTAATTTAGTTTATGAAAAATAGATCTTTCCCTTTTTATCTCAGTTTTCAGCCATTTACATTCTTTATTCAGTCTATCCATTGATATTATTATTAGACACACACACACACACACATATACACAGAGTCTTGGATGAATTAAAGAAAATCTCACAGAGCTATCTGTACCATCCCAGTGTGGTGATGACTTAACCCTGGAAGAAAACAACACTTGCTTTCTTCTTTATCACTGAATTCTCAGACAATTATAATAGGAAAATAAGTCTAGTTCCCTGGTAAAGATTATCTCAAGGCTGTACCTAGTATGACTATTTCTAATGGCCAAGGCAAATATCACAGACTGCAGCTTCTAGGTGTCAGCTCCTCTGGTAAGACGAGGCCAGGAGACGCTCTCCTCAGCTCCTTGCCTGGGTGTGCAAGTCAGGCTCTAGGGCCAGCAGAAATCCTCGTTTGAGGGGCCCACCGAGTTCCCCAGTCAGAGTGCTGCAGCTGAGCAGAGTGGTTGATGAGACTACTGCCCGGGCATTGCAGAAAGCCTTCTTGGAATCTGACATATTATCACTTTGGGACCGCTGGCCAGCTGTTCCTGACTTGGCCACATAAAGGCTCAGACTGTCCCAGTCTCTGAACTGAAGAGAACCAAAACTATTAGCATATCTCTCACCACCATGAATGCAAGGTATTTCAATGAAGAGTATCAGGAGGACATCTACAAATCCCAGACTGGCATGTACAAGTTCTGAGGGGTGCTGGAATAACCCAATGTATCTGGGTGACCTTTGGAGACAGCTGAAACAGAACTACAACAGGGCAGTAGCTGACACACAACTCATAGCCCATCTTCTCCAGCCATGTGGCTAATAGGGTATTGGTGCTCCAACCGGCTGTCAGGCCTGAGCCTCTGAGGTGGGAGAGCCAAATTCAGGACATTGGTCCACCAGAGACCTCATGGCCCCTAGTAATAATCAGCGAGAGCTCTCCCAGAGATCTCCATCTCAATGCTAACACCCAGGTCCACTCAACATCCAGCAAGCTCCAGTGCTGAACACTCCATGCCACACAACTAGCAAGACAAGAACACAAACCTACCCATTAGAAGAGAGGCTGTCCAAAATCATACTAAGTTCACAGACACCCCAAAGCACACCACCGGACGTGGTCATGTCCACCAGAAAGAAAAGATCCAGCCTCATCCACCAGAACACAGGCACTAGACCTGTCCACCAGGAAGCCTACACAACCCACTGAACCAAACTAACCCACTTGGGGCAGACTCCCAAAACAACAGGAACTAAGAACGTGCAGCCTATGAAAAGGAGACCCCCAAACACAGTAAGGTAAGCAAAATGAGAAGACAGAGAAATACAGAGCAGATGAAGGAGCAAGGGAAAAACTCACCAGACCAAACAAATGAAGAGGAAATAGGCAGTCTACCTGAAAAAGAATTCAGAATAATGATAGTAAAGATGATCCAAAATCTTGCAAACAGAATAGAGAAAACACAAGAAAAGTTTAACAAGGACGTAGAAGAACTAAAGAGCAAACAAACAATGATGAACAACACAATAAATGAAATTTAAAATTCTCTACAAGGGATCAATAGCAGAAAAACTGAGGCAGAAGAATGGATAAGTGACCTGGAAGATAAAATGGTGTAAATAACTGCCACAGAGCAGAATAAAGAAAAAAGAACGAAAAGAATTGAGGATGGTCTCAGGGACCTCTGGGACAACATTAATGCACCAACATTCAAATTATAGGGGCCACAGAAGAAGAAGAGAAAAAGGGACTGAGAAAATACTTGAAGAGATTACAGTTGAAAACTTCCCTAACATGGGAAAGGAAATAGCCAACCAAGTCCAGGAAGTGCAGAGAGTCCCATACAGGATAAATCCAAGGAGAAACATGCCAAGACACATATTAATCAAACTATCAAAAATTAAAAACAAAGAAAAAATATTAAAAGCAGCAAGGGAAAAGCAACAAATAACATACAAGAGACTCCCCATAAGGTTAACAGCTAACCTTTCAGCAGAAACTCTGCAAGCCAGAACGGAATAACAAGGCATATTTAAAGTGATGAAAGGGAAGAACGTACAAATAACATTACTCTACCCAGTGAGGATCTCATTCAGATTCGATGGAGAAATTAAAACCTTTACAGACAAGCAAAAGCTAAGAGTATACAACACCACCAAAACAGCTTTACAACAAATGCTAAAGGAGCTTCTCTAGGCAGGAAACACAAGAGAAAGAAAAGATGTACAAAAACAAACCCTAAACAATTAAGAAAATGATAATAAGAACATACATATGAATAACTGCCTTAAATGTAAATGGATTAAATGCTCCAACCAAACAACACAGACTGGCTGAATGGATACAAAAACAAGACCCATCTCTTGCTCTCTACAAGAGACCCACTTCAGACCTAGGGACACATACAGACTGAAAGTGAGGGGATGGAAAAAGATATTCTATGCAAACGGATATCAAAAGAAAGCTGGAGTAGCAATTCTCATATCAGACAAAATAGACTTTAAAATAAAGACATTACAAGATAAAAAGAAGGACACTACACAGTGATCAAGGGATCAATCTAAGAAGATATAAAAATTGTAAATATTTATGCACCACACATAGGAGCACCTCAATACATAGGCAAATGCTAACATCCATAAAAGGGGAAATTGACAGTAACACAATAATAGTAGGGGACTTTAACACCCCACTTTCACCAATGGACAGATCATCCAAAATGAAAATAAATAAGGAAACACAAGCTTTAAATGATACATTAAAAAAGATGGACTTAATTGATATTTATAGGACATTCCATCCAAAAACAACAGAATATACATTCTTCTCAAGTGCTCATGGAACATTCTCTAGGATAGATCATAACTTGGGTCACAAATCAAGCCTTGGTAAATTTTAAAAAACTGAAATCGTATCAAGTATTATTTCTGACCACAACGCTATGAGACTACATATCAATTACAGGAAAAAATCTGTAAAAAATACAAACACATGGAGGCTAAACAATACACTATTTAATAACCAAGAGATCACTGAAGAAATCAAAGAGGAAATCAGAAAATACCTAGAAAAAAATGACAATGAAAACATGACAACCCAAAACCTATGGGATGCAGCAAAAGCAGTTCTAAGAGGGAAGTTTATAGCAATACAATCCTACCTTAAGAAACAAGAACCATTTCAAATAAACAACCTAAGCTTGCACCTAAAGCAATTAGAGAAAGAAGACGAAAAAAACCTCTCAAAGTTAGTGGAAGGAAAGAAATCATAAAGATCAGATCAGAAATAATGAAAAAGAAAAGAAGGAAACAATAGCAAAGATCCATAAAACTAAAAGGTGGTTCTTTGAGAAGATAAACAAAATTGTTAAACCATTACCCAGACTCATAAAAGAAAAAAGGAGAAGACTCAAATCAACAGAATTAGAAATGAAAAAGGAGAAGTAACAACTGACATTGAAGAAATACAAAGGATCATGAGAGACTACTACAGGCAACTATATGCCAACAAAATGGACAACCTGGAAGAAATGGACACATTCTTAGAAAAGCACAACCTTCCAAGACCGAACCAGGAAGAAATAGAAAATATAAACACACCAATCACAAGCACTGAAATTGAGACTGTGATTAAAAATCTTCCAATAGGGCAGAAGACCTAAATAGACATTTCTCCAAGGAAGATATACAAGCTGCCAACAAACACATGAAAGAATGCTCAACATCATTAATCATTAGAGAAATGCAAATCAAAACTACAATGAGATATCACCTCACACCAGTCAGAATGGCCATCATCAAAAAATCTAGAAACAAAAAATGCTGGAGAGGGTGTGGAGAAAAGGGAACCCTCTTGCACTGTTGGTGGGAATGTAAATTGATACAGCCACTGTGGAGAACAGTATGGAGGTTCCTTAAAAAACTACAAATAGAACTACCATATGACCCAGCAATCCCACTACTGGGCATATACCTTGAGAAAACCATAATTCAAAAAGAGTCATGTACCAAAATGTTCATTGCAGCTCTATTTACAACAGCCCAGAGATGGAAACAACCTAAGTGTCCATCATCGGATGAAAGGATAAAGAAGATGTGTCACATATATACAATGGAATATTACTCAGCCATAAAAAGAAACGAAATTGAGCTATTTGTAATGAGGTGGATAGACCTAGAGTCTGTCATACAGAGTGAAGTAAGTCAGAAAGAGAGAGACAAATACCATATGCTAACACATATATATGGAATCTAAAAAAAAAAGAAAGAAAGAAAGAAAAAGAAAAAAATGGTCATGAAGAACCTAGGGGTAAGACGGGAATAAAGACACAGACCTACTAGAGAATGGACTTGAGGATATGGGGAGGGGGAAGAGTAAGGTGTGACAAAGCGAGAGAGAGGCATGAACATATATACACTACCAAACGTAAGGTAGATAGCTAGTGGGAAGCAGCCGCATAGCACAGGGAGATCAGCTCGGTGCTTTGTCACCACCTGGAGGGGTGGGATAGGGAGGGGGGGAGGGAGGGAGAGGCAAGAGGGAAGAGTTATCGGATCATATGTATACATATAACTGATTCATTTTGTTGTAAAGCAGAAACTAACACACACACACACACAAACAAAAGAGGAAAGCGGAAAGAGACATTAGAATGCAATCACATTCATTTGTTTATGTATTATCTATGGCTGCCTTTGCTCTACAACTGCAGGGCTCAGTAACTAAAACAGAAACTCTATGATTCACAAAGTTATAAATATTTACTATCTGACTTTTTATAGATAAAACTTGCTGAACCCTGCCTACACAAATAGAAGAAGAAATTTCTTTATTTACTAGTGACCATGAGGAGGGGCTTTGGATCTATGATTCAAGATTTCTACAGTAATACAGGATTGCATTTATTGTATCAAATCAAGTCATGAATTTCTATGGAGTCTCTTACTGAGATACCAACCCCTCTCTTTGTCTTTTTATTTTTTTGTAATTTTGGGCAAGGTGTGAGTGATGTAATATGTAGTGACCTGTGATCAATATGTGTATTAGATCAGAAACAGTGACCTAGAGCACAAATTAATGAGATTACAGGGGCTGAAGGAAATAAGTAAATCCACTTGCCTTCACTGTTCATGTCCGTTTCAGGAAGACCTTGAAGGTTCAGGCAAATGCACTCCAAAAGCAACATGCCAATAGGCCATTTGCAGATTGTTTCCTATCTTTAAATCTCCCAGATCCTGTCTGTACTTCATTGGGATTAAAGAAGTATAAAAAATAAATTAATTAATTAATAAAATAAAATAAAATAACATATGTAAGCCCACAAATATAGAGGCCTACAACTAATGTAGTTGATACAAAGCTGTTCCTATATGCATATATACTATATAAAAGACAAAATTAAGATCTTATCTTGCAAATAATAAAATTCTATTGCTCTACTCATATGTTATTGTTTTCGATGTTTGTGTCATTTGTCTAATTGAAGTGAAAATTACATGATTTCAATGGCTATGTATTTTTCCCTTGTATAGCTGCATCAGAGTTGGTTAAAACACTCTTTCTTTTTTGTTATTTTTTAAAATTTTGTCTGTATTGCAAGTAAATCTGTTATGAAAAAAAAAACATCTTCCAATAAACAAAAGGCCAGGACGAGATGGCTTCACTGGAAAATTCTATCAAACCTTTAGAGAAGAGCTAACACCTATTCTTCTCAAACTCTTCCAAACTACAGCAGAGGGAGGAACACTCCCAAATTCATTCTATGAGGCCACTATCAGCCTGATACCAAAACCAGACAAAGATGTCACAAAAAAAGAAAACTACAGGCCAATATCACTAATGAACAAAAATGCAAAAATCCTCAACAAAATACAAGCAAACAGAATCCAACAGCACATTAAAAGGATCATACACTGTGATCAAGTGGGGTTTATCCCAGGAATGCAAGGATTCTTCAATATACACAAATCAATCAATGTGATAAACCATATTAACAAACTGAAGGGGAAAAACCATACAATCATCTCAATAGATGCAGAAAAAGCTTTCAACAAAATTCAACACCCATTTATGATAAAAACCCTGCAGAAAGTAGGCACAGAGGGAACTTACCTCAACATAATAAAGGCCATATATGACAAACCCACAGTCAACATCGTTCTCAATGGTGAAAAACTGAAACCATTTCCCCTAAGATCAGGAAGAAGACAACTGTGCCCACTCTCACCCCTATTATTCAACATAGTTTTGGAAGTTTTAGCCACAGCAATCAGAAAAGAAAAAGAAGTAAAAGGAATCCAAATCAGAAAAGAAGAAGTAAAACTGTCACTGTTTGAAGATGACATGATACTATGCATAGAGAACCCTAAAGATGCTACCAGAAAACTACTAGAGCTCATCAATGAATTTGATAAAGTAGCTGGATACAAAATTAATGCACAGAAATCTCTTGCCTTCCTATACACTAATGATGAAAAATCTGAAAGAGAAATTAAGAAAACACTCCCATTTACTATTGCAACAAAAACAATAAAATACCTAAGAATAAACCTACCTAAGGAGACAAAAGACCTGTATGCAGAAAACTATAAGACACTGATGAAAGAAATTAAAGATGATACAAACAGATGTAGAGATATACCATGTTCTTGAATTGGAAGGATCAACACTGTGAAAATGACTATACTACCCAAAGCAATCTACAGATTCAATGCAATCCCTATCAAACTACCAATGGCATTTTTCACAGAACTAGAACAAAAAATTTCACAATTTGTATGGAAACACAAAAGACCCCAAATAGCCAAAGCAATCTTGAGAAAGAAAAACGGAGCTGGAGGAATCAGACTCCCAGACTTCAGACTATATTACAAAGCTACAGTAATCAAGACGGTATGGTACTGGCACAAAAACAGAAATATAGATCAATGGAACAGGATAGAAAGCCCAGAGATAAACCCATGCACCTATGGTCACCTTATCTTTGATAAAGAAGGCAAGAATATACAGTGAAGAAAAGACAGCCTCTTCAATAAGTGGTGCTGGGAAAACTGAACAGCTACATGTAAAAGAATGAAATTAGAACACTCCTTAACACCATACACAAAAATAAACTCAAAATGGATTAAAGACCTACATGTAAGGCCAGACACTATAAAACTCTTAGAGGAAAACACAGGCAGAACACTCTTTGACATAAATCACAGCAAGATCATTTTTGACCCACCTCCTAGAGAAATGGAAATAAAAACAAAAAAAAAAAACAAATGGGACCTAATGAAACTTAAAAGCTTTTGCACAGCAAAGGAAACCATAAACAAGATGAAAAGACAACCCTCAGAATGGGAGAAAATTTTGCAAACAAAGCAACTGACAAAGGATAAATCTCCAAAATTTACAAGCAATTTATGCAGCTCAATATGAAAAAAATCAAACAACCCAATCCAAAAATGGGCAGAAGACCTAAATAGACATTTCTCCAAAGAAGATATACAGATTGCCAACAAACACATGAAAGGATGCTCAACATCACTAATCATTAGAGAAATGCAAATCAAAACTACAATGAGATATCCCATCATACTAGTCAGAATGGCCATCATCAAAAAGTCTACAAAGAATAAATGCTGGAGAGGTTGTGGGAAAGGGGAACCCTCTTGCACTGTTAGTGGGAATGTAAATTGATACAACAACTATGGTAACAGTATGGAGGTTCCTTAAAAAACAAAAAAATAGAGATACCATATGATCCAGCAATCGCACTCCTGTGCATATATCCAGAGAAAAACATAATTAGAAAAGATACATGCATCACAATGTTCATTGCAGCACTATTTACAATAGCCAGGACATGGAAGCAAACTAAGTGTCCATCGACAGATGAATGGATAAAGATGTGGCACATATATACAATGGAATGTTACTCAGTCATAACAAGAAATGAAATTGAGTTATTTGTAGTGAGGTGGATGGACCTAGAGTCTGTCATACAGAGTGAAGTAAGTCAGAAGGAGAAAAACAAATACCATATGCTAACACATATATATGGAATCCAAAAAAGAGGAAAAAAACAAAGGTTCTGAAGAACCTAGGGGCAGGACAGGAATAAAGACGCAGACGTAGAGAATGGACTGACTTGAGGACACGGGGAGGGGGAAGGGTAAGCTGGGACGAAGTGAGAGAGTGGCATGAACCTATATACACTACCAAATGTAGAATGGATGGCTGGTGGGAAGCAGCTAGCATAGCACAGGGAGATCAGCTCAGTGCTTTGTGACCACCTAGAGGGGTGGGATAGGGAGTATGGAAGGGAGACACAAGAGGGAGGGCATATGGGGATATGTGTATGCGTATGGCTGATTCACTTTGTTATACAGCATAAGCTAACACACCATTGTAGAGCAACTATACTCCAAAAAAGATGTTGAAAATAAAAGAAACAAATATCACAGGCTTATTTAATACCAAGTTATGCAAATCTCAATCATAAATGTTTTGTTTGAAACCAGGTCATTCCTCCTGGAAAAGCTCTTCCCACTCAGAGGGAGAGGTATTGCTTTCAGAATCACACTTGGAACTTTATTCCTGTAGCGATTACATCACACTCTGAAGATAGCTTCCCTCCCTAGATGCTCTCCAATGATATGCCTTCTTTGGGGGCATTAAAGCCGCAAGGCCTCTAGACTGAAAGCTCATTTCTCAATTCTAATTCCTCAGACAGCCATCTGTTAAATGTAGAGATCCATGATTTAATAGTCACTGTTGGTACTGTCCCTCAAAGCACCTCTTTGGAGGAAATAATCGCTACTCCATTACTCAAGAAAAATAGTTTAAAATTATTCCAACTCAACACCTTCTTTTGGAGTTGGCAAAGGTTTATTTGTAGTAACAGGAAGTACAGCAGTAAATAAATTATGGGATACATGGTAATGGAAAGAAGACTCATTCTTCATTCCCATGAAGAATTAGCATAAGAAAAATATTGTTACAACTTAACTATATATTATTCATCTGTATTTTTCTACCTTAAACTTGGTAAGTCCTTAACTATCATTAGTTTTTAGAGTCACCAGAAGCCTCAGATAATCTACAGCACTTGCCCATGAAGATCTATCCATAGGCAGCAACTAATGGTTAAAATTTATTTCATATTGGCAGATGCTGGCATGAGAAAACATTGCTAGGCTCATCCTGTCCTGAGCAGCATTCCAGATCATCAGTCTTGACAACGGGAACTGCACCTGCTTCCACTAATTCCACAGTATGTGTTGTACTAAATGCTCAGCATGCTTATTGTTGAAACTTTAAGTATTAAGCTACCATTCAGAAACCCCAACCAGGAAGGCCTGGTGAGCTCAGGCTGCAAACTTCAGAGAAAGGGGAAATAAATAAGTTAAATTAAAGCACAGGATTGTTACTATTTAGGACACATGCTTTAATATAACAAGGTTGATTTCTCTCTTTCAACATCCTGCTAGAGTCTGTACAACACAACTTGAGGGTACAAAGAAGTGAACTCTGATGAAAAAGATAAAGTTAACTCACATAGAATATGCATACTACCTCCTGATGGTGTCCTGAACCAATATATTAAAAGCAAGAGTAGTAGGGGCTTACTGCAAGGGTATATATATTAAGGGCTTCCAATTATGACCTGGATGTTGTGAAAAACAGCTATGACACTAGGGAGGTACTTAGAAGTTTGCAGAATAAACAGACATTGAGAGTTTCCCCAGATTTTGTTTTATGAAACAAACAAAAACAAAAATGTAAGAGTAGGGAAAGCAGACATCAGAATTGCAACTGTTCTGAAACCCAGAGTGATATAATCAGCCAGGGTTTTCAGGGAAGGAAGGGAAGTGAGTGTATCATCAATCACAATCTTTTTTAGAAGATAGTTTGTATATTAAATAGAATGGAGCAGTATTATTGATAAGAAAATGTATGAGCTACAGATAGAAGGAGCCAGAGACTGATAACCTTGCATTTCACTACACCCACGAGACATCATTATATTTTAAGCTAACTGCAATGTGATTTAAAATTCTAGTTGAGAATTTTGTTTCTAGGGTATAATTTCATCTTCCATTAAGCAATAAGAAATATGATCACTTTCGGAATGACCAATGAATACCATGATGTCATCGGTTTTCCAAAATTATTAATAAAATAGAACATAAACAGGAAACTCTGCTATAGGTTTATGATATTTATGAACAATTCTCAAAAATATCATTTCCTGTAATGGCACCAACAAAGAAAAAGTAGGATACTATGTAAGGTAATTACTAAACATGTTTTAAGGCACTGGAAAACATAAACTGAAAACAAAAATAATAGGATGGGATAATAATTCTGTCTGGACTGTGCTATACGCCCAAACCTGAGGTCACCATAGTGAGCTGACCATTCTCTTGGGGATGAAATCAGCACACACTCTCTTCACTTGCATAGATCTACTGCAACTTGGCAGCCAGATGATAACAGGTTTCCCCATATGGGAAGGTCACATATTCTCATTTTTAAACCTGAATTTTCTCACTTTTGTGTGTGTGTGTGTGTGTGTGTGTGTGTGCATTTAAATTTGCAGAACTCCAGGTTCAAGAAGAGATGAAATATAATACTTCAATAACTCCACAGGGCTATACACTAGCTAAAAATCTGGGTTAACTTCCTTAATCTTAGTCATCTATAAAATGAGTTAAAAGGATAAACTGGTATTTCTGTGTTAGTCAGAAATGCTTTTGTGTTTTGTTTTGGGCTTCTGTTAGTTTTGTTTTGGGCTTGGTTTTGCTTTTTGTATTAATTTTTTTGTTTTACTCTACTTTGGTTTACTAATTCCTATTTCTGATAACACATCTTTTGTTCTGTTTTCCTTTGAAAGGGTAATCACTCCTCTTTATTCTCATTGCATATAGTTAGGGACAGGTGAGAGCTGACATACACCATCCCTCCATCCCTCAATTCTCCCACTCCCATCAAGTACAGGGTTCATAACACAGACCTGACCAACCACTACCTTCTAATTTCTTGGCTAAAATTATTAGGTCAGTGAAGGGATGGAGCCAAATTGGCCTGATAAGAGTGAAACTTGGAGCTTTTGCTGGAATCATTGAAAAGAAGCATTGTCTTTATGTTGAAACAGTTAGCTAGTAGAATATATGAATGAGACTCCAGGTGACTTTATCATACATACATTCATGGTAAAAACTTACACGACCATGAAGCACAACAAAGGAGGACAGAGCAGAGCAATGGAAAGAGTTGCACAATTTCGAATGATGATCTTATTTGAAATCTTAGATCCCATCATGCTTTAAATTACTGAGATTCACTCCCTTGAACATCCCAGTTTCATGATCCAAAATATTCTCCTTCCAATATGTAATTTGAGTTAAGGTTTTATCATCTGTAACTGTAATAGTCCTAACTGATTCTTTAAAACTTGGATAAATTAATTCCATTAATTCTATCCCTTGCATTGCTTAGTCTTTTGACACACAAAAATGAAATGATACTATGAACTAGTTCATCACTCACTTATTTAAACAAAGCTTTGAGGATAAAATTGAAGTTATTTCCATATTTTAAATTTATTAATTTTAAAGTGATTTTATTTGTAGCTCTTTAACAGCTTGACCTTGCAGTAAGTTACCTATAGAAACGCCACCACTCCTTAAGTCAACTGCACACCACACACAAAACAACTTAGTATTCTTTTTTCTAGTAGGTGACACTGTGATTGGCATTTTTATTTTAAATTCTAATGAGCCTTCTAGGTTGACTCAGCTACACATCATTTTCTTTTCATATAAACATTTGGCTTATTATTTGTTTATCCAGTTTTCTCTGAAGTTCTCTCATTTATCTATCACATTATTCCATGTGTGTCACATTTTTCATGTTCCAGCTCAAGATCTACCTACTTTACTAATTATTTAACAAGCCCTTACACTGACCATTATTTTGATTTACACAGAAGCTGCATTCATCAGGAAACAAAGTTCACAAAAGTCAAAGTTCAACCGAAGAGGAAACATAATTTTGTGTGATTTTTGTTTGTACTGTTTTACTTTGTTTTGAAATGACAATATATATATGCTTGATTCTAAAAGTACTGAACCCTGAAGTAACTAAAAATGTAAGGTAGAAATATGCAATTATTGATGGAACGAAAGTACAACAGAAGAGTAGACAGAAATAAATATAGAAAGATATTGTTCAAAGATGAGATAGAAGGAGATGCAGTTAAATAAAGAGGATCTAGATAAATGTGTACGAAAAGGTTAACAGGAGGTTAAGGTGTGTATTTGATGGCCTCTTTCATTCAGTGACTATTTTATAGATGAGGGAAGTGAGGTTTTGAGAGTTAAAACAATTTCTAAAGTCACGGTGTTGGTACCCAGCAGAAGAAGGACGCTAATACAGTTTCCATTTCCCCAAACCATACTACCTCTATGAAATAGAAGGCACAGGAGGAAAGGGTTGGAGAAACAGGAAGCTTGAAGAAAGAGGAATTACCCTATGGTGTTGCACATAGGAAATAAAAGATTCAATCAACAATGATTAAATGTATGAGTCTTATTGGCATTAAGAGGCAAATTAAGATTACATTTCAAAATAAAATTGACTTGTGAACAACGTGAGTTTGAACTATGTGGATCCACTTACAACACAGATTATTTCAATAGTAAGTACTACAGTACTGCACCATCCCCAGTTGGTCGAATTCCTAGATACAGAACCACGGATGAGGAGGTTCTTCCACTTACATGGAAGGCCACCTCTAAGTTATGCATAGATTTTTGACTGTGTGGAGGGGGGGGTTCCCCTAACCCCCGCATTGTTCAAGACTCAACTG
Source organism: Tursiops truncatus (assembly GCF_011762595.2). NCBI lineage: Eukaryota > Metazoa > Chordata > Mammalia > Artiodactyla > Delphinidae > Tursiops > Tursiops truncatus. Next base: position 82,311,772 of record NC_047036.1, read on the forward strand.
TGTATTTCAAATAAACACATCCTAGAGAAATGCAAATTAAAACTACAATCACCCCACACTAGTCAGAATGGCCATCATCAAAAAGTCTACAAACAATAAATGCTGGAGAGGGTGTGGAGAAAAGGGAACCCTCTTGCACTGTTGATGGGAATGTAAATTGATGCAGCCACTATGGAGAACAGTATGGAGGTTCCTCAAAAAACTAAAAATAGACCTACCATACGACCCAGCAATCCCACTACTGGGCATATACCCTGAGAAAACCATAATTCAGAAAGAGTCATGTACCACAATGTTCATTGCAGCTCTATTTACAATAGCCAGGACATGGAAGCAACCTAAGTGTCCATCGACAGATGAATGGATAAAGAAGATGTGGCACATATATACAATGGAATATTACTCAGCCATAAAAGAAACAAAATTGAGTTATTTGTAGTGAGGTGGATGTACCTAAAGTCTGTCATACAGAGTGAAGTAAGTCAGAAAGAGAAAAACAAATACTGTATACTAACACATATATATGGACTCTAAAAAAAAAAAAGGTTCTGATGAACCTAGGGGCAGGACAGGAATAAAGACACAGATGTAGAGAATGGACTTGAGGACACGGGGACGGGGAAGGGTAAGCTGAGATGAAGTGAGAGAGTGGCATGGACATATACACACTACCAAATGTAAAATAGATAGCTTATGGGAAGCAGCCACGTGGCACAGGGACATCAGCTCAGTGCTTTGTGACCACCTAGAGGGGTGGGATGGGGGAATGGAAGAGAGATACAAGAGGGAGGAGATATGGGGATATATGTATATGTATAGCTGATTCACTTTGTTAGACAGAAACTAACACACCATTGTAAAGCAATTATACTCCAATAAAGATGTTAAAAACAAAACAAAACAAAACAAAGAGAACAAAACCAAAAAACTAAACATACTCATAAGATACCAGAAAAACCCCGAAAAACCAGTAACAGATTGGTGGTTGCCAGAGGCAGGGAGAAGGGAGGTGGGCAAAATGGAGGGTGTAATGCACAGCACAGTGACTATAGTTAATAATTCTCTATTATGTATTTGAAAGTTACGAAGGGAATAAATCTTAAAAGTTCTCATTACAATAAAAGAAAATGGAATATTAACTTGTCTCCCAACATGATGGGATTCAATAAAAATTATTTTTAAAAAAATGATGGAATTCAATTGCACTCCTACTTTGTTGAGGTATGGCTGCTGTATGATAAACAGGCATATTTTACATTTGTTTTGAACATTTGTCTTTTGGCTTTATATTGATTTTATAATCAAGGCACTGGTGCTTTGATTTAAAATTATAAAGTCAAAATTAAATTTAGCAAAACTGAGTTGTGATGTCTTTATAGAATTTATATCTGAGCATGAACCATAACAGAGTTGAGAAGGATGTGTTCAAAAGATTTGCTACAGATTTTTAACATAAAGGTAGTTATTATTTTCTGTTGGGGGTGTGTGACATTGTTTGCCATACCAGGGTCTATTGATTCCTGACTGCTACCTGGGTGATCCTAAGATGCTTAAGAAAGAAAATAGTAACTTGCTGCTTAGGAGCAATTACCAGCCTTGTATGAGAAAGCAAATTTGAGAAACAAGCTCATCTGTGACATATTTCTAACCCTGCTTTAATGTAGATGCCCTTCAAGCATACTGTTTTCTAAACCCACAGAATGATACTCCACCTTTGAAAACAAGAGGGATATCTGTCCCATGGAAACAGACACACACAGAAAAGTGTTGATAGAAAATGAAAGGGACATAATTTTCAGAAAAAGAGTTCAATGACTGAAGCACAAACAGTGTTCAAAGTATTTTTGCGCCTAGTTGTCAGGTCCTCAATTTTATCTTATTATGACAAAAATCACATTTTCCCATGTTTGGGAACTGTTAAATTCTATTTAAATATATTTTAAGTTCTATTATCAAAACTGGCTATTGCCCCCTTAAAAAGCAAAAGCTAATGTGGGAGAAAACACAAAGCCTGCAAGATACAGTAAGAAGGAGATATAACATAAAAATTAGGAACAATATTATGTTTATTTTGGTGATATATTGAGAAAGAAAGAAAGCAACTTAGAAGCAACGTGGTGGGGGTCGGCAGGGTGGTCCTGGGTACAAGAGATGTTTGGGATAAGCAGGGATACTATGAATGGAAACTTCTGGTCGGGAAGCTGGGCTCAAACTACTTGCAGCTGTTCCTGCCACTGACAGGAAGGTCACCAGATCATACAGGTTGTGCACTGCACTAAGGCACTCAGCTAGGGATGAGGAATGCATTTTCACCTGTATTCCACTCACCTGGCAAAGCACTCTGGTGTAAGTTTACATCTCTAGGGAGGAAAGTGGAAGCTGTGTCTTTGACACACACACACACACACACACACACACACACACACACACATAGCTCTGCTAGGCAAGCCATACTTGTGTGGGGGATCCATCTGTCCTCCAAGAAGAACCATTTCATAATTTTCACTAAGCTTCATAGAGGCCACTAGAGGCTTTAAAACTAGTTAGGTGACCGTGTACTCTTTCTGATGCCAAAATTCTAGGGTTAGCAGGGGCACAGTAAGTGTAATTGCTTCTGTAGCACTGAAATTAGTCACTAGATTGGGATTCTGGCTCCCGCCCCATCATCACAACTACTCTAACCCTCAGGCCTTCTCATGGACAACATACCTACCACAAAGGGGGACTGTACACCTCAAATGAGCTAAAACAGTCACATCATAAGCTGTAAAGTACTATGACTTTAATATGTTGATGAAGAGGGAAAAGTAAATTGTGAAGAATAAAGACAGACTACTTGGATGTTCTTCATGAGTCAACAGAGTAAGATTTTTTTCCCAATAAAAAGACAAAAAGCTGGAGCAAAACAAAGCAAAGCTTTTAACTCCACACATCCCCCTCAAAGATTCAAAACCAGATGATTTATGAACAGTCTTAAGGAATATTTGACACTGGAAAAGATTCTGGCTACATTAAACTGTTGTTTCCTTCTTAAACTTACAGCGTCTCATCATGTATATATTGACGTTAATGAGCTCTTGAGAAAAAGAACAAAGAGAAGAGAGAAGAATTTAAAAGCTCTGGGAGAACCTCCAATCCTCCCAGTGAACACAGACTCCACTGTAAGCATGAGCAGAGATGCAAATTGTTCCCTCAGTTGTTTTCAATTCCAGTGTACTTCTCTGAGTGTAAGCACCTCACCAGGGATGAGCAAAGATTTAAAGGCGCATAAGGCAGCTACTTAACTGATGCTCAAAACAACAGTGGTCTATTCAAAGTTAGGGTCAAAAAATGTTTCTGTTGGACTCTGTTGGAATATGTGAGGGAATTGAAGAATATTCCAATGTAATAGTTATATTTGAATTGTACCTTTCCCATTTTAGAATTTAAATCATATGTAAATTTTTATTCCACTCTAATAAAAAATTCTAATTAATCTCCCCTGGTTCTAACCTTGACCCTTTCCAACTGACCCTTTAAGAGCTATGAAAGTGACCATTCTAAAATGAAAATCAGATCATCTGTCTTCCCTGCTTAAAATCTTTCCCAATGAATTTGTATTACTAAGAGTAAATGCCAAAGTTATTTGGTTTGGCATAAAAGGCTCCCCTTAATTTGACTATGAACTGTTCATTTTCATTTCTTTGCACCAACCATTCTAAGCTAAAATTTACTGCTCCATCCAAACTGAAGAGCTTATAGTTTGTTCTAGACAACAAATAACCACACATGTTCTTCTGTAATAACTTTCCACTTTCCTTTCTGCCTACAAAATGTTATTCATCTTTCAAAACTCAGCTCAGGTATTACCTTGTTTAGGAAACCCTCCACAAGCCCCCAACAAAATTTAATTTTTTCTCTTATCTGTACTTCATTTATACTTTTGCATACTTGTAATCCAGCACTTTTAGCTCCACATTATAGTGTTTTCTAGATTGTGAGTTTCTGTAAAATGAGCACTATACCTTTCTTTTCCAGTCCCAGATACAATGCTTGACTCATTAAAGGTGCTCCACAAATCGTTTATAAATGCCTCAGTCAAGTGCCCCTGCATTAGCACCTCACTTTGCACTCTAGTGCCAGCAAAATACCTTTACCATTTTACTCCACCCTAAAGTCAGAATACCTATGCTTGTTCTCAGTCTTGATTCACGATCCTCCATAATTTCTCCCTGAAACCTAATTCCCAACAAGCAAATTAACTAATTCCCTAGAACTGATTCTGTATTGTCTGATCATCTATATTTGTTAGCTTTGGCTACAGTAACAAAGCTCACAGTCTTAGTGGCTCACAACCACAAAATGTATTCCTCTATCACATTAAATGAGAGCTGCAGATTGACAACAGGTCTGAAGTGAACAGGAAATAGATCTGCTCCGTCTCTCTACTAATTGCAGGATTAGGCAGAAGGGCAGACCTTCTCAGGCACATACTGGTCTCTTGTTGATGAGGGACAAAAAAAGAGATAGCAAGTCACATTCAAAGTTTTTGCTTAACCCCCCTCACAGTCCCTTCTCCCCTAACCTGACAACAGGGCAGGGAAATATTCTCTACTCTATTTACAGGGAGGCATGGCAAGAGCAAAGATGAGTAATACTCTTACATGGAAGGGAACAGCTAATTGGTCACAATAACAGAATCTACTACAGAACCCTTTATAACATGCCATACCCTTCCCCTACAATTTGATCAGATCATGAGAAATTTACTGACAATTCTACTAAATTTGTCCACTTTCCCGGCCCCTACACCTCTAACCCTGGACCTACAGATTGAATATGGCCAGCAATAAAGCACAAAGTCTAAGGCACATTCTTCTGTCTGATTATGACAGATATGGTATCAAACCTAAGGGAAAGGAAAGCACCTGAAAACTCAAGTTTATAAATTCTCAGCAAGAAGAGATATTTTATATTTCTTTTCAAATATTTGACCTCCATAATGGTCAGTAAAGACAATCACGACCATATATGAATGGCAGTTTGTAATATTTGATTGCAGGAAATCAATAAGATCCGTATATGCTCTGATAATGTATTGAACGTCATCCACCCATGCTGACTCTGCCTTCTCGGTGGGTAGCAATATAACCTTTCCTTCCATCTCTGTAATAAAACTGTTGGTAAATAAAACAAAACAAAGATGATCACTATCAAGTGGTCTCTTCTTGACAGTATACATTGTGCAGGAACTTTAATTTTTAAAAACTGTGTTTTCATATAATTGGAAAAAATGAAATGGTCTCAGTTGCATTTGCTATGCATTGAGTGTGCTGATTGCCTCCCTGCCTTTGTAAAAGGGAGGGGGCACCACCAACACACAACGTTTCTAAAAATTACTTTTCTAGTTAAGGAGAACTTTACTGTAATTCCTGTATCTTTTTTATTTCACTGTAAAAGCCTTTACTCCAGTCTAAGTTTTATCCATATCAACAAAATCTAATTAAAATTACTATGAAACAAACAAGCTCATTAGAGTAGAGAACTCCTTCCACTCATTAAGTCACACTTTTTAACGGTACATCTAGAATGAACCGATAAACGGGAAAGACATTGGCCAACTAAGCCAGAATGACAAGGGTCATCACATCCAAGAGTCAATTTGTTGGTACATAAACCTGAATTTGTCCTTCTTTCCTATATAACATAGCCAACTAAGTTGGCAAACCCTCCTTTGACACTAGATAGACAGCTCCCTTTATGATATCTTGGTCCAATTCTACTAAGGTTCAGGTACTTATGAAAAGAGAAGAATATGTTATTAAGATGTATTTCTAAGTATTTTTAAAACTTACAACATAACTGATTAAAGATTTCTACATCTCTCATATGAGCTAAACTTGCTGCCCTACTGGCTTGGTATAAAGTTACATTGTGCTCTCTGTCTCATCTCCTCATCCGTCTTAACTGGCCTTAGACCCTAGCGTAAGGGTGGGGAGGAGGAAAAGGAGAAACAATATCCGTGTGAGTATACCTGTGAAAATTTGCTTTCTTCTTTACATTGGTCTCATCATTGAGCTAGACTCTGTGACAATCACAAGGAACCACCCTAAGGAATCCAATTACCAAGCAGAGAAGCAGCAGAGGAAAGAGACCAGTCTCCCTGGTTTGCATATATGCACAAATTTCATGAACAGATCTTTTTTTTTTTTTTTTTTTTTTTGCGGTACGCGGGCCTCTCACTGTTGTGGCCTCTCCCGTTGCGGAGCACAGGCTCCGGACGCGCAGGCTCAGCGGCCATGGCTCACGGGCCCAGCCGCTCCGCGGCATGTGGGATCTTCCCGGACCGGGGCACGAACCCGTGTCCCCTGCATTGGCAGGCGGACTCTCAACCACTGTGCCACCAGGGAAGCCCTCATGAACAGTTATTTTCCCACCTATTCGCTTAACTTTGGAGAAGAGAATCAATAGTGTACATTTTCCCTTTTCCCAAAAAGGAAGAGAAAAGGATGGGTGTTGATTTCCTTGAACTGAATACTACATAAAAGTGATCTGTCTTACCTCCCAGTACTACTTCTGTGTTTGGTAATTTAAGTGTATGGATAAGCTCTCCACCACTGACTTACATCATCTTGTTACATGATACTAACCTAAAGGAGAGACATTCTATAAATAATCAAATGTGAATTTAAATACACACACTGTACATTGGACATACATACTGTTTTGGCAAAGAAGTTACTTTTCCACAATGTTTAGAAGTCCTATAGATTCTTAAATTCCTCTTGCACTTTGGTTTCAAAAGCAGGGTCAGCTTTATCAATAACATGACTCTGATGTAGTAGTTGCACAGCTAGAGAAAAGTAATGATGCCACTGAAATAACAATTAGAATTCACCACTTCTTGGATATTGTCACAAATTCTATTATACAAGAAGTACTGATAGGACATTTGAAAAGTATTTAGAAATTTTTATAGCAACAAATACAATGCATACTTTCAAGCCATAAACAATATTCAGGTCACCCAAATTTAAGTGAGAACGTGTTCATGCAGAACATAGTTACAATAGTATATCCTAAAAATATTTTACATGCAACAAGCTCTTTTCTAATTTCCTCTGAAATTAAATGTGGATTGTTTCTCTGAATCACAGCAAGCCCAGAAACCACTGTCAGCATGTTTACTGCCCTACGATCTCTCATGAAAAATGGGTATCAGAATACAGACATCTGAAAGTACTTTTGTTAGAGCTAAATGGGGTTTAGTAATAAAACAAATAAATAAATCTATCAAATGAGACAACATGCCTGGGGAGTACTCAGGATAATCTTCATTCCAGTTCATTTATTACTTCCACGTGCAAGTGCTCAGCATCACAACCTCATCAATGCTAACCCTTAAAACTTCACAGCGGACCGCACAGAAAAGTCAAAGTACCACACATGGATGGTGTTCGAGTTTTCTCAAAGTCTGATTTCATGGACAGCACATAATTTCTACACACTTATTAGAAATAACTTGAAAAAATATAGACCCTTGGTTCACTCTTCCACATAGGAAAATTTTATTAGCATTTTCAGTCAGGGTTCTAATATGGCTCTCTTAAAAAACAAACTTTATTGAGGTATAAGTTACTTTCTAGTCTGTGTTCCCCCTGTCCATTCTTGATTTACAGATTTTGAAGCTCTATTATTAGTGAATTTGGAATTGTTATGTGTTCTAAAAAATTGGCCCTTTTATCATTATGAAATGTCACACTTTACTTGCATGTAATCCTCTGTCTTAAAATGTACTGTGTCTGGTAGTAATGTAGTTACACTAGCTTACTCAGATGTAAGGTTTACATGGTATACATTTTACCTACTCTTAATTTCCATCTATTTGTGTTTTTATATTTGAAGAGCATCTCTTGTAGACAACATATATTTGGGTCTTATTTTATATCCAGTCTGACAAACTCTGCCTTTTAATAAACACACTGATGTGACTGGGTTTATGTCTACCATCTTGTTATAGATTCTCCATTCATTTCTTCTGTGTCTTTCATTTCTTTTTTGGGAATAATAAAATATTCTTTAGTATTACATTTATTTTCTTATCAAGGTTTTTAAAGAGTCTCCATTTCATCAATTCATACTTCATACTTCTCATGTATTTTATACTTCATACCTCAAATGTAATAACCTTGAAATAGTATAATTCCAATTATCTGCACTTTTCCCTTACACTATTTTGTCATTACTTACATATCTATATATATTACAACCCCCAACTTAAAATGTTATTATTTGGGGTTTAAGTAATCACTTGACTTTTAAACAAATTTTGAGAAGCACAAACCAGAATATTTTGTGTTTACCTACATATTGGCTGATCTTTACTATTACCTGTAGATATGACTTCCTGTACAGTATTATTTTCTATAAGTCTGAAAAATATTCATTAGCATTTCATATGTTGAACTCTCTTAGTTTTCATTTATCTGAAGATAGCTTTATTCTACCTTTTTTGTTTTGAAATTTTTTTTTTGCTGGATAAAGGGTTTAAAGTTAACATTGCTTTCTTGTTTTTCTTTCAGCATTTGAAAAATGATTGTCTTTTTTTATTGAAGTACAATTGACATATAAGACCCTGTTAGTTCCAGGTGTACAGCAGTGATTTGATATTTCTAAATATTACAAAATGATCACCATGATAAGTCTAGTTACCATCTGTCACCATACAAAGTTATCACAATATTATTGACTACATTCTCCATGCTGTACATTTCATCACTGTGACTCATTTATTTTGTGACTGGAAGTTTGTACCTCTAAATCTCCCTCACCCATTTCACCGATCCCTCCACCCCAACGCCCTCTGGCAACAACCTATTTGTTCTCTGCATCTATGAGTCTGTTTCGGTTTTGCTAGGTTTGTTCATTTGTCTTGTTTTCTGGATTCCACATATAAGTCATACAGTTATTTGTCTTTCTCCATCTGACTTATTTTACGTAATATAATACCCTCTAGGTCTATCCATATTACCACAAATGGCAAACATTTCACTCATTTTTTCTTCTGATTAAATTTCATTTTTATGGATGAGTAATATTCCACTGTGTGTGTGTGTGTGTGTGTGTGTGTGTGTGTGTGTGTGTGTGTGTGTACCACATCTTCATCCATTCATCTTTCAATGGACACTTAGGTTGCTTCTGTATATTGATTATTGTAAATAATGCTTCAGTAAACATAAGGATGCATATATCTTTTCAAATCAGTGTTTCTGTGTTCTCCAGAAAAATGCCCAGAAATGGAATTTCTGGATCATATATATATAGTAGTTCTATTTTTAACTTTTTGAAGAATCTCCATACTGTTTTCCATAGTGGCTGCACCAATTTACATTCCCAGCAATAGTGCAAGAGGGTTCCCTTTTCTCCACACCCTCATCAACACTTGTTATTTGTTTTCTTTTTGGTAACAGCCATTCTGACAGGTGTGAGGTGATATCTCATTGTGGTTTTGATTTGCTTTTCCCTAAAGATTAGTGATGCTGAGCATCCTTTCATGTACCCATTGGCCATCTGTATGTCTTCTTTGGGAAAATGTCTATTCAGGTTCTCTGCCCATTTTGGGTTGTTTGTTTTTTGATGTTGACTTGTATGAGTTCTTTATATATTTTGAACATTAACCCCTTATCAGATTATCTTTGTAAATTTCTTCTCCCATTCAGCAGGCGACTTTTGTGTTTTTGATAGTTTTCTTCACTGCACAGAAGCTTTTAGTGTGATGTAGTTCCATTTATTTTGCTTCTTATTTCCAATGCCTGAGACATACCCCCCACCACAACTGCAAAGACCAACGTCAAGGAGCATACTGCCTATGTTTTCTTCTAAGAGTTTTATGGTTTCAAGTCTCACATTTAGTTCTTCACTCCAAAAAATGGTTGTTTTGTCTTTGGGTTGCCATTATTTCTGATGAGAAGTTGGTCATCATTTATATAATTCTTATATGTAGGGAACTCCATATCCCTGAGTCAATCATCCAAAACACTTCAGAATTTTAAATATTCTGTCTTTATTTTCTTCATAAAAAAATAGATGAGTCGCATAAAAAGAGAGCTTCTTGTTGTAAATCTTGTTTTACAATCTTTTCCAGTGATGTAAAGACATCAACAATTAGGGAAAAAATATGAGCTCCTGAGGTATAATAGTTAAATCAATAAAACTAGATATGTGAGGGACTCCCCATTTTAACCCATGTATTATTTATACAAGAAAGTTAACTGGGGCTAAGTAAAAAACTGAAGATATATGGTAGTTCGTTTTTATTTGATATAGTTGCTTTGTTTCTTTAGGAAATAGAGGAACGGGATTCACAATTCCTCATCCAAAAATGATTAAGTATGGCCAACAGAAGAAGTTTCCTTATATAATACTTGATGGACATATCAATTTCAAAGGAAAAAAACAGTCAAAGATTTCCTGGAACTTCTGATTCGTCATGAAGAGCAGAAGTTACTGCATAAGATCTGGTATATCCTACACACGTGTTTTTTTACATGATGTTCTCCTGTATGGAATGGTCTGAAAGAAGAGATATTGAAGAAAGATGTTCTGTAGTATTTTCAGATATTTAGAAATAAAAGTGTAAGTTTTCCTGCCTAGTGATGGAAACCAGAGTGTGTCAAAGTAATTACCTGGATACAAGAGGAAACTGAAGTGGTGAATAAAAATTATGACACAGGAAGGTTTTGTTATAGTGTATTTTAATCTTTTGATTATCAATTTCAAGATTTTAAATGAAATGAAAATACACAGAAGAGTCAAATATAAAAGACCAACAATTGCAAAACATAGGCAGACCATGTACTCTTTGTCTTTGTTACTCCTATAACTCCCTGGTATCCAGAAGAGAACCCAATATAGAGTGTACTGAAAAAAATCATTGAATTAGAAAATAAATTGAACTATATATGCTACTTTCATAAAATTATCATTGCCTCAAGTACTTTAAACTAGGAACTTGGCAAAAATGTCTGAATTCTATCATTACCAACTTCAATTTCTCCTTGAAAAAAAAGATCTATCCTCTTGTCACTTATGTGATGTTTTATCTCTTCTACAACCAATTTTTCAATAACTTAATCACATCATTTCATTTCTGTATCTTTGACAGTAAATGTGGTGTTTAGATTACAACAATCTTTTGATAAACTATTGTTGAATATAAATGCTTAACTTTCTTCATCCAATCTTTGCTAACTTCCTAACAAAATACTTTGTTTAAAATGATGTGCTTGGACTCTAGAACTTAAACAAATTAGAAAGTTTTTTATTGGTTGTATCCTTTTTAATTTAAAAGAATCTGAAAAAGAACATATATATAAAAGTGAATCACCTTGCTGTACACCTGAAGCTAACACAACATTGTATATTAACTATACCTCAATTAAAAATGGTTTTAAAATTTTAAGAAGAAAAAAATCATCTTAAAAGTAAAATAGTCTGGAAGTGTTTATGATTATTTTGAATGGTAATGCTTAGCCTCTTCCCATCTCACTTAGGTAATGGCTCTTTTGTTGGATTCTATGTGGATAAAGGGTATTTATGGTCAATTGGAAAAATCTAACACTACTTAAAGTATCAGTGATTTGTAAGACACCTCAGAACAAACTCAAATTCAGCATTCACATAATGATAATCATCACTACCTCATATTGTAACAGAGGAAGAACAGAACTAACACCACGTTGAAACTGCCTCCTTCATTCCTTAGCCCATGTATCCAATTACTTTAGTCCTGCACATTAAGAGTTAAACATAAGAGAAATATTGCTTGTGCCCAAATAGCTCATTAAGTTCCCTGAAAAGAGTTCCCATCCCATGGTCCTGGGTTAGTTATCTACTACTTGTTGTAGATAAGTTCTAAGCTCTCAGCCTAGAAACCTTGCAAATAAGCAGAGGTAAAAATGATAAAGTAAAAACAACTGCTAACAACTTTAAGTCTTGCAGGATCCTTATGATCCAGCCTACATGAACAAGCAGAACAACAAAGAAATGCCCCTGGTTACCTCTAATCTATCTACTTTCTCTATGAATTTGTCTATTCTAGACATTTAATGTAAGTGGAATCATACAATATGTGTCCTTCTGTATCTAACTTATTTCTCTTAGCATAATGTTTTCAAAGTGTATCTATGTTGTAGCATGTAGCAGCACTTAATTCTGTTTTATGTATGAATAAAATTTCATTATATATATTCTACATTGTTTAGCCACATCTTTTGGCTATTGTGACTACTGCTACAGTAAACATTGGTGTACATGTAACTGTTCGAGTCCCTCTTTTCAATTATTTTGGGTACACACCTAGGAGTAGATTTTCTGGGTCATATGGTAATTCTTTGTTTAATTTTTTGAGGTAGACTGCCCATTTTGTATCAAGTACATCAGTTGGTACTAGAATCTAACAGTCTTTGCACTTAAATACATTCAAATATGTTTGATGTATTTTGTTTTGTCATTTTAAAATTTTGTTTATTGTGTTTTTCATCCATACACATACACTCTACCACAGATGTTTCCTGCTGTGTTTTGTTTTTACTTACTATTATTTATTATGCATCTTATTATTCAGTTGAGGATACATAATTATATGTTTTGCTTAATGTGACTATCTTCATCCATCTCCCAAACTGGCTGGAGTGCTTAAGATATCTTTTTTTCTTTATCTCCATCCATTCCTGAACTTAAGCTGCATCTTTTCCCCTATAATCTGTTGCATCTGGTCACATAAGCTCTTCAAAGAGGAAAGTTCTGATACTCAAATTATGGCACGTGAGTTGAGGTGTCTCATGACTAAAATAATAGGAGTATTTTACCATTTCTTAAAGGAAGAAGACACTGTTGTCAATCTCAGTTTTTAATTATTTTATTAACTTTTAATTTTTCTGTATTGCTCTTAAATAGTTGGAAGCCATTGCTACTTGCTTATTAGTAAGTGTAAGAAAATGGCAAACAAGTGAATATCAAAAGAACAAAGAAGAAAACTCCAAAGACAGGATCTATTTCTATTCTCTATGTATTTATTTCTATTGGCATGGTATGCTGAGTGCCTATGTTTATGATTTATATACAGCAATTTGCCAATAACCAATTAATCTCATGTGCATATGCTAAAATTGAATCAACCCAGGTGTCACCTAGAGCTCCTTGACTTCCAGAACTCCACACCTGCACATACCTCACAGCCCTGAACTTAGAATGAGAATCGTTATGACTCTCAACTGGCAATTACTAAGATCAGGGGAAATGCCAGTGGAGGATAATCGGAGAGCACAAAGGAGACAAACAAGCAGAGCAAACCCATATGCTAAATGCAGAGTCACTCAGCCACCCAAGACTGAGACGTTCAGGCAAGGAGTTATAGAACAAAATTGGTTTTTCTTTTTGGCTCTGTTACATCTTAAAAGACATCTTAATGAAAGGAAAATGACTGATGAGCAGCCATGCAAGACCTCTGCTAGGATTAATAAATGGGAAACCCCTTTCACCAATCCCATCTAAGGAGGCACTCATCATAACTTGTCATCTTAATAACATTTTAATGTCAGCTCCAGATTCATTACTTTTTTATGGAATTTTAAATCATGCCCAAGTGTGGAACACCTCCAATAATGAGCATGAAAATGCAAAGAGATTTTGATTAACATCAGTTACTGAAGAACCAGAAATACTTTGTGGGGAGCTGAGGGGCTTCACAAACTGTTTTGGGGATCTTTTAATGACATAAGTTCAGCAAAAGTTACTATATTTATAGTACGTTGTGTGCATTAGGGTTTATATCTGTGAATATTATTTTTTTAACTAGGATTTAAGACAGGAAATGTTTTCTCATTATGAACATTTCCTGTCATGAAGCTTCCCAAATTTTATTCAGTAGTGCATTTTGCAGAGATAGGAAATTTCTCACAACTTTACTCTTAGAGTTGCAAAAGTAGAATACAGCATAAAACTTCTCAACTTCAGATTACAGAAGCCAAGAGGAAGATAAATTATGGTAGTCTTACTTGAAAAATCACATTAGAAGGTACCCTTCAGATAACTTCAGACTCTGGCCTCCAAACTACATAACTATCGTTTGGAATACACCAACATGGCATTCCCAAACACGTTACATCACACTGACACTTTGAGGTAGTGGAAGTCATAAAAATCCTCAATACTTTGCAAAGCCACGATGTCAGGATAGCAGATCAGGCTACCTCTGAGGTAGACAGGACCTGGAAAGAATATCATCTACTTCACAGACAACAGAATCCAGGTAATAACTTAAGTGGTATTTTGATGGCAATAATATCTTTTTCCTTTTTTCAGCATAAATAATATAAGAATATTGCCAATATTTTTTTAAAACTATACTAACCTTGGATTTATGTTTAGGTAATTTTCAGATGAAAAAATTATGGAATTATCTTTAAAGAAAAAAATTATATTTCTAACTTCTTTGCCATTATCAGGCATATGGCCCTAGTGCCTTATTAAATAATTTTACAGTGTCAATAAAGTGGCCAGATATGCCATTATTTGATGAAATGAATGTCAGGTGCAAGGGCTCAACTTCACCTCTTTCACTGTTTCCAGCAACACTACCATCACGATTCCACCCCACATGCCAACTACACCAAACCTGTTTCTTCTCCTTCATCATCTTTCATTTATTTCTTGCATGCTTGCCTGAATCCACTTCCTGATTTATTTTTTAAATATTAAGAATACACTCATATAAGGCAGGAGGCTAAAGACCAGGTCTTTAAAAATGACCAAGCCAGAAATGACCACTATCATCACTGAATGTACAATCTAGTTGAAATGTTTCCACCTTTTTGCCCATGCATTTTCCTCTCTGGGGAATATCCTCCTCTTTCTTTCTTGCTTGAGTAACCTCTAATCATCATGGTCATCGAGCTCAGGAGGAGAGTTTCTTTGAAGCCTTCCTTTATCCATCCTCCAAGAAATACTAAGTTTTCTCTCTTTGATACTCTCATTACTTCTTGTATATGACTCTGTACATATTAGTAGGAAATACTTGTTTAGATATTTATCCCCATCAGACAGTGAACTTTGCACAAGTAGAACCATGGCTAATGCATCATAGCACTTAGTGTACAGTCAGTATTGAATAGATCAGCTGGTTTGATGAATGAATGAATAAAAATGAAGAAGTTTCTTTCACTTAGCATCTTTCCCCAAAATCTTTGGTATTCATTCTGTATCTACACATATCTTTCCTACCCATAAATACATATTTAACTTATCTTGATATGGGCAAAGGATTTCTAAATTGTGGAGAACATCACAAAATAAAAAATAAGATAGGGCTTTAGGGGAAGATGGTGGAAGAGTAAGACACGGAGATAACCTTCCTCCCCACAGATACATCAGAAATATATCTACACGTGGAAAAACTCCTACAGAACACCCACCGAACGCTGGTAGAAGACCTCAGACCTCCCAAAAGGCAAGAAACTCCCCACGCACCTGGGTAGGGTAAAAGAGAAAAGAATAAACAGAGACAAAAGGATAGGGACGGGACCTGCACCAGTGGGAAGGAGCTGTGAAGGAGGAAAGGTTGCCACACACTAGAAGCCCCTTCGCGGGTGGAGACTGCAGGTGGCAGAGCGGGGGAGCTTCGAAGCCGCGGAGGAGACCACAGCAACAGGGGTGCAGAGGGCAAAGCGGGGAGATTCCCGCACAGAGGATCGGTGCCGACCAGCACTCAGCAGCACGAGAGGCTTGTCAGCTCACCCGCCGAGGCGGGCGGGCGCTGAGAGCTGAGGCTCCGGCTTCGGAGGTCAGATCACAGGGAGAGGACTGGGGTTGGCGGCGTGAACACAGCCTGAAGGGGTTAGTGCACCACGGCTACCCGGGAGGGAGTCCGGGAAAAAGTCTGGAGCTACGGAAGAGGCAAGAAACTTTTTCTTCCCTCTTTGTTTTCTGGTGAGCGAGTAGAGGGGATTAAGAGCGCCACTTAAAGGAGCTCCAGAGACGGGCGCAAGCCGCGGCTGACAGCGGAAACCACAGAGATGGGCATGCGACGCTAAGGCTGCTGCTGCCACCACCAAGAAGCCTGTGTGCGATCACAGGTCACTATCCACACCCCCCTTCCGGGAGCCTGTGCAGCCCGCCACTGCCAGGGTCCCGGGATCCAGGGACAACTTCCCCAGGAGAACGCACGGCGCGCCTCAAGCTGCTGCAACGTCATGCCGGCCTCTGCCGCCGCAGGCTCGCCCCGCATCATGCCCCTCCCTCCCCCCGGCCTGAGTGAGCCAGAGACCCCTAATCAGCTGCTCCTTTAACCCCGTCCTGTCTAAGCAAAAAACAGACGCGCTCCGACAACCTACACGCAGAGGCGGGTCCAAATCCAAAGTTGAACCCCGGGAGCTGTGCAAACAAAGAAGAGAAAGAGAAATTTCTCCCAGCAGCCCCAGGAACAGCGGATTAAATCTCCACAATCAACTTGATGTACCTTGCAACTGTGGAATACCTGAATAGACAATGAATCATCCCAAGTTGAGGAGGTGGACTTTGAGAGCAAGATTTATTATTTTTTCCCCTTTTCCTCTTTTTGTGAGTGTGTATGTGTATGCTTCTGTGAGATTTTGTCTGTATAGCTTTGCTTTCATCATTTGCCCTAGGGTTCTTTCCGTCCGTTTCTGTTTTTTTTTTTACTTTAAAAAATTTTTTTTACCTTAATAATTATTTTTTATTTTAATAACTTTATTTTCTTTTATCTTACTTCATTTTATTTTATTTTATCCTTTTCTTTCTTTCTACTTTTTCTCCCTTTTATTCTGAGCCATGTGGATGAAAGGCTCTTGGTGCTACAGCCGGGAGTCAGTGCTGTACTTCTGAGGTGGGAGAGCCAACTTCAGGACACTGGTCCACAAGAGACCTCCCAGCTCCACATAATATCAAATGGCGAAAATCTCCCAGAGATCTCCATCTCAACACCAACACCCAGCTTCACTCAACAACCAGCAAGCTACAGTGCTGGACACCCTATGCCAAACAACTAGCAAGACAGGAACACAACCGCATCTATTAGTAGAGAGGCTGCCTAAAATCATAATAAGCCCACAGACACCCCAAAACACACCACCAGATGTGGACCTGCCCACCAGAAAGACAAGATCCAGCCTCATCCACCAGAACACAGGCACTAGTCCCCTCCACCAGGAAGCCTACACAACCCACTGAACCAAATTTAGCCACTGGGGACAGACACCAAAAACAACGGGAACTACGAACCTGCAGCCCGCAAAAAGGAGATCACAAACACAGTAAGTTAAGCAAAATGAGAAGACAGAAAAACACACAGCAGATGAAGGAGCAAGATAAAAACCCACCAGACCTAACAAATGAAGAGGAAATAGGCAGTCTACCTGAAAAAGAATTCAGAATAATGATAGTAAAGATGATCCAAAATCTTGGAAATAGAATAGAGAAAATGCAAGGAACATTTAACAAGGACCTAGAAGAACTAAAGAGCAAACAAATAGTTATGAACAACACAATAAATGAAATTAAAAATTCTCTAGAAGGGATCAATAGCAGAATAACTGAGGCAGAAGAACGGATAAGTGACCAGAAGATAAAATAGTAGAAATAACTACTTCAGAGCAGAATAAAGAAAAAAGAATGAAAAGAACTGAGGACAGTCTCAGACCTCTGGGACAACATTAAATGCACCAACATTCGAATTATAGGGGTTCCAGAAGAAGAAGAGAAAAAGAAAGGGACTGGGAAAATATTTGAAGAGATTATAGTTGAAAACTTCCTTCACATGTGAAAGGAAATAGTTAATCAAGTCCAGGAAGCACAGAGAGTCCCATACAGTCCCATGTTCCTCCTTGGATAAACCCAAGGAGAAACATGCCAAAACACATATTAATCAAACTGTCAAAAATTAAATACAAAGAAAACATATTAAAAGCAGCAAGGGAAAAACAACAAATAACACACAAGGGAATCCCCATAAGGTTAACAGCTGATCTTCCAGCAGAAACTCTGCAAGGCCAGAAGAGACTGGCAGGACATATTTAAAGTGATGAAGGAAAAAAACCTACAACCAAGATTACGCTACCCAGCAAGGATCTCATTCAGATTTGATGGAGAAATTAAAAACTTTACAGGCAAGCAAAGGCTGAGAGAGTTCAGCATCACCAAACCAGCTTTACAACAAATGCTAAAGGAACTTCTCTAGGCAAGAAACACAAGAGAAGGAAAAGACCTACAATAACAAACCCAAAACAATTAAGAAAATGGGAATAGGAACATATATATCGATAATTACCTTAAATGTAAATGGACTAAATGCTCCCACCAAAAGACACAGACTAGCTGAATGGAAACAAAAAAAGACCCATATATATGCTGTCTACAAGAGACCCATTTCAGACCTAGGGACACATACAGACTGAAAGTAAGGGGACTGAAAAAGATATTCCATGCAAATGGAAACCAAAAGAAAGCTGGAGTAGCAATTCTCATATCAGACAAAATAGACTTTAAAATAAAGACTATTACAAGAGACAAAGAAGGACACTACATAATGATCAAGGGATCGATCCAAGAAGATATAACAATTGTAAATATTTATGCACCTAACATAGGAGCACCTCAATACTTAAGGCAAATACTAACAGCGATAAAAGAGGAAACCGACAGTAACACATTCATAGTAGGGGACTTTAACACCCCACTTTCACCAATGGACAGATCATCCAAAATGAAAATAAATAAGGAAACACAAGCTTTAATTGATACATTAAAGAAGATGGACTTAGTTGATATTTATAGGACATTCCATCCAAAACAACAGAATACACATTTTTCTCAAGTGCTCATGGAACATTCTCCAGGATAGATCATAACTTGGGTCACAAATCAACCCTTGGTAAATTTAAGAAAACTGAAATTGTATCACACATCTTTTCTGACCACAACACTATGAGACTAGATATCAATTACAGGAAAAGATCTGTAAAAAATACAAACATATGGAGGCTAAACAATACACTACTTAATAATGAAGTGATCACTGAAGAAATCAAAGAGGAAATCAAAAAATACCCAGAAACAAATGACAATGGAGACACAATGACCCAAAAGCTATGGGATGCAGCAAAAGCAGTTCTAAGAGGGAAGTTTATAGCAATCCAATCCTACCTTAAGAAACAGGAAACAGGGGCTTCCCTGGTGGAGGAGTGGTTGACAATCCGCCTCCTGATGCAGGGGACACAAGTTCGTGACCCAGTCTGGAAATAACCCACATGCCGCAGAGTGGTGGGGCCCGTGAGCCATGGCTGCTGATCCTGTGTGTCCGGAGCCTGTGCTCTGCAACAGGAGAGGCCACACAGTGAGAGGCTCGTGTACCAAAAAAAAAAAAAAAAAAAAAGGAAACAAGAAACATCTCGAATAAACAACCTAACCTTGCACCTAAAGCAATTAGAGAAAGAAGAACAAAAAAACCCCAAAGCTGGCAGAAGGAAAGAAATCATAAAGATCAGAAATTAATGAAAAAGAAATAAAGGAAACAATACAAAAGATCAATAAAACTAAAAGCTGGTTGTTTGAGAAGATAAACAAAATTGATAAACCATTCACCAGACTCCAAGAAAAAAAGGGAGAAGACTCAAATCAATAGAATTAGAAATGAAAAAGGAGAAGTAACAACTGACACTGCAGAAATAAAAAAGATCATGAGAGATGACTACAAGCAACCCTAGGCCAATAAAATGGACAACATGGAAGAAATGGACAAATTCTTAGAAATGCACAACCTGCAAAGACTGAATCAGGAAGAAAGACAAAATATGAACAGACCAATCACAAGCATTGAAATTGAAACTCTGATTAAAAAAGCCTCCAACAAACAAAAGCCCAGGACCAGATGGCTTCCCAGGCGAATTCTGTCAAATATTTAGAGAAGAGCTAACACCTATCCTTCTCAAACTCTTCCAAAATATAGCACAGGGAGGAACACTCCCAAACTCATTCTATGAGGCCACCATCACCCTGATACCAAAACCAGACAAGGATGTCACAAAGAAAGAAAACTACAGGCCAATATCACTGATGAACATAGATGCAAAAGTCCTCAACAAAACACTAGCAAACAGAATCCAACAGCACATTAAAAGGATCATACACCATGATCAAGTGGGGTTTATTCCAGGAATGCAAGGATTCTTCAATATATGGAAATCAATCAATGTGATACACCATATTAACAAATTGAAGGAGAAAAACCATATGATCATCTCAATAGATGCAGAGAAAGCTTTCAACAAAATTCAACACCCATTTATGATAAAAACCCTGCAGAAAGTAGGCATAGAGGGAACTTTCCTCAACATAATAAAGGCCATATATGACAAACCCACAGCCAACATCTTCCTCAATGCTGAAAAACTGAAACCATTTCCACTAAGATCAGGAACAAGACAAGGTTGCCCACTCTCACCACTCTTTTTCAACACAGTTTTGGAAGTTTTAGCCACAGCAATAAGAGAAGAAAAGGAAATAAAAGGAATCCAAATCGGAAAAGAAGAACTAAAGCTGTCACTGTTTGCAGACGACATGATACTATACACAGAGAATCCTAAAGATGCTACCAGAAAACTACTAGAGCTTATCAATGAATTTGGTAAAGTAGCAGGATACAAAGTTAATGCACAGAAATCTCTGGCATTCCTATACATTAATGATGAAAAAGTGAAATCAAGAAAATACTCCCATTTACCACTGCAACAAAACGAATAAAATATCTAGGAATAAACCTACCTAAGGAGACAAAAGACGTGTATACTGAAAATAATAAGACACTGATGAAAGAAATTAAAGATGATACAAATAGACGGAGAGATATACCATGTTCTTGGATTGGAAGAATCAACATTGTGAAAATGACTCTACTACCCAAAGCAATTCACAGATTCAATGCAATCCCTATCAAACTACCACTGGCATTTTTCACAGAACTAGAACAAAAAATTTCACAATTTGTATGGAAACACAAAAGACCCCGAATACCCAAAGGAATCTTGAGAATGAAAAACGGAGCTGGAAGAATCAGGCTCCCTAACTTCAGACTATACTACAAAGCTACAGTAATCAAGACAGTATGGTACTGGCACAAAAACAGAAAGATAGATCAGTGGAACAGGATAGAAAGCCCAGAGGTAAACCCACGCACATATGGTCACCCTATCTTTGATAAAGGAGGCAAGAAAGTGGAGAAAGGACAGCCTCTTCAATAAGTGGTGCTGGGAAAACTGGACAAGTACATGTAAAAGTATGAGATTAGAACACTCCCTAACACCATACACAAAAATAAACTCAAAATGGATTAAAGACCTAAATGTAAGGCCAGACATTGTCAAACTCTTAGAGGAAAACATAGGCAGAACGCTCTATGACATAAATCACAGCAAGATCCTTTTTGACCCACCTCCTAGAGAAAGGGAAATAAAAATAAACAAATGGGACCTAATGAAACTTCAAAGCTTTTGCACAGCAAATGAAACCATAAACAAGACCAAAAGACAACCCTCATAATGGGTGAAAATATTTGCAAATGAAGCAACTGACAAAGGATTAATCTCCAATATTTACAAGCAGCTCATGCAGCTCAATAACAAAAAAACAAACAACCCAATCCAAAAATGGGCAGAAGATCTAAATAGACATTTCTCCAAAGAAGACATACAGATTGCCAACAAACACATGAAAGAATGCTCAACATCATTAATTATTAGAGAAATGCAAATCAAAACTACAATGAGATATCACCTCACACCAGTCAGAATGGCCATCATCAGAAAAGCTAGAAATAATAAATGCTGGAGAGGGTGTGGAGAAAAGGGAACACTCTTGCACTGCTGGTGGGCATGTGAATTGGTACAGCCACTATGGAGAACAGTATGGAGGTTCCTTAAAAAACTAAAAATAGAACTTCCATATGACCCAGCAATCCCACTACTGGACATATACCCTGAGAAAACCATAATTCTAAAAGAGTCATATACCAAAATGTTCATTGCAGCTCTATTAACAAGAGCCAGGAGTTGGAAGAAACCTAAGTGTTCATCATCGGATGAATGGATAAAGAAGATGTGTCACATATATACAATGGAATATTACTCAGCCATAAAAGGAAACTAAATTGAGTTATTTGTAGTGAGGTGGATGGACCTGGAGTCTGTCATACAGAGTGAAGTAAGTCAGAAAGAGAAAAACAAATACCATATGTTAACACATATATATGGAATCTAAGAAAAAAAAAATGTCATGAAGAACCTAGGGGTAAGACGGGAGTAAAGATACAGACCTTCTAGAGAATGGACTTGAGGATATAGGGCAGGGAAAGGGTAAGCTGTGACAAAGCGAGAGAGTGGCATGGACATATATACACTACCAAACGTAAAATGGATAGCTAGTGGGAAGCAGCCGCATAGCACAGGGAGATCAGCTCGGTGCTTTGTGACTACCTAGAGGGGTGGGATAGGGAGGGTGGGTGGGAGGGAGACGCAAGAGGGAAGAGATATTGGAACATATGTATAACTGATTCACTTTGTTATAAAGCAGAAACTAACATACCATTGTAAAACAATTATACTCCAATAAAGATGTAAAAAATAATAATAAGATAGATTTTACTACAGAAAAGTAAGAAAAAGCTCTAGGAAATTATCTCTAAAAATTTAAATAAATGATGAGTGAAAAAGTTCTTTTCATTGACTATGACAAATATTCAACTTCACTATTAATCATTAAATTAATCAATGAAATGTCATCTAAAACAAAAATGAGACAGAATCCCTCTTCTGAGTAGCAAAGTTTTTTCTTTTATTCAGTGCCTCGGGAAGGTAGTCAAATGGACACTTGTATTCACTACTGGTAGATGTACACTTTCTGGAAAGCAGAGATGAAAAAATGTCAGTTATTTTATGTCTTTTCCATTTCCCCATTGAATGTATCATTATAAGTTATCCATGAGCAGAAAGAACACAGGAAAATTCCACAGGGCAATAATATTTTACAATCTTTTAAATTGTTTAAAATATTTGCAATGATATTTTAACCAATGACTATCAAAAGGGAATTCTCTGTTTCTGTATTATGGAAAGTTAAACTATTTACTTTTCTTTGAAACTGTGACTGTCACCATTAAAAATGGTCCTTTGGTGAAGAACCATTGTTATGGGCTGAACTGCATTCCCAAAAAAAAGATATTTTGAACTCCTAACTTCCAGTATCGGCGAATGTGATCTTATTTGGAAATAGGGTCTTTGCAGATGTAATCAAGTTAAGATGAAGTCACTAGGGTGGTCCCTAATCCAGTATTACTGGTATCCTTGTAAGGACAATACAGGAACAAGAGAATAGAATCACGAGAAAGTAACAATATGGGTAGATAGCCTGTTGAACAAAGTAGCTCATCCAGCAGGGTATCAGTTAGTGATGTCATTAACTGGGTATCAGTTAGTGATGTCATTAACTCGGTATCAGTTAGTGATGTCATTAATACTTTCCTTACATGTCCATATTCTAGCCACACTCAGCTGGCCTAATAAAACCTTCCCCCTTATATGATGGAATACTTCTACTCTCTGCAGAAGATTCAGTTGTGGTTAGAGTTGAGTTGTAATCTAACAGACATCAGTTGCCTTTAATTGCTAGAAAGAAATCTTGGTAATACTCTTTTTTTCCCTCAAGACAGAAAAACATTCACCAGCAGTATGTGTTTACCTGACGCTTTAAGAAAATGCAAAGAAAGTCACGAACTCTAGTTCACATATAAATCCTAAGAACTTTAGACATAGAGAAATGAGTCATAACACAAATTAAACATAATTCTTTGAAAACATAATATGATAATAAAATATCAGATAGAAAGTGAATTTTGTTATATTGGGACACACGTTTTGTTGAGTCATTCTGGCACAAAGGTTCACTCTGCCCATAAGATATGCTAATGAACTACTATCATTCAGGTTCCAATAAAAGTCTTGCTGTAGTAGATCTAAGTAAAGAATAACTTTGGCTGGGTTTGGATAACTTCAGCTGAAGTCATTACCATTCAATACTGGAAAATTAATTTGGACAAGAATCTCCTCTCGGGTTTTCCTGGTGGCGCAGTGGTTGAGAGTCCGCCTGCTGATGCAAGGGACACGGGTTCGTGCCCCGGTCCGGGAAGATCCCACATGCCGCAGAGCGGCTAGGCCCATGAGCCATGGCCGCTGGGCCTGCACATACGGAGCCTGTGCTCCGCAGCGGGAGGGCCACAACAGTGAGAGGCCCACGTACCGCAAGAAAAAAAAAAAAAAAAGAACCTCCTCTCATTGTACCCATTCTATCTAAAGCAACCCCATCTACTATTACTGCCTCAATCTCCACCTAAACTTGTGATTTTTAAATCTGTTTGTTAGTCTGTATCTTCCTCTTAAACTTTAGAAGTCTGTACCCAATTGCGTACTGGATATTTCTATGTATAGGGCCAATAATTTAAATGTTTCAAATACAAAATGAAATACTTCATCTATACCTTCCCATTCAACTCTACCATCACTGTTTCTTTCTTGTTCTCTGTTCCAGTGAAGAGCATCCTCCTCCATACAGAGGTCCACATCAGAAACCTGGACCTAGGCTTGCCTTATTCATAGCCTCAATCCAAGTAATAGTAAAGTCTTGATGATTTCATTTAGCGTATGTCTCTAAAACCTTTCTTTTCTCCCCGTTATTCCTATTAGTTAGTTAGTCCAGATCCTATCCACTGCAATTCTGGCTTACTGCCACCATCTTGTAATTAATCTTCTAACCTCCACTTCTGCTCATCATCACTGCTGACTCACCAAAAGCAAAATCAGTATCAGGCTAGTCCCCCTTTGAATCTTTCAAAAGCCTTCACCACTGACCACACGATAAAATTAGAAAACCTTCCTAAAACTTATAAGCCCTTCATGGTCTAGTTCTCTGATTCTCTGATTAACTCATCAGTCATCTCCACCACCATCCCTGACCCACTCTCCCTTTCCTCTACAACTCCGCTCAGCCTATCATTTATTCTTCTTAAAAACATGATTTGGGGGCTTCCCTGGTGGTGCAGTGGTTGAGAGTCCGCCTGCCGATGAATGGGACGTGGGTTCGTGCCCCAGTCTGGGAAGATCCCACATGCCGCGGAGCGGCTGGGCCCGTGAGCCATGGCCGCTAAGCCTGCGCATCTGGAGCCTGTGCTCCGCAACGGGAGAGCCCACAACAGTGAGAGGCCCACGTACCACAAAACAAACAAACAAACAAAAAAAATATGATTTGATTTTGCTTAGCTTTTTCCTCTAAGGATCTACACATGTCCTTTCCTTTATAAGAAATTGTCTTCCCCCTCTACTCTTTCCCTAGTTGGCTCTTATTCTTCCTTCTAATTTAGTTTAGAAATATCTTTCTCATTACTTTTTCCAAGAAGACTTCCCTGACTGGGTCAGAAACTAGTTTTGTCCTCACCCCAGCTCCTTAATTGTATGGTAAATGCCCATGTATGGCCTTTATTCCCCAATGTAGGAGAGCTCTGTGTAGGACAAGAATCTGCTTCCCTTGACTTTACCATCTCTGTCCCATGGGAGAGTATCCAGTAGATTTTTAACAGATATGGAATTAAGCATTTAATGTTCATATACTGGAATTACTTTCTCAGCAGTCCAAGGACTATCCTGTGATTGTACACAAAACAATAAGTGATTCTAGACCTCAGAGTATGGAATGAATACCTTCATCCAAGCAGCTCAACAAATACTTAGGTTGACAGATTTAAATGGGAGCCCTGAGACTTCTAGAGCAGCCCTAGCCACAGAGCTGGGAAGGAAAGGGGAAGCTGGGAGCATATCTAAGTTAACATTTTATAGTTCATTCTGTAGTTCATTCACAGATGGCCTCTAAAGGTACACCACTGTGTGTTCCTACTTACTGTTCCTTCCATCCACAAAGTAATCATCTGCCTTTATGGTTGCCTCTCAAGGAAAAGTCCCATAAAGATTCACATATTCAGCTTTGAAAAGGACACATTGGTATTTCTCAAATGAAAATTATCCGTGGATTAAAACTCAGTTTAAAAATAAACAAAACCAGGACTTCCCTGGTAGCGCAGTGGTTAAGAATCCGCCTGCCAATGCAGGGGACACAGGTTCGAGCCCTGGTCTGGGAAGATCCCACATGCCACGGAGCAATTAGGCCCGTGAGCCACAGCTACTGAGTCTGCACTCTAGAGCCCGTGAGCCACAACTGTTGAAGCCTGTGCACCTAGAATCTGTGCTTCACAAGAGAAGCCACAGCAATGAGAAGCTCACATACCGCAACAAAGAATTGACCCCACTCAACGCAACTAGAGAAAGTCCGCGCGCACCAACGAAGACCCAATGCAACCAAAAATAAATAAATAAAAATAAAATAAAATAAACACAACCAGTTTCATTCCATATTACCAAAATAGCTGCTAGTGCCCACCAAAAAAATCTAGTTCCATCCATTTTGGTAAGGGCCCATTACAAATATCACAGTTAAACGCCTTCAGATAGTCCCCTCATGATTACAATTTTCACTGGGATCCCAGACAATCATGGTAACAAATTTAACTGCCAAAGTTGACACATCCTCCTACCTGCCTCCACTCCTCTAAATTCTTCCCTAGCTACTCCTGGTATCATCTCAAGATAGAGAGAGATGTACAGATGATGATAGAGAGATACATTGATAATAAATAGCAAAAGTGAAAAAAATGAAGGCAGATAAACTGGTAAAAAGAAGACATTTCTAATGATGCAGATGACTTCAGAAAATACTTTTGAACTACTTCAAAATGTCACTGGGCCCTCCCCACTATGTTAATGGAAGCATGAGGTGCAACAAATGATTCTCAGTTATTTTGTTCCTTTCTAGACAAATTATACTATTGTCTACACTTCGCTGAAAAATACCCAGAGTATATAGTGCATTAACATAAAAGGTTTCTAAAACAATATTTACAGTTGAATAGAAGATTATGGGTTTAGATTTCTGGATTTCACGACTAAAATTTAAATACGATATTGTTAATCATGGTGAAATACTACATATTTTAAACAAAACAACGACAGAGAAGAGACAAGTGGAAACAGACATTTCCCTTTGGTGTCATTTTTAAGAACTTGCAGGGAGAACAACAGATTCTGGGCAGTAATATGCATTTCTCTTATGAAGACAATCTCCTGAATGGCTTTGTCTTTTAACTTACCATAGCAACTTCCCTGCCATCACTGACTAGGGCAACTCAGAATGCTAGCAGTAGGTGGGGTTCCCTGCCTGTCTGCATTTGTAGATGGTTCGTGGCTCTGTGTAATCTCACTTTCAGGACCCACAATGCTAACTCAAATTAGAGTCTTTTAGTGGATGACTTCTCTATACAAAGAAATTCTCATATATTATCACACTTAATCTTGAAATATTAGAATTACCACATTGAAACCTGGAAGATATTATTCCCATTTTACAGATACAGCTTAGACAGATTAAAGATGTTTCCCATCAAAACACATAATAAATGATAAGACACAGATTAAAACTTAGTTCATTCTGATCCCAAAGTCCAGTTTCCTTCTACAGGACAATCAGAGCTTCAGGAGCTTCTGGAAACTGGGAGGGGACTTAAAGGAGTTGAAGCAAGGAGTGCCACCCTGGAGCTGGAACAGCCCAAGACCCTCTGTTTAGAAAGTATCCAGTAACAAAGTGTTTTAAGAGGACATTTTTATTAAGGGTTGTCTGTTTTTTTAAAGTACATAATTTTTCTCATTAAGGAAGTCTCTGCCATAATCTGCAGTGCTGGTAGATGCTATGGTCCTTCTGGGTATAAATTCCTACTTGAGGATATCACAGTGGACTATCTATAAACACAGACAGGGCACTAGTTGCCCTAGGACAACTTTTAGACATGTTAAATGATTAAGGTTTTATATAAGTATTATCTGTTTTGGTTGTTTCATTGGGAATAAGGTCCAAAGAGTTCCTTCCTTAAGTTGCCATTCTAAAAAGCACAGTCCCCATCTTGTTTTTTAACTCAAGGTTTTAATATATTCTTGTACAGAAAGATCAATTTTTCAGAATATTTTTTAATTTATTTATTTTTTTTTAAAGATTGGGTGATTCCATTGTGCAGCCCACACTGAGAAGAGATGCCAAGGAAGGAGCACATGTGGGTGTCAGGAAGACACTGAGTTAGCAAAGACGACCTAGTGGTAGGCTCAGCACAGAACCAAGGAAGACTTGCTTCATTAGGCCTGTGGTATCAGTGGTGCCTTCACCACAAGGTTGACAAGAAGTGATGATAGTGTCTCACCCCTGATTGTAAAGATGATGCTTTCAACACTTCCTGATAATTGAGACTACCTAGGGAGGCTCCCTTCTCTTCTCCTTTTACTATGAGTTTGTGTTATGTTGAATTGTTTTTTTAACATCTTTCTTGGAGTATAATTGCTTTACAATGGTGTGTTAGCTTCTGCTTTATAAAAAAGTGAATCAGTTATACATATACACATGTACCCATATCTCTTCCCTCATGCATCTCCCTCCCTCCCACCCTCCCTACCCCACCCCTCCAGTTGGTCACAAAGCACCAAGCTGATCTCCCCGTGCTATGTGGCTGCTTCCCACTAGCTATCTATTTCACGTTTGGTAGTATATCTATGTCCATGCCACTCTCTCACATTACCCCAGCTTACCATTCCCCCTCGCCGTATCCTCAAATCCATTCTCTAGTAGGTCTGTGTCTTTATTCCCGTCTTGCCCCTAGGTTCTTCAGAACTTTTTTTTTTTATTCCATGTATATGTGTTATATATGGTATTTGTATACCCTTTCTAACTTACTTCACTCTGTATGACAGGCTCTAGGTCCATCCACCTCACTAAAAATAACTCAATTTCGTTTCTTTTTATGGCTGAGTAATATTCCATTGTATATATGTGCCACATCTTCTTTATCCATTCATCTGTTGATGGACACTTAGGTTGCTCCCATGTCCTGGCTATTATAAATAGAGCTTCAATGAACATTCTGGTACATGACTCTTTTTGAATTATGGTTTTCTCAGGGTATATGCCCAGTAGTGGGATTGCTGGGTCGTATGGTAGTTCTATTTTTAGTTTTTTAAGGAACCTCCATACTGTTCTCCATAGTGGCTGTATCAATTTACATTCCCACCAACAGTGCAAGAGGGTTGCCTTTTCTCCATACCCACTCCAGCATTTATTGTTTGTACATATTTTGATGATGGCCATTCTGACCAGTGTGAGATGATATCGTATTGTAGTTTTGATTTGCATTTCTCTAATGATTAATGATGTTGAGCATTCTTTCATGTGTTTGTTGGCAATCTGTATATCTTCTTTGGAGAAATGTCTACTTAGGTCCTCTGCCCGTTTTTGGTTTGGGTTTGTTTATTTGATATTGAACTGCATGAGCTGCTTACAAATTTTGGAGATTAATACTTTGTCAGTTGCTTCATTTGCAAATATTTTCTTCGATTATGAGGGTTGTGTTTTTGTCTTGTTTATGGTTTCCTATGCTGTGCAAAAGCTTTTAAGTTTCATTAGGTCCCATTTCTTTATTTTTGTATTTATTTCCATTTCTCTAAGAGGTGAGTCAAAAAGGATCCTGCTGTAATTTATGTCATAGAGTGTTCTGCCTATGTTTTCCTCTAAGAGTCTGACAGTGTCTGGCCTTACATTTAGGTCTTTAATCCATTTTGAGTTTATTTTTGTATATGGTGCTAGGGAGTGTTCTAATTTCATTCTTTTATATGTAGCTGTCCAGTTTTCCCAGCACCACTTATTGAAGAGGCTGTCTTTTCTCCACTGTATATTCTTGCCTCCTTTATCAAAGATAAGGTGACCATATGTGCATGGGTTTATCTCTGGGTTTTCTAACCTGTTCCATTGATCTATATTTGTTTTTGTGCCAGTACCATACTGCCTTGATTACTGTAGCTTTTTAGTATAGTCTGAAGTCCGGGAGCTTGATTCCTCCAGCTCCATTTTTCTTTCTCAAGATTCCTTTGGGTATTTGGGGTCTTCTGTGTTTCCATACAAATTGTGAAATTTTTTGTTCTAGTTCTGTGAAAAATGCCATTGCTGGTTTGATAGGGATTGCACTTAATCTGTAGATTGCTTTCGATAATAGAGTCATTTTCACGATGTTGATTCTTCCAATGCAAGAACATGGTATATCTCTCCATCTGTTTGTATCAACTTTAATTTCTTTCATCAGTGTCTTATAATTTCCTGCATGCAGGTCGTTCATCTCCTTAGACAGGTTTATTCCTAGATATTTTATTCTTTTTGAAGCAATGGTAAATGGGAGTGTTTTATTAATTTCACTTTCAGATTTTTCATCATTAGTGTATAGGAACAAGAGATTTCTGTGCATTAATTTTGTATCCTGCTACTTTACCAAATTCATTGATTACCTCTAGTAGTTTTCTCATAGCACCTTTAGGATTCTCTATGTATAGTATCGTGTCACCTGCAAACAGTGACAGCTTTACTTCTATTCCCATTTGGATTCCTTTTATTTCTTTTTCTCCTCTGATTGCTGTGGCTAAAACATCCAAAACTATGTTGAATAATAGTGGTGAGAGTTGGCAACCTTGCCTTGTTCCTGATCATAGTGGAAATGGTTTCAGTTTTTCAGTATTGAGGACGATGTTGGCTGTGGGTTTGTCATATATGGTTTTTATTATGTTGAGGTAAGTTCCCTCTATGCCTACTTTCTGGAGGGTTTTTATCATAAATGGGTGTTGAATTTTGTCAAAAGCTCTCTCTACATCTATTGAGATAATCGTATGGTTTTTCTCCTTCAATTTGTTAATATGGTATATCACATTGATTTGCGTATATTGAAGAATCCTTGCATTCCTGGGATAATCCCCACTTGATCATGGTGTATGATCCTTTTAGTGTGCTGCTGGATTCTGTTTGCTAGTATTTTGTTGAGGACTTTTGCATCTATGTTCATCAGTTATACTGGCCTGTAGTTTTCTTTCTTTGTGACATCCTTGTCTGGTTTTGGTATCAGGGTGATGGTGGCCTCGTAGAATGAATTTGGGAGTGTACCTCCCTCTGCTATATTTTGGAAGAATCTGAGGATAGGTGTTAGCTCTTTTCTAAATATTTGATAGAATTCACCAGTGAGGCCATCTGGGCCTGGGCTTTTGTTTGGTGGAAGATTTTTAATCACTGTTTCAATTTCACTGCTTGTGATTGGTCTATTCATAGTTTCTATTTCTTCCTGGTTCAGTCTCAGAAGGTTGTGCATTTCTAAGAATGTGTCCATTTCTTCTAGGTTGTCCATTTTATTGGCCTGGAGTTGCTTGTAGTAATCTCTCATGATCCTTTGTATTTCTGCAGTGTCAGTTGTTACTTCTCCTTTTTCATTCCTAATTCTATTGATGTGAGTCTTCTCCCTTTTTTTCTTGATGAGTCTGGCTAACGGTTTATCAATTTTGTTTATCTTCTCAAAGAACCAGCTTTTAGTTTTATGGATCTTTGCTATCGTTTCCTTCATTTCTTTTTCATTTATTTCTGATATGAGCTTTATGATTTCTTTCCTTCTGGTAACTTTGGGGTTTTTTTGTTCTTTCTCTAATTGCTTTAGTTGTGACGTTAGGTTGTTTATTTGAGATGTTTCTTGTTTCTTAAGGTAGGATTGTATTTCTATAAACTTCCCTCTTAGAACTGCTTTTGCTGCATCCTATAGGTTTTGGGTTGTCATGTTTCACTGTCATTTGTTTCTAGGTATTTTTTGTTTTCCACTTTGATTTCTTCAGTGATTTCTTGGTTATCAAGTAGTGTATTGTTTAGCCTCCGTGTGTTTGTATTTCTTACAGATTTTTTCCTGTAATTGATATCTAGTCTCATAGCGCTGTGGTCGGAAAAGATACTTGATATGATTTCAGTTTTCTTAAGTTTACCAAGGCTTGATTTGTGACCTAAGATATGATCTATCCTGGAGAATGTTCCATGAGCACTTGAGAAGAAAGTGTATTCTGTTGTTTTTGGATGGAATGTCTTATAAATATCAATTAAGTCCATCTTTTTTAATGCATCATTTAAAGCTTGTGTTTCCTTATTTATTTTCATTTTGGATGATCTATCCATTAGTGAAAGTGCAGTGTTAAAGTCCCCTACTATGCTTGTGTTACTGTCAATTTCCCCTTTTATGGCTGTTAGCATTTGCCTTATGTATTGAGGTGCTCTTATGTTGGGTGCACAAATATTTACTTACAATTGTTTTATCTTCCTCTTGGATTGATCCCTTGATCATTATGTAGTGTCATTATTTGCCTCTTGTAGTAGTCTTTGTTTTAAAGTCTATTTTGTCTGATATGAGAATTGCTGCTCCAGCTCTCTTTTGATTTCCATTTGCATGGAATTTCTTTTTCCATCCCCTCACTTTCAGTCTGTATGTGTCCCTAGTTCTGAAGTGGGTCTCTTGTAGACAGCATATATACGGATCTTTTTTTTTGTATCCATTCAGCCAGTCTGTGTCTTTTGGTTGGAGTATTTAATCCATTTACATTTAAGGTAATTATTGATATGTATGTTCCTATTACCATTTTCTTAATTGTTTTGGGTTTGTTATTTTAGGTCTTTTCTTTCTCTTGTGTTTCATGCCTAGAGAAGTTCCTTTAGCATTTGTTATAAAGCTGGTTTGGTAGTGCTGAATTTTCCTAGCTTTTGCTTGTCTGTAAAGGTTTTAATTTCTCCATCAAATCTGAATGAGATCTTTGCTGGGTAGAGTAATCTTGGTTGTAGGTTTTTCTCCTTCATCACTTTAAATATGTCCTGCCATCCTATTCCGGCTTGCAGAGTTTCTGCTGAAACATCAGCTGTTTACCTTATGGGGATTCCCTTGTGTGTCATTTGTTGTTTTTCCCTTGCTGCTTTTAATATGTTTCCTTTGTATTTAATTTTTGATAGTTTGATGAACATGTGCCTTGGTGTGTTTCTGCTTGGCTTTATCCTGTATGGGACTCTCTGTGCTTCCTGGACTTGATTAACTATTTCCTTTCCCATATTAGGGAAGTTTTCAACTATAATCTCTTCAATATTTTCTCAATCCCTTTCTTTTTCTCTTCTTCTTCTGGGACCCCTATAATTCGAATGTTGGTGCATTTAATGTTGTCCCAGAGGTCTCTGAGACTGTCCTCTATTCCTTTCATTCTTTTTTCTTTATTCTGCTCTGCAGTAGTTATTTCCACTATTTTATCTTCCAGGTCACTTATCCGTTCTTCTGCCTCAGGTATTCTGCTCTTGATTCCTTCTAGAGAATTTTTAATTTCATTTATTGTGTTGTTCATAACTATTTGTTTGCTCTTTAGTTCTTCTAGGTCCTTGTTAAATGTTTCTTGTATTTTCTCCATTCTATTTCCAAAATTTTGGATGATCTTTACTACCATTATTCTAAATTCTTTTTCAGGTAGATTGCCTATTTCCTCTTCATTTGTTAGGTCTGGTGGGTTTTTGCCTTGTTCCTTCATCTGCTGTTGTTTCTCTTTCTTCTTATTTTGCTTAACTTGCTGTGTTTGTGGTCTCCTTTTTGCAGGCTACAGGTTCATACTTCCTGTTGTTTTTGGTGTCTGTTCCTAGTGGCGAAGGTTGGTTCAGTGGGTTGTGTAGGCTTCCTGGTGGAGGGGACTAGTGTCTGTGTTCTGGTGGATGAGGCTGGATCTTGTCTTTCTGGTGTGCAGGTCCACATCTGGTGGTGTGTTTTGGGGTGTCTCTGGCCTTATTATGATTTTAGGCAGCCTTTCTGTTAACAGATGGGGTTTTGTTCCTGTCTTGCTCATTGTTTGGCATAGGGTGTCCAGCACTGTAGCTTGCTGGTCG
Organism: Tursiops truncatus; assembly: GCF_011762595.2. NCBI lineage: Eukaryota > Metazoa > Chordata > Mammalia > Artiodactyla > Delphinidae > Tursiops > Tursiops truncatus. The sequence goes on from NC_047036.1 coordinate 82,345,708, forward strand.
TTGAGTGAAGCTGGGTGTTGGTGTTGAGATGGAGATCTCTGGGAGATTTTCACTGTTTGATATTATGTGGAGCTGGGAGGTCTCTTGTGAACCAGTGTCCTGAACTTGGCTCTCCCACCTCAGAGGCACAGCCCTGATGCCTGGATGGAGCACCAGGAGCTTGTCATCCACACGGCTCAGAATAAAAGGGTGCCAAAAAAGAAAGAAAGAAAGAAGATAAAATAAAATAAAGTAAAATAAAGTTATTAAAATAAAAATTAATTTAAAAAAATTTTAAGTAATAAAAAAAGAAAGACAGAAGAGAGCAACCAAACCAAAAAACAAATCCACCAATGATAACAAGTGCTAGGGACTATACTAAAAAAACAAACAAAACAAAACGGACAGACAGAACCCTAGGACAAATGGTAAAAGCAAAGCTATACAGACAAAATCACACACAGAAGCATACACATACACACTCACAAAAAGAGAAAAAGGGAAAAAAATATATATATCGTTGCTCCCAAAGTCCACCTCCTCAATTTTGGATGATTCGTTCTCTATTCAGGTATTCTACAGATGCAGGGTACATCACGTTGATTGTGTAGATTTAATCCGCTGTTCCTGAGGTTGCTGGGAGAAATTTCCCTTTCTCTTCTTTGTTCCCACAGCTCCTTGGGTTCAGCTTTGGATTTGGACGCGCCTCTGTGTATAGGTTGCCTGAGGGCATCTTTTCTTCGCTCAGACAGGAGGGGGTTAAAGGAGCAGCTGATTCGTGGGCTGTGGCTCACTCAGGCCAGGGGAAGGGAGGGATACGGAATCCAGAATATTTTTTACATCATTTTATATTGAAGTACCATTTCCATGCAATAAGATGCACATATCTTAAATGTTCAGGATAATGAATTTTGACAGTTGTATTATACCTGTGTAACCATCACACAAAATAAGATATAAATCACTGTTATCACCCTGGAAAGTTCCCTAATGCCCCCTGCCTTGAGGCAATCCATGACCCCAGCTCCCACCCTCCATCTCCTCCAAAATAAAACACTTTCTTATATCTATCACCACAGGTTAGTATGGGGTTGGTTTCTTTTGCTCAGCATCATGTTTGTGAAATTTGTCCAAGCTGTTGCATTCACAGTTACGTTTTAATCTTTGACGTTTTGGATTTATTGGGGAGAATATATACTTCATGTTGTTACTCAGAGAACAATAAATAATTCTTTGGCAAGATCATAAATTATTCTTCTTTCTGAATGATACAGAAACATCTATAGCTGACTAACTGGATACTTACAAAGCATAGCAATTGCTTTGGAAGAAACAGCCTCAGCACAGAAGTAACAGGCCACTTAGTGGCATCAACAGTGCTTAATTCAGACTGAGGTTTAGAAAACATTCAGACTTCAGTAAATCCTTTACCTTAGAATATTCAGTCAGGCTATGTAATTTTCTAGTCTATAACAAACCAGTGCTACTCAAATGCAATACGGAGCATTAATTTACCTCTGCCATTGGAAAACAGTGATCTTCAGAAGCATTTCATTGTACCAATACAGACAAAATTTAAGTACTAATTTCTGTGATCTGTAGAAAGGTCTATCATTGGCTTCAGCCATCTACCCACAGTTCCCCCTATAACATATATATATATACATATATATATATATATATATATTTTTAATACAAGGTATTGAGAAGTCCAGAAAATGCCTTTCCCTTAAGTCAACCAAGCATACTTTAAGACCTTGACTACCATGATAGCATTGGCATAAACAGCTGAAAATGCATTGGTATGATGATGTAAAATATGTCAAGAGTTACAAAGAGGATCATCCTCTTGATATATGTTGTCCTTTAGGTATAAAACTATCAAGTGCAAGTTGATATAAAGCCCAGTGGCTACAGTAAGGTATGGATACACTATTTCTCATTTTTTAAAGTAGCAAAATATATTTTAAAGCAAGTGCACTGCTAAGGACTCAGACTTCAGCTCAGATTTGAATCCTTTATTGAGGACCATGGTGGAATCATACCATATTTGGTTGCAAAGGACCTTAGTATTCTACGTGCCTCGTTGTACGGATGAATAAATCAGGTCCTCAAAGTCATGCTACTGGTCAATTCGCAGAACCTACAATGAAGTGGCCTGATCCCTGGTCCTCTACTTTTGCTATGATATACTGTATTCCTCTGAAAATCCTTCTACAACCACTCATGCCTACAAAGTTTACTTTGATCCTTTTAAGATTGTAGTAACTGTTTCCTAGGCTTTTTTGAGTTAGAGTGTAGGTAAACCCCTCCCAGAGAAAAACAAGAAAACATTTCTGTTGAGCCCAAATCAATAAAACTGGAATTTCCAGCTCCTTACCATTCTTTCCCAGCCCCCAACCAGTGCTATTTCTGAGAATATAGGCTTAAGATGCAGGAAAGAAGAAAAAAAGGCAGGGAGGGAGGGAGATGGTGAGTTCAAATAACCATCACTAGAGATGGTAAACTGTTCAACTCTCCTCTGCTGTGTTATTCCCCTTCATTACAGTGATGGATTGAAACCAGTGCACTGAATGCCAGCACCGATGCTACAGGCTTGCCAGCCAAGGTATATTTATTAGACTAAGGCTCCTGGCTTCACTGCTCTACTGCTGCCAAAGCTAAGATCATACTGCTGATTTAAAAGCATAAATACAGCTCCTTATGTATGTGTGCCAGGGCCTCTGGGATTCCAGATGATTCCAGAGAATGTGTACAGGACCCCGTCCCAAGCTGGGGACTCAATATCTTACTGGATTTTTTTTTTTTTTTTTGCCATCATGGTAATAGTGACCACCTCACAAAGACTCATGTTTATTAATGTGATTTTCTGCCTCTATGTATTATCGAGACCCTGATTTTAACTAGAAACCCATGTTTTTAAGGAGCTCTGAGTTCACATCTCCTGAGTTCTATGAAGTTCTCAGATTGATAGTATGAATTGCTATCAACTAGGAACTCAAAGAAAAAAATCCACTTACACTACTTTCCAGCAGCACAACCAAGTCACCTACTTGGCCAATGAAAAGCTCAACTTCAATAAATTACTATAGGTTCATCTGTAGATTCTCACCAAAACTATGGCTTATAAACCTAACAGTTTTTCAGCCCTCTCTAGGGCAAGATGCTCATTCAATCTCTTCTAAATAAAGCAGATATTTATTGAGTATCATCTCTAAGGCCAGAGCTAAAACCAGGAATTATCACAGGAAGTCACAAGCCAGAGAGGCAAACCAAGTCTGTTGAAACCGGGATAAGGATACCGATCTGTCCCATCAGCCATAAATGATTTCAGAAAGTGATCTTCAAATAAAAAAAGAATCACGCCAAATTAAAGGCTGTGAGGATAAAATGTTACAATATTGGAAGAGAAAGACATATTAACAAGAAGAGCACAAACCAATATAGAAATAAATACCTTTCAGGCATTCAATACAATCAAAATGAAATTTTTTAAGTCAATAAGAAATTAAATTTTGTTGGATAGTATTTTCTAGAATAGGCTTAGCCAGGCATTGCAAACTCCATTTTAAGGAAGCAGAGAGACACATTTCTTGAATGCTTACTTTATATTAGGCCATTATTGTTGTGCTGCTCTTTTGCACTCAAATAACTTTCAGTGTTTGTCTAAACAAAATATTGCCTTCACATGGATCCATCTGACTTGACAGCATAATCCTTCTCACTGTAAAAATCAAGTTGGAACTTGATTTCACCACTTATGTGGAAATTGGTTTCTTAATGGAAAAACACATCAAAATTGTGTCAATATAATTTCTGTGCAAAATCATTTAACGTGGCAAGATTCAGCACCAACTCTTCACTTTGCAGAATTCCTCTGCAAATTGTTTGCTGGGACATCAAGCATTCTGTTTTTACTTTTTATTTATTTGGTTGGTTGATTTTCATTTCTGTTTTATTTTGCTAGGTATTATCTTATTAGTATATTTTAGAAACCTGGCTATTTAATGTAAGCAACTACTAGCAAAAGTAAGCCCTTGGTAATGGAAAATGAATGCCTTAATTTATTAATATTTCTTGTTTGAAAATAACAGTTTATACTTCTAACATAAAGGAGCATGTTATCTCTAGCAAAGCCGAAGGTGTGGCAACCAAGCACCAAGGTCATTGGCAATTCCAAAGAATTCCCAGGGGAAACATCTTGTAGAGTCTCTTTCTTTTGTAATTTTTGCTTCTTCTACATTTCCTATTTTTAGGTACTTAACAGCTTGCACAGAAAATCAAAAGCACCCCCAGCTTGAATTTTATATTTTCCTGATTGCATATCAAGTTAGGCATGCATATGCCCTACTATCTAAAATGTCTTTTAAAAATAATGAATACAAAAGAATCTTATTATCAGCTAAGAATCTGAGTATTATTAAACAATTGTGTATCAAGGGAAATTTTTGCAGAAACAATAAACACTCTAAAGATATGACAAAGAAGGCCAGGATTAACTGAGATTCAGTGGCCTAGACTTATTTCTGGGAAACCTTAAATTCTTAATTTTTACATGCTGTGAGATAGCTCATTCTAACAACCTAACAAGGTGTTTGAAAGCCTTCATTCTATGCCTTCTTATCCCAATATTGTTTTTCACATCTAAAGAGAGAAAAAGTGTTTACATTCAATAACAACAAAAAATTCTGCTTATTTATTTTAATAGAGGAAAAAAATAGTTCCCCATCTTAAAGGAAGATGGCTTCATGTGGAGTTACATGCAGTCATGCTCTAGAAAATGTTTACCAACCAGCTCTTCAAGGGGAAGAAGGGAGCCCTGATTTGTATTATTTGCCTATTTCCATGGAATGAATAGTCCCACCATGGCTAACGGGCTCACTAACATGACTGCCCTGAATGAGAAGTTAGGAAGAGATAAGCAGTATCACACTATTACATGGTATTTTCACCATACAAATATAATAGGTGTAAATAACTTCAAAGAGCACAGATAATAAAATGGAGCAAAATGATTGATGTGGTTTAAGTATTTATTAACGTTGTTCTTATGTTTCAGTTTATATCATTTAATTTTTAATAATGGTCCTAACTGGCTCACAAAATTCCTGGAAATTTAACAATTGGCTCTAGTGAACCAGTTAGTGCCAACTCCAGAACACTACTTATGACACGGTTGGTGGGAAAAAAAAAACAAAACGGATCTTTTAATCCATAGCAAGAAAGAGTGAAGATGTTGGATTATTAGGACAGGGGCTCAAGAGAAGAAATTTGTCCAAGCATATTTGTGGGATCCAGGCAAACACAGTAACTGTTAAAGACTGGAAAATTGGAAACTTAAGGAAAGAATAGTAATGACTATGACTAAAGCTACATTTCCCAAAATATGTATGGAAGCACATTAGTCCAATGAGATATTCCATTAAATAAGGATTCCACAACTAGATATCAGCTTTGGTTTCTGTTGCCAGCAGGTTAGACATTCAGTGGCAGGAGTACTCAGATCAGCCTTGGTGAGTGAAATCCCACAGTGCTGGGTCCATAAAGAATCTCCATTTTGTAACCACGACCACTACAATCTACAATCATATGCCTATGACACCAGGAATGGGATGGCCAATGACAGGTGCTGGTTGATGTAAGCCAGCTGAGTTAGTTAGTCTACTTGGTTATAATGCCTCTGCTGAGTTAACTCTGGTGGGCATTATCATGATGCAAAGATCTTTATACTTCATGCTCACTTGGTTACATCTATGAACATGCCTCTACCCCAGATATTCTCATTCTTGATCTTTAAATCTTTTTCCTTGACTAACTGAAGTAGTCATTTGCCACTGGCATTAGTCCATGTGTTTTCTTACCTTGAGACACTCTCTACACAAAGTGGGTGGCCAGGCACATCCTTAAAGCTCTGCCCATTTTGAGGATTTTGCATCTTTATTTCCACTCTCCACCAAAGTCACCACTAAGTGGGGCATTAGTGCAACTACCTTCGATTTTCATTTACATTCATATATTCAGCCAACCAGTCATATGCAAAGCTTGGCTATATCCTCTTCCATCAGCTAGTCTTAAGAGATTTCCCAAATGGCCCTTAAGGGTAACTTGAGGGAGAATCAGTGTCTGAGATACTGGGGAAGCAAAGTGACCAAAAGCCTAAAACTTTAGAATTAGCAACTATACAGGACAAATGAAAACTACAACTTTAATTACATAGTAGCAGATTAGGTTCATGAGCTGAGCAGAGTCAAGACTCAGATAAAACAGATAAATTTCCAAAGAGGATAAACTGGCTAACTGGGAGTTCCAGAAGGATGAACTGACTTCAGACATGACTGGATCCAGGCAGTCAAACAATGTGGTTAGCAGTGTTTCTTGCTCCATCTGTCAGATCTTTTTCTCTCCACATTATCTTCATTTTTAAGTGTGTTCTTCCCTTTTGGTAACAAAGACAGCTACCACCATATGGCCTTCTGTTGCGAGAAAATTAGCTCCAGAAAATTTTCCAAAAGTGATTCTGATTCACCTGGTTTAGGTCATGAGCCCATCCCTAAATCAATCCTTCTAGATAAAGAATATGAAGTATTCTTACTGCTAGATCTAAGTGTCAACCACTGTAGTAGGGTACTTGAGTTCTGAGTAGAAGCCAGCTGTAATCAAAGCAGAAAAAAAAAGGAGTTTGCCATGCAAAACAGGATTCTATTATTCAGAGAAGAGAAAGCATGGTGGGCAGGTAAAAATGCAACAGCAAAGTTTGATTATATATATGTGTGTATGTGTGTGTGTATACACACACACACTTATATTTACACACACACATATTTAGAAAATCTCTGCCTCACCACCTTCAGTCTGTTTCTGTCACACTGTCAGGCTCTGCTTAGCGACTTTAGGGTCACAAAAGGACACACACCTTACCCTAAGTCTCTCATATTTCTTCACCGAAGTTAAGAAGTTCATCTGGTAGCCATACATTTCTTTTAAGAGTATAGCAGTAACATTTTTCTTCTCTACATAAATTGTAATTTGAATTTGTTTTCTACCTTACCCATTATCAGCTCCCCCCCCCACTTTTGCTTTCTGTACAAGTATTCTATATCTTATACAGAAATAAACTTAGAAGGATTGTTGGATGTAATTGCGGTCTTTATATGAGTCACTCGATTGCCAGTCTGTTTTCTCTGCTACTTTCTAGACAACTTCAAACACATAGATGATGGAGGAGCTTCAAGATGGCGGAAGAGTAAAACGCGAAGATCACCTTCCTCCCCACAAATACATCAGAAATACATCTACATGTGGAACAACTCCTACAGAACATCTACTGAACACTGGAAGAAGACCTCAGACCTCCCAAAAGGCAAGAAACTCCCCCACGTACGTGGTAGGGCAAAAGAAAAAACAGAGACAAAAGAATATGGACAGGACCTGCACCAGTGGGAGGGAGCTGTGAAGGAGGAAAGGTTTCCACACACTAGGAAGCCCCTTTGCGGGCGGAGACTGCAGGTGGCAGAGGGGTGAAGCTTCGGAGCCATGGAGGACAGCACAGCAACAGGGGTGTGGAGGACAAAGCAGAGAGATTCCCACACAGAGGATCGGTGCTGACCGGCACTCACCATCCCAAGAGGCTTGTCTGCTCACCTGCCGGGGTGGGCGGGCGTTGGGAGCTGAGGCTCGGGCTTCGGAGCTTAGATCCCAGGGAGAGGACTGGCGGCGTGAACACAGCCTGAAGGGGCCTAGTGCGCCACAGCTAGCCAGGAGGGAGTCTGGGAAAAACTATGGAGCTGCCAAGGAGGCAAGAGACTTTTTCTTGCCTCTTTGTTTCCTGGTGCGCCAGGAAAGGGGATTCAGAGCGCAGCTTAAAGGAGCTCCAGAGACAGACACGAACCATGGCTATCAGCGCGGACCCCAGAGATGGGCATGACACGCTAAGGCTGCTGCTGCAGCCACCAAGAAGCCTGTGTACAAGCACAGGTCACTATCCACACCTCCCCTCCCCGAGCCTATGCAGCCCGCTACTACCAGGGTCCCGTGATCCAGGGACAACTTCCCCGGCAGAACACACGGCATGCCTCAGGCTGTTGCAACGTCATGCCGGCCTCTGCCACCGCAGCCTCACCCCGCACCTGTACCCCTCCCTCCCCCCGGCCTGAGTGAGCCAGAGCCCCCTAATCGGCTGCTCCATTAACCCCATCCTGTCTGAGTGAAGAACAGACGTCCTCAGGTGACCTACACGCAGAGGTGATACCAAATCCAAAGCTGAACCCCAGGAGCTGTGCGAACAAAGAAGAAAAAGGGAAATTTCTCCCAGCAGCCTCAGGAGCAGCGGATTAAACCTTCACAATCAACTTGATGTACCCTGCATCTGTGGAATACCTGAATAGACAACAAATCATCCCAAATTGAGGAGGAGGACTTTGGGAGCAACAATATATATAATTTTTTCCCCTTTATCTCTTTTTGTGAGTGTGTATGTGTATGCTTCTGTGTGTGATTTTGTCTGTATAGCTTTGCTTTTACCATTTATCCTAGGGTTCTGTCTGTCCTTTTTTTTTTTTAGTATATTTTTTGCACTTGTTATCATTGGTGGATTTGTTTTTTAGTTTGTTTGCTCTCTTCTTTCTTGTTTCTTTTTTATTACTTAAAAATTTTTTGAATACTCATTTTTTATTTTAATAACTTATTTTACTTTATCTTCTTCTTTCCTTCCTTTTTCTTTTCTGCCTTTTATTCTGAGCTGCATGAATGACAGGCTCTTGTTGCTCCAGCCAGGCGTCAGGGCTGCGCCTCTGAGGTGGGAGAGCGAAGTTCAGGACACTGGTCCACAAGAGACCTCCCAGCTCCACATAATATCAAACGGTGAAAATCTCCCAGAGATCTCCATCTCAACACCAACACCCAGCTTCACTCAACGACCAGCAAGCTACAGTGCTGGACACCCTATGCCAAACAATGAGCAAGACAGGAACAAAACCCCATCCATTAGCAGAGAGGCTGCCTAAAATCATAATAAGGCCAGTGACACCCCAAAACACACCACCAGATGTGGACCTGCCCTCCAGAAAGACAAGATCCAGCCTCATCCACCAGAACACAGACACTAGTCCCCTCCACCAGGAAGCCTACACAACCCACCGAACCAACCTTAGCCACTAGGGACAGACACCAAAAACAATGGGAAGTATGAACCTGCAGCCTGCAAAAAGGAGACCACAAACACAGTAAGTTAAGCAAAATAAGAAGACAGAGAGACAACAGCAGATGAAGGAACAAGGCAAAAACCCACCAGACCTAACAAATGAACAGAAAAAGGCAGTCTGCCTAAAAAAGAATTCAGAATAATGATACTAAAGAAGATCCAAAATCTTGGAAATAGAATGGAGAAAATACAAGAAATGTTTAACAAGGACATAGAAAAACTAAAGAGCAAACAAACACTGATGAATAACACAATAAATGAAATTAAAAATTCTCTAGAAGGGATCAATAGCAGAATAACGTAGGCAAAAGAACGGATAAGTAACCTAGAAGATAAAATAGTGGAAATAACTACTGCAGAGCAGAATAAAGAAAAAAGAATGAAAGGAATAGAGGACAGTCTCAGAGACCTCTGGGACAACATTAAATGCACCAACATTCAAATTATAGGGGTCCCAGAAGAAGAAGAGAAAAAGAAAGGGACTGAGAAAATATTTGAAGAGATTATAGTTGAAAACTTCCCTAATATGGGAAAGGAAATAGTTAATCAAGTCCAGGAAGCACAGAGAGTCCCATACAGGATAAACCCAAGGAGAAATACACCAAGACACATATTCATCAAACTATCAAAAATTAAATAGAAAGAAAACATATTAAAAGCAGCAAGGGAAAAATAACACACAAGGGAATCCCCATAATGTAAACAGCTGATGTTTCAGCAGAAACTCTGCAAGCCAGAAGCTAGTGGCAGGACATATTTAAAGTGGTGTATAAGAAAAACCTACAACCAAGATTACTCTACCCAGCAAGGATCTCATTCACATTTGACAGAGAAATTAAAACCTTTACAGACAAGCAAAAGCTAAGAGAATTCAGCACCACCAAACCAGCTTTACAACAAATGCTAAAGGAACTTCTCTAGGCACGAAACACGAGAAGGAAAAGACCTACAATAAGAAACCCAAGACAATTAAGAAAATGGGAATAGGAACATACATACCAATAATTACCTTAAAAGTAAATGGATTAAATGCTCCAACCAAAAGACACAGACTGGCTGAATGGATACAAAAACAAGACCAGTATATATGCTGTCTACAAGAGACACACTTCAGAACTGGGACACATACAAACTGAAAGTGAGGAGATGGAAAAAGATATTCCATGCAAATGGATATCAAAAGAAAGCTGGAGTAGCAATTCTCATATCACATAAAATAGGCTTTAAAACAAAGACTATTACAAGAGACAAAGAAGGACACTACATAATGATGAAGGGATCAATCCAAGAAGAAGATATACACCGGTTAGCCTTAAAAGGGGAAAACAATAGTAACACAAACAGAGTAAGGGACATTAAAACCCCACTTTCACCAATGGACAGATCATCCGAAATGAAAATAAATAAGGAAACACAAGCTTTAAATGATACATTGAACAAGATGGACTTAATTGATATTTATAGGGCATTCCATCCAAAAACAACAGAATAAACACTCTTCTCAAGTGCTCATGGAACATTCTCCAGGATAGATCATATCATAGGTCACAAATCAAGACTTAGTAAATTTAAGAAAATTGAAATTGTATCAAGTATCTTTTCCGATCACAATGCTATGAGACTAGATATCAACTACAGGAAAAAATATGTAAAAAATACAAACACATGGCGGCTAAACAATACACTACTTAATAACCAAGAAATCAAAGTGGAAATAAAAAAATACCTAGAAACAAATGACAATGAAAACACGACGACCCAAAACCTATGGGATGCAGCAAAAGCAGTTCTAAGAGGGAAGTTTAGAGCAATACAACCCTACCTTAAGAAACAAGAAACATCTTGAATAAACAACCTAACGTTACACCTAAAGCAGTTAGAGAAAGAAGAAAAAAAACCCAAAGTTAGCAGAAGGAACGAAATCATACAGATCAGATCAGAAATAAATGAAAAAGAAATAAAGGAAACGATAGCAAAGATCAATAAAACTAAAAGCTGGTTCTTTGAGAAGATAAACAAAATTGATAAACCATTAGCGAGACTCATCAAGAAAAAATGGGAGAAGACTCACATCAGTAGAATTAGAAATGAAAAAGGGGAAGTAACAACTGACACTGCAGAAATACAAAGGTTCATGAGAGATTACTACAAGCAACTCTAGGCCAATAAAATGGACAACCTAGAAGAAACGGACACATTCTTAGAAAGGCACAACCTTCCGAGGCTGAACCAGGAAGAAACAGAAAATATGAACAGACGAACCACAAGCACTGAAATTGAACTGTGATTAAAAATCTTCCAACAAAACAAAGCCCAGGACCATATGGCTTCACTGGTGAATTCTATCAAACATTTAGAGAAGACTTAACACCTATCCTTCTCAACAACTATCCTACTCAAACTCTTCCAAAATATAGCAGAGGGAGGAACACTCCCAAATTCATTCTATGAAGCCTCCATCACCCTGATACCAAAACCAGACAAGGATGTCCCAAAGAAAGAAAACTACAGGCCAATATCACTGATGAACATAGATGCAAAAATCCTCAACAAAACACTAGCAAACAGAATCCAACAGCACATTCAAAGGATCATACACCATGATCAAGTGGGGTTTATCCCAGGAATGCAAGGATTCTTCAACAAATGCAAATCAATCAATGTGATACACCATATTAACAAATTGAAGGAGAAAAACCATATGATCATCTCAGTAGATGCACAGAAAGCTTTTGACAAAATTCAACACCCATTTATGATAAAAACCCTCCAGGAAGTAGGCATAGAGGGAACTTTTCTCAACATAATAAAGGCCATATATGACAAACCCACAGCCAACATCGTCCTCAATGCTGAAAAACTGAAACCATTTCCACTAAGATCAGTAACAAGACAAGGCTGCCCACTCTCACCACTCTTACTCAACACTGTTCTGGAAGTTTTAGCCACAGCAATCAGCGAAGAAAAGGAAATAAAAGGAATCCAAATCAGAAAAGAAGAAGTAAAGCTGTCACTGTTTGCAGATGACATGATACTATACATAGAGAATCCTAAAGATGCTACCAGAAAACTACTAGAGGCAATCAGTGAATTTGGTAAAGTAGCAGGATACAAAATTAATTCACAGAAATCTCTGGAATTCCTACACACTAATGATGAAGAATCTAAAAGTGAAATTAAGAAAACACTCCCATTTACCACTGCAACAAAAAGAGTAAAATATCTAGGAATAAGCCTACCAAAGGAGACAAAAGACCTGTATGCAGAAAATTATAAGACACTGATGAAAGAAATTAAAGATGATACAAATAGATGGAGTGATATACCATGTTCTTGGATTGGAAGAATCAACATTGTGAAAATGACTCTACTACCCAAAGCAATTCACAGATTCAATGCAATCCCTATCAAACTACCACTGGCATTTTTCACAGAACTAGAACAAAAAATTTCACAATTTGTATGGAAACACAAAAGACCCCAAATAGCCAAAGCAATCTTGAGAACGAAAAATGGAGTTGGAGGAATCAGGCTCCCTAACTTCAGACTATACTACAAAGCTACAGTAATCAAGACAGTATGGTACTGGCACAAAAACATAAATATAAATCAATGGAACAGGATAGAAAGCCCAGAAATAAACCCACGCACATATGGTCACCTTATCTTTGATAAAGGAGGCAAGAATATACAGTGGAGAAAAGACAGCCTCTTCATAAGTGGTGCTGGGATAACTGTACAACTGCATGTAAAAGAATGAAATGAGAACACTCCCTAACACCATAAACAAAAATAAACTCAAAATTGATTAAAGACCTACATGTAAGGCCAGACACTATCAAACTCTTAGAGGAAAACATGGGCAGAACACTCTATGATATTAATTACTGCAAGATCCTTTTTGACCCACCTCCTAGAGAAATGGAAATAAAAACAAAAATAAACAAATGGAACCTAACGAAATTTAAAAGCTTTTGCACAGCAAAGGAAACCATAATCAAGATGAAAAGACAACCCTCCGAATGGGAGAAAATATTTGCAAATGAAGCAACTGACAAAGGATTAATCTCCAAAATTTACAAGCAGCTCATGCTGCTCAATATCAAAATAACAATGAACTCAATCCAAAATTGGGCACAAGACCTAAGTAGACATTTCTCCAAAGAAGATATACAGATTGCCAACAAACACATGAAAGAATGCTCAACATCATTAATCATTAGAGAAATGCAAATCAAAACTACAATGAGATATCATCTCCCACCGGTCAGAATGGCCATCATCAAAATATCTACAAACAATAAATGCTGGAGACGGTGTGGAGAAAAGGGAACCCTCTTGCACTGTTGGTGGGAATGTAAATTGATACAGCCACTATGGAGAACAGTATGGAGGTTCCTTAAAAAACTAAAAATAGAACTACCACATAACCCAGCAATCCCACTACTGGGCATATACCCTGAGAAAACCATAATTCAAAAAGAGTCATGTACTGCAATGTTCATTGTAGCTCTATTTACAATAGCCAGGACATGGGAGCAACCTATGTGTCCATCAACAGATGAATGGATAAAGAAGATGTGGCATATATATACAATGGCATATTACTCAGCCATAAAAAGAAATGAAATTGAGTTATTTGTAGTGAGGGGGATGGACCTGGAGTCTGTCATACAGAGTGAAGTAAGTCAGAAAGAGAAAAACAAATACCGTATGCTAACACATATATATGGAGTCTAAAAAAAAAAAAAACAATGGTCATGAAGAACTTAGGGGCAAGATGGGAAAAAAGACACAGAGCTACTAGAGAATGGACTTGAGGATACGGGGAGGGGGAAAGGTAAGCTGGGACAAAGCGAGAGAGTGGCATGGACATAGATATACTACCAAACGTTAAATAGATAGCTAGTGGGAAGCAGCCACATAGCACAGGGAGATCAGCTTGGTGCTTTGTGACAGCCTGGAGGGGTGGGAGGGAGGGAGACGCAAGAGGGAAGAGATATGGTGACATATGTATAACTGGTTCACTTTGTTGTAAAGCAGAAACTAACACACCATTTTAAATCGATTATACTCCAATAAAGATGTTTTAAAAAAAAACAAAACACATAGACAAGACTATCAGACTCACTTATTGTGCTTTCTCTTGGCCTAGTTGCTAAGCTGCTGCTTCTCGGTCTATATTAACGTGGCAGTATTGTTGGAAAGTTTTCATTTTGATCATCACTGGTAGTGTCAGTGACTTTTTTCCATGGCAGCTAAGCAGTGTTCTGGAGTGCCTTTTACTCAGTTATAATCAAAGAGGTCAAGTGACTTGGGGATTTTGTATAGTCCAATTTACCAAGATGTTTTTAGTTTGGCAGATCCTTAATGATACAACCACTTACAGTGTTGAAAGACATTCGTTATACAATTTTAAACTGTGTCTCAGTATTGGATCACAATGCCTATAACGGCTTTAATTAATAATACTCATAATTATGTTGCAACTAATATAACTCTACTAGATTGTATTATATGCAAGATAATTTTAAGATAATGTGTGTATTAAAGAATATTGGTCTATTGAAGGCATTTAGATCAATGTAAATAAAACTATCACAATTTTGTAATAGTGATTAGCATTTCTTCATTTTTAAAAAATAAATTTATTTAGGGCTGTGTTGGGTCTTCGTCACTGCACGCGGGCTTTCTCTAGTTGCAGTGAGTGGGGGCTACTCTTCGTTGTGGTGCGCAGGCTTCTCATTGCAGTGGCTTCTCTTGCTGTGGAGCACGGGCTCTAGGTGCGGGGGCTTCAGTAATTGTGGCTCCCGGGCTCTAGAGCACAGGCTCAGTAGTTGTGGTGCACGGGCTTTGTTACTCCACAGCATGTGGGATCTTCCTGGACCAGGGATCGAACCCATGTCCCCTGCATTGGGAGGCAGATTCTTAACCACTGCACCACCAGGGAAGTCCTCTTCAATTTTAATAACCTTTATTTTTTAATAATTTAAGATTTCAGAAAGTTGCAGAGTAGGGAGAGTTCACATATGTACTCAGGCAGTTTCGTGACTTTCTCCTGTAGGCTAGGGCTCAGAGCTGGAGAGTTTGATACAGACCTACATGATGGGGATGAAAGGACCCTGAAATAATAGAGACCAGATGGTGCCTCTCAATCCTCAGAAGCCAGGTGCATTCAATTTTACAATGAGTGGCAAGGTCAGAAGTAGTGAAAGGACCTGGAAAGAAGTAATGGAATCTGATGTCCACAAATATATGGGGAATCAACAAGGGTACAAATCTATATGCATCAAGAAATCAAAGATGATGGTCAGGAGGCTGAAGGTAGTTACTCCAATAAAAGACCTTGTCCAGTTTCCACACCAGAGTCAGTTTTCAGACTTAGACCCATTGACTAAAGAGGTGGCCAGTTCCTTGGGAGGAGGAGACTAACAAAACTATGGTAAAAGTGTACTATAATAATTTCCCCTGTCCTTCCTCAAAGAGACCTATGGTCATTTACATAAGGAAGTGTGCACTTAGGGAAGATAAATACCCTAACATTTTGAGGATTGTTGGATACAGGTTTCAAACCAGTATTTACATAGGGATGCACACTGTGCTCACATCTGAAGCCAGGCAGCCTTGCTCCAGAAGGCCTCTGCTCTTAACCACTACCCTATAGGGTCCCCTGCCAAACGAGAAAAGAAACCTCCCTTTTTTTCTGCCCTTTTTTCTCCCTCTTGTTTTCTCTGCTTCCCAAGAAATACCTTCTTTTTCAGCATCTTGCTGTCATTCTATTGGATCCTTGATATTCAGAGAGGTAGGAAAACTAGCAGTCTTGAGGGGTGATCTTAGTTTAAGCACTGTGCTGGGTCTTTTGCATACATTTTATTATTTAAACTTCCTGTCAACTTACTGAGGTATAGATTTTTCTCCACTGCATGAAGAGACTGTATATAATGGTGGTTAAGGGTCGAGACGTTCTACAGCTAGGCTGCCTGGGCTCAAATCTCAGCACCATACCTTCTTGTCCTCATGTGAAATAGCCCCAAGGATTGGATGCCTGTGGATTCATTACCCACATTTTGTAAGTTTGGGGTTTTTTAATATGTAATTCATTCTAAATGCTTCATTATTAACTAGACTGAAAATTTCTCTTTCACTACTTTGCCAAGACCAGGGGCAATCATTAGCAACAGGGGATCCCTGAAGCAAAAGCATGGTGTCCTTGTAAGTTCAAAGTGTGTGGGAGGCAGACACCCTGCCCCGCCTCACCCCTCCCCACCAACAAATGCCCATGTGCTATAGTTCCTGGAAACTGTGACTACTTTACTGTACACATTCACATTTGCCAATGTAATTAAGCAGCTGAACATGGAAGAAGAGGACCACAAGCCAAGGAAAGCAGGTGGTCTCTAGAAGCCAGAAAAGGCAAGGAATTTTCCACCAGAGCCTCCAGAAGGAAAGCAGCCCTACCAATGCCTTGATTTTGCCCCACTGAGACTCATGTTGGATTTCTAACTTACAGAACTCTAAGAAAATAAATGAGTGCTGCTTTAAGCCACTCGCCAAGTTTGTGCTAATTTGTTATAGCAGCAATAGAAAAATAATGCAGAGTGTTAAATGAAAGATACAACTTCTGAGTTCACAGCACTGCCAGCAGTAATCAGAGGGAGAAAAATCTTCCCTTTTTTGTTTACCTTTAAAGATAAAATCTTACCAGGTGAGAATGGGTGTTATGTGCATCTATTTAGATCTGTGTATTTATTGCTCTTTAACTCAGTTGTTCAGGAGAATCAATTTCATACTATTCATTTTTCACTTAACTTGCCTGGAAGAGTGGTGTTCGGCTACTATTGTCTTTTAAATTTGTCAAGGTTTGGATGTATAAAAACTGGAAGCATTCTTCCTTAAAATAAGTTTTAAAATCAGAAACATCAAGGTTAGTTTTTAAACTAACTTAAACAGATGCTTACCAATTATATAAAGTTATTTGAAATACACTAATGATACCAGCCAGAACTTGGTATGCATGAAGACATTTATTAGCCATTTACCGTTATTCTAGTTTGCACTAAACTCTAATCCTTCAGGTTTAATAGCCTTCTGATGTCCTGATAGGCACGTATCCGACTGTACATACACAGACTACGTCTCAGGTCATTAAAGGGAGAAGCATTATTCTAGCAAATTTTAGTGTGCTCTGCACTCCATTTCAAATAAAGCTAAAGAATATGCATAAACACAATTTTGTCCTTTATGGGAGTTTTTTATTATCATTATTAAGGTCTCTAGTTATAACCTCCTTAGGCTCTGTAGTCTCTTAAAAATTTCTCTTCTGAAATTTGTGCGTGTTATTGTTATAACAACTTGAAAATAAATCGTGACACTTAATGTATAATCTCTCTTCTGTTAATTAAAAACCAAACCAGTTTCATGAAAACAGCTATTCTCTGAAAAAAACAAACCAAAAAAACCTCGTCCAATATTTATACTAATTATCCCTTCTTTTAAAACTAGAGAAAAATCACATAAAAGACAAAAAAGTTTATATTTTCCATTTTTCCTTTTTATGTTTATGTTTGTAAATTATTTCAAAATGTTAGAACAAATTTTTATTTACAGCAGGGAAATCTTGGAGGAAGAAGTAATTTTAAAATTTAGGTCTTGAAGATGAAGTAGGATTTCAATAGATGGAGATGAGAAAATTGCAGAAAACCACTTAAAAATACATCTATTCTGAAACAACTTGCTTCAGAACAACTTGTTCTGAAACAAGTTGCTGTTTACTGATTACCTACTTTGTTCCAGTATTGCTATTTGCTTTTGTCCTATAATTTCATTATACTTATTTTTTTTAGAACACTAAAATTAGGTAAAATTGTATCATTTTACAAATTAGGAAACTGAAGTTATAAGAGACTGCCCAAGATCACCAATCAGGTATTTGAAATAGACATGTAAGATGCAAAGATTTAATCCAGACCTACCTGACAGCAAAGACAATGCTCTTTTCTCTGTGAAACATGAGATCATCTGTTACCAGTTTATATTACAGTTGTTTTCTATTTGGGGGCAAGAGACGGACATTGTGCAATAGTGATACAAAGTCTCCCTTTTAAATAAATATTTTTTAAAGTCTATTTAAAAAAATATATATATATATATGGAGTAAACATGAGATGATATGTAGATATCAGGTGATATGCAGATATGGTGAAAATTTGGTGGCGCTGCAAGAGGTTTGGGTTATACTTCAATACATCATGCCATTCAGAGCATCCCAGACCACTTGACGCTCTGCATTTACAGTAACCATAGTTATGTTAAAGCTTAAGATCCTGCCTGGCCTCTGAGAATGAGGCACTTCAGCATCGTAGTCAACTTACCTACAAAATTAACTCCTGACTCTCCCTGACAGAAGTCTATGAAAAAGTGAATGTGTCCGAAGTTTATAAACCACTGTTCAGGCTACTACCACAGATGTTCAAAGAGATCAAACTCTGTCCTACCATTTGGTATTTCTATGGACTCCAAAATTTTAAGGAGTTTTTGGAGACCCAGAATTCAGGGAAAAACACACTACATTACTATGGTTTCCAATCATGTTCTGAATCATGGAATCAACAGAGATCAATGGACTTCAGATCATGGGACTTCATCATGAGAAACCTAAAGAAAAAGAGATGATTTTTTTCTTGATGAGTAGGAGGGTATGAGCTGTTTTGCTAAGTATGATACTGAAATATTAACTGACCTCAACATACTACTTAGGATAAAGTGTTACAATGTATATCATCTACTCAAAAAGTCAAGTAAGTCTTCCTAGGGTTACTCAGTTTCTAGAAAAGCTTTTTCACAAAATCCAAAAACTGCTGGGCCTTTCATTGCCCACTGGGGACTATAGTCTATGGCTCTGAATGCCACCAATGTGAGGCACTTTCTAAACTGTAAAATAAAAGTGGCTCTGAGTGTAAAGTTGCTCATGTCAAGCACAAAGACTCAGCTACTACCTATGGGGCATGATTGTTGAGTACCTAAGGAATCACCTGTGCAAATCAGGTCTCTAAGCCTGGATATTTGCAACTGAATGTCACCTCAAAGTGTTCCTTGGTCACAAATTGGTCTGAGATATTGATAATTCAATCTTATATTACACACTTAAATTCTGAGTCCAGGAATCTTAGATTGTTTAAAAAGAACTCTTACCAACTCCCAATGGATACCATAAACAGAAACGACTTGCTATCCCACTCACTCTCTCCCCTCCTCCATCTCTTTCTCTCATGCACGCACATGCATATAGACATGGTCCTGGAAGAAACAGCTTCTAATGAACCCTGGGCAACCAGGGAGCAAATGGCTTATTTTCTAGAGCTTAAGCACTTGACACCACTTAGTAGACTGTTATGTCCACGTTTTAAATGGTGCCTTCAAAGAGAAATTGACAAAATATGGTATTTCTCCCACAGATTCACTGAGTACCCTTACCTAATGGCGAAGGAGTACAAATGTGTCATCCCTGAGGCTACTTGTAACACACGAGTTTCTGAAACCTCTGAAAAGATCATAGGGAAATAGGAGAGGTAATCGAGGAAAACAAAATAATTTGTCTCTACGCGACGATTTTTTAATAACTTGGAAAGAGTACTATTAAGTACTATTGAGATCTTAAATGGATTAGATAACCTTTCTATCTTGTTTGCCTTATTTCACCCCAAATCTTCTGTGATTAAATTTTACTAACAGTTGGAGATGTGTATACCATTGGTATTTAGTAAACCCTAAAAAATAAAGATATTCCTCAATCAAAAACTAAACTTGTCATTTATAGTAATAATCTTAAAATGAAAAAAAAATTCAAATCAAATTTTTAATCAATTTCCCATAGTCCCACTGTTGTCATAAAATATTTTAATTACTCTAGAATGTAATATGAATGTAATGTAGTGTGTTATGAATGCTGGGAACTTACTACCTTGAATCTCAGTTTGGTGTGTAAAATCTATTTTTTTCTCCTTAACTGATCTCTGAAAAGTCTTTAACCAAAATTAAGAATTTAATTGGCCTAACAGGACACACCAATCTCTTTACTACAGCAAGAATAACAAGATATGAAATGCAAATTGCAATTAAGACTCTCAAAACCATTTCGTTTCTTAAAAAAAATCTCAAATTCAACAGAAAATTTGTAAGAAAACCTCAAAAAACTGATTATGGGTGTGAGTTGTTGACATGATGCTACTCTTCCCCAAATACTTTAGTGTGTTCCTTACAAATGAAGACAGCCTTCTACATAATCCAATATGAAAACTGAAAATAAGGAAATTAGTATTTATATATTACTGATGCTGTTCCTTTACTATGCATCCTATCAGGAGTCTCAGGATTTAAACTTGTCCCATTACTGATAATGTTCACTCTTTGCTCTCTTGATTAAAGTAGTGTTTGCCAGGACTCATCACTAAAAAGTCACCCTTTTCCCCTTTGTAACGAATACATGTTTTGTTGGACGTTATTCTGAGACTCTATAAAAATACCATTCCTCATCAAAATTGAATTTATTGGTTTGCTTATATCAATAAGAACATAAGGATAACTATTTTATTCAATGAGTCATGATCCATTACTAATATTATTCAAGTTTCAAATGTTTCCAGATTTGACCCTTGGAAACCCCATCATAGCTGGCTCCTATGTACTTTCAGCATATCCCCATTGTTTTGCAACACTTCCTTACTTTATGTTCCAAAAAGAAGTTCCAGGCTTATCTGGTACATTCCCTATCCCAGCCCTGGCATTTCTTCATGGAACCCTGGTTCCTTTTATTGAAGAAATGTCCAGAGATCAAGGGCACTATGTTGCTACTGTGGTGAAGCTGCAACCAGTTATTCTCAGGGGAGAGAGCTAGGGAACATATGTAAGTGAAAACACATATATATGCATATATGTTAACAAATATATGTTTATATCTACTTATTTCCATATCCCATCTTTTGTGCTATTGCTGTCATTACTTTTACATATACTATAAAACCAAAGTGTATTGATACTTTTTTGGTTTTTAGGTTTTTACTTACCTTTTAGAGCAATTAAAAACAAAATTACTTATTCTTGTTTTTCTGCATCATTGCCAGCAGTCATTATTGGCAGATTTGGGAGTTTTGCCATACAAGTAAGTGCATAATGGTGTTTTATGCACTTATTTATGTACTCACTGCTGTTTTAATTTGAACTTCTGTAATGATACATAATGTTTAGTATCTTTTAATGTACATACTTGCCATACGTATTTCTTCTTTGAAGTGTGTGCTCAAACCTTTTACCCATTTTTTAAATTGTGTTATTTTCTTATTTTTGAGTTTTAAGAGTTCTTTATATATTCTGGTTATGAATCCTTTAACAGATAAGTGGATTGCAAATATTTTCTTATAGTCTGTTGTTAGTCTTTTTCAGAACAAATGTGTTTAATTTTGATAAAATCCAATTACCTTTTCTTTCTTTCTCAGGGATAACACATTTTGGTTTTGTGTCTAAAATGGATCTTCACTTGTGCCCTGGGGGCCAAAGGATTTGCTGCCTTTCTCTCAGAGACTAGGGCTTTCATTTCCTAAGGGAGTGGTGCCCCTAAAGCCATCCACCAGTGTGGCTACCCCTCCCCTCAGAACTCCATCATGCAGTGGGGCCTTCCCTGGTCTCCCACCCTCCCCACGACCTTTCTTGTGAGGACCCCTTGGAGGTCCAAGGAGAAGAGCCTGGGAATGGATGCCTTCTGTTTGTAGCAGGAGATGGGGGTTATCTTCTCACTGTAATCCATGCTCAGACTCTGGGAGCTTGTTACAAACTTTAACTGGATTCTTACATGCTTGTGAGGTGCCAGTGTCTCATCCTCCCATACCCTGCATAGTTGAGACTCTTCTTGTGCCCTATACCCTTAGAGGGACTTGTTTTTCTTTAGAAATCAAGTAACTTTATTTGTCCTGTGACTTCAGCTCTCTGGTGGGTACAAAAAATGTTATAATTTTTTAGTGTACTTAGCTTGGGAGCAACACACTTTTTCCAACTTTCTATATACCAGGCAGAAGCAGAACTCTGGATAATCTTTTAAACTGTTTTGTATTAAAAACTCAGTAATAGTAAATTCCTCAAATAATGAACCAAACGTACTATGTATGCATTTGTGTACATATATGTTTGAAAGTGAAGAGAGGAAAGTTTCCATTTTATTCTAATTAGTAAAGTTACAAAGAGGTTAATGAATATTTTCTAAAACACTAAAGTATGACACAATTTATTACACAATTTAGGCCAATTTCACAGTTGATTTATATACTGGCATTTTATATTAGATGGCAGTGAGCATGAGATATAAAATTATGGGACCACATGAAGCTTGTAAAGAGGACAGGAATATATATCAAATGTAAATTACTGTTGGAAGAAATTGCTGATTACCTGTCCTTTACCCTGTGTTATTAAAGATTAACGTTTTGCAAGCATAATCTGAGAAAAGTATAGTCTGGGAATCCCATCTCTGCTCTCTTCATACTCTAAATGAGCAAATACCAATACCCTATGAATTTTTCTCTTCAAATAGCTCAGAGTGCTTTGGGTATTTTGCATACCAAAAAGCATACGTTTTATGGCTTTGCCCAAGCCAACTACTGAAATATTAAATAATGTCTCCCTCCAAAAACAAATTTTTTAAAAAAACGTCAAAATCCCCATAGGAAACCAAAAGGAACCATCAAAATTATGGCATCATCACACCGAAAATGCAGCCAATGATACCATCAACATAACATGGTCTGTGGACAGCAGGCCAGGAACAGGATAACTGTAAACTACTAAGCTGCCAATTGGAAAACCTGCTGAGAAAGACTGAACCATCAGAATAGGGGGAACAGAAAAGATCAAGAGTAGTGTGAGGTTTCCTGTGTGGAGGATGCAATGGGGAAAGGCACACTAACGGTGCCTGGAATCATTCATCACTGTGGTGACTGGGATTCAAGCCCTGCTTACAGTGATAGCCTGGTGTAATACATTCCTCTGGCTTAAAATAAGGTTTTCATCAGATCTATTCTAGGAGCTTACAACTCTTTACTATGAACACCTCCGTATTTTGGAGGAAGTCCTCAGTTTGAATCATTGAGACCAAGCTCCCTAAAACCGAATCTCCTTACCGAGTTTATGATTAATCTCTCTATTCAAAACTTTATTCCCTTGCTTGACCCCTGCAAACAAACCCTTACTTTGCTGCAAACACCTGCTGGCAGAGTTTGGCTTTCTGTGCTGTGGGCACAGGAACCCTTGTTTGGTAACATCATGAGAGAAAAATAAGCATCCTGCCTAATCACCAAGAACTTGAAACTTAAAATGACATAAACAGCACAGAAAGTATTTTGACTGATTCGGATCATGCAGCAATTTATCCAGGATGATGTAGACCCATGCACAAAATTCAAACTCACAAAAAAAAAATGGAACTTCATTTTTTACCCTCTTAAGTTACATATACAGAATTTATGAGATTTGTCCTTTCTTGTTTGTTTTTCCACTTTGGTTCCTATTGATCCTGTTTCTCTCTCTCTCCCCCTCAGTCCACCCACCCATCTCTCTCCCTCTCTCTCTCTCTCTCTCTCTATTAAAAACTTCCCCATGATGAAAAACTACTCTTTTTGTCTAACGCTATTATCTTTTCTAAACTCTCCCACATTTCAAACCCTCTTTACAGTCTATCAGTAAATTCATCATTAACCACTGAGTTAACCTTTCTTTGTCAGATGCACCCACACTCCTTTCCACTGCTGGCTTCTTCAGTTGTCCTTCCTTTTTCAGAATGAAGCTTTCCTTTTGTTTTTTTTCCTCCCAACTCCATAGATTCTCAACGGTCTGCCTCTTTCACATGTCTAATTCAATAGATGCTGATGTTTAAAACTGGAATGAAGTGTTGCCTGTATTATTGCTGAGTCAGTCTTAGTGAAAACTTCCCTAGAAGTTAAAGAGCTAAGCACCAGAAAGCAAAAGTAGCAGTTGTGGAGACCAAGACTCAGTGACTCAGTTTACTCTGGTTGAACAATGAATACGATATATATTTTGCTCAATCCAAATGATTTCAACCTTTCCACCATATCGTTAGAGAAATAAAATTATTCAGAAAGTGTAGCATTGACTACGCTACTGGGGCTTCAAATTCAACACACAGAAGGTCCTATGATACTATTATAACTGGTTTACAGAGACCAGGGAGTAGCTTTATTTTTCTACAAACACTGTCTTTAAACACACTCTGCTCAATCTCTGCTCCCATTTTATGCATATCACATGACTTTGGAGTCATTTTAAGGGATCAAAATCCACGTTCAGCAAGTAAGATTCACCTTCAGGTACTGAAAAACTTCATTCTAAGTCAAAACTGTCATTTCCATTTCAATCCAGAGCTTTCCCTCCTTCAATACAAGCCTGAACCATGGACCTACAGAGGGAAGGGAACATCTGTTCTTTCACTTTCCACTTGACTTCTTCAGCCCTGCTATTTTCTGGCTTTTCTAGAGCCCATGAGAAGTTCAGAGAAAGTGGGTAAAATTTTACATTTGCATTTCTCTCTTCCTGACTCACACTCGATGACCTCCGACAACCCTCTGTATGGCAGGTATGTGGGCTTTCTGTGCAGCACAGGTGGAGTTCCTAGGAGGTCCTGTGAGAACTCTGGCCTTTCACATTGTCCAGAATGGACTATTACACGTGGGCTGCAGTCTTGAAATCCACCCCTGCTCAATTCACACTCCCTGAAGCACCCAATACAATCTTTTATTTTTGGATTCTCCTTGCCGGAGCAAGGTGAGACCAAGTTGAAAGAAAGATCACAGACAGTCTCGAAAAGGTAAACACATGCACACACAGGTAGAGGAAAGCATGGGAGTTTCCTGGCATTCTCTATAACTTTTGTTTGCTCGTCCCACTTAATTCTCCAAAATTCTGTACTGCCTTTTTGCTCCATGAGAAGGACCCAAATAGAAAACATCATAGACCCCCATGCCTTTTGCCCTTCTTTTTGGTTGGGCCAGCTGAAAGCCCAGCAGGATACTGGAGGGAAGGATAGAGCAGGATGATAAAAGGATAGGCAGGATATCTGTTCTCCAGCTCCCTCTTTGAAAGTCACCTTGGATTGGCAGTACCTTCCACCCCAACTGAAGATCACAGCTTCTCCCAAGGTGGGTCCTCTCCACAAGGCTGT
The DNA here is from genome assembly GCF_011762595.2 of Tursiops truncatus. Lineage (NCBI taxonomy): Eukaryota > Metazoa > Chordata > Mammalia > Artiodactyla > Delphinidae > Tursiops > Tursiops truncatus. The sequence goes on from NC_047036.1 coordinate 82,371,105, forward strand.
CGTATTCCAGATTATGAAAAGCCACTCCCTTCCCTTGTTTCTTCGGGTCAAGGGTTCTAACAGCTGTTACTGGCCCCAGGCTACCACCTTCTACCACTTTAAAAAATATTCCCTTTAATAACCCATTCTTGAATTATGCAATTTGGAGTATGTCACCATTTCCTGCTAGAACCCTTGCTGGCAGAAATAAGGGTAGACAATATACCTGCTACATTCCCCACCATAACTATGTAGCTTGAATAACTCATTACAAGAGCACATAAACATTTAACCCCTGAATGAATGAAAGGAAGGAGGGAGGAAAGAAATCTGCTTATGGGACTTATATTTAAAATTAACAATGGAAAGGCCTTCTGCTTTTGTGGTTACATGGAAGGGGCATTTAGACTAACCGTACTGAGTCTCTGTCTTAGGTCTCCCCTCCAGTATCTCATCTAGACTCTTTAAATAGCTTTAACTGCTCTCTCTCTTTTGATTTTAGATCTCATACAATTCATTCTCTGTACAGCAGTCAGGTTGATTCTCTAAAAATGCCTACCTTAACTCTGTAGCTCCCAAGCTCCTCACAGTCTGTAGATGAAGGCCAAGCTCGAACGTGGCACACAAAGTTTTCCATCTCTAGCTCCTACCATCCTTTTTCGACTCATCAAATCCTTAATGTCAACCCTCAAACCCTGCTCACAGGGAACCACTTCCTTTTTCCAAATGCACCATGCTTTCCTTCTTGGATCTTGCCCACAGGCTATTGGTTCTTTTTCCCTTCCCTCATTCTTTGCCAGAATACTTCCTCCACATTATTCCAGACCCAAAACAAGCATCACATAGTTTGAGAATTCGATGGCCCTTTCAGGATCCTCCTGAGCTCCACAGCACCCCATGCTTTCACTGCTCAGGGCACTGCAATTGACTGTTTATTTCATTATCTCCATTATTTGTCTGGCATAAAGTACACAATACCTGTCTAATGGAGGAATGAATGAATCAATCAATATGATCAATATGGACATAATTGCTGCTTGATTCAAATCCTCTTCCCCAATCCTGATAACTCAAATATCCTAAAGACTCTTCACTCTGACAATATTCTGCCATATCCTCTCCAAAATAAAGAACTTTCAACAAGTGGAAACATGTTCTTGGGTCAAATACATTATGAAAGCATATGAAGAGACAATATTCTAAAAGATTAGTGATCATGGAGGAAAATGAGTAAGATAGGTATTCAATAATAAAGTTGAAAACTCCTTGTCTTTACAACACTTTAGATGCATTAGTTCCCTATTTTATATTCCCTATACAAAACTGAAACTTGACATTTTTTAGGTACTTTGAAAGTTCTGAACTAGAGATTTTGTTTTTATTGCTTCAACAAAAGTGGTTGGCTAACATGATTGAAAAAGAGATTTATTAGAAAATTATCAGGTTCCTCAGACCATCAGCGAGAATAACCAAAGACCCCAACTGGGTAAAAGGGTGAAGGCAGGGATGCACCTAAGGTCAAGGGTGCTGTTGCTGCTGACCCGTCTCATGCTGGCCATCACCACTGGAGTCAAGAACTCCAACTGTTTTCTCTTCTCTGTCCATTAACTGTGTGCGGAGCATCTGGATATACACTAAGATTCTGACAATGGGGGAGGCATACTTCTCTAAAAGGCAATTAAAAGCCATTACCAACAGCATAAAAACTAGAGATGCTGAGGTAAAAACACAAAGCCACTATGTGAAACAGCAAATATCTACTGAAGTTCGATTTAGTCATTTTTTTAAACTTAAGAAATGTTTTACAGTACATGCATTAGTGAATAAGAGAGGTTAATTATGGATGTAGGGACTTTAAAATGTAGGCCATAGAAATAAGTATGATGAAGGAGTCAAAGAGAGTAACTTTAAAATGTGTCTTGGATCACAAAATTCCATTAATCCAGATCTAAGTTATTATACAAAAACTAAAAGTAAAAACTCCATTGGATATTTAAATTTATTATTTAATGGTTTGTTTGAATATAAAATAGTTTAACTTTTAAAGGAATTTTCTTCTACTGAAATATCTTCTACTGACTATTTTCTTTTCCCTTTTTCCCTATTTCAGGGGAGGAACACGGCTAATCCAATGGGAAGTTCAATGGCATAAAGAGATTTGACACGACAAAGAAATATTGTATTACAGGAACTGTTCAGAAAAGCAATCAATCAATAGAGTAGGATATATTTATTGTGTTGTTCCATTCATGATGTGCAAACTGGACACGGCACTTTTTGTTGTTGCTGCCATTTCCCATAGCTTGCAGAACATAATTACAGAATTATAGGCTGTCTACCCAGGATGGATGTCTAATCTCAAAATAAGCCCATCACACGCAGCCTGTCCCATTTGTTTTGGTCCCCTTTAATATCAATTACAATGACTGTCAGTTTGACACAATTTTAGCACAAAGATTATGAGATTATACCTAGTTATAATCACCCATGGAAGGAAAATTCAATGTTTCTCAGCTCTATTATACTATCCTTTTTCCATCTGCCTTCAACATTTACCGTCTTCTAGATGCATCAAAGGAGGCATCAAAGGAGGCATCAAAGTGATGAGGCCCTGACAGTGAGCTACAATAAAACAGCGACAGCCTTTCATGCACCTGTTCCTCTTCTACTGGTTACCTTTAGGACTCTCATGATTGTAAACCAACTCCCACCAACAGAGTCAAAAGGCAATTGTTTAGGCAACAGAATGTTGAGTGTGACTCTGTATTTTGCCAAGAAAGGTGATTAGGACCCCAAATGAAAACCAGAAGCTTTAAACAGTCCCCATTTTAATAAGATTACCCCAATTGTTAGTGAAAGCTACAGGTTCTGTTTTCCTGAAAGCAGACTCTGAGACAGAGTTCACAGAAAGAGATGCTGATAAGGGAGCATCGTTAAAATCAACAGTGGTGGAAGGGCAGGGGAGAAGTGAAAACTGAGCAGAAGAAGAGGCCATCTTGCTGTGAAGTCAGGCAGCCTCCCCAGACCTCAGGAGTCATCTGGAGCTAAAGTGGCCCTTCAGAGCTATCCTGCTTTGGAACAGAACAGATGAGCCTTCATACCTCTGCCTCCATTTGTCACTGGATGTGAAATCAGCCTGGAAGGATGTGCCTCGAGGTGAGGCAGTCATTCAACAGGCAAGGACTATTTGCTGCAGCAAATAGTCCTGAAGATAGATCTCTTCTTCAGGGTAACAAGCCCTTCCCTGAAGAGAGATCTCGTGGCATGTATTCCTGCCCATACAGACCCTCTTCATACCACTGACAGTCATATCTGCATATATGCTCAGGGAACAGGCATCTTCAGGAACCTAGTGAGCCTCACTTCTTGAGAGGAATGAGGAAGAAAGGTAGCAAAGACAAACAGCTATCCAATCCACAACTGACACTGACTTTCACCTTCCTCCACTGCCCATGCTAGATTCCCCCAACTCTCAGCTACCATCCCTGCTGGTCTCAGCAGCTTATTGGTTGACAGGACCCAAACTCTCAACCCAGAGGGGACTAGGTCCCCAGTATGCTGTTTTCAGGCTGGAGTTGCTATAACTGTCCATTTACAGTAAAAAGTGGGCAACAGGAAGGTATTAGTCTGTTTGGGCTGCCATAATAGAAGACCACAGACTAAGTGGTCTAAACCACAGAAACTTATCTTCTCACACTTCTGGAAGCTAGAAGTCCAAGATCATGTCCAACAGGGTTGATTTATGATGAGGCCTCTTTTCCTGGCTTTGCAGGTGGTCACCTTCCACCTTCACCTACCATGCCCTCACATGGCCTTTCCTCTTTACACATGCAGAGAGAGCTCTGCTATCTCTTCCTCTTCTTATAAATATACCAGTCTTATTGAAGTAGGGCTCTTCATTTTATCTTAATTACTTCTTTAAGTGCCCTATCTCCAAATGTAGTCACATTGGGGGTTAGGGCTTCCACCTACAAATTTGGAGGGGGGAGGACACAATTCAATCCATAAGAAAGAGCATCAATGAGTACCTAAATAGTCCACCTTGGTTCCTTAAGTATCGTCCCACCCCAACTGTGTATCAGAAGTCTTAGTCCTCCTGATGATCAGGATCAATGACTCCTGCCAAGACGGTATCTCTACTCCTTGCCTGTTAGTCTCTGGACGCAAGGAATTCAAAGTGCCCAGTTGGCTGATGTAGACTGTGGATCCTGGCAAAAGTGTGCTCACTTTGCGGACCAAGACATCTAACTGTCAGAGTCTAGAGCTGCAGAGGCAAGAAGCATCCAGCTCCACTCAGGTCATTATGAGTGACAGTAACTGAGATCACCATTGCTTCCACTCTACAGTTCTGTCAGAGATAAACACCGCTGGGCAGTGGTCCAAGTGGAAACATTTTATTCAGTAACTACTGAGAGTAGGGCAAACAGCTGAGCTTCATTCCCATTTATGAGGACGTGATCTGAGCATGTAAAAGGGAGAATGAAGGAGGAGGGAGAAATTATGCATATAAAGCATACATTTCAAAGTTTTAGTCAACATGAATTACCTACTAATATTATCCTCTTTGCATTTCCAAAACAGATAATTGGGTAAAAAATTTTATCTGTGGCTTTGTGACAGAGTTAAGCTAACAGGTTCCCATGAATAATCGCCCATGTAACACCAACTATGAACACTACAACAAGAAGTAATAATCATATCACAATAACTAACATTCGTTGTATATCTATGTGCCAAAGACTATACTATTTTACATGTATTATTTCTTTAACATCCACAAACTTTCTATTAGGTAGTTACTATATATTTTAAAATTCTAAGTCCTAAAGAAAGAAACATGGCCTAGACTTATTTTAAAAATAAACATGGGGGCTTCCCTGGTGGCACAGTGGTTGAGAGTCTGCCTGCCAATGCAGGGGATGCGGGTTCGTGCCCCAGTCCAGGAGGATCCCACATGCCGCTGAGCGGCTGGGCCCGTGAGCCATGGCCGCTGGGCCTGCGCGTCCGGAGCCTGTGCTCCTCAACGGGAAAGGCCACAACAGTGAGACGCCCGCGTACCGCAAAAAATAAATAAATAAATAAACAAACATGTTACCTGCATACTTCAAACCACATAGTCCCAAAATACATGAAACAGTTCTCTATAATGAATCAAGTACCTAAATAATAAATTTTTCGTAAAGTAAAAGCTCACCATATACTCTCTCACTGAGAAAAACAATGAGATTTGGAGGAATTGTTAAATGACTTGGCTATAAAAGAATAGGATTTATTGTCCTACAAAAGCTAACTTTTTGACGGAATTTACTCTGTTCATCTCACAAGAAGAAAAATAAAATCAAAGCAAAGTGTCTGCTCTTGTCCTCCAGTGCCAGTCAATGTCATCTGAAACCTTCTCATTACTCTGTAAAGGCCGAATCCATGGACTTGCACCAACCACTATACTTGAGTACATTAGAGGAGAAAAGGAAAAGGCAAGACGTATGGTTATGGACGTGTGGTTATATATTGTCCCAGCTGACATCACTGTGACTGGGGTTCACCCATCTCCTGAACCACAGCACAAACATTAATACATTGTGGGATATAATTCCTGGTCCAACTTAAGTAGCTGCTTAAAGTGGATTCTACAGTCTTTAAAATTCTCTGACGTAAATAAAACAAAGCTCAATAACTTTTGATTTTATTTAAATTGTCACATTGCCATCTTGTGGCTGCAGTTGGTAGAAGAGGCAACTGATGATCACTGATGCCTCTCCCTCTGCATTAACCTTGGGTTTGAACTTTGAACTTGAGTTATAAGGGCATGATCTCATCTCAACTGCCTGAGTGAACCACTGAAGGCTAAAAATGCTCTGTTGCTCTGACTGGGAGCTCTTGGATCTGATAGAGGACAGCAGACCTTCTACATAATATGGGGATGTGACTGCTGAGAAGGAAAGTCTTCTCCTAAATTAAGTATAAAATAAATAGAAACGAAGTTAAAATCTGAAAAGGACTTGGTATGAAGCATCGTGAGGTCAGATGTGCCCAGGAGCATCTACTACTTTCTCTAACTCAGACAGTTACAGAATGAGTGCTTTTCAACAGCACTAACAGATTGACATCCAACTCATGGAGCTGCAGATAAGTTTAAAGTAGAAGCCACTCTAAGCAAAGTCTCCCTGATTAGCTGATTTGAGAGCTCCACTAAAACAAATATAATTCCCATGCCCGCTTTATTGCCTTAAATTCCCAACCCTATTTTGAGGGGTTTTTAAAAAATCTTTACCTGAAACAAAAATGGTATGCCCTAGTATGACTGCATATTAACGTCTAATTATACTTTCCTGTGGATTCATTAATTCACCAAAATTTGTCAACTTTCGTATCGGCTCTAATTGGAAAAGTGTGAATTTTGTAAAGTAGAGGTTGTCTTTCTAGTATTCTCCTGAGCAGAGAAATTTTCAAGAGAAAGAAAATGCATCTGCACAACCAAATAGGCAGTTTCTGCTAAGTTAGCTGGAGAAGAGCAGCGTAAATAACGGTCTAGGGAGCCTGGGAGGAGGGAAAGAAGAACAAAAGTCAGGGCACGGCATTTCCAGAAAAGTTACAGGATCTGGAATACTTCATTTTAGACTGCCTTACTTGGGGTCTGCTTTATAATCTAGGACTCATAACTATCTCTATGATACTCCAAGAAAACCTGGTAGAGAACAAGAGGCAGTTCCCAAGAATCTGGCATCATGGCCAAAGTGAGTAATCACAAGGCTGAAGAGATTCAAAGACCTTCACCTTACCTGGTAGAGCTCTTCTGCAAGGGAATGCTCCAGAAACACAGCTTAGCTGCTCTACAGATATGTTATTATTTCCAAAACCTTATTCAACATGGAAGAATTCTGCTGATTAATAACTTCAAGGCAAGAAAGAGTTCTTGCTATTTTTCAACTTGCCTTGGCTAGTCATCAAACTGTGGGGAAGATGTAAACTGTTTATTAGGTTTAAAGTGCCATTCTCCATTTCCTTTAAATCCCTAAATTTCCACTAATCTTAAAAATATTTTATGTTCTTACTACAGTCCTCTATTCACTCAAAAGATGATGATTTTTCTTTTTTTTTTTTTACGGTACGTGGGCCTCTCACTGTTGTGGCCTCTCCCATTGCGGACCACAGGCTCCGGACGCGCAGGCTCAGGGGCCATGGCTCACGGGCCTAGCCGCTCCGCGGCACGTGAGATCTTCCCGGACCGGGGCACGAACCCGTGTCCCCTGCATCGACAGGCAGACTCTCAACCACTGTGCCACCAGGGAAGCCCAGAGATGATAATTTTTATCATCAGTAGAAATATATCTTTCTATCTCCACTTCAGTAAGTGATTTCTACCCCTATATTTATTGCCTACTGTTAAAAGATACGTAGTCAAGATTATAATGTGGAGAACATTTGCTGTCCTTAAATGCATGGATGCTCACTTTAGAAGTCAGCAGAGCTATCACTCCGTCTCAGATAATGGCCTACACTTTGATCATTATGGTAATTGCTTGACAATGGTCAGCAGATCACTAGAGGCATTTGGAAATAAAATTACAAAATTGACTTGCTCTTGAAATAGAAGGAAACAATGAAGAGAAATCATTTTAATAGAAATAGGAATTCTACTTATCTCAAATATGAATCCTCTGAGGATATTCATATTAGGGATTTAGACAAATATCATCACAAGGCATTTTTGACTTAAGGAAACTGAATATAACCTATAAAGAGGAGACAGTCTGAGAAACTGGAGCACTGGCTTCAGTCTTAATAGACATCTTTATTTGCATCTAGTAGTTGCTCAAAGGAATGAACTCCAGAAAGTGAGACCACTGAGTCAATTATAATTTATAATTTTTACATTGCAAAATTTATAAAATACCAACTTAGGTGAAACTTAAAATGTACTTGTGCATATTTCTGTTACTGTGTTGCAGAGGCCTCAGCTTAAGCCTACCTTGTGTCTTTTGCTAGGAGTCAGAGTTGGCCAGGCATGACAGATATCTGAGGAACGAGGTGGGCAGTCAGGTAAGTTTTGTGACCTGAGCTGCTCCTCATGAGAGAGATGGATGTACCAAGTCTTAGCCCACCCCCACACTGGAATCTGAGCCACGTGGTAAGGGGGGCTGGAGGCATATATAACTGAGCTATATTCATGACATTCTAGGTTTGGCTCTAGTCTTTCAGTAAGAAAATATAAGCTTGAATCAGAAAATCAACATTCTCCCCAGTTCTGATAAATACTCAGCATAGTTCCAGGGACTGTAGGACCCACCACTTTGGGTCCCAACTGTGTGAGTATCAAAATCTAGGTTCTGGGGGCTTCCCTGGTGGCGCAGTGGTTGAGAGTCTGCTCGCCGATGCAGGGGACACGGGCTCGTGCCCCGGTCCGGGAAGATCCCGCGTGCCGCGGAGCGGCTGGGTCCGTGAGCCATGGCCGCTGAGTCTGCGCATCCGGAGCCTGTGCTCCGCAATGGGAGAGGCCACAGCAGTGAGAGGCCCGCGTGCCGCAAAAAAAAAAAAAAAAAAAATCTAGGTTCTGGCACTGAAACTGGCATTATCAAGGTGGCCATCAGCTAAAGTGACAGACACATACCTATGCTTTTCACAGCCAACAGCCATCATGGAGACAGCCGGAGCTGCAGAGGAAGGATTATGGCCAGTGTTCACCAGGTAACTGAAGAGAGACGAGCTGATCACCTCTTCTGCCCTCTCCTCCTCTTCTGGGGGCTTGGCATGAGTGGCATTATTAAGAGCAAGGCTTGGGCTTCCCTGGTAGCGCAGTGGCTAAGAATCCGCCTGCCAATGCAGTGGACATGGGTTTGAGCCCTGGTCCGGGAAGATCCCACATGCCACGGAGCAACTAAGCCCATGTGCCATAACTACTGAGCCTGTGCTCTAGAGCCTGTGAGCCACAACTACTGAGCCCACGTGCCACAACTAATGAAGCCCGGGCACCTAGAGCCCATGCTCTACAACAAGAGAAGCCACCACAATGAGCAGCCCGCACATCGCAATGAAGAGTAGCCCCTGCTCGCAGCAACCAGAGGAAGCCCACGCACAGCAATGAAGACCCAACGCAGCCAAAAATAAATAAATAAATTTATGAAAAAAAAGAACAAGGCTTCTAATGTATAGCAGCAGCCTTTAATTAAGCTGACATCTGATAAAGTAATTTCTCTAGCCTGGAATTTTACCTTGTCACAAAGCTATAGCCTAGCCCCTCCTAACTGCTTCATCAATATGTAGAGCAGTATAGGTGCAGTGACTCCCCCAAGCCTTTATCAAGAGAAAAATGAGTATTGCAAAGCAAGACTAGCCCTTTGTGTGCTAATCTTCCTTATGTATCTGCATAATTGCCAACTTATTCAGACCCCAGTTTTTATTATTGGTGGTGTATTAATTTGAAAAGCATGCAATCTAATTTTGTGATCATCAGTTGAGTTCACTACGTAAGCTCTGAAAAAATTACACATTTGGTCTGACAGTACAACTGATATGAATATCATAATTGGTTAATGAATATAGAACAATTGGATAACATTCATTTTTCTGATTACTTTCACACGTTTTCTTCAATTGGTTTTACTATTATCACATATTCCTTTTTAACTTCCATTTACCAAAACAGGAAAGATATGGACACTAACTTGAATAAGGCTCAGAATAACATGAGTATATACATCTACAGTTGCCCTGAACAACAACGAGCAGGAAGCTGCTGGTGTTCTGGCTCCATCTGGGGCCTTGTTACTGATGACTAACACTCTTCAAGTCACAAGATACACAGATCTGAAAAAACAGTTTGTAAACTGTCAGCTACCCAAGAAAATTCTCAAAGTACATGAAAGTCTAGTTTTAATCCGGGTGTCTTGCTTGTCTTCTCATGTTGCCTTTCCCTCAGCAGAAGCCTGAATTGGGTGGGTGAGAAAAGCACTAAGTATAGGATGAAGAATAGAGTTAAAACTGTAAGACACTGATGAAAGAAACTGATGACACAAACAGAAAGATACACTGTGCTCATAGATTGGAAGAATTAATATCGTTAAAATGACCATACTACCCAAAGTAACCTACAGCTTCAACGCAATTCCTACTTAAATACCAATGGCATTGTTCACAGAACTAAAACAAATAATTTTAAAATTTGTATGGAAACACAAAAGACCCCAAATAGCCAAACCAATCTTAAGAAGAACAAAGCTGGAGGTATCACGCTCCCTGATTTCTAACTGTGCTACAGAGCTACAGTCATCAAAAAGTATGGTACTGGCACAGAAACAGACACATGAATCAATAGAACAGAATAGAGAACCCAGAGGTGAATCCACCTTTACTTGGGCAATTAATCTATGACAAAGAAGGCAAGAATATTCAATGGAGAAAAGGCAATCTCTTCAATAAACGGTGACAGGAAAGCTGGACAGCTACATGCAAAACAATCAAAATGGACTACTTTCTCACACCATATACAAAAATACATTCAAAATGAATTAAAGACTTAAATATAAGACTTGAAATTATAAAACTTCTAGAAGAAAACATAGGCAGTATGCTCTTTGACATCTTAATAATTTTTTTTTTGGATATGTCTCCTCAGGCAAGGGAAACAAAGCAAAAATAAAAAAATGGAACTACATCAAACTAAAAAGCTTTTGTAGTGTGAAGGAAACTATCAACAAAACAAGAAGGCCACCCACTGAATGAGAGAAGACATTTGCCAATGATATATCCAATAACGGTTAATATCCAAAATATACAAAGGACTCATAAAACTCAACATCAAACAACCCAATTAAAAAACAGACAGAGGAACTGAAGAGACATTTTTCCAAAGAAGACAGATGGCCAGCAGGCACATGAAAAGATGTTCAACATCACTAATCATCAGGGAAATGGAAATCAAAACCACAAGGTATCTCCTTACACCAGTCAGAATGGCTATTATCAGAAAGACAAGAAATAACAAGTGTTGGAGAAGGATGTGGAGAAAAGGGAACCCTCATGTACCACTGGTGGGAATGTCAATTGGTGCAGCCAGTATGGAAAACAATACAGAAGTTCCTCAAATAACTGAAGGTGAAACTACCATACAATCCAGTAATTTCACTCCTGGGTATTTATCCAAAGAAAATGAAAACACTAATTAGAAAAGATATGTGCACCCTGATGTCCATTGCAGCATTATTTACAATAGCCAAAATATGGAAGCAACATAAGTGCCCGTTAATAGATGAATAAAGATGTTGTGTATATATACAATGAAATAATTCTCAGCCATAAAAAAGAATGAAATATTGTATTTGTGACAACATGGATGGATCTAGAGGATATTATGCTTAGTGAAATCAGTCAGACAAAGACAAATACTGTATGATTTCATTTACATGTGGAATCTAAAAAACAAAAATAATGAACAAACATAACAAAACAGAAACGAAGTCATAAATACAGAGGACAAACAGATGGCTGCCAGAGGTGAGGGAAGTAGGGGGAGGAGAGAAATAGGTGAGGGAGATTAAGAGGTACAAACTTCTAGTTGAAATAAAAAAGTGTCACAGGTACAAAATGTATAGTGTGGAGAATATAGTCAATAATTATGTAATATCTTTGCATGGAGACATCGCTAAATAGACTTATTGCTCTTTTTGAAATGTATAGAAATATCAAATCACTATATTGTGTAACAGGAACTAACGTATGTTGCAGGTCAATTATACTTCAAAAACAAGCAAACGAATGCCTAGAAAAAGACATCAGCTTTATGGTTACCAAAGACAGTGAGTGGGGGAGGAGGAATTGGATGAAGGCAGTAAAAAGGTACAAACTTCTGGTTATAGGATAAGTATACTAGGGATGTAAAGTACAACATGATAAATATAATTAACACTCCTGTATGTTACATATGAGAGTTGTTAAGAATAAATCTTGAGTTCTCATCACAAGGAAAAAAATTTTTTCTTCTACATCTTTAATTTTTATATATATGAGATGATGGATGTTCACTACATGTACTGTGGTAATCATTTCATGATATATTTAAGTCTAATAATTATGCTGTACACCTTAAACTTATACAGTGATGTATGTCAATTACATCTCAATAAAACTGAAAGAAAAAAAAAGAATAAAGCCAAGACTGGGCAGGATGACAACCTAAGCAAGTTGGAGAAATTTGACTTTGACCACAGATAACCACTAAAATGACATGCAAAGGCAGGTATGATTGAAGGTTAAGAGTGAATTTACCTACCCCAGCAGGAAACTACAGAAACCTATCTTGCTATGATTCTCAACTCCTGACTGAAACAACAGTCTGCTTCTCACCTCTCCCAAGCTCAAAAGGCCATCCCAGTTTTGCAAATTCCACATAGACTAGGCAACCACTTTTTCAAATTTTACTCAAGACATATTATATTTAAATATGAACCATTCAACCAAATAATTCAGGGAAGTCAGAAAAAAAATATAAGCTCTAAATTGTCTTATGCTATGTCTAAATGCATAGACTAAAATAAGTCAAAATTGTATTCCACGATTATGAAAAAAACAGAAAAATTCTCATCCCCACCTAATATTAGAAACTATTCCTTTTCCAATTAGATTTTTCTGATCTTTTTAATAATACATTTCCCCTTGTTATTGATAATCGACCTCACAATCATAGTCATTTGTAGTTTAGGAGACATAGAGTCACTGAAATTGATTAAAACTACATGTTTCTTTTCATTCTATGGCAGTATCCCTCCTCATCGCTGCTTTGTCTAAGATTTTCTTTGTAAAAATCACAATTTCCCTTCCCACCTGCAAAAGTGTACTTAACTGAGCTCTAAAGACACAAATTTGTTTTTGCTTTTTATTGTGTTTCATTAAAAAATTAGAGATTTTATATAAATTTCCATCAAAAAATCTTCATTGCAGTTTAGTTTCTTTAATTATTAGTGATGGAAAGTGGTGCCTTCACACTATTATCAAAAATATATTTTGATTAATGCTGGCCATCTGGAATGATCTTGGAAAATATTAAAGTAAGGAATAGGATTCCTTTAATCAGCTCCATCATCTTTCCCCATGTGTTTACGAGAGTTTCTTAATTTTTCTGGTTCATATTTTACTTCAATATTTCCTAATCATTTATTGAACTTTTCTTTGAGGCCTAGTATGTAACATTTGGCATTTAGGGAAAATATTCCATGAATACATGAAATTTGTATTGATTACACCACATAAAATACAACATACAACTAGTGGTTCTGCTTATTTACTGAATTACTTATATCAAATTAATTACATAAAGATTATTTTGGTGCTTATTATATGGCAGTTTCTCATTTAAATTTTATCTACATGACCAGTCACAGATTCAATTTTTTTAGTCTCCAAATACAATTATATACCTGTATAAATTCTTTGTTTCCTTATAGAAATTTTCATCTTCTATATTTTTATTTTATATTATTCCACATTAGTACTTCTATTTGTTATTACATAATGATTATTGTTATTGTACTTTATTATTTCTTTAATTTTAGTCCAATTGAATTCAGTTCACTATATCTTTCATTGGTATTTAATGTTTTTGTCAAGATCCCTGGCTTGCAAATGCCATGCTGTTGAAATACACTGGTTTTAAACAGTCAAATCTGAGATTCTCTACCATCAAGGAAAAAAGTCTGGACCACTTATACTCTCATTACTATAATAATTACATTAAAATTGATTCCAGTTTTCCCATTTGATGCTTTTCCCTTCCATGTTGACACTTTAAAAATTTTGTTCTCATTGTATGCACTAGAATATATATTTGTTTTTACTTTTCACAAATATTCTAGATTTCTTTACTAGTGATAATTTCAAAACACATAATTCACAAATATTTTAATAAGTTGTATATTTGTGAAAATCTAATAAGAAAAATGACTTTAAATTTACTTTTATAAAGGGCCACTATAAAGAAATGTCTTGACTAAACGTGAAGATGGTGGAGTAGAAGGATGTGCTCTCACTCCCTCTTGCGAGAGCACTGGAATCACAACTAACTGCTGAACAATCATCGACAGGAAGACATTGGAACTGACCAAAAAAGAAACCCCACATCCAAAGACAAAGGAGAAGCCACAGTGAGACGGTAAGAGGGGCACAATCACAATAAAATCAAATCCCATAACTGCTGGGTGGGTGACTCACAAACTGGAGAACACTTATACCACAGAAGTCCACCCACTGGAGTGAAGGTTCTGAGCCCCATGTCAGGCTTCCCAACCTGGGGGTCTGGCAATGGGAGGGGGAATTCCCAGAGAATCAGACTTTGAAGGCTAGCGGGATATGATTGCAGGACTTCGACAGGACTGGGGGAAACAGAGACTCCGCTCTTGAAGGGCACACACAAAGTAGTGTGCATATTGGGACACAGGGAAAGGAGCAGTGACCCTGTAGGAGACTAAACCAGACCTACCTGCTAGTGTTGGAGGGTCTCCTGCAGAGGTGGGGGGTAGCTGTGTCTCACCATGAGGACAAGGACACTGGCAGCAGAAGTTCTGGGAAGTACTCCTTGGCGTGACGCCTCCCAGAGTCTGCCATTAGCCCCAACAAAGAGCCCGGACAGGATCCAGTGTTGGGTTGCCTCAGGCTAAACAACCAATAGGGAGGAAACCCAGCCCCAACCAACAGAAGACAAGTGGATTAAAGTCTTACTGAGCTCTGCCCACCAGAGCAACATCCAGCTCTACCCACCACCAGTCCCCTCCCATCAGGAAACAAGCCTCTTAGATAGCCACATCCACCAGAGGGCAGACAGCAGAAGCAAGAAGAACTACAATACTGCAGCCTGTGGAACAAAAACCACAATCACAGAAAGACAGACAAGATGAAAACGCACAGAGGTATGTACCAGATGTAGGAACAAGATAAAACACCAGGAAAAAAACTAAATGAAGTACAGATAGGCAATCTTCCAGAAAAAGAATTCAGAATAAAGATAGTGAAGATGATCCAGGACCACAGAAAAAGAATGGAGAGAAAGATCAAGAACATGCAAGAAATGTTTAACAAAGACCTAGAAGAATTAAAGAACAAACAAACAGAGATGAACAATACAAAAACTGAAACGAAAAATACACTACAAGGAATCAATAGCAGAATAACTGAGGCAGAAGAATGGAGAAGTGACCTGGAGGACAGAATGGTGCAATTCACTTCTGCGGAACAGAATAAAGAAAAAAGAATGAAAAGAAATGAAGACAGCCTAAGAGACATCTGGGACAACATTAAATGCAACAACATTCGCATTTTAGGGGTCCAAGAAGGAGGAGAGAGAGAGAGAAAGGACCCGAGAAAATAGTTGAATAGATTATAGTCAAAAATTTCCCTAACATGGGAAAGGAAACAGTCACCCAAGTCCAGGAAGCACAGAGAGTCCCATACAGGATAAATCCAAGGAGAAACATGCCAAGACACATAGTAATCAAATGGGCAAAAATTAAAGACAAAGAAAAATTATTGGAAGCAGCAAGGGAAAAATGACAAATAACATAGAAGGGAACTCCCATAAGGTTAACAGCTGATTTCTCAGCAGGAACTCTACAAGCCAGAAGGGAGTGGCATGACATATTTAAAGGGATGAAAGGGAAGAACCTACAACCAAGATTACTCTACCCAAGGATCTCATTCAGATTCGATGGAGAAATCAAAAGCTTTACAGACAAGCAAAAGCTAAGAGAATTCAGCACCACCAAGCCAGCTCTACAACAAATGCTAAAGGAACTGCTCTAAGTGGGAAACACAAGAGAAGAAAAGGACCTATAAAAACAAACCCAAAACAATTAAGAAAATGGTAATAGGAACATACATATCAAAAATTACCTTAAACGTGAATGGATTAAATGCTCCAACTAAAAGACACAGGCTCGGTGAATGGATACAAAAACAAGACCCATCTATATGCTGTCTACAAGAGACCCACTTCAGACCTAGGGACACATATAGACTGAAAGTGAGGGGATAGAAAAAGATATTCCATGCAAATGGAAATCAAAAGAAAGCTGGAGTAGCTATACTCATACCAGATAAAATAGATGTGAAAATAAAGAATGCTACAAGAGACAAGGAAGGACACTACATAATGATCAAGGGATCAATCCAAGAAGAAGATATAACAATTATAAATATTTATGCACCCAACATAGGAACACCTCAATACATAAGGCAACTACTAATAGCTATAAAAGAGGAAATCGACAGTAACACAATAATAATGGGGGACTTTAAAACCTCACTTACACCAATGGACAGATCATCCAAACAGAAAATTAATAGGGAAACACAAGCTTTAAATGACACAATAGACCAGATAGATTTAATTGATATTTATAGGAAATTCCATCCAAAAACAGCAGATTATACTTTCTTCTCAAGTGCGCATGGAATATTCTCCAGGATAGATCACATCTTGGGTCACAAATCAAGCCTCAGTAAATTTAAGAAAGTTGAAATCATATGAAGCATCTTTTCTGACCACAATGCTATGAGATTAGAAATCAATGACAGGGAAAAAAACGTAAAAACAGAAACACATGGAGGCTAAACAATACATTAAATAACCAAGAGATCACTGAAGAAATCAAACAGGAAATCAAAAAATACCTAGACACAAATGACAGTGAAAACATGATGATCCAAAACCTATGAGATGCAGCAAAAGCAGTTCTAGTAGGAAGTTTATAGCAATACAATCCTACCTCAAGAAACAACAAAAATCTCAAATAAACAATCTAAACTTACACCTAAAGGAACTAGAGAAAGATAAACAAACACAACCCAAAGTTAGCAGAAGGAAAGAAATAAAGATCAGAGCAAAATAAATGAAATAGAAACAAAGAAAACAATAGCAAAGATCAATAAAACTAAAAGCTGGTTCTTTGAGAAGATAAACAAAATTAATAAACCATTAGCCAGACTCATCAAGAAAAAGAGGGAGAAGACTCAAATCAATAAAAGTAGAAATTAAAAAGGAGAGGTTACAACAGACACCACAGAAATACAAAGCATCCTAAGAGACTACTACAAGCAACTCTATGCCAATAAAATGGACAACCTGGAAGAAGTGGACAAATTCTTAGAAAGGTATAACCTTCCATGACTGAACCAGGAAGAAACAGAAAATATGAACAGACCAATCACAAGTAATGAAATTGAAACTGTGATTAAAAACCTTCCAACAAACAAAAGTCCAGGACCAGATGGCTTCACAGGTGAATTCTATCAAACATTTAGAGAAGCGCTAACACCCATCTTTCTCAAACTCTTCCAAAAACTTGCAGAGGAAGGAAAACTCACAAACTCATGCTATGAGGCCACCATCACCCTGATACCAAAACCAGACAAAGATACTACAAAGAAAATTACAGGCCAATATCACTGATAAATATAGATGCACAAATCCTCAACAAAATATTAACAAACTAAATCCAACAACACATTAAAAGGATCATACACCATGATCAAGTGGGATTTATTCCAGGAATGCAAGGATTCTTCAATATATGCAAATCAATCAACATGACACACCATGTTAATAAACTGAAGAATAAAAAGCAAATGATCATCTCAATAGATGCAGAAAAACCTTTTGACAAAATTCAACACCCATTTACGACCAAAACTCTCCAGAAAGTGAGCACAGAGGGAAACTACCTCAACATAATAAAGGCCATATACGACAAACCCACAGCCAACATCATTCACAATGGTGAAAAACTGAAAGCATTTCCTCCAAGATTAGGAACAAGACAAGGATGCCCACTCTCATGACTATTATTCAACATAGTATTGGAAGTCCTAGCTGCGGCAATCAGAGAAGAAAAAGAAATAAAAGGAATACAAATTTGAAAAGAAGAAGTAAAACTGTCACTGTTTGCAGATGACATGACACTATAGATAGAGAATCCTAAAGATGCCACCAGAAAACTACTAGAGCTAATCAATGAATCTGGTAAAGTTGCAGGATACAACATTAATGCACAGAAATCTCTTGCATTCCTATACACTAATGATGAAAAATCTGCAAGAGAAATTAAGAAAACACTTCCATTTACCGTTGCAACAAAAAGAATAAAATACCTAGGAATAAACCTACCTAAGGAGACAAAAGACCTGTATGCAGAAAACTATAAGACACTGATGAAAGAAATTAAAGATGATACCAACAGATGGAGAGATATACCATGTTCTTGGATTGGAAGAATCAACATTGTGAAAATGACTCTATTACCCAAAGCAATCGACAGATTCAATGCAATCCCTATCAAACTACCACTGGCATTTTTCACAGAACTAGAACAAAAAATTTCACAATTTGTATGGAAACACAAAAGACCCTGAATAGCCAAAGCAGTCTTGAGAGAAAAAAGCAGAGTGGAGGAATCAGACTCCCTGACTTCAGACTATAGTACAAAGGTACAGTAATTAAGACAATATGGTACTGGCACAAAACAGAAACGTAGATCAATGGAACAGGATAGGAAGCCCAGAGATAAACCCACACACCTACGGTCAACTGCTCTATGACAAAGGAGGCAAGGATATACAATGGAGAAATGACAGTCTCTTCAATAAGTGGTGCTGGGAAAACTGGACAGCTACATGTAAAGGAGTGAAATTAGAACACTCCCTAACACCATACACAAAAATAGACTCAAAATGGATTAGAGACCTAAATGTAAGACTGGACGCTATAAAGCTGTTAGAGGAAAACATAGGAAGAACACTCTTTGACATAAATCACAGCAAGATCTTTTTTGATCCACCACCTAGAATAATGGAAATTTAAAAAAAAAAACAATGAAACTTAAAAGCTTTTGCAAAGCAAAGGAAACTACAAACAAGACAAAAAGCAAGCCTTAGAATGGGAGAAAATATTTGCAAACTAATCAAGGGACAAAGGATTAATCTCCAAAATATATAAACAGCTCATGCAGCTCAATATTAAAAAAGCAAACAACCCAATCCAAGAATGGGCAGAAGACCTAAATAGACATTTCTCCAAAGAAGACATACAGATGGCCAAGAAGCACATGAAAAGCTGCTCAACATCACTAATTATTAGAGAAATGCAAATCAAAACTACAATGAGGTGTCACCTCACACCAGTTAGAATGGGCATCATCAGAAAATCTACAAACAACAAATGCTGGAGAGGGTGTGGAGAAAAGGGAACCCTCTTGCACTGTTGGTGGGAATGTAAATTGATACAGCCACTATGGAGAACAGTATGGAGGTTCCTTAAAAAACTAAAAATAGAATTACCATATGACCCAGCAATCCCACTACTGGGCATATACCCAGAGAAAACCATAATTCAAAAAGACACATGCACCCCAATGTTCATTGCAGCACTATTTACAATAGCCAGGACCTGGAAGCAACCTAAATGCCCATTGACAGGTGAATGGATAAAGAAGATGTGGTATATATATACAATGGAATATTACTCAGCCATAAAAAGGAACGAAATTGGGTCATTTGTAGAGACATGGATGGATCTAGAGACTGTCATACAGAGTGAAGTAAGTCAGAAAGAGAAAAACAAATATTATATATTAATGCATATATGTGGATCCTAGAAAAATGGTACAGATGAACCGGTTTGCAGGGCAGAAATTGAGACACAGAACAAACATATGGACACCAAGAGGGGAAGCGGCGAGGGGCAGTGGTAGTGGTGGGATGAACTGGGAGATTGGGATTGACATATATACACTAATATGTATAAAATGGATATCTAATAAGAACCTGCTATATAAAAAAATAAAATAAAATTCAAAAATTCAAAAAAACAACTGTTTTGTCACATATAACAAAAATGTCATCAGAAATACAGTGTTGAATTCAGGCTGACTAAATTTAAGACTGTGTGATATGCATTGTCATTGATCTTTACCCTTAGAAAACAATTCCATTTCAATAGCAAAAAACATGTGCATTAGCATTACAAAGAACTCTACCTCCCCCTTGTGTTTATCATGTTTTTTGATGGGTAAGTTTATTTACTTAGTCATGATGCTGGACACAGATCTATGGCTTCATCGTAATTCCCCATGTATACTTATTTCTCTTTCACAACAATGGTTGCCACATCCTTGTTACTTCTATTTCTATCTTGATTAGGCAGCTGTTGCTAAATTATCTTAATTCTCACTGTCATCTTACACAAAGGAAATCAACAGTGCTCTGAACTTCACTTCAAGCAGTTTATATCATTTACAGTCTTATGATGTAGATGGCTACCTTTTCCACAAGTGCAAATAATCTTTCCACTGTTAAAATCAAAAACAAATGAGACCAGCCTCGAAAATTCCCTGAGCAGACAAAACGAGTTTAGTCATATAAACAGCTTAATTTAGCTTATTTTGCAAGACTACCTTGAACTGAGTCATTACTTGTTTGTCCCTCTGGAAATCATAAGCAAAACTTTAAACAGTTTCCCAAGATTGATATGAGGTAACCACTAACCAATTCCCTGTCATTTAAGATTCTATTATCATAACCAATCACTGTGAATAATCAAAGTCACGGCCTTCTCACTGTGCTGCTTTATAACAATACACCCTTCAGCCTCATTCCAGTTTTTAGTTTACTCCTGATTCACAAACTGCCTTTCAGTGTGTGCAAAATAAGCTTTGATTAATTACTACTTCGTTGATTCGCTGGTTTTACTGTTGTTTTTTCTGAACTTTTGACACCACCTCCTCCAAAATTCATGCTTTAAAAATATCGTTGTAGGACTTCCACCTCTAACTACAGAGGATTAAGTTGTATCAGGTCAACCTTCCTATGAGTAAAACATTTCTGACAACATCAAGGACCTACAATTGCGGGCAAGACGGCGTTCTAAGATATTTGTGGCAGACCGATGTCAAAAATGCCCCCAGTTTTCCACTCTTCCCGTGTGCACCCACTCCCTTTGCATTTGGACTTTGCAGACCCTCCCATTAAAGGTGGAATCGTGTCCCACACCCTTGGGTACAGAGGTGGATTTGGGACTTGCTTTTGGCCAAGAGAATGCAACTGAAGACGTGCTGTGCCACTTCCAAGGCTGATCCTCCAGAAGCTTTTGAAATTTTCTCATGGGTGCCCACCACTGCCACGTTAACGTCTTTAATGAATGACACACACGTAAGATGAGACACGCGGAGAACAGCCAAAGCGCCCAGGCTCTCAGCCAACCAACCTTCAGAAGCACAACTGTCTAGTTACTTGTAACTGTTTAAGATAAACGAGGAAACCCAGCTCAAAGAAAAGAAGTCCTCGGCAGAGTCCAGCCTAAACTGCAAGCCTACAGAATCATCGTTAAATAAATGTTTGGTATTTTAAGCTGCTAATTTGTGGTGTGGCTTGTTTCACAGCAGTTGCTACTAGTGTGATCCTGGAAGAAAGGAAATTACAAAAACGGAGGTCTAGTGAAACTATCCTTCAACCAGAAAGGAGAAATAAAGATATTCCCAGACAAAGGAAAATTAAAAGAATTTATCACTAGAAGACCGACCACTGAAGAACGGCGAGGCCTCCCAGGCGCCCAGGAGCAACCCTGAGCCCCGCGCCCCGCGCCCCGCGCTCCCGCCCCAGCGCCGCCACCCGCCTCGCCCATCTCCCACCTGTCCTTGCGCCTCTCCGGGGCCAACGGCGTGGTCGCAGTCGCTGTGCCGCTGCAACGTGGCCTCGTCTTTCGGCCTGGCCCGGCCTGCCGCCGGCGTCCATCAGGCTGGATCTGAGCTCTCCATGCCGTGCGCCGACGGGAACAAGACCATCCACCGCAACAAGGAACAGCTGCGGGGCCTCCGCCTCCCTTCGCCCGGAGAAGCTGCACCACCTGGAGATGCTGAACGTTAAAAGTTGCCTCTGAGAAAACCTCCCAGAAAAGCGGAAAGTTTTGAAGACGTATGTACTTAGTACATCTTAGTGTGTACTAAGAAAACCGAGAAATCAAATATAGAAGAAAGCACCATTTCAAGTCAAAAAAAAAAAAAATAGAATTCTCTTGCTTAAAACAAGTTAATGCTTGAGATGGAATGATTGGCATTTGACTTGTTAAACAGCCTGTTCCTGAACCAAAACACCTGTCACCACTATGTCTTAAAAGTTTCAAAGTTAGCATTGAATACTTACTTTCTCTAGTAAGAAAACCACACCTTAGATTGGAGCAAACTGCAGTTCTCGGGCAATCAGAGAAGTTACCTAAGGATTCAGCTCTCTCCTCTAAAGCTCAGCTTCCTATCAATAGATGATTCAGGTACAGGGGAAGTGCGAACTAAGGTGCTTAATCTGTGCTGATCATCATTTGCTGTGAATTAAAATTAAAATCTATATTCATGCACTAGACCCAACCCTTACTCAGCTGTATAATCTCACAACTGAGGATAAACCAATCATCCACGACTGAAGCTGTTACTGACCAGGGTTCTTGGCCTCCTTAATCAATAGAAATTGACCGAGGCTGGGCAAGAAATTCAGGCAAAGCTTTATTGGGGCCCCTGCTGCAGCAGGGGGGAGCAGAATAAGAAACAGTTTCCCTTGCTGCCTGGCTCCCCTGGGGAGTGGGGGAGCTTATTCCTTATATGGGGTGAGGGTTGGGGTGTGTCTAGGGGGTCAGCCGGAAGGGTGGCTTAGGTGGTCTGCCCACCCCTTAAGTGGTGTTGTGTGCAGGGGGCATGCGCAGTACCCACAGGGGGCATGTCACTTTCAGTCAGTCAACATCACCAGAAAATATAAAAAAGAAATCTTTCTTTTTAATATCCTGTAATAAACCATAATGGAAAAGAATATAAAAAAGAATATATATGTGTATATGTATAACTGAATCACTTTTCTGTACACCAGAAACTAACACAACGTTGTAAATCAACTATACTTCAATACAAAATAAGAAATCTTTCTCTTTTCTAAGAGTCTAGCCCAACAGTTTTCTCATTGCTACAAAGTTGGTGGAGTGTCTCTTTTCTGCTGGAGAGGAAGAGATACACATGCTCCTACTTGCATGCTAGGAAGTAGATTCTGGACAGCTGACTTTTCCTCTGCCCAGCTGTGTAGCAGCTGCAGTGCCCAGTGTTCCAAGTATGCCAAGTTGACGCAGGATTAATTCTGTCAGAGTCACTTCTACCTGAACTAAAGAGTTGCCATGTCTCTGTTGCACATCTCTATTAAAAGCTCTGTGGTGATAAGGTCGTGATGCTTTTATTGAACTTTCTTACCCTAGCACATGCTTCAATAGTTCAAGGAACTTGAAAGATACTTTCCACTTCTTCCTTTCCCTTACTCCATTCCCATCTTTACTCCCCACACTTATGTAAAACATTAGTATAATAAGAATTAAAAGTCACAAGAATCCCACACACACACAAAAGAATGGCTATAACAGTTCTTCAAAGACAAAGCAAATGATAAAAGAAAGAATCTTGGAGCATCAGGAAAGAAAGAAGAGTGGAAAGTGCAGAAAAATGGGTAAATGCAATAGACTATCTTTCTCCTCATGAGTTTTCTAAATCATATGTGATGACTAAGATACAAATTTTAACACCAACTGATACTCAGGACAGTGATGCTTAAAAATGGAAAGAGTAAACATCCTCAGTGGAAGTAAGTTTTCCACCCTTCACTTGAAATGGTAGAGCGTTGATACTGGTAAACTCTGATAAGTCAGACATGCATACTGTAACACTCAGCATAACCCCTAAGAAAACTATACAAACTATACACTCAAAAACACTATAAATTAATCAAGATGGAATCCTAAAAAATGTTCAGTTAACTCACAAGAAGGAATGAAAAGAGTAATAGAAGAATGGGAAAAGGAAAACAAATAAATAAATGGCAAACTTAAACCCTAACATATCAATAATTATCTTAAGTGTAAATGACTTAAATACACCATTTAAAAGATAGAGATTAGCAGAGTGCATTAAAAATAAAACAAAGAGAAATGTGACAAATAACATTAAGGTAACATCAACTGTAATGTTATCTTGAGAAGATGTGAAGTAAATGTCACATTACTTCAGTGGTATTTCTCCCCCAAACCCATAACCCCAGTCTTATCTTGATTTAAAAAAAATAAACATACCCCAACTGAGAGACATTCTACAAAATATTTGGTCACTAATTCTCAAACCTGTCAAAGTCATCAAAGGAAGGAAATTCTGAAAAATTCTGAGAAAATATCACAATCAAGAGGATCCTGCCAACAAACACATGAAAGAATGCTCAACGTCATTAATCATTAGAGAAATGCAAATCAAAACTACAATGAGATATAATCTCACACCAGTCAGAATGGCCATCATCAAAAAATCTACAAACAATAAATGCTGGAGAGGGTGTGGAGAAAAGGGAACCCTCTTGCACTGTTGGTGGGAATGTAAATTGATACAGCCACTATGGAGAACAGTATGAAGTTTCTTTAAAAAACTAAAAATAGAACTACCATAAAACCCAGCAATCCCACTACTGGGCATATGCCCTGAGAAAACCATAATTCAAAAAGAGTCATGTACTGCAATATTCATTGCAACTCTATTTACAATAGCCAGGACATGGAAGCAACCTAAGTGTCCATCGACAGATGAATGGATAAAGAAGATGTGGCACATATATACAATGGAATATTACTCAGCCATAAAAAGAAATGAAATTGAGTTATTTGTAGTGAGGTGGAAGGACCTAGAGTCTGTCATAAACAGTGAAGTAAGTCAGACAGAAAAACAAATACTGTATGCTAACACATATATATGGAATCTAAAAAAAAAAAAATGGTCATGAAGAACCTAGGGGCAAGACAGGAATAAAGAGGCAGACCTACTAGAGAATGGACTTGAGGACACAGGGAGGGGGAGGGGTAAGCTGGGACAAAGTGAGAGAGTGGTAGTGTATATATGGACATATATACACTACCAAATGTAAAATAGATAGCTAGTGGGAAGTAGTCGTATAGCACAGGGAGATCAGCTTGGTGCTTTGTGACCAGCTAAAAGGGTGGGATAGGTAGGGTGGGAGGGAGATGAAAGGGGGAGGAGATATGGGGATATATGTATATGTATAACTGGTTCACTTTGTTATAAAGCAGAAACTAACACACCATTGTAAAGCAATTATACTCCAATAAAAATGTTAAAAAAAAAAAAAAAGAGGATCCTCAGGAAACATGACTACTGGACCTGGTAAAGAAAACAACATTAGGAGAAAACTGAGGAATTCTGAGTAAAATATAGATTTTAGTAAATAATAATGTCACAATATTAGTTCATTAATTTTGACAAATGTACCTTAATAGTTTCAAATACTAATAGGAAAGAGTGAATGGAGGATCTATGGGAGCCCTCTGGTTTACTTATAAATTTTTTGTGCAAAATACTGTAAATCTAAAACTGTCCTGAAATTTAAAAATTTTAATAATTGAATGATCAAATGGTAATCTATTAAAATGACTGTATTATACGCTTCCTCCTTCATATCCTAGATGTGACTGTTTTATAGCCGTCCTAAACTAAGCAGTGCTCATGTGTCACAGCAGAATGTTGTAATGTAAACTTCATTGTAAGCTTCAGCCTGATATTTAGAAAGGAACACTCTGCCAAAAATCTTACTGCAATATGTTTCACAGTACATTTGTACATCATATGTCATTGTCAATATGTCAATAAAGCCAAATACCACACAGCTCCCAGACTCCCTGCTATGAGGCAACACATGTACAGTTATC
Source organism: Tursiops truncatus (assembly GCF_011762595.2). NCBI lineage: Eukaryota > Metazoa > Chordata > Mammalia > Artiodactyla > Delphinidae > Tursiops > Tursiops truncatus. Next base: position 82,396,843 of record NC_047036.1, read on the forward strand.
GAAACTGAGTTCATATTAACCACCAGATAAGTATGTGTCTACTAGCTTCTCAAAGAACCCACTTATAGGTGGAATGAAGTCAATTAAGTGATGCCTGGCCTCAACCCCTTTGAATGGTTTTGTTGATTTTACAGTTGGGTTAAATTTGAGCGGGATAATTGATTTATATGTTGTCATGTCATATGTATCAGATCTGCAGACCATTTCTTCCTCTTTCTTTGTGGTTTTAAAACCAACAGCACAAAGTGCACTTGGGGCTTTGCTTTTCATAGCTAAGAGAGGTATAAGACTGAGCTGAAGGGGTGGAGTTCATGGCTCATTTCACTACACATTATGAAACACTTATAGGATAATAACCATTTTCAATTACACCCAGTCAAGCAGCAATATTCAAAAATGATTTTAGTAAAATCTCATTCCTATTCTTCCAAATAAACAATGCTTTTAATCTAAAGTCATATTTTTCAAAATAGAATCAAAACTTCCAGGGACATCTAAGTTTTTGCCAAGGTACAGAGCTCTGAGGCAGGCCTATATCTTTTTTAATTTATTTATTCACTTATTTATTTTATTTTTGGCTGCATTGGGTCTTCGTTGCTGCATGCAGTCTTTCTCTAGTTGCGGCGAGCGGGGGCTACTCTTCGTTGCAGTGGGCGGGCTTCTCATTGAGGGAGCTTCTCTTGTTGTGGAGCACAGGCTCTAGGCACATGGGCTTCAGTAGTTGTAGCACGCAGGCTCAGTAGTTGTGGCGCACGGGCTTAGTTGCTCCATGGCATGTGGGATCTTCCTGGACCAAGGCTCGAACTCATGTTTCCTGCATTGGCAGGCGGATTCTTAACCACTGTACCACCAGGGAAGCCCGGGGCCTATATCTTGAATCTGTCAACAATTCCTATTTTTTCTCTCTCCATCATTTCTTTCTTTGCTGCCATAGCGATCCTTATTGTTTTATCGGTTCATTGGTGTTGCCATACTGTCTTTTCTCTCTTTCTTCCTCCTTGCTCTTCTCTCTTCCTCCCCCTACCCCTCAAACACACCCACAGGCATCCTTTACTTCCTCTCCCTCTAAACTATAGCACATAAAGAAACCAAAGCTGAACTTCAAGAAGTTTGTTCCGCTTACACAGGGTGACCTTAGGGGCAAAGGAAGCTACTCATAAACACGTAATGACACTTGTGCAGCAGCAGGAGTTCTTATCGTGCAGATGGTCCGTGGAGGACAGATATGAGCAAGGCACCTTACCCTGTAGTTCACACACAGCCAGGAGTTGGGCAAGGAGCATAAACCAGGTTAAATGGAATCACTCCCTGGTGAATTTTCTGTTGCTGTTGATGGAAAAAAGCTTCTTCCTCTCAGGACCTGTACTAAAAGGACACAACCCCAGGCATGCTTGAGGCCAGGCCTCTCATCCAAGGAAGAAGCCTGAGGGCGTGAAGGTGGCACTCTGAGAAAAGAAGTGATGAGATGCAAAGAGAGAACCTTTGTTACATACATTTCGTAATTTGAGTCTATGAAGACAAAAGAGCTTTGACCTTGCCTTGCACAGTTCTGGGCAGGAATAACCTGAGACCATGAAAACCTGCAAAAGACAACATGAGAGGCTCTATGGGAGCTAAAGGATTAAAAATACAGATCATGAGGACCCAAAATAAAACAACTAAAGAAAAAGATCACTAAAGGAAAATGAACATTACTGTTCCATTTTAGGGATGATTTAATGATTGAAAACCTTTCATGGTCTTTACCACTATGTTAAACTCTAAATAATAAAATCTGAATTCACCAAATAGGGTTATTTATATTTTTCTAAAGACTTCTGCACTTTCATTATAAATTATGATTGAATTACTTTAACAGTGAAATTTTCTTGTGTGTTGAATGATATAAAACAAAATATTAAAGTGAAATAAAATAATGTATAAGTAAGTACTTACTGGACAAATGAAGAGTACAGTACTTTACTACACAGAGGATGATTATAAGCAGCTTCTTAATTGGAAATAATATTAAGATATGAGGTTAAAGTAGTTACTTTTTATAGTACATATGGTAATAGCCACAGGGATGAGCTATTACAATAATGAAATTTCCTCCTCTTTAGTTTTTAGAGCAAAATATGTACTCATTTTTCACAATGTTGCAGATACCGTTTTGTTACCTGCAATCCAGTTCTCAACAGATACTTTGTTTTTCAGTTTTATTTCTTTCATGCTGCTTGCCTCCCACTTTCTAGTCTAAGGAAGTCAAGGAGAAATATATGAGAAGTGAAATAGTTTTAAATGAGTCACATCATTTAAGATTATAGGAGGAAATAAAGTCAAGAAAGAAAGTCAGAGTTGTTAGCTCATTGCTCTCAGAGTAGACCATACACCTGGAAGGGATTGAGAGTCTTCAGGACATTCTCAGAAGTTCTCCTTCATTGATTTCCCCACCTCTGCCTGGGGCCAGACATCAGGATGATTCACCTCAACAACCCAAAACCTCATCAGAGATCTAACAAAGAGGGCTTTGGGTTTCTCCTTATCTTGACTCATTTCCAGCAGAGAGACGGATCATCCAGAATAAACTGACATGTGTAAAATTATGAGAATGTAAGTAGATTGGATCAGAACCATTACTGTCATCAGAGTGAGGGGGTAGCCTGGTATATCAGAGCTTTTCATAAAATGCAGGTGTTACACACTGGGTGTAATTGTGTGAAGCTATTCTTTATAGTGGGAAAGTTATCCTAAAAAAGTAGAAATTTATTCATTAAATGCATAGATTGATGGCCCACAATTCATACAAACTTTAAAGTGATAGCCCACTGTTGCATCTTACTTGTTATATTTAGGTCTAGAGGTCTTATCTTCCCCAATGTAATATAGATGAAGTAGTATTTCTTCCCCTCAACTCTACAACTTAAATCACTTAGAACACAGAAAATTATTATTGCATGGAATTGTGGTCTGAAATCCTACTAGGGTTTGTGGTAATACCCAAAAGTTTTCAATCTATAGTCACCAAGTCATAAAAACAACCTTGTTTGGTGAGTTCTCATATGTATAACATCAGAAGTTAATAAATGTCATCACAGAGCTTCCCTGATGGCGCAGTGGTTGAGAGTCCACCTGCCGATGCAGGGGACACGGGTTCGTGCCCCGGTCCGGGAAGATCCCACATGCCGCGGAGCGCCTGGGCCCGTGAGCCATGGCCGCTGAGTCTGCACGTCCGGAGCCTGTGCTCCACAACGGGAGAGGCCACAACAGTGAGAGGCCCGCGTACCACAAAAAAAAAATCATCACAAATGACTGTCCCTTCCAAGTTTATTTTCCTGCTTTCACCTCACTCTTTACTCCTCAGCTAGCAGATTTACTTGAAGTTTTTGTAGTGAATTAACCAAATTGAGCTGAAATACTGCTCCAGGTGAGAAGCTCTGTTGTGTGGGCCAGGGTGGCAGTAGTGGAAGACTTGAGAGTTAATCAACTTCAAGGTATATTTTTGAAGATTAAGAGGACAGTATTGCTCGTGGTTTGGACATGGTTTGTTTGTGATGTGGAAGGTGTCATTTACTGAGACTGAGTGACTATCAAGTTTGTGGGAAAAAAGGGGTTTAGGATAATGAAGTTTGATACAGAGGTCTATTAAACATTCAAGTACAGAAGTCAAGAAGGCATTTATAGTTATTGAAGCTTGAGTTCAGCAACACAATGAGTGCCTGAGATATAAAGTGGGGAATTACAGGTATAGAGATGGTATTTGAATGTATGAGATGAGATCAGGTCATCCAGGACCTGAGTGTAAATTTAAAAAATAAAAAAGTGCAAGAATGAGTACCAGGTGCTCCAATATTTAATGATTCAGGAGAGGAAGAAATCAGAAAAGGAGTCTGAAAAGGAGCTACTAGTCGGTAAGAAGAAAAGTGTGCAGGGTTCTGAAGAATGTTGCAGCCCAGAAGTCAAGGAAAGAAAATATTTCAAAAAGGTGACATAGATCAACAGTGTTGTTATTAAGAGGTCTAGTAAGAGAATGCTGTGGGTGGTGCACTGGGCTTCAAAGATGGAGATCACAGAGCACTTACATAAGAGCAATTTTAGTGGAAAAATGGAAGTGAAGCTCTGATTGGAGGGGACTGAGGAGGGAATAGGAAGTGAGTAAAGGGAGAGAATGAGAATATATAATGTCTTAGGGGGGACTTTTGCTATAAATGGATGAAGCAAAAGCAGCTAGAGGGCCATGTGGATTTAGGAGGATTACTTTTAATGGGAAATAATATATTACATATATATATACATATATATATATGCATACATATAATTACTGTATAATATATAGCTAATATTTACCCACTAGAGAAGAAGAAATCAAAAATGCTGAGGAGTTATGGGACAATTACAGAAGGTTCTTGATGTTAGAGGGCATAGTAGCCACTGGTCACATCACGGGCAGACTTAGTTAGGAGCTCGGACTAGTCAACCAAAGTAACAAGAGAGAAAGCAGAGTAAATACATAGTGACACAAATAGGTGTGCAGATTTGCAGGTGGAAGATAAGACAGTTTTCTTTGGATTGCTCAGATTTTTTTCAGGGAAATAAGAGATTAAATTAGCTGAGATTAGGAATGGGGAGAGTGAGTAGAGGTTTGGAGTGAGATGAGAATAGGGGAAACAGTTTTCTTGGAAGTAAGAGACAGCATGGATACCCTACCTATGAATATGGTTGAGGAATCCATGCTCCTGCCCACATCTTGCCCATCACATGACCAATGGATACCATCTACTCTAATATCAAGAACCTCTACCAATTATACCACAGTTCCTCAACATCTTCAACTTCTCTTTCCCTACTAGGTAATAGTTTTGTTTGTTTTGTCTTGTTTTGTTTTTTTGTAGTACGCGGGCCTCTCACTGTTGTGGCCTCTCCCATTGCGGAGCACAGGCTCCAGACGCGCAGGCTCAGCGGCCACGGCTCATGGGCCCAGCCGCTCCGCGGCATGTGGGATCTTCCCAGACTGGGGCACGAACCCGTGTCCCCTGCATCGGCAGGCGGACTCTCAACCACTGTGCCACCAGGGAAGCCCCACAGTATTATTCTTAACATGTCTTTCTGATTTATTTTTCGCTTATCTAGATCATTCATAATCATAATGTTTTACTTAATTTGAGAAAAAGAGAAATAATTCATGTCAATATTAGCATTACTAGGAAAAACAATGTAACGCTCGACTCTTCAAATGCCTATGTACTGTCATTTATTTATACAAATAGGAAAAGTGAGCCGCGTGAAACAAGTACAATATTTGTTGAATACCTCCTGATTTACACTCTCCTGTTTGTAAGCCTATTTCTCCCTCCCAAGGCCAACCTGCCAGTAGGATTTCAAGAAAGGAAACAGAATTAAATACGATTACAGAAAGAAGAGACTGATTTAAGAGAATACCTAGAAGACAAGATGAGAATGGGAAGTGCCCCCAAGTCCCCTGAGTCCCTTGAGATAAAAACAGGAGACATGAAGGTGGTAAGAAAGGTCAACCTATGCCCTCATTTTTCCTTTCTGGAAAATTCCTGCTGGGAATGGTAGATCCTGAGAGTAGGAGAGGGGGAGAGGATGGTGACATGTTTACCCAGGATACTCAGAGAAAGGCTGCAAGGCTGCAAGGCTGTAGGGCATGAGTCAACAAATCTTTTCTGTAAAGGTCCAGATATTAAATAGTTTAAGCTTTGTGGCCTATATCATCTCTGCTGCAATTACTCAACTCTGCCCTTGTAACATGCAGGTAGCCATGGACAGCACATAAATGAATAAGTGTCGTGGACCAATATAAGTTTCTTTACAGTATCAGGTGGCAGGTGGATTAGACCTAAGGCTGTAGTCTGGATATGTTTGCTCGAGGGAAGCTTTGCATGTGGCCAAGTTCAACCTGGCATGTCTGGAATCCTATGTCAGTATTGGCAGAGAGAAGCAGTTAGAGAGATAGCCTAAGGTAGCCCCCTTCTGGATCGCCTCCAGCTGGGGTGCTGTGGAGGGACGTCAGTTTTGTTACACCCTGGTAAAGAGATAGACACAGGGTACCATCAGAAGCATGTGGGACTGGGATCAAAAGAATGCTATGTGTAGGGACTTCATGGGACCGTGCACTCCAATAGGAAGTTTCAGCACAATGCCGTGTTAAATTAATTAAACAAGGAGGCCATTAGACTGAGGTGGCTCTAATGCCCTGGCCGCCTATGTAAGCAAACCAAAATTTAAGCCTATAAATGCCTCAAGGTTACAAAATTGAAACTTAAGGACAACCAATCACAAAGAGACAATGGGCTTTAAGCTACAGATAATCAATAATTTCCTTTCTTTGTGTCCACCTTTACTCCATAAGAATCTTTCCCCAAGCTCCTGTCAGTAGAGCACTCCTAACCACTTCTGGTCTGGATCTGCCCAGTTGGAATCAATTTTTGCTCAAATAAACTCTGAAAAATTGTATTATGCCTCAGTTTATCTTTTAACAGTCCAAACATTCATGGATCCACCACAGCGATCACTAACTCAAGGAATATATAGGACTAGTCACTCCACAGCAGAGACCAGAGAAAATCAAGAGAAGAATCACTTGTTTCCACAGACCTTGTCTCCTGACATCACCATAAGGTCACATAAGCCCCACGTCGCATGTACCAGAAGGCATCTTGGCAAACAGCTGGGGATGACAAAAATATTTTTTTTTAATGTCGAATCATCTCTAAGAGAATGTTACCAAATTATGTAGAGAAACTGTTAAATTGCTGAATTTGAATGCGTTTGCTGTATTGTAAATTAATAATAGTAAGGGAGGAGAGGGAGGACGTGAGACTTGTGTTCTACCCTACAGTCAAGGCATTGCAAGGAAAGCCAGACAAATTATAGGAAGAAAAGAGACACTTTAAGTTGAGCAGATCATTATCAAAAATAAATATTCCACCCTATTATACAATTTCACACAGGGTATTTCTTATTCCTTGAAAATTTATTTTGTGGAAAAAGGATGTTAGTTCAATGCCTAATCCTCACAATTCTGCATCCTGCCTACGTATCAACATAGAAAAATAATCCCTACGCAACTTTTCATCTTTAGATCAAAGACTGATACAAGGCTTATATAGATACAGGGCTTTTTTCCCTCTAATAGGAGTAGAAAAATTCAACAAACAACGTGAGCCACAGAAGAAGAAAAAATATTCAAATAGCTCGATTTATTTGCACGCTTGGGAATTTACTTTCTCTTAATACTAGCTTCTCCATTCTAAATTTCAAATGATAAAATGCAAACTTAGGAATACTAGGGAAGATCAAAAGGATTTTTAAAGTACATGACTCTAATCAAAGCTAGATGATACATTAAACTGAAAGCCAAAGTTTGATTTGGTGAAAGTAGCTTTTCCATTTCTCAGCAAGCTTGGCCTTGCTTTTATGACACTGACGTACTACCTGCTGCACTAAGAAGGCACTTGGCCTTTGCTTTAGATTAAGCGAGTCTGGTCCTCACTCCTGATGGCTCTCCCATGTCATCTTTGTACCATCGTGATGTTATGGAAGAAAATACAAAGTTGGTTCATATCATTCTAAAGGCAATCTTTCTTTAATTATTCATCGATGGGCCAGTTTCTAAAATATTATAACTGAAGATAGAAATTAAGATCCATTTTCCCAGATGACTTGTAAAATATCAATGACAGAGATAAGCAACAAGAAACTGGAAGTATGGCAATGCTTTAGAGCTAGAATTTTGTTTTATTTTTTCATTATTTCTAAAGTTTCTCTATTAAGATGTACCTTTAAAGGCTTAGTCAATGATGTCAAGAACTTCCCAGAAAACCCATGTCCTGTAATTTTATGACTATAATAAACTTTTTGCAAAGACCCCTGCTATTTATTTACTTATTGATTTTTTTTTTTTTTTTTTTTTTTTTTTTGCCACAGAAGAGACGGCTCATTCCTGAAAGCAGAGATTCTGACTTGATTTTTCTAAGCCATCAGAATATTATGAAAAATAAAAGTAACAGATCCCTGGATCCCTAAACTTACAGGTAACTAACAGTATATGAAAGAACAGGACTAAATATTCAAAACAAAAAATAAATACCGTATTATTATGGTAATTATTATTACAAACAAAAATTTATACTATATTGTTATGATAATACCACATTTAGTTATATAAATCCATATCTCTTCTCATAATTTCAGCCTAATTGAAGGGTGAGTGGCATGCAAGCATCTAGGTTCTGATCTATGGCTACTCTTAACAAATCCTTTAAATCTCACCATTAAATCAAGAATGATGACTGCATTTAAGAATTCCTTTTAGGGACTTCCCTGGTGGCACAAGTGGTTAAGAACCCACCTGCCAATGCAGAGGACACAGGTTTGATCCCTGGTCCGGGAAGATCCGACATGCAGCAGAGCAACTAAGCCCATGCACCACAACTACTGAGCCTGTGCTCTACAGCCTGCGAGCCACAACTACTGAACCTGTGTGCTGCAACTACTGAAGCCTGCGCGCCTAGACCCCGTGCTTCACAACAAGAGAAGGCACCGCAATGAGAAGCCTGTGCACTGCAACAAAGAGCAGCCCCTGCTCGCCGCAACTAGAGAAAGTCTGCATGCAGCAACGAAGACCCAATGCAGCCAAAAATAAAAAATTAAAATAAAAAAAAAAGAATTCCTTTTATTTAAGGGCATAGCTAATTAAAAATAAAAGAGTACCCTTAATCAAGATCTCCATTTCCTCATATTTATTCCTCTTAACTACATAATTCCACAGAGTATAATGTGTCTAATCATGAGAAAAGAAAGACAAATCATCAGACCTTTCTTTTCAAGTTTTAAATTTGGAATTTTCAAGCAATTTTGTTTTCAGGGATAAGGAAAAACAGATGCTTCTCCAATTTCAAGGCTGTAGCCAGATCTTTAGTATTTTCTTGCTAAGAGAGTTTTGCAGGGTAGGAAGACAAAATCTTGTTGAAGCCAAGCCTTTCCTCTTTCCTTTGAAAAATGTTAGTCTCATAAAGAGACTATTTTAGTGTGATGAGGTAGGGAGAGAAAGAGCCAGATCTTCCAGAGGGTTACGACCCTCAATATTGGGAAGTAGTATAATGAGAAGTAAACCTAAGTAGTATAATGAGAAGGAAAAAGAAGTCAAAGTAATGGAATTTTCTTCTCTCTGAGAAGACAACAGTCCTGCAGAGTACCTCTAAGAATGTTCAACACTTTCCAGCCCTTCACATTTGTCATATGAAGCAATAAAAGCCAAGAGAATGGATTGAGAGGGTAGGGAAAAGGTCACTTGGAGATTAGGGGAAGATGAAAAGGCTTCTAGCAGAGAAAGCAGCATTCCTATTTCCATTCTAAATTCCCTGTGTGTGGCAATGGCTGGGTTAGTTATCTTTGATGTAATACAACTTCATTTTGGATTAATTTTGTGAAGAGAAGTGAAAGTTACAAAAGGTAAATAGTGATTACAATCGATGTACCTCATATTGCTGTTTCTTTCAGTTTATCAGGAAAAAATGTCCAATGTTGTGAAATAACCTAAATGATTTCCTATGGTCTTCTACTTACCCAGGGTCTCTGTTAGTATGCAGTAAATTTTATGATGGATGCTACTAGTTCTAAGTATTGAAACTCATTTCCTGAACTATGCTTAGTTACAGAGCTGTTCAGAACAATTATTTACTGGATTTAAGGCTGCCCCATAAAAGATACCTTTCATGTGTGTTGTGTGCAGGGAAGAGAAAGTGAGGTCTTCATGTTACTGTGCCGACACAGCTCTAAAGTGTATTCATTCATTCATTTTATAGTGGTTAGTTTGAATAATAGTCATTTAACCTTCTCAAATCTCTGTTTCTTCATTTATTAAACCCATCTCAGGGGCTTCCCTGGTGGCGCAGTGGTTGAGAGTCCGCCTGCCGATGCAGGGGACACGGGTTCGTGCCCCGGTCCGGGAAGATCCCACATGCCGCGGAGCGGCTGGGCCCGTGAGCCATGGCCGCTGAGCCTGCGCGTCCGGAGCCTGTGCTCCGCAACGGGAGAGGCCACAACAGTGAGAGGCCTGCGTACCGCAAAAAAAACCAAACATCTCAAAAGGTTCTGTGGACTAAAGGAGTTAATATATGTGAAGACACTTGGATTGGTTTCAGGAACGTACAGGTTTTGAATTTTTCTAAACTTTACTGATTCATTAAGTAGCAACTATGAGACAAGTGATTTGAATGCACGCAAAGAAATATATGACGCGTTCTCTGCCCTAAATTTCTGAGGCACATTCATGACTGGGTCAGTTGCAGAACTTAAAACATGACCGATAAACTTGGCACATACTAGCATTCTGTCCCTGACAATGATTTATGAGGGGTCCCTTACATACTTCCTGCCTGGGCCATGGGGAGACTTTCCACCAGGAGCCCAGAACTGTTTCAGCACTGACTGGCCAGCAACAGTAGTGTTCTTTCAGTACAGGAAGACTCAAAGTCACCTGGGCTAGAAGACTGTGTGAGGCACCTGCATCAAGTTCCACCATGCTTCCCTTCTCTCAGCGCATGGTGTTCCATCATCATTCTAGTCATGACCTTGCTTTATTGCTTAGGGAAAGATTACTAACAGGTCATGGATAAGCTGTATAGAAAATAGCAAGCTCATAATAAATATGCCGTGGAACAAAATCACTGGCAGACAATGCCCTGGTATAGGAAGTAGGTGGAGAGGGGACCCATTCACTAGATCTCTGTGACAAGAAATGTAATTTTTATGATTTAAGGCAGGGATTTTCACACCTTGTTTAAAAGAATGAACAGTATGATCAAAGAAATGCATGTTTTATGCTAGCACTATGAGCACACTTTGACATTTCTTTTCATTTCCTGACAAATGTTTTGCAAATTTCTCTCTAATATTTCCATAAATCAGTAGCTGAGTATATAAAATTGTGATTACATAGTCTCTGCAAAATCGGAGAAAAACTTCTTTAGGTGACTAACTTCAGGATTTTCAAAAGTCTGTATATTTTACACATTTTAGTTTAAATTATAAGCAATCAACTTCCTGGCACTTCCATCCTGCTCCATACCTGTGTCAAACCTGCTTCCATGACCAGAGAATTCCCTCAGGATGCCAGCAAGTAAGACAACGGACTGTGTGTAAGCTCCTCGGGGTAGGCTGAGGGAGGTGGCTGGGCACTGACAGTATCCTGGTACAGTAAGGATGGTAAAGAGTCCAAAGTATTTAGGATGGTTTGAATTTGTGTGACTTGAGGCAAGTAATAGAATAAGTATAGTCAGAAAAAGAGCAGTGTGTAGACTCTAAACCCAGTTTTGGTAGCACTGGGTTTGTGATGCTAATGAAACAATTGAAAACGTGTGTCTGGGACTTGAGAACTGATTTGGGTCAGTATTATACAGCATAAACAAGAAGACAGGCTGCGGGGGAACTCCCTGGCGGTCCAGTGGTTAGAACTCCACATTTTCACTGCCGAGGGCCCAGGTTCAATCCCTGCTCGGGGAACTAAAATCCCATAAGCTGCGTGGTGCAGCCAGAAAAAAAAAAAAGGCTAGGAACAGGAGAAAAATTGGCATCTAGGAGACAAAAAGAGCTGCCCCTTAAAAAAGAACAAGCTTAAAGGTTGAGGAGGAACCAGATATTAATGAATTGGGTTTTATTGGCATAAAACTATTGGCATAAAACATAATAGTATTATGCCAGTTTTGCTATATTAGAATTTTTTATCCAAGATAATTTGTTTCTAATATTAATTTGGAGATGTAACAAAAGTTTATGGAATATTTGGTTTTGCAATATTAAGTTTCATCCATCACTGATGCGTAGGATTGGCTATAAGAGGAAACGTGCAGACTAATTTTTACGAAAGTAGACATTGTTTCCTGAGACTTGAGTTTTCAAAGATTGCTGAAGAAATATTTCTTCAACTTTCAGAAAAAATAACCTCTGGAAAGCCTGAGAACAAATGTGAAAAAGTTATGTCAAAACTAGGTTTTGTTTTAGTTAATTCCAAGTGATTGAAAATAATTATTTTGTTGAAAGCTAGTTTGTAAACTTAGTTATTGTATTCATTATCACATACCCCATAGTAACAGTCATTTGGTCCAAATGACTTTCCCTTGCCTTTGTTTAATAAAAATGCTGTTCCAATTGTTCCTTCTTCAAAAATAACCTGTAATAACATTGCCACTGCAAAGTTGGCCACTGTTGGGATTGCAAGGGTTGCTCTCCTGATCAGGATCAAACTTCAAGTCCAGATGCCTCGCATTTCTGTGACTAGAGAAAATATGATGCAATCAAAGCATGTCAGAAATGTACCAGCAGGAGGAAAGACAAAAAAGACTATGAGGTCCTTTTGGAGAGATTCTTTAGGCTTATTATCTCACATGATAGTATCTTAGAAGCATAATGAACAGTTTTCTTTTTATTAGTTTAATGATAAATCTTCTGATGTCTAGATATTACGTGAATTCAGTGATGATTTTAGTAGATTCTCATTTTCTCACCTTAGAGCTTAAGGCTGCTTATCAGTAACGAAGAAAAATGATTACTTTGATTTTCAATTTTAATGTTACTTACACACTTTTTTAATTAACAAAGTTGTGGAGCACATAACTTTAATGCACACATTGAGCTAAAATTTATCGCATGTGAAAAAAATCACAAAACTTGCCTTTCTCACCAACTCCTGATTATTTTCCTGCCATAAGCTGTGAGTATTCAATCAAATAAATTTCAGGTTGTGCTTCTGAGCATAAAAATGAAGTATTCTATTTCCATGTATTTCTATTACTGTGGTCAAGAAATTTTTTAAAACTCAGGATTTGAATTCTATGAGGGAAAGAAAAAAAGTGTGTGTGTGTACGTGTGTGTGTGTGTGTGTGTGTGCGTGCAAAAGCTTGGAGGTCTATTTAACCATTCCATAGCAAATGCATTTAAAACTCAGTAGCATAAATGCTAGAAAGCACTGAATTTGTATCTATACAAGATGGAAAAAACCTGGCAAAGAGTCAAAAGCCTTTTTGCATTCCCTTGACTGACTAAATTCTTCCCTTTTGAGCTGATTATTCTGGCATCCTATGCAGACATAATGTATCTATTCCAAATTTTTAGACAAATAACAAATTTCAGAAAATCTTCAAACTGTGTGTTTTACCTTGAGATCCATCAGTCTCTGTGCATCCTTTTCATAAACACATAGGAGAAGCAGAATGAGAGGACAGAGTATGAAAGTTCTATCAAAGTTCAGGCAATTGTACTGAAGGAAAATTTTAGACATTCCACTGAAAAACCCACAAAACTCTTTGTAGGTCAACTTTTTTGCAAAAACAATCTGTTTTCCTGTATGAATCAAGAGGTTTTTAACTTTAATCTTTGTATACATAATATATACACAGAGTTTGAAAGGTCAAATAGTGCTGAAAGCTAAATGAAAACAAGAGTTTTTGTGAAATGTCAGAGAAAGACAGAAACTGTATGATTTCACTTATATGTGGAATCTAAAAAACAAAACAAATGAACAACAAAACAGAAACAGAGTCATAGATACAGAGAACAAACAGGAGGCTGCCAGAGGGGAGGAAGCTGAGAGGAGGAGAGAAATAGATGAGGGAGATTAAGAGGTACAAACTTCCAGTGACAAAATAAATGAGTCATGGGTAGGAAATGTACAGTTGGGGAATACAGTCAGTAGCTATGTAATATCTTTATATGGTGACAGATGATAACTAGACTTATCATGGTGATCATTTTGAAATGTACAGAAATACCAAACCACTGTGTGTGACAGGAACGAACACAGTGTTGTAGGGCAATTATACTTCAAAAACAAACAGGCAAACAAACTCAGAAAAAGATCAGATTTGTGGTTACCAAAGGCATGGGGTTAGGGGAGAGGGAATTGGAGGAAGGTGGTCAAAAGGTACAAACTTCCAGTTGTAAGATACATAAGTACTGGGGATGTAATATACAACACGATAAATATAATTAACACAACTGTTACATTTGAATGTTGTTAAGAGAGTGAATTCTAAGAGTTCTTAACACGCAAACTTTTTTCCTATTTCTTTATTTCTGTTTCTATATGAGATGATGGATGTTCGCTAAACTTTTTGTGATAATCACTTCATGATGTATGTAAGCAAAATCATTATGGGGCTCCACCTGTGTTATGTTTTTTAAAATGCTCTGTGGTCAGTTTTTGGCAAACACTGTCCTGCAAGGGAGAGTTATCTTTCATGCTTTTTAAAAATTAGTATGTTCTTCCGTGATTACTACTGGATGACTTTTAATGCCACTATTTAGTCTTTGTTCCAATATAATCTTGTCCCCTTAAGGTTCTGCTCAAAATTTGCTATTCCTTAGGAATTTTTCTAAGATTTCAATCTCAGCTCTATGAAGTTGGATGACATGGTTTCAAAAATATTGGCAAAGAAAGCTTTTAATTTTCTTTTGATTTCTTTCATTTTTATGTTCTAAAATCACTTTATGTCCTACATGAAGTACCACATCTACCAGATGTGGTACTTTAAGTACCACATAAGTACCACATCTACCAGAAAGGCTGTGTTGCATACCACAATTGTTTATCTCTTGGTAACTGACAAACTCATCAAATTTATCTCCCATGTCTGATGCAACTTCTACTGCATTCAAACCCATTTAAAGATATTGGCCTGTCATATTACTTTTCATAATATGGAAAGAAAGAGTAAATTAATCATGATAGTCATACATTAGAAATCTATGAGGTTGTTTAAAAACTAGGTTAGATCTATCTAGAGAGGCACTGATGTTGCCCATGATATAGTAAATGAAAGGGGGGAAAAATAGTGCAAGATTCGTTTTATAAAATTAAATAGACAAATAAATAAGAAAACACTTGTGAATGTGTGTGTGTGTGTGTGTGTGTGTGTGTGTGTGTGTGCCTACATGTAGGAAAAAGTTAGAAAGCCTATGCCCTATTACACTAATTAATTAGGGGAGTTAGAATGTGAGGGGTGGGAAAATCGAGAAAAGAATGGTGAAGGGATGGAAAGATTATTTGATTTGTGTCCATAGCCATATAAAAATGTTATAATTTAAACCAGAACAGAAAATATCAATAAAGTATAGTCTCCTGAAAGAAAAGTTCCAGGACCTTACTTGAATGTGATTTCTAATGTCTTACAAATTTTAACATACAGGAAGATTTTTTTTCTCATAATTTAAGCATATTTCTTCTTTGTTAGTCTTTTTTTTTTCCTCCTGGCTGGGTTAGAGCTTTATTTATTTATTTATTTAACATCTTTATTGGAGTATAATTGCTTTACAATGGTGTGTTAGTTTCTGCTGTATAACAAAGTGAATCAGTTATACATATACATATATTCCTGTATCTCCTCCCTCTTGTGTCTCCCTCCCACCCTCCCTATCCCATCCCTCTAGGTGGTCACAAAGCACAGAGCTGATCTCCCTGTGCCATGTGGCTGCTTCCCACTAGCTATCTATTTCACATTTGGTAGTGTATATATGTCCATGCCACTCTCTCACTTCATTCCAACTTACCCTTCCCTCTCCATATCCTCAAGTCCATTCTCTACATCTGTGTCTTTATTCCTGTCCTGCCCCTAGGTTCTTCAGAACCATTTTTTTTTAAGATTCCATATATATGTGTTAGCATATGGTATTTGTGTTTCTCTTTCTGACTTACTTCACTCTGTATGACAGACTGTAGGTCCATCCACCTCACTACAAATAACTCAATTTCGTTTCTTTTTATGGCTGACTAATATTCCATTGTATATATGTGCCACATCTTTATCCATTCATCTGTTGATGGACACTGAGGTTGTTTCCATGTCTTGGCTATTGTAAATAGAGCTGCAATGAACATTGCGGTACATGTGTTAGTCATTTTTTAAAAAAAAAAATCCTTCTTTCATGAAGTTGTGGAAAGTGTGATGAGATAGTGAAATTTGGGTGCTGAATTAGACTCTCAGGCAAACCATATACAATGAGTTTTTTAAAATAATGTAAAAGAATAGCTATCATACCCATTCTAGATACTAACCTTGTCCTTTTCCTGGCAACTCACATAATCCTTGTTAGATTCTTCTTTGTCTCTAAAATCAGTTTTTAAAAAGGAGTGTGATATCTGCCTTCTAACTTGTAGAAGGTTGTGCTAATGTTATGGGATACAAATGATCTCTTCAACATATAAAAAAGTGAAAATGTCTATAAGTATAAATCTATGATAATC
Source organism: Tursiops truncatus (assembly GCF_011762595.2). NCBI lineage: Eukaryota > Metazoa > Chordata > Mammalia > Artiodactyla > Delphinidae > Tursiops > Tursiops truncatus. Next base: position 82,413,086 of record NC_047036.1, read on the forward strand.
ATAACTTGTTTGTAATATTTGAACCAGGTAAAAACATGGAAGACTACAAACTTTGCATCTAGGATCATATTCTGAAACTAAGCCCAAGATCATAGAGAAATATAATTAAAAATCTCCTCCCTACAGGAGAAGACAGAAGGAAGCTACAAGTACAAGTTTTCTAAAGATTAAATGCTCTTAGAAAAGGGAGGGAAAAGAAGTCTCTTTCCTTATTCCCACAGGGAGAATTAAGCATCTAATTTTTAATTTTTATTTGCTCTTTACATCCCAGTATGCCACAGCAAACTCACAAAGGCCCAGTGGGATATTTAAAGTTTTTAAGAAAACAGCACTATTCAGTATCTGTTGTACTCTGTACAAGCTGCCAGCTTGAGAAATTCAAAGTCTTAATATTTGATTGTACTATATTCCTTTAGATGATGTTATTTGCAAAGATGGGTTTTCAGCAATCACTATGATAATAAAAGCAAGTACCTGTGAATATCAGTGTAGGAAAGGAAACAAGGATAACAGTGTCCAATCCAATTCCAAGCTTTGAGAAGGTATGCAGTGTCCAACAGGTGCACACATTAGTAATTGTGATTACTGAAGAATGAAATAAAAATATAATTGTTCTTTAAATTTATGTGTGTTGTGTTTTTCAAATAAATATTAAACTTTTAGGAAATAAATAGTTATTAAATTTTGGACCTATCTTCCTATCTAGTTAATAAACACAGTTGTTAGCTGTTTCTTTGGGTCTAGATGTGCCATGAAAAAAATTACTGAGATGCTAAGTTTGTTGTGAACTAAGAAAGTTTGGGAACCTCTGGATCAGTACCTAATCTCTGCAAAATTACTGTGTAATACAGGAGTACAGTAAACTCACCTCAGTCTATGCCTCTTTTCCTCATAACTTAAATGATAGAAAGGAAGATATTTGCTCCCTCCCACTCTCTGAGAGTTAAGTCCATATTCATTAAAATGGGAATAATTCTAAGACAATCTTAATTTTTTTATCTAGGACAGATCAGAGATGGCACCAAATTTAAGTTTTATTTCCCCTCACTAATGACAGGATCCACTGCTATCTTTTTTTCTTTTCCTTTTTTTTAATGAATTCTTTATATATATATATATATATATATATATATATATATATATATATCCTTTTTTTTTTTTTTTTTTTGGCCACACTGTGCATGTAGCATAGGCATACAGGATCTTAGTTCCCTGACCAGGGATGGAACCTGTGCCCCCTGCAGTGGAAGCACAGAGTCCTAACCACTGGACCATCAGGGAAGTCCCATTGCTATCTTGTCATAGGAATAATAAAGCATATTATTCACATTTATATAAGCATGAGAATGAATTAATGAAAAAATTACTTTCCACCAAAATGGAGACATCCACCCGACAGAGGGCCAGACTTCTTGGGCCTAACAATTCACTGAAAATTGAGAAAAAGCCCTGACAATGCATTATTTCATCAATTAAACAGTTATTAATGTGTAAATCCATCAGTGTTTTGATTGGTGAAGAGGATATAACATTGGAAAAGTCTGTCTTCACCTGGATAAGCATAGCCTAATGCTTTAAGGTTCCATGTGTACAGATTGTAAACCTGCAATGTAATTAATTATCTAAGCATTAAAGAAAAAAAAGGAAAGAAACAGAGAAAGACCAAAAAAAAAAAAAAAAGACTAACCTGTATATCACTGATGTGTCTGTGTTCTCTTATAATACTGGATTCATGAACTATTGCCAACCAAGGTCATTCACTTCAACTGGAATGAAACACGATAGCAATGTAATTTTCTTAAGCTCCTATGTGACTTTCCTTCCATGTGTTACATTTTCATCCCTCATTGCTTTTGTCTCATTTCATGTCTTCTATTATAAGGGGCTTTAATATGCTTACTCCCCAGTCTCTTACTGGCCCACATTCAAACCACTTACTGTAAGTAATTAGCTTAGTGTGTCTGAGCCTGTGTTATCTATGCCTGCTCTGTTCACAGCAGTCTTTTATGTGTATTCTTCTTATATCAGAATTTTAAAGAGTCAAAATAAGCCACAGTGTCCTCAGCAGACATTGGTCCTATTTTTTTCAGTTCCTAGCAACTAACTGCTCTGTTACACTCTTTGAGTAAAAACACAAATCCATCGACAGATGTATTGTTTAATTAAAAACTAAAAGGTTAAGTCAGACTAAAATGTATGAAGGGCTACTATATTACAGAGTCCCTAAGTCCAAAATGAAATACCAAGCAACTATAAAAATATGCTATATAAAATGTGCTCAGAGAGGATTTAAGGAAGATTGAAATGAAGTCAAAGAATCTGTATCCTTTTGACAAATACATCCTCAGCATTTCCCTCAGCTTGACTGATCTTAAAAAAGCTTCTTCCTGACTCTAGGCCCTGACTTCCCTTTTCTTAGAATATTTACTTTTAGAAAACTGGTGAGCGTAAATTTTCTCTGCCCCTTTGAGATGTAAACTTTTTAAAAAGGTTCTTGCCTATTTTACAACCTAGGGATGTCTTTTTCGAGGATTTAGGAGCCTTTCCTTTGAAATGCATTATCAAGGAAGATAACATCCCTATTCATCCCTCCCTCACCCATTTCTGTGTAAGGATAGGAGATTAACTTCAGTGGGCTCCTTGCTCTGAGCTGTAAAACTATCTCACTCATGAAGAGAAAGTTTACTTTTCCTTGGGTTAAATAAAGCCCATTGGCAAACACAGGTGTCCTATATCCTCCCCTCACCCCCACCTCTTACAAACCACACCACCTTTTCTTTCTGCAGAGCTGAGTTCAGACTGAATTTGGTGTTTGTCTGTCTCTCCCCTATTGCAACAATCTTGAATAAAGTCTTCCTTTCCTGTTTAACTTTGCTAGAGCAATTTTTGCTTTGATACCCTAATGCCTGATAAAATTATTAAAAAAATATTCAAAATCATTGATTTTATTTCATAGTTTTTTCCCACCTCTGGCCAATCAGCTGAGTACTGTGGAGCTGGGAAATAAGAATTTAAGAGAATAAGCATTTCCACTGACAGTTTATATCATCAAGTAATTCATATTTCAGATTATTAAATTATCATACATTCATAAAATAATGTTTGAAAATAAAAATTAAGCCAGAAATTAAATTTAGTGTATTATCGTTCTTGATTGTTTAAAATTCAATTGTCTCTTGACAATACATATAGATAATGAATAAAAATTTACTCTAGATGTAGACATGGCATTTTGTTTATTCTACTTTCACATAGTATGACCCAATACATATTTATTGAAGAAATTTAAAACTGTGTTTGTATGTTATTTTTTTTCCCTTGAAATTATAGTCATATGCACTATTTGTTGCTAGTTTATAATCAGTTGTAGAGATAGGGATTGTTTATGGATTTAGAAAAGGATGCTGACAGGTTTACAATGCAAAGGCAGGTGTCTGGGATTCAGCTGGATCCAGTCATCAATCAAAACAGAGAAAAGGAGAGAGGTAAGAAAAGAGGGAGGGGCAGGGCAGATGGTGAGTTCAGCTGCTGACAAATTGAGTTTATGATGCCTGTGATTTAGCCCGAGAGGTGTCCACTAAAACCCTAAATATTTAATGGCTGATCAGGGCTGGACTTGGGCATTTGGAAAGCAGGAGGGAGAAAGATAATGTCCTACAGAAGGGGAAACTCTGAGCTCTTTAGATGTGAAAGAAATAGAACAGAGAGAGATTAATACATTCCACAGAACAGAGGAAAATTGAGCAATGTCCTAAGAAGATCAGGGGGCCTTCAGAATAGAATGAAGGGACTAGGTTGGTAGATAACTGTTAAAAACGACCTCTTTTCCACTGAAATGGAATGAAAGATAGACGTTAATTTGTAAACAGGGTGTAACGAGACCCTGAGAACAGTCCTATTTAATAGTCTCTGTCTTCTCTGAAAAGCAAAAAGCACTATCACCTGTGGAAAATGAGGTTAGGATGCATAATCAGGGCTTTGAAATGTATGTTCCTTTATGGAGACAGCTCTAACTGAACCAGTTGGGGCACAGAGCAGTGCAAATCATTTGTGATCAGGCATTGCTTTGTAACGTTACATCAATCCATCACCTTCTGAATCACTAACACAGCTGTCACTGCCCTGCATGACTTGTTGTGTCGCTCCCATTGTGTGTTCTGGTAACAATTTGTAACACCATATTACACTCCCATATATTTATTAACTGTAAGCACTGGCTTGCGAATGGGGGGTGAGAGGGGAGGGGATCTATTTCCATTGTTATCTGTGTTATGCTTGACATCAATCTCCTCTACAAAAAATGCCTGGTAATAACATTGAACTGTATTTTAATATAATTGATTAAATACAGTTCTATTTACTAAAGTCTACAAGCCCCTAAGGAATACAGACAGATGGCCTCTCTCTCAATCTCTTTCTCTTTCTCATTCCACCCCAACCCCCAATTTTTAGGGTTCCTGGCATTAAGTAAACTGTCAATAAATGTTTCTGGAAGCTGAATGTTCTGATTTCGTTTAAACCTTTAATTGCTTTACTTTTTTTTTTTTTTTTTTGTACTTGGGCCTCTCACTGTTGTGGCCTCTCCCGTTGCGGAGCACAGGCTCCGGACGCGCAGGCTCAGCGGCCATGGCTCACGGGCCCAGCCGCTCCGCGGCATGTAGGATCTTCGCGGACCGACGCACGAACCCGTGTCCCTTGCATCGGCAGGCGGACTCCCCAACCACTGCGCCACCAGGGAAGCCCTAATTGCTTTACTTTTGAGGAGAGTAACTTTAGTCACAAAACTGCATACTAAAGCCCCTATTGGCGTAAAAAGAAAACCTTAAGAGGCAGTTTTGTAAGAAAACTACATATAACATAATGCATTTCTTGGCTAGCCAAAAAGCGTTTGAGCATTATAAACACAACTGGTATCTCCTTTTAATAGCAAGTATAAAGTATGAGAGCATATTATTTATGTTCTCATCTCAGACTTGTTCTTTTTAATTCGATTTTGAGAAGGTCTTACAGATACTGATGGGATGAAATGCCAGCCTAACAGTAAAAGAATGTTAATAATTTCAGGATGTACAGAATTCATGCTTACCCATGGAAAGACAATCTTAACAAAATTTTGAAATTTATTATTTTGGGGTTTTTTTTCTATGCTTTTTAAGGATCAAATTCTTTTTATGAAAGATAATTTAAATAGCTTTTTGGTATTTTAAAATAAAATATAGAATAATATGAAAAATTCACTCTTGGTCAATATCTGGAGACAAAACCCATGAAATCAGAAATATGTGCCGTCGTATTTCTAACCGGGTAAAGTCAGCATAGTGAAAACCGTTCTGCTGCATTTGCCAAATAATTCTCGTTAGTTACTGAATAGTGTCACTTCTAACTGGAAATATTTCCAATGATCTGCATGAGAAAAGAATTCTGGCAAAATTACTAAAAGGATAGGAAAATGAATAAATGAAAATGTAATTTTTACCAAAGAGCCAGAAAGAATCCTCCATCAAGAAAACGTTCACCTCTTGCACTGCTGGTGGGAATGTGAACTGATACAGCCACTATGGAGAACAGTATGGAGGTTCCTTAAAAAACTACAAATAAAACTACCATATGACCCAGCAATCCCACTACTGGGCATATACCCTGAGAAAACCATAATTCAAAAAGAGTCATGTACTGCAATGTTCATTGCAGCTCTATTTACAATAGCCAGGACATGGAAGCAACCTAAGTGTTCATCGACAGATGAATGGATAAAGAAGATGTGGCACACATGTACAATGGAATATTACTCAGCCATAAAAAGAAACAAAATTGAGTTATTTGTAGTGAGGTGGATGGACCTAGAGTCTGTCATACAGAGTAAGTCAGAAAGAGAAAAACAAATACCATATGCTAACACGTGTATATGGAATCTAAAAAAAAAAAAAAGGTTATGAAGAACCTAGGGGCAGGATGGGAATCAAGACACAGACCTACTAGAGAATGGACTTGAGAATACGGGGAGGGGGAAGGGTAAGCTGCGACAAAGTGAGAGCGTGGCATGGACATATATACACTACCAAATGTAAAATAGCTAGCTAGTGGGAAACAGCTGCACAGCACAGGGAGATGAGGTAGGTGCTTTGTGACCACCTAGAGGGGTGGGATAGGGAGGGTGAGAGGAGGGAGATGCAAGAGGGAAGAGATATGGGGATATATGTATATGTATAGCTGATTCACTTTATTATAAAGCAGAAACTAACACACCATTGTAAAGCAATTATATTCCAATAAAGATGTTAAAAAAAGAAAATTAAGAAAAGGTTCAAAAAGCAAACCACCTTTACTGTGGTAGCCAAGCCAACACTACCACCTGCTGGTAAAAATATAAATTGCAAGCCTGGAAAGGCTATGAAAGGATTTTAACACTTTTTCTGGAGACCAGCTTATTTTCATGTCTAAGTGCCTTAAATTTGCTTACCGACTATAACTTCATAAAATATAATTTTAGAATTATTATTCTATTATTATATTGGGTAATCACCTAACTAAAATATGTGTTTGAGGTTTTTTGTTTGTTTGTTTAAATCTAAGTTAACCTCAGCATGTTCCAATGAAAAAGAAAAAGCCTGAGCTTTGGAGCCAAAGATACCTGGATTCAAGTTCTAGCTCTGACACTTATTAGCCTTGTGGCCCTGAAAACTTAATTTCCCTGGGCTTTAGTTGTCTCACATGTGAAACAATTTATAGGACTGTAGTGAGTATAAAATGTGTAACATGTCCAGCTCATTTCCTCATACCCAAGAGATAAACAAAACTGATATTTTCAATAAGCAAGAGCAGCCTCATTTTCACTAGAATTTACCTGACCTTTGCTATATTTTTTAAAAGTGTTTTCATGAGTAGTGTTACCCAACAGGTTTGCTGCTTATAATTTTCAGAACGTCAAATTCCTTGTCAAAGACCTATGGTAATTATCATTACACCACTTACTTATAGAAAGAAGAAAGCCAACAATAACCTGATTTAGTCTAACCAAGGCAAAAGCAGGATGTATATAAAGCAAGGGAAAGAGAGAGGAGAAGGAAAAAAATTCAGATACATTTGAATCAGTGATGTATTTTTCCTTTCTGTGGGCAAGCTTCTGCTTTGCTGAGAAGTAGCAAAGACCAGCCAGTGTCCTGTCATTGGGAAACCAGATGGATCAGTTTTTTCCATATTCTTTAAAGGATCTCAGGAATATTGCTGAGGAGCATGTGCCAGGATGTCTTTGTTTTATGTCTGTCAGTGTCTTGCGCCTCTCCACTTAGTTATGTCAAATCTGCTCTGTTTTACTTTATTTATCAGAATTTCTCATGTCCCATCACCACATGATGCCATGCACTCAACCCCACTATTCTTGGATCCCTCCATGAAACAGGCTGTAGTAAATGTTCGGTCCACATTATTACTGAAGTACCTCGCTAATACAAGAAAAGGAATTCATCAAGTGCTGTCTCTAATTTTTTATTTCTGAAAGGAATAGCCCTGGGAAAAATTTAGAACAGGTAATTTCTCTCCATTGCTTTCCAACTTACTAGCACCCTTTCTTCCTCAACTCACTTTACTGCATCCCAGAGAACACATGCTTCTGTGTTTTTTTGGTTTTTGTTTTTTGCGGTACGTGGGCCTCTCACTGTTGTGGCCTCTCCCGTTGTGGAGCACAGGCTCGGGACGCGCAGGCTCAGCGGCCATGGCTCACGGGCCCAGCCGCTTGGCGTCATGTGGGATCCTCCCGGACCGGGGCACGAACCCACGTCCCCTACATCGGCAGGCGGACCCTTAACCACTGCGCCACCAGGGAAGTCCCTGCTTCTGTGTTTTGAGAAGAAAGCCCCAGCAGCAAAATTACCCAATTATTTCTTCTCTCTCCTTTAATTTCAAACCATACTTGTATTTTCTTAGAGACCAAAATTAGAAATAAGAAAACATAATTAAATCACTGACCACAAAATGCGATTCATGCCCTTCCCCCATCTTCCTCAATGTGTTAGTTCATATTCAAAAGTTTCCAGCCCTGATTTCACTTTAACAATCACCTAGGAAATTTTTAACGAATTTAATTGGTCCTGGATGGGGCTTGAACATTGTGTTAATGTTCCACAGGTGACTTCAATTATAGTCATCTTAGCCAACAACTCAATCCAAACACTAGTTAATGAATTTCAAAAAGTTAAGAAATAAATATTTTCACAGGTTAGAGAGGAAGAAATATACTAAACCCATAATATTTATTTCCTTTGAATAAGTAAAAGGATACAAAAATAGTACAGTAATTCAAAAAGGTGAAACTCATGAAAAACATTTTAATCCCATTGTTACCTTCAAGTACATTCTGCAGGATCTGCTAGCTCTACCCCTTGAAAACATTCTTGGATAGATTCCATAGCTATGTGGCCATTTTTAGGTATCAGAAAGGTTCCATTTCTCTCTGGCCCCCGAATTAGAACTGACTTGTGGAAAAGAGTCCTAATAAGGACTCTTTTAAGAGCAGTAGGTTAAATTCCTCACTACAGACGGGCCCCAACTTACGATGGTTCCACTTACCGTTTTTTCAACTTTAGGACTGAGGTAGGAGATAGATGGGCCCCTGGGCTGGACAGCTGGTGTCTGTCAGGTGGAGTAAAACTGAAGCTTTGTTCTCACCCAGACACTCCAAGACAAAGCTAGTGGCAGAAGCTGAGCTCTGCTCAAGTAAAGAGATAAGATGACCACTCCTGAGGTCAAGGAAACTTCCCTGTCTGCACATGCGCAGGAAGGCTCCCTGGGGGTCAAAAAGGGAGGGGCCGCCACCCCATAATAAGTGTGGATATGCACCCACAGGCCTCTGTGGTGGGATCCATCTTAGCAAAAATTTGCGCATGCATGTTGGGGAGGATCCTAGAACAGGTCACACGTGGAAAAAAAGAAACAAACAATTGGCCAAAGTAAACAAAGACCCGGAAGGACCGTCCTATGTAAGTGATTTAAATCACCTCTTTCCTGCGCTCCTCATTTAGGACGCCCACGCTCCTCTCCGCGTGTGTATCTCTGCCCAGTTTCTGACTTACTGAGCTCCTCCTCAGTGGAGAGGACGCCCACACGCTTTCTCTCCGGGTGTGTATCTCTGCCTAGCTTCAGTCCTAAACCGTTTCTCTGTGTGCTCTCCCATACATTGTGCTGTATCTTTAATAATAAACTTTGTACCTGTTTTTACAGTTTTTGCCTCCTTGAAACATTCTTGCTTTCAAATAGGGGAAAGAGCCAGGGCCACTTTGCTTCTAGCCTCCAGCCCCTGGTGGTCTAGTGACTAGGATTCCTGGTTTTCATCCAGGCTACCCAGGTTCAATTCCTGGGCAGGGAACTAAGATCTCTTTTCAGGACCACTCACTGCCGTCTCTCTGAGATCAGGATGGTGGGAAAGTGATACTAATTCAGTAGAAATTGTACTTCGACTTTTGAATTTTGATCTTTTCCCAGGCCAGCGATATGTTGTAGATACTCTGCTGCCACGTGGGCAGAAGCCGCCACAGCTCCCAGTCACGTGGTCACTGAGGTAAACGATACAACCATTTTGTACTCATACAACCATTCTGTTTTCACTTTGTGGAATTCAGAATTCAATAAAATCAACACTTTATTATAAAATAGGCTTCGTGTACAGGATGTTGCCCAACTGTAGGCTAAGATGTGTTCTGAGTGCCTTTAAGATAGGCTAAGTCATGATGTTTGATAGATAGGTGTATTAAACATATTTTTGACTTACAATACTTTCAACTTACAGTGGGTTTATCAGGACATAACCCTGTTGTAAGTCAAGGGAGATCTTGACTTTTCATCTTCTGTATTCTTGTGCACTGAGGAAGGGGTGGAAGGAATAGAGGAAGAGAGGCGAAAACCTGACACCACCAGGACCTACATAATTTTCTCTTGACTAGCCCTGGCTGACCTCCATGCCCTCCATTATGGCAAGTCTATAAAAGCTGGTTTAACAATGGGGTGCAATTGTGGGTCAATACTGACATCTGAAAGTATCAATTCCCAGGCAGGCTGACGCTCCCTTGAGTTGATTTCTTACAGACCTACCCACCTTACTTTCTTCCTATAGTAGGCCCTCATAGCAGGCAGCTCTTTTGGGCAGAGTCCCATCAGGGCTGCTCGAGAATGTCACATTTCATGGCATCTCATGATCTCATGGCACATGGGAAATTCTCATTTTCAGATGTTATGAGTGCATCTAACCCTCTGAGGCTTCCTCTCTCTGCATTGTGATCCCTCAGCTTAAGCCAGGATCCCAGTTCTGTGTTCCTGTCCTGCCTTAACATGTTGGGGTACATACTCCATTCTGACGGGAGGGACTGAACTCAGCAAACATCCAAGTAAGGAGGAGATACCAGCCTCCTTTCTTAGAAATACCCTCATCACTAGCGTGATTCTCTTAGGCTTTCTCATTTGACTTCGAAACACCCAGCAATAGTTGTTTTTTTAACATTGTTTCTAATATCATTTCTTCTTTGCAAATCAACTCTTTGGGGGCATAATTTACATATAGCAAAATGTACCATTTTAATGTGCATAGTTCAACAATTCAAAAATAAAACTACCATCATAGTAAATAGTTCTGCCACGCCCTTTTGCAGATGTGGTATTAACTGATTTCCTGGTTTAGGTCATTGTTCTATGGATATGTAAAATGTCAATATTAGGGGAAGCTGAGTAAAGCTTATAGGGGAATTGTATTATTTTTACAACTTTTTAAGAGTCTAAAATACTACAAAATAAAATTTTAAAAATAGACAAGTTAAATCTAAAAAGAAAAAACTAGAATGTCAATTCTTGATAATCTTTATAAGCTATATTCATTTTAGTTAAAATTCTAAATGTTTTGATCCAATTTACCAGATCTGTTTTTGATTTCTTAGTTATTTTTCATCACTCACATGTAACATATGTTAATGTTTATTGTTTGGGGTACATACAAAAAAGGCTAAAGGAACCTGAATGTGCTATAGTGAGGGGAAAAGAATATTACATCTCAAATTAATGTCCAATTTGATTTCTTTAAAGATATTGTACTGAGAATTTTGATAACCCAAGATGAATTAAATATAACCTTTCCAAGACACATTACTTTTGGTGTCAGATACTTCACAATAAACCATCTGTAACACATATCCTACTCATATAAATCCTATATATTCATCTGTCTTACATGGAAAATGTTATATGAAAGAATTTTAGACTATATTTCATAATGAATGGCTTATATTGAATTAAATACATCGATTGAGATAGCAGAAATCACTGGATTAATTAAATTACATTCACCGACTTCAAAAGTACACTGATTTTCCCTCTCCCAACCATCAAATGTATGTGTATACATAAACAGAGACAAATCATATTTCAAAATCTGTGACATTTAATAAGGTTAAACACTTAAAACAAACTAATACAAACATTTTGATATTTTAAAAATATATATATACATTTTACTAATTATTTATAATAAAGAAAATCTTGAAAAAAATAAAAGCCAAAATTTTACTTGTATTTTCTGTCACTTTACATAGCTAAACAATTATATACTGTTATTTCCATGTATAAGAGCTTTACATTTGTATTTCCTACAATTAAGAAAATCCAAATGTTAAATTTTAAGACATATATCCAATTATGTACAAAAATCACCATAGTCAACTTACAGATTCAAACTTACTTAAAAATCATTATAAACTGTGAAAAATACATATTATGAAAAATTATGTTCTAAAAGTAGCATAATACCAACTCATATAATCTAGGTAAATCCAAAAGTATAAACAATGTTTATAAATTACAGTAGTGTCTATACTGCCCTATCATAAGAGGAGGTATTCTTTGTAAATATGTATGTTATAAATAAAAGTCTGACTTCTTTCAAGTGCCAAAATTATTTTCACTTTAATCATTTTCATTTAAAGCTTTGTAAAAATGTTTATCATCTTTAAAATTGAGTATGCTGAATACAGTGAAACCCTTGGTAACTGAAAATCATTATGAATGCCAATTATTTAGTGACTTATTCATGGAACTATATCTATGAGTGGGGTGATTTTTTTTCTTTTCTCTAAATTAAGTGGCTTTAGACTACTATGTTTTATAATTATTGTTTCCTCTCTTTCGTTGTTTCACATCTCTAATAATGAGTTCCTGAGGATTTGCCATTATTTTACAGCTAGAAAATGTTTCAATTCCCTGCTTTCACGTATAGGATATAGAAAGCCTAAAATCTCCTTTTAGCCTTGGCTCGAAGAGGAATTTAAAATGTGTCCGTCTGGGTGGGAGGGAGACTGCTTCTGAATTGAGGTATCACGTGTTTGCTCCCCTGCCTACCTTGAACTGTCTCTTTGGTTGTTATGAATTTCCTGCTTCTCAAATACCTGGGTTTTTGACCACCCATCTGGCTTCAACCTCTGGTGTTTATATGTTCCTGGTTTAAGTAGGTCTGTCCCTCTGATTCCTGACCCACTGCTCCTGTAATTCTCTAATATTCAAGTGTGCTTGCTTGCCTAACTCTAATGCATTCCTTCTTGCATTTCAATTTATAAATGCTACTCATTTCTTGAATCATCACTGGCCACTAATTACCACCAAACATAATCTCCTAAACTCTGTGAAGTACTAATGCTTCTGATCCTGGTCTCCTATCAGGCCTTTACTCTGTTTGTTATTCTGATCACAGTGTATATAAAACACTACTTGTAAAAAGCTAACCTAGGAAAAAGCTGATAATGAATCTTATTAAATTAGTAGCCGTATTTTATGAAATTTCAAATGGGTATGAACTTCAGCACTTCTTTTAATCAGTAAAATTCTTGACCAGGTAGCAGTTATTTTTACTGATGTTCACTGATCTATCTCCTCCACATTCTGAGTAGACAAAGTTGGCCTAAGTCTGATCTGAAAAAATGGAATTATAATGTTATCATATATGTGAAATACTTAATCTTTAAATAAGTGGATCAGTTAAAGAGTAGAGTTCAATGTTTTAATCAAACAACAATAATACATGCCTACTATGAGCAAAGCACTACTGAAGTGCTATAAGGAATGTACTAGGTGATCAGTTTTTAAAATGAGAAAAGTTAAAGGTGATCAGTTTTGAAAATGAGAAAAGTTAAAGTACTGAGTATACAAACATTGATCAGTAGTTCATTAAGAAATCTTTTCAAAGAATATCAATAAAATGCATGTAAGCCATTTAAAAAAAAGCGATCTTTTCCTGTCTAATTGGCACTTTTCTTTACTGAAGCTGGCACATTCCTCTGGAAGACATGTAATTGAATAAAACTATCATAGAGTAATAAGAGGTAAGTGTTAAAAATCAGCAATATCAACAAATCACTTTCTGGAATTCTTGAGTTAAAGTGAAGATATGTGCATACAATGCTAATATTTCTGAATTCACTATGTACTGGGACACAAAGAAGGTAATTAACCAATATTCTAATAGTTCAGTAACTTTCTGTAATAAATCCAGGACAGATTAGTATATGTATATTTAAAATCAAATAATATTATTTAGATGGTTTTAAATTCATGGTCTTTCAATAACAGTTCTTGAAACTTCGAACATAAACTTGATGAATTTAAATTTTTACACCATAAATTTTCTAAAAAAGCCCAAACTATTGGCAATGATAATTAAGATAAGACAAGTTGTAAGAGGGATAGAAACATCACTTTGTTTTTAAAATGTAAACTTTTAACTAATCATTGGTTTTATGTTTCTAGTATAGTTTATTAGTTGGGGATTTCGTACCTAGATGTATCTCTGTGTGTATATGTGTGTGTGTGTGTGTGTGTGTGTGTGTGTTTTGAGGCTTCTGATGGGCCTTGAAGGCACAGGTCTGTTTCTTATATTAAAACAAAACCAAATTAAGAGTCCATACATATACAGAAAACACATTTAATTATAAAATATCAATTTTTAAAATATGATTATCCATATTGTATAGTTAATGCTGCAGTGACAATGTGTATTCTTACAGATGGAGGCCAATTTTCAATCTTCTTTTTTGCTGTTTTACCCATCATTCCCTGCTTTGCTGAGATCACATTCTAATGAAACCGTAGTCACAACTGAATTTTGATTTTGATATGGCACATCCGTGCCTAATGGTGGCGGTTTATACAAAAAGACTGCAAGCCCATTGAAGAAAATGGTGATAATTTTACAAGTAACACCTAAATATAGAAACAAATATTAATCATGCATTTGGGCCTTTAATTATTACAAAAATTAATTCTCATTGAAAAATTCTTCATGAGTAGAAACTCACTACTGAAAGAGAAGTATATAAGCAATTAGTTTTATGTTTTAAATTTTTAAAACTTTAGTGAGAAGGTTGATATTCTTCAATAGAACATCTGTCCATAATTCAATGAACTAGTCCTTATTTTCTTTCTAAACAATGAAAATGTACAATAATTCTTCTATTTTTGGTTACAATAATACATTCTTAACCAAGGAAAAATAGCTTACGACATCCTTGAACCTGAATAATAAGTTGCAACATTTTCATGTCCATGATGAAAAGTAATTCTAAAAATAAAAAAGGCTTTGGAGTTCTTAAAAGAAAGCCTCTATGGGAATATATAACATTCAATACTCTTCACAGGCTTCAATTTGTCTTCAAAGAACTCTGATTTTAAGCTCAGTTATTTGAAGAAAAACTAGTTCTGGTCACAGTACAAGCATCAAAGTGCCAGCCAAATAAATTAAATGACCTCACAATATGGTTTTTGCAGTAGCTAATTTGTGTTAATCATTAATATTTTACTCAAACTGGGTATTTGAAAAACAGGCATACTCACTGCGCTAAGCATTTCTAGATTTATAAGAAGAACAATTACATAGGTACTACAGTTACAATGTTCTTGGAATATTTAAAGGTATATATGTTTTGGGGAAAAAAATTCTCATATTCACTACAGAGTAGGTAAAGGAACAATTCATTATCTATATTTTTTGGTCAAAAAGTACAAACATAACCAATTAAATAAATTTTTAAGCATAAAAATACACTGAATAAAAAATGTTTTTTAACTGGTAAAAGTGATGGGAAGGGCTTCCCTGGTGGCGCAGTGGTTGAGAGTCCGCCTGCCGATGCAGGGGACACGGGTTCGTGCCCCAGTCCGGGAAGATCCCACATGCTGTGGAGCGGCTGGGCCCGTGAGCCATGGCCGCTGAGCCTGCGCATCCGGAGCCTGTGCTCCGCAACGGAGAGGCCACAACAGTGAGAGGCCCGTGTACCGCAAAAAAAAAAAAAAAAAAAAAAAAAGTGATGGGAAGATTAATTTTGCCTATTCTAGTCAATATTTATCTTCTCATTATTTTGCTAGATTTATATATTTATTTCTTCTGTGGATAATTTATTATTCTGTCATTATAAATTCAGACAGCATACTATGGATTTAAACACATGTAGGAGAAACAAGCTATCTTGATACATGTGTGAAAATAATCACACCACAACCACACATTATTTTAAATACACACATACACACACACACACAGTTGACTCTTGAATAACTCAGGGGTTAGGGGCACCGGCAACCCATACAGTCAAAAATCCTCATATAACTTTACAGACTGCCCTCTATTTGCGGTTCCACATGGCGGATTCAACCAACCTGAAGACTGTGCAGAACTGTAGTACATATTTATTGAAAAAAATCTGCTTATAAATTGACCTGAGCAGTTCAAACCCATGTTGTTCAAGGGTCAACTCTGTATGTGTGTGTATTTATACCTAGAATTTCTCTATTTTTAAATACTCTAATTTCTTAGGTTGTTTTTTTAAATTTTAAATTTTATCATACTCTTTCAAACTAGATGCATTGATCTATTTCCTTATTCTTAATTTTCATTGATTGCTTAACCAAGACTATGGAAGACAGACTACCAAAGGCAAAAAGGGTTAAACGTCATGGCTAACCTTGTAAACCATAAAAAGGTTTCTTACAACGTGCCTTAGAGCCAGAAAATACTTCCCTACCTCAGCTCTGTGTGCTTTCCAAAGCCCAGGTGCCTAAATGACAATCGTTTCAGTTTCTTAGAATTCTCTTTTAGCTTTTTGTTATACTTTCCAAAAAAAGTTTGAAAGAAGTTGTTAAAAGAAAATTATATGATATGTGATATGATGAAAGCTAAATGTTACTCTCTTCTATTTTAGACTGAGCCTTGCAGACTCCAGTTAAGACCTTTTATAATATGCTATGATAAATGATCTTGGCTTCAGGACCATAGGATAATCCAAAAGCATGGACTGAATATTTCAAAACCTAAGTAAGTAACAATAAGATTTTTTTTCTCTTGACATAATCCATTTACTCTAAAGATATCAAAAAGTCACCACTTACTTATGGCCACTAGCATATAGGCCATCTTGATGTTATTATAAATCCAGCAAGCTCCTTTAATTCCACATTCGTTGACATCCCAGAGAATACATGTGCTGTCTATTGTGATGCCAAATATAATAGGCCCAGGTATTGTGCCTAGAAGAATTACATGTGAAGATTATATATGTGATTATATATATATATATATACACATAAGTGAATATTATAGTTTATAATTACAATTTTATATATGATTATGTATATATTTTATATAAATATAGGTATTAATCTGCCCATATGCAAATCAATCCGTTCATGTACAAGTAATAGGAATATAAAGAAACGCAGATAAAACATTCTAAAATAATTATACATATTATATATTTCTAATCAATTCAAGAAATTATTTTAATAAACGTCTCTGTCATGTATTGGGTTAATATTTAGTTAAGTAAATATTCTAATTCACTGCTTTTCTAATTTAATAAATGTCTTTGAAATTAGCTATTATACTTTAAAAAAATAAAAATAAATTATTGATGCACAGAATAAGTCTCCTAAACTACAGCATATATATTATGCGTGTGTGTGCGGGTGTGTGTGCATGTGCATGTAAACTAATGTGGGTGTGTATATATATTTATATATATATATATACATACATTCGGTGACATAGATGTGCATGGGAATGTACATATGTACATGCACACAAACGTTCACACTAACATGCCTAGTTCACCATTAATTGTGCAACTATGGGCAAATCCCTGAATCTCTCAGGTCCTTAATTTACTCATCTAAAAAATTGAAAACTTGGTCTAGGGGATCTCTTAATATTTCCTGCTTTTGATTTTTATTTTTATAAATAATCTTAATATTATTCATAATATTATTCATTAATATTATTCATAATATTATTCATAAAATTATACACACATATAATTACGCGTAAGACATGTTTCTGCCTTATTATTCTTCCTACATCTGGAACCTTAAAAATTTTCTGGCATAAATTATTTCTTCCATCAATTCTTAACTAGATACAATATTCACAGCACAGTTTTTATTGAAACATATAAATTCATCATTTTTCAATGCTAATGTAACATAATTATGTCCTAAATGGAGTTAAATACAGAGAGGAAAAGGAATTACAATAGTTATAAATAAGATTTTATCATAATTTATGTTGGTGATGGGTTTTATATGAATAGAAAAAAAATTATGTCTTTTACTTGCTCTATTAGAAATGTGCTGATGATAATATGTTATATTTTAAATAAATATAATATACTCTTTAGGGTTATATTTGCTACAGAATTGGAAACAACAGTTAACCAATCAGGTAGGTGAAAAGTAAAGTCATTATTTTCCTATGTGATATATAAATAATACTACATCTTGAATAGTGAAAAACAGCTCTCTTCAATGACAATTGCAGAAACTAATTGCAGTTCCACTGCAGTTAAACTAATTGTTTTCTTGGCACATACTGTAAGTGAATAAATCAATAACAGTAATGAATAAAAATAACCAACAGTTACCAATGCATTAAGAAAAATGGCATACCTAATAATCGAAGCAACACACACTGTATTCCCAATGCTAGAGACCGCTGCTTTTGATCAACACACCTGGATATATTAAATGCATATAAGACAAAAAATGGTTGTATAGTATATTTACTCTTTGAGCAAATTCATTTTTGTAACAGCTTAGCATTTCTAGATTAAAGCAAATACTACACACATGAAATAAACAAATTATTTATAACAGCTTATATACAGTTCAACCTTTCTGGAATTATAAGAGAAGAAAAATGTTATCTCAACTAAAATACTGCAAATAATACCAAAAAGGAGTCAAATGAGTTTTAACAAATGTATTGAATATGTATGAATTTTAGCAAATGTAAAGAAGAAAGGACATTCATTAACAAGACTTCTATTTGACTATCCCATAAGTTACAAGTCATATGGCTTAAGTTGCAAGCAAATAATTCTTATTCTCTTATTAACTTTGAGATAGAAATCATACCTGTGAGTTACGGTTACAAATTTGAGGTAGTGTAAAACAATTTCTGATGCTCAATTTGATTCAACAATATTTCTTTAAGTAATAACTGTCAGAGATGAATGAGACATGATGTTGGCACACAAGAGAGTTAGATGGGAGATAGAAGAGATCAAGTAGTCTTTAAAAAAATATATATATGTAGGTAAAAAGTGACATAGATGTAATAGGTGTTATGTTAACAGACTACTTAATGTTTTTAGACAAAATCTCTGAAGCTTCTGTTTGTCAAAAAGTATGTGAAAAAGTAGTGAGTATCAAGGAACAAAAATTGAAGACGGAAAAACCTAGTTTGTTAGGAAAGATATCGAAAGGCTTATGAGCTTACGGAAGGGCAAATAGGAAATATTTTTACAAAGTGGTGTGGAAGGAAGAAGAGCCAATGAAAGCACAAAACACTGAAGAGCCAGGGGAGAGCCAGCATATTTTACTGTTTACAGGAAGGTTTAATATCACAGCGCCTACTGTATAAGACAGAATGCACATCATTCTGATTCTGACACATGTGGAATGCACTGCCATTTCCATCATACTCAAATGCAAATGATTATAACTCCAGCTTACAACCGAAGCCTCATGAAAGAAGCAGAGAAACTAGCATCGAGTACATGCCCAGTAGGCAATGTTAAGACACTTTCACAACCATGATCTTGTTAAAGCCTCAAACATCTTGGGTTCAATGAGGTAGCATTCCCAATGCCACAGAACTAATGATCTTGTAAGGGCTGAATTAGTATTGGAACCAACAGTCAATATAAACCCCAAATAAATCCCTAAGTCCATTTTTTTTCATTCAACATGTTGGCTTAGGGATGGCAAATTTCACAATATAACACATACCTTAGGATAGACACAGTTATAGGAGTACCAGCCATGAAGGTAAAAACAATTGCAGCAAAGAAAATGCCAAGGAATACAGGCAAGTTTTTACATTGACTCGAACACTTCCCAGCTTGAGCTTCAAAACTAAAACTTGATGGAGTAGGTGTTACTTCTGTTTTTCTTTCAATACATGAACAGTTATAATATACCTGGAAATATTAGACATAAACATACTAAAAGTGCTTATCTTCAAAACATATTTTATCATTGTAAATTATGTGAGTTTTAGACATGGCAAACACTTACACAGTCTTAATTCATACACATCAAATAGTGATAAGAAACAGTAATAACCCTTAAGAAATCAAGCAAGTGAAAACAAGGGGCCATAGTCACAAAGAATAATCTGTATTTGACTTTTGTGTCCATTATTTTAACTTGTAACCTGTTATTGATTCATGTCTTATAAAACAAATTGACAAGAATATAACAATTAGATGATCTCACACATTCTAGGCTGCTTTCAATAGATCACAATTGTTCAAACAGTTTTCCTAATTTTCTTCTTTTCCATTATTAGGACACAAAGAAAAGCATGCATAGTGACAATCTCACTATTTATGCTAGTTTGAAAGAACTAACACTCTAATTTTAACAATTGCCACAGTAAATTAACTAATACATTACAAGAGTTTGAGGGAAAAAAAACTACTTTCAACTAAACCTTTTTACTATAATTTTCTGAACTTTTTGAATTGTTTTACCAAAAGCAAACTGGATCCTTCTTAAGATGGCATATTTATGATAATCAAAAACTAGAAGTTATTATGTTATCCTGAAGGCTATTTTTATTAACATATTAACTATTTAATATATATATACACATATATATGCACATATATGTATACATATAAATTAATAATATGAAATGTTGGAAAGTAACATGTTTAAAAATCACAAGTATTACTTTTGCAGGAAAAGAGTTCAGGTATTTGAAAAGTTAGGCATAATCATTTTTAAAGGCTTTTTACATCTCAAGCCCACCCTTACTACAAATCTTTTTATATGTTTAAGGCCTCAATAAAGTCAGAGCAGAGCTAGAGAAGTCAAAGTGAAGTGGTGCTTTTACTGTCCCAAAGGCCAGAGACCACTGGTACTGATTCAGGAAAATCAAATATGCAGGTGACATTCCTAAAATGAAATATTACATACTCAGCAATCCGATATGTCAAATAATGAAATAAAGTAGCCTTTAAAATTTTTAAGGAAAACTGAAAACAGTATTTTGTATCTTAATGAAGCTTTACAACTCTCTTACATAAAAAAGTATATATTTGCCTATAATATAGCTAGCTGCTAGAACATCTGTTTTTGTAGTTCAGATCACTGGTAGGAAATATATTCTATTTCTGTGAAAAAATGTGCATAGATATTTATTACATTATTATCAATGCATTTTGCCTATCTGATATATTTCATAAAAAGATCCTGTGAAAAAATGAGTTGTTACATGGACTAGTTGAACATAAAAAAGCCAGGTCAAAAAGAAAATTTGGAAGTCAAAATAACTTGCTTTTCTGAAACAATCCCTAGAAGACAATTTATTGTTTAAAATGGTGATGATAATATTTGGTGACAAATATAAATATCGAATTAACCATGTCAAAATAACCAATACCATTTCAAGTGTGCTCTGGGTATTAGATTTTTTATTTATTTACTTATTTATTCATTTATTTTGGTTTCCTTGTGCAGGATGGTATTTGTGTCTATACATTTTGCTATGTGAGTAAAACCCTTCCATTAATTTAATTCCTTGTCATAATCTTCTCATTAGAGTTAGTCAATAGCACTTATTGATTGATGATATTTTATATACAGGAAAATGCTACCTACTTATCTGCCTCTCAAAGGAATAGTTTACCTTCACCTATGATATGTATTATGCTCACTTGTGGAATCTGATTCCTTATAACTGACACAAACACCTAATTTTCTCAACCTGTTTTGAAACTAAAGCAACCCCAGATGTCCACTGGTTTGAAGGCATGGTAATCTTTCATTAAATTTTCACAGGAACTTTATGGTAGTTATTTAGTTAGTTTTACTCCAAGGATTAAAACTGCACGTCAACCAAGTCTATTAAGTCTGCTATGATTCACCACATTTTTTCTGGCATATTTTTCAATGTTCTTAGACAACTATTTTAAGTCTATAAGCTAGGTAATATGAAAAAAAATGTATACTGTTTCTCACATTCTGGTTTACCCCTAGCAGAAAGATGAAATCCTACATCTCTGTTGAGATAAATGTTCGACGTATTTATTACACACAAAATCATTAAAGATATGTATACATATGTACAGACATATATTTATGTGCGTATATATGAACATATAAATGTGTATAACCACACACACACATACAGACATCTGTGTTAGTTCTAAAATAAATCTGAAGTACTGTTACAGATTATTTCAATTAATGATTTCTATTTATTTATGTAAAAATCTTTTCTTGCAATCTTAAAGTTATCTTTATATAGGAAAAGGAATGCCATTTCACTAATACATATTTCAAATATCCAAGATTGTGCTGTTTTGTCATATAATTCTTACATACCTTATTCATTGTAGTCTCTCATATCATATTATATATTTCCCTCAGGTCTTTTTAAAGTTATCACATTATCTATTAATGCATAACATTACCTATTATGTACTACTAGTAATGTGAATATTATTTCTTCCCAGGCTATTAAATTTAACGAAGATAAAATCTTTAGAGTGTAGATGTAATACAACAAAATTCTATTGGATTTTCTTAAACCATTTAATTGTATTAAAAAGAAATCATATTTACGTAAACTGATATGCATTCTTTTTTTTAATTTTATTTATTTTTTGGCTGTGTTGGGTCTTCATTGCTGCACGCAGGCTTTCTCTAGTTGCAGCGAGCGGGGGCTACTCTTCATTGCGGTGCACATGCTTCTCATTGCGGTGGCTTCTCATATGTGGAGCACGGGCCCTAGAGTGCGCAGGCTTCAGTATTTGCAGTGCGTGGGCTCAGTAGTTGTGGCATGCGGGCTCTAGAGCACATGGGCTTCAGTAGTTGTGACACACAGGCTTAGTTGCTCCGCGGCATGTGGGATCTTCCCGGACCACGGATAGAACCCGTGTCCCCTGCATTGGCAGGCGGATTCTTAACCACTGCACCACTAGGGAAGTCCTGATATGCATTCTAATCCACAGCTAAAAGTAAACTTGCATTTGAGAACAGATTAGTGATCTGTATATATTTTTAATGTGTCCATGGTGTATCAATTAAAAGCAACAAATATTTATGTGTTTTTATTATATACACTGTACTCAGTAAGAATAAGAGAAGTTCCCTGACTTCCAGCGACATAAAGTATAGTTGAGAAAAAATAAAACAATGTAAAAAGGTAAATAATATTTCACTTCTATAACAGAAGTGATGTTATAAAGATGTAATGTGAAGAACTGCTAAATTGATTTTTCAACAGTAATTGAATGTGAGGTATAAAGGAAGAAGAATCTTTTTCATATGGAGTGGTCAGGGGCCTTTTTTTTTTTTTAATTAAGGTAAGAACACAACAAATTTTAAGTGTACGATGCATCATTGTTCACACAGGTACAATGTTGTATAGCAGATCTCTCGAACTTACTCATTTTACTTGACTGAAACTTTATGCCTGGCTTCTGAATGGAGGAGGTGGGCCAGGAAGGAAAGACTAGGCACAGCATAACACCACTAGAGGGATAAGGAAGGGCATCAGAAATACACAAACATACTGCCTCATTGAGGTAAAGGAAGTAAGGTAAAGTAAGGTAAAGACACAAGTTACCTTTGGATGTCTTTTGGAAACAGAATTTGTACAACCTGCATAGCAGGGAGAAAAATATTGGATTCCATTTCCTCCACAGATAGGATAATAATATGATCGCAGGCAGTTACAATTGGCATTACAAGGAGCGATCAAGTTTCCCAGTTTTCCTGTCCTGTCAACAAGAAATAAAAGATGGGTAAATTATCTATGTTATAACTTTTAATGAACAGTTCAGAAGCATTGTTATATCTTGCCATTCAATCATTTATTCACTTACTCAACACTTCATTTAATTACTGAACAAATAAAACAAACAGAATGTCTGCCTTTTCACATACAGCTTAATTAACTTCTTGTGGAAGAGACAGGCAGTAGAAACAATAGCTATATAATATAATGTCTGTCAATGATTTAAAAAACATAGGCAGAGTAAGCAAATAAAGCAGTTTCTCATTTGGTACCAGATAATTCTTTTTTTTTCTTTCTTTCTTTTTTTGGTGCGGGGTGAGGGATGGCTGGTTCTGTGGGTTGTAGTACATTTAGCAGCATCCCTGGCCTCTACCCACTGGATGCCAGTAGCATCCCCTTAGTTGTGACAACCAAAATGTATCCACACACTGCCTAATTTCCCTGGGATGTGAGTGAAATTTTAAACCTGGAAGGATGAATACAATTGTAATCTTCAGCATACTCACTTTATCAATGGGAAAACTAAGTCCCAGAGAAATTAATTTACTTTTCTTTCTTTTCCAAATATAATACTCCTGGTTCCCAGGCTTGGTGTTGTTCCATGCTGCCTCTTAATAGGAGGAACATCTTTTAAAATATAAAGGGTTACCCTAGGCAAAGAAACTTCTCCAATCCCTTATTTATTTGTTCATTAAACCAATATATATTGAGCAAGTGCTAGGCCCTATGCTAGGTATTGGGACTACAAAGCTGATAAGACAGTCACCATTCTCAAAGATTTCACAGTCTAGGAGTAGAGTGGACACAAATTTATACACTAATATGGTTATAGACTGTGGTTATAGATATCAACAGAGTGTATTTTATACATCTGCACTGAGGAATGACACTTAAAACAAGCCAAAGTTTAGATAAGTGGGTCTGAAGGAGCATCTGTCTGAGATCAGTCTTAGAGAATGAGTAAGAGTTAGCTGAGTAAATGGGGAAGGCGAAGGGTACTTCAGAGAAGCTAATAAAAGTCAAAAGGTGAGAAATAACATTCTATATGGAGAAATATGAATGATGTCTGAGGCAGAGAGTGATAGGAAATGTAGTTGGAAAAGAGTCATGGACCAGATTGTTGAAAGCCTCATGGGCCTTGTTAAAAAACAATGGGCTTTAACTTATTTTGAAAAAGTAATCAAGTATTTTAGACTGAAAAGTGGCAATGTGAAAAGTACATTTTAAAGAAATAACCCTATGTGGAGTTTGAATTTGGAGGAAGGGGACCAGTTACAATACCCTAGGCAATAAATTATGATAATGTGTAGGAGAACTAAAATAGAATTTTGATTAAAACAAAAACAGATTTGAGAAATATTTTGGATGTAGAATCAGTAAGATTTGGTGTTTGGTTGACTGAAGATAGGAACAGGATGGAAAAGTCAAGAGTGACTCCTAGTGTCTAACTTGGCATTTTGGTGGAGAAGAACTAGTTCTGGGGAAGAGGTGATGGGTATGGTTTTATACATATTGAGATTAAGAGTCTCAAATTTGGTGAAGAAATCTGGCCTGGAGCCAGGTATCTTAATATCCATTTGCATATAGATGTAGCTGAAACTCTGAGAATGATAAGATCAACCATATAAAGAGTCGAAGAGTACAGAGAGGTCTTGGGAGTTCATTTATTTCATGAATACGTAGTGAGCTCCAATCATGTGCTAGACTCAAAGTGGTGGAAATATATCTAAAATAAATAAAGAAGTAGAGATAAAGATAGAGGAAGGAAGGGAGGGAGGAAGGAGGGCAGGGAGGGAGGGAGGGAGAGACGGAGGCGGGGAGAGGGAAAGAAAGGAAGGGAGGAAGGGAAGAGGGAGGGAGGGAGGAATAAAATTCCCTGCAGCCATGAAGCCAAGTTTCTTGCACTGGGGATCAAAAACAGTAAATGAGTGATTTATCTAAGTATCAGAAGATAACTGCTATGTTGCAAAATGATGATACCTAAGGAGTAAGTGGAGAACAAGAAGCTCATGAAGGAAACAGATTAAAGAGAAGAATATAAAACAAATGGGGAACAAATCAGTAGGGAGTTTGAAGGAAAGGGTGATCAAAGAGTAAATTTTAAGTAATTCATCTCTCTGCTTAGAGTCTCTCTGTCTTCAAATCTATTCCACAGGCTGCTGCTAGATGTCTTTATCAAGCATGATTCCATTCATGAAAGCAATCAGGATAGTCTCTGCCCACATCTAGTTTACAATATAGATGTAGAAATAAGGTGACAGAAAAACTATCCCTACAACTCTAGAAATAGCCTCTACACAATAATTTTTAAATTAAATTTTTCCAATATATAATCCCCATATTATTGATAAATGATTACTAAGAACATGAAAATTTAAGACAGTCTGAGGCAAACTACAGTAGAAACAAAGAAATATAGAATATATTCTTTATTATCAAGGGTTTAATCACCTTAGCCTACACATTTTCTAAAGGTTTATTTCATAAAGTAAAGGGGAAACTATTACCAGGAAAATAGCCAGTGCCTGTGAAGTTTATTAAATTTTCTTAATATATACATATTTTTAATATATAAAAATCTTAAATTTTTAAAAATTGAATATTAAAAATATTTAAAATATATCATTTTGATTATACACAAAAAATATATAATTTTAAAAATACACATAAATGTGTGTTTATGCATATATATATGTATATATGAGAAACATGTTTATCACGAATAGCTGAATTTAAACATTAATGTCTTATTTGAATCCAAATTATTATTCTATAATTATGTTTCTACAATAAGCAAAGATTTCCCTAAATCTACTGCAACTCCTTGATAGACATGCCTCTTTAAGGTGCTGTTTCAGATAAGCAATGAAATTCTAGCTATAGGCCAGATAGGGAAAAAATACTGAAAAAAAATACTGAAAAAATTAATAGAATCTACACACACACGCACACACATCCCGTGTGTGTGAATGTGCGTGTGTATGTGTGTATACTCACTTTCAGTTTTTTTCACCACTGAGAATGTGTATGTAATTAAGCTCTGTCTCTATGTCCCAGACCTTGATACCTCTCGATGACCAGCCCCCACATGCACCTCAAACTGACACCACCTCACTTGCTTTCCCTTCTGATTAGGCTAAGGCCACTCATCTGGCAGTGACTCTTGCTTAAGGTAGAAAATATCAGATGGATTCACATCCACATCATCTCTGCATCAAGGTGATAGAGTAGTATTAAACTATCCAGAAGTTTCTGTACTTCTAAAAGGAACATACAAAAAAAGTGGTTTCTTGGGGTACATTTGGGTAAAGTTTATAGGTGTCAGTCAGTTTCTGTACAACTTACCTCTATCTATCTTTCGACCTTTCCAGGTATCTTTCTACTATTTCCAGACACATGACCTAAGCGCCTGGTACCTTCACTTTCTAGCATTTATGCTTTGGCTTAACATATTCCTTTGCCATTCCCTCTCTCCCAAATCTTTCTCTCTCAAGCTTTTTGTATACTTAGAGGATATTTTAGCCCTATTTCTCTATTATGCCATGAAGCCATTCCTAAATCTAATTAAAGAAACTGAAAAGCTCTTTTTAATTCCATAGCCTTTTATATCTCTCACCACCTAATTCATTGTTCATTCACTGTTTTGTTTCCCAATCTATCCTGCTACCCTGGAAACTCCTTTAGAGTAGGAATTTTGCCATAAAAGTCTGCCAGAGGAAGCAGTCGATGAATTGTTGAACAAATGTAATGGAGCTGGACTAAACATTGCTTTCGAACATTTTTCATTAATATAAAAGAATGACAGACATGAACAGTAGCTACAAATCACGATAATTGTTAGTGGCAAACTTTTCAAACCAAACTTTTTCCTTTATTTAGGTTATCTGAATGCCATATTAATACAAAATTAGAGAGTCCTTGACCTGGAGCACCACCCCCTTCAACAGTCTCAAACACATATATTCAAACAATTAAAGCAGCACCGTGGGCCATAAAACACACTGCTGGGCAATGTCCTACAGCCTGATCCTCTGTTGTGGCTTAGGATTTCACAGCAAAACAAACAAGGCAAGGAAAGATAAAATGGTCAAACCAGGTATAGGTAGAAATATGTTTACAGGTCATAACAACAAGAAGTTATTTATTTCTCTATAATAAACATGAACTTCTAAAGTAAACACAACAGTGATTAGTATCACCTAGTTTTAGCTTCATTTTAATTTCTCTACTAGCCTATTTTCAATCCATCTAATAGGAGAATTTCACCATAGGGAGTTTTAAAATTTAAATCAATAGGAACATATAATATGAAATTCTCCCTAGGATGTTGAATCCGTTACGGACAAAGATTCTGTAATATTAATCTTTGTATCCCCGAGAATAGTACTCAGTACAGAATAGTTGTTTCTTAAATTCTTTCTGAAAAAATATCCAACTGTTAATATGATATCAGTTATTGAAACTAAAAGTAAAAACTACATAGTCTTACATAGGAAAAGCAGCCTTCCAATTTTTTTTAAAAAGCCAATTTCTTATCATTTTATTTAAGAAAGCATATACTTGGAAATACACACATAGTTTATTACTCTGATATTAATATCAAAAAGCAGTGAAATATATTTACCCATTATATGATTCAGATACACCTGCAAATGGCTCATTTTCACAGTTGGCATAAACAAATACGAAAGTCAGTGTAAGTGCAGTTATAGACATGAGCAAAGCAAACTTCATTATGTTTTTACACGGCATTTTGAATTTCGAAACAAGGATACCACCTAAAATCTGACCAAGAGCAGCTCCCGGAATTAAAACAGTCCCTAATGAGAAAGAAGACACAGTGAGAAAACATACACGTATACTCAGTAATTTATACCAACAATTGGAAAACATCAAAAACAAGTAGTACTATGGTTTTAACATATGAAAGCACTCATGTGATTTAGAAACAACATGAGTAAATGAGTTAACAGTTATATTAAGAGATTAATAAAATTAATGTTTTGAATATTAAGATTAATATATATTCGCTTTACCTCGGTATATAGCATTTGTATCTCTCAAATTCATACAATAGATTGTCTAATGTCAGAAAATTGGAAACGTTTATCAAAATCAGTGTAAAGTTTAAACTTCAAGGAGTGGGCTATCCAAAATTTTATGCTATTTTAATAAATATCTAATGTGGTAAAGTAAGATTATTAGATTAAGCTAGAACAAAGAAAATGTTTTACCTGCAAGGGTAGCTGCAGAGCTGGAAGACAATCCAAACTGATTTTCTATAAATTTAGGTAAAAATGTAGCAAATCCAGTAGTAACTAAGGCTTCTGAGCAAGTTGATAGAACTAAACACATAAAGACAGTATTCCTCATCAAATTCTAAAGAAAAAATACAGTTCACCAAATGAATAACTATGATTATACTGCAAAATGCAGCATTAGAATGGTAGGTACCATGATGAAATAGCACATTTTAAATACACACAATATAATTATTTGTAAAATTTCAGCATTTTCTTTAGCACAAAAGTATAAATACTGATCACTAATAGTTTTATACATACAATGTTGAGAAAATTTATACATGGAGCACCTAGAAAATTGACAGATGATTAATCAGCAGGGTGAATGTGCCTTGATCATATGCAAGGGACCAGGAAAGGAGGTAGAAGCTGGCTTGGAAAGTTCTCTTCCCCAGTCTTACTATATATCTCCATACAATAAATCTACCCCATATTCGATTTTTTTAAATTGTGTTCTGAATCCCTATGTCCAGTAAATGAAGAATTGACTGTGAGCAAAGATGAGAGTGGTCTCTAAGTATCAAACTTTTGGTATTGCTCCACAAGTATTGCTCTCGGTAGTTAAGAACCTTAGGTATAGAGTTAAGCAATTTTCAATAAGGGTCTATATTGCTGGAGTTCTCAGAACCTTATTAATCTACCAGAGGGGAGTGTAGAGATTCAGTTATTTCACAATATTTAACCATAAAGTGAAAAACCACCAAGTATAGTTCTAGAATATTCAATGCAAAAAAGTTTAATAAAACTGAGCAACACACACACACAAAGGAGTCACAAAAAGGCAAGATAAGAGATTTAGAAGTCAGAGCCAGATGATCGAACATAAGAATAACAATAGTGACAAAAGGAAAAAAAGTACCTGAATGAAGAAATGCAATAATTTTTAAAAATAATGAGCAGAAAATATTTAAGTTTTCAGATTGAAAAAGATAATGGACTCCAAGCAAGGATTAATGAAAAATGATACATATTTAGGAATAAACTAGTGAATTTCCTGAAATCAAAGAGAAATGAAAAAATTTACAAATTTGCAGATAGAAATAACTAAGAATCACATTAACTTGAAACTTCTCAACTGCAACATATTTAACTAGAAAAGAGCCAAACAACATCTACAGACTACTAGAATTAAAGGAGTATGATCTGAAAGTATCCATCCAGTCAGAAATATCATTCTGACATTCAAGGATACTTAGATGGCATCCTATCTGAGAAAAACCAGCAATAAAATGCTGTATCTATAGAGATCTGAATCAGAATCAAGATCTCAAAGCATGAGAACATAAGGATAAAAAAAGCATTGGTGAGTAATGACTCTTGATACATATAAGAATTTATAGAATAAATAGAAATATATGAAATAGAAGAGAACTACTATAAAAGAAAATAACAGTAATTAGAATTAAAAATTATAAACAATCTCAGCAAAACACAAGAATGTGCCTGTATGGAAGAGGAGGAAGGAGAGTTAAAAAGTAGGATGAATGGAGTAAAAACATGTTAAGGCTTTCATTTGAGGAGGGAAAAAAATAATAAAAAGTAAATAAGTTCAAATCTTGAAAAGGTAAAATTATAAATTCCCTTATGTACAAAACTTTTATGATGCTAAATAGAAAGAATACTTCTCTGCCGAGTTCAATAAAACAGACCATAACACTTTTGTTTCTTTAACCTCAAATTCAAAACAAGTAACCACTAACCGCCACTTCTTTCACAAGGGAAAAATATTGGTTTGGCATTCTCAAAAACATTTACAATTCAATGATAATTGATCCATCCATTACACAAGGGAAACGGCATGGGATAATGGACTACATGCTAACGCGGAACCACTGAATATTGATATTGCCAATAAGATAACTCATGTTCTTCCAACCGATCTACTCTGGAATAGTTTTCATTTACTCAAAGCACAATACAATTAAATCTGAAGAGGTTTTTATAAGAGCTAGAACTATAGTAAATAAGCCAGCAAGAGTGCATTATGATAATATTTGTGTGTATGGATATACTGTTTACACATATATGTAATATATACATATATCTACATATGTATGTGTGTATAGTTGTGTGTGTGTGTGTGTGTGTGTGTGTGTGTTTGTGTACAGTGTTATTTTACCTTTAGAGCAGCTGGAAAATCTTTAAAACTTTGTCCAAAATTCCCATCTGTATGTTGTAAAGAATTACTCTGATGAATCTGGGAAGTTTTTCCGTCTTGAATTTCTGCTGTACCTAAAAATATAGTAAATTTACCCACTCTATCTTCTTGCTTTCTAATGATTCTTTCTCATCCTTTATGCATTAAACAAAGAATGTTTAAAGCGCTTCTCTTCTACTCTAATTCTAACATGTTTTTTAGATGAAATAATATTTATTACCTATTATCATGTCTAATTTTTAATAATAGTACCGTGAATAAATCTGAGAAAACAGTCAATACATAGACTCATAAGTTGGATGGCCCAAGGTAGAAAGAAATCAATGAGTCCATCTACTTCTACTCTGCCTACTTTTCTTCTACCCATTTCCAGAAGTTAATCATCTATCCTGTTACATCTATTCTGTTACATATAACAGAAACAACTAAATGCCTTCAGCCTGGAGAAAAATACTTCTATAGATATGTATATGAACCACATGATTATAAAGAAACAAAATCTCACAGACAAAGGAATAGATATTCTTTTCTATTAATCTTTTCTTTTAGGACAGATTTTTAGTATTGAAATTTGGTGAAAATAAGTATACAAGGGCTTCCCTGGTGGCGCAGTGGTTAAGAGTCTGCCTGCCGATGCAGAGGACACGGGTTCGTGCCCCAGTCCGGGAAGATCCCACATGCCGCGGAGCGGCTGGGCCCGTGAGCCATGGCCACTGAGCCTGCACGTCTGGAGCCTGTGCTCCGCGACAGGAGAGGCCACAACAGTGAGAGGCCCACATACCGGAAAAAAAAAAAAAAAAAGTATACAAAAGCATGACTTTGGTGACAATTGAAAAAAAAGTACTTGTACTATCATTAATAAATAATTAACATCAATAATTTAAAGCCGATTGGCTCTTGAAGTTACTAACTAAATACAAACTAATAGTTTAAAAGATATTATATCTCACATAAACATAAAGCAAGATTCCAGATAACACATAAGATATAAATTTAATAAAGAGGTGAATATGTACAGTTTTATTGGGTATTAAATGAAAATAAAGAAAAACCATGAATATTAAGATTGTTACCCAATATTTCCTAAAATAAAGACAGATATTCAAAAGTTTGCATAGGCAGACAACTGAGATTCTATTAAAAAAAATAGTGAATTTTCTAGGGTTCTTAGTAATAATGTAGAAAGCAATAATTGGCCTAGAATTGGAATAAAACTCCCTGGTTTTAAAGAAAATATTTTTACCTGGTAAGTGCTTTGGAAAGCAAGAAAAAGGTATTATCAAAGACCAGGCAAAGAGCCAAGACATGAGAAATCCAATCCACCATGCCCCCAGCCATCGTGGATCATCCTCAGTGATATCAATGCTATATGACAGAAAAACAGGAGGTAAAAGTCAACTCTACCTTGTTAATTAAAACTCAGTCACGATAATTATATAATTTATCATTCAAATGCATATATAGAGAAATATTATTATATTATCCAAAATTTCTAGTGGAGCCATTTTGAAGAATCACAATGGATAGCAGGCATAAGTGAGAGCTCTAAGAATAATGATTTACAAAGTATTCCACATGGCAAATACAACACAGAAGTTTTAAATATTTAATAGTAAATATATGTATGTTGACTATTTGAAAGCATGCATGGAATTTCTGAACATTCTTTATCTAACTTTGGCTACATTTTTCTTCTCTGAATATTATAATATATAGTATATATATAGAATACTAAATACATCTCACAGCGAATCACTGATTTTTGTTAAACGCCCATACACTATGCCCCAATTGTGGCATTCATTTGAATGTGAAATTCTTCTTAAAGTGATAATATATTAACAGTTTGTTATAATGGTTGTCATATTTTTATATCAACAGGCTCTTCCTCAAAATACATCATTTCTACAACTCATTTCACTCCACTGAAATTAAAACCCAGCTTTCTGCTCAAGGGCTTCCTCTGTACACCTTTTTATACAGTCTGGAAAAGATTAACCTAGGGCTACAAACATCAGTAACTTTGTGTTGTACCACCTTCTGAAATTTTTTATTAACCTATAGTCTCTAAAAGATTAACCTAGGGCTTCCCCGGTGGCGCAGTGGTTGAGAGTCCGCCTGCCGATGCAGGGGTCACGGGTTCATGCCCCGGTCCAGGAAGATCCCACATGCCGCAGAGCGGCTGGGCCCCTGAGCCATGGCCGCTGGGCCTGCGCGGCCGGAGCCTGTGCTCCGCAGCGGGAGAGGCCACAACAGTGAGAGGCCCACGTACCGAAAAAAAAAAAAACAAAACAAAACAGATTAACCTAGTCTCTAAAAGATTAACCTGGGACTAACAAATCACATACTGTGACCACATTTTCTTATTCATTGCTCACAGTCATGCAAAGGACTGTGAAGTTACAGTAAAATGAGAAAATATGGCCTCAGCAAAGGCCACTAACTTCTCTATTCAGGAAAAGGAGATGGTAACTCAGTGGGTAAGAAGGGGATTTTGGAGTCAAAAAGATCTACTTCAAGATGATCTGATTTTGGATTTTGGAGTCAAAAAGATCTACTTCAAGATGATCTGATTTTGGATTTTGGAGTCAAAAAGATCTACTTCAAGATGATCTGAAAACATTTCATGCCTTGGCCACTTACCAAGTTCTGTGTATCAACTACCTTATAAGATTATTAAGAGGATTAAATAAAATGGCATGTAAAATTACATTATACCCAAAACCTATGTTGTCTAGAACACAGTATGGGATAAACAAACATTACCTATTATTATCCTCCAGTGTTACAGTTGTTAAAGCTGAACAATTGTGATCTCTATATTATCAGAGCTACTATAGCACTTAGTCTGAGAATCATAAACTCTCGAGACTCCTCAGGCTATCTACCTACAGCTAAATCTACTGAAAGCACAACTAACTTTAATTAATCTATTATTTTTGAACAATGCACAGGGAACTGGTTATGTATTTTGAAAATGTTCACCATCTAACTATTAAGCATCCTTATTTGTAAATAAATACTCTATACCAAGAGATGGTGTGGCATTAATTCGTGAAGCAATGCAGCCAAAATAGTACATAAAAATTGTGTGTATTCAGTTTTGTTTCCTGAAAAATCCCTCATGATATTCTGAAGAAATATTATAAAAATATTCCGCCTATGGTACTAACGTGATTCAAATAATATAAATCTAAATAAAAGAAAAATAGATATTGCCTTGCCTTTGTCCCAAATCAGCATCAATGTACACGGTTAGCAACTGTCCTCCCAACACATAGCCAACAGCAGGGCCTAAAATTGACATGGAATAGCCAATTCCTAGAAAAAGAACAAAGACAATGAAAATGGTCATCTGTGGGACTTTGCTTTGAATGTCTGACAAGTGAAGAAAGAGAAATATTTTACTATAGAAAAACAAAATGATTAGAATTATATGAAAATTACACATATTTGTCAAGGAGCTTAAAATACATAATTCAATGTCAAATTTTTTAGACTACAATAGTGATGGCAACAAATCCAATAATTATAAATTTATGAAAGTTATATCACGTTAACTCACAGCAGGGGTAGTTCATCTACTATTACCCTTTGTGAACAGTGATAGTAATTACTGGCTACAATTCTTACGGAAGAAAACAAAGTGAAATGAGAAGGCTTTTATATTCTATACACATTCCAAAAGCATTCTATGGCAGCTGATTTAAAACCTGGATCTGGTTCATTAGTCTGTTTCTTAAAAGTAAACCATTAAACTCCTTCTCTTAGTGAATCTCCCATTTTAACTTGCAACAGAATTAAACTGACCTTATTTCTCTGATATTTAAAACTTTGCCATATATAACTTTTTACTTTTTGTTAAAAAATTATGCATACATCAGTATCTTCATATACTACCACCTTCTGAATTTTTTCATTAATTACTGAGATTCTCGTTCTCATACACAAAAGAAAAGGAATATACCATACACAAAGTGAAGCATACATCAATGGTAAAAATGACTTATGTACTAGATCAAGGCTCCAAAGTAGAGGTCATTCAAGATGATCTGAAAACATATAAGAACTTTTATTTATCTATCAACTACCCTAATTTATATTATAACTATATATATATATATATATATATATTTTTTTTTTTTTTTTTTTTTTTTTGTGGTACACGGGCCTCTCACTGTTGTGGTCTCTCCCGTTGCGGAGCACAGGCTCCGGATCCGCAGGCTCAGCAGCCATGGCTCACAGGCCCAGCCGCTCCGCGGCATGTGGATCCTCCCGGACTGGGGCACGAACCCGTGTCCCCTGCATTGGCAGGCGGACTCTCAACCACTGCGCCACCAGGGAAGCCCAGAACTGTATTTTTGAGTGTAAAAAATGTATTGGTAGAAAATTTTAAGTATATAATTTATAAATAAGTATATATATATATATATATATATATATATGACTCATGCTCAAAAAATTTTATAGCTAAAAGTACATGATTAAAAATGCTGGAAATCTGGAAATCAATGATTCCCAAATTATCTTTGGTGATAGATCCTTTTATAAATTATTTCCAAAAGGGTTTAGACTGATACATTTGTAAGAATACCTTATAAGTTTTGTGGAAGTATAAAATTGCCATAGGGCTTCCCTGGTGGCACAGTGGTTAAGAATCTGCCTGCCAGTGCAGGGGACACGTGTTCAGGCCCTGGGCTGGGAAGATCCCACATGCTGTGGAGCAACTGGGCCCGTGCGCCACAACTGCTGAGCTTGCGCTCTAGAGCCTGCGGGCCACAACTACTGAAGCCCGTGTGCCTAGAGCCCATGCTCTGCAACAAGGGAGGCCACCACAATGAGAAGCCTGTGCACCACAATGAGGAGTGGCCCCCACTTGCCGCAACTAGAGAAAGCCCACGAGCAGCAACGAAGACCCAACACAGCCTAAATAAATAAATAGATCTATTTTAAAAAATTGCTATAAAAGTTTCTAAAAGTTTTATTTTCATTTTTTGACTTTCTTCATGTTGGCATGGACCTATGTAATTCACACTGAATAGCACTATCTATATCACCTGCTTTCTCAGTCCTCAGCAATTACTCCTTGGTTAACAATAAAGAATGCTTTGCATATGTTCACAAATATGTTCATAAAAGAAATATATCAAGAAAGCAAAGAATTTAAAGTTTTCAATTGATGAAAGGTGAATTTGCTATGACCCCAAAATTAAAAATTCTGGTAATGGTGGATAACCTATGGTAGACTAGCATTTCCAACCAAATTGCCCACTAAGAAAAACTTTTAAAAACTGTAAAAATTATCTTTAAATATAAGGCAGATAAAAATAGTGAAGGACCACTGTGTTAAGATTCTTAAGAAGAGAGAGATTTAACAAAAATTGGGACTGATTTTTTTTCCTGGGTATGTTGGCTAATTCTATAAGAGGCACTGGGAGGGTAAACTGTCTTTTGCTAGTCTCTAGGAAGTAGGGAAACAAAAGTTGCAGTTTAGGGAGTAGAGCTTATAAACTTTCCCTGTCCTACATTTTAAGTTGGCACCTACGAGGCTATACTCTAAAAGCAAGGATGAGTTAGAAGTAGACTGGCTCACAGAGTAAGTGCAGTTTAGCACTTACTCAGTCCCTGAAATTAGATAAAGGGCATCCCAGACTGTAGTGTTCCCATGTACGACAGAGGTGGGAAAGTTATTAAAAGACACACAGAGTGATTCTGAAAAAAAATTCTAGAACTATAAAATGCATTTGTCACAATAAAAATGAAATGGATCCACAGCAGATTACTTAGAACTGAACTGAGTATTACTAAACTGGAAAATATATTATTAAATCAGTAAATATTTATCAACAAGCACAGAAAAAATACAGGATAGAAAATACAGAAAAGACAGTAAAGGAGAAAGAATACATTAAAAAAAAACAAAACCCACAAAGGCCTACCATACATGTAATTGGAGTAGCTAGAGTCCCAGGAGAGGAGACAACAGGGCAGAAGTTATATTAATAATCATAGGAAATATTCCAAAACCAATGAAAAGTATCAAGCAATATATTCATTAAGTCATATAAGTTCAAAACAGATGAAATAAATGTAATCTTTCACCTATACACTCATAGTAAATAAAACAAATGAAAATCAAATACCAGAAAAGAATCTTAAAAATGGTAAACATACATAAGAAACAGTGGAAGTGAATACAGTAGAATAGCACTTTTAAAGTACTGAAAGAAAATTAATGGCCAACTAATTATCTATTCCCAGTGAAAACTAGATGAAAAACTAAGAGAATTCATCACATGCAGACTGTTGCAATAAATTAACTCAAGACTGTTCTTCATGTTAAAGGAAAATGATCCCAGACTGAAACTCAGAGTAGCAAAGTAAAGAAGAGCAATAAAAAAAGGTAAACATGTTTATAAAAGTGGATCAATATTTTTAAATAAAACAATAATACTTATTTCAGGAATTTAAATATAGAAGGGATTAGAGTACACAGAAATAATTGAATAAATGTTGGGAAAGGAATAAATTTAAAGGGTTTTAAGACCTATGTGATGATTAGGAATGTGGTAAAAGTATCAATTAACATTAGAATTTCATAAAATCAAGTTTGCATATAAGGTAATTAGCAGATGAACAGTAAAAGAGCATATACCTAGGAAGTTAATGGAGGGGAGAAATGAAATAATAAATATTAAATTATCAAAAAGAAAGAAAAAAAGGGCAAGAAATAAGAGTGTAGAGCAGATAGGAAGCACATATTAAGATGAAAAATTTAAACACAAAATAACATTAAATGAATTTAAAAGTTCAATTAAAGGACAAAAATTGTAAACCCCAAAAAAGCATTTAAAGAGGAAAAGGTTGTGAGGCTAGAGATGCTGTGTAACCACTTTTTTCCTTCATTCTAATAGGTAGCAAATTTTGACTGTTTTCATTTTGCCCATTTTTGCCTTGTTACATAAAATTGTTTCACATAGAGGAAGGCATGCTACCAGTAATATATACTATTTTAAAAGAAATAAAGAAGGGAGGAAGATTTTGGAAATGGGGAAATGTATACAAATATAAAAAGCATATGAAAGGATTTCAATCAACAAAACCTAATTACCCAATGAAAAGTATCAGTTAACTGAAATTGAAAAAAACTAAAATGAGTTTCCCAGTTTTGTTACTTTTTGTTTTTTTCCTTTACTCTCAAAAATTACCATTCAATGAATTCCTACAGTAGAAGAAAAAGATAAGGTAGCAGGCCTTGTGGCTGCTATCTTTAGAAAGACCTGCTTGCAACTTTGGCTTTTGTCTGGCACCTGGGATCTTAAATGTCCAGAGGGATGCCACAGTTCCCTAACTAATAAAGGTGGCTCATTGTGCTCAAACTGTTCGTATAAACAATGCGGTTTTGTTGAACACTTGTATTCCTTCTGAGAGTCTAGAAATTTTCTATGTGCAAGGCAGAGGGTTCCTACATGATCAACTACCAATAAAATCCTTGGACGTTGAATCTCTAATGAACTTAGCTGGTAGAAAACATTTCATACATGTTGTCACAACTCCTGGCTGGAGGAATTAATTTCAATCTGTAGGGGGCTCCATGAGGAGGGAGTGGACTCTTATAAGCTTGCAGCTGGTTGTCTCTACTTCACCTCATGTACCTTTTCCCTCTGCTGATTTTGCTTTGTATCTTTCTGCTGTGATAAATCATAGCCCTGAGAACTGTCAAGTCCTAGAGAACTTCAAATCTGGGATGGTCTCGTGGGCCTTCACTCCACCTTCGCATGCTTAAATAATCTTTGAATAACTTCGTATTTTGTGTGTTACTAAAATATAAAGATTGAAGTTGTTTTATGAGAAGTACTGATTAGAAGAGGACCTCAGAAAGAAAATCTGTGAACTGGAAGAGTGAAAAGCATCACTAGTAGCTAATTGAAATAAAAGCACTGTTAAATTAGTAAATGGAGAAGTTGTACAGATCAGCCAGAATGTGTAATGAGAGCATCAGATCTTGTGGAGAGACCAAAGCAAAGCAAGTAGAGAAAACAGTAGAAGTGTAGTGCTTTCCATATTAAAGATGAGCCTAAGAGATTAGTACCCTCTATCAGGGCTGCATTGAACACACTTGGCTTCCAGTGACTACGGCAATAGGTCTTTGTTATAGACTAAGAGTTTGTGTCACCCCAAAATTCATATGTTGAAAACTAATTCCCAATGCAATTGTATTTGGAGGTGGGGCCTTTGGGAAGTGATTAGGTCATAAGAGTGGAGCCCTCAAAAAGGGACTAGTGTGCCCTTAAAAGAAGGCCCCAGAGAGCTCCCTTGTCCCTTCTGCCATGGCTAAAAGTCAGCTGTCTATGAACCAAGAAATGGGCCCTTACCAGATACTAAATCTATGGGCACCCTGATCTTGTATTTCTCAGCCTCCAGGATTGTGACAAATAAATTTCTCTTGCTTGGAAGCCAAATAGTCTATGGTATTCTGTTATAGTAGTCCAAATGGACTAAGTCCCCTACATTAGAATAATAGACTGATAAAGTGAAAATTCATGTGCAAATAAATTACACATTAATTTGGATGTAGGGCCATGCATGGTCTAGTTAACTCTACCTTCCAGGAACTTCAGGGATGGAATTTAAGAGAAACTTGTACTGCTAAGTATTAGTTCACAAAGGAAAAAATTGAGTCATACATAAAAGGCATTAATCTGAAATAGAGAACTCCACAGGAGTTTCTGAGTACCATTGTGTGGTTTCTTTTGTTGACTCTAGTCAAGTCCACGTAGGATGAAGTAAGTCAGTAGAACAGCAGAGCTCTATCCCCACACCTGTGTAAATTAGCCTGGGGTACATTCCAGCAATCTAGACAGCCTACTGCTTGGATGGCACTTCCAGGAAGGCTGGCATGCCCCCCACAGGAAACAGAGCAGGATGTCAATAAAAATCATAACCGCATTCAACTAAAGGACATGATACATCAGCATATAAACAAAAAAAGTAATATTGCATTTACCAAATGTAAATACCTATGAAATCATAACTTCTTAATAAGTGTATGTTATGTTTTACTTATAAATTAAACAAGCAATAAGATAAAATGACACCGAGACATTAACATTACAGAGCAAACTTACCTATATAGAGAGAAGATTTGTGGGTGGGCACAGAATCATCAATAAAGGCTGTTCCTAGGGTATAAAGAGGAGTTCCTCCTGTTCCCAGCAATAGTTGTCCCAAAATAAAGACATACAAGTAGTAGAAAAGTGAAGAACTTGAAGCAGTACAGGTGGTTTTATTCTTTGCTGTTAAGCATGTATCTTTAGGGGAAAAAAAATTGTGAATTTATCAAAATTTTAGCTAATAATTTAAACATCTTACAAATTATACTTGCCTAACATAACCTTCCTTATTTCTTCCAATCACTTCACTTTGATTATACTTAAAATATTTAAAAATACATACATTATTAAAAACAATTTATGAAACATTACATCAAAATTTAGAAAATACAGAACAAAACTGAGAAACATTACTTAAGAACCAAAATTAACAAATTGTGTAAACACAAGTGAATTAAGTGGTGCCAGGGAAGGACAGTTTCCAAATTGAAGGGAAAAAAAACACTACACTTGATATTTTTACAAGTCATAAATACAGTATGACCACCGTATTGATTTTTTCTTTAAAAAGATTTTTTTTTTTGTTACCACTATATTGATTTTATCAATCAGCATCTTAAACACATTTGAAAAGTGTACTTAGACTATAGGATATTTTGGCCAAAACAGTAATTCTCGATATTCACTACATGAGACTCCCATGGTGGCACAGTGGTTAAGAATCTGCCTGCCAATGCAGGGGACACAGGTTCGAGCCCTGATCTGGGAAGATCCCACATGCCGCTGAGCAACAAAGCCCGTGCACCACAACTACTGAGCCTGCACTCTAGAGCCCGTGAGCCACAATTACTGAGCCCACGTGCCATAACTACTGAAGCCCGTGAGCCTAGAGCCCATGATCTGCAACAAGAGAAGCCACTGCAATGAGAAGCCTGTGCACCGCAACCAAGAATAGCCAACGCTCGCTGCAACTAGAGAAAGCCCGCGCACAGCAACAAAGACCCAACGCAGACAAAAATTAATTAATTTTTTAAAATATTCACTACAAAGCAGTAATATTTAGAAGTTATGTCCTTCTTTTTTACAGGTCAAATATTTTATTACATTTATATTTTGAAGCAATCTTTGGGTCCATAGGATGTTTTTTTGAATATTTTAAAAGGAAAAATTGTTATCTATTTTTTTCTTTTTTTCCTTTTATTGAAGTAGATTTACACTGTTGTGTTAGTTTCTGGTGTTTAGCAAAGTGACTCAGTTATACACATATATATATATATATATATTCTTTTTCATATTCTTTTCCATTATGGTTTATTACAGGATATTGAATGTATTTAGCTCCCTGTGCTATACAGTAGGACCTTTTTGTTTATCTATTTTTATATAGATTGTATCTGCTAATCCCAAACTCTTAATTTATCTCTCCCCCACCCGCTTTCCCTAAGGGGGGTAACCCTAGGTTTGTTTTCTATGTCTGTGAGTCTGTTTCTGTTTTATAAATAAGTTCATTTGTATTGTATTTTAGATTCCACATATAAATGATATCATACGGTACTCATCTTTCTCTCTCTGGCTTACTGCACTTACTATGGTAATCTCTAGGTCCATCCATGTTACTGCAAATGGCAGTATTTCATTATTTTTTATGGCTGAGTAGTATTCCATTTTATGTATTCAGTCTTCTTTATCCATTCATCCATCAATGTACATTTATGTTGCTTCCACGTCTTGGCTATTGTAAATGGTGCTGCTATTAACACTGGGGTACATGTATCTTTTCAAATTAGAGTTTTCTCTGAATATATGCCCATGAATGGGACTGCTAGATCATGTGGCAACTCTGTTTTTAGTTTTTTAAGGAAACTTCTTACTGTTTCCACAGTGGCTGCACCAATTTACATTCCCACCAACAGTGTAAGAGAGTTCCCTTTTCACCACACCCTCTCCAGCACTTGATATTTGTAGATTTTTTAATGATGGCCATTTTAACCAGTGTGAGGTGATACCTCATTGTAGTTTTGATTTGCATTTCTCTAATAATTAGTGATATTGAGCATCTTTTCATAAACCTATTGGCCATGTGTATGTCTTCTTTGGAGAAATGTGTATTTAGGTCTTCTGCCCATTTTCTGATTGGGTTGTTTTTTTTGTTATTGAGTTGTATGAGCTGTTCATATATTTTGGAAATTAAGCCCTTGTTGGTCACATCATTTGCAAATATTTTCTCGCAGTCTGTAGGTTGTCTTTTCGTCTTGTTTACGGTTTCCTTTGCTGTGCAAAAGCTTATAGGTTTGATTAGGTCCCATTTGTTTATTTCTGCTTTTATTTCTGTTGCCTTGGGAGACTGACCTAAGAAAACATTGTAACAATTTATGTTAGGGAATGTTTTGTCTATGTTCTCTTCTAGGAGTTTTATGGTGTCATGTTTCGTATTTAAGTCTTTAAGCCATTCTGAGTTTATTTTTGTGTATGGTGTGAGGGAGTGTTCTAACTTCATTTATTTATATGTGGCTGTCCAGCTTTCCCAACACCACTTGCCAAAGAGACTGTCTTTTTCCCATTGTATATTCTTGCCTCCTTTGTCAAAGATTAATTGACTTTAGGTGTGTGGGTTTTTTCCTGGGGTCTCCTTTCTGTTCCACTGATCCATGTCTGTTTTTGTGCCAATACAACACTGTTTTCATTACTGTAGCTTTGTAGTATTGTCTGAAGTCTGCGAGGGTTATGCCTCCAGCTTTGTTCTTTTTCCTCAGAATTGCTTTGACAATTCTGGGTCTTTCATGGTTCTGTATAAATTTTAGTATTATTTGTTCTAGTTCTGTGAAAAATGTCATGGGTAATTTGATAGGGATTGCATTAAATCTATAGACTGCTTTGTGTAATATGGCCACTTTAACAATATTAATTCTTCCAGTCCAAGAGCATGGGATATCTTTCCATTTCTTTAAATTATCTTCAGTTTTCTTTATCAATGTTTCATAGTTCTCAGCATATAAGTCTTTCACCTCCTTTGTTAGGTTTATTCCTAAGTATTATATATTTTTAATGCAATTTTAAAAGGGATTGTCTTTTTACTTTCCCTTTCTGATATTTTATTGTTAGTGTAAAGAAATGC
The DNA here is from genome assembly GCF_011762595.2 of Tursiops truncatus. Classification (NCBI taxonomy): domain Eukaryota; kingdom Metazoa; phylum Chordata; class Mammalia; order Artiodactyla; family Delphinidae; genus Tursiops; species Tursiops truncatus. The sequence continues at coordinate 82,456,095 of NC_047036.1, forward strand.
AACAGATTTCTGTATGTTAAACTTGTATCCTGCTACCTTGCTGAATTCTTTTACCAGTTCTAGTGGTTTTTGTGTGGAGTCTTTAGGGTTTTCTATATATCATATCATGTCATCTGCATATAATGATAATTTTACCTCTTCCTTTCCAATTTAGATACCTGAGAAATAGTTATCTTTAGGATTTGATTAAAATCTTTTAAAAAAATCACATTCAGTGGCTTCCCTGGTGGCGCAGTGGTTGAGAGTCCACCTGCCAATGCAGGGGACACAGGTTTGTGCCCCGGTCCGCGAAGATCCCACATGCCGCGGAGCGGCTAGGCCTGTGAGCCATGGCTGCTAAGCCTGCGCGTCCGGAGCCTGTGCTCCACAACAGGAGAGGGCACAACAGTGAGAGGCCCGTGTACCGCAAAAAAAAAAAAAAAATCACATTCAAAGCCTGGGTATTAAAGTAAATCCATATTTCCTAAACTCATCATATAATATTAATGAACTAAGAGATTTGTTAAAAATATATTTCCAACCCTTTCCCTTTGAATCTGGTGTAGTATCCAGGAATTTTCATTTTAACAATGGCCTCAGCTAATTCTATTTTCATTTCCTTGATATCAGATCAAGATTTATTATTTCCTGATTGATGAGACATAGGCCCCTAAAGCACCAATCCTGAATATTCTTTAACTGGTTCACTGTCATCAAATTTTCAGATGCAAATTCTATGCATAAAAATATATATTTTAAATTTTGTATTTAAAATATACTCTATAATACTGTATATATTCATGTTATAAGAGGTTGATGGATATTTTGGCAGATAATTTATTTATATTTACAATTGGGCTAGGTCTGCATTATCTGTGATATTTCCCTGGTCATGTCAAACATTTGAATTATAATTCTTGGTTTCAATATTCACTTTCCTGGAGGTAGTAGATTAGACTAACAATCTCTTATTATTTGCTTTGTTATTTGCAAATTGTTCATTTTGCAAAACTGAACATACGTACATGCATTATTGGTTTACTATTTTCTCCTATTTCCTTTTTATAATAGGTAAATTGCCTTTAGGAAAATATCTTTCTGTAGTAATCTGGTAGACTTTTTGATTATAAGAGTATTCTGTGGGGTTTTGGTGTTTTTTTGTTTCTCCAAGAGGAAGTAATCAATGGGTTTCAACCTACTTGTTTAAATAAATTTTAAATAAAACAGAAGAATACCAAGAAAAAATCCAAGCTCTCCCTTACCTCTGCCTGCCTCTATTTATGCTCTCCCATGTCACTTAGATGAAGGCAATAACCCCTGTTAACAGTTCCTTCGATCATTTTTCAGACATTTTCTCACACATTCACATGTTTTATATCCATTTACATTTTTACATATGTATGATCATACGAAACATACTATCCTTATTTTCAACAACTTCCAGTTTTCACTTCTTATGTCCTAGAAATCCTTGATGTTGGAACTTAAAGCTGTATTTAAATTTCTTTGTTGGCACTGTTATAATATTCCACAGCATAAATGTGATTTATTTACCAAGTCCACAACTTCTATTTTTTTTTTAAGTTTGCTTGTATGCTTTCTTTTTAACATCTTTATTGGAGTATAATTGTTTTACAGTGTTGTGTTAGTTTCTGCTGTATAACAAAGTGAATCAGCTATATGCATACATATATCCCCATATCCCCTCCCTCTTGCATCTCCCTCCCAACTTCTATTTAATAATAATATAACATATATTATTAATATTATATTATACATACATTCAGGTCAAAACAATGTTGTGATGAATATTTTTAAAATTTATCTTGGCATATTTGTGCAAGCCTATCGTACGACAGGTTCCAAAAAGTGGAACTGCCGGGTCAACGTGTATAAATATTTATATTTGATTTGCCAAGTTGCCATAACAAAGAGTTATAAATATATGCATTCCCATTAGCAATGCAGCAACACTTTTGAAAAAATCTTCAGTGAACTTAAGCATTTTTCTGTATATTTATTGGCCACCTGCTTGTTTTTCTGTGAACTAACTTCTCAAATTTACTTCAGAGCTTCTGAGTTTGATATCTGACTTATAAAAGTCTTCCCTTTCTCCATGATTACATATAAAGTTATTTATGTTGGGTTTTATCCTAGCATTTTTACTACTTTATTTTTTAATTCATATGTAATATATTTTAGTGGGAAAAGACAGGGATTATAGCATTGTGTTGGATTAACCAAAGAGTACATATTTTGTTACATTTCCTATGTATGGGTTTATTTCTGGATAATCAGTTTCATGTCACTGATCTTTGCAGTCCCTCTCCACAGATCTGTTTTAAGTACTTCAGCTGTCTAAGGTTTGTGGGTATCAATATTTTAGCCTGGCTATATCCCATTTTACAGTACTACATGAAAGGCTGTAACAGTTAACAGATCTAATTTTATCATTTTTCCCAAATAAACAAGGCCTAAGATCTACTTATTAAAACTACTGTATCCAATATATTACTCTCTCTGCATTACTTCTGAATAATTTCCTTCTTTTACTTTTCCTAGAATTGATAAAAATTGATAATGAGATGTCAAGCCACAGAAAGGCATGGATGTATCTTAAATGTTTATTGCTAAGTGAAAGAATCCAGTCCACAAAGGATACATACTTTATAATTCCAAATATATGACAATCTGGAAAAGTAAAACCATAGAAATAGTTGCCAAGGGAAGAGGGGAGGGAGGGTTGAACAGATGAACCACCACAGGATTTTTTTTAGGGTAGTGAAACTCTTCTAATATGATGGTTTGATTGTGGATATACGACACTAGTCATATATTTGACTAGTATTTGCCAAAATACATTGAACTTTATAGTACAAAGAGTGAACTCTACACAAACTTTTAAAAATCATTTGAGGCCAAAAGTTTCCAGGAGGAAAGGCAGAATGTGACAAAAGGATCTAACTGTAATACAAATATATGAAACAACCTCACTAAGGAGAGTGGGGGTAAGGGTGCTGACCTAAGTAACTTTGGAATGAGTGGAGTCTGCAAGACTAAAGGCAAAAGTAACTATATATAATCACTGTATTCTAGATGATAAAGTTATTTCCCATTCCGTAATTAAAGAAACCAGGGCCCACTGGAGAAATAGCTGATTTTAGGACTGGAGCAGGAAATATATAGGATGAGCCTGCAGCACCTCAGAGTGCAAGAAAATAAGGAAAACAAACAAAAATATCTGCAATGATGGAGGTATGTCAAAGGTACACAGGAGCCAACCGAAAAAACTCCAGGTAGACAAAGCTGGAAGAATTTGAGCAACGAAATAAAGTTGCATTGGATTATAATCTAATGTAAAATATAAATCCATGCAGCCACACTGAAAAAAAATAATTGAATAAATAAATAAATGTGGGAGAAGAGACAAATGTCTAATGCAGAATAACTCCGAGTAATTTATGTAGATACTGCATCCTCAAAGAGATGGCACATAACACTCCATTTCTGAAATGTTGGGTGCACATAGTGACTTTCTTCCAAATCATATAGTATAGAAAGGAGGAAAAGAGTTACTTCACAATGGATTAACCTGAAAAATACTACCTGAGTCAGGTGATCAAGGTTTTCATCAAGAGTGATAAGTGATGTTGATAGCATGTACCCTTCATATGATGTGATGAAAATGGCATTTTGCCTGTGTGGTCCTCCCCCTGAAAATCCTATAAAGCCAGTCTAATCACAGGAAAAACATCAGACAAATCCCAGCTGAGGGACATTTTACAAAATATCTGACCAGCACTCCTCAAAACTTCTATGGTCATCAAAAAAAAAGAGAAAACTCTGAGAAATTATCACAGCCACAAAGAGCCAAAGGGAGATGACAACTAAATGTAATAAGGTATACTGGATCAGATCCTAAAATAGAAAAAGGAAACTAGGTAAAACTAAGTAGATCTACATAAAGTTTGGACTTCAGTTAACAAGTAGAAAATTTAATAAATGACGTACCAATATTAATTCATTAATCATAAGAAATGTAGCATACAAAGTAAGATGTTAATAATAGGGGAAAATGGTTGTGGTATATATGAAAACTATACTATCTTCACAATTTTTCTGTAAATCTAAAACTGTTCTAAAAAGGCAAGTTTATTAATATTTTTTAAAGTATAGAATAAAACAGCCAAGTACAGATAAAGGCTTAAACTTTCATAAAAATTAAAAATAAATAAATAAATAATATAAATACACAGCAGCAATTTTTATTAAGCAGATACTACCAGAAATGCAAAAATAGACATAAAAAGTTAAAACAGCAGACTAATTTTCATCTTTCCCAGTCCAAAACAGCAAATTGTTAAAAATAAGCAACAATAGAGCAGGCCTAAACAGTATAATTAGTACCACTGAATTTAGGGAAACATGTCAAATTCTACTCTCTTATAAAATTGTGTCTTCCATTTTTAGGTACCATGGACAATTCTAAAAAAACCTGACCAAATATTATGCAACAAAAATATCGGTATACAATCCAAAGAGTAAATAACAATAATACTCTATGACCAAAATGGAAAAAAAAAAAGCTAGATACTTTTAAGACAACAGAAAATGAAAAGGCCCTTCTATATGGAATTCAAAAAAATTAAAAAACTCTATTAAACTATTCTTTGATCAAAAAATTATAATTACAAAATCTCTCAGAAATGATACTAGAAACAAACCACATCGAAATTTATATGCTATAACTAAAGTGGTTCTTATAAGAAAACCATCTCATTGAAACAAAAAAAGACCCCCAAAAAAAGAAGTCAAAATAAAAAACATATAAAAATAAATTGCACATTAATGAGTTGCCCCCAGCACTAACACCACTGGCACTAGATGAGTTTATCATAGAATAGCGATGGAGAAGATAACACGCAAAAGAATATCTAGGAAAAAGAAATACTGAAAAAAGCAAGCAATTAAGAGGCATCTCTAATAAAAAGCAATAAAGAATTAACAAAGGGGGGACTTCCCTGGTGGTGCAGTGGTTTAGAATCCGCCTGCCAATGCAGGAGACCCGGGTTTGAGCCCTGGTCCAGGAAGATCCCACATGCCACAGAGCAACTAAGCCCATGTGCCACAACTACTGAGCCTGCGCTCTAGAGCCCATGAGCCACAACTACTGAAGCCCACACGCCTAGAGCCCGTGCTCCACAACAAGAGAAGCCACCACAATGAGAATCCTGCGCATCGCAAGGGAAGAGTAGCCCCCGCTCGCCACAACTAGAGAAAGCCCGTGTGCAGCAACGAAGACCCAATGAAGCCAAAAATAAATAACAAAATTAATTTATTTAAAAAAAAGAAAGAATTAACAAAGGAATAGAAATCTGATTAATAAAATGTAATAATAAAATTCACACAAAAATAAATCCTTTGAAATAATCAGTAAAATAAACCACTAGCTAACATAATGAGGAGGAATTACATAGATACAAATACATGAAAAAAGGAAATAAACTAAGAAGAGAAGAAATTTTTTAAAAATCACAAGAGACTACTTACAACAAATTACTAGCATATTAATTTGAAAATCTAAAATGGTTAATTACCAAGCCCAGATAGTTTCAGAGATGAATTTTACCAAAACTTTATATATTAAATAATAATCATGACAATAATAATAAATGATAAACTTAACACTACTTAATCTATTCCAGAACATAGAAACAAGATAAAAATTACCAAAATATTTTTACTGATTACAAATTGATAATAACATGTGAAAAAGATTAACAACACCGAAGAAAACCATAGACCAATCTCATACCTGAATATCAACGCAAAAAAATCATAAACAAAATATTAGCAACAAAATCCAACAACATATATGAAAAATACAGCATGTCTTTTTAAAGAAGCACATTAGGAAGTCTATTAAAATTTAACATATTAGATCTAATTAGAAAAATCAAATGATCAGTTTCATAGATTTCAAGTAGAAAACTGACAAACTGACAAATGTCAACATAAAATAGGAATAGACATTTCTTTAACATGATCAAACATATAAGTGTGTATACATACACATGTATGTATATGCACACATACAGACTGCTAAAATCAGGAGTAAGACAAGGATGTGCCCTAACTCTGCAACTTTTCATGTTGTATTGGAAGGAAAGAGAAAGGAACTAGAGGCCTATGAATTGGAAATCAAGAGGTAAAACAATTTCTATTTGCAGAAATTATAATTGTCTTTTTGGAACACTTAATTGGTTCCAGAACCAATGGAAAAACTACTAAAAACAATAAAGGAATTTAGTAAAGTAGTAAAACATAAAATTAATTTTGAAAGAGATAAAAAAAGAATATACAAAAAAATAAGTTAGCTTCACATGCATAAGTTAGATGACATGATGGTAGAAATACCAATGTATAGTAAGAAAGACCAACTAAATACACTTAGAAATAAATGTGAACATCCTATATGATGAATACTTGTCTACCTAGCATCATTGAGAAGCAAGCAAGGTGGGACAGAACAAGGAACAGTATGTCATAGACGCATGGTGCCAGAGAAAAATTCTAAATCTGAACAGCAATCTTTCTATGTGGGGAAGAAATAAAAGCTAAATAATTTATTCAGAAGGAACATCTGTCTCAACCAGAGAAAATCTCCACTTGTCCAGACAGAGTTCCAGTCCTTCTCCTGCATGCATACTATGTTATGCAGGACTCTACAATGGTCCCCAAGATTCCCCATCCTAATTCCTGGGACTGTGAATATGACAACATCACACCTATTTCTGTTACAGTGGCAAAAGGGATTCTGCAGAGTAAGTTCACCTTACTAATTAACTAACTTAAGTTACTAATCGGTTGATTTTGAATTAGTCAGAAAGGAGATTATCTGGCTGTGCTCAACAATCTAATCACATGAGCACTTTAAAAGCAGAAAGCTTTCTGTGGCTAGCAGAAGCAATGAGAGAAATTTAAAGCAAAGGGGCTCTGTGAACCTTTGCTGCCTTTGAAGATGGAATGTGGGGAGCTTCTAGGAGCTGACAGCAACCCCCACTGACAATCGTCAAGGAAATGGGGATCTCGGTTCAACAATTACAAGAAACTGATATTTCACAACAGTTTAATAAGCTTGGAAAAGAATTCTCTAGAGCCTCAAATGAGAATGCAGCCAGCTGACACCCTGAGTTTGAGACTCTAAGCAGAGAACCCAGAGCTGTGCCAGACTCTTGAACTATGGAGTGTGTAAGATAACATATTTGTGCTTTTTCAAGTTGGTAAGTTTGCGTAATATGCTATGCAGCAAAAGAAAGTTAATACAAACATCTTACAAAAAGCTGGCCAAGGAATAATTCACTTCATTCAAAGGTAAATAATAACCGAAGAAGAAAAGCAAATGCATAGCAGAACAATTACCATATTGCCATCCTTTAAAGTGATAGGAACAATTGCTTCCTAAAATCAAAAGGTGAAAACAGGGATTTAATAAACTCATGAATGTGGTGAGATAAGGGATTTTAAAAAAAGGAAAAAAAATGGGCTGAAAGAACTCTGGAAAAACGTTCCCAAACAGAAATAAAAGTCACATTGCAATGGACAAGAGAGACTAGAGACTGTGAGAATTACAAGGACAGACAGAAAAGGTTTGAGAAATACAAACAAAATTAAATGAACAAAACCTAAGACTTAAAAGATCAGAGAGAAAATTATAGAAATGATATTCAGACAAAGAAAATAAACATGCATAATCAATCAGAATAGAATATATATATATATATTCAGAGGTAAAACTTAATAAATGAAGACTGATCTATAATTTTAAAAGGCATAGAAAAACCCTGGAAATTTTGATGCAGAACTTTCAACACTAAAAGTCACTGAATTTTAAAGATGAAGAAAGACTTCTTTGAACAGTCAGGAAAAAAGATAGTCACTTAGGCAGAGGAAAAAAAAACAAAACCCTTAGCTGGCATCAGACTTTTTAAAAGCAACATTAATCCCATAAAGGCAGTAAAGGAATGGCAAAAAAAATCAGTGAAAGATAATATGACTCAGAAATTTTACACTCAGCCACACTCTTATCCAAATATAAAGGCAAAAGACAAATATTTAACATATTTAAAATCTCATGGAATTAACTTTCCTTTAAAATCAAAAAACAAACCAAAAAAACACTTACTAGAGGGTACATTTCAGCTTACCACGAAATAGTCAGAGATGCATCATGGGGACCTAAAGAAGACTATTCATCCTTAGTAATATTAAGTAATTTATTAAATTGTGTCTGCTACAATACAGCTTTACAAGATAGATAGATTTACCCCCTATGTGAATTCTGAGGTATTATTGCTTAAGGAAACTATCTGAACCTCAAATTTCAACTTCTAACGTGAAATCAAAAAATTTCTGACAAAATACTTAACGCTAAATTAAAGGCATGTGATTTGACAATACACCACAAGAGGGAGCTTCTATGTTGTTTATGAACACAGAGGAGTGTTGCCAATAAAATTAAGGCTTAGAATTTTACTTAATGAACAAACCAGTGTCTAGTCCTGCCCAGTAACATGTGCAGGAACTAAAGGCAAAAAGGCAAAACGGCAAAAGAAAATCCATATACCAGAATAGTTAGAAGTTAAATATCAAGCTCAGTGCAGCCCTCACCCTCACCTAGAGGTCCACAGCCTGCTCCCCGCCAAGCATTTACCTTCAACACCTATAAGTTTAAAGAGACCACCTTTTCCTCTGGCCCATCTTGCTGCCAGGGGCAGGGAAGGATGTTGCAGTCTTGAGATGGTATTCCACTCCCCTAGCCACACTTTTCTGACAGTATTTCCAGGAGGTGCCCGTGCCTCCTGAGAAGCACTGTTTTCTGGGGAACCCGGTCTGCCTAATTACCTGCATCAGGTACTTTGAGGTGGCTAACTTTAATGAAAAGCAACCTCTCTTTCTCTCTTCCCAGGAAGTGACTGTAATTTTCTCCCCCTGGCTCCACTTCCCATATTCAACCCCCAGCCCTGAAAAGGGAGAAGGAGCTGCTGCTTTTCTTTAAACTTGACCATCCCCAAGTCTATGTAGCAGCTTCTGGACTGGAGATGGTAGCTCATCCCTACCTCCCTCTCCTATAACCTCTGTTCACTTATCCTATGTACCAATCTTGCAAAAATCTTTCTCACAAAACTTTAAGAGAAGAACAAATTATCTTTGAGTTTCAGTGTCTGTGATATGGGTCCCTCTAAGCACAGGGCTCAGGGCAAGACCCTTCTTGTCCGGACCTAAGGGCAGGCAGCTGGTGGCAGCTTTGAGAAAGAGGGGGGAAAAAATACTCTTCTTGAAGGTGGGGAGCAACACTCAGAAGTCCAGACTTCCCTTGCCTGAGACAACTGATACAGGAACAGGAGATAGGCCAGGTGGCAGCAGGGAATTCTTGGGCTGCTTTGGTTCATAAAAATAGATAGAGTGGGTGGGAAGAGGCAACACAAGGAATCTCACAGACAATTTAGGACTCTATATTTATGGGTACTAAAAAGTTGAGAGAGCCTTTGCCTGTGCAGCTAACCCACCTGGGATGCTGACCTGATCACTCACCTCCCATGGGAACCTAACTCAACCAATAAAGTGATTTTTCAAAAAAAAACCTATCATGGCATCCATACAAAGATGTTGTAAGAAAAAAGACCAACATACTTTCATTAAAATTAAGATTAGGACACAGACCACAGAAATATTTTCATGGAGCAGGTGAAAAATGTGAACACATCATAATGGCAAAGCAGAAATGAAATAACTTAGAAAAGAAGTGGTGAGAGGAAGAGGATATGAAGCTTGCACTGGTAGAACTCAGAGAAAAAAGTAAAAGGGAAAAACTAAAATCTCATAGAAAGGAAGATAAAATTGAAAGGGGTACAAGGGTGAACAAATTGAGAAAACACAGTAACAGGCACGTAATACAGAAATTAGAAAAGTGAGTAAAATGAATGATAAAGAAAAAAAGCAGAGGAAATGCTAAGGATATAAGGTGGCCAAAGATCATACATACACATAACTGAAGTATCTGAGGAAAAAAAAAAAACTAACATCATGGAACAAAATACTCAGATATGTAGCTTAAGAAAATGTCCCTAAAATGTTAATATGCATGTAAATCTATATACTTCAATCTGCATAACTGGGTGCCAGGGAAACATGACATCAACAGTCATCACCAAGATAGACCTTAAACTGGACTTTGAGGAGACTCCAAATTTCATAGACATATGGACTCTTGAGAATATTCTTGGTAGAAAATATGAGCAGTATATTATATATCCAGTGTGACAAGCACTTCTAAATGATTTCAGAATACACAGGTGAAAAAGGCTGCTGAGAACTTAAATGATATAAGAATGGATAAGAAATTCCCTAAAAGGCAATGATCAAATTACGAATGTAAAAAAGAGAAACAGTGAAGTCACAAAAATGAATAACACCTTGTGCCAAATAACATATTAATCTTTAACTACAATTAAATCTATCCTATTTTACTCACATTGTATTGTTCCAGAGGAAAAAAACTATAAGCTTTCACATACACTTCCTAGCCTAATCTTTACAACTTTCTGCAATCATTTTACCAGTGAAGAAACTGAAGCCCCAAATCACATGCTATGCATAGTCAGATTTTGCAACACAGCCTAATAATCTGATTCCTATTCTTCTGATCCTCCAATATATACTCCATGATCTTTGAGCTATAATTTAATGAGCTGAACCATTATCTAAAGAGGTACAAAGGAAGATTTCCCCAAGTATAATTTATAGAACCCTAGGCTTCTGAGAATTTCCATAAACAAAAGGATGCTTTGGTCAAATTAGTTTGGGAAACACTCTATTATAGCACTTCTCCTCTTAGATTAATAAGCATGCATTTATATGTAATATGATAAAGTTTTATACATTATTTATTGTATATTCAAGTTGCTTTTTTTCTCCATTGATGTCTAACAGCTCACAGAACTAGTGTTCCATAAAACACACTTTGAAAAATACTGGTTTGAAGTATGACAAAGGTGTCAAGTAAAACAAAACATTCCTAGATTATTAAAAAATTTAAATGTAACCCCTGTATAGACAGACGTAAATCTTAACGGGTTAGTGTTATCAATGATTGCTTAATGATTCATAGTGCCAAGATTCTGCTTCCCACCTTTTCTATTACTACCCATCTCCTTTGGAGTGAACATATACTGTCACAGATGTAGAAACTGTGAGGATGGCTCCAAATCTCAATTTTGAACGTCCAATGTCTTATGTTCTAGCGTTATATTTCTAATGCCAAATTTCTACCTCAAAATCTAAAACAAAATTCACAATCTTCACCATAAAACCAATTTCTCTACCTGATTTTCCCATATGTGTTCATAACATCCATTTTCTAGTCATCAAGTTTAAAACACAAAAAGCATTCAATAATATATTCCTTGTCTATAATGACCATATCATATGCTTTTCCTACTGATATCATACCCATTGTTCAAGTCTAGCTAAAACTCCACTTCCTATTAAAAGCTCTCACCTGAGTTGTCCAAGGGAAACCCTTTCTTCATTTACTTTTTTCAGTCAGTGACAATAAGCCTGTATGACTCACTAGGTTCTTGATAACCATACCTTATTTTTACCTTATCCTCATTTATGTTAATAGCAATCATAATAGTAGTAATACTTATGGGGTGCTTATCTTATACAAGGTCCTTCACTGGCATACATTATCTTCTCTAATCCCCAGAAAAACTCCTATGAAAGAGATACTATTATTTTCCTCATTAACGATGAGTAAAGTCAGGATTGGATTAACTTCAAAATCTCTAAGATTTAAGAGCCTATGTATTTTAAGAGATTCATCTCATGGTTAACGGTGACAAAGTAAAATTAATCAGTTACTTAAATAATTTGGGATGTAAATTCAAAATATTTCTGTAAGAGCTTCTGACTATCAAGATAGACAAAAACTTTTGATATAAGATCTAACAGTCAACCTCCTTATGGTCTCTAAAATACAAACTCCTGACCTACCAGGCTATTAACCCATTAAAAGATATTAAAACCAGAATCCAACATCATGAATATAATAGGAATGACCACAAATGCATAAAAAAATTTTAACATTAGAAAATTCTATGTATAATCATATACCAAGAAATTTGAAAATCTCTTAAAATAAAAATATTGACTATAAATGATATAAAATTTGAATGAAGATATGATTCTGGAATAAATTGAAATGGGAATCAAAAGTGTACCTCAAAATCAACATATCCAAAATGGTTTTTCTGGAGAACTTACATCAAAGCTCCATCAAAAAAATCAATCCTTGTGTGTTATTTAAATTGTTCCAATATAGAGAAGAAAATAAAAAGTTTCCCAATTTGTTATGAAGTATTAGCACAATTTCACTTCAAAACAGCTGTCATGGGCTTCCCTGGTGGCGCAGTGGTTGAGACTCCGCCTGCCGATGCAGAGGACACAGATTCGTGCCCCAGTCCGGGAAGATCCCACATGCCGCGGAGCGGCTGGGCCCGCGAGCCATGGCCGCTGAGCCTGCGCGTCCGGAGCCTGTGCTCCGCAACGGAAGAGACAGCAACAGTGAGAGGCCCGTGTACCGCAAAAAAAAATAAAAATAGTAAAAATAAAAACAAACAAAAACAGCAGTCATTTGTAAGGAAGAACTTACTTAAATCAAAATATTTGTTAAAATACTCAAGTTAGAATATGTGTATGGATATTTTTACGTATTAGTTAAGGTTGCAGTAGGACACAGACAAAAGAGATAACTGAAGCAAATTTAAAAGTTTTGTATGGATGTGGATTGTTTTATGGGTGGATTTTTTACAAAGGCAGAGTTAAGGGAACAAACAGTGGGTGCTACTAGGCAGTTACCGAAACCCTGCAGCAACGTGGCCTTAGGTTGAGACACACAGCAACTCCCACACTAGGTCTTGTGGGGAGCACACCAGGGAAATAAGCACAAGAACCTCCTTCCCCACATGCAAACTCCCACTGGCTGAACCCAGCTAGAAGCCGGAAGGCAAAAGTGCACGGCAATATAGTCCGTGAGGCTTATTCTAATAAAGCAGTAAGACAACTGACAAGCTTGATAATGCTCCTGTCTGTAATCACTTCTTTTTCTATCATCCAGATCATGTTTCCTTTACCTCCTGCCTATCCCTTAGCTGGTGAGGGATTTTACAAAGTTCTTACAAGTCTTCAGCTGTTCTGTCTCTATTGGATTGCCACAGTTTTCCTTTCAACAAGTACTATTGGGTTGGGGATATTAAGAGGCACAGGAGTGAATTCCCTCAGTCCAAAATACGCTCCTCCTTGCCTCTGTTAGAAACAACCCAATTTCCCCTTCGTAATGAGGATCCATCACTTCTGTCAGTTCAGTGACCATCTTCTCTTCCTGTTGATTATTGTATGAAGACCAAGGCAGGAAACAAAAATTCTGTAGGTGGATTTTTAGGTACAGTAGCAAGAGGCTCCAATCCATTGCCACGCCCTAGTTCACTACCCTGTGTATGCTGGCTATGGAGGACCCAGCAACGCAGAATGGTTTCTGCCTTATTTAATGCATATACCATATTCTGTAGAGAAGGAAATCTTATTCTGTAAGTTATAACACAACAGACACTATTCTACCGAGTCAGCGGCTTCTGGGTGTTGAGGTACATAGTAATAAGACACACAAGTGAATTTCATGAGCAGAAGTTTCTTACCATAATTCTGCTGCAAATGAATTTCTTCATCAGAAGTGATGCTGTATAGGTTATAATAATGAATAAGGCATTTTGTAAGTCAAACAACATTGAGTGTTGGTAGAAGTATTGCAGGCAGTGAAAATAAATTCATATTTAGAATATTTACTTGTCTTGGGAGGACAAATTGCAACCAGGATATATATTTTTTCATTGCCCTGGGGTATAGTGGTTGCCCTAGGGAATGTTACCAAATCACTGCTCTCAGGACTAACCCCTGCAATTGGTAAACTGAGCAACCAATCTGCAGTACAGGTAGTTAGACCAGCCATTATGAGGGAAAGGGCATTTTTGGAACCCATGTTTAGCTTCCTTTTATGCTATATGGCCATTTTTTTATATGGGACAATTCCACAAGCACCACAGTGGCTGGGGAAAAACACCGATTGACACTCACTGTACAGACCATCTTTTCTTCCTGATTGAGAGCCTCTTCTACAAAGGATGCCCTCAAGTGAGTATTAACATGTGGGAAAAATAGCTTTACATTCTAGGCCCATGCCCAGAAGCATACTACAGATCTCTTGGCTGGAACTCCTCGTACCTTGTAAACAACTTTCATTTTTGTTTTCTTCCAAGCTTCTGACTGGCCAGCTTATCTATTAGTGTTGTGCATGAATCAATATAAATCTGTACCTCAAGCCTTCCCTTCTGTCAAGAGAATTTCCACTGACCATTGCCTTTTAGGGACATGCCTGACTGGGGTTTTTCTTCAAAATGTTCATCTTTGGTGGGTGCCAGCAAAAACCCACTGTGAGCCAGGCTACACCTCTTCCTCCTCTAACTCTGTGAGATCCTTTTAATAAGGACATCTCGGTTTTTGTAGTAAGACCATGCTAACTTCTGCCTATAATAACCTTTCTCTATTGAAAAAGAAGGAAGTGAAAGTCAATAAAAACAAGCAGGATAGTAGTATGAGATACCTGCCTATATAGTTATTTGTGCCTTCCAAATCTGCCTGCATCTACCAACAATGAGATGTCTAATTTTCACATGTCTAATTTTATGATTTGTTACAGTAGATAACATACACTTCATGATGGGGAGTCCAGGTTGAACGGTGTTCATAATCCTGTTTACCAGCATTAAGGAGCAAACCAATAGCTGCTTTTCAAAAGGAGAACAGTTAGGCAGAAAAGCTTGGTCTTACTACAGAAACCCAGGGGTCCTCACTGGGATTTCCCTATTGGAGACTTGCCCGAGGCCTCCTACATCTTCCCTGTCTGCCATAAACACTGTCATAAACACTGTCCATACCTGCTGTAAGAACTTTATCTTGTTCCAGAACTCAGAAAGCCTTTGAGCAGCAAAGGTTAATTAAAACAGCCTGTGGAGTAGATAAAACCAAGGCTATGGCCCCACTCCCTGTTAATGCCATTGAATGGATTAAGGTGGCCCCAAGCAAATACTTTTAATTGGAAAATATGGCTCAAGGAAAAGTACCTAAGGGTATGACTCTCCCATTAGTCTGATAAGCTTAATTAAGTTCAGAGAGACAGGAGGTTAAGACAAGATATAATGCAAAACTAAGTGTGTGGTTATTGGCACATATATCTGAATCAATTAGTTTTTGAAACATCTGCACTATCAGATGAACCATTAGCCTCTTCTAGGAGAGATTATGACAGAATGAGTGTTAAAATGTCCCTTAGTTCCCAAATTTCTACAGGCAAGAAACAGGCTGATACAGTTTCTAAGCATCTAAGTAATATATTCTCCATTTGCCCTCTTTAAATATAGCCAAGGATAATTTAAAAAAAAGACCAACAGAGAACAATGAACTATGAAGCCCCTCCCAAGAAGCAAAGGAGAGTTTACTCAAGGAACAAGCATGACAGCTTCCCAGTGGGATTTCAGGATTTCTCTGAATCAGTGACTCCTGTGTATTTTCCCCTTTCCAACCGGTAATGATTATTGTGACAAATACATTAGTTATACATTTCTGTTTTTAAAAGGAGTAAACAGAGAATGTTATTTGGAAATATAAAGAGAGTCAAATCAACTCAAAATGTATCACAGGTTTAAATGGAAAATGATAAACTTCTTGAAGAAAAGAAATAGAAACTCTTTGGGATCTAGGACTAGGTAAAGAATTCTTAGACTCGACAACAAAAGGAAAAAAGTGATAAACTGAACCTCACTCAAATTAAAATCATTTGCTCTGTGAAAAACCCTGTTACGAGGTTGAAAAGGACCAGCTACAGACGAGATGAAAATATCTTCAAACCATCTATCTGACAAAGATCTAGTACTTAGAATACATAAGTAACTTTCAAAACTCAACAGTAAAAGGTAAACAATATAGTTAGAACATGGGCAAAAAACATGAAAAGATATTACATCAAGGACAAACAGATGGCAAATGAGCACAAGCAAAGATTCTCAACACCATTAGCCATTAGGGAAATGCAGATTAAAAGCATAATAAGATTTTACTACAACCTATCAAAATGGCTAAAACAAAAAATAATGACAGCACCAAATGCTGGCAAGGGTGCAGATAAACTGGATCATTCATACATTGCTGACGGGAATATAAATTGGCACACTCTGGAAAACAGTAGTTTCTCAATAAACTAAGTAGAGAACTATCATATGACCCATTGGTTCTACTCCTAGGCATCCATCCCAGAGAACTAAAAAGTATGTTCGCACAAAAATCTGTACACAAATGTTCATAACTTTATTTGTAATAACCAAAAAACTGGGATCAACCCAAATGGCCTTTAGCAGGTGAATGGTTGAACAAACTATGGTAAACCCATACCATGGAATACTTACTAGTTAGCAATAAAAAGGAATGAGCAACTGATAAATTCAACCCTGATGAGTCTTCACAGAATTATTCTGAATGAAAAAGCCAACTCCAAAATGTTAAATACTGTATAACTCCCAAAATATAGTAAAATCTTGAAACAGAAAAATGTTATCATGAGATGACTTATAATGGAAAACTTTTAAAATGTAAATATTTATGAGAATCATTAAAATATAGAATGGAATGCTATGCAAGAATAAGAATGCTCACATGCTGCAAACTATGAAAAATATTATACTAACTCTACAAGAAATAGGCACAATAAAAATATTAAGACAATCTCAAAGTTGTTCTCCTTGAGAAAAGAATAATAATGAATTGGGTTTTTTTCTCTTTGTACTTCTTAGTATTACCCAAATTGTCTGCAATGACCAGTAGAACTTTTCTAATCAGAAAAATAAAATGTATTAATAAAAATCACAACAAAGGAGGGTTGATTAAACATATTATCTATAAAATGAAATAAAATAAAAACAAATATTCTGCAGTTTTGTCTTTTTTAATATTTACAATATCCAATATATACTCTAAGTTAAAAAAAAGTAGATATCCATAAGTTCAAAATCTTGTTTCTTTAAAAATGTGCATTTGAACGTATATGTGAAAATGTGATGTAAAGATGTATGAATATGTATAAAGGTTAGTAAGAGGGTGTGAGAATGTGTGTGCATGAGTGTGTGTTAATGACTATGTAATGTAAAAGTGTAATTATGCATAACTATTTGTGAATACATGTGTGAATGTGTGTATATATTAAAAAGGCTGAACAATACTGATAGTGTTATCTAGGCTCTGTTATAAACAAATTTTATTTCCTTACTTTTTTATTCCATATATTCCATTTTTTTCCCTTCTATTCCATTTTTGTTTGTATTTTTCTATCTTCTGATTGGCTTGCAAAGGGACATATCATGTTTAAAATTAGGAAAAAAAATTAAAAATATTTAGAAAGAGTCAACTTGGCTATCTAAAAGGCAATATTTAATATGTCATATTAAATGACATATTAGCTCCATATTAATCTGAGCTACAGCAAATAAATTTATTTTCTTATCTCATAAAAAGAATACAATCTTGGAAACATAGCTAATTAAAACCTTTTCTAATATATTACTTTGAAAGTGTTTAGCCAGACTTTTGGGATATGTCAATATCAAGTGGCACCTAAAAAAAAAGTATGTATCATATTGAAAGATTTTTAGTTGTTCATATTATCTTGTAACTATCATTGACAATAAGTAAACAAACCAAGAAAGGCAGTTTTTTTACATTAATATAGCTGTTACTTAATTATCATGAACATCATTTTTATTCATTGCTACTATTTAATGAGCACTTACTCACACCAGGCACCGCCTTATCACTATTTGTGTATAATTTCCTATGAAGTAGCAGTTACTATCCCCATCATGATTTACAGTTGAAGAAACTTGTCCAGGGTCACAAAGCTCTATCATACAGTGCTTGAGCAAAAATTTTAACTGTTTTGTCTGATCTTAATATCCCTGCTATATTGCTGCATACTTTCACTCAATGTGATGTGCTAACAGCATTAAAATAAAAGAGAAAAAATACATTAAAACACACGTTGGTTATTTGTGCATTTTTAAGAACAGTGACTAAGAAAAAAGAATTTCCTCATTTCTTTCTTACCACAAACCACATTTTTACCAACCTTTCTGATGTAAGCAAAAAGCATTACTTAATCATTACCTCCCATACATTATACCTGGTTAGACACAACTTTGCCTATGGTCCGCTTGAATGTCCTACCAGAGCATTTCTTTTTATTTCATACATGAAGACAAATAAGGGTAATCACTACTAACAGTCTATGAAAAAATAACTCTGACATTTTATCACCACTTTAGAAGTACAGTAGATACATAGTGAAATCAATATTTTATCAAGTAATTAAGATGAAAACCAAAAATAGAATATCACTGCATTTTGCTTCTATTTCTGAATATGCTTCTCATTTTAGCTTCCTTTTTCATACTGCAAATTTTTCAGATCCAAAATCTTACCCGTAAAGATCATCTATGGCAAATAATTTTTGCCTCTGATAACTTACAATTCTTCCCAAGTCAGTGGCCAAAAGAAAATTCTTTATGGAATATGTTTATTCCATAAAGCCAAGTTTATGGAAAATGTGAACAGAGAATCCCAGATCGCCTTTATCTGCCATTACCTACTCTTACTGCCTTCTACAGAAGGACAATTCATCAGACTCCTAATATGCCTCCGTTGAAGGGATCCAATCGTTCATTTATATATTTGACAACTCAACAAACATTTCTCAGGTACCTACTATCTATCACACGCTGTTCTAGGTGCTGGCCATAAGGAAGTTTCTAAATTCAACAAGGGCTTCCAAATCACATACTTAGACATAAGACAGCATAGAGCAGATTTTTCCAAAGCCTGTTCACTGAAACACTAATCTGGAGGAGAAAATGTAAAGTGAGTAGTTGAAGCAGGGTAAAAGGGACAAGCATATCAATGGAGTTCCAGAACTATACATTTCATATTCCCTAACTAAAGAGGCACACAATGCATTCACTTTTACAGTGATGCAATGGAGACGCCTCTTTAACTTTCACCTTTTCCCAAACTCATTGAACTACGGAACCCGTGTTTAACATACTCTTTTTTTTTATTAGTAATTTATATTGGAGTATAGTTGCTTTACAATGTTGTGTTAGCCTCCACTGCACAACAAAATGAATCAGCCGTACACATACAGATATCCCCTCCCTTTTGTACTTCCCTTCCATTTAGGTCACCACAGTGCATTAGGTAGAGTTCCCTGTACTATACAGTATGTTCCCATCATTTGTCTACTTTATACATAGCATCAATAATGTATATGTGTCAATCCCAGTCTCCCAATTCCTCCCTCCCCACTCCTTTCCCCCTTGGTATCCATACATTTGTTCTGTATGTCTATGTCTCTATTTCTGCTTTGCAAATAAGATGATCTATACCATTTTTTCTAGATTCCACACATATGCATTATCATACGATATTTGCTTTTCTCTTTCTGACTTACTTCACTCTGTATGACACTCTCTAGGTCCACCCATGTCTCTACAAATGACCCAAGTTCATTCCTTTCTATGGCTGAGTAATATTCCATTGTATATCTTAATACCTTCAGAAACTCTGCTCGGCAAATCATATTTTGAGAAATGTTGGGATGTTACTTTCTCTTGTTCAAGGCCACTCATTTTAAAATTTATACCTATCTGCAAATTATAACTGCGGGCAGAACAGAGTTTGTGCTAACATCTCATTGACACATACTTTCGTACTTATTTTTCTCAGTGAGTTTCCTCTATTTCAAAAGTTAGGTCATTTGAATTTCAACAAAACTGGCTACATTAAGGTATGTAGTATTTCATGATGGTTGTGAAACTCCTATTTTAAAGGAAAATATAAAGCAATAATCCTGAAATGAAAAGAAACCTTTTTCTCTATGCCCACAATTGACTTTACAAAATAAGTAAACACTAAACTGGACACATATTTCCCAGATGCCAAGCAAAATTAAAGCATCCTGTGTTGAACTGGTGGTTGAAAAACTCTAAGATTCTTGGCCCTATGTATTCTCCAATCTAGGCAAGCATTCCATATTAAAAAAAAAACAAACAAAAAAACCTTAAGAATACAAGACAAAGACAAAACAGTAACTAAAAATTAAGTCTGACTTTGAGTCCCACTCTAATCATTTTCCTAGTTCAACATTTTTAGGTAGTCAGCCTGTGTAACCATAGTCTTTTAATGCAGAATTCTCCTTGAAATACCATTTCTAAAATATTAGAAATTTAGTGATGAAGCAAAAGGGAAGTGTTGAGAGTTACATTCTTTTGAGAGAAAGGGATGGAAAAGAGAAACAAGAAAATAATATAACTTAGGAAAATTTATCCAATATTGGTCAATAAAAAAAAAGAGCTTTACTGGATTTAGTAATTACTTCTCTACAATTCCTAAGTATTGCTATTTACTAATGGCCCCTGTCACAAAGTTTCAAAGAGAAAAAAATATTATTTTGTTTACCAACATTAAATTAACTCATCCAAAGGAAATTAAAAAGTGCTTGAATGAAAACAAAATGTTATGTGGTAAAGATTTATTTATTTATTACATTTTTAAAAATATTTAAAAGTTATATTAAAATATGATGTGTTATGTTAATGGTCTATTAAAATATATCAAACGTGAGTGGCAAATATGATTTACTTGAAAATGTTTTATGACATTATTCTATCTTCAGGTTAACACATACCAAAATTAGCCCTTAGAAGCATTTTTCTTCGTTAAATTTAATTCTTCCTTTTTCGTGTTTGTCCGATAACAAGCAAAACTTCTCTTTGATAAATGTTATCTCCATTCAAAGATAGATAATCACCTCTAAACCTTATGTGTCCATTAAAACTTCCCTTAAGAAAATACTTTCCCAAACCTACTTAAATTTATTTTTTATAGAACAATAGAAAATTCAAGCTGATTCCAAACACATTTTTCTACCTTTTTGCTAACTCTTAACCTCCTTCTGTGTAATTCTCACACCTGTGGAAATTATACAAGCTTATCATATTTCATATTTTGTTTTCTTCTACTTACAAACTATATTACATTACTTTAATATCCTCTTACAGAGATTATTTCATCCAAACTGAGCCTGAGTTTGGTTTACCTCAAGTTCAAAAAAACAACAGCAACAAAAAAAGCACACAAGGGAATATGTTAATTCTCTCAATGTCAGTTTCAAATTAAATTACATGTATGATTTCAATTAATAATATTATTTCTTAATATTATACTCTTTAGGTTATTTATGTAATGTTACCTAAGAAGATTATACATTTCCTTGCTTCTAATTTATTTACACAAAGCTTTCAACTAATTTGTTTTCCTTTTCTCACTTAAATCTCCAGTTTTCCTCTATATTCTCCTTAGAGTTGGATAAATAACTCAGATTTTTGGTTACAGAATCCCATATTTGCAAAAGTAGGTTAATTCACGTGAGGAGACAAGTATATAAAATAATGTAAAAATTTCAAAATAGCAACCAGGCATTTTCATATATTGACTGTGGGAGAGTAACTGGTATATCCCTTCCTAAAAGTCAGTGTGACATTATCTATCAAAAATTAGAATGAGGAAGCCCTTCAAACCAGTATTTTCATTTCAAGGAATGAAGACTAAAGAAAAACTTGCACATTTACATAAACATACATGTCCAAAAATACACATCGCAACATTGGATATATAGTATGCAGTTCATACTTAAGTCCAAACCTGAATTCTTGATTTCCACTCCCAATTCTGTTCTAACCCAGTCTTCCACATTAGAGTAAATGGCTCCAGTTGGTCAAACCAAATATGAAGGAGTCACCCCTTCTTCACAATCAATCCACTAGAAAGACCCATCTCTTTTTCCTTTAAAATACATTGAAACCCAAAGTGGACAGAAGGAAAGAAATCATAAAGATCAGAGCAGAAATAAATGAAATAGAAACAAAGAAAACAATAGCAAAGATCAGTAAAACGAAAAGCTGGTTCATTGAGAAGATAAACAAAATTGATAAACCATTAGCCAGACTCATGAAGAAAAAGAGGGCGAGAACTCAAATCAATACAATTAGAAATGAAAAAGGAGAAGTTACAACAGACACCGCAGAAATACAAAGCATCCTAAGAGACTACTACAAGCAACTCTATGTCAAGAAAATGGACAACCTGGAAGAAATGGACAAATTCTTAGAAAGGTATAACCTTCCAAGACTGAACCAGGAAGAAATAGAAAATATGAACACACCCATCAAAAGTAATGAAATTGAAACTGTGATTAAAAATCTTCCAACAAACAAAAGTCCAGGACCAGATGGTTTCACAGGCGAATTCTATCGAACATTTAGAGAAGAGCTAACACCCATCTTTCTCAAACTCTTCCAAAAACTTGCAGAGGAAGGAAAACTCACAAACTCATGCTATGAGGCCACCATCACCCTGATACCAAAACCAGAAAAAGATACTACAAAAAAAGAAAATTACAGACCAATATCACTGATGAATATAGACGCAAAAATCCTCAACAAAATACTAGCAAACAGAATACAACAACACATTAAAAGGATTATACACCATGATCAAGTGGGATTTATCCCAGGGACGAAAGGATTCTTCAATATACGCAAATCAATCAATGTGATACACCATATTAACAAATTGAAGAATAAAAACCATATGATCATCTCAATAGATGCAGAAAAAGCTTCTGAAAAAATTCAACACCCATTTATGATAAAAACTCTCCAGAAAGTGGGCATAGAGGGAACCCACTTCAACATAATAATGGCCATATACGACAAACCCACAGCCAACATCATTCTCAATGGTGAAAAAGAGAAAGCATTTCCTCTAAGATCAGGAACAAGACAAGGATGTCCACTCTCACCACTATTATTCAACATAGATTAAGAAAACACTCCCATTTACCACTGCAACAAAAAGAATAAATACCTAGGAATAAACCTACCTTGGGAGACAAAAGACCTGTATGCAGAAAACTATAAGACACTGATGAAAGAAATTAAAGATGATACCAACAGATGGAGAGATATACCATGTTCTTGGATTGGAAGAATCAATATTGTGAAAAAGACTATAATACCCAAAGCAATCTACAGATTCAGTGCAATCCCTATCAAATTACCAATGGCATTTTTTACAGAACTAGAACAAACAATCTTAAAATTTGTATGGAGACACAAAAGATGCCAAATAGCCAAAGCAGTCTTGAGGGAAAAAAATGGAGCTGGAGGAATCAGACTCCCTGACTTCAGACTATACTACAAAGCTACAGTAATGAAGACAATATGGTACTGGCACAAAAACAGAAATATAGATCAATGGAACAGGATAGAAAGTCCAGAGATAAAGCCACGCACCTATGGTCAACTAATCTATGACAAAGGAGGCAAGGATATATAATGGAGAAAAGACAGCCTCTTCAATAAGTGGTGCTGGGAAAACTGGACAGCTACATGTAAAAGTATGAGATTAGAACACTCCCTAACACCATACACAAAAATAAGCTTAAAATGGATTAGAGACCTAAATGTAAGACCAGACACTATAAAACTCTTACAGGAAAACATAGGAAGAACACTCTTTGACATAAATCACAGCAAGGTATTTTTTGATCCACCTCCTAGAGTAATGGAAATAAAAACAAAAATAAACAAATGGGACCTAATGAAACTTCAAAGCTTTTGCACAGTAAAGGAAACCATTAACAAGACGAAAAGACAACCCTCAGAATGGGAGAAAATATTTGCAAACGAATCATCGGACAAAGGATTAATCTCCAAAATATATAAACAGCTCATGCAGTTCAATATTAAAAAAGCAAACAACCCAATCCAAGAATGGACAGAAGACCTAAATAGACATTTCTCCAAAGAAGACATACAGATGACCAAGAAGCACATGAAAAGCTGCTCAACAACACTAATTATTAGCAAAATGAAAATCAAAACTACAATGAGGTGTCACCTCACACCAGTTAGAATGGGCATGATCAGAAAATCTACAAACAACAAATGCTGGAGAGGGTGTGGAGAAAAGGGAACCCTCTTGCACTGTTGGTGGGAATGTAAACTGAGACAGCCCCTATGGAGAACAGTATGGAGGTTCCTTAAAGAACTACAGATAGAACTACCATACAACCCAGCAATCCCACTACTGGGCATATACCTAGAGAAAACCATAATTCAAGAAGACACAGGCACTCCAATGTTCATTGCAGTACTATTTACAATAGCCAGGTCATGGAAGCAACCTAAATGCCCATCGATAGATGAATGGATAAAGAAGATGTGGTACATATATACAATGGAATATTACTCAGCCATAAAAAGGAACGAAATTGGGTCATTTGTAGAGACGTAGATGGATCTAGAGACTGTTGTACAGAGTGAAGTAGTCAGAAGGAGAAAATCAAATATCGTATATTAACGCATATATGTGGAAGCTAGAAAATGGTACAGATGAACCGGTTTGCAGGGCAGAAATTGAGACACAGATATAGAGAACAAACGTATGGCCACCGAGGGGGGTGGTGGTGTGGTGGTGTGCTGAATTGGGAGATTGGGATTGATATGTATACACTGATGTGTATTGTATAAATGGATGACTAATAAGAAAAACAATAAATAAATAAACATTAAAAAATAAAAAATAAAATACACTGAAAATCAATCACTCCTCTAGATCTCTACTGCTACCAACCCCATCCCAACCACCCTTATTGCTCACCTGAACTAAAATAAAAACCTCCTGGGTGATTTCCTCCCATCTACTCTTGTCCCTCAGAACAATAGAAGCCAAATGATCAATTAAAAACATAAATAAGATCATGTACCTCCCTGTGTAAAACTCTCTCATGAATTCCCATTGCACTTGAAGGAAAATCCAAATGCCTCACACTGGGGTCTACCTGACTCTCAAATTCATCTCATGCCACATTCTCCCTCGCTTTGATCATGCTGGCCAAAACTGACAATTCCTAAAACCAGCCAAGCTGTTTCCTGCTCCAAAGTCCGTGATCATTTTTTCTCCTGCCTGGATATCATCTTCCTTGGCTGGGTCCTCATTAACCAGTTTCAATCACAATAGACTTTCCTTGCCCACAAATTTTCCCTTTTGTACACTATTACTTCACACTATTTGTTCTGTTATACACTCACCTCAATCTTCAGTTATCTTGTTTGTTTATTTTGTATTTCCTCCCACTAGTATATAAAATCCTGAGGGCATGAAACAGTTTCACTGCTATTATTTCAGCATCATGTATAGTCCATATCAATAAATATTCCTCATAGGAATGGCAGAATAATGTAAGGGCAACCTGAGTTTTTGCTTTTATTTGCCACAGATAAACTATTATTTAAATTATGAGTCTTAGAGTAAAACTTTTACAGATCAGCCAATTCCTCTACCTAATCTACCTCAACTAAAATAATGAAAAATATCAATATGAATTTGGTGAAAACTTGCACAATATACAATAATGTACTAAAAGTTTATAACCTGGCTTCAGCAACCTTCTTGGCTTCATCTCTGGCCACAAACACACCTTAATTTGTGGCCATTTCTCTTTAGTAAATATAACTTATTCAGACTGGCTGCAACTCAACACATGTATGGCAAGAGAAGAAGCTAAGAAGACGGCTGAGGACAAATCAGGCTTTTGCACTGGACTAGGTGTTTATGTTTTAGTTTAGAGAGTCAAAGAGTTTTTTAACAAAGTCTGTATACTTTAAGAACAAACAGGGCATCTGATCAACTGGAAAAATGAGGGATTAGGGCTTCCCTGGTGGCGCAGTGGTTGAGAGTCCGCCTGCCGATGCAGGGGACACGGGTTCGTGCCCCGGTCCGGGAAGATCCCACATGCCGCGGAGTGGCTGCGCCCATGAGCCATGGCCACAGAGCCTGCAGGCTCCGCAACGGGAGAGGCCACAACAGTGAGAGGCCCGCGTACCGCAAAAAAAAAAAAAAAAAAATGAGGGATTAGATTCAGTACAAAGAAAGATCAACACCTAAATACTATAGACACAATAATATTTTTGCTATCATAGAATCAGTTTCATATTTCTTATGTGACAGACTAAAATTAGCTTTTTCCTTTCCTCTTTGAAATTAGGATTTCAAAGGTATTATACTAAAGTCTACATGTGTTTTTCCCAAATCTACCCCCAGAGAAAGTATGTGAAGTTGGCCTGATAAAATCCTGTGGAATCTTAGTTAGTATACTAGAACCTAGTAACTGTTCTTTCTACTGATAACACATTCACCTTATCCAATTCATTCCAAACTCTATCACATTTTAAAAACATCCTCTCTTGGTCCATATGCTTGCATATGCTATTTTTATTTCCAAAATGAAGTCTGCTTTCTAAATAAGTGCACCCCTAAAACGCTGCAAGATATATACTTTGTTATTGAAAATATTTTCCCATTTGTTGTCATTCTATAATTGGGAAATAGATTTTGGGAAATGTTAACACTTAATATGAATTTTCAAAATTAATACAAATATAACAATCTTAACTTTTTAAAAATAATGCCTATTGTGCAGGAGGCCCCAGTTCTCCCTTCTTCTTACTATAAGCCTTTTCTTCACTTACCTAACCTATCAAAACTTCAGATTTTGTAGCCCTCTGATTTTATTTCAATACTTGCTATTAAAAGTCTCAGGAAGGACAAAAAACGTTAAGGTCTACTTTCATTAGCACATTTCTTGGGCTCTACCATAATTGTTTTTCCATTAAAAAGGATTATTTGGAGAAAAAAAAGGGAAGAAATATAAATAATCAAACTTCCTTTCTGAGCCTTTAAATAATGTACTGACCAGAGCAACACTTTAGGTAACTCATGAAGTTCTGTGTCTCTAAACTAGAGTCAAAAGTAAAGCTAGTTTCAGTTCTCAGGAAAAGCCCCACTCCTACAAGTTTTACCTCTCTTTCTCAAATCAGGAGTCAACATGTCCAGGGTGCAGAGCTATAAGCACAGCAAATAAAACCATAAAGGGAAAAACTAGATCTTAGAACCCCAGTGAAGTCACACCACCTGCAAACCAAAACAAGTCATGTCTTTTCTGAGGAAGATTGTGTATAATATGGGGAATGAGTATTAGAGGATTAAAAACTTGGAGAACCACTGAAGGGATGAATAATGCGCAATCTGTCTCAGGAATCTCCTAACACAATTCACATCATAACAAAGCAGTAAGCAGTGGAAGAGACTAGCCCTTACCCTATTTACCCATACAAGTGAGCTGCAATATAGAGTTGCAGTATAACACAGTTTCATACTACGTCTTAAAATAAGCAAAACACAACAGAAACTTACCTTCAAAAAGGGACCCAAATTGGTATTTTCCACTAAAAAATTTTGGCAATGAATATACAAGTGCTCCCAATCCTATCATAAAGGATGCAAATGCAAGCCATCTTGGTTTGTGTCCTCTTTCACCAATGAATGATACAAATAAAGACAACAAACAGAATGCGATATCATAGCTTGATGATATCAAGCCTGTCAGGGAACTCTTCAATTCATAGCGCTTCTCAATAGTGGAAATGCTAATATTTACTAGGCCATTTACCACCATACCTAAAAGAGAGAAGAGGAAATTTAAGTGCATTATTACAACTTTACCATATAGATTATGATTATTAATGACATACTAAAATTTGATTGTTTCTTTTGATATTTTTAAATGTACCAATTTTAAAAATCTCAAAGTTTCAAAGCTAAGCAAGCCAAACATATTTCCTTTACAAATCAGCTCGCTTTTAAATTATACACTTGTGAATTTTCAGATGTTAAATAAAATTGATGCTTATCACATACTGAATTATAACTAACTTCATTTTTCTTTAAATGACATAAAGACCGGTAAAGTCTCATGAGGCTGGTTTGCTAGAGAGTTCCAGGTGTAGCATAGTCCCATGGACCTCGCTTGGAAGAGTACAAAATGTAGAGGTGATTGAGAGTTCAAATACTAAAACTGCTCAAATTACTCAATCTTTAAACATATTTATAACATGAGATCCTTGACTTAGTCTTAAGAAAGGTGAAATTGAGTTCTCAAACCTCTATTTTCTTCTAGCACTCTTTAAAGTTATCATTTAAAAGTTCCTGGAGCAAAAATAACAAACTGAAAGTCTTATTTTCACCACTGGCATTCTAAATAAAAGGCAAAGTAACAGAAAAAAGCAAAATAAAAAAACATTATACTTCATCTGCTCATTATAACCATGATGAAGGAGTACAAGATAAACAAGGAAAAGCTGAAAATCCAATTTGACTGACAACGAAAATGTCCTGTTTGGATATAGATTAAATATACAGAAGTTTAAATATTACTATAAAGTGAAAATAAAAAGCATCTGATCAAATTACAAAGTTTTTAACTGATTATTCCTTTTGCTTAAGAGGCTGCCATGAATTGTTTTCATTAATTAATTAACAGAAAGAGTATATCCAAGTCATGACCTCTATAATCTCTTCAAATTTTGCTTTATCAAGACTGTAACTAGGAATGTATTTCAAGAAAATTTATATAAGCTTTAAAAGTCCTAACATGATTTTTACTTTTATGCCAGTTTAATAAATCTATAAGCCAATTTATAATTCTTAATGTTTTAAGAAAAAATTTCTAAGGTACCTAGGAATGACACATTTATAAGGAGATAAGCTTGTCTGAGAATTTGAAAATTTCCCATCTAAAATCAACTTTCCGACACCCTTGCCATACTGATTAAAAGTCAGTCATTAGAACTCACTGTTTTTATGGTAAAAAATTTTCTAAGAAAGCAAATTTGCAAACTCTTGTGGAAATATAGCACTTTAAGCCTATGATCCCAATGTGAATTCTATGCTACACAAGTTCCAAGAATTTTGCTTTTAAAAAAAAGAAATTTCATGAAACATTGCATACTATGTCTATTGTAAATGCATGAAGCAATGAGGTTCATTAGGAAATTAAGTGCTAAGAGAAATCCTGTTTATCTTTGAGAAGTGCTGGGTTAAGTAAACTCACTTGACAAGTTTTGGGTCTTTTTACCAATTAATCACCTATTACTATATCATGGAAATGGTCTTCCCAAGGATCTTGTTTGAAAAACAGAATAATAATCTTTTCACTCATTCAGACTTAAACCCAAATAAGAACTTACTGGGTCACTTTCATCACAGATTATACTTCTGAAATTGGAGATTTCTAGGTAGAGTAGCTCCAGGCTAAACTTGACACATTTCTCTAAGAATTTCAATTATATTCAATAATAATTTTAAACAATATTTTATATTAAATGTAAAATGATATATTCTGGAATAATATTGAAATTTCAAAATACGTTTAAGGTAATACACAAGACAAGGAATTTTTTACTTGTGCCCAATTTCTTTGAACTTTGCATTCCCTTGACACTAAGATGCTTCACAATCACTGATTTTGGACAACTGAGATCAAGATGTTGAGAGGCGGCCAACTTTGGTGGGGACAAGAAAGGTGGAAAAGGAAGTAACTCTTTAGCACAAAACTGTCCCTAGTAGAAGAGCTTCAGACTCACACTCAACAAATATTTACTCAGCACCTAACCTGTGCAAGGGTCACTGAGTTGCTTTAAGACAGTGGAGCAGGAATAAGAACAGGAAGAATATATTTAGATATAGTCTTCTGTTAATCTTAAAAAAGAGCAATTTCAACCCACCTCCTCCCCCCATTTTTTTTTTTGGATTAGATTTCTTTCAGTCAGTCCTTGATTGCCTCTTTACAAAATATTTTTAAACTATGACTCAAGTGACCAAAAAATATCTACATACTATCAAATTCTAGCTAACCATCAGCATGTCCTTGAAGATGCTGCACTTTAATGCCCCCCTCCTTAATTTGTCGCCTTAGTGTAACTTCCCATTTCTTTCATTCCCTGTATGCTTTCTTTCAGGAGAGTCATAGTCCCTCTGCCCTTCTACTCACTCCTCCAAATCAGGCTTAGATTGCAGACTCCTGAGGGTATAAACCTGGACTTTATCAGTAACTCCCAAGAGAATATAAAAGAGCTCCTTGAACAAACAACCTTACCAGTTAACAACGCCTGAAGCCTTTGCGGATTTACTCACTGGGCTCCACGTGTGCATCCAATACACTCAAACTATACTCACAAAACACGAATGCCTAGATCTAACCGATACCATATATTTTCAGCAAGTTTCTCCTTCGAGAACCACCCTACCTCAACTGCAAAGTTATTAATTCTTCTCTTCCAGAAACAACGTAAAAAAAAATCCTTTCAATAAGGGGATTTAGCAAAATGTATGTTTTTGTAACGTACAGTGGATCTCCCCCGCCCCACCCCCCAGCAAAAGGTTCCCGAAGAAAGGCTCCACTCATCTTCTTTGTAGGAATCGAATCTTCTAGACTGAGGTAGAACACTAAAGAGAAAAAGCTTGCATGACCAGTTTTAAATGTTTCCATAAAAGAGAAGCTAAAATGTAGATGCCTGAACCTCATTGGTTGACGTCGGCGCGAGCGCTTCCAAGTCCCAAGCCTGGGGCCACCTAGCTCGGCGCGTCGACCCCTCGGGCTCGCGGCGCATCTGCCGTCTCCTCCCCGCCGGCCCTCCGCGCCACCCTCGCCCCGCGCAGGCCCACCGCCCTCTCGAGCCGGCTCTGGACCTTACCTTGCGTGAGGGCCAAAAGGCAGTAGTGAAACAGAAAGCCCTGGGGCGTGTTGCAGCACTGGAGACACTGGGGTTGGAAGTTGCCCCACCCGCAGGGCCCCTCCTCATACTCTGACAGTGACTCTGGCCCGGACCGCTCCTGGGAGCCAGGAGGAGTTACTGAAGAAAGAGGTGGCTCCGGGGACTTCTGGGGCTCCTGAGGCTCCTGCGGCTGCGAACCCTCTCTCAGCGGATTGGTGGACAAGACAGAGACCTCGACGGAACAGGGCAATGGACACAAACGGCGCGGGCTGTCTGGACTGGAGGCGACGAAAGCCGGGTTCCTGATGCCTTTGCAGCCCTTCATGATCAGGGTGGGTTCTCCCGACTCCCGTGCGTCGGGAGCCGCAAAAAGCTAGGTCCCGCTCTGGCTCCTCCTCCGGGCAGGTGGCAGCGCCCCCGTGCGGGAAGAGTTCCCGCCTACCGGGCGTCCGTCGGCAAGGGCTCTCGCCGCCGCCGGGACACTCCTCCGCCAACTCGCGGCCGCCTGCGGCGCAGAACGCGGGCCTCTGGCCCCGCGGTTGTGCAGTTGGCGCTCCGCCGCGCCTCACCTGTCGCGTGGGCGTGCGGCCCCGCCGCCGCCACGGGAAGGGAAGAGGGCCCTCAGCCCACCTCGCTGCTTCCCAGAGCCCAGGGACTGAGAGCCAAATAAAGGCTGTGAGAGTCTCCTGGCCCTAAAGTTCCCCCAGGGTGCTGCCAGGAAGGCTGTAAACACAGTTGCATCAGGATATCGTTCAAGAAAGTATCTGGCGGTTTTCTTCCCTTGCTGCTTACCAAACCAGGCTAGGTCTGGACTCCAAGAATCAAGCAGCCGCAGGTACAATACTTTGGATTCCATGAGCCACGTGGTAAGACTTTCACCTGGAACCCTCCCTAGAAACGAAATCCCCACCCGCCCTTCAACACTGCAGCCATTAGCATCACGACAGAACCCCTTGTTTTAGCTTTCACTTCCCCCAAACTGAAGGAATAGGAACTCAGAAACTTTAAAGCCGTATATATAATATTCTTTCTGCTGTACATTGCCTATCTTAAGATTAACAATAGTGATAGTCATGTAAATAATTTCTACCTGTGGAATAAATAAGAAAAACACTTTGAAGAACTGAAACCATTATGCTAATTGTAGTTACAATTCATTCATTCATCCTTTCATTCATTCATCAAAGCATATTTATTTCCTGAGTGCCGAACACTGTTCTAAGTTCTGGGGGTACAATAGTGCACAAAAACTGACAAACACTCCTACCCTTATGGTACTTTCATTCTAATGGGAGACAGAAAATAAGTAATAAATATGTAGTACATCTCTACAAATGCTATGGAGAAAAGTAAAGCAAGGACAGGCTGGAAAGTGTGCGTGTGTGTTAGGGGAAGGGGGAGAATTTGATGCAATATCTTAAAGAGGGTGGTCAGGGAAGGCCTCGCTGAGAAGGTGATATTTGAGCAAAGAACTGAAGAAAGTTAAGGGAGGGAGCCTGGTATATTGGGGAAGTAGTGTGACTGCGGTGGAATGAGATGGTTGGAGAGCAGTGGGAGTTGAAGGCAGGTAAAGGGGTGCAGGTGGGGTGAGGGAGAAGTGATTGGGGCCAGACCCTGTAGGCTATTATAAGGACTTTAGCTTTTATTGTGATTAAAATAGGAAGGTTTGGAGCTAAGGAGTGACATGATCATGGTATGCTTAGATTTTCAAAGGACTCATTCTCTGTCCCCTTGTAAAGATACACTAATACATCCCAAAGTAATATATTTTAAACAGAGACATTTTTAAAACTATATATTACAGTCTTGGAATGTTTATCTTTCCCTAAATGAACTATTGATTCCAATAAGGAACATAATATAAACCACAAATATTTTCTTTTTGCTATGTAATCAGGACTACATACACAAAGCTGTTATGCTTCATAAGACTGCAGATTGTTAAGGAACCTACTTCCTCAAATCTAATTGTTGGCTGTAAAACTTCTCAAAGATATGTCTGAACTACCTTTAGCAAAGTTAATAGAGGTCTCAGATATTACTGGATACTATGATATTTTCAGCACGTTAGTACTATTATTCATTTATAAGGGTCCTTTCATCGAAAGTTAGAGTACTTCACTAAATATTAATTAATCATGCTATCAAGTTCTAGAGATAGTTTTCTAGTCTTCCTATCTGCATTTAACACCTGGCTGGTTGCCTGGCCAAGAAGCTACTTCTAGATTCAGTGCTGATACCTCTCAAATAGCAATGATTTGGCAGCATATGATGGTCATATCCAAGTGTAGCCTTAAACCCAGAGAAGAGAGTATGGTGATGGAAAGTTTACCTCTCATCCTGAAACAAGATGTTTTTATTTATAACTGTAGACAGTAGGCTCACTTAAAGTGGCCTAGAGGAATGTTTTCCAAACACTATTACCTTTTAATGAAATAAAGTAGAATTCAGAAGAAAAAAAATACACAGTGCATGACATAGTACATTTTCACAAGTACTATTTTGTGAAAATTTTGTTTCACTTATATACACCTATTTTACTGAGTTGAGGATTAAGATATAAAACATTTATCTTATTTTGAACAGACATACATTCTGTTTTTTATTCCCTCACAGTCAAAAAAGGTCTAGACTGGCCTAGAACCTAAGGAAAGAGCAGAAGTAGGAGCTAACATTTTTTAAATGTCTGCTATATATCCCATTATTAATCCTTACAAGAGCAGTATCTATTAACATCTTCATTTTACATATTAAAGAAACTACATTCCAGAGAGGATTAGCAACTCTTCCAATGTCATATAGCTAATAAGTAGCCAACCTTATTAAGGATTTGAACTTAGTTCTCTCGGTTAGGTATCTTCCCTGGACTTTGCATTTTCTCTCTTATAATTGTTACAGCCTGTCTTTGTGGTTAGGATTATTGCATAGCAATTCTGAGAGATCAAAACTCCTATTTATCTCGTATTGATGAGATTTAGAAGACTAATGCTGCTCTGAATTCCCCAGATTTGGCAGATATTCAAATTAGGCTTGGTATGTAATCCTCCTAGGCCTTCTACCGAAAAAAGTTTCGACAAAAATAAACTTACAGTGGTGTTTAAATGTGTAAATAGATATGATCACCATTTTATCTATGAAACATGAATTAATTTAACCAATCAGCAAAGTTTGCTTTGTTGAGATGTAAATAGATTCATGGTTTAAGACTATTTTGCAGCTTTGAATGAACAAATTCAAACTATCAAAATCAAAGTAGCATAATCTTTATGCACTTAAATCCATAGTGTCTAAGGAGAAATCTCCACTGTTGCAGTGAGGAAGAGTAGAATTTTGTTGAAAGATTAGCAAAAGCGCTATTGCTTCGTGCTGAGTACTTCTTGGTCTTCATGAAATAGTTATCAGCACTACTTTCCTGTTCCCTTAAGTTCAGGTTTACAACAAAGAAAACAAAACAAATTCATGGATTTTGTCTGTGATAATTCTGTGGAAAATTGTCATTTAAAAATTCTTTGTTCAACCTAGCGTAAATCTAATGAGCATAGTCAAAATACCATCTTAAGTTTCAGGAAGTAATTAATAAATTGCTATGCTTTTAGCAAATTTCATTTGCTATATTTTTAAACTGTGGAGAATGGGAGAAAGAATAGTATCCAGATTTTAAAGTAGAATTCCACCAATGTACACAGAAGCAGATGTCCCTGCCTATGGGTTTCATTTTCTGGGATGTGCAGCAGGTCTTCCCTATCAGGAACTGGATGAACCTAGGTAAAGTGGCTTAATGACAGAAGCTTCCAAGACTATCCCACCAACTCCCCTTGCTCTGATTCCATGCTGAAAAGCATTCTAAGGATTATATTTTTGCCTTCCAAGTAGGTATGCCTATAGGGTGAAAATGTACTTATATGCCTATTTGAGTATTTTATCATATTCTTTTCTGTTTGCTCTTAATTCCTTATTAGTTCCCTTCCAGTTTCAGACTGCTGTGAAATCTTTAGCAGTATAACACTATGAGGCTCATAGAATATTAAAATTGGAGCGATCTTGAGGAAGGCTGAATGGAAAGATGGTCAAACGCAGATATTTTCGAGATAATTTAAAATTTCAGCATTCATATACACAATATT
This sequence comes from Tursiops truncatus, assembly GCF_011762595.2. NCBI lineage: Eukaryota > Metazoa > Chordata > Mammalia > Artiodactyla > Delphinidae > Tursiops > Tursiops truncatus. The sequence continues at coordinate 82,491,091 of NC_047036.1, forward strand.
ATATATAAAATGGATAACTAATAAGGACCTACTGTATAGTCCAGGAACCCTTCTCAATACTCTGTAATGACCTATATGGGAAAAGAGTAGATAGATATATATATATATAGATATATATATATATATATATATATGTATAACTGTACAGCAGAACCTAACACAACATTATAAATCAACTATACTCCAATAAAAATTTTTTTAAAAGAAAAAAACAAAGCAAGGCAAAACAGAAGGAAGCAACACCAGAAAAAAAAATTTTTTAAATCCCAACATTAGGAGAGGACTGGGGTTGGCGGCGTGAACACAGCCTGCAGGGGGTTAGTGCACTACGGCTGGCCGGGAGGGAGTCCGGGGAAAAGTCTGGACCTGCCGAAGAGGCAAGAGACTTTTTCTTCCCTCTTTGTTTCCTGGTGCGCGAGGACCAAGAAGGGACTAAGACATTTAGAGAGGAGCTAACACCCATCCTTCTCAAACTCTTCCAAAATATAGCAGAGGGAGGAACACTCCCAAACTCATTCTATGAGGCCATCATCACCCTGATACCAAAACCAGACAAAGATGTCACAAAGAAAGAAAACTACAGGCCAATATCACTGATGAACATAGATGCAAAAATCCTCAACAAAATACTAGCAAACAGAATCCAACAACACATTAAAAGGATCATACACCATGATCAAGTGGGGTTTATCCCAGGAATGCAAGGATTCTTCAATATATGCAAATCAATCAACATGATACACCATATTAAGAAACTGAAGGACAAAAACCATATGATCACCTCAGTAGATGCAGAGAAAGCTTTCAACAAAATTCAACACCCATTTATGATTAAAAACCCTGCAGAAGGTAGGCATAGAGGGAACTTTCCTCAACATAATAAAGGCCATATATGACAGACCCACAGCCAACATCATCCTCAATGGTGAAAAACTGAAAGCATTTCCTCTAAGATCAGGAACAAGACAAGGTTGCCCACTCTCACCACTCTTATTCAACATAGTTTTGGAAGTTTTAGCCACAGCAATCAGAGAAGAAAAGGAAATAAAAGGAATCCAAATCAGAAAAGAAGAAGTAAACCTGTCACTGTTTGCAGATGACATGATACTATACATAGAGAATCCTAAAGATGCTACCAGAAAACTACTAGAGCTAATCAATGAATTTGTTAAGTAGCAGGATACAAAATTAATGCACAGAAATCTCTGGCATTCCTATACACTAATGATGAAAAATCTGAAAGTGAAATCAAGAAAACTCTCCTATTTACCATTGCAACAAAAAGAACAAAATATCTAGGAATAAACCTACCTAAGGAGACAAAAGACCTGTATGCATAAAATTATAAGACACTGATGAAAGAAATTAAAGATGATACAAATAGATGGAGAGATATACCATGTTCTTGGATTGGAAGAATCAACATTGTGAAAATGACTCTACTACCCAAAGCAATCTACAGATTCAATGCAATCCCTATCAGACTACCACTGGCATTTTTCACAGAACTAGAGCAAAAAATTTCACAATTTGTATGGAAACACAAAAGACCCCGAATAGGCAAAGCAATCTTGAGAACGAAAATGGAGCTGGAGGAGTCAGGCTCCCTGACTTCAGACTATACTACAAAGATACAATAATCAAGACAGTATGGTACTGGCATAAAAACAGAAATATAGATCAATGGAACAGGTCAGAAAGCCCAGAGATAAATCCATGCACATATGGTCACCTTATCTTTGATAAAGGGGGCAGGTATGTACAGTGGAGAAAGGACAGCCTCTTCAATAAGTGGTGCTGGGAAAACTGGACAGGTACATGTAAAAGTATGAGATTAGAACACTCCCTAACACCATACACACAAATAATCTCAAGATAGATTAAGGACCTAAATGTAAGGCCAGAAACTATCAAACTCTTAGAGGAAAACATAGGCAGAACACTCTATGACGTAAATCACAGCAAGATCGTTTTTGACCCACCTCCTAGAGAAATGGAAATAAAAACAAAAATAAACAAATGGGACCTAATGAAACTTCAAAGCTTTTGCACAGCAAAGGAAACCATAAAGAAGACCAAAAGAGAACCCTCAGAATGGGACAAAATATTTGCAGATGAAGCAAGTGACAAGGGATTAATCTCCAATATTTACAAGCAGCTCATGCAGCTCTATAACAAAAAAATAAACAACCCAATCCAAAAATGGGCAGAAGACCTGAATAGGCATTTCTCCAAAGAAGATATACAGATTGCCAACAAACACATGAAAGAATGCTCAACATCATTAATCATTAGAGAAATGCAAATCAAAACTACAATGAGATGTCATCTCACACCGGTCAGAATGGCCATCATCAAAAAGTCTAGAAACAATAAATGCTGGAGAGGGTGTCCAGAAAAGGGAACACTCTTGCACTGCTGGTGGGAATGTGAATTGGTACAGCCACTATGGAGAACAGTATGGAGGTTCGTTAAAAAACTACAAATAGAACTACCATATGACCAACCAATCCCACTACTGGACATATACCCTGAGAAAACCATAATTCTAAAAGAGTTATGTACCAAAATGTTCATTTCAGCTCTATTTACAATAGCCTGGACATGGAAACAACCTAAGTGTCCATCATCAGATGAATGGATAAAGAAGATGTGGCACATATATACAATGGAATATTACTCAGCCATAAAAAGAAACGAAATTGAGTTATTTGTAGTGAGGTGGATGGACCTAGAGTCTGTCATACAGAGTGCAGTAAGTCAGAAAGAGAAAGACAAATACCATATGCTAACACAAATATATGGAATCTATAAAAAAGAAAATGTCATGAAGAACCTAGGGGTAAGACAGGAATAAAGACACAGACCTACTAGAGAATGGACTTGAGGATATGGGGAGGGGGAAGGGTAAGCTGTGACAAAGCAAGAGAGAGGAATGGACATATATACACTAACAAACGTAAAATAGATAGCTAGTGGGAAGCAGTCACATAGCACAAGGAGATCAGCTCAGTGCTTTGTGATAACCTAGATGGGTGGGATAGGGAGATAGATGGGTGGGAGGGAGGGAGATGCAAGAGGGAAGAGATATGGGAACATATGTATATGTATAACTATTCACTTTGTTATGAAGCAGAAACTAACACACCATTGTAAAGCAATTATACTCCAATAAAGATGTAAAAAAAAAAAAGGCACGGATGGTAGGTGCTACTAATGAGAACAAAGCAAGAACCGAGGCATTGAAAAACAAAAAATCCCAACATTAAACATTTATTAACACCACTAGATCTTATATTAACTAAATAAATGCAGAAAAGCAATGAAGCAATCTAAGTGATCTTCCTAGTATTCTTCACTTTAAATGCTCTAGAAATTGTATAATTAAAAATCACAAATTATAGGGACTTCCCCGGTGGCACAGTGGATAAGATTCTGCTCCCAGTGCAGGGGATCCGGGTTTGATCCCTGGTCAGGGAACTAGATCCCACATGCATGCATCAACTAAGAGTTCGCATGCCACAGCTACGGAGTCCGCCTGCTGCAACTAAGCAGCCCACGTGATGCAACTAAGGAGCTGGCAAGCCACAACTAAGGAGCTTCCCTGCAGCAAACAAGACCTGGCACAACCAAACAAAAATAAATAAATAAATACTTTAAAAAAACACAAATTATATGTTAAGAAAAAATTTAATGCTGACTAGATTTTTTTTTTTTTTTTCGCGGTACGCAGGCCTCTCACTGTTGTGGCCTCTCCCGTTGCAGACCACAGGCTCTGGATGCACAGGCTCAGCAGCCATGGCTCATGGGCCCAGCTGCTCCATGGCATGTGGGATCTTCCCGGATCGGGGCACGAACCCATGTCCCCTGCATCGGCAGGCGGACTCTCAACCACTGCGCCACCAGGGAAGCCCCTAGATTTTTTTAATACTGCTTTGAATTGCAGTTTCACAGAAAAAATATATTTATATTTAGGAGAAATGCACCTACATTTTTCTTTTAGTAATACTAAGCATAAATCATTAAGAGATACATCCATAAACATGACTGATCATAATTTTTAAAAAGAAAATATGTAAACATTTAATACAATAATCCCATGAGAAAGCAAACTCAGTAGGAAGTGAAAAATGAATGACTAGTATAATATTTACTATATAGTACCAAGTTAAGCTTTTCACTAAGTGATTGTTATTATAATTCACTCAAAACACTATGAACTTTATAAAAGCATACTTATGATCAAATATCACAACAGTAGATATAGTGAAGAAAGCATAATTGGATTTATATATCAAGAAATGCTTTAAACTAGAAGAAATTAACCTACTGTAAATTAGTAATTAGGATATTATTTCTAAAACATATTTCTTTTCTACTTGAGGTCTGATTTTGATGCCTGGAAACAGTCTTCAACATGCTATGATTCTATAGGATATACACAATCACAATGTCATAATCATAACAAAATGCCACCTTACTGAATAGAGAAATAGCCATCCTGCCACTCTTGATAGTCCCATCACATCCACAATTTAACCACTATCCATTTCTTAACAAAGGAAAGGAGATAATGAAGGTTACTAAAATTTAGATTTATAAAACTATACAAGACCGATTTCATTTGTTCCAGCAGTCTGCTTCTAGCAAGATTAATGTCAAATACACCCAAAAACTCAATGCAGTCAGAAGCAGAAAATAGGCCAATAACAGATAAAGCGATAGCAATGAGTGAGGAATTTTCATAAATTCTTTCACAATAATCTTTTCACAATTTCCTGGGAGTTGGGAGAAGTCTGGTGTGAGGCTGAGGGAGCTATCAGGCTGCTATTAATTAGCAAAATAATTTACTTGTAAATAAGAGCTTTAATGAACAAAGCTCAAGTCTACTGACATAGGTAAAACAAAACAAAACGTTTACATTTCTACTTTACAACTTGTGAAAGCTCTCAGCGTATGCTCCTATAGGACAAAGACAAATGTTTTATACTCTACAAGAGAGATATGAAAATAGAGAATTGCTTAAGTGAGTATCAGAGAAAATTCACAGAATCAACTGTCTATTCTTTGATGAAGAGGTACAAGGATCTCCATACTCCAGCTTATCAGGGGAGATGAAAATTTGCTAGACTAGAAAAAGAAAATAATACTGAAGAACTATAAGAAGTAAAAACTTCTGAGGCAATGGTGAAATAAAGACAATTTTTTTTTAATATGAAAAATGGAATACAAAAAACTGGCATTAAAAGAACAGTCAGTGAAGGGACTTTCACTTCCAGGCAGGATGGAGTAACAGAGACTGGATTTAACCTCAACTTGAAACACCCAAGAGAAAAAGAAAAAAATATATGAAGGAAAAAAAAAAAGGTTTTTAAGACACTGGATACCAGGTAATGAAGGACAATCATCTCAGAGAGATGGGAAACAAACTAGGTGAGCAGTTTATTGCCTTGAGAGAGTTTTCAACTGATGGTGTGGGTAGGGTGGGGCAGGATGTGAGATCCATAGAAAACCCATCAGACTCTCTTGGGTTGAGGAGACAAAGCTGAAGGTACAAGACAACTAGAATGTGCAGGACAGAGTACTGGAGAGGAGAAAGCTGGACAGAGTTGATATGCAGAGGGTTCCCTCTAGTATTCAGCAGAATACTGAGAGCACATGTATGGGAAGAAACTATCCTAGTCCAGGGAAAGAACCATCTGAAGGGATTAGAGGGACAGTGGCCAGTAAGACAACATGAAGGTGAAATAAAGAAGTTTTCAGACATTAAAAAAAAAAAGAAAGAAAGAATTCATCACCCAGAGCACCTGCACACATGTTATAGAAGTCCTTCAGGCTAAAGGAAAATGATAACAAGTGAAAATAATGATTTATGCAAAACAATAAAGAACACCAGAAATGAGGAGATGGAGTTCAAGACCCACGGAGAAATATGTGTGATTTTTAAAAAATTATTTCAATCTCTTTAAAAGATAATTCACTGTTTAAACAAAAATAAAGAAGTATTGTGGAATTCATAAGTTGTGTAGAGGCAAAATGTATGCCAGCAATAATGCAAAGACCAGGTAAAGAGAAATGGAAGTATGCTATTGTAAATGTCTTATATGTGAAGTGATATCATGTCAAAGGTAGAATATGATAATGACTTACACCATGAGCCCTAGAGCAGCCTCCAAAATAGAAACAACAATAAAAAAGCCAAGAAAAAAAATAAAGTGGAATCACAGAAAATATTCAATTAATCTAAAAGAAGGCAGGAAAAGAGATCAAAGGGAACAAAAATAGATAAGAGAAAAAGAAAACAAGTAACAAGGTGATGATTTACAGCTAACTGTATTAATAATCTCACTAAATATAAATAGGATAAACATTGCAATTAAAAGGAAAAGATGATCAGATCTGATACAAAAAGCAAAAACCAATTAAATACTGCCTACAAGAAACACACTTTAAATATAAACGCTAATAGGCTAAAAGAAGAAGATTGAAAATGATATATTATGCCTATACTAATCAAAGGATAGCTGGAATGGATACATGAATAACAGTGCAAATAGATTTCACAGTGAAGAATATTATCTGAGATAAAGAAGGTTATTTCTTAGTGATAATGGGGTAAATTCATCAACAGCACTTAAGAATCTCAAATAATTAATCACAAAAATAGAGTATCAAAATGCCTGAAATAAAAACTGATAGAACTGCAAGGAAAAATACACAAATCCACAATTATGCTCAGAATAATTAATATGCTCTCAATTACGCTCTCAATAATTAATAGAACAAATAGAAAATCAAGAGTATTGCAGACTCAAACAACACTATCAACAAACTTGACCTAATTGAAATTTATAGAACCTCTTGCCAATAACAGTAGGCTACACATTCTTTCAAAGTTCACATGGAACATTTATCACGATAGACCAGATCCTGAGCCATGAAAAAAGTTTCAATAATTTTTAAAAGATTCAAGTCATACAAAATATGTTGTCTGACCACAATGGAATTAAATCAGAAATCAGTAACAAAGATATCTGGAAAATTTCCAAATGTGTGAAAAACAAATAACACAGCTCAAATAACCCATAGGTCAAAAACAAAATCAAAAGGAAAATAAGAAAGTATTTTGAACTGAATGAAAAACAAAACATCAGAATTTGTAGGATGCTACGAAAGCAGTGCTTATAACATGCCTGTATTAAAAAGAAGAAAGGTCTCGAATCAGTGACTTCAAGTTTTTTTTACTTTTATATAAAAAAACTTTATTTTTCAGTTTCTTTCTTTCTACCATAAGAAACTGAAAAATAAAGAACAAGTTAGCTCGTGGCACTGGGAGATGGCAGAGTTGGACATTGGGCGGCACTGCCGGGTGGAACAGTGCCGGCAGCAAGATTTTCTTCCATTTGTATGTGATGGTTGTTCAGGAATATTTTGCCTTGAACACAGGAGCAGGGAGTCACATAGCTGTCCTGAGGTTACTGTAATTGAGAGACTGAAGTCAGATACACATACATCTTACCCATGCGCATTCAAGGACTGTGCTGAAAGAGAGCTTGTGCCAGTTATGTGTCCTTATCGTGAGAAGAATTTTTGCCTGAGACATCGTCATCAGTCAGATCATGAATGTGAAGAACTGGAAATCCCTAAGTCTCATATGGCTGCCACTCAGAAACTTGTTAAAGACATTATTGATTCCAAGAGAGGAGAGACAGCAAGTAAACGACGGAAAGGTGCAAAAAATAGTGAAACAGCTGCAAAGGTAGCATTGATGAAATTAAAGATGCATGCTAATGGAGATAAATCATTGCCACAGACGGAAAGAATTTACTTTCAGGTTTTCTTACCTAAGGGGAGAAAAGAGAAGAGTAAGCCAATGTTCTTTCGCCAGCAGTGGAGCATTGGAAGGGTCATAGACTTTGCAGCTTCTTTAGCCAGTCTTAAAAATGACAATAACAAATTAACACCTAAGAAATTGAGATTATGTCATAGTACCTCAGGAGAAGCCTTACCCTTGGATCATATTTTGGAAACCTGGATTGCTAAGGAGGATTGTCCTTTATACAATGGTGGAAGTATTATCTTGGAATATCTGAATGATGAAGAACAGTTTTTAAACAATGTTGATTCTTACTTGGAATAGTCATTCAGGGAGCCAAGCTAGAAATCACGAGGAAAATTCATTGTTAATCAAATTCTTTTACTACAAATACTATGTATTTTTTATTTTTAAAACTTGCTTTTTATTTCATATTATGTCATAATTTACATTATCAGTCTTCTATTAAATTGGATTTGAATTTTTGTGTTTTCAGGTTTAACTATGAACTGACATTTAGCAAATTCTCTTATCTAATTAACTTTTATTAGGTTATGCTATAATAACAACAACAAAGATATATTTCTCATTTGGTTAATGTTGGCTTTGATTGGCTGTGACTCTGCTCCATGTTGTCTTTACTCCAGAATCTAATATGAAGGAATGACCCCTTTTGGGGACATTGCCATTCTTATGGCAGAAGAAAGAGATGGCTCTTAGAAGATAACATGTATCACTTTTGCTTTACGCAAGACACATGACCAAGCCTACCATCATGGAGCCTTAGTATCCACCTACATCATGATGTATAAATTGATGTGTATACATGAATCATAGAAACTTAGAGGTCATCTCACTCACTCTTCAAAGTTTGTGGATGAGGAGTCTCAGGCCTAGGAAGGGAAAATTATTTTCTTGTTGTCACCTAAGTGCTTTGTGGCATATCTCTGATTAAAAAACTCCCTCCAGTAGGATTCACCATTTTATCTGTATCATATAGTACAGATAAGAAGAAAGATGGGATAGCTAAACTACATTACAAGTCCTTTATATATATACCAAAGCAAAACACATGCCAAAAGTAACTACATTTTACCAACACATTAAAATTAATGCTCCTGACTGATGTATTCTATCTATACTCAGCAAAGTACTACTATAGAGAAGAAATAGAAGTTATTTCTGTTTGTTATTTGTCCCTTTCCTACTTTGCGATAGACAGGGATAGTGGCTTTAGGTTTAATTAAAGGAATAAACTCACAGTGTTTATTTCATCTCTAATTCTTTCTTCATATTATTTTCATGCAGTGAATGGAGATAACTTCTGACTTCTATCAGCTGCTTATACATTCATTTATTAACCTAGTTATTCAAGTACCTACTAAATGTAAGGATTTGATTCTAACTGCCGTGGTGGATACAATGAAGAGATGTATACGTACTTAAAACTATAATACAAAGCAGCGTGGCAAGTGCCAAAGAATATATAGTAAGTATAGCTATGTTCTAATAGCTCTTTTATCAGAAACCATAAGACCAGAAGTAGAAATAATATTTAAATATATTCCCAGATACCAGAAAGTTTTAATACAAATACCTTAGCATCTGCATAATTACTTGCACAGGGTAGATGACCAACACATGTCTCATGAATTGAACTGAAGCTAAACATACTGGAAAAAATACCAATGTGGGTTGAAAAGAAGGGAAGTAAGGCGAACAGAGATTGAGCTACACTTGAGACTAAAGAAGAGGTCCTGTCAATGATTAGAAAAGAGACAAAGCAGCATGGAGGGAAGGACTTATGTCATCTGGTCCCAGATAGTGGAGCAAACTAGTCTGTAAGAGACACAGGTGCCAGCATTCTTGGAGGCTCTATGGACAGGAGATCCGGCCTGAGAAGTCTCCTAAAGAGAACAAGATTGTGGGCACGAGAGGAAGTCCCCCCAGTGTCTCGTTTCCAAATTACTCTGAAATCAGACATCTTTCTCAGGCTTTCTTTTAGGGCTTTCAGTTGAGTCTGCTTAATATAATTCTAGGGTTGGCTGTCCCCACCCCTCCTTAGAATCTTTCTACCTGCTCACAGGCGACTAGAATTACAAGCAGAAAACCCACAAGTAGAAAAATGTTTTAAATTCAGATAAATATCTAACTACGGTATGATACAAATGAGCTTAAGCTTCATATAATCAGCCAGTAAATACACATGAATAATAAATTACTAGATTTTTCCCAGATTTGTCAGATTTTATTCCAGGCAGTTTTCAGATAAGAAGCCTTGGAGAACCTGAAGAAGGGTAAAGGCTACAGATGGAAGGATCTGAGGAAAGTAAAATTTACATTCCTCACCTCCTTTGACCTGGGCGACAAAAATTGTGAATTAAGATATTTGGTCACATAACTGTAAAGATAGCTTTGGTTTCATAAAGTTCTTGTCTTATGTTTATTTTTTGTCTTTTTAAACCAGGGAAGTTCTCTGGGAACTTAACTGAAATATCACAGAAGCATTAGTTCCAGTCCCTTTTTCAACATTGGTATAGTGTATTTTGTTTTTCTCAGTGTGGTACATGGAAATAAAATTGATGGACTATAAAGTCTATTGTATTTGAAAGATTAACCTACATAAGTCAAAATTTCAAAAACCTGTAAAAATATCCAATAAAAATTGCTTTGACAATTTTTGAGGAGCAAACATTTTATGATCTAAAATACTTAATGTGTAACTGTCATTGTTGCATCTGACACAGATTGTGTCATGATTACAGGAAGGATCTGCTGAAATGATTATATGATCAGAGACTACTAGATCTGTAGGCTCAGTGGTAGATAACTGTAGTGGGGTTTCTTTGTTGTTCTTTTTTTTTTTTTTTTTTTCTTTTTCTGCTTAGCATCAGAAGCCCCTCCTCTTGTTTGGGAAACAGAAAGCATTTGTGAATCTGTGGGTTGAAGTTCAAAAAGCCTGACTCTTTTCCTTATTCCTTCCTTATTCCAAGACAGGCATATGACCTAAGTTGGGTCAATTGAATATCCTTCATAGCTGTGAGTAAGGAGTCGTGTTACTAGGAAGGAATAAAAGATTAGAATTAGTCAGTGGGCTTCGATTGCCTCATTGTGTCAGGGTCCAAGTGTCCAGCAGCAGTGGTCCCTTAACCAGGCTGTACCTTTGGCCATGGATCTGGCTATGTGCTCTCCCTAGGTTGCCAAGCTATCTGGTAACCATCCAGGAATTTTTTTTTCTACCTAAGGACACCACAAACCGTTTCAGTTTTTGCCTAACTGATACCATCACTGTTTAGAGTCATGGGAAAACCCTAACTAGCCTAAGGATGCTGCAAGGCCAATGTATGGGCTCTGCAGTTTCCTAAGTAATGATGAAGAGCCACCAAGGCTAAGCTCCAGGAGGGACGAGTCACCTAGCTTGATTACTGTGGTATACTCAGCTCCTAGCTCAGGGCCCTAGAACACATATTCAGTAAATTTTTACTTGATTCTGACCTGAATGAATAAAATAGTAACACCCACCTCTAGGCCTCCTCAACATCTATTTAAAATTTTTGGATCCTGTCTGCTTTTAGTGTAGATTTTCCTTAGGAAGGAACAGAACTCAAAAAAAGATGACACTAAGGTTTTAAAATCAAATAAGTAGGAGGCTGTTTTTCCAGTGGCAGAAATGAAGTCAGGAGTAAAGATTAAGTTTCTGCTGTGATAAACTGAACCTGTTAAATGCTATGACTTTGACATTTCGTAACTGTAGGTTAAACCGTTATGTCACTCATTAGATAGCTCTGTATTTGTTTGAAAAGTACAAGAGTCCCTCCTACTGGACTTTGATCTAGCAGAAACAACTGTTACCTAACAACCTCAGACCATCACTGGAACACCTGTATGAAGAACGTTCTTTAGTTTATTTAAATGGTTTTGCATATGTAATTTATTTAAGGCTTCAAAATGATTAGAAAACTTTTTATGGTCCTGCTTTTGTCGTCTGTGACTCTTGGGGGAGGCAAGGAAATCATTTCTCAGTTTTCTGAACATAGAAAAGACTGAAATACTATTTTTCACAAAGACTGAAGAAACTGTCGTTGTAAGGTCAAGTTACAGAGGTCAACAGCCAAACTCCAGCTACCTCTTTGTACAACTAGAAGATCCTAAAATGCTCCAAGTGGTGAATGTGACTAAGACTTTATCAGATGTTACCAACTTTACCATAAACCTGGTGACAGATGAAGACGGGGAGACAAATCTGACCATTCAATTGTGGGATTCTGAAGGTAGGCAAGAAAGACTCATTGAAGAAATAAAGAATGTCAAAGTCAGAGTGCTCAAACAAAGACAAGACAGTATTTTCCAGACATCAAACCTTATTGATAGAAATATCCTTATGCTTTTTCCGCCAATGATACTGTTAAATAAATGTGCATTTGGTTGTAAAAAAAACAAAAAAAAAAGAACAAGTTAAATGCAAAGTCAATACAGGAACTAATAAAGACCAGAAAGGAAATCAATGAAATAGATAACAGGAAAACAATAGAGAAATTAATAAGACCAAAACTTATTTTTTTTTAGACGATAAAGAAAATTGATAAATCTCTAGCCAAACTGACCAGAAGGTACAAAGCACCAATATCTGGAACAAGAGAGGTGATATTACAGATTCTACAGATATTAAAAGGATACAGTTATAAAAAACCTTACGCCTAAAACTTTGACATTTGGATGAAATGAACAAAATACCTATAAGACAAATTACAAAAGAACTCTTAAGAGGTAATAAATAGATACTCTAAACAAGCCTAGGTCTATTAAAGAAATTGAATTTGTAGTTAAAAATCTTCCCACAAAGCAAACCTCAGGCCCATTGACTTCCATAGTGAATTCTCCTGAGCATTTAAGGGAGAACTAATACCAATTCTACATAAACCCTTTCAGAAAATCAAAGATAAGGGAATACATCCCAACTTATTCTATGATGTAAGCATCACTCATCATTTATCTAAATTTCACCATACCATCTACCAAAAATTATCTTATATTCATGTGGATATGATAAATATGGGGTAAATGACAGTACAGTTAGTACTCTTAGTATTGTTGAGGTAGTACAGTCCTTTTTTTTTTTTTGTGGTACACGGGCCTCTCACTGCTGTGGCCTCTTCCGTTAAGGAGCACAGGCTCCAGACGCTCAGGCCCAGCGGGCATGGCTCACGGGCCCAGCTGCTCCGCGGCACGTGGGATCTTCCTGGTCCAGGGCTTGAACCCGTGCCCCCTGCATCGGCAGGTGGATTCTCAACCACTGCGCCACCAGGGAAGCCCTTAGTACAGTCCTTTTTGATTGACTGACTATGGCAAAACAGTGATTGAATAACAGACTAATGTCAACCATAGAGAATTTTAATAGAAGCTGAGAACATGTAGGCTATCAAACAATTCAATGAGCGTAGAGCAATAAATAACAGTTTCTTTCTGGCTCATGGAAGGTTCAGTGTGAATTTTCCTCTTCAGAAGGCTCTTCTGGAATGTCTCCTTCAAATGATGGACTCAGGGATCCACTTTTTGTTCTCTCTGAGGTCTTTTTTTGCAACAAGTCAATTGGAGAGAGAGTACACCTTTGCACTGCATGTTTCTAGCCAGCACTGAAACAGATCATAGGGCACTTCTGCCTATATCCCACTGATCAAAACTCAGTCCTATGCCTAGATGCAACAGGAGCTCAGTATGTAGTTGTGCTGTATGCCCAGGAGGAAAATAAAGCAATTTGGTGCATGTTGCATTATATCTGCCATAAATATTATGAATACTTTGTATAACAGCATCAGGATCCACAAACTAAAACCATGATCCATATCTAACAAGATGACATAGGTTTAAAAAATTCTATAAATCCACTTAAATCAAAATTGCAAAATAGGGCTTCCCTGGTGGCGCAGTGGTTGAGAGTCCGCCTGCCGATACGGGGGACGCGGGTTCGTGCCCCGGTCCGGGAGGATCCCGCATGCCGCGGAGCGGCTGGGCCCGTGAGCCACGGCCGCTGAGCCTGCAGGTCCGGAGCCTGTGCTCCGCAACGGGAGGGGCCACAGCAGTGAGAGGCCCTCATACAGCAAAAAAAAAAATTGCAAAATAAAGATTTGACTAAACATCAGCTAGTTAAAATATGGATCAAATATGTATTAATTTGAGACATTAATTGAAGTATGAAATCCAGGTTAAGATTTTCTCTCTGCACCATTCAGACTATCCTGAAATATTGTATTCAACCCTAATTGATGCACGAAGAGAACAACTGACTAATGGGAGTAGGCCCAAGGATAATATTGGGTTGGCCAAAAAGTTCATTTGGGGTTTTCCGGAAGATGTTTCAGAAAACCTAAATGAACTTTTTGGCCAACCCAATATAACTAAGGTGGAAAATTGAAAATTTTCACATGATAATTAGTTGAAAGAACTATGAAAGTTTATCCTGAAGGAAAGATACAGAGATAACAAATAGCTGTCATAAAATATTTGAGTGAGGGGATCATTTGAAACAGAGATCACACTTATTCTTTATGGTTCTTGAGATTAGTACAAGGACCTGTCAAGTAGAAGGATAATATGAACTCAAAATAAAGAAAATCCTGTGTAAATAATTGGAGCAATGGTTCTCAAAATGTGATCCGGAGTCCCAGCACAATCTGAGACCTTTTCAGAGGGTCTGCTAGTTCACAACTATATTTAAATAATACTAGGATGTTATTTGCCGTTTAGATCCCCATTTTCATGCAAGTGAACACTGAAGTTTTCCAGAGGCTACTTGACGTGTCATATCACAAAAAAGAAGACATAAGAACCCCTTATTAAGCTAGACATTAAAGAGATTAAACCATTTCATTCTTCTCACTATAATTTTTTTTAATATAATTATTTTTTTCAATTTTATTGAGGTATGATTGACAAATAAAAATGGTATAGGGGCTTCCCTGGTGGCACAGTGGTTGAGAGTCCGCCTGCCGATGCAGGGGACACGGGTTCGTGCCCCGGTCCGGGAAGATCCCACATGCCGCAGAGCGGCTGGGCCCATGAGCCATGGCCACTGAGCCTGCGCGTCCGGAGCCTGTGCTCTGCAACGGGAGAGGCCACAACAGTGAGAAGTCCGCGTACCGCAAAAAAAAAAGAAAAAAAGTATATATTTAAGGTGTACAACATACTTTATATATATATATATATGTATATATATATATATATGCATTTTGAAATGATTACCACAATCAAGCTAACAAACCCATCATCTTATACAGTTAGTGTGTGTGTGTGTGTGTGTTGTGAGAACACTGTAGATCTATTCTCTTAGCAAATTTCAAGTATACAATGCATTATTATTAGCTGTAGTCACTATGGCTGTACATTAGGTCTCCAGAATTTATTCATCTTATAACTGAAAGTTTGTACTCTTTGGCCAGCATCTCCTCTTTTCCCCCACCTCTTCCAGTCCCTGGTCCCATACTACTCTCTGTCTCCATGAATTAAACTTTTTAAAAAATTCCAGGGGTTTCCCTGGTGACACAGTGGTTGGGAGTCCGCCTGCCGATGCAGGGGACACGGGTTTGTGCCCCGTTCTGGGAAGATCCCACATGCTGCGGAGCGGCTGGGCCCGTGAGCCATGGCCGCTGAGCCTGCGCGTGCTCCGTAACAGGAGAGGCCACAACAGTGAGAGGCCCACGTACCGCAAAAAAAAAAAAAAAATTCCACATATAAGTGAGATCATGTAGTAGAAGTTTTTCTGTGCCTAGCTCAAAATTATTAAAATTTTAAAACATTTATGCTAATATCTAATGGGCTTATTGTTGCTATTTTAAATGAACTAATTATTTAAATGCCTCATTTTAATTCCTAATATCACTATCAATAGATATACCCCATATAAACAAAAAGCTCTTTGTGATGTTTAGTTAGTTCTAACAGTATAAATGGGTCCTAAGACAAAAAAGTTTAAGACCCATTGAATTAGAGCTATATAAAATGGGATAGATTGCCTCAGTAGGTACTGAATTCTCTTTCACTGAAGGAGCCAGCTGGTCAGTTATTAGGGGTATTGTGGGAGGCATTTATACTACAGATTTGGATTAGCCAACCACTGAACCCCTTTCCAAATCTGAAATTGAATGATGCTAAAACTCAGTAATCCAGTAATTTCATAAAATACTGATCAGAATATAAACTTAAGTAAAATTTGTTTCATCTAACATCTATTTAGTGTCAGAGCCATACTTAGAATTCTGTCGTCTTTCTACTAAACCACTTTTATTTCTTCCCCTTATCCTGTTCCCATACCTAGCAACCTTATGTTTACTTCCAGGCCTTGGCCAGGCAAATAAATGGACTGTGTTCTATTCTAACTAGAACCATTCATGAGCTCACCAGATAAGATGTTTGCTGGTTGTGACCACCTTCCTTTCTTAGCACTCCTTGACTGAATAGACAATAGATTTCTTGGACTTCTAGTGTGCTGTTTACCATGACTCTTGTTTTCTATTTGTGTCAAAGGCATTCAAAGTACATGTTAGCAAAGAAAGAAAGATTCAGTTGTGAGATGTGGGTGGGAAGAAAACAAGAAAGAAGCCAGATGAAATACTACATAGTTTTGAGGTCATCCATGGAGTGGGATGAGTCATAAAACAGTAAAGCACATATAATTGTACACCAACAAATACTTTACCAAATAATGAACCTGAATAGAAAAGGTATATTGAATGAATGCCATGCAACACTTTCTAAAGCAAGTGTAAAAAATCAGTAAGAATGGCATGCTATGAGCATGGAGACACTGTAGGCACAAGTGTTAATTAGGTACTACCATGTATGTGCCATAATATTCAAGCATCGTTGTTCGTGTCAAAGTTTTGGATCAGTTACACATTCCTTTAAAATGTCCATGGTTCAGAAACTTGTACCTATATTTCCTTGCCAAAACAAAACAAAAAAAATGTCAAGAGTAAAGGCAAAAATCCTAAGGTGAAATTCAAACAGTAAAATAAAATTGCCCACAGGATACTTGCAATAACACCAGACTGATCTGAAAAATAGTTTCCTACCAGTCAGTAGATGCCATTTTATGACTGTCCCAAACTTAAACACTAGAGATAATTTCAATAGTCTCCAAACATTTTGTACTTATTATCTGAATATTTAAAGAGAAAATAACCTAATTATAATGATTCCTTGTCCTTATATAGTAGGTACAGAAATGTTGTCTTCTTTGAATACTAGAAAAGTAAAGGCCAGTATACCATTTTAGATGTTTTGAAGACAATAGATTCAATCAGAGAGAGCTGGCATTGTTATAATTTTCACCACACATATACAGAACTTCCTTACACTATTCTTGCAAGTTTTCTATAATTTGTAGAAATATAAATTTAGAACAAATTTAGAATAAAAGCTTAAAAATAAGATTTTATCATTACCTTTCATAAAACACTACAATCCTTTCCATCATACTTAGAATAAAATAACCTCCTTCCCACAGCCTACAAGGTCCTATATAATTTAGCCCCTGTTTACCTCACCGACATTATAACACTTTACCCCTTGCTCAGTATACTTTAGTTATAAGGTTCTCCTATTTCCTTCACATGACAAACTCTTCTCTGCCTCACTGTCCTTGAACTTGCTAATCTCTCTGCCTACAATATTACTTTTCAGGATCTTGTAAAGCTGATATTTTCTGAACATTCAATCTCAGCATAAGTATCATATCAAGTAGGCTTTCTCTGTCTTGATTGAAACAATCATCACACACACACACACACACACACACAATCACCTTGTCCTGATAGCTTTCCTTATATCATTCATCAAAATTCACAAGTATTGGGCTTCCCTGGTGGCGCAGTGGTTAAGAATCTGCCTGCCAATGCAGGGGACACAGGGTTGAGCCCTGGTCCGGGAAGATCCCACATGCCGTGGAGCAACTAAGCCCGTGCTCCCAAGTACTGAGGCTGCGCTGTAGAGCCTGCAAGCCACAACTACTGAGCCCTCGTGCCACAACTACTGAAGCCTGTGTGCCTAGAGCCCATGCTCCGCATCAAGAGAAGCCACCGCAATGAGAAGCCTGCGCACCGCAATGAAGAGTAGCCCCCGCTCGCAGCACGCGTGCAGAAAGCCTGCATGCAGCAACAAAGACCCAACTCAGCCATAAATAAATAAATAAATAAATTTATTTATTTTTCAAAAATTCACAAATATTTTCTTTACCTGTTTATTATTATTTCTCCCCTAAACCAAATAGTTTTGTATTTCCATTTCTAACATTATAAGCATTCAATAAACATTTGTCAAATGAATCAATTTGAAAGAGAGCCACAAAATAATTATCATAATTATCATTATGATAGCTACCATTTATACAGTAACATGCTAAGTCCTTTATGTGCATTATTGTATCCTTACCTTACCTACTATATCCTTACCTTACTTACAACTGTATCCTTACCTTTTTTATTATTATTACTTTTTTAAAGTTTTATTTTATATTGGAGTATACTTGATAAACAATGATGTGTTAGTTACAGGTATACAGCAAAGTGATTCAGTTATACCCCTACAAGTATACATTCTTTTTCAAATTCTTTTCCCATTTAAGTTATTACAGAATATTGAGCCAAGTTCCTTGTGCTATACAGTAGGTCCTTGTTGATTATCTATTTTGAATATAGTAGTGTGTACTTGTCAATTCCAAACTTCCAATTTATCCCTCCCCTCCCCATGCCCTTTCCCCCTGGTAACCATAAGTTTGTTCTTTAAGTCTGTGAGTGTTTCTGTTTTGTAAATAAGTTCATTTGTATCATTTTTTTTTAGATTTCACATATAAGCAATATCATATATTTGTCTTTCTCTGTCTGATTTACTTCACTTAATATGATAATCTCCAGGTCCATCCATGTTGCTGCAAATGGCATTATTTCATTCTTAATGGCTGAGTAATATTCCATTGTGTATATATATACACCACATCTTCTTTATACATTCATCTGTTGATGGACATTTACTTACCTTACCTTTCATAGTATGATGAGCAACTTCTGAAATGACTCCCAATGAACTTTGCCTCCTGATACTTATTCCATTATATCATCTCCTTCCTTGTGTGTACTGGCTGGACTTAGCGACTTGTCTCTAACAAATAGAATATGTCAAAAGTGGTGGTGGTTCCAGATTGATAAAAAAAAAATAGTAACTTCATTGAAGTGAAGCCTGATGCATACAACCTTGACCAATTTATCAAAGTTAATAACACTGCCAATATATACTGACATCATGTACCCATGATATGATACAATGGAAAGGGAAAATCACTTTTGTGTTATCCTTCTAATAATGTAAAACCTCAACAAAATCATGAGAAAATACCAACAAATCCAAATTGAGGGGCAGTCCTACAAAATAACAAAATAATTAGAAGTTCTTCCAAAAAAATGTCAAGATCATGAAACACAAGGAAATACTGAGGAATGATTACAGATCAAAGAGACTAAGGAGACATGACAACCCTGAATAGGATCCTGAGTGGAAAAATTGTTGAAATCTGAATAAAGTTGTAGATTAGGTTTTTTTTTTTTAAGTGATGAGCTGTCAATTCCGAGACTACGCTATAGACCACTGCAACTTCCATCTGGCTTGCACTTACTCTTGGGCTCTTCCTGCTTGCGGCTCTGATGAAGTGAGTTTCATGATATGAGCCACATGGAGAGGCCCACATGCCAAAAAACTTCTGTTCAAAAAGCTGGTGGAGTCACTGAGGCCCTTGGTCCAACATACCTTGAGAAGCTGAATCCTACCAACAACAGTATGATTATCATATGACTGAACTTGGAAGAAGGTTCTTCTCTATGTAAGACTTGAGATGACTGCAGCCACAGCTGACACATTGACCCAGCCCTGTGAAACCCTGAGCCACAGATCCCAGGTGAACTGCCCCCAGATTCCTGACCCACAGAAACTGGATGATAAATGTTTTAAGCCATTAAATTTTAGATTAACTTATTACACAGTAATAGATAACTAAAACCCATGGTTCTATACAATTATTATTCCTGTTTTTGCAAAAAGAAAAGTTGCTTAAAGAAGTTAGGTAACGCCCAAATTTACACAATTAAGCGACAAAACTGGAATTCAAACCCTGCTCTATCAGAGACGAAGACTATGATCTTAATCACTACATTATAATGTGCTCACAAGGTCCCTTACAGTAGCAGTTATATTTCTGTTAATGAAATTGGTCCAAAACAAAATAAAGTTTTAAAAATCATCTGAGCCTATTGCCAAATAAATTTAAGAAAAAAATAGGCTTTAACATCTAACAACGTCAAAGTAAAACAATGAGTTTTTGAGAGTGATTACTCACCATAATACAAATGGATAATATTAAGTAATCCGGGGCTTCCCTGGTGGCACAGTGGTTGAGAGTCCGCCTGCCGATGCAGGGGACACGGGTTCGTGCCCCGGTCCGGGAGGATCCCACATGCCACAGAGCGGCTGGGTCCGTGGGCCACGGCCGCTGAGTCTGCGTCGTCCGGAGCTTGTGCTCCGCAATGGGAGAGGCCACAACGGTGAGAGGCCTGCGTAGTGCAAAAAAAAAAAAAAAAAATTAAGTAATCCCATTTAATTAGTGAATTCTCACAGCTACTTGGAGGTACTTTTGGCAATTAACATTTAGTGAGCCCAGCAATGATAGAGAAAATCAGACATTCTGTAAGATTCTGCAGTGAGTTTGAGGGATTTCAGGGCTGAACAAGGGAAAAGATATGACCATGAAGTGGCTGTTGTACATATGAGCATTATTTCAGCAACACTTTGACAGGTTTGCATGTGGGGGAAGTCCCTCATGGCATGATAGTATTTGGAGCCTAAAGCACTATCTAGAAGGGGATGGAGGGACAAGTGAACTCCCAGGGGAGAGGGGGCTTACATGTTTAGGGGATGTCATTCAGGAGACCAGTAGGGACTCTGGTTCAGAGAGTTCCAAAGGGCAGCAGCAGCTCTGCTTTTGTAGCTATAGGGTTTATTTTATCCATGGCCAGCAGATGTTGGGCATAGCTTCACAAGATACACAAAGCAATCAGACTCAAAATGACTAAATTCTGTTTATTTGGTCTATGTTGAAAACAAAGTGTAAAAATTTTACTTTGGCACCAGTGACCTTTTGAGCTAACAGGACACAGTCTGCTGTGACGAAATAAACAGCCTAGGGGACATCTTTGGTTCATTTATAAAACAGATTTACACTAAAGTTCTTCTGTAATTAACTAGGTCAAATAGGAACAACTTGCCTTTAAAAATCTCTCAGCTAAAGTAAAACCATAACTTTTAGTTCTCAGGTATCTCTGCACTGCCACAGAAGTATTATTCAGGCATATGAGAGGCTCAAAATTCTTTGAGAAAAATCCTGGCTCCTCTCCAGGCATTACTGTAGACTCTTGTCCCAGGCACCTCCATGAGGAGGTGGGATTACGGATTACCTCTGAGCAAAAATAAAACAACTTCTTTAATTTGTATAACTGCATCTTATTCTGCTATTGACCATAATCCGTAAGGAACATATGACTCTTTTCAATAAGGTACACAGTCTTCATTCCAGTCACTGGCCAGAGAGCACAACTTAGAATTGGAAATCTTGTGTGCTGAAAGTATAGATGAGATGTTACAGTCTAAGGGCAATGTTAGCCATGAAGTCTTCTAAATTCTGCAAGTTCTGTCTTTAAGACAGAACTCTAGAAATTAGAGAAACTTAGTTCCTGACAGAAATATCTTTACTAAGTTATATTTAGTATCTGTATTTTTTTTTTAGGATAAACCATGTCACACAGCAGTAACAAATTACCATTCCAACTGTGGTGGCTTAAAGTAATAAAAAAAAATTTATTTCTAGCTCCACTACATGTTCAAAGAGGATTTGAGAGTGTTTCCTGCACTTTACATAGGCTTTCAGGGGCCCAGCTTGACTGAGGAGGTGCCATCTTGTAGTTGTACCATCTAAACCATATGGACATGGCAGTAGAAAAGAATCTGATCTGAAAGTGACCCATTTCACTTCTGCTTACATTTCACTGGCCAGAACAACTAACATCTAACTTTAAGGGGACTGGAAAATGTAAGTGAGGGTAGGGAATAGAATATTTGATGAATATTATCTCTGTGACAGTATCATTCCTATACATTTGTGAGGACAAGTATGATAGATACACTTGTTTGCTATAGGTGTTTTAACAAATTACCACAAACTAGTGACTTAAAACAATGAAAATGTATTACCTTAGTCTTTGAAGGTCAGAAATCCAAATGGGTCTCACTGGACTACAATCAAAGTGCTGGCATTCCTTGGCTCATGGTCCCCTTCTTTCTTCTATCTTCGAAGCAAGAAATGGACAGTTGTATTTTTCTCACATCACACCATTCTGACACTGACTCTTTTGCTTCCCTCTTCCACATTTCAGGGTTCTCATGATCACATTTAACCTGGATAATCCAGGATAATCTCTCTATTTTAAGGTCAGCTGATTAGAACTTTAATTCCATCTGCAACCTTCTCCTTTGCCACATACTCTAACATACTGACAGGCCCCAGAGACAAGACATGGACATTTTTGAGGGGCTGTCATTCTGCCTATCAAAGTAGGATATGAAAAACATATGTGCAGCTTTGGCATGCTGCTTATTATGTTAAGCAATGACTTTTATATAAAATTTACATTTAAGGCACTACCCTGGCAGTCCAGTGGTTAAGACTCCGAGCTTTCACTGCATGGGGCATGAGTTCCATCCCTGGTCGGGGAACTAGAATACTGCATGCCAGGTGGCGCGGCCAAAAAAAAAAACAATTTACATTTAAAAAACTGTAAAAACTCCCTTTCATCAATTCATAGGAACAAAGTAAAACAACATGTTTTCCTTTTAGTCTTAGAGACAAGAAGAAAAATGAATTCAGTAATATATTGCTATATGCATTTCAGTATCACTTTCTGAAGCAAGTGAATCCTGTTTTCCTAGGTAGTCTTATAATTTATTTCTCCTTAAAATAAGTGCTCCCTGTTGCTTCCAATGATTTTAGAACAAAAAGTTTTATGTACATTAATCAAAAATAGAATAATAATGTCAGTATTGCTGAATGAAAGAAAAATTATAGAATATTGGATGCAAAGTGAAAGGAAAAATACATTTTGAACATTTTCTACAGAATGAACTTGTTCTTATATTTTATTTTCAGCCATATAGAGAGCAAGGTATGCATGTACTCAGAAGAGAGAATGTTCCAAAGAATGAAGAAAAATCCCTTCCCTCAAGGGGCATAACATTTATTTGGAGTGATAAAATCATACACCTAAAGGGATAACTAGTTACACCTAGCATGAAATAAGCAGAAAAGTGTCTTTAGTTAAATGCTATGAGAGTTATATTAGAAGGAAAAGAAGGAAAAATGGGTAATTATCTGGAAAAAAAGTCTGATGGGACAAGAGTAAGTTTTCTTTATCTTATAATAGACTTTATTTTTTAGAGCTGTGTTTTAGGTTTATAGCAAAATAAATAAATAAATAAATAACAGGATGTACAGAGATTTCCCATATAAACTCTGTCCTCTGTCCTCCACATGCAGAGGCTCCTCTGTTATCAACATTCCCCATCAGAGTTGTAGATTTGGGGTTTTGGGTTTGTTTTTGTAGGTCCTTTTCTTCTCTTGTGTTTCCCACTTAGAGAAGTTCCTTTAGCATTCGTTGTAGAGCTGGTTTAGTGGTGCTGAATTCTCTTAGCTTAGTCTATCCTAAGATAGATTACTTGCTAGGCTACAAAACAAGTCTCAACAAATTTAAGAGAACGGAAATATATCAAGCATTTTTTTCCAACCACAATGGTATGAAACTAGAAATAAATTACAGGAAGAAAAATGGAAACACAAACATGTGGAGGCTAAAGAGCATGCTACTATAAAGGAATAGGTCGATGAAGAAATCAAAGAGGAAATTAGAAAATACTTTGAGAAAAATAAAAATGGAAACACAGCTTTCCAAAATCTATGGTATACAGCAAAAGCAGTTCTAAGAGGGAAGTTTATAGCGATACAGTCCTACCTCAAGAAACAAGAAAAATTTCAAATAAATAACCTAACCTATCATCTAAAGGAATTATAAAAAGAAGAGCAAACAAAGCCCAAAGTCAGCAGAAAGAAGGACTTAATAAAGATCAGAAAGAAAATAAGTAAAATTGAGAATAAACAATAGAAAAGATCGGTGAAACCAAGAGCCAGTTTTTGAAAAGATAAACAAAATGGATAGCCTTTCAGCTAGGTTCATTAAGAAAAAAAGAAACTGGGTCCAAATAAACAAAATAAGAAATGAAGGAAGAGAATTAACAACCAATATCACAGAGATTCAAAAAATCACAAGAGAATACTACTAGAAGTTACATGCAAATACATTGGACAACCTAGAAGACTTGGAAACATTTCTAGAAATATACAAACTTCCAAGACCAAATCATGAAGAAATAGACAACCTGAACTGACCAAACATAAGTAGTGAAATTGAATTTTTAATTAAAAAAACTCCCAGTAAGCAATAGTCCAGGACTGGATGGCTTTACAGGGACATTCTACCAGACATATAAAGAAGAGCTAATATCCATCCTTCTCAAACTATTCCAAAAAATTGAAGAGGAGGGAATACTCCCAAATTCATTCTACAAGGCCATCATTACCCTGATACCAAAACCAGACAAAGACACTGGAAAAAAAAAAGAAGAAGAAGAAAATTAAAGGTCAATATCTCTGATGAATACAGATGCAAAAATCCTCAACAAAATATTAGCAAATTGTATTCAACAATATATAAACAGGATAATACACCATGATCAAGTGTGATTCATTCCAGGGATGCTAGGATAGTTCAATATCTGCAAATCAAAATTAAATAAAGGATGAAATCACATGATCATATCAATAGACACAAGATAAGCATTTGACAAAATTCAACATCCATTCATGATATAAACTCTCATAAAAGTTGGTATAGAGGGAACATATCTCAACATTATAAAGGCCATTTATGACAAACCCACTACTAACATCAGACTTACTGGAGAAAAGCAGAAAAGCAGGAAGTTTTCCTCTAAAATCAGGAATAAGACAAGGAAGCTCATTCTCACCACCTCTATTTAACATCATACTGGAAATCCCAGTCACAGCAATCAGACAAGAAAAAGAAATAAAAGGCATCCAAATTGGAAGGGAAAAAGTAAAACTGTCACTATTTGCATATGACATGATGTTATATATAGAAAACCCTAAAGTCTGCACGAGGAAACTATTAGAACTAATAAATGCATTCAGTAAAGTTGCAGGATACAAGATTAATATACAGAAATCTGTTGCTTTACTATACACTAATTATGAACTATCAGAAAGAGAAAGCAAGAAAACAATCCCACTTAAAATGGCATCAAAAAGACTAAAATGCCTAGGAATAAACTTAACCAAAGAGGTGGAAGACCCATACTCTGAAAACTATAAAACACTGATAAGGTAAATTGAAGATAATACAAAGAAATAGAAAAATATCCTGTGTTTCTGGATTGGGAGAATTAATACTGTTAAAATGCCCATACTACCCAAAGCAATCTACAAATTTAATGCAATCCCTAACAAAATATTCATCACATCTTTCACAGAACTAGAACAAATTATCCTAAAATTTATGTGGAACCACGATAGATACAGAATAGCCAAAACAATTTTGAAAAAAAATAACAAAGCTGGAGGTATCATGCTCCCTGACTTCAGGTTAAACCACAGAGATACAGTAGCCAAAACCCCATGGTACTGGTACAAAACAGACACACAGAACAATGGAACAGAATACAGAGCCCAGAAATAAACCCAAACACTTATGATCAATTAATCTATTACAAAGGAGGCATGTATATACAATGGATAAAAGATAGTCTCTTCAATAGATGGTGCTGGGAAAACTTGACAGCTACACATAAAACAATGAAATTAGAACATTTTCTCACACCATATACAAAAGTAAATTCAAATGGGTTAAAGACCTAAAAGTAAGCCTTAAAATCTTAAAACTCCTAGAAGAAAACAGGCAGAACACTCTTTGACATAAATCGTAGCAATATTTTTTTGGATCTGTCTCCTGCGACAAAATAAACAAAAGTAAACAATAAGCTATTCGGACTTCCCTGGTGGCGCTGTGGTTAAGAATCCACCTGCCAGTGCAGGGGACACGGGTTCTACCCCTGGTCCAGGAAGATCCCACATGCCGTGGAGCAACTAAGCCCGTGCGCCACAACTACTGAAGCCCACACGCTCTAGGGCCTTTGTGCAGCAACTACAGAAGCCTGCGTGCCTAGAGCCTATGTTCCGCAACAAGAGAAGCCACCACAATGAAAAGCCTGTGCACCACAACGAAGAGCAGCCCCTGCTCGCCACAACTAGAGAAAGCCCACGCAGCAAAGAAGACCCAATGTAGCCAAAATAAAAAATAAAAGAGATAAGCTATTCAGACCTAATTAAACATAAAAGGTTTTACACAGCAAAGAAAACCACTGACAACTTACTGAATGGGAGGAAATATTTGCAAATGATATGGCTAATAAGGGGTTAATATCCAAAATATATAATCAGTTCATACAACGCAATATCAAAAAACCAAACAACCTGATTAAAAATTGGGCAGAAGACCTGAATATACATTTTTTCTACAGAAGACATACAGATGGCCAACAGGCACATGAAAAGATGCTCAATATCACTAATCACCAGAGAAATGCAAATCAAAACCACAATGAACTATCACCTCACACCTGTCAGAATGGCTATCATCAAAAAGTCTACAAATAACAAGTATTGGTGAGGATGTGAATAAATGGGAAAACAGTATGGAGGTTTCTCAAAAAAAACTAAAAATCGAACTACCATATAATCCAGTAATTCCACTTCTTGGTATATATCCAAAGAAAACAAAAACATCTTAATAAATCTTAGCACAACTAAATCTCCATAGCATTTTCACCCAGCATCACAGTCACTCAGTCCTTTGTAGGTTTAAATGCTGGGGGGCTCACCTCCCTCCTTTGAGATGTAGTTCCTTGAGGGCATGAATTCTCAATAGAGAACAGTTTCATCAAAAATTTAAAATCTGATACTTAAAAGTGTCTTTGCAGATTCTTCATCTGCACTTGCAGCTTCACTAGATACATTAACGTAGAAAGTGTAATGATCCTTGTTAGCATTAAAACATTCAAAACTGACTCCAAAGGAAGGTATTTCAATAGGATTTTTAGCTGTTGTTTTTTTTTTTTAAGACTTCTTCTTAAGGTCTTCTCATTAGTAGTGAGAAAGCTTCCTCTGATTGTTTCAAAAGCTGCTAAATTGGTGTTAACCAGTGACTTTGGGTTGTATTTTCTCTATTTATCAATCCTCTATGAACTATAATAGTTTGTGACATAGAAACACATGGTCTATTGTAGCAGAAAGTTATACGCAAATTTAAGTCTTAACACTACTCTCCAAATTATTATAATCTTTATTATACCTTTGCTGGTTTGTTTTCAAAAAAAACCAAAAAGAAGTATGTAGATATTTACACATACACAGAAATATATTATAAGCACCTTCAAATTGGATCTGAATATTATTGTTTTATCTTATTTCCTAGTTGCATAAATTTTCAAATATTTTTAGACAATAGAATATTAAGGAAGAATATAAATAACCTAAAATTATTAATCTTTAATTCTAGATAAACCTATATTGTACATTGATGTTTAAAATCCTACATACATTAAAAACATATGAGAAATGCTTTATAAGAATGTATTTTATTATGAAAATACAAATCACCACAGATACATTTCTACTACTTTGGTAAACGTCACATGTGATTCCCCTTTTCTGAAAGTAGGACACAGCAACAGATCTTGTAGAATCTTTAAAGATTCTGTTTTCACACTCTGATCCTCAGATATTCTGCCATCCTGCTGGTTCAAACAGAGAAGAGTCAAACTGTCAAGTAGAGTTTCACATAAAGACTGGTTTATAGATTTTCATAAATGCATGTTAAAGTTAGGTAAGAAAAACATATAGTAAGATATGAATATTCCCTGCTTCTCACTTCCCTCTGCCAGCCAAGATGAATAGGGCAATGTCTGCCCTTACACATAGGGTCATTGACTAATGTGAATAACAAAGAAGAAATTTTGTCAGTTATGCATTCTCCCAAGAGAACAAAAGAAACACTGCAGAGAAGTTTTTGTTTCAGAACAATTTGATTTTTATTTCAATATTTGGAAGATTGCTATATAATTTGGATAGATGTAGAATCATGTATGAAATAATTATATCAAAATTGTTCTATAGAAACACATTTAAGCTTAAGAAAAATTCCACAAATGGTTGACACATTTTCTGCATTCGAATTTGAACATTTCTTTAAGTGAAATAATTATGATTAATCATGAAATTAAATACAAAAACACAAAAATGGATATCAACTTAGGTACCAGTAGTCTTTATCAATAAAATTCAAGTCAAGGTAAAAATAGAGAGGTATATGATCAAATTGAATTTTATGTCTACAAAAATTAAAGAAGCATGAAAATATGTATTGCAAACTGGCCAATTGACCAGAGAAATTTTCTGAGGAAACCTCTCCATTAACAGAGATAAATGTTAATTTTAAAATGTCTCCTTTTGGAGAATAAATATGACCTTCATATAAATTTTTATTATATGAACTAGACTGGCACATCTAATATTACTTTGAAAAATTATTGAGAAATAAATACCCAGAGCCCAAATGAAACGTAATAAGAATAAACTATATGAAACCTAAGTAAGCCTACATAACCAAAGACCAATAACTAATATATATGATATCATTGCAGTCAGAATTAACTTATGTGTATTTTCCCATTTCCACTTCATGCTTTTCTTTCAAAGTATTACCTTTCTATTGAAAGTATTAAATATGTATCTTACAATATCCTTTAAAAGTGCAAAACACAGAGACTATATTATTATATTTATACTCAAAATATAATAAAGCTTATAAGATCACATGAATCACATTCACTTATTAAACATATAGTTATATTAAATCATTTTAAATTTTATTAATAATATCCCATTGATAGATTGACAATGTGTAATTCTTACATAATGATGATCCAGTTCTTTCCTTTTTTTTAACTTTTAGATTCTTCACAACTGTAGGCAGGATGTCACTGTTTTCCTGTGGTAAATATTTATATAGGCCAAATGCAATAGCAGTGAAGAAGATAGTAACTACTTTGCAAATAAAACCTGAATTCGAAAAAAATACAGCCATCAGATGTGTCAATTTATTTAGAGCAAAAATGTTTGCGGAAAGAGCCATCTACCAAAGAAAAGGTAAGTATATTTCATCTATAAATGTACCAATTTTCAAATTGTAGAATGCAATTAATGTCATAAACTTATGTCAAGTTACTTAAAGGAAATTTTAAAAATATGTTTACAAAATCTTTTAGACGTCTTAAACAAATAGCCCAAGACAAATGCAAAGTGTGTTACTATTTCACAGAATGTATTAATTCTAAAACATAAAAATATATTTCTACTTGCAGAACTTAATTATCAGCAGAAACTGGAACCTTTTTAAACAACTTCATGCAGCTTTACTCCTTGAAATATTCGTTTTCCAAAGGCCAACAGAAATATTTCAGAAAAATTAATTGACTATGTAAGTTTTTAAATTCATTTTCATTTTTCAAGTTTTGGAAAGTTAATATATTACAGGAATTATATAAAAGTACTTGAACTTTGGGTGCAAATAACCCTGGTCATTAAAGTAAAAAATATTTTACAGCAACAATATCAGTTATCTGACACTATCAATTACAGTGGTTTCAAAGATAAAATAGGAAACATTAATGAGCTATTTGTAATGATACAATACTTCAAACATTTATTTATAACAGCTGAACACTGCAAACAACCCAAATGTCCATTAATAAGAGCATGAATAAGCTATAGCATATTCATAAAGTGAAACAATACTCAGAAATTTTTTAAAAGCACAAACTACTGCTATAGAATAGCATGGATGAAACTCCCAAAAGCATAACATTAAGCAAGACAGGTGAAAAACCCCACCAGCATGTATTATATTCCATTTGCATAATTTGTAGAACAGGCAAAACCAACATATTTTAATAGAAATATGAAAGGGGTTTATCTGTGGGGGAGGGAAATTGACTAGCCAGGGGCATAGGAGAAATTTCTATAGCTTCTTTTGAGTGCTGGTTCCACAGGTGATTGATAGACTGATAAATTTTTTATTAACTTTTTTAAGTTGATAAAACTTTTGAGAATCTGATGAATGTCACAGCCTTCCTTTATAGAAGACATACAATTGTACAAACAGAATTTTAGGATTCCAAAAATATACTAAAATTTAATGTGGGCTCCTAGGGCTCATGCATCCCTCTGAATAAGCCTTGCTCTAGAGTAGTGGTATGCATAGAACTTTCTGTGACAATG
This sequence comes from Tursiops truncatus, assembly GCF_011762595.2. Classification (NCBI taxonomy): domain Eukaryota; kingdom Metazoa; phylum Chordata; class Mammalia; order Artiodactyla; family Delphinidae; genus Tursiops; species Tursiops truncatus. The sequence goes on from NC_047036.1 coordinate 82,521,462, forward strand.
GCAGTGTTCTACATCTGCACTGTCCCATAGAATAGTCAAATGTGACCATTAAGCAAGTGAAATTTGGCTGTTGATACTGAAGAACTGAATGTTTAATTGCATTAAATTAAATTTAAATTAGATATGTGCAGGTAATGTCTACCATATTGGACACTGCAGCTCCAGGATCTCTCACATAGCTGTCTTCAAAGTTTACTGTGATAAAAATCACCTGAGGTGCTTTATTAAAAATATACATTCCTGGGCCTCCCTGGTGGCGCAGTGGTTGAGAGTCCGCCTGCCGATGCAGGGGACACGGGTTCGTGCCCCGGTCCGGGAGGATCCCACATGCCGCGGAGCGGCTGGGCCCGTGAGCCATGGACGCTGAGCCTGTGGGTCCGGAGCCTGTGCTCCGCAACGGGAGAGGCCACAACGGTGAGAGGCCCGCGTACCGCAAAAAAAAAAAAAAAAAAAAATATATATATATATATACATTCCTACCACTAATTCTTGGTATTCTAAATAAAGACCTCAGAACTTACATTTTAGCAAACACTCCAAGTGATTCTGATTCAAGTGACTCATGGAATAAAATTTAAATACTGGTTTACACTAAATTGCTGCAAATGTATATTCCTATTTCAGTTTCCTGTATTTGCCCTTTCTGACTGTAATTCCCTATGTTCTGTATTATCATTATCCCTTTTAGTAGCTCCCTAGTAGGATTTCTAATAGTTCATCTATTTTCTCAATTATATGCCACGTTTGAAAATAGCTAAGCACATTACAGTTATATCTAAAATGAAAACTAAAAGGTTCAGCAGACTTTCTTAAGAATAATGCCTAGTTTTGTTCAATTATCTCTGAGAAATTAATTTTGACTTCTTAAATGCCATTTTTGACTTTTTAAAATTTTTAAAAATTTATTTAGTGTTCAGTATTGACTAATAAGCTCACTGGACAATTGACTTCTGATTTAGAAGGCATTGCTGAATACTGTTTATCAAACAGATATTTGTTACTGTTAAATATTAGAGTCTATCATTATGTGGTTCTTTGAATTACTGAACCCACTCAGTAAAATCACAAAACATATAAACACTTTTAAATGTTTAGCACACCAGAAGTATCTATACAATAAAACCACTGAAAGTTAATGCTGATTAAGGCTTCAGAAATTATGTAGTTCAACATCTTCATTTCACAAGAAGATCTAGTGAATTTCCCGAAGTAATACAAGCATATCGAGGCTTTCCCCAACAATTTGACCATATCACTATAGCATCCCAATTTTCTATATCTCTTATTTATTCAACAATACTGAATGTTTGCTATATGTCGGCCCTGTTTTATCACTGAGCAAAAGAGACGATGTGAAATTTACATTTAAGTGGGATAAGAGTATTTTGATACTTTTCAGTGGTGTAAAATTTCTTTTTTAAATTATCCAATCTCTTTTACTGCAGAAATGGAAAGGGCCATAAGGTCAAGCAACTTAGTTGTATATGTATACAGGCAAAATTTTTTCCCAAATTGAAATTCTTCTAATCATCACCCTTTATTCAGGAATAACATAAAACAATTGTGTAGTTAATGCAATGTCTCAAATATTTACATCAGTTCTATAGTAATTAGTTTCTAAAATATTTTGTATATAATAATATATGCTTCTTTAATAATCAAAGTATCCATTTGTTCTTAGTTTATTATGACTATAACTTACTCTAAACCATACGTTTTTAAAAACAATTTGTACCTAGAGTCTGTCATACAGAGTGAAGTAAGTCAGAAAGAGAAAAACAAACACCATATGCTAACACATATATATGGAATCTAAAAAAAAAGGGTCATGAAGAACCTAGGGGCAGGACTGGAATAAAGATGCAGACCTACCAGAGAATGGACTTGAGGACGGGGGAGGGGGAAGGGTAAGCTGGGACAAAGTGAGAGGGTGGCATGGACATAGATAGATACGCTACCAAATGTAAAACTGATAGCTAGTGGGAAGCAGCCACACAGCACAGGGAGATCAGCTCCGTGCTTTGTGACCATCTAGAGGTGTGGGATAGGGAGGGTGGGAGGGAGGGAGACGCAAGAGGGAAGAGATATCGGGATATATGTATATGTATAGCTGATTCACTTTGTTATAAAGCAGAAACTAACACACCATTGTAAAGCAATTATACTCCAATAAAGATGTTAAAAAAATTTTAAATAAAAACAATTTTACTTCTCAATATTCTTCAATAGATATCACTTACATACTCCTGTCAACAGGTAGGCCATTTTTGTCTTGTTATAGATCCAACAACTTCCAATGCTTCCACAGCGCTCAGTATCCCGAAGGATGCAAGAAGTTTCTCCTACTATTTTAAAAATTACTGGTCCAGGTATAGTCCCTATGAAAAAAGCAATGATTGTAAATTCACCATGAAAACACTGTAGGTTGGGATCAGAATGATTTTAATCCTAAATGTAAACTTATATATTTAGTCATCATCACTGTAAACATATCATTTAAAGTTATCTAAGAAGTTGCTTATCAATAGGATTGTTAAAAACTGAAAACGTAATTGAGTGTTTTCAAAAATCCCTATCCCTGTAGATATAAAAAAAGCTAGCAGATTTTCATCTTCTTAGAATGATATGCATGTTGTTATTTAGTTGACATCTCAACATTTTGTTAATTTCTAAATGAAAAACTTAGGAGAAAGTATTTAAAACAGAGATACTAAATATTGATTTTGTGAACTCCATATATCTCCTAAGATTTCAAATTGTGAAATTTTCAATGACTGAAAATTTAGTTTTGAAATGCAGTGTATGCCTGTTATGTATCAAGATATTGCAAAAATAACTGAAAATGTAAATGCTTTGGCATGTTTGTAGCAGCCCTAGCTTCAGAAGACCTCATATGCAGAGGAATAGTTGTGTGCTGCCTGAGGGAAATCTCTATATACTCACAGAGACACTTCCTCAGCAACAGTATTGCTTTCAGGTAAAAGTGAATGCAGTCTTAAAAATAAAAATAAATAAATAAATGCCACTCCAAAGGCATTAGAACTAGGTTTTCAGAACTAACATATCTAACAATTGACCATCTTCCTTAAGAAATTATCAGAGTGCTCATGCCTCATGACTTTTTGATTCCTGTCAAAGACCACTGCCCATCACCAGATTTCCCAGTCTCTGTGAGTGCTGGTACTCTGTTTATAATTGTTCAAAGTGAAAAACCTAGGCCTACTACTCATCTTTTTCTATTTCCCACCATATTTTTTCTAATCCATGATAAACCACTGTAACACTAACTCCAAATACACCTTGGATAAGTTGATTTCTCTTTTTCATTACAACCCCTAGAATCCAATTTAATATAACTCAGACTTCAGCAAAAGCCTCCTTTTTCTTTTCCTCCACATTTATCTTTGATAAATATTTCTCACTCCAGCAGCAGAGTTATCTTTTAAATGTAAATCAGATAATATCTACCCTCTGCTTAAATTCTCTGATGGCAAAACCCTGAAAGATGTAGAGACAGTTGTATCTAAAATATCATCACCTTATTCCACCCTCTCCCATTCAAAACTGCCTCAGCCTCACTGGCTTCCTTTCTGAGGTAAGAAACTGTGCACTTGCTGTTTCTTATGCTCCCTCCTCCACTAAGAATCCATCCTTATCCACTGGATCACTTTTGACCGTAAAAATATGCTCTAATTTTTCTCAATTAAAAAAGCTAATTTAAACCCTGCATATTGATCTAGCTATAGAACAATTTCTCTGATCCCAATTAGAGCCACACTTAAATTTTTCTACTTTCTTGACTCCATTTATCATATGGCTTTCAGTCTTCAATCCAGTCTAATCTTGTTTCCTTACCCCACCAATAATTTTAATCAACTTCTTGAATCAGAGCTCCTAATATAGTCATAATGTGGATTTGAAAGCTATTTTTTGCATAAGAAAGCCTGAAGTACACAGTGCATCACCCTCAGCAAAACCAATTTGTTCTTTGGATATAAATCTTTTAAAACATCAGATTCAGTGTCTTTGGTAATGAGAAATTTTTAAAGCACTAGTCTAGGTTAATGACTTCTCAAACATGCAAGCAATGGAAAATATAGTTTCTATGCTTATATGTGCTTTGTTTCAGCTTACCAAACCACTTGTGTAAGCTTGAAGAATATACTTCTGATCAAAAAGATTCTCTTCTAACTGAATATAATATTAATGCATATTTTATATGACAGGATAGGCTTTACAGTATTATCTTTTTTTTTTTTTTTTTTTTTTGCGGTACGCGGGCCTCTCACTGTTGTGGCCTCGCCCGTTGCGGAGCACAGGCTCTGGACGCGCAGGCTCAGCGGCCATGGCTTACGGGCTTAGCCGCTCCGCGGCATGTGGGATCTTCCCAGACCGGGGCACAAACCCGTGTCCCCTGCATCGGCAGGCGGACTCTCAACCACTGCGCCACCAGGGAAGCCCCAAGTATTATCTTTTTTACACTAAGTATTGTCTCCTAAATTCTGTAAAGCAGCTCCCCCATTCACTTGTTTTGTGTCAGTTTATCATAATTATTCATTTGAAATTCTAAATATACATGTTGACACATGTATAAATCAAAAAAGAAACCATTCAATTCAATGTAATAATAGATTGCCAAAAGTCCATACCAAATATTCTCAAAATCACAAAGGTCACACCCATGGCCAGAGAACGTTGTTTGTCAGATACAATCCTGCAAGCAAATAGCAATGATATCATGAAAAATCATTATTATTAGCTGTAAAGAATGTTTGCTAGGTTCAGGGGTAATTTTTTTCCCTGTGCATCCATTAGACTAAGGATCTTTGGCCAGTTGACAGAGTTCAATCTGGGTGAATTAACTGCAACTCTTCCCATGTTTCCATATTCTGCCCACTGCCAACCAATTCTAAAGCTACTTGTGCTTCACTAGGAGGAAGCATTTATGGCCCAAACTCTCTGCCCCAGCCTTGGCTGAAAAAAATTTAGCACTACCTTTCATACTTCTCATTCTTCATTCTGTGGTGCACATCCATTGTTTCAGATTTCTTCCTTTTGTCCCTGTGAAACTTACTCTCTACCTTTCTCTACCTTGCTCTCCATTTAGGTAATGCACTACATCAATGGGGTTCTCTTGCCTCTGGCTACTGATTGGGTTATGCCAATAGGGTGCTCCAGAGTGAGAAAGGAAGGTGAAGTTCAGGTCTTCATTCCCAGGCTCCCTCTCTGCAGTTACCCAAGTTGACTGGGTCACTAGGCAAAGCAGTATCCTCTACAGGTCTCTCTTCTTCCTACCCTTGTTTCCCTTTGGGTGTTGGGTGGTAACAGACCTGAAGTACTGCACTATACTTTGGGATTCCTTATACCCTGCCCACATTTTAAATAGCCACATCATTCAACCTTACTTGAATTGTCCTAATTTGAGGGTGCCATCTCTTTTCGGTTGGACCTCTGACTTTTACCCTCACTATTCAAAAGTTAAAATAAATAAGAAATAACTTTCTCAAATATGAAGAATGAAGATCTCTGTATTTTGTATTCGTCAAGTATTTGTTTTAAAAAGAAAAATAATGTATAAAAATCACATATTAGTATTTTGGAAAATAAACTAAAATACAACAAAAAATAATCAACCCTTGAACATTTTAAAAAGTAAAGAAATAAAAGCTACATTTTAAATGGATATTTTAAATAAATCCTGTGCTTACCCTTTATTTCCTTGTTCTGGAACTTGAATAATAAACAAGTATGACCAATATTGTCATCCAAAATGACTCAATTTATTAAAATGTAGCATATTCAGTACTTTATGACTATTTTGTAAAAAGTGAGATAATTCCACCTGTATCAACCTGGTAAAAATATATGTTCTTTCCTCAAATATTTACTACATATTTACCAATTCTTAAAAGATAGTGATGTTTCTAAATGAAACATAATTTAACTTTTATTATGAGCAGATTCATTAAAGACATATAAAGGAAGTAAAGTGTCACATTTTAGAACCACACTTTAGGATAAAGTTTTTGGTATAAAATAGAAATGTGGGTCATATGCCTAACTAAAATTTAGTATTCTGCTTCATTTAGCATAAGCAGTTTTTTTATATGTAGTATAATAATGGTGTTCTCTGAAGTATATAAAGAGCTAACAATAACTCATAATTATTAACAAATATTTATGTATCTTCAGTTTGATTATAACTTTATTTCTGATATACAAAAAAAGATGAAAAGATGAATGATTTCCCTAATTTTCCAAAATCAGTTAAATGAACAGCAAAACAAGAAATAATATTCATAAAACACAATTTTTTAGTGAAAAACATTACTATGTTTTAAGAATAAAGTGATTTTTTTTGGTATTTTGTCTAAGGAGTAAGGCTATGATGGTATGGTTTAAGAATTTCATGGAATAAACAAACTATTGGTTAGTACTCTTCCAAGATGTAAAAGACAGCTTCCAATTATCTCTTATGACTTCTAAATATATATTTTCAGTCCATATCTTTCTTGAGTTCTAGACTTAAGTTCCTATCACACACAAAAGTTGCTCTTCCCCTGGTGCTTCCTGTCACAAGAAATGGAATCATCACCCATGCAGTTTTCAAGCCCAAAACCTGGAAAGAGGCATGCTTGATGGAGTATTCTTTTCCTCATTCACCACAGACAATCAATAATAAAATACTGTGATTTTTATAAATAACTTTTTTTATATCTCTCTCTGATTTTCTTCATCTCTAATTCTACTGGCCTATTCCAAGCGTGTATTTTTTGCCTGAAGAAAATAAAAGAATTTCCTAACTTATCTTCCAACAACCATTTTTATCCCTGCAGTCCACTCTCCACATAGAGCCACAAGTGATTTTTTTAAGGTAAAATTCTGATTACTTCACTAACCCACTAGGAACCTTCAATGGCTCATCAGTCTCATTGCATGCCACTTCACAACTTTTGCCTTTACCACCTTCTTTGTTTACGACATTCTGTCATACAACACTCTTATATAGCTATTTCTTGCACTCAGAGTCAGAGTCTTTGCATACATTGTTCCCACTGTGTGAAATTCTCATCCCCCATCTTTTAGGGCTTAGCTTAAATGTGATTTCCTTAAGGACACCCTCTCTGAATCCCCAGAGAGGAGATTTAGTTTAGATTGTCCCATAATTCTCTCTTGGCATTCTTCTACATTTTTTTTGCAGTACGTTTTAATATTACAATTGAAAACTTATTAGTGAAACTACTTTTTTTTTTTTTTTCTATTGTGCCACCCTCCAAAGTCCATCAGAGAAGCAGGAATCTGGTCACTTCTGTTCCTCTTTTATTTCACCTTTTTCCCTTAAAGTGCTCATCCACCTTCTTGTTTAAATCCATGGTAACTATCACAGGTGAGAATACATACACATATTAAAATAATGATGGATGGGGACTTCCCTGGTGGCGCAGTGGTTAAGAATCTGCCTGCCAATGCAGGGGGCACTGTTTGATCCCTGGTCCAGGAGGATCCCACATGCTGCAGAGCGGCTGGGCCTGTGCGCCGCAACTACTGAGCCTGCACTCTAGAGCCCATGTGCCACAAGAAATAAAATAATAATAATAATAATTAATTAATTAAATAATGAGGGATGGAAGGGAAAGAAATGAAGAACTAATTTTTCTTAATGATCACCTTGATGGAGTGAGAACTGACAAATCATGATATTGATACTTTTCTGTTTAGACTTAAGCCTCACACAGCTTCGGATTTCATCAGAATTCTCCAGAGGAAAAAGAATGGTGTCATTCCTGGCCCCATTTGGTCACCAGTAACTATGTTAGTTTGCTTGCCCCCTAGTGCGACACTCTACCTAGACCTAGTCCATGTTGTCAGCATCTACCCCTCATCAAGAATTGACAAGAATGTCAGGGACAGCTTTAGATCCCTATTTCATCTCTAAAAGCTTCTGCTCTCTCTGGAATTTTAATCCCTCTAGTCCTCTGCCACTTTGTGCCTTTAAATATATGATTGTTAATTTAACCCAGCTTTTCTAGTTATCCTTTGTAGGAGCATTGGCCTGCAATGCTATTCCATCCCACACCACTTCCATGACATTAGCACTTGATAATGATTTCACAATTGATGTATTTGGTTTTGACTTTTATTGTACTTTTTAAAAAATTAAACTCTGTTGAATTTGAAGTTTGATTATATTTTGGAAAGCTATACAAAGAGCACATGCTGGAGAGACATGCTTACTTATACCCCTGCTCTCATCTACTCTCATTTCTATCCCATCCCTTTAGGTTATCATTTTCATCACTTTCTTGTTTATACCTTCACAGTGTTTCTTTATGAAAATACAAATGATTATAAATGCATACCTCTATACTCTCATTTCTTCAGAGGAAGTAGCAAACTATTGGGTTGGCCAGAAAGTTTGTTCAGGTTTTCTGTAACATCTCATGGAAAAACCTGAATGAACTTTTTGGTGAACCCCATATATTGACTGTTCTGTCCCTGATTTTTTCATGTTACAATATATTCTTAAGATCCCCTCCTATATGAACATAGAGCCCCTCCCTATTTGTTTTCACTTTCATTATATTACATTGTGCAAAAATGAAATCATCTACTCAACCTGTCTGTTGCTCTTTCACACTTATTTTTTTTCCAGTGTTTGTTGTTTCATGTATATAGTACATACACAATATGTGGTTCTATGTAATATAGATAGCCTTATGGATGTAAATATATTTTTTTGCAGGATATCTGCAAAAAGGATTTCAAGTACAAGTGCTAGCATAAAGGGTAAACATATCTGCAATTTTTGAAGTATTAAAGATACTCTTTTCATCAGAGTTGCACCATTTTGTGCTCTTTCAAGCAATATATGAAAGTACTTTTTTCTATACAGCCACATAAACAGATCTATTATCAATGTTTTATTCCTGTCAACTAGGTACATAAGAAATACTATCACATAAAATTTTTAAATTCTATGACCTTTACTGTAGATATGGCTGAACATCCTTTCATATTTGTATTTGTATTTTGTTTTCTTTGATGCTTTTCCACTTTTCTATTGGGATGTTAATCTTAGGAGAGCTTTACTTATTAGAGGAATTAATCTTTTATAGAATATGAGTTGCATAAATTCATTGTTCCTTGGCTTTTGACTTTGCTTATTATTTTTAATTTTATGGACTAAAATTTATCAGTCTTTCCCTTATGACTTCTAGATTTTTAGTCATAGTAACAAATACCTTCACCTTTTAAAAATAATAATGAGGGTTTCCCTGGTGGTGCAGTGGTTGAGAATCTGCCTGCTAATGCAGGGGACACGGGTTCGAGCCCTGGTCTGGGAGGATCCCACATGCCACGGAGCAACTAGGCCCATGAGCCACAACTACTGAGCCTGCACATCTGGAGCCTGTGTTCCGCAACAAGAGAGGCCGCAATAGTCAGAGGCCCGTGCACCGCGATGAAGAGTGGCCCCTGCTTGCCACAACTAGAGAAAACCCTCGCACAGAAACGAAGACCCAACACAGCAAAAATAAATAAATAAATTACTAAACTCCTACCCCCAACATCTAAAATAATAATAATAATGAAATTAGCTGATTTTTTTACCACTTGTATTATTTAATTTTTTTTACATTTAAATCTTTGTCCCATTTGAGTTTTTCTTGTTGTATCATATGGGCTCTGGATATAATTTTTTCCCCAAAGTCTATCCCCATTATACCCAAACCACTTTCTTAAAAGTACATTTTTGATGCACTTATTTAGAATTTTACTTTCATTATATTAAATTCCTATATGAGTTGAGATCTATTTCTAGACTTAATGTCAGTCTATTCATAAGTCAATATTATATTGCTTCAGTGTTGAGACTTTATGGTGCATTTTAGTTTATGAGGCGAAGCCTCTGTTACTGTGCTTCTTTGTTTCAGATTCCCAAGCTACTCTTGCTTATTTTTCCATAAAAACTTTAGAATCAGGTTTTATAGTTCAATAATTCCACTAGTATTTTCATTATCACATTAAAATTATGAATTAACTTAAGGAGAACTGATCCATTGGTGGTGTTAGGTCTTCCTATTCAATAATATGAGATATATCTTTTCAAATTGTTCAAGTCAGTTTTTGTGACATTCAAGTGTGTTTCATTTTATTTTGAAACTATTTTTATTTTGAAATTATTGTTTATTTTGAAACTCACAGGTAGTTGTAAAAATAGTACAAAGCATCATGGGTACACTCACCCAGCATCCCTAAATGGTGAAATCTTATAGAACTGTAATATAATATTAAAACCAGGAAACTGACATTGGCTTGCTGCTGTTAACCAGACTACAGACCTTATTTTGTTTTCATTTTTCAGTTAATATACGTTAAATTTTTTTAACTGAATTTGTTTGTGTGTGGGTGTGTGTGTGTATAGCTCAATATATCTGCTATTTTTTATATGCTGTTACCTTACCAAATAGCTAAATGTACTGGCTATTATTTCTTTTTTTATAAATTTATTTATTTTTGGCTGCATTTGGTCTTCGTTGCTGTGTGTGGGCTTTCTCTAGCTGCAGAGAGTGGGGGCTACTCTTTGTTGCAGTGCACGGGCTTCTCATTGTGGTGGCTTCTCTTGTTGCGAAACACGGGTTCTAGGCATATGGGCTTCAGTAGTTGTGGCACGGGGCCTCAGTAGTTGTGGCTCATGGGCTTAGTTGCTCTGCGGCATGCGGGATCTTCCCAGATCAGGGCTCAAACCCGTGTCCCCTGCATTGGCAGGCGGATTCTTAACCACTCCACCACCAGGGAAGTCCTATTATTTCTAATGCAATGTAAAAAGAACTGATAATATTGCTCTAGGAAGTTTTACTGTGACTGGGTAGACAAATACTGGAGTTCAAATGTCACCAAAAGTGAAGGATCCTATGTTCAACATACCTTTCAATCAGGACCTCTTGAAAGATGATACTCTAGGATAAAGGACAATCTGAAAATTGATAAGGTCTTTAAAAAACTTAAACCTATCCTTAAATCAGCTAAATTCCTGCTTGGTTTACAGAGAACTGTTCCTATTCTACTTTCCTTAATAAAGCTATTGTAAAATATTTTTGGAGTTATTAATGTTCAGAGTCTCTATTATTTTTGGTACACAAAATCTCACATGATTAAAAATAATTATAAGAGTTATAAGAGACAGAGTCAAGAGAAAAAAATGAAATTTAAATAGTACTACAGAATATTCAGATACTAGATATCTGACAGACATTTTAAATTTAGAGGATTAATATGTCCAAGAAAACAGATGACAAGAAAGAGAATATTATCAGAGAACTAGAATCTATTAAAAAGAAATAAAATTCTATAACAGAAAAGTACACTAATTATAATGAACTCATAGGTGAATTTAACAACTAATTAGACACAGGGGATGGTAGAATTAGTAAACTAGAGTACAGGTAACTGGAAAAGCAGGTGGAAATATTATTAATACATTAGAGATCAGTGAAAAAACTTTAGTCTGAAGCACAGAGCATAAAAACAAATGAAAACAGAAAGTAAAAAAGAATAAAAGATACATGGATATAGTGAAAGGTTTACAATATGTGTAACTGATATCCAAAAGGTGAGTAGATAAGGAATAGAGCAGAAGCAATATTTGAAGAAAGAATAGTTAAATATTTTCCAAAACCAATGAAAGATACTGTGGTAGATAATCACTCAACATGGCTATCATTGATTCCTCTTTTCCCCCAATACATGCTTGTTGCTCCTGACATCAAGAGATGGAATCTAATCACCCTCTTTTGAAACATGACTTTTTTGACAAATAGAATGCAGAAGAGTGACATTCTTGGACTTTCAGCCTAGGTCTAATGAAGCCTTGCAGTTTATGCCTTGTACCTTATGCCTGGGTCTCTTAGAACACTAAAACCTGGGATGTTCCCTTTTGGAATTCTTGCACTTTGTTAGCAGACGTTTAAGTTACACAAAGAAGCCTCTATGACCAATCAACAGCTCCACCTAAGCTCCTAGGAAAATTTAGCCTAAATTGTCAGCCATCTAGGAAATCTAACCCAGTCATGCTATCAGGTAACTCAAATGTTATGTGCCATCTGACCACAAGCTCAAGAGAAACCTTAAGCAAGAACTACCCTGTTGAGCCCAGTCAACTCGCAGAACCATGAAAGATAAGGATAAATTGTTGTTGTTAAGTGATTAAACCTGGGATGGTTTGTTACTGTTATGGACTGATTTCTGTTCCCTCCAAAATTTATATGCCAAAAATCCTAACTCCCAGTACTTTGGAATGCCATCATATTGGATACAGGGTTTTACAGAGGTAATTAAGTTAAAATGAGGTCAGTTGGGTAGGCCCTAATCCAATATAACTGGTGTCATTATAAGAAGAGAAAATATGGACATAGACATTCACAGAGTGAAGATAATGTGAAGACTCAGGAAAAGATAGCCATCTACAAGCCATGGATATCTGGAACAGACCCTGCCTTCGTAGCCATCAGAAGGAACCAACCTTGCACCAACTGTACACTTCTAAATAACACATGGTTTAAATGAAAAATACATTGAAAGGCATATTTGAATTGAAAGTATGAGTAAAAATATATATCAAGACTTCTGGGATGCAGCTAAATTTATACTTGGATAGAAAAGGCATATATACCAATAGACAGAAGATATAGGTGAATAAAATAAAAATACTAAAAACATAGAAGTAAAATGATAGAAATTATAAAGATAAAAGCAGAAAGATTTGTTAGTCACACACACACACACACACACACACACACACACACACACAGAGACATTCAATTTTTAATTTAAAACATTCTCACAAAGAAATTCTAGGCCAGGTACATGACAACTGAGTTCTTCCAAAGATTTAATTAAAAAATAATACCAGGGCTTCCCTGGTGGCACAGTGGTTGAGGGTCTGCCTGCCGATGCAGGGGACGTGGGTTCGTGCCCTGGTCCGGGAAGATCCCACATGCCGCGGAGCGGCTGGGCCCGTGAGCCATGGCCACTGAGCCTGTGCGTCCGGAGCCTGTGCTCCGCAACGGGAGAGGCCACAACAGTGAGAGGCCCGCGTACTGGAAAAAAAAAAAAAAGAGAACATATTGCTAAGAGAGCTCTTTAAAATGGAGCTGGAAGGCCATTAAGGAAGCAGGGCTTACGCACATCCTCACCAGCTGGAACCATGAACTTTTGAATTGGGCCAAACCACAAATATTCCAAGGACTCTACAAGAAAACCTGCAACCTGTCACAGTAATGAACTTTTCCCTCCCTCTAGTGGTAGCCTTTTGCTACCAATCACATGAAGATAAGAATAGCTTTGGCTTGCCAGTACCAATTATAATTCTTTTGAAACAACTTTTGCAACCTTGTTGGGTTTTTTGCCTTTATAAACCCCTGTCTTTTATCTCCTCCTTGGAACACATTTTCAACTCTTGCTCAGATCAGTGTCTCCTGAATTGGAATTCTCAGACGCCAAATAAAGCCTTTATTTCTTTGCAGCTTTGATGTGGTGAATTTTGTTCATTATTACATAGAAAATCTGAAGTAATCTACCAACTAACTATTAGAAATTAATATGAACACAGTCACAAAATACAAGGTCAAAGCAATAAGAATGAATTGCATTTCCTTCATACCAGTAATAAACAACTATTTTATACTATGCTATACTAAATATCAAAAACATCAGTTACCTAGGAATGAATCTAATGAAGGAGGTTTAAGACCTCAACTCTGAAAAAGAAAATTATGAAACGTTATTGGAGAAATAAATGAAGATTTAAATAACTGAAGGAATCATACTTCATTGAATGATCAAGAGACTCAGTGTGGTAAGTATAGCAATGCTCCCAAATTGATTCAAAGACATTCCAATCCAAATCTCAGCATGTTTTTTATGGACATTAACTAGGTGATTTTAATCACCTAGAAATACAAAGCGCCGAGAATTGCTAAGATAATCTCAAAGATGGACTTACAACAAAGACTGATGTAAATATTCACAAAAAATACACAGCAATTAAGACAGTGTAATGTTGGTACCGGGATGCTCAAATACACCAATGGAACAGAACAGAGTGCAGAAATAGAACCACATATATAGAGTCTGCTGGTGCATGTCTGTGGGGAAAATCAGCCTTTGAATAAACGGTGGTGAGTCAATTAGTATCCATCCAAAAATGATGAACCTGGGTCCCAATTTTATACAAAAAATATCATTCCCAGTTGAATTATTGATTTTATAATCTCTTATTAAAATAACATAAGAAATGTCCACATGACTTTGATCAGGCAAAGATTTCTTAAACAGGACATTAAAATTAAAAGTTTATTTCACTCAAAAGATGCCATTATCAGAGTGAAAAGGCAAGTCATAGAGTTGAAGATATTTGTCATGAATATATATGTCAAATGACTCCCACATTTGGAGTATATAAAGAAATTCTGCAAATCAATAATAAAAAAGACAGACAACCCAATGTAAAAATAGACAAAAGAACAGAAAAGACATTTGACAAAATTGCACATTCCTATGGCTAATGAATAAAGGAAAACATGCTCAATAATATTAATCCTCTGAATAGGGAAATTAAAATTACAATGAAATATCAACACTTATACACCTATCAAAATTGCTTGAGTTTAAGAACAATTAACAATAGACTGCTAGAAGAATGAACTAGTGCAAATACTTTAAAAATTTATTAAAAAGCTTAACATACATATGACTCAGCAATTCTGCTGTTTATATGTGTACTCAATAGAAATATATTCATATGTTTTCCAAAAAACAAGTAAAAGAATGTTCATAGAAACAGCATATTAGCCCTAAAGTGGAAACAACATTAACTACAGAATGAATATATTTTAGTATATTCACACAATGGACTACTATAAAACTATGTTGTACAATATGGTTAACTATTACCCATGTGTGCTTACTTAAATTTATGTCAATTAAAACTAAATAAAATTAAGAGTTCAGTGCCTCATTCACACTGACCACATTTCAAATGCACAATAGGCACATGTGGCTAGAGGCTATATTGGATATCAGAGATACAGAACATTTCCATCATTTTACAAAATCTGATTGGATAGTACTGCTATAGAGCAATGAAAATGAATTTGTTATATACAACCATATGAATGACTCTTAAAAGCACGTTGTTGAGTAACGAAATGCAGACACAAATGACTATGTGCTGTATTCTCCTGTGTATGCATAAAGTTCAAACACAGAACAAATTAGCCTATTCACTGCAGAAGTCAGGAGAGTGGTAATCTTTAGGCATTAAGGGTTTAGACAAGAAGGGAGGTGGAGGAGGGGCTTTTGGAATACTTGTATTATCCGTTTCTTGGGCTGGACTCTGGTTACATAGGTGTCTTTGCTGTGTTAAAATCCATCAATTTACATTTGCAATTTGTGCACTCTTCTGAAAACATATTATGCTTCAATAAAATGTCTATAAAAATAATATCCCTTGACTCTCCGTTTATTATCTATTAGGCAGCCATCAAGCTTATCCTTCTTTTGATCTCTACCCTGTTTACTTCTCCCATTTTTCTTAGTTGTACAATTTCTACTTTATCAAAGCATATTACATTTCATTCTATTTTGCCACCCTTATGCTTAGCTTAGTATTTGCCTCAGTTCTAGCATAAATTAATTGCACTTAGTTAAATATATTAGCTAAATATAGGTAGTTAAATCTAAGTAGTTTAACATACTTGATGCTTGCCACCAGACCTTCTTTTTTGAAAATATTTAGTTATTTATTTATTTGGCTGCGTTGGGTCTTCGTTGCAGCACGCGGGGTCTTAGTTGCAGCACACGGGATCTTCGTTGAGGCACACAGGATCTTTTGTTGTGGCGTGTGGGCTCTTCGTTGCGGTGTGCAGGCTTCTCTCTATGTGGCGCACAGGCTCGGTAGTTGCGGCACGTGGGATTAGTTGCTCCATGGCATGTGGGATCTTAGTTCCCCAACCAGGGATCAAACCCACGTCCCCTGCATTGCAAGGCAGATTCTTAACCACTGTACCACCAGGGAAGTCCCTCGCCAGACCTTTTATCAAAATTTCCCCAATCATATCTTGGTTGGTTACAACTTGCCTTGTTGTCAGTTCTTAAGGAGTATCTGATATCAACATATCCCGGGTACTTCCATATCCAAACTGTTTATAACTGTAGGGCAGTTTGTTGATGATGAAATAATGAGCTCATGTTTTCCTTCCTTGAGGATCTTTTAAGTGTTTCTCCAGTCTTCTGGAGGTGAATGCTGCTGTTTAGAAACCTGATGCCAAACTTTTGTTTTTCCTTTTTTCTTTTAGATGACAAAAGGATTATTTCTGCATCTTTACATCCAATAATTTTACCACAGTACATCTCAGTGTTGATTGCTCTGGATCAATTTCCCTAGACACTTGATGTCTCATTACAATATGTAGATTCAAATATTATTTTATTTAATTATTCATTATTTATCATTATTTATTATTTCAGTAAACTTTAGCTACAGATTTAAATATTTATTTTTTTGGTTTTCTTCTTTGGGGACTGCAATTATGTGCATTTTGGATCTCCTTTTCCTATCTTCTATATTTGCCTATTTTCTCTAATACTTTTTCTTACTTTTATTTTATATTCTCCATTCTCCCTCTTCTATGCCACATACATGCTTTCTATGTTGTCTTTTCTTCCTTGTGTGCTTTATAATTTAGTCTTCATCTATAAATTTTTTCCCATTTCTTTCTTTCCTGAGTTCTGTCAGTTTTCATTCCATAGCCTCCTTCATCTAGCTATTTTTCTCTTGTTTTGTGGCCAAGATTGTTTAATTTTTTTAACTTAAACTTACATATAGTTACATTTATATTTTTATCTGATTCATGGTAACATTGTTCTAGTGAGTTTTCACTGTCCTTTGTAAAGTAATGCTTAATAATTTTCATTTCTCTCACTATGATTATTTGGTATGTAGGCAGAAGCTTTTCCTTTTCTACTTAATCATTTTGAATGAGATGGGTTTTCTTAAACTAGAGGCAGAAAGTTATGGGAATGGAACATGCACCCAGCTTTCCAAGCTTCAAAACTGAAGAGTTATCTTCTCTGTTTATATAGAGGAGTTAAATATAGTCCCTATGTGTGGTTATACCTTCTCTGCTTCTGCAAACCTGGCCTGCTTCAAAAGAACTTGTACTGCCAGATCTGGGCTTTCGAGATCTCTTCATATTTATTGTTTTCCAAAGTTATGTATTCACTTGTAGATGGTATTTTGCTGGCACTTTTTTAGATCTGCTATGTCTGGACCCCCTTGGCATTTTGCAAAACTTTTTTCCCATTCTTTCCAAAAATACTCTGCTTTGACTTATCTACCTCGGTCCTACTCCCAGAACTTCCATCTTAAGGTACCATCCTCTCTTCCTGAGCAGAAATATATGCTGGAGATATTTGAGATCTGTCAATCCTGAGACCCTCTCCACATTCCCTGTTATTCTTTGTAACATCTTTATGAATCTACAAGCTGGTTCCTTGTTCTACTTCAATTTTGGCAATATTTATATGCAATTACAACTCTGTCATTTTTTGTTGATCTCATAATTGTACTGAAACAGTATATGTGTGCATGTGTGTTTATGTGTGTGTGCATGCATGTTATATTTTATTCTACTTATTGCTCTCTACAGTTACCAGGAGACATGAGAAGATTCAGAACTAGACTTCTGGAGTATTACTATCATCTTTCTCATCTCACTGCTGAGAATATTTGCTCAGAAGTTTCATACAATGTTAAGGCATGCTCAACATTGTACTGATTATGTTCAATCTGAGCTTTCTCTTCTCTTTGAATTTATCTCAGTTAATACATTATAATTCATTTAGTTCCTCAGACTGGACAACTGGACATAATTCTAGATTTTTCCACATTTTATACCAGGAACATCAAATTAATAACCTTGCCCTTTTATCCAAACTAAATATTTCTCTATTATGTTCTATTCTCTCTATCTCTAAATAGAGATAAATTCTAAACTGGTCTCCTAAGTACCTTCCTTTGTTTCTTGTTTTCTTCTATCAGCTTCATCATCCACACTATCTTCAAACTAATCTATCTAAAACACATATTTGATAACTTTTACTTCTGAGGTTTACTCTTTTCAATGGCTTCTAGATGCATATAGGATAACATCATTCACGTTAACATGGCAAAGAAAGCCTCCCATGACCAGGCCCTTACCAAGCTCAAATCTCCCTGTCCAATTTACAATCATGCTACTCTTGTCATAACAAACTCCTTGCCAAGATATTTCACACATTTTTGCCTCTACTTTTCCTACTAATTTTTCCTGTTAAGAACTTGCCCCCAGTTTGCTTGCATTGTGAGAAATCACTTATCTTCACAACTCAAGTTCAAGTGCCACACTGTCTATAAGCATTTCCAAATCATCCTAGATAAAAATGACCATTTTCTCCACTTTGTTCCCAGGTCAATCTGTACAAGTCTTAATCATGGCATTTCTAAGAACTCCCTGCACTCTTTTTTTTTTTTTTTACGCTGGCCTCTCACTGTTGTGGCCTCTCCCGTTGCGGAGCACAGGCTCCGGACGCGCAGCCTCAGTGGCCATGGCTCACGGGCCTAGCCGCTCCACGGCATGTGGGATTTTCCCGGACCGGGGCACGAACCCGTGTCCCCTGCATCGGCAGGCGGACTCCGCAACCACTGCGCCACAAGGGAAGCCCTCCCTGCACTCCTTTTTATGTGTTTTTCTCCCCCTAGTAAACTCTAAGCAGCTTAGGCAAGGTCCATATTTTATTAGTTTTTGTAGTTTCAGTGCCAGATCTAGGTGAATAAGTAAAAACCTGCTTCACTGTATTGATATGTTAAAGTTTTGTCTCCCATCTAAACTGCAAGTTCATTGAAGTCAGAGACCATGTGTGCCCAACTCAGATTTCTTTTGCATATATTTATTCATGTTTTTTAGTCTGTTTTCCTAGGGTACAACAAATTGCTCCTCATGACCTAAAGGTTTATGTTAGTCTTTTGAAAAAAATAATCTGAAAATAATGACCAGTTATTCTGCTACTATGGTAAAAACAAATATTAAATATATTTCATATATTCAGGAAGAACAAATGAATAACAAATGTTGGTTTAATTTAGAATAATAATAAACTTATGTATTGAAATTCCAAAATTCTAGAAGTTATTATGTTCCTTTGTTGATGACACATGTCTTCTCATAGTCAAACTGGCTAATATAGAAGTAAATAGTCAATAAATATCTATAACCAATGAATCAACATTGTAATCACATGTGTTATAATTAAGATTTTTCCTATATTTATGAATTTTCCAGGTATGTTAAATTAAGTAAATAAATTTAGTTTTAAGTTAAACTAAATGTGTTATCTATATACACACTTTATGCAAATAAATTAGTTAAAATAGAGAATTAAGCATATACATGAATTTTGAAAATATAACAATTTTCCCCTCTAGCAGTTGCTACCTTGAAACAAAAGCATAAATCATTTACTACAATATTCTAAAACCTTCCTAAACTTGTCTTTCATATGTATTAAATGAATAATGATTATGAATAACATATACACACCGAAGGATGGTCAGGATGTTTGGTACACCAGCAAAAGCAGAAAATACAATTGTAGAAAAGATAAAAGCAATGAACAAAGGTAATTTATAGCACTTTGGATCACATGTCCCATGTCTAGCGTCAATAAAGTCACCTTGATTATCTGAGGTTGTTAATCCTTCTTTAATGCAAGAACAATTGTAATATGTCTATGAAAATGAAGACAGGAAACAATCTTTTAGAAATATAGTCACAAGACAAAAACTCTTATAATTGTAAAATAAAAATTAAATCAATAACTACAGGGAGACTAGGCAGTTTTATTAGTAAATATCCTTATATTAAATCTGCCATTCATAACTTACAAATGAACCACTAATGATAAATAAGATCAAGGTATTTTACCTAACAAAGAATTGTGTACATGTATATATAATTATAGTTACTTAGGAAAAATTCTATTAATTTAAGAAATTTCACTAAAAATATTTACATTTAATTGTACAAATAATTGTTGGAGAGAGATATAGATTAAGGACAAATAAGGAAAATGTAATGAATAAAGTGGAATTTTAGCTGGAATTTGAAATATGGAGAGTTACCCAATCGTAGACAGTTTTAGAACTATGCTGCAAAGGCAAGACTTTATTTTGTATGTGATGATGACAGGGCTGTTATCTATTAGGCAGAGTAGGCACAGTGTACCTAGGACCCACAATACTTTCAGAACCAAAAAAAAAAAGGTTTTAATTTTAGTGTCTTTTAAAATCAGAGAAAAAATAAATATCATAATAATGAATATATTATAATGCATCCAGCCTGGATCATATTTGTCTTTATGCCAAAGTAGTTGTACATTAAATCTCTCTCTCTCTCTCTCTCTCTCTCTTTCTTTCTTTTTTTAAGTGAAGGAAGGGGTTTAAAAAGGCAAAAGTGCCTAAAGCCAACATAAGTCATAATGTAGTCCCTAATGGGAACGAAGGAAAACTTGGGGCTGTTATATTATTATTGATAACTCAAGGAAGATGAATAGGTGGTATTTTCTAAGAAGAGATAAACAGAGTTGGAGATACAGAGACCAGTTAGCAATTTGTTAATCTGTTGAAAAGATTCTAAATTAAATAATAATAATAATTTTTAAAATTCAGTAGAAATATTAAACTAAGTTACCAGTGAAGGAATAAGAGGAAATAAAGATGGCTTGAACCTGTGTGATTCAGAAAATGATGGTACAAAAACCATGTCCGTTGTTTAGGGAAGCTGCTAAGTGGTTACTGGATATATTAAAGAAAAATAGAAATATCTAAATAGCAAATCATTCATTCTACCATTTTTTTTTTATAATGCCTATGTGCCAAACATCATTCTAGGTATTGTGAAAACATAGTAAACAATACAATAGAAATCCCTGCCCTCATGTAGGAAATTTTTTACTAGCATGAGATAGGCAATTTTTTAAAAAAAAGAACCTTTAATGGAGCACATGGTGACGAATACTATGGAGGAAAAAATAAAGTAAGGAAAAAAAACAGGGATTATAGGGGTGAGTTTAACATGAACAGGTAATGCTACAATGATACAGTGATATTTGAGCAGAGATTTGAAGAAGGTAAGGGAGTGAGCCATGTGGTTACCTGAAAGAAGTATATTCCAGGTGGGAAAAACAAAACAGAAATTGAAAAGCCTTGGGACTGGAGCTTGCTTGAAAAATTCAAAGAAAAGCAAGGAGAAAAATTTGTTTGAATCAGAGTGAACATGAGGGAAACTAAGAGAAAATGAAATTGGAGTAATGAGGGAAGGATTTATATAGAAACTGGTAGGTAATTGCAAGAGCAATTTAAGAACTTCAGTCTTTATTCTTAGTAATGTGAAACCATTAGAGGGATAGATGTATAAATGACATTTTTTAAAAGATCACTCTAGCTGATATATTGAGGCTACTGAACTGTGAAAGCAAGGGTAAAAGCAGAGAAAACAGTTAAAAAGCTCTTAAAGTAAGATGCAAGTCATTGGTGACTGGGGCCCGGGTATCAGAGAAAATGATGAAGATAGTCAGATCTAGCATGTATTTTGAAAGTAGATTTGAAGGGTCCTAGGGTAAGAATGGTTACCAGAAAGAGAAGGTCATATGGAGAAGGCCTCCCTGAAAGAAGTTAAGACTTGCAGGCAAGGGAGGCAGTCAGTCCATGGCTCAGAGAGGGAACCAAGAAAATAAACACAACGACTTCACTTTTTCCCCCCATCTTTCTGACTTTCTATCAAGACTCCTTATTATCATAGTCTATATGATAATAGATTATATATGATAATAGAACTCTCATCCTATAGTTTGGTCTCTTGGAACAGTGAGAGGGTAGAGAAGGTGAAAAGTGGATCTGGAGGTCAGAAAAAAGATATCTAGTACAACAAATAATTGCAGACCATAGAACCTAAGATGACTAAGGGGAAAAGTGAAAATGTGAAGAAACTTTAGTGAACAGATGGTAGAATCAAAAGATATTAGGCTCTGGAAGGGCTGAAGAGCTGTAGAGTTATATCCAAAGAGATACAACCAAAATAGGAAAAATTATATTAAAATGAAATAGTAAAATATATTCAATTCAAATAATAAAAGAAGAAGATAGATCTAAGTCTACCATATCAATAATTATAATAAATG
Source organism: Tursiops truncatus (assembly GCF_011762595.2). Lineage (NCBI taxonomy): Eukaryota > Metazoa > Chordata > Mammalia > Artiodactyla > Delphinidae > Tursiops > Tursiops truncatus. The sequence continues at coordinate 82,543,737 of NC_047036.1, forward strand.
TCAGTTGTCTAAAAGCTCCAATTGAAAGACAGACATTAACAGAATTGAGGAAAAAGCAAAAGCATATTATACCTTGGCTACAGGAGACATTTTAAACATAAAGACATGAACAGCTGGAAAATAAAATGATAGAAGTAAGATAAACCATGAAAACAGCAAGAAAGCTTACAGTGACTGTTTAATATATAAAACAAACTTCAAGACAAAGAGTATTACCCGAGATAGAAAGGGACATTTTGTAAAGATAAAAGGATCAAGAAGCTGTGACAATTATTAATGTGTATGCACACAATTAGAGGGTCTAAAATACATGAAGTCAAAATAAAGAGAGAAATAGACAACTGTATAATTATATTAAGATACATTTTTCATATATAATGTTCAGAATTTCATATATTATTACAAGGTATGCAAAATGACAAGAATAATTGGCTTAAAATTAGGACAAATATAAGTAGACTACTACAGATAGTAGACTAAATAGCAAGAACTTTAAATAGTTATGATTAATATTTTCCAGAAAATAGAGGGTAAATGGATAAAATATCTTAAATGATGTGGAATTTCACCAGGGACTTGGATTCTACAGAAACATAAATGTTAGAATGGAACAGATAAAAGGAGATGGAAAATAGAGAAAAGAGCAAAAGAGTATGGGATACAGTAGAAAGGTCTATTTGTAGTCTGCTGTTAGGCAGAATACTAAGATGGCACCTAAGATTCCCATCCTGCTATTTTATAAACCTGCATAATCCTTAGATTGATGTGAATTGGTGGATTTTAATCCCTTTACTAAGTTATGTTACATGGCATAGCTGACTTTAAGAGACAGAGGTAAACTTCACCTAATTAGATAATATATAAAAGGAACTGAGCTTTTCCTGAAGTCAGAGATTCAAAACATGTGTCACAAGGGAGATTCTGTTGCTGGCTTTGAAAATGGAAGGAGTCATGTGGCAAAGAGTGGGGGTGGCCTCTAAGAGCTAAAATTGGCCCTCAGCAGACAGCTACCAAGGAAATAGGGACTTCATTTTTTACAGCTCAATGGAACTGAATTTGGCCCAAAATCTGAATGACCTTGGAAGTAGATTTTTTCCCAGAGCCTCCAGAAAGGAATGTATTTCAGCCAACACCCTGATTTCAGTTTGTGAGACTCTGAGCAGAGGAACCAGCAATGCCATATCTGGACTTATGACCTGTGAGATAATAAATGGGTATTATTTAAAGACACTAAAGCTGTAGTAATTTGTTATGCAGCAATATTAAATTAATATATGGTGCCTCCTCCACAACCAATAAAAGAGGAGAAAGTGAGGGAGAAATAATAGCTGAGAATTTTCCAACTGATAGACATAAATCCACGGACTAAAGATATTCTGTGAAACCCTAGCAAAATAAATATAATGAAAACCACATCCAGGCATATCAAAGTAAAATTGCTAAAAGTCAAAAACAAAGAGAAAATCTTAAAAGCAGCTAAGCAGCCAGAGACATAAAGACAATATAATGACATCTTTCAAACGCCGGGCCACAGTCAGGGGGTGGGGTGGCAGGTGGGCATCACTGCCAATACAGAATTCCATACCAAGTGAAGACAGTTTTTCTTTTCAGAAATGGGAGTGAAATATGGTTCTTAAGGAAAAAAAAAAAATCTCATATGAAAACATGGAAATGCAAGGAAGTGGGTAAATATAAGTGCATACTGACTGTACAAAAAAATAACAGTATGTGTCCTTTAAAATATATGGAGAAATAAAATATATGACAAAAATAGCACAAAGGTGGGAAATCAGTAAATGAAGTTAAAATATTCTAGGGATGTTTCAACTGGAAGAGATCCTGAAGACTGGCTTCTTGTAATCCTTAATGCTTTGGACGAGACTGACTTCCCTTCTCTATAGATATGTAGAATGAGGCTCCTGTTGGACTACAGCAGTCTCTGGAAGAAGATCCCTGATACTGCTATTTTATACTGAAAGCCATAACAGCTGCTGAAAAGAGCTAGTCCCAGTGAGAAGATCAGGAAGGAAATCCCAAGATTTCTTTGGTATCTATATAAGGAAATTTGAAGATCTTGATAGCATGGATAAGAATATGTGGGTCTCAATGAGGCAAAACACTTGGAATATTATCAACATGAAGAGCAGATATCTATTTTCAGTTTTGGTAAAGCTGTGATTTTCTATAGAAACTTAGAAATCTTCAAAGGTGTAGTATTTCCTACCACTCCTCTTGTAAACTTTTGCATAAGTGTAATTGAAGAGCACTCAATTCTAATACATTTGACCCTTATATTTTGAATACAAACATTTAATCAGAATTATTTCAAAGTTGACATAGTTTCACTGAAAAAAATTTTCCAGAGGGAATTCCATTAACACAATTTAGACACAATAATTTTTTGTATATGGTATTTCTCTAATTTTCATTTTGTTAAAATTAATTTTACTGGCATCAGTTCTTTCCCATTTGAAATTAATGTATATTTTATCCGTTAATTGGTTTCATCTGTATCAAATTGTACTAATCATAACTTCTGCTATTGTGAGTTTTCCTTCAGAGCCATTATTTCTTTCAAGGCTAATTGTCCTGGGTAATTCGTAACAGATCTAATTTTTCTCAAATATATTTTATTCTTTCAATTTTTATTCAGCATCAAATGTTATCACACAGTTTGAGTCACTATTTTGTGAATTATTTCATTATTCATTATTAATTATTCCTTAGAGAAATGAAAGGAAATTATAAAGATTTTTATGAAATAGAAACAAATCCCTAAAAGGGATTCCCCAGTAAAAGAAAGATGGGTGGAAGCTATATAGTGGCTGGCATTTTTAGTTCTTGAATATCCCACGGATCAAAACACCAAGGTCAAGCAGTTCTTCTTTATTCTGTGGTGACAACATGAGATTTAAAAAATCATTTACTTGTCAAAATAAAATGGAGGAGAGGAAGTAAACAGGAGTGTAAATTAAGATTTTCCATAAGTTAATAAATTGTTGAGGATGGGTAACTAACATATGGGAGTTCATTTTGGTTTTCTATTACATTTAAAGCTTCCCACAGTAATATATTTTAAAGATTTTAAATATCATTTTAAATATATTTTAAAATATATAAATCATTTAAAACATGTAATAGTTTTTAAAATACATAATACATATAAATAACCATTTTAAATTTAAAAATTTTAAAGACTCATTTTAAACATTTAAGAAGAAAGAATTTTTAAAGGGTATATAATCTTTTTAATATTCAATTAAAAACTGAAGATATACTGTTAAATAGTAGGCCAGTGAAAATATGACAACGAGGAACTAAAGTTGGTCAGGCATGCTAATATACTGTGATAAAATGATCTGTGTAACAGGAAAAAGAATATTGTTATGTACATACTAATAAATAAAGTACTAATAAAGTACTTTATTGCCTGCTAAGGAAGATGATATAATGCCCATGGGTCAGGAAATATCCTCTTTGTTGCTCTCTTCCCGTCACACAGACTAGACAAAGAGAGGGGAGAGAGAAACGCAGAATTTTTAAAACCTGGGTCCCTACTTCACTCCCAATTCTCACAAGTCCTATGTATTGTTATCACATGAAGCCATAATTTAAGAAAAATTTAAGAAACGGAAAATAAGAGGGGGAAAGGATTTTATAGACGGCAGGAGTAAAATATAAACATCATCTATAAGTTGCACTTCTTAATGGAGAGGACGAAACAGAGAAAAAGATAATTACCTTGTGATTCTTTAATGTTTTAGAATATGTACAACCTGCAAAGCAAGGAGAAAAATATCGAATATCATTTCTTCCACATGTAGCAGAATAAAATGAAGATGAGCATTTACAATGAGAATTGCAAGGAGCTGTCAGGTTTCCCAACTGCCCTGTTCTGTAAAAGAAGAGATTGAATGTAATTATAATACAACTGTATTATCCTTATTAATGTATACACAAAGATATCAATGAGATCAATGAAATATGATTATTTAAATAATTTTAACAGATTTAGGTACAACAGATATACAATAAACTGTACATTTTTAAAGCATACAATCTGCATACACTTGTGAAACCATCACTGCAATCATGTTAACAAACATAATCATCACCCCCAATAGTTCCCTCATGCTCCTTTGTAATTCCTCCACCTCCTGGCATCTGCTGATCTACTTTCTGAAACTGTTCATTAGTTGGAATTTCATAGTGCACTAGGTGCACTTTCTTTGTCTGGCTTCTTTCGTGCAGCTGGTCTTTACATGGTCTTTGTATGGTCATATGCTTCCATGTCTCTTGGATAAATATTAAGGAGTAGAATGTTTGGATCATATGGTAGGTGTTCATTTAACTTTTTAAGAAACTGTCAAACAGTTTTCCAAAGTGATTGTGCTATTTTGCATTCTCACAAGCAGTGTGTAAGATTTCAATTGCTTCCTATATTCCTTGTCAACACTGGGAATAGTCAGTCTTTTTAATTTTAGACATTCTAACAAGGATACAGTAACTTCATATTGTGGTTTTTAATACGTATTTCCCTAATGACTGATGCTGGACATCTTTCCATGTGCTTATTTTCCATCTGTTTCTATTATTTGGTTAAATATCTGTTTAAATCTTTTGCCCATTTTTGTGGATATTACTAAGCATTCAAAGTTCTTTATATGTTCTAGAAACCAAGTTCTTTGTTAGATATATGATTTTCAAATATCTTCTCAGTCTATGGCTTGTTTCTGCATTACCTTAATTGGATCTTTCAAAGAGCAGATGCTTTTTATTTTAATGAAGACCAATTTATCAATATATTTCTTTATGTATCACATATTTGGTGTCATAACCAAGAAATCTTTGCTGAACCCAAGTTCACATAAATTTTCCTCATATTCCTGGAATTTTATATTTCACAATTACATCTACAATCCATTTTGAATTAATTATTTACATGGTATAAGATATGGATCAAAGTTTGCTTAAATACAGATATCTAATTGTTCCAGCATCATTTGTTAAAATGACTGTATGTTCTCTGCTAAATTGCATATGCACCCTATCAAAAATTAATTATCTATATATGTGTGTGCTTACTTTTGGACTCTCCATTCTGTTCCACTGACTTATTGGTCTATATTTACACCAGTACTACTTTCTTGATTATTGTAGCTTTATAATAAGTCTTGAAATCAAATAGCATTAGTCCTCCACCTTTGTTCTTTAGAATTGTTTGTGGTTTTTCTACATCCTTTGCATAACTATATGAATTTAAAAGTCATTTTTCCAATATCTAAAAAAGAAAGCTTGCTGGGATTTTGATTGTGATTACATCAAATACATACATCAATTTGGGGAGGATTAACATTCTAAAGATCCTGAGTTTTGTAACCCACAAATATGGGATATCTCTTCATTTAAAAATGTAGGTTTTAATTACTGTCAGCAATGTTTTACAGTAATCAGTGCAAAGGGATTTTACATCTTTATCATATTTATCCTTAAGAATTTTTTTTCTTGATACTATTGTTAATGGTATTGTTGTTTAATATCAATTTCAACTTGTTTGTAGGTAGTATATAAAATGCCATAGAATCTTATATATTAATCTTTTCTTCTACAGTATTTCTTTTTGTTTGATAGTATTGTTAACATTATTTTTTAAAGTTCTTTCCAGAATTTATTGAGATATAATTGACACAGCACTGTATAAGTTTAAGATGTACAGTATAATTATTAGACTTACATACATCATGAAATGATTATCACAATAAGTTTAGTGAACATCCATCATCTCACATCAATACAAAACTAAAGAGAAAAAAATTTTCCCTTGTAATGAAACTCTTAGAGTTTACCCTCTTAACAACTTTCATATATGACATACAGCAGTATTAATTATATTTGTCATGTTGTACATCACTTCCCTAGTACTTATTTACTTTATAACTGGTAGTTTGTGCATTTCAACTGCCTTCATTTAATTCCCGATCCCTTAACCCTTTGCCTTTGTTAACCATAAATCTGATCTCTTTCTCTATGAGTTAGTTAGTTGGTTGGTTGGTTGGTTTTAACATCTTTACTGGTGTATAATTGCTTTACAATGGTGTGTTAGTTTCTGCTTTAAAACAAAGTCAACCAGCTATACATATACATATAACCCCATATCTCCTCACTTTTGTGTCTCCCTCCCAACCTCCCTATCCCACCCCTCTTGGTGGTCACAAAGCACTGAGATAATCTCCCTGTGCTATGTGCCTGCTTCCCATTAGCTATCTATTTTACATTTGGTAGTGTATATATGTCCATGCCACTCTCTCACTTCATCCCAGTTTACCCTTCTCCCTCCCCATGTCCTCAAGTCCACTCTCTACGTCTGTGTCTTTATTCCTGTCCTTCCCCTAGGTTTGTCAGAACCATTTTTATTTTTTAGACTCCATATATATGTGTTAGCATACAGTATTTGTTTTTCTCTTTCTGACTTACTTCACTGTGTATGACAGATTCTAGGTCCATCCACGTCACGACAAATAACTCAGTTTCATTTCTTTTTATGGCTGAGTAATAATCCACTGCTTATATGTGCCACATCTTCTTTATCCATTCATCTGTCGATGGACACTTAGGTTGCTTCCATGTCCTGGCTATTGTAAATAGTGCTGCAGTGAACATTGCGGTGCATAACTTTTTGAATTATGGATTTCTCAGGGTATATGTCCGAAGTGGGATTGCTGGGTCGTATGGTAGTTCTGTATTTAGTTTTTTAAGGAACCTCCATACTGTTCTCCATAGTGGCTTTATCAATTTACATTCCCACCAACAGTGCAAGAGGGTCCCTTTTCTCCACACCCTCTCCACCATTTATTGTTTGTACATTTTTTGATGATGCCCATTCTAACTGGTGTGAGGTGATACCTCATTGTAGTTTTGATTTGCATTTCTCTAATGATTAGTGATGTTAAGCATCCTTTCATGTGTTTGTTGGCGATCTGTATGTCTTCTTTGGAGAAATGTCTATTTAGGTCTTTTGCCCATTTTTGGATTGGGTTGTTTGCTTTTCTGATATTGAGCTTCATGAGCTGCTTGTAAATTTTGGAGATTAATCCTTTGTCAGTTGCTTCATTTGCATATATTTACTCCCATTCTGAGGGTTGTCTTTTTGTCTTGTTTATGATTTCCTTTGCTGTGCAAAAGCTTTTAAGTTTCATTATGTCCCATTTGTTTTTGTTTTTATTTCCATTTCTCTAGGAGCTGGGTCAAAAAGGATCTTCCTGTGATTTATGTCATAGAGTGTTCTGCCTATGTTTTCCTCTAAGAGTTTGATAGTGTCTGGCCTTACATTTAGGTCTTTAATCCATTTTGAGTTTATCTTTGTGTATGGTGTTCTAATTTCATACTTTTACATGTACCTGTCCAGTTTTCCCAGCACCACTTATTGAAGAGACTGTCTTTTCTCCAATGTATATTCTTGCCCCCTTTATCAAAAACAAGGTGACCATATGTGTGTGGGTTTACCTCTGGGCTTTCTATCCTGTTCCATTGATCTATATTTCTGTTTTCATGCCAGTACCATACTATCTTGATTACTGTAGCTTTGTAGTGTATTATGAGGTCTGGGAGCCTGATTCTTCCATCTCCGTTTTTCTTTCTCAAGGTTGCTTTGGCTAGTCAGGGTCTTTTGTGTTTCCTTACAAATTGTGAAATTTTTTGTTCTAGTTCTGTGAAAAATGCCACTGGTAGTTTGATAGGGATTGCATTGAATCTGTAGATTGGGTAGTATAGATATTTTCACAGTGTTGATTCTTCCAGTCAAGAACTTGGTATATCTCTCCATCTGTTTGTACCATCTTTAATTGGTTTGTTTGTTTTTGAAGTATAATTGACCTACAAGACTGTTAGTTCCTGTTACATAGCATAGTGATTTGGTGTTTCTGTACATTTCAAACTTATCACCACAGTAAGTCTAGTTACAATATATCACCACACAAAGATATTACATAGTTATTTTTATACTCCCCACACTGCACATTTCATATCCATGACTCACTTATTTTGCAACTGAAAGTTTGTATCTCTTAAACTCCCTCACCTATTTAATTCCTCCCCGCAACTCCCTCCTTTCCAGCAAGCCCTTGTTTGTTCTCTGTATCTACAGCTCTGTTTCTGTTTTTTATACTTATTCACTTGTTTTTTAGATTCCACATATAAGTGAAATTATACAGTATTTGTCTTTCTCTGTCTGACATATTTAACTTAGCATGATACTCTGTAGTTCCAACCTTGTTGCAAATTGCAAGATTTCATTATTATTTGTGACTGAGTAATATTCCATTGTATGTATATTACATCTTTTTTATCCATTCATCTATTGATGGGCACTTGGGTTATATCTTGGCTATTGTAAATAATGCTGCAATAATTACAGGGGTGCATATATCTTTTCTAATTAGTGCTTTTCTTCTCTTCGGGTAAATACCCAGGAGTGGAATTTGTATGTATTCTTTGTATGTTTTGGATATTAACCCCTTATCAGACATATCCTTTGCAAATATCTTCTCCCATTCAGTAGGCCTTTTTGTTTTGTTGATGCTTTCCTTTACTGAACAAAACCTGTTTAGTCTGATGTAGTCCCATTTATTTTTGTTTTTGTTTCCTTTGCCTGAGGAGACATCTAAAAATATTACTAAAACTGATGTCAAAGAGTGGACTGCCTATGTTTTCTTCCAGTAGTTTTATGGTTTCAGGTCTTACATTTGTCTTTAATACATTTTGAATTTATTTTTCTGCATGGTGTTAGAAAGTAGTCCAGCTTGATTCTTTTGCATGTAGCAGCCCAGTTTTCCCAACACCATTTGTTGAAGAAGCTGTTTTTTGCCCCATTGTATATGTCTCTTTTATTGTAGCTTAATTGCCCATATAAGAGTGGTTTCATTTCCATTGATCTATGTGTCTGTTTTTGTGCCTGTACTATACTGTTTTGATGACTGTAGCTTGGTAGTTTAGTTTGAAATCAGGGGAGCATGATTTCTTCTTTCATAAGATTGTTTGGTTGTTAGGGGTCTTTTCTGTTTCCATACAAATTTTAGCATTAGTTATTCTAGTTCTGTGAAAAATGCCATTGGTATTTTTAGGGATTGCATTGGCTCTGAAGCTTGCCTTGGGTAGTATGATCATTTTAACAATATTAATTCTTCCATCCATGAACATGGTTTATCTTTCCATCTGCATGTGTTGTCTTCTATTTCTTTCATCAGTGTCTTATAGTCTTCTGAGTACAAGTCCTTTACCTTCTTACATTTATTTCTAGGTATTTTGTTTTTTGTAATGCATTTGTAAATAGGACTGTTTTCTTAATTACTCTTTCTGATACTATGGTGTTATTGTACTGAAATGCAACAGAGTTCTGTGTATTAATTTTGCATCCTGGAACATTACTGAATTCATTGATAAACTCTAGTAGTTTTTGTATTCTTTCAGTCACTCTATATCTTTTGATTGGAGTATTTAGTGTATTTACATTTAAAGTAATTATTGATAGGTACGTACGTTTTGCCGTTTTGTTACATGTTTGGTTTTTTTTTTTTTTTTTTTTTGCGGTACGCAGGCCTCTCACTGTTGTGGCCTCTCCCGTTGCGGAGCATAGGCTCAGGACGCGCAGGCTCAGCGGCCATGGCTCACGGGCCCAGCCGCTCCACAGCATGTGGGATCTTCCCAGATCGGGGCACGAACCCGTGTCCCCTGCATCGGCAGGCAGACTCCCAACCACTGCGCCACCAGGGAAGCCCCCTTTTTTTTTTAAACATTTTTATTGGAGTATAATTGCTTTACAATGGTGTTTCAGTTTCTGGTTTATAACAAAGTGAATCAGTTATACATATACATATATCCCCATACCTCCTCCCACTTTCACTTCCCTCCCAACCTACCTATCCCAAATTTCTACCTGGTCACAAAGCCTCGAGTTAATCACCCTGTGCTATGCTACTGCTTCCCACTAGCTATGTATTTTACACTTCGTAGTGTATATATATCCATATATACACTACCACTCGCTCACTTTGTCCCAGCTCACCCCTACCTCTACCCATGACCTCAAGTCAATTCTCTAGTTCTGTGTCTTTATTCCCGGCTTGCCTCTAGGTTCATAATGACTTTTTTTTCTTTTTTAGAATCCATATATATGTGTTAGCATATGGCATTTGTTTTTCTCTTTCTGACTTACTTCACTCTGTTATGATAGACTCTAGGTCCATCCACCTCACTACAAATAACTCAATTTCGTTTCTTTTTATGGCTGAGTAATATTCCATTGTATATATGTGCAACATCTCCTTTATCCATTCACCTGTTGATGGACACTTAGGTTGTTTGCATGTCCTGGCTACTGTAAATAGAGCTGCACTGAACATTGTGGTACATGACTTTTTGAATTATGGTTTTCTCAGGGTATATGCCCAGTAGTGGGATTGCTGGGTCGTATGGTAGTTCTATTTTTAGTTTTTTAAGGAACCTCCATACTGTTCTCCATAGTGGCAGCATCAATTTACATTCCCACCAACAGTGCAAGAGGGTTCCCTTTTCTCCACACCATCTCCACAATTTATTGTTTGTAGATTTTTTGATGATGCCCATTCTGACTGGTGTGAGATGATACTGCATTGTAGTTTTGTTCTGCATTTCTCTAATGAATAATGATGTTGAGCATTCTTTCATGTGTTTGTTGGCAGTCTGTATATCTTCTTTGGAGACATGTCTATTTAGGTCTTCTGCCCATTTTTGTATTGGGTTGTTTGTTTTTTTGTTATTGAGCTGCTTATAAATTTTGGAGATTTATCCTTTGTCAGTTGCTTCATTTGCAAATATTTTCTCCCATTCTGAGGGTTGTCTTTTGGTCTTGTTTATGGTTTCCTTTGCTGTGCAAAAGTTTGAAATTTCATTAGGTCCCATTTGTTTTCTTTTCATTTCCATTTCTCTAGGAGGTGGATCAAAAAGGATCTTGCTGTGATTTATGTCATAGAGTGTTCTGCCTATGTTTTCCTCTAAGAGTTTGATAGTTTCTGGACTTACCTTTAGGTCTTTAATCTATTTTGATTTTATTTTTGTGTATGGTGTTAGGGAGTGTTCTAATTTCATTCTTTTACATGTAGTATGCAGTTTTCCCAGAATCACTTACTGAAGAGGCTGTCTTTCCTCCATTGTATATTCCCGCCTCCTTCATCAAAGATAAGGTGACCATACGTGTGTGGGTTTAACTCTGGGCTTTCTATCCTATTCCATTGATCTATATTTCTGTTTTTGTGCCAGTACCATACTGTCTTGATTACTGTAGCTTTGTAGTATAGTCTGAAGTCAGGGAGCCTGATTCCTCCACCTCTATTTTTCTTTCTCAAGATTGCTTTGGCTATTCGGGGTCTTTTGTGTTTCTATACAAATTGTGAAATGTTTTGTTCTCGTTCTGTGAAAAATGCCAGTGGTAGCTTGATAGGGATTGCATTGAATCTGTAGATTGCTTTGGGTAGTAGAGTCATTTTCACAATGTTGATTCTTCCAATCCAAGAACATGGTATATCTCTCCATCTATTTGTATCACCTTTAATTTCTTTCATCAGAGTCTTATAATTTTCTGCATACAGGTCTATTGTCTCCTTAGGTAGGTTAACCCCTAGATATTTTATTCTTTTAATTGCAATGGTAAATGCGAGAGTTTTTTTGATTTCACTTTCAAATTTTTCATCATTAGTGTATAGGAATGCCAGAGATTTCTGTGCATTAATTTTGTACCCTGCAACTTTACCAAATTCATTTGATTAGCTCGAGTAGTTTTCTGGTAGCATCTTTAGGATTCTCTATGTATAGTATCATGTCATCTACAAACAGTGACAGCTTTACTTCTTCTTTTCCGATTTGGATTCCTTTTATTTCCTTTTTTTCTCCAATTGCTGTGGCTAAAACTTCCAAAACTATGTTGAATAAGAGTGGTGACAGTGGGCAACCTTGTCTTGTTCCAGATCTTAGTGGAAATGCTTTCAGTTTTTCAGCATTGAGGATGATGTTGGCTGTGGGTTTGTCATATATGGCCTTTATTATGTTGAGGAAAGTTCCCTCTATGCCTACTTTCTGGAGGGTTTTTTATCATAAACTGCTGTTGAATTTTGTCGAAAGATTTCTCTGCACCTATTGAGATGATCATATGGGTTTTCTCCTTTAATTTGTTAATATGGTGTATCACGTTGATTGATTTCCGTATATTGAAGAATCCTTGCATTCCTGGAATAAACCCCACTTGATCATGGTGTATGATCCTTTTAATGTGCTGTTGGATTCTGTTTGCTAGTATTTTGTTGAGGATTTTTGCATCTATGTTCATCAGTGATATTGGCCTGTAGTTTTCTTTCTTTGTGACATCCTTGTCTGGTTTTGGTATCAGGGTGATGGTGGCCTCATAGAATGAGTTTGGGAGTGTTCCTCCCTGTGCTGTATTTTGGAAGAGTTTGAGAAGGATAGGTGTTAGCTCTTCTCGAAATGTTTGATAGAATTCGCCTGTGAAGCCATTTGGTGCTGAGCTTTTGTTTGTTGGAAGATTTTAAATCACAGTTTCAATATCAGTGCTTGTGATTGGTCTGTTCATATTTTCTATTTCTTCCTGATTCAGTCTTGCCAGGTTGTGCATTTCTAAGAATTTGTCCATTTCTTCTAGGTTGTCCAATTATTGGCATAGAGTTCCTTGTAGTAATCTCTCATGATCTTTTTTATGTCTGCAGTGTCAGTTGTTACTTCTCCTTTTTGTTTTCTAATTCTATTGAGTCTTCTCCCTTTTTTTCTTGATGAGTCTGGCTAATGGTTTATCAATTTTGTTTATCTTTTCAAAGAACCAGCTTTTAGTTTTATTGATCTTTGCCATCGTTTCCTTCATTTCTTTTTCATTTATTTCTGATCTGATTTTTATGATTTCTTTCCTTCTGCTAACTTTGGGGTTTCTTTGTTCTTCTTTCTCTAATTGCTTTAGGTGCAAGGTTAGGTTGTTTATTCGAGATGTTTCCTGTTTCTTAAGGTAGGATTGTATTGCTATAAACTTCCCTCTTAGAACTGCTTTTGCTGCATCACATGGGTTTTCAGTCATCATCTTTTCATTGTCATTTGTTTCAAGGTATTTTTTGATTTCCTCTTTGATTTCTTCAGTGGTCTTTTGGTTATTAATAGTGTATTGTTTAGCCTCCAGGTGTTCGTATTTTTTTACAGATTTTTTTCCTGTAATTTATATCTAGTCTCACAGCGCTGTGGTCAGAAAAGACACTTGATACAATTTCAATTTTCTTAAATTTACCAAGGCTTGATTTGTGACCCAAGTATTGATCTCTCCTGGAGAATGTTCCATGAGCACTTGAGAAGAAAGTGTATTCTGTTGTTTTTGGATAGAATGTCCTATAAATATCACTTCAGTCCATTTTGTTTAATGCATCATTTAAAGCTTCTGTTTCCTTATTCATTTTCATTTTGGATGATCTGTCCATTGGTGAAAGTGGGGTGTTAAAGTCCCCTATGATTGTGTTACTGTCAATTTCTCCTTTCATGGCTGTTAGAATCTGCCTTATGTATTGATGTGCTCCTATGTTGGGTGCATAAATGTTTACAGTTGCTCTATCTTCTTCTTGGATTGATCCCTTGATCATTATGTAGTGTCCTTCTTTGTCTCTTGTAATAGTCTTTGTTTTAAACTCCATTTTGTGTGACATGAGAATTGCTACTCCAGCTTTCTTTTGATTTCCATTTGTATGGAATATCTTTTTTCATCCCCTCACTTTCAGTCTGTATGTGTCCCTAGGTCTGAAGTGAGTCTCTTGTAGACAGCATATATATGGGTCTTGTTTTTGTATCCATTCAGCCAGTCTATGTCTTTTGCTTGGAGCATTTCATCCATTTACATTTAAGGTAATTATCGATATGTATGTTCCTATTACCATTTTCTTAATTGTTTTGGGTTTGTTATTGTAGGTCTTTTCCTTCTCTTGTGTTTCCTACCTAGAGTAGTTCCTTTACATGTGTTGTAAAGCTGGTGTGGTTGTGCTGAATTCCCTTAGTCTTGTTTGTCTGTAAAAGTTTTAACTTCTCCATTGAATCTTAATGAGATCCCTGCTGGGTAATGTTGGTTGTAGATTTTTCTCCTTCACCACTTTAAATATGTCCTGCCACTCCCTTCTGGCTTGCAGAGTTTCTGCTGAAAGATCAGCTGTTAACCTTATGGGGATTCCCTTGTATGTTATTTGTTGTTGTTCCCTTGCTGCTTTTAATATTTTCTCTTTGTATTTAACTTCTGATAGCTTGATTAGTATGTGTCTTGGTGTGTTTCTCCTTGGATTTATCCTGTATGGGACTCTCTGTGATTCCTGAACTTAACTATTTCCTTTCCCATATTAGGGAAGTTTTCAACTATAATCTCTTCAAATATTTTCACAGTCCCTTTCTTTTTCTCTTCCTCTGGGACCCCTATAATTCGAATGTTGGTGTTTAATATTGTCCCCGAGGTCTCTGAGACTGTCCTCAATTCTTTTCATTCTTTTTTCTTTATTCTGCTCTGCAGTATTTATTTCCACTATTTTATCTTCCATGTCACTTATGCATTCTTTTGCCTCAGTTATTCTGCTGTTGATTCCTTCTAGAGAATTTTTAATATAATTTATTGTGTTGTTCATGATTGTTTGCTCTTTAGTTCTTCTAAGTCCTTGTTAAACGTTTCTTGTGTTTTCTCTATTCTATTTCCAGAATTGTGAATCATCTGTACTATCATTATTCTGAATCCATTGTTTTTTGTGGCTTTCCCCAGTGGCTAAGGTTGGTTCAGTGGGTTGTGTAGGTTTCCTCGTTGACAGGACTAGTGTCTGTGTTCTGGTGGATGAGGCTAGATCTTGTCTTTCTTGTGGGTAGGTCCACGTTTGGTGGTGTGTTTTGGGGTATCTGTGACCTTATTATGATTTCAGGCAGCCTCTGTGCTAATGGATGGGGTTGTGTTCCTCTCTTGCTAGTTGTTTGACATAGGGTGTCCAGCAGTGAAGCTTGCTGGTCATTGATTAGAGCTGGGCCTTGGCGTTGAGATGGAGATATCTTGGAGATTTTCGCCGTTTGATATTATGTGGAGCTGGGAGGTCTCAGGTCAACCAATGTTTGAACTTGGGTCTCCCACCTCAGAGGCAAAGCCCTGACACCTGGTTGGAGCACCAAGAGTGTGTCATCCACACAGTTCAGAATAAAAAGAAGAAAAAGAAAGGAAGAAGATTAAAAAAATTTAAAAGTTATTAAAATAGAAAACAAAAAATAATTATTAAAAAATTTTTTAAGTAAAGTTAAAAAAAGGAAAGAAAGAACATCCAAACCAAAACACAAATCCACCAATGATAACAAGCACTGAAAGGTATACTAAAAAAAATAAAATAAAAGGACAGACAGAACCCTAGGACAAATGGTAAAAGCAAAGCGATATAGGCAAAATCTCACACAGAAGCATATGCATACACCCTCACGAAAAGAGAACAAGGGAAAAAAATCTATCTATCTATCTATCTATCTATATATCGTTGCTCCCAAAGTCCGCCTCGTCAATTTGGTATGATTCGTTGTCTATTCAGGTATTCCACAGATGCAGGGTAAATCAAGTTGACTGTGGAGATTTAATCCGCTGCTCCCGAGGCTGCTGGGAGAGATTTCCCTTTCTCTTCTTTGTTTGCATAGCTCCTGGGATTCAGCTTTGGGTTTGGCCCTGCCTCTGTGTGTAGGTCACCTGAAGGCATCTGTTCTTTGCTCAGACAGGACAGGGTTAAAGGAGAAGCTGATTAGGGGACTCTGGCTCACTCAGGCTGGGGTGAGGGATGTGTAGGGAATGCAGGGAGAGCCTGCGGTGGCAGAGGCCAGCATGACCTTGCACCAGCCTGAGGCGCGCCGTCTGTTCACCCGGGGAAGTTGTCCCTGGAGCACAGGACCCTGGCAGTGGCAGGCTGCACAGACTCCCAGGATGGGAGGTGTGGATAGTGACCTGTGCTTGCACACAGGCTTCTTGGTGGCTGCAGCAGCAGCCTTAGTGTCTCATGCCCGTCTCTGGGGTCCGTGCTGATACCCACAGCTCACGCCCGTCTCTGGAGCTCCTTTTATCAGCACTCTTAATGTCCTCTCCTCACACACCAGGAAACAAAGAGGCAAGAAAAAGTCTCTTGCCTCTTCGCCAGTTCCAGACCTTTTCCTGGACTCCCTCCCGGGTAGCTGGGGTGCACTAGCCCCCTTCAGGCCGTGTTCACGCAGCCAACCCCAATCCTCTCCCTGCGATCCGACTGAAGCCCGAGCCTCAGCTCCCAGTCCCGGCCCGCACCAGCGGGTGAGCAGACAAACCTCTCAGGCTGGTGAATGCTGGTTGGCACTGATCCTCTGTGCTGGAATCTCTCTGCTTTGCCCTCCGCACCCCTGCTGCTGCTCTCTCCTCTGCGGCTCTGAAGCTTCCCCCCTCCACCAACCGCAGTCTCCGCCCGTGAAGGGGCTTCCTAGTGTGTGGAAACCTTTCCTCCTTCACAGCTCCCTTCCACTGGTGCAGGTCCCATCCGTATTCTTTTGTCTCTCTTTTTTCTTTTTTCTTTTGTCCTACCCAGGTACATGGGGAGTTTCTTGCCTTTTGGGAGGTCTGAGATCTTCTCCCAGCATTCAGTAGGTGTTCTGTAGGAGTTGTTCCACATGTAGATGTATTTCTGATGTTTTTGTGGGGAGGAAGGTGATCTCCACGTCTTCTTCTTCTGCCATCTTGAAGCTCCTCCCTGGGGGTTGTTTTTATAGGTGTTTTCTTTTTCCTTTCTCTTCCTTTGTTCTCTTCCCTTATGATTTGATGACTATCTTTAATGTTATGTCTCGATTCCTTTTTTTACTCAGTGTGTAATAGATTTTTTATTTGTAGTTACCGTGATGTAGGTACACACACACACACACACACACATCATTTTAAGTTAGTTATCTAAGTTCAAACACATTTTAACAATCCTGCATTTTTGCTCCACCCACGTCTCCTGTTTTTGACCTAGTTTACATCTTTTTGTGTGTCCTTTAACTACTTATTGTAGATAGATATAATTTTACTACTTCTGTCTTTTAGTCTTCATACTAACTTTATATGTGGTTGATTTACTGTCTTTCCTTCATATTGCTGTTACCAATGAGCTTTTTCCTTCTATAATTTTCATGTTTGTAGTAATGACCTTTTCTTTTTCAGTCAGAGAAGTCCTTTTAATATTTCTTGTAAAGCTGGTTTGGTTGTGCTGAAGAATTTTAGCTTTTGCTTCTCTTTTTTTGCGGTATGCGGGCCTCTCACTGTTGTGGCCTCTCCCGTTGCAGAGCACAGGCTCCGGACGTGCAGGTTCAGCAGCCATGGCTCACGGGCCCAGCCACTCCGCGGCATGCGGGATCTTTCCCGGACTGGGGCACGAACCCGTGTCCCCTGCATTGGCAGGCGGACTCTCAACCACTGCGCCACCAGGGAAGCCCTTATCTAACTTTTTATCTCTCCATCAAATCTGAATAAAAGGCTTGCTTGGTAGAGTATTCTTGTTTATAAGTTTTTTCCCTTTCATCACTTTAAATACATTATGACACTCCCTTCTGGACTACAGAGTTTCTGCTGAAAAGTCAGTTGATAGCCTTATGGGAATTAACAATATTATTTTTAATATTGATTTCTGCATTTGTAGTTAGCATATAGAAATACCATAGATTATTGTAGGTTGATTTGATCTTACAAACTTGCTAAACTCATTTTATTAGTTAGAGTGTTTTTTGGATTTTCTATATAGACAATGGTGTTTACTTCAAATAAACACAGTTTTGCTTCTACTTTTGCTATTGCAATGTCTTTTGTTTATTTTTCTTACATTATTGTATGGCTAGAACCTTTAGAACAATGTTAATATAGAAATATTAAAAACAGATATCCTTGTATTCCTGGTTAGTCAATGTTTCATCGTCTTAGTCTGCTCAAGCCACTATAATAAAATATCATAGATTGTGTGGCTTAAACAACAGACATTTATCTCTCACTGTTCTGGAAGCTATGTCCAGGTCAAGGTGCAGGCAGCTTTGGTGTCTGGTGTGGGCTGTCTTCCTGGATTGCTGAACATCACCTTCCTCATTGTTATCCTCACACAGTCAATAGAGGGAAAGCTTTGGCCTCTTCCTCCTCTTAGAAGGACATTAATCCCATCATGGGGTGTCCACCCTCATGATCTTACCTAACCCTAATTATCTCTTAAAGGTTCCATCTCATAATACTATCATATTGGGGATTAGGGCTTCAACATATGAATCTGGAAGGAGGGGGAAACACAAACATTCAGTCTATAATCATCACTAAGTATAATGTTAGCTGTACATTTTCATAGAATCCCTTCCATTATTAGTTTTGTACTTGATCAGGAATAGATGTTGCACTTTATCAAGCATTTTTGACATCTATTGAGATTATAAATTTTTTTCATTTTTAGTTTATTTATATGGTAGATTATGTATCAATCGATTTTTAAACTATTAAACTATCCTTGCATCTCTATATGAATCTTGTTTGATCATAATTTAGTTTCCTTTTAATATACTATTTGATTCCATTTATTAAAGTTCTGTTAAGAATTTTTGCATCTATACTCATGAGTGATATAGGTCTATAGTTTTCCTTTCTTACAATGTCTTGGTCTGGTTTTGAGATCAGGATAATGCAGGTCTCATAGAATGAGTTAGGGAGTAACCATTCCTTTTCAATTTTCTAGAAGAATTTGTATAAGAACAGATTTTTTTTAATGTTTGGTAGAATTCCCCAATGAAAACATTTGGGCCTGGAGTTTTCTTTGTGGGAAAGTGTTTAACTACAAATTTGATTTATTTGCTAGATACAAAAATTAGCTATTTCTTCTTAAGTGAGTTTTTGTCTTTCAAAGGTTTTACCCATTTCATGGTAGTTGTTAAATTTATGGGCATAAAGTTGTTCATAATATTAACCTATTACCTTTTTATATGAGTAGAACTTATACTAAAAACAGATCTCTAACTTCTGATTTTCGTAATTTTCTCTCTGTAGTGGTTTAGCAATTTCATCAATTTTCTCAAAATAACACCTGCGATTTTACTGATTTTCTCCATTGTTTTTCTCATTTCTACTCCACTGATTTCTGTTCTGATCTCAACTGCATGCTTTGTTCTACTTAATTTACAATCAGTCTGCTTTGATGTTTATAGTTTTTTAAGGTAGAAACAAATGTCACTGGTTTGAGACGTTTTTCTTTTCTAATACAGACTTTTAATGCTATACATTTTGCCCTACATACTGCTTTAACAGCCTCCCACAAATTTTTTAATGTGTGTTTACATTTTCATTCACTTCAAAATATTTTACAATTTCCCTTTAGGAGAAATTATTTGACCCAAAGTTTATATAGAAGGTTTTTTCAGTTTCCAGATATCTGGGGCTTTTTCAGAAATCTTTTTTTATTATTTCTAATTTAATCCCATCATGGTCAGAAATTTTACTTCCATTTTATTATTTGATCCTTTAAATTTACTGAGTTTTGTTTCATAGAATATGGTCTATTTTGGTAAGTATTTTATGCATTCTTTTTTTTGTTTGTCTCTTTGCCGTACACGGGCCTCCCACTGTTGTGGCCTCTCCTGTTGCGGAGCACAGGCTCTGGACACGCAGGCTCAGTGGCCATGACTCACGGGCCCAGCCGCTCCACGGCATGTGGGATCTTCCCGGACTGGGGCACGAACCCGTGTCCCCTGCATTGGCAGGCGGACTCTCAACCACTGCGCCACCAGGGAAGCCCCTATTTTAGGCACTCTTGAAAAGAAAGCATATTTTGCTTTGTTACATGACATGTTCTACAAATGTCAATTAGGTCAAGTTGGTTGACAGTGTTATTCAAATCTTTTTTATCATCAATGTTTTTTTCTTCCCTACTTCTACTAAGAGAGGAATACTGAAATAGCTGACTACACTTGTGAATTTCTACATTTCTCCTTGCAGTGTATAAGTTTTTGCTCCACATATTTTAAAGCTCTTTCATTAGGTTCAGAATCATTTAGGATTGTTATTAATTTTTGATGAATTGGCCAATTTATAGTACATAATGACATTATTTTTTCCTGCTAATATTGTTTGCTCTCAAATCTGCTTGGTCACTGATATGAGCTTTCTTTTGACTACTGTTAACATGTTATATCTTTTCCCATCCTTTTACACATAATCTACTTGTGTCTGTATTTGAAGTGCATTTCTTTCATGCAGCATATAGTCTTGCTTTTTTGAAATTAAACTGAAGATTATCTGCCTTTTAACTGAGATACTACAACCATTTGCATTTAATGTGATTACTAATGTGGTCAGGTTTGAATATATCCTCTTTCTATTTGTTTTCTATTTATTCTCTCTCTTCTTTGTTCTCTTTTTCTACTTTTCTGCCTACTTTGAGATCAAACAGTTTTGGAAAATTCTATTTTAACTCCTGTGTTGGCTTATTAGCTATATTCATTGTTTTTTAGTGGTTGCTTCAGGGTTTACACTACACATTTTGACTTAATACAGGCTACCAACATATGACAGCACTTCATGTAAACCCATATTGCATGTTAATCTGTTTTAAACAATTGTTTTTAAAGAGATTTAAATAAGAAAAAATGATTTACCTAGTTACAATTTCCTTTGTTCTTCTTTGTGTAGTTTATATTTTCATCTGGTATTCTTTTTAATGTCCTAATTTTTGTCTCTTTAGGCTCAAAGGTCAGTCAAAAATCTGTGCCAGTTTTTTGTCATCTTATTAGATGCGTTTTGCCCACTTTGCTGGAATTGCCAGCTTCTTGCCAATGTCCAGAAATAGTAAATATACTCAGGGTAAAATGCAACTGCAGAAGATTGCTTCTCCTCACAAGGTTTGCCTTTCTCCAGGATTTTGGTCTTTAAATTCCTAGTTGCCTAAACAACTGTCTGATGCCTTTAAACACATTTTTAAAATGTTATTCAGCTTTTCTAGGTGTTCTCAGTGGGAGCATTTGTCTGCCATAAGCCACTTCATTGTAGCTCAAGTGTAAGTCTTGTTTTCTATACTTATTTTACTTGCTTAGTCCTTTGGTTTCCAATTCCAGTTCTGTTTCTCTTCTTTAACATCAATCTCTGCCCAGTTCTTTGAATTTTTGCATGTTTAACCTAAAGGAGACATTACTCATGCATACTTTCAGATGTCTTCAGTTCCATTCTTTGATAAGAAGGCAGACACACCAATTCAAAAACAAAGGTAAGACTGGCTTTGTACAGACAGTATGGTCTCCTAGTTGCTACTCACTTTAATACAGATTTCTACTTCTGGGTGCTGATTAATTTCAATATGTTTTTTTTTCTTTAGAATGAATGCATAAGCAGTCATACTACAAGCTATCATTATGATATTTCTACCTTTAAAGTGAAAGGTGAAACTATGCCTTATGTTTCTTTTACATGTTCAATAATGCCAAGAATGATATGAGCATATTAGGCTTACTGGATAAATAATTATTAATCGACAAACAAATATATTGTTGGGATTAGATGTAAAAATCTCATATATATAAAATTATATTTACCCGCCATAATCTTCAGTGATCCCAGCAAATGGTATTGCATCACAGTGTACAAAAATTACAAATGCAAGGAGTACAAGTGTTACAGCAGATGTAACCATTACAAATCTCATAAGGCCTTTACAAGACATTTGTAACTTGGAAATAATGATACCTCCCAGAATCTGGCCAAGAGCACCTCCTGGAATTAAAATAAGTCCTAAAAGAAAGGAGGAAGAGAAAACACAGTTAAAAATAGCTAAAGATAGTACAGAAATTCATACTTTGAGGTAATCCCCTCTGCTCTAAACATAGAGCAAACATAGATTTAACTAAGAGACCGAGACAAAACTTAAAGGCATGATATTAATAAATACCTGAACAAACCCTGATCCCTAAGAGAAATACAAATTTGTGAGTGGGGCTGAAGCTATAGGCCTAAAGGACCTAGAATAAGAGGCTCCACAAAATGTTTTACAGCAGTTGTGAGAAGAAATACAATAAAAGGCATACCAGAGGAACAACATTTGAAAATTTGTAGCTAAGAATGAGAAATTTCAATAATTAAAGAAATATGGGCTTCCCTGGTGGCGCAGTGGTTGAGAGTCTGCCTGCCGATGCAGGGGACACGGGTTCGTGCCCCGGTCTGGGAAGATCCCACATGCCACGGAGCGGCTGGGCCCGTGAGCCATGGCTGCTGGGCCTGTGCATCCGGAGCCTGTGCTCCACAATGGGAGAGGCCACAACAGTGAGAGGCAAGTGTACCGCAAAAAAAAAAAAAAAAAAAAAAAAAAAGAAAGAAATATTAGTCCTGGGAATAAAAGTACACTCCAATTACTGAGAAAGAGTAAAAATAAATAAATATTAAATCACATAAGGTAAGGAAACTTCATAACATCAAGATTAAAGTGTAAATTGTAAAAGCTGCCAGAGAGCCTGTAACTTGCAAAAGAATTATAATTATAGCTAATTTTTTAAAAAGATAAAATTAATAACCTAGACCAAACACACATACACAATCCTGAGGAGTGGGGTTAGTAAACTGAAAGTGAGTAGTGAAAATTTCCTAAACCAACCGAGGGGGATAAAATGAATAAAAAATGAGTCCATTGAGAGAGGACAGAATAGTGGGGGGGAAAAAGAAGCAAAAGAGAAGTGTAATAAACAAAATGTACAATTAAAAAGTTAAAAATTAGTTAAATATGTCAGAATTTACAATAATGATAAATGGACAAAACAACTATTAAAAAGATAGAGTATCAAATTTGATATTTTTAAAAAAGGAAAGCTTGAAAATAAAGCAGTGAAAATATATGTACCATGAAAATGTAGATCATGAACATGTATATACCTAATGACAATGCATAAAACAAATTATGTAAACACTGCCTAGATTTCAAGAAAATTAAAAATCTATAAACAAAGTGTTCTAACTCAGCTTTCTCAGAGACAGAGACTTAGCTTACAACACTATTAAAGATATGGAAAGTATTAATTGATTTGAACAAGCAGTTATTTTAAAAGAGAAGAGCCTATTTCTACAAACTAAAAATCTCTTTTCAATAATTCATGGCTTAAGTAAAAATACGCTGATGAGAATTAAAAATGCTTAGAACTGAACAATAATACAAATTAAATACATCTAAATGTATGAGATGCTACTAAAAATCTATAACTAACGATACCTCCATTATAACTTGTTAGGAGAACTAAATGAGTTAATATTTAAGTGCTTAGAACAGTGTATAATCACATAGTAAACATTATATGAGTATTTGTTAAAAGGTAGAATTTACAGACAAATTCATTTATTAGAAAGCAAAAAAGTACAAATAGTGTAGTGGTAATGTTTATTAAGAAAATTATGGGAATTGGAAGAGAATCAGAGGGTGAGCAACAAGGCTGCAGTTAAGAAGTCAAGAAGAAGTAAACCACATTTTACCTCATAATCGCAGAAATTAAGGGCAGTAGGTATGACTGAAAGCAAGAGTGAGGTAGACTTAAAAAACAAGAGGATTGGATGGCCGTCTATATAAAATGTTTGATCCCCAATTCCTATCCCTACCCACAATGCCAGAGAACCCTAGGTTTATTCAGTTTGAACCCAACAACTATAGAGTTAAGAAAACCAATTAAATCTGTGAGCAGAAAACTGAGAACACAACTCAGCTGAGAAAGTATTGGCTGTCAGGCTTATTGCCTTAGGCAATAAGAAAATACTGGACACTGGGAGTTCAAAAATTAAATAGCTGGGTCCATGAAAGACTACCCTAAAAGGACATAAAACAGTTGAAAATTCAACTGCAAAGCACAGAACTTCCAATAAACTTCTTATGTAAATACTTTATTGGTGTACAGAAAAATATACAAATCAATATTACACATTTGATGAATTTTCAAAGTGAACATAACTACGTAACCACACCCAGGTAAAAAAATCAAACATTACCAGAAGGCCAGAGGCTCTTTCGTGCACCTATAGGATTTTATAAAATATGAATCATAAAGTATGCATACATTATGGCTTCTTTTATTGGACATGATGTTTGAAAAATCCACCCATGTTTTTGTATATAACAATAGTTCATGCCTTCTCATTGCTGAATAGCATTCTAGTATATGCATACAATACAACTTATTTATTCACTGTGATGTTGCAAATTGTGCTGCTACTTTAAAAATTCATGTATATGTCATTTTGTAAATGTTTGCATTCTGTTGGGTATATTCTTAAGAGAAGAACTTATGTTGGGTATATAACTAGGAGTTGAATTCCTGGGTGAGGGAATATGTATAGGTTCAGATTTTTATGATACTGCCAAACAGATTTATAAAATGATAAACCAATTTACATTCTCACCAGTAGTGGATAAAATGTCAATTGCTCCACATCCATGCCAACATATATCTTTCTTTTTCATTTTAGCAATTCTGGTGAATGGGTAATAGTATTGCATTGTGATTTTAATATGCATTTCCCTGAAAAACCACTGAAGGTGAGCACATTTTCACATGAATATTGGCCAATTGATATCATCTTTTATATAATGTCTGTTCAAGTCTTTTGTCCATCTTTATTGGATTATCTACCTTTTTATTATTGTCAGATTTTTTACATATTCTGGACACAAACACTTTGTAGAATATTTCTATTGAAAAGGTTGTTTTGCATGCATTTTCACTCTTCATGCTGACATTTGATGAACAAAAGTTCTTAATTTTAATGTAACAGCACATTTTTTTTCTTTATGACTATGTAATTTGTGTCCTGTTTAATAAATCTTTGTCCTCTCCAAGCCATGAAGATATTTTCCTATGCCTTATTCTAAAAAGTTTTATTGTTTTACCATACACATTGAGATCTGCAATCCATCTAGAATTGGTATCTATGTATGTAGTGAGGTAGAGGTCAAGATTTGTCTTTATTTAAATGTACTATAACTACTACTCTATTTATTGGGCAACAATTCTCCACTACCCTCTGATGCTGTATATCCTACAAGTAGAAGTACTGACTGCTTTTTGTTTCATATTTTCTAGGGTATTTCTATAGTGAACATGCTTGGATAAACCAGATAGATCCCCTTTTAGAGCACTTTTGTTGTGGCTTCACTATACTAATGCTGTGGCTCCAATTTCAAAATATAAAATAGGTAATTATTTTTTACCTATTTTAGGCTTGTACTGTATATGCTCTAAACTCCAAAAGTGATACTGGAACACATAAATTGTTACCCTTGCTCCTCAAGTATGGTCCAACAGGAACAACATAGAATCTCAGGAGGAAAAAGTAAAGACCCAACTCTCATTATGGACTCACATGAAGCAGAAGTAGTAAGAATTGCAGTATCTCAATTCAACAGACCTTATGTTCAGTGAAAAAAATTACCAGGGGCTTGAGGTTTACAGTGGATTAACCACCAATTGAATTCCATTGTTCCTATAGCCCTGGACGTTCCATACACTGTGATGTAACTAAATTTTTGGCACAGACCGATGGCACTGGATACACTGTCCGGGACATTGCCAAAGTCTTCTTTTGCATCCCTCTAGCACCCAAAGAAAAAGACTAATTCTCATTCATGCTACCAGGCCACAAATATACATTTGCAGTATTCCCTCAGGAGTACCTAAATTCCTCTTCCATTTACTACAAGGGGGCAGGTCAGAATTTATTGTGACTACCACTACACTATGATGCCCAAAGCTTTCAGTGACAGACGTTATTCAGTTGGCTGTAGGGTCAGAAGCCTGACTCAATGGCTCTGACTCTGGTATTAGCACACCATCACCAGCAAGGGTGACTGATCAAGCCTAACAAAATCCAGAAGTCTGCTCGTCGAGTTTTGGGGGGATTCTGCAGACAACATCACAATGCTCTATCACTCTGGAGGTTAAGGAAAAATTGTCTCCCTTCCCCCAACCAAAAGCCAGCCTAGCATCACTTTGGATTCTTGAGTATTAGAGACAGTAGCCAATTCACTTGGGCATTCTCTTTGGTCTTGTATAACAGCTAACCCACAGGCCTACACTGGATGCTAATCCGCAAGCTGTGGTATGCTCCCTACTTTGAGGTACCACAAACCTAATAACCTATTTGAGCTACAAGGCTCCATGACTGATGATTTTGTTTGCTGGAGCCTATAGAGAAGGGAGGAAGTCCCCACTCAGAAGCATCGTTGGTTGTATAGGACTCACCGACTCCCTGAAACAGGTACATTTAAAAGCAACTCAGCTTACTACTGACCCCTTGTCACAACCAAAGCTCTGACCCACAGAGACTTTGTGATTCTGTGGACTGATACTCTCATTTTGAGATGAACCAAAACAGACTCACCACTAACCATTTGACAAGCCTTACTTGTCAACTGGAATTGGTGTGTTCAAGCCATGGGGGTGGGTCACAAGAGATCTTCACATGATTAAAGAAACACCACCAGTATCACAGAGCCCTCAGAAGACAGTGGAAATCTCTTAAATGTACTTACTTTTGGTTACTCAGGGAAGATTTCCAGAGGGACTACTGATACATTATTTATATGTACCCTGAGGGCAGTTATCTTTATTACTCTAAGAGTAATCCAACTAGAAAAGGTGGTACAAAATTTGTCCCTAATTTTAGTTGAAATAATCAATGACACCTCATCCCCGGAAAGCACTCTGGTCAGCCTCAGTCACTGATCATCATTGTTATGGATGACAGAATTGACCAAAACTTCATCCTTGCAGGCCAGGGTAGAATATATGCAATTGCTAATGCATTCTTCTATGCCTGGATTAATACCTCAGGCTAAGTGGAAAGGTCAATATGGAAACTTTAGGAGAAAGCCATCTTGCTTTCTAAGGTAGACCCTGAGGGTCAAGAAATTTGTTCAGCTGGCTTGGTTCAGGAATTTGCCAGCATGATTGAGGCCAATACTGCAAGTGGCCTTATCCTGTTCTTTGGAGTCCTGTTGATATGAGCCTTAATTAAATACTCTATGAAACAAATTGAATGGGTTTAGTCCCTATCTCTATTAATTAATCAGAGTGTCAAACAATGTGGTATACCTGTGGAAAAATCTGTCATGGCCCCTGAAACTGTGTCATGTTTGGCTTTTGGACTATGTGCAGTCTGACAGTGGCATGCCCTTTATCACAAAATCTACTCAATAATAGGCTGATAGTCAATGTTTTTGCACACCTTAACATTTGTTTTTTATTTGGCCCACATGTTTTATGTTCCTTCTTTTTTTCCTTTCTTATTTTTTTAAATTATTAGTAAAAATTTTCAAATAAATATACTCATTTACTATTCTTCTTACTATCCTTTCACTGGTTACCTGCAAGTTACAGTATGCATCTCTGACTTTTTATAGCATAAAATAAATGATCACATTTACCATCTTTCCATTAATGCTGGAACTGTAAAACATTTAATTCCATCTGCAACCTCTTTTGGACAGTCAATTCTCAATATCTAGTAAAACTGATGTACACAATAGCAATGCCTCTTGAACGTCTAAATATAGATCAACTTTTACAAATGTACACAAGGAGACATGTACAAGTCTATTTGTTACTGCACTGTTTGGAAAAGTGAAAAAGTTGGGGGCAACTTCATATCCTTTTATATGATATGGATAAATAAACAGTATTCATAAAATAGAATCCCACAGCACTGTTAAAATGCACTAAATAGAGATCAACATGAATCGAGGAACATAATTTCAGATGAAAGTAACAGAAGAGTACATACAAAATGACATATGAATTTTAGAAACAGATTGTATGCACATAGGTACATCAGAGGTAAAAATATTTAAATGTGAGAGAAGGATGAATTCTAACTTTAGAAGAGTTGTTACCTATGGCGGGGGGGAGGGAGAGAAATGGGATAAAGAAGAGGTACAGAAGTCTTACAAAGTTTTATGTGTGGGGGGACCTTGAAGATGGCGGAAGAGTAAGACGCGGAGATCACCTTCCTCCCCACAGATACACCAGAAATACATCTACACGTGGAACAACTCCTACAGAACACCTACTGAACGCTTGCAGAAGACCTCAGACCTCCCAAAAGGCAAGAAAACTCCCCACGTACCTGGGTAGGGAAAAGAAAAAAGAAAAAACAGAGACAAAAAATAGGGACGGCACCTGCACCAGTGGGAGGGAGCTGTGAAGGAGGAAAAGTCCACACACTAGGAAGCCCCTTCGCGGGCGGAGACTGCAGGGGGCGGAGGGGGGAGCTTCGCAGCCGCGGAGAAGTGCACAGCAACGGGTGCGGAGGGCAAAGCGGGGAGATTCCCGCACAGAGGATCGGTGCCGACCGGCACTCACCAGCCCGAGAGGCTTGTCAGCTCACCCGCCGGGGCGGGCGGGGCTGCGAGCTGAGGCCGGAGCGCAGGGAGAGGACGGGGGTTGGCGGCTTGAACATAGCCTGAAGGGGTTAGTGCACCACGGCTAGCTGGGAGGGAGTCCGGGGAAAAGTCTGGACCTGCCGAAGAGGCAAGAGACTTTTTCTTCCCTCTTTGTTTCCTGGTGCGTGAGGAGAGGGGTTTAAGAGCACTGCTTAAAGGAGCTCCAGAGACGGGCGCGAGCCGCGGCTAAAAGCGCGAACCCCAGAGACGGGCGCGAGCCGCGGCTGAAAGCGCGGACCTCAGAGACGGGCGCGAGCCGCGGCTGAAAGCGCGGACCCCAGAGACGGGCGGGAGACGATAAGGCTGCTGCTGCCGCCACCGAGGGGCCTGTGTGCGAGCACAGGTCACTCTCCACACCCCTCTTCCGCGGAGCCTGTGCAGCCCGCCACTGCCAGGGTCCCGGGATCCAGGGACAACTTCCCCGGGAGAACGCACAGCGGGCCTCAGGCTTGTGCAAAGTCACGCCGGCCTTTGCCGCCGCAGGCCCGCCCCACACGCCATGCCCCTCCCGCCCCGCCGGCCTGAGTGCGCCAGAGACCCCGAATCAGCGGCTCCTTTAACCCCGCCCTGTCTGAGCAAAAAACAGACGCCCTCCAGCGACCTACACTCAGAGGCAGGGCCAAATCCAAAGCTGAGCCCCTGGGAGCTGTGAGAACAAAGAAGAGAAAGGGAAATCTCTCCCAGCAGCCTCAGAAGCAGCGGATTAAAGCTCCACAATCAACTTGATATACCCTGCATCTGTGGAATACCTGAATAGACAACCAATCATCCCAAATTAAGGAAGTGGACTTTAGGAGCAAGATCTATGATTTTTTTCCCTTTTCCTCTTTTTGTGAATGTATATGTGTATACTTCTGTGTGAGATCTTGTCTGTTTAGTCTTGCTTCCACCATTTGTCCTAGGGTTCTATCCGTCCATGGTTTTTTAAAAAAATTTTTTTTCTTAATAATCAATTTTAATTTTAATAACGTTATTATACTTTACCTTCGTTCTTTCTTTCTTTCTTTCTTTCCTTCCTTCCTTCCCTCCTTTAGACAACGAATCATCCCAAATTGAGGAGGTGGTCTCTGACAGCAAGATTTATGATTTTTCCCCCTTTACCTCTTTTAGTGAGGGTGTATGTGTATGCTTCTGTGTAAGATTTTGTCTGTATAGCTTTGCTTCCAACATTTGTCCGAAGGTTCTATCCGTCCCTTTTTTTTTTCTAAATAAGAATTTTTTAATTCAATAACTTTATTATACTTTATTTTATTTTTACTGTATCTTCTTTCTTTGTCTTTTTTCCTTCTTTCCCTCCTTCCTTCCTTCCTCCCTCCCTCCCTCCTTCCTTTCCTTCTTTGCTTTCTTTCTTTCTTCCTTCCTTCCTTCCCTCCTTTCCTTCTTTCTTTCCTCATACTTCTACTAATTCCCTCTACTTTTTCTCCCTTTTATTCTGAGCCGTGTGGATGAAAAGCTCTTGGTGCTCCAGCCAGGAGTCAGGGCTCTGCCTCTGAGGTAGGAGAGCCAACTTCAGGACACTGGTCAACAAGAGACCTCCCAGCTCCACATAATATCAAACGGTGAAAATCTCCCAGAGACCTCCATCTTAACACCAGCACCCAGCTTCACTCAACGACCAGCAAGCCACAGTGCTGGACAACCTATGCCAAACAACTAGCAAGAGAGGAACACAACCCCACCCATTAGCAGAGAGGCTGCCTAAAATAATAATAAGGCCACAGACACCCCAAACACACCACCAGACGTGAACCTGCCCACTAGAGACACAAGACCCAGCCTCATCCACCACAACACAGGCACTAGTCCCCTCCACCAGGAAACCTACACAACCCACTGAACCAACCTTAGCCACTGGGGACAGACATCAAAAACAGCGGGAACTACGAACCTGCAGCCTGCAAAAAGGAGACCCCAAACACAGTAAGATAAGCAAAATGAGAAGACAGAAAAACACACAGCGGATAAAGGAGCAAGATAAAAATGCACCAGACCTAACAAATGAAGAGGAAATAGGCAGCTTACCTGAAAAAGAATTCAGAATAATGATAGTAAGGATGATCCGAAATCTTGGAGATAGAATGGACAAAAGAATGGACAAAATGCAAGAATCAGTTAACAAGGACCTAGAAGAACTAAAGATGAAACAAGCAACGATGAACAACACAATAAATGAAATTAGAAGTACTCTAGATGGGATCAATAGCAGAATAACTGAGGCAGAAGAACGGATAAGTGACCTGGAAGATAAAATAGTGGAAATAACTACTGCAGAGCAGAATAAAGAGAAAAGAATGAAAAGAACTGAGGACAGTCTCAGAGACCTCTGGGACAACATTAAACGCACTGACATTCGAATTATAGGGGTTCCAGAAGAAGAAGAGAAAAAGAAAGGGACTGAGAAGATATTTGAAGAGATTATAGTTGAAAACTTCCCTAATATGGGAAAGGAAACAGTTAATCAAGTCCAGGAAGCACAGAGAGTCCCATACAGGATAAATCCAAGGAGAAATACGCCAAGACACATATTAATCAAACTGTCAAAAATTAAATACAAAGAAAGCATATTAAAAGCAGCAAGGGAAAAACAACAAATAACACATAAGGGAACCCCCATAAGGTTAACAGCTGATCTCTCAGCAGAAACCCTACAAGCCAGAAGGGAGTGGCAGGACATACTGAAAGTGATGAAGGAGAAAAACCTGCAGCCAAGACTACTCTACCCAGCAAGGATCTCATTCAGATTTGATGGAGAAATTAAAACCTTTACAGACAAGCAAAAGCTGAGAGAGTTCAGCACCACCAAACCAGCTTTACAACAAATGCTAAAGGATCTTCTCTAGGCAAGAAACACAAGAGAAGGAAAAGACCTATAATAATGAACCCAAAACAATTTAGAAAATGGGAATAGGAACATACATATCGATAATTACCTTAAATGTAAATGGACTAAATGCTCCCACCAAAAGACACAGATTAGCTGAATGGATACAAAAACAAGACCCATATATATGCTGTCTACAAGAGACCCACTTCAGACCTAGAGACACATACAGACTGAAAGTAAGGGGATGGAAAAAGATATTCCATGCAAATGGAAACCAAAAGAAAGCTGGAGTAGCAATTCTCATATCAGACAAAATAGACTTTAAAATAAGGACTATTAAAAGAGACAAAGAAGGACAGTACATAATGATCAAGGGATCGATCCAAGAAGAAGATATAACAATTGTAAATATTTATGCACCCAACACAGGAGCACCTCAATACATAAGGCAAATACTAACAGCCATAAAAGGGGAAATCGACAGTAACACATTCATAGTAGGGGACTTAAACACTCCACTTTCAGCTATGGACAGATCATCCAAAATGAAAATAAATAAGGAAACACAAGCTTTAAATGATACATTAAACAAGATGGACTTAATTGATATTTATAGGACACTCCATCCAAAAACAACAGAATACACATTCTTCTCAAGTGCTCATGGAACATTCTCCAGGATAGATCATATCTTGGGTCACAAATCAAGCCTTGGTAAATTTAAGAAAATTGAAATTGTATCAAGTATCTTTTCTGACCACAATGCCATGAGACTAGATATCAATTACAGGAAAAGATCTGTAAAAAATACAAACACATGGAGGCTAAACAATACACTACTTAATAATGAAGTGATCACTGAAGAAATCAAAGAGGACATCAAAAAATACCTAGAAACAAATGACAATGGAGACACAACGACCCAAAACTTGTGGGATGCAGCAAAAGCAGTTCTAAGGGGGAAGTTTATAGCAATACAAGCCCACCTTAAGAAGCAGGAAACATCTCGAATAAACAACCTAACCTTGCACCTCAAGCAATTAGAGAAAGAAGAACAAAAAAACCCCAAAGCTAGCAGAAGGAAAGAAATCATAAAAATCAGATCAGAAATAAATGAAAAAGAAATGAAGGAAACAATAGCAAAGATCAATAAAACTAAAAGCTGGTTCTTTGAAAAGATAAACAAAATAGATAAACCACTAGCCAGACTCATCAAGAAATAAAGGGAGAACACTCAAATCAATAGAATTAGAAATGAAAAAGGAGAGGTAACAACTGACACTGCAGAAATAAAAGAGATCATGAGAGATTACTACAAGCAACTCTATGCCAATAAAATGAACAATCTGGAAGAAATGGACAAATTCTTAGAAATGCACAACCTGGCAAGACTGAATCAGGAAGAAATAGAAAATATGAACAGACCAATCACAAGCACTGAAATTGAAACTGTGATTAAAAATCTTCCAACAAACAAAAGCCCAGGACCAGATGGCTTCACAGGCGAATTCTATCAAACATTTAGAGAAGAGCTAACACCTATCCTTCTCAAACTCTTCCAAAATATAGCAGAGGGAGGAACACTCCCAAACTCCTTCTATGAGGCCACCATCACCTTGATACCAAAACCAGACAA
Organism: Tursiops truncatus; assembly: GCF_011762595.2. Taxonomy (NCBI): domain Eukaryota; kingdom Metazoa; phylum Chordata; class Mammalia; order Artiodactyla; family Delphinidae; genus Tursiops; species Tursiops truncatus. The sequence goes on from NC_047036.1 coordinate 82,576,681, forward strand.
GGATGTCACAAAGAAAGAAAACTACAGGCCAATATCTCTGATGAACATAGATGCAAAAATCCTCAACAAAATACTAGCAAACAGAATCCAACAGCACATTAAAAGGATCATACACCATGATCAAGTGGGGTTTATTCCAGGAATGCAAGGATTCTTCAATATACGCAAATCTATCAATGTGATAAACCATATTAACAAATTGAAGAAGAAAAACCACATGATCATCTCAATAGATGCAGAGAAAGCTTTTGACAAAATTCAACACCCATTTATGATAAAAACCCTGCAGAAAGTAGGCATAGAGGGAACTTTCCTCAACATAATAAAGGCCATATATGACAATCCCACAGCCAACATCATCCTCAATGGTGAAAAACTGAAAGCATTTCCACTAAGATCAGGAAAAAGACAAGGTTGCCCACTCTCACCACTCTTATTCAACATAGTTTTGGAAGTTTTAGCCACAGCAATCAGAGAAGAAAAGGAAATAAAAGGAATCCAAATCGGAAAAGAAGAAGTAAAGCTGTCACTGTTTGCAGATGACATGATCCTATACATAGAGAATCCTAAAGATGCTACCAGAAAACTACTAGAGCTAATCAATGAATTTGGTAAAGTGGCAGGATACAAAATTAATGCACAGAAATCTCTGGCATTCCTATATACTAATGATGAAAAATCTGAAAGCGAAATCAAGAAAACACTCCCATTTACCATTGCAACAAAAAGAATAAAATATCTAGGAATAAACCTACCTAAGGAGACAAAAGACCTGTATGCAGAAAATGATAAGACACTGATGAAAGAAATTAAAGATGATACAAATAGATGGAGAGATATACCATGTTCTTGGATTGGAAGAATCAACATTGTGAAAATGACTCTACTACCCAAAGCAATCTACAGATTCAATGCAATCCCTATCAAGCTACCACTGGCATTTTTCACAGAACTAGAACAAAAAATTTTGCAATTTGTATGGAAACACAAAAGACCCCGAATAGCCAAAGCAATCTTGAGAACGAAAAAAGGAACTGGAGGAATCAGGCTCCCTGACTTCAGACTATACTACACAGCTACAGTTATCAAGACGGTATGGTACTGGCACAAAAACACGAAAGATAGATCAATGGAACAGGATAGAAAGCCCAGAGATAAACCCATGCACATATGGACACCTTATCTTTGATAAAGGTGGCAGGAATGTACAGTGGAGAAAGGACAGCCTCTTCAATAAGTGGTGCTGGGAAAACTGGACAGGTACATGTAAAAGTATGAGATTAGATCACTCCCTAACACCATACACAAAAATAAGCTCAAAATGGATTAAAGACCTAAATGTAAGGCCAGAAACTATCAAACTCTTAGAGGAAAACATAGGCAGAACACTCTATGACATAAATCACAGCAAGATCCTTTCTGACCCACCTCCTAGAGTAATGGAAATAAAAACAAAAATAAACAAATGGGACCTAATGAAACTTCAAAGCTTTTGCACAGCAAAGGAAACCATAAACGAGACCAAAAGACAACCCTCAGAATGGGACAAAATATTTGCAAATGAAGTAACCGACAAAGGATTAATCTCCAAAATTTACAAGCAGCTCATGCAGCTCAATAACAAAAAAACAAACAACCCAATCCAAAAATGGGCAGAAGACCTAAATAGACATTTCTCCAAAGAAGATATACAGACTGCCAACAAACACATGAAAGAATGCTCAACATCATTAATCATTAGAGAAATGCAAATCAAAACTACAATGAGATATCATCTCACACCAGTCAGAATGGCCATCATCAAAAAATCTAGAAACAATAAATGCTGGAGAGGGTGTGGAGAAAAGGGAACACTCTTGCACTGCTGGTGGGAATGTGAATTGGTTCAGCCACTATGGAGAACAGTATGGAGGTTCCTTAAAAAGCTACAAATAGAACTACCATATGACCCAGCAATCCCACTACTGGGCATATACCCTGAGAAAACCGAAATTCAAAAAGAGTCATGTACCAAAATGTTCATTGCAGCTCTATTTACAATAGCCCGGAGATGGAAACAACCTAAGTGCCCATCATCGGATGAATGGATAAAGAAGATGTGGCACATATATACAATGGAATATTACTCAGCCATAAAAAGAAACGAAATTGAGCCCTTTGTAATGAGGTGGATAGACCTAGAGTCTGTCATACAGAGTGAAGTAAGTCAGAAAGAAAAAGACAAATACCGTATGCTAACACATATATATGGAATTTAAGAAAAAAAAAATGTCATGAAGAACCTAGGGGTAAGGCAGGAATAAAGACGCAGACCTCCTAGAGAACGGACTTGAGGTTATGGGGAGGGGGAAGGGTGAGCTGTGACAGGGCGAGAGAAAGTCATGGACATATACACACTAACAAACGTAGTAAGGTAGATAGCTAGTTGGAAGCAGCTGCATGGCACAGGGATATTGGCTTGGTGCTTTGTGACAGCCTGGAGGGGTGGGATAGGGAGGGTGGGAGGGAGGGAGACGCAAGAGGGAAGAGATATGGGAACATATGTATATGTATAACTGATTCACTTTGTTATAAAGCAGAAACTAACATACCATTGTAAAGCAATTATACCCCAATAAAGATGTTAAAAAAAAAAAAAGTTTTATGTGTTAAAAACTAATGATGCAATGATGGCAAAGTGCTCATATTTTAAAAATTTCAGCAAGCAGACCTTAGATATTTAAAGTTTAAGCAAATGCTACTACTCCTTCTACTTTCTGCTTATTTGAAATAGTTCATAAATGCATATAAGAAAACTTTACATAAAAATTTCATAATGAGTACAAATGGAAATGTCTACCTGCAAGTGCAGTTGCTTCACTGGGTGTTAATATAAACTGATTTTCTATGTATAGAGGCAAAAATTCAGATGCTCCAATGATAATTAAATATTCTGAAGCTCTGGACAGGGATAGGTACACAAACACTGGATTCTTGATCAGAATCTGAAATAGAAATAAGTTACATGTGAATTATTTTATTTTGTTAGGTAAAGAGGAATAGATATACCCACTCGTATGTTAATGACCAATCCACAAAAAGTTTAGCTTTCTCAACCTTAACTGAAAATACATATATATGTATATAAAACTTGAAATATAAATTTAAAATTCACCAATATACACATACCATAAAAGACATGTAGTGTTTTAACCATTTTTATTTGTTATTTGATCTCCATACCACCTATAATTTTTATTTGGGGATCTGGCAGTTTGCTAGAACTGCTAGAACTAAAACATTAACCTTCAAACTAATTTCTGTATTTCCTAGATATGTATATATCTTTGAAACTATTTAGTGGTGTTTTGTATTTGTATATATTTTTTAACAAACTTAAAATTTCTTTTTCTAGCCCTAAACACAATTTCTAAAATCTAATCATTTTCTGCATATTCATTGAATTCATCTTCTGAGTGCTATTTAACATTACATAGTGTAATTCCACAGTATTTATCCACTCCCATAGGGTTAAATGCTTAGGCTGACTTCAACTTCCTACTGGCACAAACAAGGCTACATTAAACATCCCTGTGCAACCCTTAAGGAAATAGGATAGAGTGTCTTTGGAAGTATATATCCTAGAAGGGGATTGCTAGGGCATTGGAATTTGGTATACTTCATTCCATTATTTCTCCAAATCTTTTCTCCAGAATTATCAGTTTATAGTCCCACCGTAATACAAGATAGTTCCATTTTCTTCATGTAGCAACTCATACTTTCTAAAATTCATCAGATCAATATTTCTGACTTCACATCCCCTTCCAGAACTTTGCTATTCTCCAAGAAAGAGGCACTGAACTTCGAAAGGGCTTTACGACTGCCTCAGCAAAGCAAGTAATGCTGCAAGACTTCTGAGGTTGGGTCATAAAAGGATAATATGACTTCTGCTGGGAACTCTCACTCTCTCAGGACTCTGGCCTTGGAACTTGGTTACCATGTTATGAGAAAGCCCAGGCCAGATGGAGAGGCGATGTGTGGGCATTTCAGCAAACAGCCAGGATCAAAAGCTAATATCTGAGTGAACAAGTCTTCAGATGACTCCATCCCCCAGACTTAGTTCACTACAACTGACCACAAGTAGAGCTGAGAAGAGTAAGCTCTGCACAAATCACAGAATCATGGGCAATACCGATGCTCTAGTATTTTAAGCCACTAAGTTTTGGGGAGGTTTGTCATGTAGCAATAGATAACTGGCACACCCCCACATAATCACAAACACTTTAATATTGGCTGGCTTTCAAAATTTTTCCATGCTGATGAATGTACATTATTACAATGCTATATTTTGTATTTCTCTAATTTCAAATATAACTGAGCATTTCTTGATATAATTCTTAGCTATTTAGGACTGTTTTGTGTGTATGAACTGGCTATTTGTATGTTTACTAGGCTTCCTGAAATTCTTGTGTAGATTTTCCAAGAATTCCTTGTTTATTCTAAATATTAATCTCTTGTTGGATTTAGATATCTGTCGCCCACCTTTTAGCACTGTCTATAGCTTCCTTCATTGAACAGAAATCTTTGACTTAATGCAATCTAATTCATAAATTATAAGCCAATATTTGACGCTATTGGGAATCTTGTCTAACCTTTTCCTACCTCTGTGTCACAAGGTATTTCTTTCATTTTAAACATTAACTTTTTTCTAGTCACATTCCATTAACCTAGAAATCACCTTTTTGCATAATGTGAAGTAGAGAGCCAACTTCATTTCACCAAATAGAGAACGAAGTTAGTCATCACACCTATTGAACAATTATCCTTGAAGTGCCTCTTCCATCATATGACAAGTTCTTAGATACATTAATCTGTAGCTGTGTTCTTTATTCTGTTCCACTGGCCTATTTATCTGTACTGAGAAAATGCTACCTTTTTTTTTTTTCCACTACTAAGGCTTTATAGCCTGTCTTAACGTGTACTAGGATCAACACTCTTTGTTTTACCTATTTATGCCCTTATTCTGCCATAATAATTTTAGAATCAATTTGTCATTTACTAAAAAAATAAAATTCTTGCCATAGTACTGATTACATCACATTGAATTCATAGATTATTTGAGAAAGAAATCACATATATGAAAGTTGTCATTTTATTCATTAAATTGTATATCTCTCAACTTATCCTAGTCTCCTCTAATACTGTCACATAGAGTTTTAAATTTTTTCATGAAGTTCTTGAGTAGTTCTGAATTATTTATAGTTTTGTGATTACTTTTTACTTTATTATCTAATTTTAAAAATAGATACTTATGAAGTCTAATTTGAATATTTTATTTTTTTAATTTTACATTTCTTATGTTGCACATTCAGATACTGCTCAGTTAGTGGATTACACCTCTTTTAGAGGTCCTTCTAGTTCACAAATGTTGATTTATTCATAATAATTATTGAGAATTGAATATTAAGCACAGTCCTTATTCTAATGAAAGTTATAGCAATATTCCATGATGTTGTATGAAATGGAAGTCTGTATTAGATATAACAAGCAAAACAAGAAACAGAAAATCTGGTTTTTTGTCTTGGCTCTGCAACTGATTTTTGGAGCAACAATAAGCAAATCACAATCTCTACATATCTCATTTTCAGCAAGTATTATGTAATAGTAGAAAGAGCAATGGCCTGAGAGTAAAATACATGAGGTATTCTTATATTCTTAACCTCAATTCAGCCAGCTGTATATGTGTATGTGTGTGTGTGTGTGTGTGTGTGTGTGTGTGTATGTAAGTGTGTGTCCAAAGATATAAATGTCTTTGGAAAAGTTACTCATCCTCTTTAAATTACTGGTTCATCATCTGTAAAGTAGAATGATAATATCTATATTTATGGTGATTATGAGAATTGCATATATGCAATAATTTATATAATTTCTGGCACACAGTAGGTGCCCAGTAAAGAATATGCATCAGTTTGATAATTTATAAGAGTAATCACATGAGATTACTAAATTTGTTGTTTGTAAACTTTAGTTAGCCTTAAATCATTTGGAGGGCGGTTATAAAACATGTATTGCAAGGTCCTACTTCCAGAGTTTCTGATTCAGTAGGTCTGGAATGGGGCCTAAGAATTTACATTTTTAACAAATTCCCAAATGATGATGATGATGTTAATCTGAGAACCAATGCATGAGATAATTTTTGTGTTTATGCTGTTTAGGATTAAAATGAACAGACTCAGTGGCTAATTCAGTTGATGCAACTTATCATAATGTTACACAGAAAGTAAGAAAGCCCAAACACTCTCTCAGTAGCTAAACAATTCAGATCTCGTAAAGAAATAGAACCATCATTCAGAATAAGATGGCAGCCTATCTTGTCTGCTCAGTAGTGGGAGTTCCATTGCTTTATCTTGATTGCTTCAAAGGCCCAAATATTGTTTCTTTCTATCAGCTTATTGTATCTATGTCTGCTTCTATTTTGGCTACTATTCTCTCTCCATTTTCTTCTTTATCTCAATGGCCTTTGCTCATTCATTTTCTCTATGTAAATTTACCAAAGCTATGTTGCTTGAGTTCCTTCTCCTATGTATATCCTCCCCAAGAGAGAGGAACTGACTAGATTAGTTAGTTTACAGCAAGGTGTCTCTGTTGGTCATTGTTCTCAAGATATGATATTTAATAGGTTTTGGGGAAATCTAAAGATTACTGTCTTGGACTCAAGTGCTGATCCCAGATCTACTTTTGACTAGGACATTTGGAATATATCATACAGAGCAAGGCAACTAATGCACAAGGAAACACTTCTGGGCACTTTATTCAGAAAGGGACTGTGAGCATAGCAAATACTCAGAATACCATGGATTCTCTTCCAGGTGTTCCTGCTTAAAAAAAATCAACCCATTTCTTTTCTTAGATATAAAATACAGGAGGCAAAGAAGAAGGCCAGATATACAAATCGGTATCCAAGTGGTTTCATGTAGCAAAATTAGGCTTAATTCTGGTAGTTGTTGATACACAAAGGGAGAAACTGAATTAGTTCCGCACAGTAGGAGACAGTTGTGTGATCTTGCAGTACTGTGGATCTTAGCCCTAGTCCATCACGGAGTTTGTCAACAACTAGGGTCTTTACTACACCAGAGGAGGTTCATGCTGGTCTGGAACTTCAAACTAGGTTAGGTACTCCGATATGTGCTTACTTAGTTGGAGTCTGAAACAAGAGCAGGACCAACAAAATATAAAGTATTAGGTATAGAGGCCTCAGAAAAGTAGGCTGAGGTTCAGGAGAGGGATCAAGTAGCAGTGGGATACAAATGTTAATGAAGAAATCACTGTAGAGGAATGTTGCAAAGAGGAAACAGTTCCTGAAGATGGGTCATATGATGTTGCAATTAATTCTGGAAGTTTTTTCTTTCATGTGGTAGAAGCATTAATCTACTTCCTACCCTAATCCAGGTTGCATGATGGGAGACACTGATCCTGCCAGTAAAAAGGCCTTGGTGTCTATGGACAAATAGAAGGAAAACGTAAGTTGAGGAGGACACTAATAAATTTTTAACTTCTCAAGTGTCTTACCTGATTATTTAACTTCTCACCTGCTCTGGTCTTGATTCTTTATGGTACACAGCTATAATTTGCCATAGAAAATAAGTAATGGTTATCTTTTTGCTTATAGCATGTTTAAAAATGTTTCAGCTTCCCATGCTGGAATCTTACCTACTCTGCTTCTATGAACACCAATTTATTTTAAGTAAAACCTAGCAGACAACTCAGAGATTAAAACCAGTATATAATGTCCTGACATAAATACAAGTGATATATTTGATTACGTCTTCTACAATAGTAATTAATTTGCCTTCAAAGGAAAGTCAATATTTTGACTACCAATATTTGACTACCAAAATATCTAAATAATTTGGACATTATCGTCTTTGATATATTCTGTCATCTATCAGCAGTCACACAAGCAATGAAGAATAGCTCATATTCATTTGGTCCTTTATAGTCACAAAGTTCTTCCATATTATAATACTCATTGACACTTCTCTGTTCATTGGAGTCCTAGTATGTAAATGTCTTCCTGGGTAATAAGGGATGAGACAAGCATGAGATGAAGAAAAGGATGGTGAAAGTGTTGATCTCTCTGCTCCACACATTTAAAAGGAGCTTTTCCCTTATGAAATCTTATTCCTTACATGCTTGCAGCCAGTGTTAATTTCATTATTTTTTTCTTTTCCATGATTTATTTCCCTCACTTCCAAGTATTATGTTTTTGTTGTTTTAAAAAATGTTTCTAGTCCATTATATTGTTATAGCTATAGCTAAATAGATATTAAATTTATTCAGTGTTCTACTTTCTTTTCTTCAAGCTTAATCCCATTTACTTTTACAGTTACAACTTTTCACCTCATGTACATTATAACTTTATAAAAATGTTAAATATTTTGTCTCTTTTCTAGCTTTTTATCTTTTATTTTACTTATGTCTATTTTATGTATTTTAAAAGTATAAAAATTGGGGAAGAGATCAAGATAGCAGAGCAGGAGGACACTGGGTTCACATCCCCCCCACAAACACATCAAAAAATACATCTACATGTGGAACACTTCTCACTGAAAACAACTGGAGACTGGCAGAAAGACTCTTCTACAACCAAGGTTGTAAAGAACTATCCACACACAATCAAGTAGGAAGGGAGGAGAATGATCAGGTCGGGACTTACACTCCTAGGAGGGGACAGAGAAGAGGAGAGAGATTATTACGGGCTCAGACAGCCTCCCTGGAGAGTGAGGAATTTGAACCAAATATTGAGTATCCCAGCCCTGGTATTTGATAGTGGGAAGACAAGTCCCCATAGCTGGTTAGAAAACCAGTGGAACTTACATGAGAGCTGTAAGAAACTGAGACTCTACTCGTAAAGAGTGTGCACATGCTTGTTCACTCCCCAGAAAAGATGGTGGAAGCAGATTGAAACTACCTGGGGCTCTGGCTGGTTTCCTGTCACCACCCCAGTGAGTACCCCAGCCCATTTAGCTCCAGCGCAGTTCCCCACTAGGGTGAAGGTTGCCACTGTCTTGGACAGTGCACACTTGGTGAGGACATAGCCGACTTGGACCTGGCACTGCATCTGAACGGGGTGAGGGTAGCCATGACTGATACTCATGAAAGTTGGTAGATCGGGAGCTGTCTGGAACACTGACTGATGTGCAGAGACCACCTTAGCACATGCCCTGTCCCACAATGGGCACCTTCTCTGGCCCGTCTTGCTTCAGTACTGCCCTCTAGGGTGAAGGTGCCATTGCAGGGAAGGGGGAGCGCACACACCTGCAGGGAACAGAACCAGCTCAGACCCAATTCTCAGGGCTTCTCCTCCAGCACCTCAGGACCCAACCTCACCCCAGATAGGGTGAGGATGGCCACTGAGCATAGGAGAAGCCCTGGCTCACCCCTGACTGGCTCTAGCCATGCTATCTCCAGCCCCACCTCCCACCAAGGTGATGCACCCTGGCGGAATACATGACCCATGCACACTTTAGATCCAGCTCTCCCACCAAAGGCACTGGGAACACACAGACTGAACAGGGATGCTCCCACACAAGGACACCCTTTCAAGACTGGGAGAGTTAAGTGTTTTACCTAATTTCATAGACATTTAAGAGAAAGTTAAACAAAATGAGAAGACAAAAGAATTTGTTTCAAATGAAATAAAAAGAAAAAACTCTGAAAAAATAATGAAACAGAAAGAAATAATTTACCAGATAAAGATTTCAAAGCATTAGTAATAAGAATGCTAACTGAATTTGAGAAAAGAACAGATGAACACAGTGAGAATTTTGACAAGGAAATTGAAAGTATAAAAAGAATCAGTCAGAGCTGAATATGAGAACTGAAATGAAAAACACACTACAAGGAGTTAACAGCAGACTAGGGGATACAAAAGAATGCATAAATGATCTACAAGATAGAATGATGGAAATCACCCATTCAGAACAGTAAAAAGAAAAACAAATTTTAAACATGAGGACAGTTTAAGGGACCTCTGAGATTTCATCAAGCATACTATCATTTGCATTATAGGAGTCCTAGAAGGAAAAGAGAGAGAGAAAGGGGTTGAAAATGTATTTGATGAAATTATGGCTGGAAACATCCTGAACCTGAAGAAGGAAACAGATATCCAGGTACAGGAAACACAGAGAGCCTCAAAAGAGATGAACCCAAAGATATCTACACCAAGACACACAATAATTAAAATGGCAAAAGTTAAAGATAAAGAGAGAATTCTAAAGACCAGCAAGAGAAAACTAAAGAGTCACGTACAAGGAAACCCCCATAGATCTATCAGTGATTTTTCTGCAGAAACTTTGCAGGCCATAAGGGAGTGGCATGATATATTTAAACTTCTAAAAGGGAAAATCCTACAACCTAGGATACTCTACCCAGCAGGGTTATCATTCAGATTTGGGGAGAGTTAAAGAACTTTTTAGACAGAAAAAAACAAAAAGAAATCATGAATACTAAACTGACCCTAAACAAAGTGTTAAAGGGTATTCTCTAAGTGGAAAAGAAAAGATTATAACAATAAGTGAGAATTTATGAAAAAGGAAAAATCCCACTAGGAAAGGCAAATATATAGTAAAGGCTATGGGTCAACCATTTAAATAAGCTAGTATAAAGATTAAAAGGCAAAAATTGTAAAATCAACTATAATATAATAAAGAGTTATGGGATAAATATGGAAATGTAAATATGGCATCAACAACACAAAACATGTATGGGGGAGTAAAAATGTAGATCTTTTAGAATGTGTTTGAATGTAAATGGAGAACAGCTTAATACAAGTAGATAGTGTTATAGGTCAACACATATGAAGCCTGTGGTAACCACAAATCAAAAACCTACAACAGATGCACAAAAACTAGAGAGGAAGAAATACAAGTATACTGCTAAAGAAAATCATAAAACCACAAGGGAGAAAACTAAGATAAGAAGAACAGAGAAGAATTATAAAAACAACCAGAACAAGTAATGAAATGGCAATGAGTATATACCTATCAATAGTCACTTTAAATGTCATTGGGAAAATGCTCCAATCAAAAGATAAAGGTTACCTGATTGGATAGAAAAAAACAAGATCCATCTATATACTGCTTAGAAGAAACTCACTTCAGACCTAAATACACACATGGACTGAAAGTGAGGGGATGGAAAAAGATAGTTCATGCAAATGGAAATGAAAAGAAAGCTGGGGTTACAATACTCATATCAGACAAAATAGATGTTAAAACAAAGTCCAGGGCTTCCCTGGTGGCGCAGTGGTTGAGAGTCCGCCTGCCGATGCAGGGGACACGGGTTCGTGCCCCGGTCCGGGAAGATCCCACATGCCGTGGAGTGGCTGGGCCCGTGAGCCATGGCTGCTGAGCCTGCGTATCCGGAGCCTGTGCTCCACAATGGGAGAGGCCACAACAGTGAGAGGCCCGCATATCGCAAAAAAAAAAAAAAGTCCATAATAAAAGACAAAGAAGGTCATTGTATAATGACAAAGGGATCAATATAAGAAGAGGATGTAACATTCATTAACATATATGCACGTAATAGACGAGCACCTAAAAATACAAAGCAAACACTAACAGATGTAAAGGGAGAAATTAAAAATAATACAATAATAGTAGGGGATGTTAATACTCCACTTACATCAATGGACACATCATCCACACACAAAATCAATATGGAAATGGTGGTCTTACATGACACATTAGTCCAGTTGGCTTAATAGACATCCATAGGACATTCCATCCCAAAACAGCAGATACACATTCTTTTCAAGTGCAAATGGAGTGTTCTCCAGGTCAGATCAGATGTACACTACAAAGCAAGTCTCAACAAGTTTAAGAGGACAGAAATTATATTGAGTATTTTTTCTAACCACAGTGGTATGAAACTAGAAAACAATTACAGGAAAAAACATAAACTTGTGCAGACAACAAAATACTACTACAAAACCAATGGGCCAATGAAGAAATCCAAGAGGAAATCAGAAAATACCTTGAGAAAAATGAAAATAAAAAGACAAATTTCCAAAATCTGTGGGATGTGACAAAAGCAGTTCTAAGAGGGAAGTTTATAGCAATACAGTCCTACCTGAAGAAACAAGAAAAATCTCGATAACAAACAACCTAAACTACCACCTAAAGGAATTAGAAGAGCAAACAAAGCCTAAAGTCAGCAGAAGGAAGGAAATAATAATGACCAGAGAGGAAATAAATAAAATAGAAACCAAAAAATAATAGAAAAGATCAACAAAACCAAGAGCTGTTTTGTTTTTTTGAAAAGATAAACAAAATTGATAAGCCTTAAGCCAGGCTCATTAAGGAAAAAAGAGAGAGGATCTAAATAAACAAAATAAGATATGAAAGAGGAAAAATTATAACCAATATCACAGAGATACAAAAAATCATAAGGGAATACAACAAATTTGACAGCCTAGAAGAAATGGATAAATTTATAGAAACATACAATTTTCAAAACTGAATCAAAAAGAAACAGACAATCTGAACAGACTGATTACTAGTAGTGACATTGAATTTGTAAGAAAAAAAACTCCCAGCAAACAAGTCTAGGACCAGACGGCTTCACAGGGGAATTCTACCGAACATATAAAGAAGATATAATACTTATCCTTCTCAGACTATTTCAAAAAATTTAAGAGGAGGGAACACTCCCAAATTCATTCTACAAGGCCACCACTACCCTCATACAAAAACCAGATAAAGACACACAAAAAAAGAAAATTACAGGCCAAAATATCTGATGAATACAGATGCAAAAATCCTCAACAAAATATTAGCAAATTGAATTCAACACTATATAAAAAGGATCATACACCATGATCAAGTGAGATTTATTCTAGGGATGCAAGAATGGTTCAATGTCCACTAATCAATCAATGTGATATATCACATTAGCAAAACAGCATAAAAATTGTGTGATCATTTCAATAGATGCAGAAAAATCATTTAACAAAATTCAACACCCATTCATGAGAAAGTTTCATCAAGGTGGGTATAGAGGGAACATATCTCAACATAATAAAGGCCACTTAGGACAAACCCACAGCTAACATCATACTCAATAATGAAAAGCTGAAAGCTTTTCTTCCAAAGTCAGGAAAAAGACAAGGATACTCACTCTCTCCACTTCCATTTATCACAGAATTGGAAATCCTAGCCACAGCAGTCAGACAAGAAAAAGAAATAAAAGGCATCCAAATCAGAAGGGAAGAAATAAAACTGTCCCTATTTTCAGATGACATGATGCTACATATATAAAACCCTAAAGTCTTCATCACAAAACTGTTAGTTCTAATAAATGCATTCAGTAAAGTTACAGGATATAAGATTAATTGATGAAGAAAATTGAAAATGATGCAAAAAAATGGAAAGATATCCTATGTTCATGGATTGGAAGAATTGATATTGTTAAAATGTCCATACTACCCAAAGCAATCTACAGAATTTAATGCAATCCCTACAAAAATACCCAGGACATTTTTCATAGAACTAGAACAAATAATCCTAAAATTTATATAAAACCACAAAAGACCCTGAATAGCTAAAGCAATCATGAGAAAAAACACTCTGACATAAATTACAGTAATATTTTTTTGATCTGCCTCCTAAGGCAAAGGAAACAAAAGCAAAAATAAACAAATGGTATCTAATTAAATTTAAAAGTTTTTGCACAGAAAAGAAAACCATGGACAAAATGAAGAGACAACCTACTGAATGGGAGAAAATATCTGCAAATGATCTGGATGATAAGGGGTTAATATCCAAGCTATATAAATACCTCAGAAAACTCAATATTAAAAAAACCCCAAATAACCCAATTAAAAATTGGGCAGAAGACCTGAATAAACATTTCTCCAAAGAAGACACACAGATGGCCAATTGGCAAATGAAAAGATGCTCAACATTGCTAATCATCAGTGAAATGCAAATCAAAACCACACCACAGAAAGGCTATTAACAAAAAGACCACAAATAATAAATGTTGGCGAGGATGGGTAGAAAAGGGAACCTTAGTACACTGTTATTAGGAATGTAAATTGGTGCAGGCACTATGGAAAACAGTATGGAGGTTCCTCAAAAAACTAAAAATAGAACTACCATATGATCCAGCAATTCCACTCCTGGGTATATATCCAAAAAAATCCAAAAACACTAATTCAGAATGATAATGCACCTCAATGTTCATCACAGCATTATTTACAGTAGCCAAGACATGGAGGCAACCTAAGTGTCCATCAACAGGTGAATGGATAAAGAAGATGTGGTGTATATATATATATATATATATATATATATATACTTAGAATGGAATATTACTCAGCCATAAATTGAACAAAGTTTTGCCTTCTGCAACAACATGGATGGGCCTGGGGGATATTATGCTTAGTAAAATAAGTCAGACAGAAAAGGACAAACACTGTATGGTATCACTTACATATGCAATATAAAAACTAAAACAAACAAATGAATATAACATAACAGAAACAGGCTTACAGATAGAACAAATTAGTGATTACCAGTGGGGAGGAGAAAGGGGGACGTGCAAGAGGGGGTAGCAAATAAAGAGGTACAAATTACTATGTATATAATAAGTTACAAGAATATATTATATAGCACAGGAAATATAGCCAATATTTTATGATAACTTCAAATAGCATATAATCTATAAAAGTATTAGATCACTATGTTGTACACTTGAAACCATACAATATTGTAAATCAACTACATTTCAATAAAAAATAATAAGCTATAAAAATTATCTTTACTGACATTTTAATAAAACTCTTTTCTTTCCTTACTTGAATTTTCTAAAATATATCACGCCAAGCAAGAAATACAGTAATAGTAGGGAGCCATTTAAAAATACCCATTTCTCTGGCTCCCTTTATTAAAAACTCATGACAAGAAGACCTTAAAAAAAAAAACACTGTAGAAAATCAGGAAGTGTGTATTTCAACCAACTTTAGTAAGTCTTATAATGACGGTGATACATTTTACTGGCTGGAATGATCTGTTTGCTGGAATGATTTTCCATTAGTCCTTATATCAGGAGCCTCTAGTCACTGAACTTCAGGCAAACAATACCAACTAAGTGTCATGAACCAGGAGGTACTGAACTACAGGATTAATAGAGGAGAAAGACAATAGGCCTTTAGTAAATGAAGTTCCTCACAGCAGTCTTTTTAATCTTCTTATTTTATAGTTGATAACCCACACTTATCAAGATAAAGGAAAATCTTGTCCTGACATTTTCCCCTAATTTTTTTGTGCATTTTCCTTCCTTAATCTAAAATCAGAAATATCTCAATATCTCAATTCATATTATTTATGCATTTATTGAGTTTTTACTATGGGCTATGCACTGATCTGTACACTTTACATTCCTATGAGGAAGGTACCATTATTGTACCAATTTCTTGGCTGAAGAAAGTGAGGCTCAGAAAGGTTGAAATACCATATTTCATTGAATCTAAAATGCCAACACCATCTACTGTAAGAGACACCATTATTTTATGTACTTCTAAGTAAAAAAAATCACTACCACTCACATTATGGTACAATTCCTTACGGAAAGTCCTACGTTACTCAGATTTCAGTCTCACCAGCTTTTGAAATACATTATATCTATTAAGAAGATAAAATGTCAACTTTTCTGAGTTTTCTGAGGTATTTATATATTTTAGATATTAACCCATTATCATCCAGGTCATTTGCAGATAATGCCAAGTTTTCCTGGCTCAGCTACACAACTTGGCATGTGGGAGGCAATCTTTTTGCAGATTATCTCAATAAAAGAACAATAAAGCTATCTCTACTTGTGGGAATTCTTTACTTTAGTCCCATAAAACACTTGACTATTTCTTTGCAAGAAAATGTGAACTAGTGATCATTCCTACAACAGCAAGTATTTGCTTTACTAGTATCAAAAATTATATCCTGTTGCTGTTTCTGTCTTTCTACATATATATTAACTTTACAATTCAATGCTTAAATATTGCATTAGCTTTTTGAAGAGTTAAAGAGCAGTTTCTTTCAATATGGACAGCACCACTAATGTATATAACTCAAAGTAATAATAATATGAATAGTCACGACCAAGTTTGCTATATCAGGCAATATCTACTATGTCACAATTACATTCTGATTTACAGCTATTTCAAGATTCCATCAGTTTAAGATCTTACCCAATTTTAAAGATGTTAAAATGTCAAGGGGAAAAAGTGTATCTCAGAATCAAAGAAGTACTTGTATCAATATAAGGTCTCAACAGCAGTAAATGCTATATACTGTCTCCACTGAGTGGTCGCACTAGTAGGTAGGCCTACTAACAGATCAGAACCTATGGATAAGGGGAGACCTGATTCACCATTAGCCTTGTTAACTCTTGAATATATATGTGGGACACAAAGAGAAGGCTATAGCTGGCTCTCTCTTAAGGCTTTTCACCAAAGAAAATAGGATGCTACTCTCTGGTGGTCAGTCTCTAGTGTGCAACCTGACTTTTGGGCTTAGGTGAAAATAACAGACCCTAACAAGGAAAATCTCTCTGCCTATTAGATCTACCACAGAGAAGCATAAACTCAGTTAGTTGTACCTTCTACTCGTTACCAGAAAGTCATAGAATCTCTAGCCCTTACCTGAGGAGAGATTATAACCATTACCCACTGCACAAATCTGCTCTTGCTTACTTGAATTCCTTTATAATCTTCATTGCTTGACTGACTCACAAGTAAACACCAACCCACCAGAGAACACTGGCTAACCCTTTATCATCAGGGAAGACATGCTTTACTTTAATTTTACCAACATGGCTTAAAAGATATGCCCTACTAAGAAACTCATCTTTGGCAGGTGCTAAACTATGAAAGAAAGCAAACACTGCAAATTTTTAAAATCTTGTAGGCCCGTTATCTCTGTTTTCTTTCTGAAACTCAAGCCTGCTATATAACGTTAAAGGCAAGAGCCTAGATGTATGGGCTTTTCTATTGAATCTTAACATTACATGTCTATAAGGTACCTGGATTTTAGAACATTTGCTTCCCCATATTTTAGGCTTTTTATTTTTCTTTCTTTGTAATGGCTCCAGAAGCTCAGATCATGTTGCTTCCTAGAACGTCTACTTTTTTCTTCGTACATAAATTATTATCAGTAGCCCTGAACTTTATGAAGGCCAAGTGATTCTTTAATTGGCTCCTGAAATTGAGTCCTCATATGCTACAACTGAATAAAAAATTCAACTTTTTATGGCACATACGGAAAACTTCCTGAAACAACACTCAAATTGTACTGATTTTTCAATTCTTAATCCACTCTATTCCATTTTTTACACAAAGTTTAAAAGTTCCTAAAACAAAATTTATATTATGTTCATATTATTCCCCTACTTAAAATAAACTAGTGACTTCCTACTGCATTAAAAATAAAATCTAAATTTTTTACCCTGTCCCACAAAGACATGAGTCTGAATGTCTCCCCAACCTATCATTCTATCACTCTCCCCACCAAGTAACTATGCTCCAACACAGAGGTCTTCTCTAAACTGAACATACCCAAATCTTTGCTTCCTCAAGGTCTTTCCACATGTGTACCTTGTGCTTGGAATTTTCTTAACGACCATTCTTCACATGGTTAACTCCTTCTCATGCTTTAGGTTCCTCCATTTAAATGCTCCCTGTTCAGTGAAGCCTTCTTTACCCCTCATCTAAAACAGGTTTCACACAATTTTCTCTACTCAGTTGTTAATCAGTTGTTTTTAATCTGTGGGTTTTTTTTTGTTTGTTTGTTTTTTTAATCTGAGACCCGGGCTTCCCTGGTGGCGCAGTGGTTGAGAGTCCCCCTGCCGACGCAGGGGACACGGGTTCGTGCCCCGGTCCGGGAGGATCCCACATGCCACAGAGCGGCTGGGCCCATGAGCCTGCGCGTCCGGGAGAGCCCACAGCAGTGAGAGGCCCGCGTACCACAAAAAAAAAAAAAAAAAAAAAATCTGAGACCCGTAAGTTCCATAAAGACATGGGTATTAGTTACTAGTTTACCTTTAATACTGTTGGGCTGCACCCCACAAGCCTATAAGGCCAGTGCCTGCCCAGCTTTAAGACTGAAGAAAGAGCCTGGAGTCAGTGACAGAGACTTCAATGGTTTAATGGATGGGGGAGCTTACATGTCTGAGGCAAGGTCCTGGAGCGACATCTCATCGTGTGCAGCAGTCCAGCAGACAAGACATGGCAGCAGGCTTTGCTGGGGGTGCGGGGGTGGGGAGGAGGGGCAGGGACTGCCAGTTATAGGGGGAGTCAGGTTGGCTCACCAGGTTACCATGGAAACTAGCAGAGCGGCACACCTCTCACCGCCCCTTTGATAAGAATAATCACTAGCTGGGCCTGGGGCAAGTGTGTAGAAAGGTCAGTCAGGTGAGTAGGGTTTAGGTGAAGCAGGCACTGGTGGAGCAGAGGAATGTACAGAGAGCCAGAGAACAGCCACCTTAAGTGGCCTGACCATACAAATACCAAACACAGTGACACTACACAATTAAAAAGAGATGAATAAGAAAAACTAAAATAACAATCCGTTATATTGTACTACTATGCGCCAGGCACTGTTCTAAGCACCTTACATCTATTAATACGTTTAATTCTAAGTATGTATATAAGATATGCACTACTATTACCATTATTTTATAGAAGAGAAACTAAGGCACATAAACGTCCCCAAAACTATTTAAGAATCATTTTAAATGGTGGGCTTCAACAACAGTTAACTTGTAATCATTTAAAAATTAAATGGGTATGGTTCTATCAGGTTGTAACAAAAAAAATAGTTTAACTTTTTAAAAGAGTAACAAGTTATTCCATTTAAATTACACACCAATTTGTACTTGATAAATGAAAATGAGAATTTCTCAAATTATTATTTATATAAAGTCCAGGTGGGCTCAAAGCAAGGAAACTTCATTTTGATTACTGTTTTGCTCTTGGCCACTTTGTGGCAGTGCGTTAGGAATATCACAAGGTGCTTTTCGGTTTTTGTAACCTTCCTTCTTCCTAGAACAGGCACCTATCAGAAACTAAGTTTACAAGCCAACGACATGTGCAGAACCTGCTCTGTAACTGTGCTTTCAGAATTAGGGTAAGTAGAAAAATCTTTGATAAATCAGTGATTTTCAAAGTGTAATCCTAATTTCCAGAGTTTTGAAATGGTTGTTGACAATTTTGCCAGTTTCAATTACTGCTTTTTGGAGCTTAAGAATTTCTAAGCTCCTCACTCTGACATTCTGGAAGTCCTTTCTAATAAACTTTTAAAAAGATTAAGATATCTTCTAGTTACCCACCCAGACAGGTGTTAGAAGTCTAAGACTGTTAACTGGACATTATATTATTTTGTATCCTAACACTAGCAATCAAAGCACTCTATTTCCAAGAAAGAAATATTGGAATTGGCTTGTTTTTGTTTCTTGCCTGGCAATAATTTAAAAAAAAAAATCATGTTTAAATTTTCTGAAAAGTATATTTTAACAACCGTATTTTAATTTTTAACAATGTGAAAAAGTTATACCCAACTTATTTCAGTACTGTTAAAATATACACATGAAATATTTTGTAAAAATTAAAATTAAATAAAAATCTGAATGAAATATAATCCATTACTGGGAAGAGTTCATGATTTGATAAAAAATAAACACTTTTGTGTTTGAATGAAAACAAGTAAACAAAATTTCTGATTTTATACAACAAATCTATTCATTTTAAGAAGAATTAAACTATTATAATAAAAAGTACTATCTGTACACATCCAATATATACATTTATATATGATATTTTGAACAAACATCTATGAAAGCATTAAGGAGAGAGAAACTCATTTTGCCTAGGAATGTAAGGTAAGATTTGACAAAGAGCTTTTCTCAAATGGAGAAGAGAGAGAAGAACATTTGAAGTAGAGAGATTTACATCTACAAAGGTAGAGAATTATAAAAGTACCCAATATATCCAGGAAAGAGCAAGTGGGGGAGATAGGGATAAATTTCTGAGATGAGGTAGGAAAATTCAGTTGATGGTATTGTGAAGGGTCTTCAAAGTCCCAGTGAAAGAGTGTGAAATTCACCTGCCAAGTACTGTGGAAAATGACTTGATAAAACCTACATGTGAGAAACACAGTTCTTCAGACAACATAAAGGATGAAGTTATGAATAGGAAAAGAAAAACCAAATTGAATAAAGAATCACTAGAAGTTGCTTTTTTTTAACCCCACTATGTCTGTACTGTAGGCTGTGTTTCTCACCCAGAAAACGAAGAGTTCTTCTCCATTTGATACTCAGATGAGATTATTTTCTATAAAATAAGATGTTCATTAGTTTTGCTGCTTTGACTGGTGGGTCCATAGAAGCAAAACTCAGTCATAACCTGTGAGAAGGGCTGACAGGACCTTTATCTGGGTAAGGTCCTTCCTATAGGTCATTCTGAAATAAAGATAAACATTTCTAAATGAAAAAAAAAAGATGTTTGTGAGAAGATTTGTTAACTTCTAAAGTTCTTTTCTAAGTTATTTAAATATAGTAAAAAGATAACGTTAATACCTCTGTCGTTTTTTAAAAATTTATTTATTTAATTTACTTATTTTTGGCTGTGTTGGGTCTTCATTGCGGTGCGCAGGCTTCTCATTGCAGTGGCTTCTCTTGTTGCAGAGCACAGGCTCTAAGCCCAAGGGCTTCAGTAGTTGTGGCTCGCGGGCTCTAAAGTGCAGGCTCAGTAGTTGTGGTGCATGGGCTTAGTTGCCCCACGGCATGTAGGATCTTCCCAGACCAGGGATCGAACCCATGTCCTCTGCATTGGCAGGGGGATTCTTAACCACTGCACCACCAGGGAAGCCCCCTTTGTCATCTTATTAAATGGCTTATTTATTTATGCAGGGAGAAAATAAACTCAATATAATATAAAAGTCAAATTAAAAGCAATAGAAGAAAGAAAAATACTTGGTACCAGTCTTTGACACTAATCAAGTTCTTGGTGATGCCACTTAGGTGAAATGGGTTCTATTTTCCATTACCTATAAAATGAGTAGGTTAAGACTTCAAAAGTTCCACTCAGATTTAAGCTGAATACTTTATAGTTATTTTCTTAAATCCACTACAAAAGAATTGTACATGTCAATTTAATTTGCTTGTTTATGTAAAATTTTACTTTACCCCAAAAGTAGCAAATAAATCCTTGATACTAGCTCCAAACTCCTGATCTTTTGTTTGCTCTCTGTCCAACAAATGAGGCTGTTTACGTTCTCCGGCTTTTATCCTCACTGTGCCTATATGTTAACAAGTAAAAGAATCTTATGACATGTTCAAATAACTAAAACACATATTATAAACATACATACACATCCCAATACACCCAGTTTGTCTTGAAATGGCAAGTGAGCTGTTTTTGAACATGCTAAAGTCAATCTAACTAAAAGGCACATTCTTCTAAAACAGTGCTGTACTAAAGAAAATTCTATGATAAGGAAAATTTCCCATATCTGTACTCTTCTGTACTCTCCAGTACTGTAGCCATTAGCTGTACTGTGGTTGTTAAATACTTGAAATGTAGCTCCTACTACTGAGTAAATGGATTTTTAATTTAATTTAAAACTTAAATAGCCACATATGGTGACTACAGTATTTGACAGCATAGACCTAAAATATAAAAGCACAAACTTTGATATTACTAAAAATATTTTGTGCCAATGAAATGTACTACCATTAGGAGAGTATTCGATTTCTCTAACGTTACATGTATATTTTAGTGTTTCCAGAAGAATTTTAATAGTTATTACTCTATCTTACAACAATTCTATGGGGTAATACATGCCTTAAATCATGATAGGTAAATAGGTTTAAATATGCTTCTTTCTTTAAGAAAACTTCTGAATTTTAGATATAAAGCATTTTTAAAGAGGAATGACAAGAAGCAAGAACATGTACTAATGAAAGCCTGGTACATAAATAATACTTGGCTACATGCGGCTTTATTTGTTCAAATAATACTAGCACATGTCACTGTATGTCCATGACAGAACGAAATGTACACAGAAAGAAATGCAGTTCAGCCATATTCTGAGAATTGGTAGGGATGAAGAATATACTGTCCTTTAATTTAATGAATTATATTTTTATAGTCACCTCGAATACCGTGTGGAAAGCATGAAAATGGTATTAATGTAGACCATGCAATAACTGCAATAATAACAAAATGAATCCACCAACTCTGCTGCCAGCGTTCATTATCATCACTGTCTTCAACACTTTAATAGAGAAAATGAAAATTTTCAACTTTGTCTATTTTAATACAAACAAAGCCATGATTAAACAGAGCAACAAAGGGCATTTTCTGTTAATTTGTTATTGTTTTGCTGAAATTGAGTGGTTGTGAGTTCTCCAATTATGTGGTTCTCTTTTGTCCTGCAGGATACTAAATTTTTTCCTTTCCCCACTTTTCCCCTGTCCATACAGGTGGCGAAGAGTAATTCTCTGTTCCTTTTAAACTTGTTTCTCCAACAGAAGCTATGCATTTAGAAGACATCACTCTAAATCTCATCTCTCTTTTGAAATCATTCCTGCCCCTTTAAATCATGTGCCCAATTCTTTAGGATAAGCCTGGCCCTTTAAGTTGCACAACTAACACTGTATCTGGGTACGTGACCCTTTAAATCACATATACTTGGTAATCTTTTTCTTATAGTCCCTTCTCTGAACTCTCAGATTGAGTGTGTATTAACACTTCTAGTGATCATACCTAATCATGCTTTGATAGAACTTTGTCTTCTTTCTTCCTTGTGGTTTTTCTTGGTCGGCCTTTGCAAACTACAAAGCCTTGCAGTGGGCAGGGTGAGATGGAAATGTGAAGGATCCTCTGCTGGGATTTGTTGATTTTTCCCTTTTTACTGACAGTTCTTTTGCAGTTTCAACATCCTTTGTCTCCAGTAATGCTCAGGCCATAATTTTGTGGGGGATTTTCTCAGCTGTGACATTATTTTGTATCAATGTAATGGTATTAGGAAGTGGGGCCTTTAGGAGGTGATTAGGTCATGAGGGTAGAGTCTGCATGAATGTGATTAATGACCCCAGATAGACTTCTTGCCGCTTCATCCATGTAAGGACACAGGGAGAAGCAAGGACACCAGGAAGCAAGATCTCACCAGACATTGAACTTGCCAGCACCTTGATCTTGGACTTCCCAGCATACAGAACTGCAAGAAGTAAATTTCTGTTTTTGTAAGCCCAGTGTATAATATTTCTGTTACAGCTGCCCAAATGGACTAAGACAGTACAGAAGAAAAATTCCTGCCTAGAATAAGTATCTTTCCCTATAAAGACAAATCTGTATGTTAAAAGAGGGCCAACCTAATAACAAAGTAATCAACCTGATGACAGCTTGTCTCCCAATGAATGTGTCGTATCGGGAACTCAGGGTTGACCTCTACTACTGATGAATTGGATACTCAGCGGTAGGAATACTCATATCCTAGTAAATATTCTTGTTGAGAGGATTGTCCTTAGTGTGAAGAAGTCCATGTTACTGCACTCATGCAAACTCACCATTACTGTCACCATGGCCACTTTTCACATGAGCTTATTGAGGAAGAATTAGGGTGGTTAGAAAAAAAGAGAGAGAGGCTGGCTAACATTAACAGGATGGGACATCTTGTCCAGCTGATTAAAGAGCCTCTTCCAAAGTACATACCCTTTTCATGTGCCAGTTCTAAGAGTTTCATCCACATATCCTCCTGGTTACCTTTTTTTTTAAATCTTTTTCTAAGTCCTTGGCTACCCAACCATAAATTAGTATAAATTTATACCTCAGGCCATCCCTCCTTCTATGCTAAGTGGACAACCAGCCTGAAGTTCTACTCACTAGAATGATCTCCTGATTTCAAGGCCACTGTTGAGTGGAGTTGTAATATAGTGGCCATCCCCTTTCTCATCTCAATGAGAGAACTTAATATTCACACAATTAAATGTTTCCTTTTCCCTGGGAATATTTTCTAGTATTGTTAAAAGAAGCCGTATGACCCAGAACTCTTAAAATAACTTCTGTCCCTCCAGTGATTAAATGCTACAACTATTTAATTTCCTAGTCTTGCCCTCCCTGAACTTAATCCCATCCTACAACCTATGATCATTTTAGTAACTATCTTCAATTTACTCCCAGCAAGGAGGTTATCTGTGCATACAAATATGCAACCTAGTTCTGGAATCCTAAAGCTACTTCTGATACTATTTTTAGTATCAGTCAGGATACTGATAGGAAACAGATGGTGTACTCATCTGAGATAATTTGAAGAGAGAGGGACAAGAAGACTATTTCCAGTGATGTGGGCAGAGTTTAGGGAAATGAACAGGGTACAGCACAAAATTATGGGGTCAGCAGTACAGTAGCAAACTGTTATGACAAGCCTTAATGTCAAGTGGAACACTGCTTAATAAATGGAAAAGGAAGCCTCAAAGAGGCGTCATCTTTAGAATAGGAATACAGCCAATCTGGATACAACCCCTGCAGAAACTGGAAGGATAATACCCTAGCCTTAATTTGCTCCTGCCCTCTCATTTGCCAGTGCCTCTCATTGGCCAAATCCAACTGAAATCCAGAGTTCAAGGGATTATGTTGAGGCTCTCAATATAGCCTCCTGGGGAAGAAAAGAGACTAGAGAAGGTTTTAGAAAGGTGGAAGTGAATTTAGAGAGTCAAAAAAAATACATCCAACACATATTCTCTGATACTTTATCTGCCCACCTACCCTGCCCCTTCCAGCTACCAAAACTTCACTATGGCTAGGTAAGAACCCAGATGAGCTGGCAGGGGAGCTAGGAGGAGAGCTTCCACATACTATCTGTAGCAATAAATAACTATGGAAATAGTTGGCAAGTTGGCAATAAATAAGAGGAGCTAGTTGGCTTCTGTACCTCAGTTTTAATTAGTTCTACATTTATATAAAACCAGAGTTTCAGAAATGGAGGGTGGACCTTTCTGTTTTCTTGTAGTGGTAGATTTTTATCTCCTTCATTAACTCCGTCATCTTAATGAGAGAAATAAAAAAGGCAATAAGTCACTTATAGTACCACTTCCCAATACATAATTAAATATAACTTTAAAAATACATATTTAGGGACTTCTCTGTTAGCACAGTGATTAAGAATCCACCTGCCAACGCAGGGGATACAGGTTCAAGCCCTGGTCCGGGAACGTCCCACATGCCTTGGTGCAACTAAGCCCGTGCGCCACAACTACTGACCCTGCGCTCTAGAGCTCGTGAGCCACAACTACCTAGAGCCTGTGCTCTGCAACAAGAGAAGCCAGCGCAATGAGAAGCTTGCGCACCACAACAAAGAGTAGCCCCCGCTCGCTGCAACTAGAGAAAGCCTGCGTGCAGCAACGAAGACCCAATGCAGCCAAAAATAAATTATTAATTAATTAATTTTAAAAAATACATATTTATATAGCAAAAAGAAGGAAATAGTAAAGACTAGAGAAGAAATAAATGAAACATAGAATGGAAAAACAATAGGGAAAATCAATTAAATTAAGAGTTGATTTTTTTTAGAAAATCAAAAAATTGACAAACCTTTAGACCAAGAAAAAGACTCAAATAACAAAAATCAGAAATGAAAGAGAAGATATTACAACTGATGTCACAGAAATAAGAAAGGATCATAAGAAACTACTATGAACAATTTTATTCCAACAAGTTGGATAACCTAGAATAAATGGAAAAATTTCTAGAGACATATAACCTATGAAGACTGAATCATGAAAAAATAAAATATCTAAACAGACACAGAACCAATAAGGAGAGCAAATCAGTAATCAAAAACCTCCCAACAGGGCTTCCCTGGTGGCGCAGTGGTTGAGAGTCCGCCTGCCGATGCAGGGGACACGGGTTCGTGCCCTGGTCCGGGAAGATCCCATATGCCGCAGAGCAGCTGGGCCCGTGAGCCACGGCTGCTGAGCCTGCGCGTACGGAGCCTGTGCTCCACAATGGGAGAGGCCACAACAGTGAGAGGCCCGCTTACCACACACACACACAGAAAAAAACCTCCCAACAAAGAAAATCCCAGGACCAAATGGCTTCACTGGAGAGTACCACCAAACACTTAAAGAAGAATTAATACCAATCCTTCTCAAACTTTCCCAAAAAAAATTAAGAGGTAAGAATACTTCCAAACTCATTCCATGAGGTCAGCATTACCCTGAAAACAAAATCAGACAAAGATACTACAAGGAAACTACACACTAATATCCCTGATGAATAATGATGCAAAATTCATCAACAAAATACTAGCAAACCAAATTCAACAACATATTAAGAGAATCACACATCATAACCAAGTGAGATTTATTCTGGAATACAAGAATGGTTCAACATATGAAAATCAGTTAATGTGATTTACCCCATTAACAGAATGAAGGACAAAAGCACATGATCATCTCGATGCAGAAAAAGCATTCAACAAAATTTAGCACCCTTTCATTGTAAAAACACTCAACAAACTGATAATAGAAGGAAATTACCCAACATAATAACAGCCATATATGAAAAGCCCACTGCTAACACTGCACTCAATGGTGAAAAACTGAAAGCTCTCCCTCTAATATCTGGAACAAGGCAAAGACACCTACCTATTTTTAACACTTCTATTCAACATAGTACTGGATATTCTAGCCAGAACAATCAGGCAAGAGAAAGAAATAAAAGGCATCCATATTGGAAAGGAAGAGGTAAAATCACCTCTGTTTGCAGATGACATGATCTTCTATTTAGAAAATGCTAAAGACTCCAAAGAAAAAAACTGTTAGAACTAATAAATGAATTCAGCAAAGTTGCAGGATACAAAGTCAACACAAAAATCAAGTGTGTTTCTATACACTAACAATAAGCAGCATGCAAGGCAAAGACTTGTACACTGAAAACTTCAAAACATTGCTGAAGGAATTAAAGAAGATACAAATAAATGGAAAGACATACATGCTCATGGATCTGAAGACTCAATATTGTTAAAATGCCCTTAATACCCAAAGTGGTATACAGATTCAATGCAATCCCTATCAAAACCTCAACAGAATTTTTTGCAGAAATAGAAAAAAAATCCTAAAATTTCATACGGAATTTCAAAAGATCCCAAATAGTCAAAACAATCCCAAGAAAGAAAAATAAAGACAAAGGCTCCACACTTCCTGGTTTCAAAATATATTGCAAAGCTATAGTGATCAGAAGAGTATGGTACTGATATAAAGACAGATATATAGAACAACGGAAGAGAATAAAGATCCCAGAAATATATTCTCATAAATATGGACAAATAATCTTTTACAAGGATGAAAAGAATACACAACAGGGAAAGGATAATCTTTTCAATAAATGGTGCTGGAAAAACTGGATATTCACGTGCAAAAGAATGAAGTTGGACCCTTTCCTTATAATATATACAAAAATAACTCAAAATGGATTAAAGATCTAAACATAAAACCTGCAACAATAAAGCTCCCAGAAAACAACATACAAAGAAAGCCCCATGACATTGGATTTGGCAATTATTTTTTGATATGACACCAAAAGCACAGGCAACAAAAAAAATTAGAGAAATGGGACTACGTCAAACTTAAAAACTGCACAGCAAAGGAAACAATCAACAGAGTGAACAGAAAAACTATAGAATGGGAGAAAATATTGGCAAACCATGTATCTGGAGTAGGGCTAATATCCAGAATATAGAAAGAACTGCCTCAACTCAACAAAAACAAAAATCTGATTTTAAAAATATGCAATGGACTTGAATAGACATTTCTTCAAAGAAGATATATGAATGGCCCACAAGTATGTGATAGGATGCTCAACATCACTTATCATCAGGGAAATGAAAATCAAAACCACAATGAGATATCACCTCATATTAGGATGGCTGTTTAAAAAAAAAACCAACATGGGGCTTCCCTGGTGGCGCAGTGGTTGAGAGTCCGCCTGCCGATGCAGGGAACACGGGTTCGTGCCCCGGTTCAGGAAGATCCCACATGCCGCGGAGCAGCTGGGCCCGTGAGCCATGGCCGCTGAGCCTGCGCGTCCGGAGCCTGTGCTCCACAACGGGAGAGGCCACAGCAGTGAGAGGCCCCCGTACCACAAAAAAAAACAAACACAAACAAACAAAAAAAAACCAATATGGAAGTTCCTCAAAAAAATTAAAAACAGAAATACCATACCATCTAACAATTCTGGGTATATATCCCAAAAATATTGAAAATAGAGTCTCAAAGAGATATTTGCACACCTATGTTAATTGTAGCATTATTCACAATAGCCAAGAGGAGGTTGAAGTAACCTAAAGGTCAACTGACAGATGAATAGATAAAGAAAATGTGGTTTATACATACAATGAAATATTACTTAGCCTTAAAACAGAAGGAAATACTATTATATGTTACAACATGGATGAGGGTTGAAGACATTATGCTAAGTGAAATAAGCCAGTCATAAAAAGACAATTACTTCATGATTCCACTTATATGAGGTGTCTAAAATAGTCAAACTCTTAGAAACAAAAAGTAGAAGAATCACTGCCAGGGATTGGGGGTAAGGGGGAATTGGCAAGTTGTTGTATAATGGATATAGAGTTTCAGTTTTGCAAGACGAAAAAATTCTAGAGATACGTTACACAACAATATGCATATAGTTAACATTACTATATTATACACTTAAAAATGGTTAGGATGGTAAATTTTACACTATGTGTTTTATACCTCAATTAAAAAAAAACTATATGTGGAAATAGTAGTATGGTTGTCATTATAAGTTGTTTTTTGAATTATATTTCAAACAGCAAAGATAAAATGTGTATTTAGATATATTTATATGTATACATATGTGCATATCAGTCACATTTACGTATTTTTAAAATAGTAATTACAAAGTATATATTTATAAGCTACAGTATCTATCCAATAAATATTTTATACAATGTAAAACAGAAAAAAAAGAGAAAAAAAAAAACCCAGCCTACCTTGTCTCAAAAGTACTGTTCACAGAGGCCTTAATTAAGGGTGCTCCTATTGCATACCCCAAAGCATATCCGAGTATTCCTGCAGCTTCCACAAGGCCTATAAAATGGATACTGAACATCAAACAACTACATAACCCAAATTTGTTGTAAAAAGATAAAAATTATCTCACTGCAATGAATTATTTCTGAAAGCTTCATGGAATATTCTATTAGTCTCCAAAGAAACAGAACCAATAGGATATTGAGAGAGAAACAGAGAGAGACAGAGAGTCAGAGAGCGAGGCAGAGACTTTAAGGAAGTGGTTCATGAAATTGTAGGGCTGGCAAATCCAAATTTGTAGGGCAGGCTGGCAGGCTGGAAATCCAGGTAAGAGTTAATGTTATAGTCTTGAGTCCATAATTAAGTCTTAAATCTACAGGGCACGCCAGCAGCATGGGAAAACTCAGGCAGAGTTTCTACACTGTAGTCTGGAGACAGAATTGCTTCTTCTTTGGGAAATCTCAGTCTGTTCTGAAAGGCCTTAACTGATTAGAAGAGGCTCATGCATATTATGAGGGGTAATCTGCTTGACTCAAAGTCTACTGATTGTAAATATTAGTCACATCTAAAAATTATCACAGAAACATCTAGACTGGTGTTTGACCAAACAACTGGTTGCCATAACCTAGCCAAGGTGACACATAAAATTTATCATCATACATATTATTCAATGCACATATTAGAAAAACTCAGATAATTTTGTAATTCACTGTACCTTATTTAATCTATATATTAATGTAATATAAATAAATACACATATATTTAATACAAATTCAACGGGTCTTATTTCAATTTAATTTGTGGTACTAAAGCAAGATAATACTTTAACATAAACATCACCTTTGCATCCTTCACTTTAGCTGCCAGGGTGGCAGGAGGTAGCAATAAAGTAAGCTACTCTCTGTAGTGTATACATGTGTTTTAACTGCTATTCAATAGAATCAAAAGTAAAACAAACAGATTTGTTGCCACCAGCAGCCAACGGTAATGAATGGCTACAATTTTTTTTCTAAAAACAAACATAAATATGAATATTATCTATTTTAGTTCATTGATATGACTTTCCTTACCTCTGGTGGAAAAATTATTATTTTGGTGAAAAATGTTATTTTCTGTTAAGTCACCTTCACAATAAGTATGTAAAAACAACTTTAAATTTTTTTCCAAAAATGATAGTTAGATAACCCTGTATAAGTAGATGATCTACCAGGACCAGAAGCTATTACAATATAAAGAGGTACAGATTACTGTACCCCAGGGCTACTTATTGTGCAATACACTAGCATGAAATATTATAAATAGAGGATACTACATTGTAGCTAATTAAATAGCACATCACTCCTCTCCTTGATAGGATGAATGAGATTATGTTTTCATTAACTTCAAAATATCAAAGCTGGGCTTCCCTGGTGGCACAGTGGTTGAGAGTCCGCCTGCCGATGCAGCGGACACGGGTTCGTGTGCCGGTCCAGGAGGATCCCACACGCCGCTGAGCGGCTGGGCCCGTGAGCCATGGCCGCTGAGCCTGCGCATCCAGAGCCTGTGCTCCGCAACGGGAGAGGCCACAGCAGTCAGAGGCCCGCATACCAAAAAAAAAAAAAAAAAAAAAAAATCAAAGCTCCCCAAAACGATTGTGTTAATGTACGTAAAGAGCTTAGTAATGATTATTTCAGCACCACACTGAATCTTGCTCTAAGCAAGCATAAACAATGTTTCTACTCCCTTATGGATATTATGGCAGCAACATCTCACTATATCCTTGATATTAGCCAAAAGGCCGAGAAGTGATACCCCACTGTATCCTTAAAGTTAAAACATACAACTACTCAAGCAATTTAATCTGGTAATTTGAGATTTTTTTTCCCAGCGAAATGAACTGCAGCCTAAATAGGTTGATAGGATGAAAATATATAAAAATCATATTAGAAGGGGAAATAACTTGCCTAGATAAATACCAGCTGAGTGTGTGGCAACGCTGTTATAAATAAAGGTTACTCCAAGGACATAAAGAGGTATAGCTGCTATTCCCTGCACACTCTGCCCAAGGATGAAGAACGTCATATATTTTGATTGGAGTGATAATGAAGCTTTCTTGCAAGCCTTGACCATCTTCATTTCTTGGCAAGTATCTTTTGAAAAGATAATTATATTTTTGTTAAATGAGTCAAAAGTTAAACATACAACAAATACGCAGTATCTTCTATGAAATGTTTTACCTTTTATAAGCTATTTCCACCATTATGCTTTTATTTTAGTTAACACTCATGTATATTGAATGTAGTAGTTCTATAATCAATCATCATGTTCTCAGAAAAAAAGCAACGATAAAAGAAAATTTGTGGGAATACTGGAAAATATGCACATATTATAAACCAAATATAAATGTGTATGCATAATTATATGTATATATATACTTATGTGTGCGTAAGTATATACATACATATATGTATATACACACACATACACACATATTCCTCTTAAATTTGGCATCTGGTACCCCTGAGTTTTGACCCCAGGGTAAAAGTATTTCTAACGTCCTAAATTATCTGAATTACTAAAGATTACCTTCTGAGTTTAGTTCTAGATCCACTTCTTCAGCAATCTTCAAATTAACTTCGTGTTACTAAATAGTTTCCCATTTTAGACCCACTAACTTCTAGAATACAGGTGCATAAAGACAAGGCATTATACAATAAAATTTTCTCTCTGTTGGTCATTATATGGTAATGTACTAGATTTTAAACTCCTTTAGGTGACAGTGTATTTCTTATGCTTTTTCAAATTCACATGGTTGTAAATCAATAGTAAATAAATGTTTGTTGGAATTACATTTGTCATTAGATTGGTAGATCCAGGTAATGCTAATTAGATCATTCTGACTGTGTCTATTTTGATTGGAATTTAACAAATGCTCTTAAAATATTAGTGGAAAACTGGTAATAGTATAGACTGCAAAATAGTACACAAATGGAAATTTTCAGGTGGTTCAGTATCCACAGAGAATGAAACTTGATCCCACGTCAAATGCGAGGAGGTCTCTAGAATTGTGATCCAAAATACTGATTCAATTTTATATAGACATGTTAACTTGTGGTGATATCAGTATCAATCTGATATTTCCAACATCCTAGCTTCTTAGTTCCTTGAACTCCTCTCCGTTCATGTACTTGTATTCCACTTACCCTAGCTACTCATTTTAAACTTTCAGAAACAATAACTACAAGCCTTCCTTAATTGTAAGCATCCTACACTCAAACTCTCTCTATTTTTCCAGATCACTCCTTCTAGCAACCCAGCTGCTACAATCCTTAAAACTCACCAAGACCTATAATCAATCCATTGATCCTGCTCCTTTTCACGATCTCAATGTCCCCTTCATCTCCTTACTTCTCTCATTATCATCTTAACACTTTTAAATCCTTTGTTCTCTTTCATATCATGCAATCCCTTAGTAAAACTTCAGCCCTGGTCAAATTAAACTCTTCTCCCTACTCTACACCTACGCTTTCAAAGTTGAATGAGGCTAGAGGGAAACACACAACGATGCAAATCTCACTTTGAATGCATGATTATTAAACTCAGGTAGGTCCTTCACCCTCCTGATAATCAAGTATGTCCCTAATCTACTACTCTTGTCTCCTTCTAGAAAAAAAAACATTCAACTTGTTTCCCTTCTCCTAAGGATCATGGTCCTGAGATTCCTGCTGCCCAACATTTGAAAACAAATGTCTTCTACCAGTAGGATAAAACTAATCTTTTAGTGCCCTTCTTGAAATTATAGTCCAAACAAGGGATTTTTTAAAGTGAAGAAGGGCACTTGGATCTTGGACTCTCAGCCTTCAGAGCGGTGAGAAATAAATTTCTGTTTTTTAAACCAACCAGTCTATGATATTTTTGTTATAGCAGCCCAAACTAACTAAGACACGAGGAAAATCAAAAATCTTTGTTGTGAATTATAGAAGGGAACTGAAAAAAAAATCAGGGGAATGGATCCATTTGAAAGTATAACTGAGGTTGAAAGTAACAAATTCATTGTGGGACTAAGCTGTCCTCTTGTGTGATTTTTCTCTAAAACACTCATCAGCAGCCCAGATATAGATATAAAAGAAAGGTATATGGTTGGATCAAAAGTTTTCCAGACGAGGAACAAGAAAGGACAATGGGACAGAGAGCTTAGTATAATGATTAGAGTATGTCTGAAATATTCTAACATGTCATATTAAGGAACATAAAATAAGCTACAAATGAAAGAAAGTAACAACAAGGAGAATCTGATAAAGGGAGAAAGTAGATGTCAATACACTAAAGGTTCTAATGAAAGGAAAGAACTGATGTTTCTGTTATATGAGTGAGTTAGAAGAATTAGTGGATATAATCAGACAGTGAGATAACAGATATTTAGTAAGTTCTTAGTAATGTGACAGTGCACTGCAACCATGGATATGTTGGGTGTTCAATTATATGCAGAGATCTAGAAACTAAAGATCAGAGTGTGATACAACTGTTTGCATGAACTAGAGGAGAAAATTAGTTTTAACTTCTCAAGGATTTGGTTTACTATGATTTCTACATGTTAGTTGACACATAGGGACTGAAGACCAATTTGTCATTAGTACAGAAAACTGAGATGGGGTAGAGGGGGCAGAGAAAGGGAGTGTAAGGTGGTGATAAATGGACTGCTCCAAGGTTCAGGCCAGTCATACAGGAAGATGGGTATGGCAGGTAACTGGGGAAAATAGAGAATAGAATAGGAGGGATATTCAGAAAAGAATAAGAGAAGGACTCCCCCCAAAAAAAGGATGAAAGAAGAAAATACAGAAATTAAATATATATACGTACATAAACTGAAGTATGTACATAGAGTAGAAAATTAGTTAGGTAAGAACTAAACTTTTCAACAAAATGAGTGAAATATCTGCATAGATGTGTGTATGAAATAAGCACTTCTACCTGCAAAGAC
Organism: Tursiops truncatus; assembly: GCF_011762595.2. Taxonomy (NCBI): domain Eukaryota; kingdom Metazoa; phylum Chordata; class Mammalia; order Artiodactyla; family Delphinidae; genus Tursiops; species Tursiops truncatus. The sequence goes on from NC_047036.1 coordinate 82,610,732, forward strand.
CATTTATTTACTCTATTTCTGCTTCTCTAACAACAAGCAGAGGGTTACCCAGTAAATACACTGAATGGTTGTTGTTAGATAAATTACACGTTCTTAATCACAAGCAGAAAATAAAAGATCTAGAATCTAGATACTATAAAGAAAACACAAAGGAAGAAAGACTGTACTATTTCTACTGTCATTACTCCTGAGTACTCATCAAGCAGCATTTTTAATGTCTCAAGCAGTGCTTCCTAACTTTTCACCTTTTCTCACCAGAAAAGGGTTAAGGGAAGGATAGGAGTAAAGTGTTATCCATTCCCTTCTTCCCATAAGTCATCTTCTAATTCAATTAGCTGTCCATTATACAAATATAATAAATATATTACAAATATATTCTATAAATTAATAAATGTATTTATTCTACATATAGTCTACAAATATAATAAACATAAATATATGTGAATATTAGATTTCATAAATTATATGATATATATCATATACATATCAGTATATTATTTATAATATGAATTATATAGTATATATAGCTAAATATCTTATATAAATTATATTTAATATGAACTATTTTTATTTCCATTGTAAACACACAGCATAAACACACATCACAAACATACTTTTAAACATCATAAAAATGTATATACACACATACACACATATAGAGACATCCTCATGCCTTTTCCATCATTTCTTGCTAAAGCCCAGTTTAAAGTTTCCAAAACTGGTAAATGCATTCCAACACTTTTATAAGCCTATGCATAACAAGAAAGTTCCTGACACAAAAGTGTCAGAAATAGTGCTACGGACTTCAAATAGCCTTTTTATCTACTGGGAGTAGCAAAAAATTGTGGAATAAATCAAAAAAACAATGAAGAAAGCAAAGAAGCCTCCAATCTTTCCAGATTCGAAGTCCTGTGTCAAAGGGCAGCACCCATTTTGAAATGGCAGAAGTAGCTAGAAAAGTTCTGACTTTTTGTGTGTGTCTGTGTAAGTTTGGTTATCTTTGCCTTTGTACTTGTGTATATGTGTGCTGAGGTCAAAATAAAGGGATCAATTTAAGTATACTGTGGAAGATATAAATCAAAAGATTTATAATATATATGAAAATTGATAAAAGAAAACCAATTTCACAAAATAATTATCCCAAATATTATCCCAAATATCATCCAAAATATTCTTTCATGTTACTAGGCCCATCTCTTAGATGAAAGGGTATATGATCATGAGAAGATGGGAGAATGACATACATGTTACCAGGGAGCTACCATTAATTAGCTTAATAAACTTGATCATATAAGTAGATACAGATGAATGAATGTACAGACACATAAATATCACAGTCTGTTTTAAGTTCCTAGAGCCAATGGCTTAAATGAATAATGATTTGATGTATGATAGTATCTTTTAAAATCTTACCTTCAGTTTCTACCGTCATTTTATAATTTCCACCACTAAAGTATGGAAAAGCAAATAAAAGTGATCCAGATCCTACTAAAAAGGAGGAAACTGTAATCCATCCTAGTATGTTTCCTTTCCCTCCATAATATGCTATGAACACTACTACCAGGCAAGATGAAATATCATAGGTCAATGACAGCACTAAATTCTCAGTGGTTTTCAGATGATTCTCCTTCTGAAAATTGCCAGTGCTCAGATCTACAAGACCAAACACAATACCTAAAATGTAAAAAGAAAAAAAGAAAGCAATAATATGCATTAAATTATCTTTATAAAGACAAAATAGATCATCATTATAATCACTGAAAAACAAAACAATTTGCAATGACTTAAGTTTATTTTACATTACTCTGAATGTTTAAGATCTATAAATACATAATAGTTCCTTTTCTAAAACACTAATATGTCTTAACCTCTATGAAATATTTGCTAATTGAATTTTTGTAACTATTTTTAAACTATATTTATGAGTAATATACTGAAGAATATGCTCTTTTTAATCATCTCAGTACTGATCTTTATTTTAATGTATTATGTTTCAATTATTAAAAAATGAATAAATAACAATCTAATGAATATTTGCTTATCTCCCATCTAGAATAGGAAATAAAACATTAACAAAATAGTTGAAACCCAGCATGCACTCCCTAAACACATTCTTCTCTCTCACTCTATAACCCATATCCAATATTTGGAGTTTACCATTTCTGAGCCGTTTTAACACTTTTTTGACAATGTATATATACATCCTTTAACAATATAGAGTATCATTTGTCATGTTCTTGAACAGTAAGTAAATGGTATCATATATGTGTATTTCTATAACTCAGCATCCAACTGGGAAAAATAAACATACTAAGTATTTGAAACAGAAAGAAATTGATATCGGTGTTGGTTACAAAAGTAATACATTTGTTGGAGTGAAAAGAAAAAATAGTTACTAATCAAAACTCATGATAGGGCTTCCCTGGTGGCGCAGTGGGTGAGGGTCCGCCTGCCGATGCAGGGGACGCGGGTTCGTGCCCCAGTCCGGGAGAATCCCACATGCCGCGGAGTGGCTGGGCCCGTGAGCCATGGCCGCTGAGCCTGCGCGTCCGGAGCCTGTGCTCCGCAGCGGGAGAGGCCACAGCGGTGAGAGGCCCGCGTACCGAAAAAAAAAAAAAAACAAAAAAACCCAAAACTCATGATATAAATGCCACTAAAGTTGCTGGAGTAGTGACAGCTACTGCTGCTGCTACTGCTGTTGGAACTGCAATCACTACCTCTTTGTAGGAAGCCAGGACCCACACACCTATTAATGCTATGAAATTTAGCTACCTCATAGTCACCTGCTGTTTCTGCTGCTCTTGCAGTTGCTTGAGCCAGTGCCCATGAACACTGTACTGCTGCATCATCCACTGTTGTTGCTGATGGAGTTTTATTTATTCCTGACTATAAATCCAGGAGCCTTCGCTTACCCAGTATTGCTGCTGCTGCCAAAATCATCACCAGCGTAGAGATAGAAAAGAGAGGCTTCCCATTGCCCCTTTTTCAAATGTACTGCCACAGCCTCTTACTGGCAACACCTAAGTGGAAGCCAGCTGGCAAGGAAGTCTGGTAACTGTAGTTTACAGGCTGCCAGTCCCCTTGGAAATAGGGGTGAGTCCAGAATGGCAACAATGGAGTGCATGGCCAACAAATAACTTGAAGAGTTCACCCTCTGGACTACTTAGGACACATTTTCACCCTTCTTCCCATATTTAAACTTCCATACCAAATTAATAGCAACATAATCATGCTTCTGCCAAACATGTTGCGATTATCATTCTTACAAACAAAGATGTTCTCACTTTTTCCCCCAAAATGGAGACACATAGTCCAATCAGTCACCATATCCATTTCAAGGTAATTTTAACCCTTCTTCTAGTTGAATCACAAACCTGAATGGGTTTTCTTTAACATAAAAATTAAATTGTAAGGTATAAATGGTATAAATAAATAAATAATTAAGCAAAGATGTAGGCCTAACTAAATCTGTGAGGGAACTGTATTGCAGAAGAAGCCATAATCAGACCCAGAACCACAGCAGTTTAACAGACCAAAACCAGCAAGAAACAAGATACAGAAACTTTGCTGCACCTAAAAGCATTTTCTTCAACTCTCATTTTTTTTTAACATCTTTGTTGGAGTATAATTGCTTTACAATGGTGTGTTAGTTTCCGCTTTATAACAAAGTGAATCACTTACACATATACATATGTTCCCATATCTCTTCCCTCTTGCGTCTCCCTCCCTCCCACCCTCCCTATCCCACCCCTCTAGGTGGTCACAAAGCAGCAAGCTGATCTCCCTGTGCTATGCGGCTGCTTCCCACTAGCTATCTATTTTACATTTGGTAGTATATATATATGTCCATGCCACTCTCTCACTTTGTCAACTCTCATTTTAAATGTGGCAAAGGAGGATACTGGCCAAGGCAAAGAATGTTCTGTCAGTAACTGTGTCCGTCTCTGGGTTGGGGTATTAATCCCTCTTCCAATTTAGGAATATTCTGTAGAGACAAATTTGTAAAGTTATCTTCCACAATACTCTTCTATAAAATAGTAAGGGAAAGAGGAAGAGAAAAAAATTAAAAATTGAAATACATACACACACAAATGTATATATGTTTGTGTGTGCGTACACTTAAAACAAGAGAAAAATGCATAGTTGCTACAGTGTTTATGTCTCTAAATGGTTATTAGACTACAGTTGATATTTATAACTTCCTCCTTCCAAATTTCACCCTCTCTTCTTCCTCTTGATTTCAGATAACATATATAGATTACTAACATAAAGCATATGCCTCACTCTACAGGACAGTACCCAAACTTTTGATTCCTGTCTCCTAGCTGATGCCTTATCTGAGTCTTCAATAGGACATTAAAATTATCTATAACGCCAAGAGTTTCTGGTTATTGAACTCTGTAGTAAGACCAGTGAATTCCATGAACATGAACTTCCTGATGTACTTCTTTTGCTGTAAAACGAGTTCCTTCCTTAAAAGTAATGTGATACTACATAAGATGATTATGATGGTGTATGAGGCATTCATTAAGTCCAATTATAGTTGTTCTGGCAGAACTGTGGTGATGAAAGAAGAACCCAGATCTAAAATAAATATCTATTTCAGTGATGAGAAGTTATTGCCCACTCTATAATAGAAGCAGATAACATAATCAACCTGTTTCCAGATAGCTGGTTGGTTTCACTAGGGAATGGAGTTATTTCCTGGATTGTGTTGAATTTTCCTGGTGGCAATTCAGGCACTCCGAAATGCAATAGCCAGATCAGCTCTGGTGAAGATAAAGCCTTGCATTCAGCTCTCATATAAACTCTTATCTTTGATGTGATTGTCACTATAAATATGAGCCCACTGAACAAGACATACAATGGCAGAGGAAAGAGGCTGATTAATATTCACAGGATAGCTGTCTATCTACTTCATTACTGAGAGCTTCCTCTGCAATGGATTTCTTTTGGTGAACATTCACATAGGATAACTTTGCCCATTCAGAGACATATCACTTACACAACCCTTTCCTAATCACCAAATGGTCAAACCATTAGTCAAAGGCAGCCTGGTATCTAGGCAATACAGACAATCAGATGTACTCTCCAATGTTTTGCCCACTGGAAGGACTTCCTTTTTTCTCTGTTTTTCAGGGCTATGATGCTTCCTATAGCATTATACTACAGCAGACTTTCGTCTTCAGAAAACCACAGGTTCACCAAAGGTTATGTTTTTTCTTAGTAGTGGGTGGTAGAAATGAAAAACTTGTCCTTCGTTTGAGAAGAGGTAGCCCTGCACACTCCATACCAATTGGTCCCTAGAGACATCACTGAAGTGGCAGGCAAATTTTGGGTATATAAGATATTATCTCCCAGGACAGATTTTATGTTAGTCATTCTGGGAAGGCTGGAATCTGATTCTAGCTATGAGTCTAGTAGCAATAAGGGATGGTAGGGTGGGTCATGAGGGCAATCAGCATTCCCTTAACTCAGGTGAAGTAAATTCAGGGTCTCCAAGCAAGGAATTGTTTCTTTTTGAGACATAGCAGGAATAGTTGGTCCTACTGGGAAAGGAGGTTCAGGATTTCAGAGTTTACAGTTGTCGGATTCACAGAATTCCACCCAAATGCCTTTGTCCCAATTCTCAGGGTTCCACTCTTCTCCAATCAATGCCCCAATTCTCACATAAGTGATCTCATAAATTTATGAATTCAACTTATGTTGTAATTCTGAAAGTGTAAATACGGGTTGGTACTGTTCCAAATATGCAGTATGTGCCTAAAAGTGATAAGATTCTCACAGAAAATTCACCATCAGAAAAGCTCACGCATTTCTAATCATGCCCTAAACTTCTCATTTTCTTTCTGTGAATTTTTCAGTGCAGTGAGAAGCAATCAACCCCAAAATCTCTGTAGTCAAAACTTCCACCATAGGACTCAATTGCAGAAGCTCTTAGTCTCCCAAAGTCTTGCCTCTAGTAAGAACTTTATCCCAGGCAACATTTTAAATAACTCTTTTAAGTCACTACATGCCACTGACTTCCAGTGTACCATTTTCCACAGGCACAAATATTGCTTTTTTCATTGTTTTCAAGCCCAATCAGGTGAGATAACCAATTCCAGATTCCCATCTTTAAGGGTTGTTTTGTTTGTATTTTTCCTGGTTCAATGCCTGGTATGGAGTACTACATAAAAAATCACATAATTTTTGTAATTTATAAACCAACTAGTTTTATTACATTAGTGAAGGTAAAAATTTGGTCAAAAACTTTTTAAATATCTTTATACTATGTATCATGATATTTACAAAATAAAGGAATATTATTCTCGTTACACACTCAGATACTTTAACCAATTTCTTAGCCATACCTACCTCTAATAAAATGTTAATTCATATTTTTTCTGAAGAATATATTTTAATATGATCTTATCTCTAATTGTTCTTATAAAATTAATTGTAGGGGCTTCCTTGGTGGCGCAGTGGTTGGGAGTCCGCCTGCCGATGGAGGGGACACGGGTTCATGCCCCAGTCTGGGAGGATCCCACATGCCACGGAGTGGCTGGGCCCGTGAGCCATGGCCGCTGAGCCTGCGCGTCCAGAGCCTGTGCTCCGCAATGGGAGAGGCCACAACAGTGAGAGGCCCGTGTACCGCAAAAAAAAAAAAAAATTAATTGTAATTCAGAATTGCTTTTTATAGTTTTGCAGTAAAGAGTTAACTCAAGCCTGGGTTGCTCAAAAAGAGGCCTGTCTTCAAGACTGGTCTTTGGTTGGCTCCTGGGAGATGACTCTGAGCCCTTGGAATATTCTACCATATAAGCGTGCTTTTATATGCTGGAGGCCTTGAGCCACACAGTTCCATTTTGGTCAGACAGTTTATGTTAACAACATGCTTTATGGTGAATACCTTTTTTGTTGGGTGTGAGCGATGGAGTAATAGAATCTGAGTAGCTGAGGTCAGTCACACAGATGCTGCATGCCTAGAGGACTGACACCCCCTCAAAAACAAAAACAAAAGCAAAAACCCTGGACACCAAGGCTCACATGCTCTTCCTTGGCTGGCAACTCTTTGCATATGTGTTATCACACGTTGTTGCTGAGAGTATAAAGCATACCCCTACTATTAATTCCACTGGAAAAGGACACATGGAAGCCTAGCCTGGTTTTTTCTGGACTTTGTCTCATGTGCCTTTTCCCTTTGTTAATTTCAATCTGTATCCTTTCACTATAATAAATCATAACCATGAGTATAACATCTTTCTCTGAGTCCTTCTAGTGAATCATTTAGCCTGACTGAGGTCTTAGACATCTCCAATATAATAGTTAATAAATTTGAAGTTGATAAAGCCTCCAAATGACTCTTTACTACAGATCATAATATTTTCATTGAAAAAGCACTCTTTATAAGTGTGCAAGTATCCCATAAGCTCAAAGAAAACACTACTAAATAATGTCTTCAGTTATACTTTTGTACTGAAATATTTCAGACAAAATACTCAATTCAGAGAATCTTTCTTTGACAAATACTTTACAAGACAAACCTCTTTAAATAGGTTGTCTCTATGATTATTTTGAATGTTTCACCAAATTTAAGTGCCCAAAGCCACAGGCCTCCTTAATTTCAATTCAATATATGAAAATGAATCATTGTAATTCACTAAATTAATATAATAAAAAATAAAAGCTACATGAACATCAAAATGCAGAAAAAGCATTTGACAAAATCTAACCCCCTTTCATAATAAAAACACTCAATGAACTAGGAATAAAAGGCAACTTCTTCAAATCGTTGAAGTACATACATGGAAAACATAGAGCACACTTAAAAATTAAACTGTAGAGGCATTGTATGACTGAGCAATTTCACTCCTAGGTATAAATCCAGAGAAATGAAAATATATGTCCACACAAATACTTACACACAGTTCAGTTCCACATGTAAAGAGCTTAGAAGTTACCACTATGTCCTAGTAAGTAACAAACTGAACAGACTGAAAAATTAACACTCTTCTTGAATACATAAGAGAGGGGAAGACACAGGGCAAATTTGACAAGATTTTGAATTCAACTGTCATTATAATTCATCAATCCATACATTTACATTTTGCGTTTGATTTCCAGAAACATCTGTTCTGTGGTTAAAAGAAATGAGAGCTTACTTCAGGGCTTTGATGGGAGCCCTTGAATTCTCAGACTATAACATGAGCTGAGAGTTAACAAACCTAAGTTTGTCATTTTCTCTTCATAAGTGCTTAAGGGCATTCAAAAGATTCCATCCATCACCAGAGTCCTTATAGTCATCATTACTACCATAAGGTAAATTAAGCATCCACTCAGCTTTCAAGGTACATGCTTCATTTGGCATTTCATCCCAATCAAGCCTAGGTGATAGCTTGATTAGTTATGATACCACTACATGCCAAGAACTACTACCCGTCTTCCACTGGCAAAGAGCTCAGCACTTCACTCAAGATTAAAGGCATAACAAAACCAATCCTAAAATTACAACTTTATGAGTATATCTTCTGGGACTACTCCTGATACCAATTCCATAACAGTCTGAATCCAATCAGAAGAGAGAAACCACACAGTAATTTGAACAAGAAAAGTTTAGTATAAAGAATTATTAACTATAACAGGAGATTCATGTAACAAGGCATTAGCTAGTTAGATGTAAAGAGAATGCTAAAGAATATAGAAATAGCCCATATAAGGAACAACCACTCCCCCAGGGCTGAAAGGGAGCACTGAAGGGCTAAAATTCAGACCTTGCTGAAGAGAGCATAGCCATGGCTTATTGAACGACCAAGAAGTCACTGTGGTGCCATGCTAACGAAACTGGCAGGAAATCTATACTCTAAAACTTTGTGGTAGTTCTCCTTCTATGTGCTGGGGAAAGCTCGGGAATGCCAAAGGAAGCTGCCAGCCACTGAGTGCTTCTGGACACCATGCACTACAGCAGAGTGATACTGGAGAAGATGCAAGCACTGCAACAGCCTGATGATAGAGAAATCTGTATACACTGCAGGAGCTTGTCAAGCAAACACACTGGAACCAAGAAGTAAAATTTCCTGTGTAATGGCTCTCCAGTACCTTCTACTGATAAAATTTAACATTGTGACAGCTCACAAAGAAAAATATTTAAAGGGCCCAGGTCTATTTTCACAGAGCAGGCAAAAAGGATGAGTTTGGAGCTGAGAGGCAAAAAGCTGATACTAATATTGATATAGAGAGGCAATAAATCGACAAACTAATTCTGAAAGAGTTTGTGTAGGCACCCAATCATACATAAACTCTTTCAGAAAAAAGAAGAGAAAGGAATGCATCCAAATTAATTTAATAAGGCCAGTATAACCTGATACTAAAGACAGACAAAAACATTCCAAGAAAACTACAAACCAATACTCTCATTAAAAAAAATTCTTAGCAAAATTTTGGCAAATTGAATCCAGCAATCTATAAAAAAAGATAATAGGCCAGCAATAAGGGTTTATCGCAGGAATGCAAGGTTGGTTAAAAATCCAAAAATCAAAAAACACAATATATAATGTTAATAGAATAAATAAGAAAAACCATATCATGGTCTCAGTAGATACAGGAAAAGAAACACTTGATAAAATTCAACACCATTGATGACAAAAATTCCCAACCAACTAAGAATAAAAGGGAACATCTACAAACTGGTGAAGAGTATCCACAAAAACCCTGCAGTTAACATACTTAATTGTGAAAGGCTAAATGATTTCTACCTAAAATCAGGAAAAATAAATGAATATCTCTTTGCAGAACTTCTATTCAACATTGTACTGGAGGTCCTAGTCAGTACAAGAAAGCAAAAAAAAGAAATAAAAAGCATACAGACTGGGAAGAAAGAAGTAAAACCATCCTGATTCACAGCTGACATGATCACGTAGTTAAAAATCCTAAGGAATCTGCCAAAAGCCTCCTAAAACTAATAAATTAATACAGCAAACTTGCAGGAGAGAAGACCTAAATAGATACACCATGGTCAGGCATCAGAACACTCAGTATTGTTAAGATGTCAATTTTCTGTAGAGGATCGACTTGAGGACACAGGGAGGGGGAAGGGTAAGCTGGGACAAAGTGAGAGAGTGGCATGGACATATACACACTCCCAAATGTAAAACAGATAGTTAGGGGGAAGCAGCCGCACAGCACAGGGAGATCAGCTCGGTGCTTTGTGACCACCTAGAGGGGTGGGATAGGGAGGGTGGGAGGGAGATGCAAGAGGGAGGAGATATGGGGTTATATGTATACATACAGCTGATTCACTTTGTTATACAGCAGAAACTAACACAACATTGTAAAGCAATTATACTCCAATAAAGATGTTAAAAAATATATATATAGGCTTAAGCTGATTGCAAAATGAATCTTTCATTGGGGTCTGAAAATCTACTCTCCTAGCAACTATCTTTCAAAAAAAGAAAATTTTATATATATATATATATATATAATTCTAATTTGCTATTTGAGGTTTCCCATAGAATGACTGTTTTGAGCAATAGTAATTTCTGTATTCTTTCTTATAATAAATCAAAAGAAAAAAAGATGTGAATTTTCTCCAAACCTATACAATCAAAGCATACCCAACTAAAATCCCAGTAAGTTTTTTTACAGAATTAAACAAATTGATTCTACAATTAATGTGGAGAGGCAAAGTAACTAGGATAGCCAAAACAACTTTTAAAAAGAACAAAGTCATAAAAATACCTGATTTCAAAACATATAAGAAAACCAGAGTAAACAATGCAATACAGCATTTGCATAAGTTAGACATATTAGTTCAATAAAACAGAATAGAGAGGCTAGAAAAAGATTCTAGAGATTAGAATTTCAACAACAGTGTCAAGGTAATGCAATGGGTCAAAAGACGGTCTGTTTAATAAATCATGCTGGAATAAAGTATCCATATGGAGAAAAATTATTTTTGACTCTTTCCATACACACACAAAAAAATCATTCAAAATGGATCAGAGATCTAAACATAAGGGCTAAACCATAAAAATTCTAGAAAACAACAAAGCAGAAAATCTTCATGACATTGAGTTAGGCAATACATTCTTAGATAGAAACCAAAAAGAATGAACCATAAAAAATTAAGAAACTGGACTTCAACAAAAGTGAACACCTTTTTCATCAAAAAGGCACAAGAAAATGAAAAGGCAAATCACAGATTTGCGGGGAGAGAGGGAGAGGGTGGCAGGCAGGCAGGTATGGCCTGAGTCTGGTCATAAGGAATGATCAAAAAAAACCATGTCAAAGTTCAACATAGAGAATGAAAGACCCATATACTTTAAGACTGGCATGGACATAAGAAACAGGGAAAGAATGAGGAACTGTTGAAGACTAAAGAGGAAGTCTAAAGTATGACAACTAAATGCAACATGTGTTCCTGGATAGAATTTTGGACCAAAAAGGGAAAGGAGAAAATATTGAGACAGTTGGCAATATGTAAGTGGGGGTACGAATTCATAACATGATGGTGGTGTCACACTGATATTCCTGACTGGGAGGGGTGTAAGGTGGTTATGCAGCAGCATGTCCTCACTTTGGGAAGATGCACACTGGAGTATTTAGCAGTGATGGGGCACCATGTCTGAAAAAGTCTATAAGTATAGGAAAGAAAAGGTGAAGGAACAAATGTGGTAAAATGTAAACAACTGGAGAATCTAGGTGAAGGGGAGGTAGGAATGCTTTGTATTGCCTTTGCACCCTTTCTGTATGTTTGAAATTGTTTAAAATGTAACAGTAAATAAATGAATTGATAAATGGAAAATGAAGAATTCATTTAAATAAATTCATAAATTCATTTATGAATGAAAGACTCAGTATTTATACCCAAACTGTGCTAATGATCCGTATGAAGTCAGTTAATAAGCAGTAGAGCTAAAAACCATTCACTGCAACCACTTGTTAAAAACGTTCACTGGCTCCACATTACCCACCGAATAGGGAGATTATATTGAGATGATGCTTGTAAAGCACCTGACTTATTAACCCAGTACATTAATGGGAAGTAATCAACTTTTAGTATCCTTTCAGAATTCTCAGTCTGATATTTAAAGACCTTCATAATGTGGCCACAATTTGTCTTTTTCTTCTTTTTTAATTTACTTATGTATTCAATACATATTTATTGTCTTTTCTGCCTCAGTCACTATATTAGGTCCTGGGGAGACACGATGAATAAAATAAATATAATTACCGGTTTGGGTGGTTAGGTGAAACCATCATCCAGCCAAACTTGTCACTCACCATTCTAAAACAAGGCTTTCCTGTAACTAAGTGTTTACTTACCAAAACACTCTTTCATTCATTTCCTTATTCAATAAATATTCTACATCCCCAGCTATCACTATACCTATTTGTCAAGGCATAATTCAAATGCTTCTTTCTCAAAGAAACTTCTTTAATGATTTCTCAAGACAAACTGATGACTATTTATTTGTTCCTCTCATATGGTACTTATCACATATAGCCTTTTTATTGAAGTTATTTAGTCACAGCATTTTAGAGCAAAAACAGATCATGTTTGGCAAACTCCAATATCATCAGTGTAAACAGGATAGTAAAGAATCTAGGTGTAATGGGAGCGGTGAGGGCTGTGGCCAAGTAGAAAATATATGCCTTCTCTAAAAGCATTCAAATTCACACTCTTCTTCAAACTGTGTGGGCAAAGATAAACACCTTTGAGTTTGGTTTCTCTGATATAGTTTGAGGTCCCACTCCACCTCTTCAATCCACACATAAGGAAACAAGATCCAGGAGACAAGTGGCTTGGCCAATGTGTCTCAAAATTGTGGGTAGAAGCAGAAACAACCTGGTGATCACAGATACTGTTTTCGACTTTATTTTAATCTCCCAAGTGATTCAGCCCTGAATGACAGAGCTTCTCAGGGCTGGTGACCAAACAACGGTTCAACGACTCAACGCCACCCTCCCTCCATCAGGCTCTCTGGAGGCCAGGCCCCCTTCACACACGGAGGGGGGATTATGTCCATCAGGTGCCTGATGAGGTGAAGTAAACCAGGCAGTGGCCCGTTTAACCAGCTTTGATTCCAGACGTACCTTGAGGACGCTGGAGAGTCCCGCCACACGAAGCGGGGCCACCACACCACACGTAGCTCTCCCCACGCACCTCGTCCCTCTTCCGCCTCCCCAACGTAGGCAACCCTCTGACGCCCCGCATTGGCCCGCACCAGAACCACCTCTCCTCTACCCAGCCCCCCGTCAGGCTTACATTGAGAGATGACCAGGATGCAGAAGAAAATCAGGAAGCAACGGATGTTGTTAAAACGCTGACAGCGGGGAAAAGTCATACAGCCCAAGCCGCAGGGCCCCTCCAAACTCTCTTTCTGTTTTTCCCGTACCTTCTTGATACTGGAAGGCGTGGACCCAGCCTGGTCTCTTTCTCTGAACCTTCCGAACTTGATTAGGTTAGCTGGAAAGATCCTGAAGAGCGGGTTTTTTCCCCTAGCTTTCCCGGCCTCGGCCTCCGAGGGCACAGTGTTCTCGGCAGGTTGGGCCAGCGCAGCCCGGGGCTCCACTTCTACTAGGGCTTCTTGCATGGCTCCGCCGCGGCCCGCTGAGGCAGGGGTCGTGGCTGACGCTGGGCGGCGCAGGCGGGGCGGGCCGTGGGCTGCGGTTCCCACAGGCTCGGTGCGGCCTGCTCTCCTTGCTTCAGCGGAAAAGCCTGCTGGGCCCGGACGTCGGGGAACTGGTGGCCACCCAAACCTCCAGAGGGAACGTTTCTCCTTGGGCAGGAGGCAAACGTCCCGCGGGGAGGCTGACAGTTACCCTGGGAGAGCTTACAGGGCTGTTTCCTTCTTTGCTTCCACGTGGGGAGGGGGAGGGGGGTGGAGCGAAAGCTAGTACGACTAGATTTTGATAACTGCTCACACAGACAGGGACCGCCAGAGGAACTCTAATGCAAAGGATCCATTAGATATTTTGATCCACTACCATCAAAGGATGCTACTACTTATTTAATACTTTCTCATTAGGAAGCAAGGAAAGAGAAATGTTCAATAATGGGACAGTAGAACTGTCTCCCAGTTTACCCAGACTTATTTTATCGTGGTGTTTTTTGAACTGGATGATCTCGCTAGAAACAACCTGAAAATTGTTAAATGACCAGGAGAAATCAGAAGACATGAAAAAGAAACTTCCTTTCCATTAGAGTAGGGTTGTTTTTGTACCTGGGAAAGTAAATCATTTTCCCATTCCCCTATTTAGGGAGGAAAATAGTAATCCTTTCTGTTTTTAACTAGGGATAGAGTTTCCAGGACAATAATTTCTATGTGTAAAACACTTCACTTAGCAGCAAATGGATGAAAACCAGCAAGATGAAAAAACAATGTACTTTCCCAGGCACAAAAATCCTTCTGAAAAGAAAGAATGTAAGAGAATATTACCAGGATATGAAACGTGTGTTTTTATGTAAAAATGCAATTTATTATCGGTTTTCTTTTCTTAGGCAGAAATACAAGTTATTCAGGACATATGTATGGGGAGGATGACTTTCCAGGAGAAATGAAACTATCTTTCCTCCCCTGGATTAGACGTTGTGTTATCAAAAACAATCCAGCTCTTCAACAAGTTTTTGTGCTGCTAAAATGGTACTGGGGCTGGTAGACCAGGGGAAAAAAAATCACCGAGAAGAACTGGGGAGGAAGGTACCAGAGACACCACCATTGACCTGAGGCTGGGCTTTCTTCAGCAGAGCTATATGCCCATTGGTGAATGGAAATGTTATTTTGCCTATACTAAGAAACTTAATTTGTCAAATATACGTAAATACATATACAATGATCACCCTCTCAGTCTGAAGTCTTGGTAGTCATCTGTAATTTATTTTTCTTCCTAACTCTTGGGAACTCTTCAGACCCAGTGTTAGAAGAGGATTTCCAGTACTGCAATCTATTTACCTGTCTTACCCTCTGAGACTCTATGTAATATTTTATTTGAATAAAGGATTCCATAGTTCAAAAACAATTTGGAAACCTGTGATTTTTCAGGATGAAATTTGCAAGGCTCTTCATGCTTTGACTACTGCCTTCTGACTGACTTTATTATGACTTTGGTCTTCATGTTCCAGTTCTACTCAGTTCATTGTGACTTCCCAAAGACTTCATGCTACAATTTCACTTTGACCATATAAATCTCCATTAAAACAAGCATCTCATGTTATTTGTATATATATTTCTCCACCAAACTGAACACATCTTGAGGGAACAGTGCTTAGCACTTTAAAGAATTTTATTAAGATTTGATTAGTAATTAATTAACTAATTAAAAATTGGCTGCTACAGGAAGACAATGACTACAACCAATGGAAACTATTAGTAATACTTAGGGAAATCTTTAAAGGAGCATGGAGCATATAACTAGGGTAAAGATAAAACCAGAGAAATATTGTCCTTGGATTGATTTACCCTGGGAAACCTATGCAGAAAACAAAGAACATTCATTCCATGAACAGAAGATTTTATAAGAAGCATTTTTAGCTAGAAGTATTAAACTTCCAGCTATGATTCTATAAATAACATTTTACCCTTTAATATCTGCATATTTCTAGATTCTCAACTGCATTACTTACTTGGGTAGCACTAGTACCTTATCAAGGAAACTGACAGAGATGATCTCCCCTCCCGATTCTGATTTATTGATCTTTGACTTGCTTCCAAGGTCATCTGAGTAATCCTTTATGCAAGGATACAACTGTATGATCGTGTAGCCATATTTTAAATACCCAGTGATGTTTAAAGTATCCATGGAGAAAAAAAAAGATTTAGCCCCTTACGAATGTTAAGTTTGGAAATCACTACTGAAAGCAGTAGGTGACAGTCATAAAGTGATATGTCCTTTCACTGTACGAGACAGCATATGTTAGAAGGTCATTGCAATGACACCTTATTAGCACAACTGCATCCTGAGGGATAGATGAAGTCCTCGGGGAAGTTCTGCCCGTGGCTTTTTTGTGGTTGTTATTCTGATCACAATTTTTTTTTTAAGTCCAAAGGAGCATCAAAAAGAAGTAATAAATGATTCCTTACTAACTTCTTTTTACTTTTGGCCAGAACTGAGACCTTTGAAGTTTCCAAGTCTCTAAGAAATAAAAGTTTTAGAGCAGTGCTGTCCAATAGATATAAAATGTCAGCACATGTGTAATTAAAATTTTTCTAGTGCCCACCATAAAAAATAAAAACAGGTCAAATTAATTTGAATTATATATTTTCTTTAACCAAATATGTTCAAAATATTGTCATTTCAGCATGTAATCAATATTTTAAAACCGTTAACTATAATAAGATATTTTATATTCTTTCATTCCTACTAAATCTTCAGTATTTAGTGTGTATTTTACACTGAGAGCATATCTCAGTTTGTACTGGCCACATTTCAAGTGCTCAATAAGCTACATGCGGCTGATAACTACTGTAATGGAGAGTGCAATGACAGAGGTTCCTTTTAGTTTTAAAAAGTTAAGTCTGTAAGTAATTTTAGGACTAGAATTTATTTAAATCACAGAATTAACAATAATTCTTTTAGTTATTAATTATTTAACTGATGCTTTGGCATTCTATATCTGTTATATTTTACTATAAAATGAGGCTTTTTCCATTTGTATAAATAAATTTGTTTTTTAAAGCCAAGCTAAATTATTTAGTTGTGTCTTTTTTAATCGTAGTGCTTATTCAAGTGGAGAAGTGTCTAATCACAAGGTTTTTATTACCTAATGGGGCACTGCCATTCAGTTACAAGAATTGTAGCCTAAGTTTTTAAGAAGAAATAGTAGCTCTTTCTTGCCTTGCACATTTAACCTCAGTAAACATCACACTCAACAATCCACGTTGATTCTCTTTATATGGTGGTACAATGTCTACATAGAATTCCATCGTATGAATTTAATATAATTTATTTAAGCACTCCCATATTGATGAAATTGGCTTGTTTCCAATTTTTGCTCTGACAATTCTGAAATGAACATCTTCATATGTAGACTATTTTCCTAAAAGACAGATCACTGATTTAAAACAGCTTTTTATAGAAAATGTAAATAAGACTTATAAAACATATCCCAATTTTGGAAATACTAAATGTGAGAAAACTGTCTTTGAATCTATAAAAGTATGGATATTAAAATCCTTTTGCATATTTTCTAGAAGTTAACAAGTGACTATTGCATAAAATTTCAATATAGGCGTTGAAATATAGATGTCAAGTAAAGCAGTCCCTGATAAATTCAGCAATCCAACAGCTTAAGATATTTCGAGACCAGCTTGAATTAAACAATGAATGTTTATGAGGTGCTGCTAAATATACACCATATAATATTTATTTCAGCTAAAACCTCTAAACTTGTATATAGGAAGAACTACTCACTAAAGTAACCTGTTAAGAGTAATTCATAAAACTCTTTTTGCCAAATGAGTCAATAAAGCAGATATACATGATGGTACAAATTACTGTAAAGTGGTTTAATACAGAAATGACCTTAGTTATTAAGGGATATAGAACTGTTTGCTCCTTTAGTAAATTGCCATCATTTGCTTAGGTTAGCCTTGGTAAATGATTCTTGCTTCCTCTCTGCTTAAGAGTAGTGACTTTTTGCTACAGTTTCTAATATGTTGCCTCCCATAATTATGTAATCAAACTTATTACATATTCTACACAAAATTTAAGATCTGCAGTTTCTGCACTGAAAATAAATGCAACGTACCACTAAAAATATTAAAAATGTAGGTGCTGGGCTTCCCTGGTGGCGCAGTGGTTGAGAGTCCGCCTGCCGATGCAGGGGACACGGGTTCGTGCCCCGGTCCTGGAAGATCCCACATGCCGCGAAGCAGCTGGTCCCGTGAGCCACGGCCGCTGGGCCTGCGCGTCCAGAGCTTGTGCTCCGCAGCGGGAGAGGCCACAACAGTCAGAGGCCCACATACCACAAAAAAACAAAACAAACAAACAAAAAAATGTAGGTGCTATAAGTACTGCTTTTCTCAATGATTACAGGTTTTTAAATTTTACTGTTTTTTTTGGCTTCCCATGAATCTCTTTAGTTTTCTGAGATTAGAAGTCTGACTGTGACTGCTGGATAAATGAAGCACTAAATAATTTTTTAAACCCAAAGGAAAACAATGGTAGGTGGCATGAAAGAAGCATTATGTATAGTGAATGAAACATAGACTTTGGATCTAGCTCTTCTGCTTAGTTATTACGTATGGGGTAAGTCTTTTAAACATTCTGACCCTTAGTTCCTCAATTGTAAAGGAAGGATAGTATACTATTTAATATATTATTGTGAATATTAAAAGCAACATACTAAAAGTGTTTAGCACAGTTCTTGGCATATTGTAGATATTCAAACAAATATAATTACTTATCAAGTTACTAGAATCATGAACATTTATATTAAAAAGTACCTACTATGTGTAGCCCTCTGTAAGTTAGACCTCAATCAATGGATAGAAGTTGACTTAATTGAGGGGGGAATCTATGAGCAGATGTTCTCACAAAAGGCTACAGTGAGAGGGCAACACTTGAGCTTATCCTTAAAGAAGTGGCAGAATAAGTAATAATGTTCTCAAGAAGCAGAATAGCCTAAACTGACGTTTTCTGTGAGAGACATTACAGATGAGGTTTAAGACATTTAGAAAGAAAGTTAAAAGTTGTAACAGTGAGGGCTTCCCTGGTGGCGCAGTGGTTGAGAGTCCGCCTGTCGATGCAGGGGACACGGGTTCGTGCCCCGGTCCAGGAAGATCCCACATGCCGCGGAGCGGCTGGGCCCATGAGCCATGGCCGCTGAGCCTGCACGTCTGGAGCCTGTGCTCCGTAACGGGAGAGGCCACGGCAGTGAGAGGCCCGTGTACCGAAAAAAAAAAAAAGTTGTAACAATGAGTTTTAAGGTTTCCTGAAGCAGATTTTTTTTTTTAAACACAGACTGGATGACTTTTATTTATTATTTTTACTTTTAAAAATTTTATTTATTTATTTTTGGCTGTGTTGGGTCTTTGTTGCTATGCACCGGCTTTCCCTAGTTGCGGCGAGTGGGGGTCTACTCTCTTCGTTGCGGTGCGCAGGCTACTCATTGTGGTGGCTTCTACTGTTGAGGAGCATGGGCTCTAGACGTGTGGGCTTCAGTAGTTGTGGCATGTGGGCTCAGTAGCTGTGGCTCATGGGCTCTAGAGCGCAGGTTCAGTAGTTGTGGTGCATGGGCTTAGTTGCTCTGCAGCATGTGGGATCTTCCCGGACCAGGGATCGAACCCACATCCCCTGCATTGGCAGGCAGATTCTTAACCACTGTGCCACCAGGGAAGTCCCCTGAAGCAGCTTTAAGAACAGCAAACTACTCTGACAGGGAAGGACCTGGAAAAAAAGAATATGTAGATACCTGGGAATGACTCCCTGACTGACATTTTTGTGGAAATAGAGGTGCTCAGAAGTATCTGGGAGAGCGGAGACCCTTCGATTAAGAATGTGTTATGTTAAAGTGAATATAATTTTTTATTAATTAGCTAGTGAAGCCTAGGAATTCAAGATGATTGAGTGGATTGGAGTTGAAGATACTAGAAGATCATTTAAGAGGTCAATGAGTGAAGTAATATACAGCTGAATGAGAAGAGAGATGGTGAAGAAAAAGAAATGTATGCCTGTTAGAAATAAAGCACTTTAAAAATAACTTAGGTTTAAAGCCATTCAGAATAATTGCTAGATTGCAATTTTTGAAAACAAGTAAAACATTAAAAAATTAAAATGTACTATTAAATTATTGTCACAATTGTTAAAATAGTAAGGAAGACTATTCAAGACTACTGTAATAGGGGTAAGAAATTGAGCTCAACTCCAAATACGACAAAGACAAATGGGAATTTATATCCAAAGAGCAGATTAAGGGTGTCAGTGGTTGGAAAATTACCAAGGAGGCATCAAGGGTATCTTGTTAACAAGATTCTTGCTAAAGGAAGGCCAAGGATTTATACATCAAAGGTGCAGATGAGGAACTTGATGAGATACCAAAAGTGATCAAATATCAAGGGTGGAGGATGATGACTTAGCAGATTCTTTACTAAGAGTGGCTTAGACTAGTTGAAAAGAGTGCTACAAAGGAACTTGTGTAAAGTTTGGTCAAGGAGAGAGTCTTCGTCAGAATGTATATTTAATGGTTTGCTTCTTCCCTATTGACAACATTTGACTTACATTACTGAAATAAATCTATTTCAATATTATAGCAACTTTGAAAATAATTCCTTAGTAAGTTTGATAATAGCATGTCTCATTGATACATGAGCTTTAAGCTCATCAGCCAGTATGACCAGGAACACCTCTATAAGTCTAACTGAAGCAAGAGGGAATGAATACCAAAAGGAGGGTGGTAGGGAAGTGTACAGAAAGGGTTTGGGGTGCAAGAGTTAGTCATGGGTGATCTTGGCAAACATTATGTAGAATCTGTAAATTGGGCCAGTCTCTGTCACAGTCAATGACTGTATTTTCAGAACTCAGAAGACTGTGGGGAGTTGGATCAGTTTGTTCTGTGCTATTTTCTTAGAACATATGTGTTCAAAGGAATTGGGGTTAAAAAGATTTAACCTTAGGAGACCAATATAGATAGTCTGTAATCACAATTTGGTTGATAGAATTTATCTGACTTGCCAGTGCATTTTACAAGTCATGGTTTCTGTCTAAATTCCTACTTCTTCCCTAACAACTTGACTGCCAGCAGGGACTTCCTTTCCCCTCTACTTTAACAGAAGTGCCGTTTTAAAAGATTTAATTTGCCGCCATCTAGTGGGCAGATACTTTCATTTTTATATTAAGTTTAAAAGAAAGTATTTAGACATTTAAAATAGACTTCAACATGCTGTTACATTTTTTACTTACCTTTCTTTCAGGAAAATATTTTCAACCACAAAATGATTTAATGTTCCTAATTATGTCTCCAGTACTCTGTGAGAGCTGAATTGGACTTACTGATTATACTCAGGGTACAACAGTATATTTTTGTTTATACCATGCTAACTTTTATAACAGTGCATAATATATTCGTAAAACTTGAGTTTTAAAGCAAAACATTTTTAAAGAAAAAATTTTAATCGGTATTTTAAAATTCTTTTAATCAGGAATACCTGATGTGCACAATTTTAAGGCAGGGATTGATTACATACAAATTGGTAACCAATGGGGCTAAACTGGCCCACAATTAGCTTTTAACTGATTGACTGACATTTTATGTAGGTGGTAATTTGACTGGGGGAAACATCTATTACTGTTCTTCTTTCATTTCTACAAAAAGAGAAGTCTCCTATATTCCTCAGAAAGAAACATTGAAGATTACTTCTGGTCACTCCCATCACCACATTATTTGATTATCCCCCAAGAAGGAGGATTAATTTATCAAACTGGTGAAAATAGGGGAAGGACACTGAACCTGCAGGACACTGGGCTGCAGTTATCTGTTCTCTCTACCTATGATGACATGGTAAGCTCAATTCAGTGGAAAGAACAAGTATATTTCACTTTCAAGTTCCAATTATGCTCTTCAATATAGCTTTTCCAGTAGTACAGCTGGTATTTTACTTTGTGTTGCACTTCTGTATCTTTTTTAATGTATTCAGAACTCAAAGGCAAAGGGGGGTGGAATTAGTACCACCACAAAGCCCAGTGTTTTCTGTATGTATGTGTGAACAGGACAACAATTGAATTAGAGGAAGAGGAATCAATGGTAAAAGTTCTCTTTTTCTTGGGGATGAGTCATAAATAGAGAAAGAAGATCTTTGGGAGGCCAAGCAAGAGAGAGAGTTACTGAAAAAGTATTGAAGTAAATGCAGGATCTGAGAGAGTGACCATTTATTTAGCTTAACCAAGCTGACTGTCCTCAAATACAGATATTTTCAAGAAATTCAGCGCAGGACAGACCTTTGTACTCTTAGAAAGTTTTTGACCTGATTCAAGATCCTGGAATATGTTATAAAAGCACTTTTCTTTACAGCTTCTAGTAGTGAGATAAAGAACCTAAAGGCCAATGAAACAAAATTGGAAGGAACAGAAATATAACATTTGTTGGCCTATTATGTGTCCGACCACACAATGCACTGGTATTGGCCCATTTCCTCTCTCCTTCTTCCTCTGCCTGCTATTCTCTTCTCGCAAGGGCGCTGGCCCTGCAGGCTACAAGTCTCAGGCTTTGTAATCCACTGCTCCCCGTTAGGTTTGGCCAGTGGGAAGGTGGGAGGAAGGAAGAAACCACGATATTTCTCTCCTTCTCTCTCTGCCTTGGCAGTTCTTTGGCAACAGCTGCATCTTCCCCATCGATCCAGTTTCTGCCATTTAACTCCAGCCCCTGGGCTTCAGGAACACTGCCTTCTCCTTGTCTCCCTCCAGGGGTGGAGCAGCTTCCTTCTGTTGCTAATTTCTGAAGTGCCTCACTGTCCCCTGTTTGGTTTCCATAACCTGTTTGACCAATTCCTGGTATTAACTTCTTTAAAAAAAACTGTAGAGTGGTCTCTGGGTTATGTTTTCCTCTTATGACCCTGACAACATATACAATATACGCATACACATATAGGTGAGTGTATATAGTTTGCTTCTGATTCTGATTCCATCGCCAACTTCCTGCTAGGAAAGCATCTTTGGTGAGACTGAGGAAAGTAACAGAGACTCTTTGGGGATCATAATGTGGTATAAATAAGCATTAAGAAGAGGTCCATCTTGGTAAGAGAAAGGTTTGACTGGAAGATATTTTGATTTGAATGTTCTGAAGAATCTGCACCATCCCTCACCCCACCATATTAAATAGAATCCACTGACTAAGAGGAGGGACTCTGCAGATAGGGGAGATGGAAGAAGGCTGGGGGGACTGACAGTGAAGATGGAGGGACAGAAAGGCTTCTGCACTGTAGGAACACCCCATCTCTTCATCATATTCATTGTCTCCCCAACCCTGGGAGGCAGAAAGGATGTAGTAAACCCAGACTTTTACAGGTTCACTCCCTCCAAGAATTTCTAGGATTTTTTTTTTTTTTTTTTTTTAGCGGTACGTGGGCCTGTCACTGTTGGGGCCTCTCCCATTCCCATTGCGGAGCACAGGCTCCGGACGCGCAGGCTCAGCGGCCATGGCTCACGGGCCCAGTCACTCCGCAGCACGTGGGATCTTCCCGGACCGGGGCATGAACCCGTGTCCCCTGCATCGGCAGGCGGACTCTCAACCATTGTGCCACAAGGGAAGCCCCATCTAGGATATTTTTTTTAAAAAAGATTTTTTTTTTGATGTGGACCATTTTTAAAGCCTTTATTGAATTTGTTACAATATTGCTTTTGTTTTATGTTTTTCGGTTTTTTGCCTGCAAGGCATGTGGGATCTTAGCTCTCCAAGCAGGGATCGAACCCACACCCCCTGCATTGAAAGGTGAAGTCTTAACCACTGGACAGCCAAGGAAGTCCCTTCTAGGATATTTTTAAGGAATATTAACACATTCTACAAATCTCTAATATCCAAATATGATTTTCAAAAAAATAAAAGCATCACTCACCCAAATAAAGTCAAGTATTTTTTACCTCATTAATGAGGGAACCGGCAAGATGGTGAGGCTGGTTGAAAAAGAATTGGAAAAAATCAGAGTATTTATAGTGGTTTATAGAAAAGATAGTAAAATAAGAACGCTAATTTAAATACAAAACTAGTTAATATCCTACAGGGCAATAAAAGTACAACTTCTGAGGTTCATCTTTTTTACAAGCCAGAAATCATTTCATCCCTTAAACAAAATTCATTTGTATTGCTATCAGAAAATAATCATGTGCGTCAGCTTCTACAAGTTAATAATTTCTACAGAGATATAAAATATCCTAATCAATATTAAAATAGCAAGAAAGACAAAGTTATTCACTCCTAGAGACTCAGATAATACCTCTGTGGAACAGCTAGACAATAATTAGCATGACACTGAAAAGATACCTAGTAATCTCTTTTACCTAGTTCTAAGATTTGGATACTTTTTCTTAACATTTACTAGATACCTAAATTGCTGCCTGATTCAAGCAAAGAAGATATGGCATACCTCTTTGAAGGTTACCACTAACTGACCTGTAACCAGCTTTCTCTAAGCTATTACCCTTCACTCCCAACAAGTAATTTCAAGTGCAGACTCCAGCTAGAGGGACCAACCATCCTTATTTGCCTGGATCTGAGGAGTTTCCTGGGACATGGGACTTCAGTATTAAACCAGAAAATCCTGGGGAAATCAGGACAAGCTGTTTATCCTAACACAAACCCATCCCCTTAATTCTACAAAGGAAAAAAAAAAAACAATATAATGTAACATAAACCAAAATTTTACTGAAGTTTTGGGATATCAGAAGACAGAATTATCAAAGAACACAAAACCAGACATTACATATAACTACTACTTAGAATCCCCTGGTCAAACCATTCCAATGCAAGTGCTTATGGACATCTCTCTTTTAGTCCCCAGCCCCCTGCCACATTAGATTTAGCTCTTGACCTATGTGTCCTTCAGCATGACCCTCCTGCCCAGAATTTAAGACTAGGACTCCCCAAGGACTACAGAAAAGGAGAAAACAGGGAGTTTTTCATTCTGAAAGGACTTCAGAGATGTGACTCCATTTTTAAGTAAAAAAAAAAGAAACTTTTATTTATAATGCAGAGCAATTTCACTGCTCACTGTATTATATCTCTTCGCTTCAAAATGGGATATTGGATTCCCATAGGAAAAGCCCTATTAAACTGTTTAGATTTCTTGTCTAAAATAAAGGTTGCTGACTTCAAAGGTAAATTCAAACTTCTCCATTTACAGAAAAAAAAAAAAACTGCTTGCAACTTTAAAATTGTAGAATTTCCCCCTTCATAATATGAGGTATTTTTCAATGATGATTGCAAAAATACATCCAACCCAACAAGCTCCATCACAATGTGATATTCACAGCTCTCCACCAAGAGTTGGAATCTATGTATCTTCCCCTTGAATATGGGTGGGCTATGACTACAATAGAGGGACGCCGTCTGCCTTCTGAGGCTAGGTCATAAAGCAATTTGATACCTACCATACCCAATTCAACAGATACATATTCGTGTGTGTGTACACAAATAATATGTTTATTTATTTAAAATAATTTTTTAAATTGTGACCAACGACACATAAGCTAAGAAACTTGTTCACAGACGGAGGTAGATAGGAATGGAAGAATCCTCTGTTCTTATTATCCTTAATTATTTCTAACGATCTATCGGCTGAAAACTCTATTAGGTCTTCCTTCAGTTTTGTTGAAGACAGAGAACTGGAAATCACCAGACTTTCAAAAAAACATAATTTTACTCATTGGTGCCACTCACTATCTGAACTAACACTATTTCATGTAGTCACTTTATTTAGCACTGGAGGATTTATACTTTAAGTGAAAGCAGCACAGTAAGACTCTGGAAGGGTAAGAAATGTACTTATTTCGGAATGTGGTAAAGAAGAGTTGTGAAAAAAGAGAAGAAAACAGGCATGATGCTCTAACATGACCACTTTTCCAGCCACAAGTTCTCAGGCACAACCCTGTTGAGTTCAGGATCTGGAAAGTGATTCCTGTAAAACTGCCCACACTCTTTGAAGTGTTCATGCACCTGGTTTAGGCCACCATATTAACTTATTTTTTCCTTAGAACAACACCATGAAGTAGCTGCTGTTATGAATTCAGTTTACTCATGAGACCATTTGGACAAAAAAATGTAGCATCACTTGTCCAAGGTCACAAACTTACCAAATGGCACAGCCAGGATTCACATCCAAGTTGTCTCTAAAGCCCACATTCTTAGGCACTATCTTGAATACCTCTTACACATATCACAAATACAAATAAATACATATATACAACATCTTGTTTTAAAGCCACATAGAAAAAATTAGTAAGGAAAAATTAATGTTAAGTCAGAGTAAAGGAAATTTTTAATGATCTCAAAGATTATTTGTTCTAAATATCTAATACTATGTATTTAATATTTATTTAATTCATAGAAACTTGTAACCAGGAGTATTATGTCATTTGGTTTACTTTTCTCTGTTTTTCTAGTACTACCCTTTGGTAATAATTTTTAGAGCCTACAGTTTTTCTATTTGCTAAAATACATCTTTTACACTTCCTCCCTGTTGGCACCAGGAAAAGCTGTCAGGAAGGAAAACACAAACACAAATCAGCATCTCTCTTTTCCAGTTCTTGTTTCACATTTGTTCCACTGTCTCAAGAGCAAAAATAAAGAAAAGGTGCAATTAGTGTCTTTGGGAGATATGAATCCCTGAATCGATATTATTGCAATTCTTGGAAGATTTTTTTTTCTTTTACTCACAAGAAAAGAAGTAGATCAGCTCCTTGCTATTTTTCCTTCTCAAATAAGAAATGACCATTTTACTTACATTTGTATCATATCTAATTTATTGATTTTTCTTAATAATCTCCCAACAAATTTTTTATGAACTACTTTAGAAAGAATCCATTTAAAGAGTCATTAATCCTTAGAATTGAATACTTGAGCAGTAAATTAAACTAAATTCCCACTGAGAGTAATTTATTTTTTTCTGAATGACAAGAAAAGACAAGCTGGCTTTTGGAATTGTGATCTTTAGGTTCATGTTTCCATTAATTTCTGAATTTGTGTTTTGATTCATAAAGTTATAAGAGGGTGTCTGTAGAAAGAATTCAAAACCTAGATTGGAACTGTGCCATAAATCTAGTGTATTCCATAGAAAAACACCATCTCTGGGAAAATCATCTTACTGCAAGTAATATTAACCTTATGAGCTTTAGGAAACTCCATTTCCCACAGTCTCAAAGACAGTAGATTTAGCCACAGTCTGTTGCATTTCAATAGTAATTCAACAGGCTACTGTACATTTTTTGGTAGAAATCAGCTCTCATTTAGAGTTCCAGTAAAGACTCACTTGTCAGAGATAATGAAAAAAAGAAAAAGGACAGTAACGGTATGAGCCACATACTGGTAAGTACTGCTTATACATTCTGTCTGCCCTTGTCATGGCATTTCAGGCCATGACCATGCCCATGCTTGGGGATAGAGAGAGGGAATAAACACAACATTTTGAGCCTGAAGTGGAGAAACTGTGTCATTAAAAGTTTAGCATGTTATATACAGAGAGAATCAAGCTCATTCTTCTATTACTTTCAGATTTGAGATAGTATTGATCACTAGTGTGTCCAATAGGGCAATAAATCCCTTTGACTATAAACAATGTAAGTAGAGACTTCTATGGCCCATTAAATTTCCTTTTTGAGGGGGAGGGGGTAGTCTTTTCATGTTTATAACTTTGTCCTAGATTGTCAGAGCATTAATCTTGTCAGTCAAAATTCCCACTTTGCCACTGTAAATATTTTACATCTCTGAACTTGTTTCCTTATCTGTAAAATGTGGAGAATAATGCCTGGCTGACTTTGTACTGGGTATGAATTAAAACTAAGTGTAATAAAACCTACTACAGGGCTTCCCTGGTGGCGCAGTGGTTGAGAGTCCGCCTGCCGATGCAGGGGACACGGGTTCGTGCCCTGGTCCGGGAAGATTCCACATGCCGCGGAGCGGCTAGGCCCGTGAGCCATGGCCGCTGAGCCTGTGCGTCCGGAGCCTGTGCTCCGCAACAGGAGAGGCCACAACAGTGAGAGGCCCACGTACCGCAAAAAAAAAAACCTACTACAGTGTAAACACACTGTAGGTACTCAGTAAATGACGACAATGGTGGACATTACTAGGATCAACTAGAAATCCATAGGCAAAGTACCTGGTGCAGTACATGACACAAAAAGTTGGAACTCAATGTACATAAGGTGCTGTTATTATTCTAGAGACAGGGAACTTCTTGTTCAAGTTATTTAAGTTGGACACACAGGGTCTGTCACACATGAACCCATGTATTAGTAATCCTTGTTCTTTTGTGAAGGGAAAAATGGTAGCCCAGCTCTTCCACCTTGTCATTTTTCTACTGTGCACATCCTTGTTCATGTGCAGATCACTAGAACCAGGGCTACCTATCTTACTATATAATGATGACAGTATGACTAAGGCAAGGTTTAGGAACAGTCCAGTAGATAAAATGCAGGAAAGGAAGGCAGTGGGAAGAATTGTGACAGAGTTTTACAAGAGCTGAGAGCAAAGGAAACTTAGTCAGCAGTTCAGGAGAGGCACATAAATAATATTAATAGTTCAGGTCTGAGGAGTTGCTTCAGCATTAAAATCCTAACATTAAAAATGCCATTTGAGATTAGTGATATACTTTCTTGCTGTTAGGTTGCAGGTACAGGCTCTGCTGAGTTTGGGAGATTCACCGAATGATAACACTGTGAGTCCAGGGGGCAAGGGGCAGCAGTGGGGAGGTAATATGAGCTCAGGTTGGAGAACGGCTTTAAGATTCCCATCAAGTGTCAGTGCTCTTAAGATCAGGTCTTCTAAAAGTCTGTGTGGGTCTGTCTGTATTAGTTTTCTAGGGCTTCTGCAATGAAGCACCATAAACTAGGTGACTTAAGCAACAGAAATGTACTTTCTCACAGTTCTGGAGACTAGAAATCTGAGATCAAGGTGTCAGCAGAGTAGGTTTCTTCTGAGGCTGTGAGAAGATCTATTCCATGGCTCTCCATTAGCATATAATTGTTCATAATCTTTGGCATTTGCTGGCTTGTAAAAGCCTCACCCCAATCTCTGCCTTCATTTTCACATGATGTTCTCTCTTTGTGCATGTCTGTGTCCAAATTACCCATGTTTATAAGGGCTCCAATCACACTGGATTAGGGGTTTACCCTATTGCAGTATGACCTCATCTTAATTAATTACATCTGCAATGACTCTATTTCCAAATAAGGTAATATTCTGAGGTACTGCGGGTTAGGACTTCAACATATGAATTTGGTGACGGGTGAGATAAAATTCAGCCCTTAACAGGATCCTTGGAATTGTCACAAACCCATGATGCTATAGGGAAAGGAGTGTGAGTGCACTGAAACAGGAATATATGTGTGAGTATAGTGCAGACAACCAGTACTAGTATATCTTTGCAGTGGGGTGAATTAGCCAAATAATGAGGGATTCATTGGAGAACTTAGTGGAAAAAGAGCCCTGAGTGTTGGGCGACAATTTTCCATGGGTCTCTCTCATATCTGCTTATCTTATGTGAAGTGAACAGATCGAGGAGACCTTAAATGTTGAGTTTCAACAAGTTAAGCGTTTAGAACCATGATTCTAAGGACTTGATATTAAGTATTTGATGAAGATGATGAAAAAAGCACCTAAGTAAAATTATTCTTCTTTAATTACTTATTTGCAATTTATCTCAAAAAATATAATATGAAGAGTCAAAAATAGACAGTGATTTATTTAAAGAATAAAGAAAAAGCAATGAAGTTCTTGGTAGTGAATAATACATTTGAAATGACAGTGAAAGATTCATAAGGTAATTGGCAAAGTTCAGATAAAAATAGGAATATCCAGCATTAACTATGGAAGAGCCAACAAATCAAGATGAATAATGATCTTTTAAATGAGATTACATTTGGAATTTCATAAAGATAATTGTTAAATGAACACAGGAAAAAGTTATCCTGGATATGGTATATGCTGACAATTCTGCTATTTGGAGTCTAAACCTTATTGACTTTTGGACAAAAATCCTGCTCCTACAGAGGCTTGCTTTTAAGGGTGATATGGGTTTGGTTTTGTTTTTTGCATGAACCCATCATCTCTTTTTTACTTCCATTCTTTACAATCTTTTTTTTTAACATCTTTATTGGAGTATAATTGCTTTACAATGGTGTGTTAGGTTCTGCTTTAGACTCCTTATCATCTTAATTATTATACAATCCATTTCAAGTGTTTGCTTTGAAAGTTAGTGTTATTTGGCAAAAGTAACCACATGCCAGTTTTCAGACAGCTGTGTGTCACACCTCACTACACACAGTTGAATTTCCAGCCAAAGCAGACACAGATTCAGCAGCACTGTCAGAAGATCTTATTCCTAAAATGTCAGAGAACAAACATTAAGTGACACTTTGTGCAAGAAAAAATAAATGCATGTAGGTTACCATGAATTTGTTGCCTCAAGGAAAAAATTAAATATTAAATGTATATATTGAATTCATAGGACATACTGGAAAGGTGATGTGTGTATATGTGTGTGTGTGTGTGTTTAAATCAAATGCTATGACTCTAATAGATGGAAATTTTTTTCCAGAAACATATATCTTGCTCTACAAAACTATCCTCATGTTACTCTGAAGGCTTTGACCAAAGACATTACATCAATGAAATGTGAAAGTGTTGCCTACTCCGTCTTCTTTTTGAGTGAAACCATTTTGATTTCTTTGTTTTTAAAATGGAGTATAGCTGCTTTACAATATTGTGTTAGTTTATACTGTACAGCAAAGTGAATCAGCTATACGTATACATATATCCCCACTTTTTTGGATTTCCTTCCTCATTTAGGTCACCATAGAGCACTGAGTAGAGTTCCCTGTGCTATACAGTAGGTTCTCATTAGTTATCTACTTTATACATAGTATCAATAGTGTATATACGTCATTCCCAATCTCCCGATTCATCCCACTCCCCCTTTCCCCCTTGGTATCTGTAGGTTTGTTTTCTAAGTCTGTGTCTCTATTTCTGCTTTGTAAATAAGATCGTCTATACAAATGTTTTCAGATTCCACACATATGTGTTAATATACAATATTTGTTTTTCTCTGACTTACTTCACTCTGTATGACAGTCTCTAGGTCCATCCATGTCTGTAAAAATGACACAATTTCGTTCCTTTTATGGCTGAGTAATATTCCATTGTATATATGTACCACATCTTTATCCATTCCTCTGTTAATGGACATTTAGGTTGTTTCCAAGTCCTGGCTATTGTAAATAGTGCTACAGTGAACACTGGGGTGCATGTGTCTTTTTGAATTATGGTTTTCTCTGTTGATTTCTTTTTAATTTTAACTCTTTTTTTCCAGTCAGTCATGGCATAGTATTCAGGCTGGTTCTCAATAATCATTTATCCATTCATTCAATAAGCATCATTAAATAAGAGTTAATATAATATAATGATTAAAAACATAGTTTGGACATTAATCAGCCTGAATCTTGACTACGTCATATACCAGCTCCATGTAATGTTTCAGTGCCTTGGTTTCCTCAAATGTAATTTAAGGATAACATTCATGCCTCTCTCACAGAGAGGTTGCCATATTAATTGAGACACACATCCTTCCTAGTCTAAAAAGCTATTTTGGAGCGGTGGGGGAGGGAATAGGAATAGGAGTTAGGTCAGTGCAAGGCTCTAAGGGCTGTGGACTGGGTAGATTTCCTTAGATCAAGAGTGTGTGTGGCAGACAAAGATTGATATGGCAGGAAGAGAGAGCAACACACAAAAGCATGCTAATGTATAAAAGGTGGAACACATTTGGGGAATTTCCAATACTTTTCTATGACTAGAATAAAGTGAGTCTAAAGCAACAGTAAAAAATGGGACTAGAGAAGAAGAGGTGAGTTCACACATATCATTAGGCATGTTTTATATACAGGATTATATGTGCTGCAAAGAGTTATTATAGTATTTTAATTTTAAATTAAATGGCGTACTTTCATAGATCACCACAAGCAATTTAGGATCCACCATAAATAATAAAAAACATGTTATTCTGACCCTTTAATGGAGATGGTAAATAAGGAACAGTGTCTCTATGATTCATCCTAAGTATCTTGCTCTCTGGGGAAATAAGAACACAGGGCCAGCCATGTCTATTATAATTGCCATTGTCATGAAGTATCGGAAGGGACCTGAAGATTTTGTAATCTCAAGCAGCCATGACTTACCAGTGACACAGATTGCTTTTCCTTTTCTGGTAACTGAATCCTCTTTTTCTTTTGGGAATTGCTTTTCACCTATTTGATGTGGTTCTAACAATGTATCAGTCCCAACCAGCCCAGGTTGGCCACATGCCTCTGGAATTAATGACTAGTCCAGTAGCAGACACTTGACCCAAGCAGGGCTAATCAGTTCTTTTCTGACACTAAATATAAACTCTAGATGAAAGGAGCTCTCCTTCTGATATCGGGAGCTCTAAAGATTATTAACTCTGGTGTTTCCAGGGTCAATATTGATGCCACATACAGAAAGCCTGACTGAAGCCAATATAGAGGAAAGCAGAGCCAAAAGATGGAAAGAGAAAAAGAAAAAATGTCCTGGATAGAGTCAGTCTTAAACCAGCACTATCCATTAAGATTGTCAGTTATATTTGCCAGTAAATTTCATTCTCTTGTTAAACCAATTTAGTTGAACTTCTGCCTCTAGCAACCAAAATATAATACAGATGATCTAGAACACGAAAATTATGATCAAGACAACTGAATAGACAAAATAACACAAGCATCCCTGAACATTTTATCTGTAGTAGTCATTTCATATATCTTGTTAAACATTTCAATAGAAAGTTCTATATATACTTACTTAATAGGGTCTTGGGAGAAGCAAAAATTCCTGTCCCTAATTAGCATTACCTGTGCTTGGTAAACTCATTATAAATTCTTTTTTTCTTTTAGGAATCATGTGAGGAAATACGCAAGGTGATTAGGTGATAGATTTCAGAGCCATATCACAAGGATTTGAACAAGGTTTTGCCACTTACCAGCTATGTGACCTTGAGCAAGTCACCTAACCTCTTTATGCCTCAGTTTCCTCTTCTATAAAATGGGTATAGTAACTGCTCTTATCTTGTAAGGGTATTATGAAGGTTAAATGCATTAGTATATGTAAGAAGCTTAGAGCAGTGCTGGGAGTATAATAAACACTATACAAATGTTTAAGAGAGAATATGATGCTATTTTTAAGCTGTGGTATAGAGCAACAGTATACTTTTCATTAAATAAACAAATGCAAAGAATAATCTTTATAAAGTTATTGTGGTCACTAACAACATTTCTGTTAAATGGTAAATTTTGGATTAATGAAGTTCATATAACTCTGTCGCTGATTCTTTGAATTATAAGCTATTTTTATATACTTTTTTCAGTTACTTAGGTATTTTTATTTATTTATTTATTTTTGCGTTACACAGGCCTTTCACTGTTGTGGCCTCTTCCGTTGCAGAGCACAGGCTCCGGACACACAGGCTCAGCGGCCGTGGCTCACGGGCCCAGCCGCATTTCGGCATGTGGGATCCTCCCGGACCGGGGCACGAACCCACGTCCCCTGCATCGGCAGGCGGACTCTCAACCACTGCGCCACGAGGGAAGCCCCTACTTAGGTATTTTTTAAAATAACATCTAAATGTAAACACTTAGGGACTTCCCTGGTGGTGCAGTGGTTAAGAATCCGCCTGCCAATGCAGGGGACATGAGTTTCGAGCCCTGGTCCAGGAAGATCCCACATGCCTCGGAGCAACTAAGCCCGTGTGCCGCAACTACTGAGCCTGCCCTCTAAAGCCCATGAGCCACAACTACTGAGCCCTCGTGCCACAACTACTGAAGCCCACGTGCCTAGAGCCCGTGCTCCACAACAAGAGAAGCCACTGCAATGAGAAACCCATGCATCGCAACGAAGAGTAAGCTGGTGCGCAGCAACAAAGACCCAACGCAGCCAAAAATAAAAATATGAATAAATAAATTTATATTAAAAAATATGAACACTTAATCATTTGACAACTAAATTGCTTACTAAGAACTTTATTTAAGGACGACTACAGGAATCAGTAATTTACTTAAGAGCTAGAAGTCAGTGGAGAAAATTAAACTGGCCCTTTCACAGTGAACTCTGACATGGGAAAATGACATGGCAAAGCCTTGCCCAGTTTTCAACGGTAAAATCAATGATAGGAAATGAGCTACTTACCAAGTTCAGTAAGTAAACAGATATTAGTCCACTGCAATTAAGCCTTGACCCATAAATTGTATTTGTAAGTAAATTATAATTTGCAAACTGAAGACCAACTTAGCTGTTTCAATATTTGCTAAAAATTAATGAAAGAAATTAAACACTTAGAAGTAGAGGCAGAAAACTAGCATTGTCCCTTAGCAGGTAAGAGATGTTAGTTAAAACATATAATTTCTCTGTGTATCAAGGTCCTTACTCATGAAATAAATACAATGTTTGCCCTATTTAATGTAAAGATTGCTGTATGGTTTAACAGAAATAATTTTGATCTGTCTTTTTTAAAGTTATGTGATGTGATTGCAAAACACTTCTTCTAAATGCCTTAGTATCTTCCAGGCAATTTGCACCAAACACTTTTCCTATAGTAGTGCTAATTATCAGAGCCTTGCTATGAAGCATGTACTTTTTTCATTTTGCAAGGAGTATATTGAAACATAGTAATGATAAATAACTGGTTCAGAATGACTCACAGAGCAAGTGATGGAGTCCAGATTCAAATCCAGGTTGGTCTGTCACAAAAATGTTTCAGTTTGCCTTAACTCAGATGCCCAACCTCACTTTCCTCAGGCCTTACCTCTGAGTCCATGCTCGGCACTAGCGATCAGCGAAGGGCTTGCTTTGACTCACTTGGTACTGACAGTGTCTTGTGTCAAGTTGACAGCCCCAGGCCTTTCCAATTCTGTGCCCTGAAAGTTCTGCAGGATCCCATCACACACACACACACACACACACACACACACACACACACACACACACACACATATACACACACAAACACACACAAGGGCAACTAGGGAGTAATAACACGGGGTAAGCCTCACTCAATGAGGGACAAGAGCTAACGGCAAGTGCTTCCTCAGGCACACCCTCAGGACAGCTCTGAGGTATTCTATACCCTCCTCAGAAGGATGGAGCCCTGTTACCTACAGCACTGACCATCTCAGTAACTTACCTTCATCTTGGTTTCTCCTGCCTCCTTGTCTGACCTTCGTCTCAAGTCTGCCTTCTAAATAACCACGGCACACAAACCCTTTTTTTCTGGCTCTGCTTTCTAGAATGTCTCAGATGAAGATATGGACTAACTGAAGAATTATATGAGATCAAATGTCAACTAAATTAAGAAGCTTTAATATCAAGTACTAGCACTAGTAAAGAAAAGAGACTGATTATTTAGGTGTTGTGGATAAAACAAAAAGATAGAAATGGCAGAAAGTATTCACGGTTGTAGTCACAGGAGAATGAATTTCACCATCTGGATATTCTTCCTCAGGATAGATGGGATAGTGATGAGTACTATGTTTATGAGCCTCTTAGGCAAAAACCAGTCTACACTGGACTTCCATAGTAATGATTTATCTTGTTTTTACAGAGAATAATCTACTAGCATAAAAGTAGGGCCTCAAAGCATAATTAGATCAAGTAAAATATTCTCCATACCACCCCACTTCTAGACACATGTTGTGCTTCCCCTGCACATACTGTCTCCTAGCTCCTATTACTTAAAATAAGCCTGCTTGTGATGGATATTCTCTTTTAAGGCAGACAAAGTAGAAAGAGAAAAAAGGAGCCGGAGCACAAAGGGACTGTTATTTCTCTTTGCTCATTTAAGATACAGTTAAAAGAGCAAGCAGGGTCTTCCCTGGTGGCGCAGTGGTTGAGAGTCTGCCTGCCGATGCAGGGGACACGGGTTCGTGCCCTGGTCCAGGAGGATCCCACGTGCCGCGGAGCGGCTAGGCCCGTGAGCCATGGCCGCTGAGCCTGCGCGTCCGGAGCCTGTGCTCCGCAACGGGAGAGGCCACAACAGTGAGAGGCCCGCGTACCGCAAAAAAAAAAAAAAAAAAAAAAAAAAAGAGCAAGCAGGTCTAATTATTATTGGTCCGTTTGAACTACTTTTCTTAGGAAAAAAGAATACTAAAATTAGAAATCAAACTATTTCTCTGATTAGGTCATTCTGGCCAGTACAGGGTTTCCTGGGTCTATTGTATATATGGTGCCCCTTTTCTGAATTCTAAACATTTCCACATCCCTTTCTCTTCTGTTTCCCAAAGGGGGAAAAAATAACACCTAATGGTACTCATAGAGATATTCCCATACTTGCTGTACTTTTCTTGTCCTGGGTTCCAAGTTTAAATATCACAAAGAGAACTACAAAAAGAAAAAATAATAATCCACAACATACAATGACCACAATATACAATGACCGTTTTCTACTGTTTAAATTAATATAAGAGCAAGGGGTTTGGGGGACTCATTATTAAGGTGGTTGCTAAATAAATGTGCTCACTGGAATAAAATTAGTATAAATTGTTAAACTTCCT
Organism: Tursiops truncatus; assembly: GCF_011762595.2. Lineage (NCBI taxonomy): Eukaryota > Metazoa > Chordata > Mammalia > Artiodactyla > Delphinidae > Tursiops > Tursiops truncatus. The sequence continues at coordinate 82,646,960 of NC_047036.1, forward strand.
TGCCATCAGAGTTCCCATTTGTAAAGCTGGGATAATAAGACCTACTTCACACAAAGAGGATGAAATGAGAAATCTATACAAGCCTTCTGGCCCAAAGTTGGATATATTCTAGCTACTCAAAATACGTAATAAATACCCATTCCTTTCTTTGATATATAGAAATGAGAACCTTACTTACTCCTGATTATCCCAATGTGCATAATATTATTAAAATTAAATAATAGCTATTACTTAGTGCTTACTATTTATCAGGCACCGTGCAAAGCACTTCTCATGTGCTTTGTCATTTAATCCTATAATCTATGAATAAGTCACGCATATTATCCTGATTTCACAGATATAAAGGAAAGGAGGTGTTGACCTAAAACAAATAAGCTGCCAGATATTTCTCCAGCAAAGATGGGTTTATTCAGTAGCAGCAGAGAATTACCACTTAGGGTCTACAACCATGGCAAGCCGCATACAAGTCCCCACATGCACTAGAGAAAAAAGGAAGTTGGGAGGGCTATAGCAAACAAAAAATCTATGGCTTTTCGTTGGCTGAGTCCTTGCCAGGAAAGAAGAGGAGTCTTTCTTCTTTCTTTTGGGCTCTGCTATCAACAGAGGGCATGAGCGCTCCCCCTTCTGGTCTCCCAGCTCTATTTAATTGAGGTTTCTATTTGTTAATTTTTTTACATGGGCAAAAGAAATACCTAAACAAGTCCAACACAAAAGCCCAAGCTTAACCAAATGGATACTTATAAATATCATTAAATTATTAATTGATTAAAGACAACACAAGTTCTAATGAAAAATAACCCAGTGATAATTACTAGAAGTGCATTCTAATATTACAAGCTGAAAATCCTGTCAAATTAATAAAAAACTCTGTTCTTTAACAATACTGATTATTCAATATGCTTAATCAATGTAGATGTTTCATGAGTCAGAAATATCACAAAACTTGAAGCTCAAAATTACCTATTTCTGGCAGAAAAACAAGGGCAAATGTAGAACTGGCAAGGCATTAAATGTAATATTGACTACTAAGATGGTTTCAAATGTGTTAGTGTAACCTTTACCACCACCACACAGAAACAGCCTCTTTAACAAAAAAGTCTAAGACATTATATTTACCTATTTCTTTGGTTGGGGGGTTGTTTGTTTTACACATTCTGGAATACTATATTGTTTTTCTAAGTGACATACTACTGCAGGCAACTCAGTTTATTCCTGAAGGAGTGGTTCTCAGTTATGACCAGTGTAATCATCTAGAGAGCTTTAAAAAAATACCGATGCATGGGTTGCATCTTCAGAGATTCTGATTTAATAGGTGTGGGGTGTAATCTGGGCATCAGGGATTTTAAAAGCTCCCCAGATATTTCTAATGTGCAGCCAGGGCTAAGAACCACTGTCCTAAAACCTGAACTATACATTTCACATAGCTTTGTATTGCTTCTCTATAAAAAATAACATTCTGTGTGACTCATCTAGACACACATGAAAAGATGCTCAACATCACAGTTATTAGAGAAATGCAAATCAAAACCACAATGAGGTATCACCTCACACAGGTCAGAATGGCCATCATCAAAAAGTCTACAAATAATAAATGCTGGAGAGGGTGTGGTAGGACGCTGTTGGTAGGAATATAAATTGGTAAAGCCACTATGGAGAACAGTATGGAAGTTCCTTAAAAAACTAAAAATTGAGCTACCCTATGATTCAGCAATCCCATTCCTGTGGGTATATATCCACAGAAAACCATAGTTCAAAAAGATACATGCACCCCAGTGTTCGTTGCAGTGCTGTTTACAATAGCCAAGACATGGAAGCAACCTTAAGGTCCATCAGCAGATGAATGGATAAAGATGTGGTACATATATACAATGGAATATTGCTCAGCCCTTAAAAATAATTAAATAATGCTATTTGCAGCAACATGGATGGACCTGGAGACTATCATACTAAGTGAAGTCAGAGAAAGACAAATATCATGTGATATCGCTTATATGTGGAATCTAAAAAACAAAATACAAATGAACTTATTTACCAAACAGAAACAGACTTACAGACTTAGAAAACAAACTTATGGTTACCAAAGGGGAAAGGTACCAGGGCATGGTAAACTAGGAGTTTGGAATTGACATATACACACTACTATATTTAAAATAGATAACCAACGAGGACCTACTGTATAGCACAGGGAACTCTACTCAATATTCTGTAATAACCTAAACGGGAAAAGAATTTGAAAAAGAATAGATATATGTATACGTGTAACTGAATCACTTTGCTGTACACCTGAAACTAACACAACATTTGTAAACCAACTATACTCCAATATAAAATAAAATTTTTTTAAAAAGTAACCAGTTGCTATCTTACTGTTTGCTTTTGTTATACTGAAGCCTCTGCTACAATTTCTTCAACATTAAGTTTTGTCCACGTTTCTGTATCTGGGACAAATACTGGATTCTTAAAAACTTCCTTCTTCCACTTAGACCCTTTCAAGTATAATTTCCAGTACTTTATCTTGATCTTCTCATCTCCATGGAATCCTTAAACCAAGTTTGAAAGAACCATCACACTAAGGAAAAAAGGGGAACAGGGAATCAGTGACTCTTGGTCACTGGCAGGGGAGGATTTAAACTCCCTAAAGCCCAATCTGAGGAAGGATCAAAAGAGGGTTCCTAGTTTGTTGCCCCTCATGTGTTCCCAAGTAGAAACAAATGTTTGCAGCCAGAATGACACACTGGAGCCTCCCAACCTGATTGTAGTTGGTATGCCTTACTGCATTGGTAAGTGCTGTGGAGAGATGTGAATTATCTCCCAGAAGAAAGGACAAAGGGCTGAACAAACCTCCTGATTAGCTGCCCTGAGTCTGCCAGGCTATACCTCCTGGGCAAGGAAAACAACAGGCCAACAGGGGCTGCGCAACTCTTATTTTCAAAACAAGCTCATTAAAAATGTTTACTGAGTGGCCACTCTGTGATATTTTAGATAGTCTATATATCATACCCTAAACCAAATAATATTGTGCCTTTTAACAAATTATTTGGGCAAACTGTGGAACTTAAAGATTAGCACATTTCCTCTTTAACCTGACGTAAGGATGCTGATAGAAGCAAAGTGAATTTATGGAACGGTTACTGTTCCTCACTAGGACTGAGAAGAGCATTATATGAGATTTTACCAAGTCTTCTTGCATTTCATAATTTTTATCATCTTGCAAATAGAGCTTCAAGGAAATAAATTTTGATATAGGTTATTTTTACTTATGTCTTACTGTTTTTTTTGTTTTTTGCAAAGCAAAAGACTGTAGCACAGGAGCTAAGAAGACTTGTAAGAAATTACAATAAGATATACAGACTATATCTTATGAATTTAATGACATGTTCAATTTGGCCTGACTTATTGGGATAAAAATAAGAGATAAAGCTAAAATAGGTATCATGGATCATGAACTAGAAAGAAAAAGAGAAAAACCTGCCCAGAATATCACACAAGAAACAAAAATAAAACCACAACAAATGTATACTTTTAATATTCCTTAAATTAAAATATACTTTGGAGAATTTTACCCAGATGTTTCTGAAATTATAGTATAACTTTAATATCTTCTGTTTGTCACTGTATTTAGTATGGCATTTACCACCTAGAACCTGAGTTCTCCACACAGGTACATGGTCTGTAAACTTAGATAACAGTTGCTAAGCCATTGAAAAACTAAAATCCACAGACCATGTAGGAAAGAAAAGCAACAGCTGATCGAGAGAACATAAAGGAAAAGAGAAAACTATCAATGCCTCTACGTGCCTGGTTCAACTGAGAATAAGAGTTCTGACAACTGAGGTTGTGCTTACACATAAGGCCCAATTTAGTTACTTACCTAAAAATAACCCGTCAATTCAGTCAGCCAAATAATTCATTTTTAAAAGAAAGAGAGAGACTTCCTGATTGTAAGGTTGAACTAATCGATTGTTTGCACTGATTGACTATTTTGGTTAAAAATAATCACATCAGAAGTACGTGTATCTGGAGAAATTTATTCAAATTGCTTAATAATCTTAGCACTTCACCCCTGCTCTCAGGACAATGGCTTAAATGAGTTGGTGCCCCATAAATGTTTGTTGAATTTTGGCACAAAGACTTCATGTTATAACAAACAGTACCTGGTCAGTACCAAGATCCATTCTGAATAAGAGCTAGGAAAAAAATCAAGTGTTTTAAGTTTTGGAATATAAAAGACCAAAAATAATCCCAGTGTCATATTTACAATATTTAAATAGTTTTAAAATAGTAATTACTCAGTTGTTCATTATAATCAAATCTTTAAAAATGAGAGAAAAATTAATGAAGGGAACTTTCAGTAACTAGGACAAGAGCCCCTATAAAATGACTCCCTAAGTGTTAATTCTAAAAGGAATTGCTCATGAAATGATTCCTTTCATGATGAGATAGATTACTGCAAGCTGGTGCTTGGGAAAATGCTGTACAGCCTTTATTGCCTAGTCTACCTGGTTTAGACTAAGTAAGTTATGTTTTCTAGTACTTTCATGCATGACTTTTGGAAACAACAACAAAGGACTGATATTTGTAACAAGAAAACAATATCATAAATTTGTTTATTAAAGCACCCCAATGCTTTAATAAACTTGAAGTAAATTACAGCAGTATAATTTATAGTTTGGTATTAATTTTCAAAGTTTCCTTCCTAGAAAAAAGCCTCAGTCAATAAAGGCCAGAAAATTGACCTATACCTTATCTATACTTTATCTTGGTATAGATTTAGATTCTTTTATCCTCTGATTCTATTCTTGGAAGTTGGTGCCCTTTTCTGGAGAACCATAACTGGATCATACTTGGCTGAGTCATTTTCTTCCTATCAACACAGAGAATTTCCAGTTTCTCTGTCAGCTACCAATCAGAATTTGGGTTACGTGCTTCAACCACAAAGAGTTTACCAACTGTTCATGAACTTCTTTATCTGTTCCTGTCACTATTGCACAAATCTGTGCAATTAAGAACTCTTCTTCAGATAAAATTATCCTACTCAACCCATTTAGGATGATGTCTTTCCTCTGTTACTAGCAGGAAAAAGCAGATGATAATTTTGATGACAAAGCAGACACAAAAGGAAAAGTCATATTTAGCAAGACAAATTTAAACATACAGCTTTAGTAAAATGCTGATTATCTCCAAAACACTGCACTATAAAACAGGTGCAGAAAACTCAATCTCTTCATCAGCATCATCTTTATTGCACATTGACTTGTAGAATTTAAGTAATCAGAAACTCTGGGGCTAAGAAAGCGAAATAAGAGATTGCTATGGATCTATAATGTGTGAAGAACATGGTTTAAGTGAGTGGAAAAGAAATGCAGGAAGAGAGTCAGACCTGCACCTCTGGGTGACTTCTGTTAAACCACTTAACTTCAACATACATCAGTTTCCTCATTTGTAAGTTGTGAAAAGCAAGTATTGACTCTTTCATCACCAGAATGTTGAAAGCATGTTGTAATGAAACGTACATTGACTTCCTTTGAAGGAAGAAAGTTGTAAAACATAAATTCATTAGGTTACAAACTCCTTTCCATTAGAAGAGTTGGAACAGGATATAGTCCTCATTAAGTTGTACTTCTTAAGAGCAGAGATCACCAATGTAGCCACACAGGAAGTATAAGTCTGTAGCCTATGAGAAATCATTTATAGCTTTTACACAGAAATTTTACCACAAAAAGGACACAAATTATTATATACAACAGGGTAAAGGTTTATGGTTAAAATCTCCCACAATTCATAACTAACCATGCTTGATGCACACAGAGTTTCTCCTATTAATAGGTTATAGAAATCATTCTCCAAAAAGCCTGGAATTGCATCTTTTTAATTAGCTATTTTAAGAGTTGAAACAAAATGGCACTGAGTGGTTTATTATATAAATTGACATGCCATAGAAAAGAAGTATTCTGTAAATTAATAAACAAGTTAAAATGTTAATATGCGCTACATACTTGATATAGTTATGTAAAATTAAACCTAGGCAATATATTCCATAGTTCTAAACAATATATATATATTTTAACATCTTTATTGGAGTATAATTGCTTTACAATGGTGTGTTAGTTTCTGCTTTATAACAAAGTCAATCAGCTATACATATACATATATCTCCATATCTCCTCCCTCTTGCGTCTCCCTCCCACTCTCCTTATCCCACCCATCTCGGTGGTCACAAAGCACTGAGCTGATCTCCCTGTGCTATGCGGCTGCTTCCCACTAGCTATGTATTTTACATTTGGTAGTGTATATATGTCCATGCCACTCTCTCACTTCATCCCAGCTTACCCTTCCCGCTCCCGCATCCTCAAGTCCATTCTCTACGTCTGTGTCTTTATTCCTGTCCTGCCCCTAGGTTCTTCAGAACCATTTTTTTTTAGATTCCATATATATCTATTAGCATAGGGTATTTATTTTTCCCTTTTTGATTTACTTCACTCTGTATGACAGACTGTAGGTCCATCCACCTCACTACAAATAACTCAATTTCATTTCTTTTTATGGCTGAGTAATATTCCATTGTACTCAGTAATACATTGTACTCATTCCATCTTCTTTATCCATTCATCTGTCGATGGACACTTAAGTTGCTTCCATTTCCTGGCTATTGTAAATAGAGCTACAATGAACATTGTGGTATGTGACTCTTTTTGAATTATGGTTTTCTCTGGGTATATGCCCAGTAGTGGGATTGCTGGGTCATATGGTAGTTCTATTTTTAGTTTAAGGAAGCTTCACACTGTTCTCCATAGTGGCTGTTATCAATTTACATTCCCACCAACAACACAAGAGGGTTCCCTTTTCTCCACACCCTCTCCAGCATTTATTGTTTGTAGATTTTTTGATGATGGCCATTCTGACCGGTGTGAGGTGATACCTCATTGTAGTTGTGATTTGCATTTCTCTAATGATTAGTGATGTTGAGCATCCATTCATCTGTTTGTTGGTGATCTCTATATCTTCTATGGAGAAATGTCTATTTAGGTCTTCTGCCCATTTTTGAATTGCGTTGTTTGTTTTTTTTGATATTGAGCTGCATGAGCTGCTTGTAAATTTTGGAGATTAATCCTTTCTCAATTGCTTCATTTGTAAACATTTTCTCCCATTCTGAGGGTTGTCTTTTCATCTTGTTTATGGTTTCCTTTGCTGTGCAAAAGTTTCATTAGGTCCCATTTATTTATTTTTGTTTGACCACGGGGCCGGGGGGAGGAGGGAGTAGGGAGTTAATATTTAATGGGTACAGGTTTCAATTGATGATGAAAAGTTCTGGAGATGGATAGTGATGATGGTTGCACATCAATATGAAGGTACTTAGTGCCACTAAACTGTACACTTAAAAATGGCTAAAATGGTGAATTTTATATTTTACTACAATAAAAATATATGTGTATAATTTTTTAAAAAGAAAATATGTGGAAATATTTTATTTTATTCACTTGATTATCTTTGGGATTTTCTTACCTTGAGCTCATAAACTACCACATAGAAATGATTCAGAATAAAATAAGAATGTCTAAATAGGGACTTCCCTGGTGGTGCACTGGTTAAGAATCCACCTGCCAATGCAAGGGACACGGGTTCGAGCTCTGGTCCAGAAAGATCTCACATGCCGCGGAGCAACTAAGCCCATGATCCACAACTACTGAGCCCACGTGCCACAACTACTGAAGCCCACGCACCTAGAGCCCATGCTCCACTACAAGAGAAGCCACCACAATAAGAAGCTCGCGCACCGCAATGAAGAGTAGCCCCCGCTCGCCGCAACTAGAGAAAAGCTCTCTCGAAGCAAAGAAGACCCAATGCAGCCAAAAAATTAATTAATTAATTTTTAAAAAAAGAATGTCTAAATAAAAAAACAGAATAAAATTGATATGCTGCAATTCTTCTAAATCAAATGTAAATTTAGATTTTATAAGCATTTATTTCCACTAGGTGGAGCCATTTGCTTAAACTAGTTGTAGGAAAATTGACTGGAATAGTGTATGTTTAATTTTATAAGAAACTGCAAAAGTGTTTTCCAAAGTAGCTATACCATTATGCATTCCCTCCAGCAACATATGAAAGTTCCAGTTGCTCCAAAGTCTTATTAGCACTTGGCCACTCCTTTGCAGGACATTGGTCCTGGATATTTTGGACAGGACCAAAGGTCTACTAACCCTATATGATTCCATTCATATGACATTCTTGAAATGGAAAAACTCCAGAAACAGAAATTGAATTAGTAGTTGTCAGGGACTGGGAGTGGGGAGAGGGGACTGAATGCAAGGGACACTGGTAAACCATTAAAAGAGATTAAATTATGCTATACCTTGTTTGTATTAGCGGTTATATGATTATGGACATTTGTAAAAAGTCATTGAATATACACCTAAAAATGGTGACTTTTACTGTTCAAAAATGGTGACTTTTACTGACTTTTGTCCAATTATTATTGGGTTTTGTTTTCTTAATATTGAATATTTTAATACTTGATTAATGGGACATACAAAAAATTGCTTATGAAAAAGCAATTAAGATTAAAAACACGCTGAAGAATTCTGGCAGGTTTTATAAAAGTCTCTGTTAACATAAAAATCTTAACTTTTTTCCTCTGTCCTACCATAGTTTAAGGATGTGCATTGATGCCTTCTAATAAAAATGTATTTGTTTAAGAGACTCAAAGACACTAAAGTGATAACGATTATGTTTGTTTTATAATGAAAATTCCAAACTGGGAAATAACAACATCTTGGTTATCTATATAAATCAAGTATCACCACATATTGTTCTTTTATAATTGGATACTGTCTTTCATATATATGTGAAAAGAATCTTACTCTTAAGGATGAGAAATCAAATAAGTATTTTAGATAGAAGAGCATTCTGAGATATATACCTACCTATAAACATATATAAGTTATATATTTCTCTTGTCATATAAAAGTATCATCATCAACTTGGAAGTAACATAATAAATATATTTAGTTCTAGCTTTACCATTATAACCTAATATTTATAGAGTAAATCTCATCTTTAAATATATTTTTTAGAAATCTCCATCTGTATTTCATTTGGAGTAATGGGACTTGGGTTTCCTAGAGGGAAGACATCCAGTACATCTGAAAAAAATCATGCTTTGTTGGCACATTTTAAAATATATTCAGTGAAATCACATATTTAATTCATGTGTGAGAAAACTCAAAATTTTGTAGCCTATGAGATGGCCAAGAAAAGAGGTTGGCAGGAAAGCTTCAACAGTGTGACAGCATATGAAAATATTTTTGAACGAATTGGGCCTTGGGAATTGTAATAGAATTGTAGTCTTTAGCGCCATAGAGGAATGAAACTGCATTATAAACAGCTACAAAGTAACAGAAAACTAGCCTGTCTATGAGTTCTTCTGGTCATTTTCTAATAAGAGTGCTTTGTCTTCTTGGCTCTATACCTTTCAAAGAATACCTAGAGCATCAAAGATATCAGACTTCACATAAAAGACTTCAAAGCAGCCATTAGAAATATGATCACAGAACTAATGGGAAGCTTGATTAAAGAAGTAAAGGAAGGCATGATGACAACGTTCAATCAAATAGAGAATATAAATAAGGAGGTAAAAATGATAATAAAAGAGAACAAAATGGAAATTTGGGGACTGAAAAGTATATATGAAATCTGATATTTGGTCAGTCTCAAACTCTGGGTACTGATTACCCCCATTCCGGGGCTTGTTACTGTCATTTGGTTTTTTAAATTTGTTTAGTAACTGGTTAGATTATTTTAATATAGTCTAGTCCCCATGCATACCCCACCACCACCACCACCATACACATACACATACTCAATGTTAAAATTCTGTTGCTGCTTTTTAGGAAGGCACAGCTTTAGGTATGCCCACAGTCACTCTGCGATAACAGTATTTGTATGGCTTTCTTCCTCTCTTTCACTGACCACACCCAGCTGTTAAATGCCATTAATTGCCAGCTGATTACTCTATTGTTCTACAAACTAATCCAATTAAATGGTGCTTCCTTTAAAGAGATAAGAGTCTGTGGTCAGTATCTGATGTTTGTTCTAACCCCAGAAGGCTTCTCCCAGCTATCTTATTCTCTAGTTCTCTCCTGCAAACTTTTCAGCCAACAGTCTAGGCTTTATCGTCATTAAATCCAAGAGTCACCTCCCAATTGCCTTTCACCAAGATCTCTACTGTTCTTTACAGTGCTTCTAGGCTTGAACTTTTCCATGCTGTTGCAAATGAGGTCAGTTCCTTTGGGAAGAGATTAGGAGCTAAATGTTTTGTGGATTGATTCTCCCCCAGGCAAACTCTCTTAGCCAGGGCTCTGGAGCTAGGGGTGGTAACAATGACAAGCTTCTCTCTGCACGACCACCCCACTCTAGAAGCTGAGTACTCAGTATGGGGGTGAAGGGTGGGCAGCAGCCAAGGTTCTCTCAGCTTGCGTCTCCTTGCATGGAACCACTACCTTATGAGTTGGGGCAAGTACAATCAGAATCCCAGTATTTTCAGCACTCTGTACTCAAAGTAGTACCTCCATTCCATAAGTGGGCGAGGGTTGGAAGATGGGAGTCCCACCTCTCATTAGCAATCACCTAGAGCTTAGCCTCAGCAACAGGTAGCCAGGGGCAGAATAAGAAGCACCGAATTCATGCTCCTCCAGGGTAAAAAAGCCTTCTGACTAGAAGCTGGGGCAAGAATTCGTCCCCTGTTCTTGGGTGCAGCAGTCTAGAGTGGAATCTTCACCTTGCTGAGCAGAGAGGGAGGAAAAGAGGGAGGAGTCTTGGTTCAAATATCACAAACTCTCACTTTTTTTTTACAGAATGTTGATAGATGTTGAATAGATGTTTCCTCATTTGTTATTTGTCCTTAGGACCATATCCAGAAGGTTTAAATGGTTGGTTTTTCTTTTTTTTAATTTTTTTTTTTTTGCGGTACGTGGGCCTCTCACTGTTGTGGCCTCTCCTGTTGCGGAGCACAGGCTCTGGACGCGCAGGGTCAGTGGCCATGGCTCACGGGCCTAGTCACTCCACGGCATGTGGGATCTTCCCAGACAGGGGCACGAACCAGTGTCCCCTGCATCGGCAGGCAGACTCTCAACCACTGCGCCACCAGGGAAACCCTCTTTTTATTAATTTTTATGAATTTCACTGAGGAAGGGGTAAGCAGAGCTTTGGACACTGTCATCTCAGAGGTTGATCCAAACTTTCATTCATTTTCTATATCTGATTCAATCAACATTGACATCGACCATATTCTATGTGCCATGAATGCAAAAATGAAAAGGATAAGATTTCTGCTCTTGAAGAGCAAATAATCTAGTGGAAGGTATAAAGAAATAATTGCAACTCTAAGTGATAAGAGCTACAACAGAAAAGTATATTAAGTACAGTAGAAGCACAGAGGAGCAGGTGACAGCGTTGGGATGGAAGTGAAAACAATATGGAAGATCTCATGAAGGTAATTAAAACCAAAGGGTAACTTTGGGAAACTTTAGCTCTGCTAGATCCACTATCCCTGAAAATCATTCCAAATAAAAACAATGATTATAATTTTTATATTAATATTATTTGATATAAACAGTTGACATTTTCTTAACCTTAAACATAAAAGTATCTAAGAATTTTTGCTACATTTGTCTGTAACATAAAATATAAGTAAATCACAGTGAGCAAGTACAACTTCAAGGCAAGATCTCTGGTCTCCTACTTCCAATAATTCCAACCAGTTTGTGCCCCTAATCCCTTTGGTACAGAAATCTAGAGCCTCCACTGTTCTTGGAGAAGAGGATACAGTTCCACATCATTTTGGTAAAGTCTCAGAGGAACAAAGGAATAGGAGACAAGTCCATTTGCTTTCTAACATAGCATGCTAGACTAGTTTTTGTCAACCAAAATAATGCAGAAGACTGCAAATAAGAAGAGTTTATTTGGGGTCATAAGAATTGTAATTCAGTTTCTGGCCTTACATTTAGGTCTTTAATCCATTTTGAGCTTATTTTTGTGTATGGTGTTAGGGAGTGATCTAATCTCATACTTTTACATGTACCTGTCCAGTTTTCCCAGCACCACTTATTGAAGAGGCTGTCCTTTCTCCACTGTACATTACTGCCACCTTTAACAAAGATAAGGTGACCATACGTGCGTGGGTTTATCTCTGGGCTTTCTATCCTGTTCCATTGATCTATATTTCTGTTTTTGTGCCAGTACCATACTGTCTTGATTACTGTAGCTTTGTAGTATAGTCTGAAGTCAGGGAACCTGATTCCTCCAGCTCCGTTTTTCGTTCTCAAGATTGCTTTGGCTATTCGGGGTCTTTTGTGTTTCCATACAAATTGTGAAATGTTTTGTTCTCGTTCTGTGAAAAATGCCAGTGGTAGTTTGACAGGGATTGCATTGAATCTGTAGATTGCTTTGGGTAGTAGAGTCATTTTCACAATGTTGATTCTTCCAATCCAAGAACATGGTATATCTCTCCATCTATTTGTATCATCTTTAATTTCTTTCATCAGTATCTTATAATTTTCTGCATACAGGTCTTTTGTCTCCTTAGGTAGGTTTATTCCTAGATATTTTATTCTTTTTGTTGCAGTGGTAAATGGGAGTGTTTTCTTGATTTCACTTTCAGATTTTTCATCATAGTGTATAGGAATGCCAGAGATTTCTGTGCATTAATTTTGTATCCTGCTACTTTACCAAATTCATTGATTAGGTCTTGTAGTTTTCTGGTAGCATCTTTAGGATTCTCTATGTATAGTATCATGTCATCTGCAAACAGTGACAGTTTTACTTCTTCTTTTCCAATTTGGATTCCTTTTATTTCTTTTTCTTCTCTGATTGCTGTGGCTAAAACTTCCAAAACTATGTTGAATAAGAGTGGTGAGAGTGGGCAACCTTGTCTTGTTCCTGATCTTAGAGGAAATGCTTTCAGTTTTTCACCATTGAGGATGATGTTGGCTGTGGGATTGTCATATATGGCCTTTATTATGTTGAGGAAAGTTCCCTCTATGCCTACTTTCTGCAGGGTTTTTATCATAAATGGGTGTTGAATTTTGTCGAAAGCTTTCTCTGCATCTATTGAGATGATCATATGGTTTTTCTCTTTCAATTTGTTAATATGGTGTATCACATTGATTGATTTGCGTATATTGAAGAATCCTTGCATTCCCGGAATAAACCCCACTTGATCATGGTGTATGATACTTTTAATGTGCTGTTGGATTCTGTTTGCTAGTATTTTGTTGAGGATTTTTGCATCTATGTTCATCAGTGATATTGGCCTGTAGTTTTCTTTTTTTGTGACATCTTTGTCTGGTTTTGGTATCGGGGTGAAGGTGGCCTCATAGAATGAGTTTGGGAGTGTTCCTCCCTCTGCTCTATTTTGGAAGAGTTTGAGGACAGGTGTTAGCTCTTCTCTAAATGTTTGATAGAATTCACCTGTGAAGCCATTTGGTCCTGGGCTTTTGTTTTTTGGGAGATTTTTAATCACAGTTCCAATTTCAGTGCTTGTGATTGGTCTGTTTATTTTTTCTGTTTCTTCCTGGTTCAGTCTCAGAAGGTTGTACTTTTCTAAGAATTTGTCCATTTTTTCCAGGTTGTCCATTTTATTGCTATATAGTTGCTTGTAGTAATCCCTCATGTTTCTTTGTATTTCTACAGTGTCAGTTGTTACTTCTCTTTTTTCGTTTCTAATTCTGTTGATTTGAGTCTTCTCCCTTTTCTTCCTGATGAGTCTGGCTAATGGTTTATCAATTTTGTTTATCTTCTCAAAGAACCAGCTTTTAGTTTTGTTGATCTTTGCTATTGTGTCCTTCATTTCTTTTTCATTTATTTCTGATCTGATCTTTATGATTTCTTTCCTTCTGCTAACTTTGGTTTTATTTTGTTCTTCTTTCTCTAAATGCTCTAGGTGTAAGATTACGTTGTTTATTTGAGATTTTTCTTGTTTCTTGAGGTAGAACTGTATTGCTAAAAACTTCCCTCTTACAACTGCTTTTGCTGCATCCCATAGGTTATGGGTCATCGTGTTTTCATTATCATTTGTGTCTAGGTATTTTTTGATTTCCTCTTTAATTTCTTCAGTGATCTCTTGGTTATTTAGCAGCATACTGTTTAGCCTCCATGGGTTTGTAATTTTTTAAGTTTTTTGCCTGTAATTGATATCTAGTCTCATAGCGTTGTGGCTGGAAAAGATACTTGATATGATTTCAGTTTTTTTAAATTTGCCAAGGCTTTATTTGTAACCCGAATATGATCTATCCTGGAGAATGTTCTATGTGCACTGGAGAAAAAAGTGTATTCTGTTGTTTTTGGATTGAATGTCCTGTAAATATTAACTAAGTCCATCTCGTCTAATATGTCATTTAAAGCTTGAGTTTCCAGAATCCATATTTTAAGATGAACATTTGTCTTACCCAAATGAGCCCCTCAAATATCTCCTCTTATGATTGAAGTATAGGAATGGAATAGATAAAGCAAGTTTGAGGAGGGAGTAGTGGACATGTAAAGAGGTATCTTCAGAGAATCTATATGATCATCTTAATGGAAACTCAGCAGAGATGGCACCACTGTTTTTTCTACATCACCTACAGCCTAAAAGACAAGTTTTCTCTTTGCTAAGGATATGAAGCCTGAAAGCAATTGAGGAAGCTGGTATAGTGGTTCAGAGTGATGTCAGGCAGATACTGTTCAGTTCCTAATGCTACCACTTACTAGTACTGTATGTAATCTTGGGCAAATTACCAATCTTAACCTAATTTTTTTCATGAGTTATTAGAAGGTGCCTTCCAGGGTAACCACATCACACAACACCTAGTGTGATCCAGCCATAGAGAATTCCATGTGAATTGTGCCTCCTTCAGTCATGCAATGTGACTGTCCCTGTGCCTAGCATATAGTGAGCATTAAAAAAGGCAGTGGTTAAATATCCAATATCCAATCCAGTCCTCTCTTGTAAACAAGAATGAGGAAGTTCTGCAAATTTCAGTTCAGCATAAGTGGTAAAAACATGAACCAAAGATCTGATACTGTCAGTATTCTAACATTAAGTTGTGCTATTTACTAGTCATGTGTTCTTGGGCAGTTTACTTAAATTCTTGGTGCCTCAGTTTCTCCTTTAGTGAAAGAGGGATAATACTACTACTTACCTTTTAGGGTTATTGTAATGATTAAATAAGTTAACACATGTAAAACATTGAGAACAAAATCTGGTACATTATAAACACTAAATAAACGTTAGTTATAATTATTTATACGCTATATGGAAAGGTATCCTAAATATGTTGTTAAGGTGAAAAAGCAAAGTGATGAATACCTTTAAAAATTAGCGTAATTTGAAAGGTGGTTACCAGAGGGGAAGTGGGGTGGGGGGAAAGAGAAATGGGTAAAGGGGGTCAACTGTACAGTGATGGGTGGAAACTAAACTTTTGGCCGTGAGCACACTGTAGTGTAATCAGAGGTGTAATGTTGCACACATGAAACTAATATAATGCTATAAACCAATGTTATCTCAATTAAAAAAACAGGCAGGAGGCAATGCTGCTCTAAAACATATGATAAATATATATATATATATATGTTTAAACTTATATATACATAAAATTTCTCTGTAAGATAGCTAAAAATTTAATAACATTTATTACCTATCTGGAGGGGAATTGAGTGGAAGGAGGAGGAGGGAGCATTTTCATCATACAGCTCTTTATACTTTCTGAATTTTGAACCCTCTGAAAGTATTAGCTTTGAGAAATTAAATTTTTAAATATAGCTAATAGTAGTATTACTATAATCAGTTTGATATCATTTACCTTATAGATATTACTATTATTATTATAATCAAATGTCATTGGGTACCAACTATTGTATACCATATTACATTGTGTATTACACAAAGGATATATTGACCCTCTCATTCAAGAGCATTTAATTGGACACAGCAAATATATACAAGCCTATAAGCATGAGGAAAACACCCATGAAAGAAGTGTGCAGACCACATTCTAGGGGGTGAGGGAGGAGTCAAAAGCCTGAGGGATCACTTCTGGCTTGCACTATCAGTGAAGGCTTGATGGATGCATAAGGTTTCAATGACATTCCAAGTAGAAGAAATGGCATAATTTGATTACAATAATATGGTACATTACTGGGAAGCACCAAGAACTGGAAGATGTAAAAATAACAGAGAATATGACTGATGCTGGAATTTGGAAGGGAAACAACATCATTCACTTTTCAACAAAGAATATTTTTTGCTCATTGGAATAAATGTGTGTGTGTGTTTACCTAGGTGTACATATTCAATGAGAGGTAATTACTCAGCAGAACAGGGAAACCTTATTAAAAATAACCACATTGAGGGACTGACTGATTGATCAACTCTAAACTAACTTTCAAACATCTATGTAAATAGAATAGCAATTAATAATTTTTATCTTATAGAAGTTTGAGACCTTAGAAAACGCGTTTGTGATTTCAATCAGTTTACAAAGCCTAAATCAATTTAATTGCAAAACATAGATATGCTCCTAATATTTTCTTGAAGCCAGTTCCGTTAGGATTTTCTGTGGTTTCTTCCAAGTATAGAAGCTAAAAACCAGCTCTAATCCTTTCAATTTATATACTATTGTATAGTCTTTGAGTTAGAAATTACAAAGGATCTGAGTTAGACAAACATTTACTTAAGTGCCTAAAATGTATTTTCACAAGCATTATTCTGTAATCCTTACAACACTATGAGGACATATTTAATTCCTACTTTGACAAACAGGCAATTGGGTCTAATCTAATTACTAATCTAATAACTTCAGAGCTGGGATTAGAATTTGGGTGAAGTGTGTATGTATATGTACATGCAGGTGGGGGGTAGGATAAAGAAAAATAGCACCAAAGTCACTGGAAATTTTCACCATAGCAATATTGTCTCAGGATCAAATTTCAGGCCTGTTGTACTAGAGGGTGCCATGGTGAGAGGAATACCAGTCTCATACACAAACATCTACGTATTTCCCTTAGTCAAAGAAAAATTAAGATTATAATTTGCCTTTGCCAATTTATCTTCCACTTATCCTTGTGACATATTAATTTGTTGCCTCTCAGTTCCAAAGATATCCTTCATTATCTCATCAATGACAATGGAGCTAGACCCTCTAAGCAATTCTCCTTTGCAGTGAACACAATGTTAAGCCTTTTTTTTTTTTTTTTCAATAGAGAGGACTGGAAGGATATTACAGGAGAAGGGAGATTCTCCTTCTGGTTCCCATATGGGTTCTGCTTGTTTCTTCTTTTCCCTACCATGCCACAGCCAGAGGTGCATGGGTGGGGACATTCAGCAGACATCCTGCCCTTGGCACATGCCCAAAGCATGGAGCCACTTGGTAAACTCACAGCTCTAAACCCAGTCCAGTGACCACCTTGCTGAGACCCTCATGACACAGACATAACATACCCCAAGATTTGTGCCACCCATACCTCTACTCCTTTAGCTATCCACTCTCCCAGCCTCAGGCTACCTACACCTCCTACTTGCCTGAGGAATGTAGGCCAGCTCTGGCCCAGGCAACCCTATGAACTTCTCTATCATCAAGTGGGCTATAGCCATCCCTTCTCTAATGAGGTCTGAATCCCAGCCTTGGGGAGGAGTCACCCCTTCAAGTTTGTCCCTTCTTTGGTACTCCCAATTAGCCCTTGATAGCCTTTAGAGTTCTCTCGACATCTTAATAGTCAGTTCTCTGTTATAATTAATAATTAGTATATTAAACTTTCCCTGTTCAAGTTATTGTGTGGTTACTATCTCCTGTTTGGACTCTGATATGATCTCTAACCTTGTTTTTTCATATAAGCAGATCTAAACTATGCTTTCTTGCCTAGTTACATTTCATTGTGGCTTTCCTTACTATTAGGGAAAATAGAGATTAAAAGAAGGAAGGAAAGGAGACAACTGAGGATAATTATCTTTATTTGACCAATTAAAAGGTTAAGCAGTTGAAGGTAATTTGTTCCGATCTTCACTTAAGCCCATTATCCAGAGTATTGCTTCAAAAAACCATTCCTCTCCAGAGTTTGCACATTCTTTTCCAGTCAAAAATGGAATATTATTTGTTGCTCACTAAACCAGAGAAAATACTAGGAAATTACTTTAAGAAGAACAAAAACATCTAAAATTCTAGTTCTAAGTTTTCTGGGGAGGAGAACTGGGAACAGAAATTGTTTTACAGATTTCTTATTCCACTCAAAGATTTTTATTGAGCACTTAGCAATAAGGTCCTATACACTATTGTTAAATTAATAACAAATAGTTAATAATTTAATAATTATTAGTAATTTAACATGTTTTGATATCCATGAGAAAAATCCTATTTGTTATGGACTGAAAGTTTGTGTCCCTCCAAAGTTCTCATGTTGAAGTTCTAACCACTAATGCAATGTGTTAGGAGGGAGGGGCTTTGTGAAGCTATTAGATTTAAATGAGGTCATGAGGGTGGACCCCTATGATGGGATTAATACTTTTATAAGAAGAGGAAGAGACATCAGAACTTCCTCTCTCTGCCACGTGAGGATAAAATGAGAAGGCAGCTGTCTGCCAACCAAGGAGAGGGTCTTCACCAAGAACCAAATTTGCCAGCACATTGACCTTAGACTTCTCAGCCTCCAGAACTGTGAGAAATAAATGTTTGTTGTTTAAGCTACCCAGTCTATTGTATTTTGTTGTAGCAGGCTGAGTTAAGACACCAGTCTTAACAAAATGCACCTGATGATCCAGTCATTTTGCACTACTCTCATTTCTCAGAATGGACCCTGTTCTCTCAACCCCAGCCTATTGCATACGCTGGTCTTACCTGAGACACCCTTCCCTTCAGCTTCCACACTCCTCTTCTAGCCAACCCCTATGTATCATTCAGATCTCAGCTTAGAAATTCTTCCTTCAGAAAGCCTTCCCTCTAACTGCACCACACACACATGCACACATACACGTTTAACTGGATTTTTCTTTTATATGTTCCAATCCCTCAATACATAATAAACTACTTGAAGGCAGGAATATTATCTTGTTCATCATGCCTAACTCATAATAGGAAATCAACAAATATTCTTTGACTGCTTTTAGTTTCTTGGATAAATTTGTATTAGAGCCTCAGCCAGTTGTTCTCACATAAAGTCACTCTTAACACTAAAGAAAGGTAGCAAAGTTCACAAATAAGATCTTTTTCAAACTCACTTTTCATAACCCGAGAAAGGTGATGAAGTATTTGGAAGAGGAAAAACACTTGCCAAATCACAGCTGTGAATGTTAATCTCAGAAGTTAAATTAAAATCCTCTCAAAGATATTTTTGGATCCTTCACAGATAAACCTTTTGAAAGCACTTTTGTTCTTTCTGTGCAGAAGAATAAAGTAAGTTTTACAAATGAGGAATCTTGACAGAGCCAGACTGTGAGCTTTTACACTTGTGCTGAAATACTAAGGAGACTGAATTTCTCTTAGAAACATTATTGCCGTTGTAAAACATTAAATACATTTTCTTGAGGCAATATTTACCTTTGGCAGCTGAAAATGAGAGATTCAATTTTTAGGATTTCTGTCCAATCTTGCATGATGTTCATAGACCAAAGATTTTATGAAAGACTTGTTAATGGTTTATCTAGAGGGTGACATTCTTTTCAAATATTCTAATTTCACTTAACTCTTTAATTGTTGACATCATCAATACAAAGTTATCTGTTGATAAGCTGAAAAGTTGTCAGCTGAAAGTAAGAAAAATTACCACAGACTCCAGAGCATGGTAATGCAAATAGCTCATATGGGTCTGTCTGTGTGTGGGCATTTGTTTCTTTGCATTAACAACAGGGGTTATGAAGTATGCATGCAGGAATAGAATGTTGCCCTTTGGAATGATATTTGAATATTCTAGAACCAATATACATGAGCTATTTAAGCCAAATGCATCCAAAGTGTTCTAAATGGCTGCCAAATTATGAAATACTTGAAACAGTGTGGAGGAGTACCAGAAACTAGTCCTCAAATCACTTTAAAATATTTTTCTAAACTGTGCCACAAACAGATGGACACAAAAGTATGTTCCATTTTCTCCATTCATAGTTGTTCTGGGGGAAAAAAAAAAACACTTTCTTAATATAGAATCATTTACAGCTGGTACTACAGTTGTTGGGATTTTGACCATCTCTGCTTTTCAGTAGCAGCAGCAATGTAATAAGCATGTTCACACTTGCCATTATGGTAGAAATTTTAATGGTAGTTAGAGCTAAACTGCCCAATCCTTTAGAAGCTTAGAACTGCAAATGGGCATATGTAATATGCAGAGAAACCAACTGGCTATGCTCTCATTAAAGTACAAGAGCCAAACTTTGATTACAGCCTAAAGAACTTGGAGTCACTCATCATACACCTTTTAATCCAGTGTGAAAGATGATTAGGATCATAAGTATCAGTAAGGTGCACGGCTGTCCAATGCTCACCATCTTTTGGCAGGTGCAAATTGAGCCAAGAAGTGACTGGGAAAGACATTTAAGTGTGTTCATTGGGTCACAGAGTTTCCAGACATTCAAAATTAGTTGTAGATTAACAACCCAAGAAAATGCAGCCATACGAAGAAAATGGTATCCATAAATCACATATGGAAAAGTCAAAACTCCACACTAACATATTCTAAAAATAAAGTATTTTCTAAACTGTCCGACTGTCCAGAAGAGTTTTTTCAATGATAGATTTCAAAACCTCATAAGATCTGGTCCCTGCTTTCACATGTCCTACAATGCTCCGCCCAGCCACACTAACTTTTTCACTTTTTCTTTCTCTTTTTGCTTGGGGAGAGGGATGGTTGTTATTGGAACACACCTGCCTTGGGGCCTTTGCACTAGATTTTCCTGCATCTAACTTCACATACTTAACTTCTTGTCCTTCACATTTCAGCTTAATTTTCACTTCCTCAACGAGTATTTACCTTCTAGAGAAGTCACTTTAAATCCTACCTTATTTTATTTTATATTATGGTCCTTATTGCTACTTTAATTTTTTATTTGTTCCTGTGCATGCTTGCTTGTGTGTTTTTTCCTTTTCCATCTCCTGGCAATAGGATGTGAGCTCCATGAGAGCAAAAATCTGTCTCTTATTCATGGCTAACCATATAAAGCAGTTCCTACCACACAGTAGGCACTCAATAGGTGCCAGTAGAATTAACGCTTCTTGTTCATGTATTCTTCCATTAGAAAGGAAAAAAAGAAAAGAAAACTAATGACAGGCTCAGTGAATTCAAAAAGCATTTGGATAATCTTATACCTGATATTAGTCACCTCAAATCGTTTGGGGAGTAGATACAATGTAAAGAAATAAACATAACCTAGCAAATCTTTATCTGCATCAGGTCCACCAGCATATTGTAACCAGAACATAGGTAAACATATACTTTTAAAGAATTAAGGCCATTAAAGGAAAACATATTTAATAATCCACTCATCTATTTTTTTCAGAAACAAGTACCTGCCCCATTGTATATGCACAAATACAGAGTAACAATAACAAAAAAAGAAACAGAGCTAAACATTTTGACACATGAGCTAATTAAAAATACCAATAACCTGGTTCATTTAATATAATACTCTAAAGGAGGATATATTATGAACTAGGGACTCGAAGAGTATCTTAAAGCACTAGGTAGGCAGAAAATCATCTGTACATCTGATTTGGTTTTTATCAATCCCCTTTATGATTGATTAGAATTGCATCAACACCAATTGGCCACAATGATTGCTATTGGTGTTAGTGTGTGAAACAAGCAAATCCTCTATTCTAGAAGCTGAAATTGTGTGCATTTTTCATTACTTGTAACCACAGCACCCACAAGAAGTCTGTCTCAAATTGATAATTATTGTATTTTTAAGGAAGGGTCTTGATTATTCATGACTTCACCTTTTCACCAGAAAATGAGCAGAAGGAAAAGGATTAAAGACTGAATTTTTAAAAGTGAGAATGTTAAGAGTATGTTGTAAAAGGAGTTTATAAGAAAGAATGATTTAAACAGACAAATCTGTCAGGTATAGTTTTTTTTTAAATTTAATATGTATAAGAGCATGCAATAAAGAAAAATATGTTGACTGCCCTTAGAGACAAGGAAATCTTTTTTTTTTAAAGTGAACATTAATAATATATTTCAGATAATGGGCACAAAAATGATTGAATTAAGATGTCCATTTCTGGCCATGATAGAGTAACAGTAACTTAATTACTTTCCTACCATAAACAACTAGAAAACTAGATAAATATATTTTAAAGGATTTTCAGACATTGGACTACAGGCAACATAAAAATCTGATCTCTGAGAAAAAGAAAACAAATGACTTAAGTCCTATAACTAACCAGCTTCTTTTCAGAGGGACATTCTGAACATTGGAGCAGAAAGGGGGATACCCAGCAAGGCAATCAGTTTGCTCATTCAAGAACTCAAAAATCAGAGTTCAGTGACTGAGATAGCTGGAAATTGCAGAGCAGAATTCCAGAGAAGAAAGAGCTACACAGAAAACCCAAGAAATCTGCACAGGCTGGAAAGGAGAAGCTGCAGATCTGAGTTAAATCATTCCAAAGCTCACTCAGGACTGGGAGATGTTTGATTTCCAACTACCCAGAGTGTAGATCCTTGGGACATTCAGTAAAGATCCAGAAGGTCAATTCCTTAGTGGTGGGACTAAAATATTCTAGGACAAAGAAAACCCTAGACCCACTAAACAAAGCTTAAAAACAAGCCATGAATGGGTCAAACTAAACTGAACTAAGTTAACTACCTATAAAAACAAAATTCAAACTTTCTTTAAAGGAAGACAACAAAATCTAAACATTCAATAGTGAAAAATTCAAAATTTCCTACATCCAACAAAAAATTACTAGATATTCCAAGAAGCAGGAAAATGTGACCCATATCCAGGAGAAAAATCAGTCAATAGAAACAGTTACACAAACAACAGAGATGATAAAATTTGAAGGCAAAGATGTTAAAATAGCTACTATAATTATCTACAAGCGTTTGAAGAAAAACATCAATATATTGAGATAAATAGAAAATTTGTTAAAAGGACCATATGGAGTTCTAGAGGTAAAAGTTTAATATCTAAAATGAAATTTAACTGAAAAGGATTAATAGCAGTTTAGACACTGCAATAGTAAGATAAGTGAACTAAAAGTAGTAGCAATAGAAAATATTTATGAATATGAAGGAGAGGAAAAATACTGGAAAAAAGCAGAGTATCTGTGACCTATGGGGTGATATCAAGCAGTTTAATGCACATATAATGGCAGTCCTGGAAGTAGAGAAGATAGGGGCAAAGAAAAATAATTTAAAGCAATAATGAACCAAAATGTCCAGATTAATGAAAACTATAAATCTACAGATCCAAGAAGCTCAACAAACCCAAGACAGGATAAAATAAGAAAAATAACACCAGAGAACATCATAATCAAACTCTCAAAAACCAGTCATGTAAAAATAAAATCTTTAAAATGGACAGATAGAAGACATGTTAAATACAGGAAAACAAAGATAAGCATAACAGGGATTAAAAACCTGTACACATTACTATAATTATAGTCTAATGATGTCTATTTAAAACAAACAAACAAAACCCCCTAATGTTTGTGAAAAGCAAAACTGGTTTAAGTCAATTGGCATAGATTACTTAGATCAGTTAAACTGACCTAGGTCACTTAGGTCAGTATACAGAGCCTGGCTAGATGGCCACCAGATTTCTTCTTTCTTTTTATTGAGCCCACATCTAGCCTATTTGTGTATACAACTGAATTTTGGCCAGTGAAATGTGGATGCACGTGATTTATGCAACATCCAGGCCTGGCTCACTAAAATCTCCAATATGACTCCTCATGCTCACTCTGGTCTCTCAGCCAGCAGAGGACTCTGATATACTGGGGGATGGCAGAACCAACAGATGTCCCCCAACCCAATGACTTATGTCTCTGACATAAGCAAGAAATAAGCTTATATTAAGTCACCAAAAGTTTTTTCAATTTGTATCAGTTACCCTACCTTGAGTAACATAGTAGTTTTGCAACAATTAAGATTCATACATCTTTATCAGCTCTCATTTATAAATAAATCTCTCATTTATAAACAATAAAAGTATATAAATGAGCCCTTTTACACGTGAAATTGACCAAATTTACATAGTTAATAAATGCCAGATTCAAATTTTAAACCCAAGTCTTTCTGTTTCTAAACTCCTGGGTTCTTTTTACTGCCTCACATCACACAACTCCCATACTATTTCAATAGAATAAGAATTGGAAAGTGGGGTAAGTACTGATTTATGTCAAATTAAGATAAGAAAGATTTTCTAGTTTATCAACATTGAGCACTGAATAATTAAAGGTAAGTATATTCTATGACAGTAAACCAAACTAAAACTAAAATGCAGTCTATAACAGAACTGCATATATGAGAATTAATACACTAATTTTGCTATTCTCTTCCCATTAATGCAATCCAGTATTTATAGTCTCATATCTGGTTTATTCCCCTCATATAGGCCAGATAATAACCACTGATGAAATTTCTTCATTTTCATAGCTCTGAAGCAAACAACAAATCTCTTTTTTTTTAATATATCATGTTTACAATATTTAGCAGAGATTATTTCATCCATTAAAAGGTACTCATGTATACATAAAACAAAGGGGTACTATTATCTCTTTGCATGTGGATATAAGGCAAATCTATTAAAAATATGTGATTTTTTTCTCCCCTTTAGCTTCATATAAATTCTTTGTAGTCATTATTAGCACATCCTCTGAATGAATTGCATACTCTTCAACAGAGCTCTTTTCCTCAAAGTGCAATGCAATATTAATAATGGGAAAACATCTCATTTATTCTAAAGCTCTATTATTTTTCTTTTTATATATTGCCCAGATACAAGTAAATACATCCCAAAAAAATGCCCACCCTTTGAAATGGGAAATGGTTATCTCATAAAATCCAGAGGAAACATAAAATGACTAAAGTTTTGGAGAGCATGCTTCATTCATTTGTATTCATTGATTAAAATATGCATAATGCTGCTTCTAAAATTTGCTCTAAGAAAATTAGTATGAATGTGCCCAAAGATTTAACCTTAACTTTATTCATTGAAGAAATTATGTTTTAATTGTATATAACTCTGTTTGTCATTAAAAAAGAACTAATTAACAACAAAATAACAACTAAAGATATCTAAACTCTTTCTTTGTAGGAGGTTAGAACGCTATATATAAGTCCTATCTCCTTCATTGGGGACAGAACTTGAATTTTGTCTTGGCATAGGCATTCTAGGGTTACTTAAACAAAACAAAGACTGCTATACTTTCCCTGGCAAATCAAAAGTAGAAGAAACAAATCTTTTTCAGTGTTTTGATATTACATAGTTCACACCCTAAAATTTATACTAGATTGGAAAAAATGTGTCATTGATCACAGATTGTCTCCAATTGATTAAACATATTTATCTGAAACAGGTATCAAGTATTCTAACTAGTTTATTCTCTTCTCTACAGAACACCTCTAAATCAGCACTTAATATTGTTTGTAACAAAGGCTTCTATGGTGTCCTTAGAAACTCCATTATCCCCTCAGGAAGTGATTGGCCAAAGGGACTTTGAGTTAATGAGATTAATTTTTGAGGTTCATTGGTTGTGTATTTCTAAGACCTTTGTAAACACCATGGAAATTTTTCAAGGTAGTAGTGGTGGTTATCGCTACTGA